>NC_140069.1:106169178-107524210 GCF_964194135.1 Talpa europaea | reverse complement strand
CATGATATATTCAGGGAATATTAGGGTATTGAGGAGAAAGTCTGGACAAGGTCTTCTAATGTTGAATCTGGATATTTGAATTGAACAAAAAGGAAAGTCAATGGTTTTTAGGCCGGGAAAAGATGCAGCTGGAATCGAATGAAAAATACAAGATTAATTGGCACAGCAGGAGGGAGACAGCACGGAAAGATAGAAGTTGAAGTTCCTTCCTTCTTGGCCTACCTAAATAAATACACAGATTGGTTGAATGAATAAGTAAATAAAGCAATATGCTTGCTAAGTAAATGCAACTTGAGGATAAGGTTTCTTCCCCATTTTTACAGTCTGAGTAGTGGGCTAATTCTCATCCTTTCAGCACATAGCTCCTGTAGACACCGAGGGGGATGTAAGCCAGTAAAAAAGAAGGGAGGGCAGAGAGGTACTCCAGAGATATTTGTATGAACATTGAGCAAAAACAGAAAAGATTTAGTGACTGATTGTGATACAGGGCAGCAAGGGCACTAAAACTGGCCAAGAACAGTACCCAAATAGTTTACTGGTCACTGTCTGGGTTCTTCACCGGTGCACATAATTGCAAGACTGTTCAGGTTCAGAGAACAATACTAATGGGATTTATTTAACAAACAAGGGAAAACAGAGTCACTGAGGCCACAAGTGGCCACTTACCTTACCTGAAGCAGTGTCCAGTGTTTTAAAGTCCTACACACAAAGGCTCCAAAGATGATGACTTCCAGCCACTAAAGTTGTGGAGCTTCTATACCAAATAAAAGGCCATGCTCCCAAGATGGTGTCTTCTTGCCACTGAGATCCTGGAGCACGTGGCATCCAGACAACAGGCTGCGATCCAACTCACAAGATAGCAGAAGATGCAGCAAGAGATGCAAACTGGAGCTGCTGAGATGTGCCAGCACAGAACCAGATAATCAAGTCTTGAAACAGCAGCTGCAGCCACCGAATGACCCGACAAATGGCCACATTCAGGCAGCTCAGTGAGGCACCCTGCTCCAGGTTTTCGCCTTTTCCTTTCAGGCTATACCAGCGGCAAAGCTGGAAACCATTTAGTCCTTGGGCTACCTGCAAAACCTCCAAACCCTTCCTCTCTGAGGTTGGCCACTGGAAGCCTCCTCACGTCCCTCAGAGATCCGTAGCAGCCCTCTGGAAGATTGGTGTGGTGGAGACAGAAATCGCCAAACTCAGAATTGCTGAAGATCTGAAAACGCTGAAATCCAGAAAGCTGAATCCTGGGGACCTGCTTCTGCATTCCCTTATATTTCTTATCAGAGTCTCCACCCCCACCTATACTTTGTTCGCATATTCCCTGGGGCTCTCTATCCTCATCAGCACCCCCCTCCAGGAAGCACCACCTGTCTTTGGCTTCAGCCACTGTCAACAATTGTATTTGGAAAAAGGGGAAAGGAGTCTATGAGGTTAAAGCTAAAATATACATACACGTGTTGGTTAAGGGTTCCAGATCTTTTTGACTGTATCAGTTGGTTGACTTGGTATAAATTGTCTTTCTCAGCTTTAGTTTTCAAAACTTCCCTGGAGGTACATCCCTTTTTTGGTATCCACAGAGGTTTGGTTCCAGAACACACAGCAAATACCAGAATCAGAAGATGCTCAATTGTCTAGTATAAAATGGCCTAATGTTTGCATATAACCTATACAAGTTCTCCTGTATACTTTCAATCATTTCTAGATTACCTATAATACCTAATACAATGTAAATGCTATATAAATAGCTGTTAAATTGTATTGTTTAAGGAATAATGGCAGGAAAAAAAAAGAGCACATGCTCAAGACAGACACAACCATTGTATTCTGATTACATAAGTATGGATTTTCCACCAGGGAGTTGTTGAACCCTAGCATTTGGAATCCTTGGATACAGAGGACTGACTATAATGCAGGTCCCTGCCTCTTGGAGTTGCTAAAGTAATTAAATGTAATGCTTGTATTATATTGATTTTATTATTATTATTATTAATTCAACAGTTTATATTCAGATTGTTTATCTGAATATTTTCCTAGAATCATTTACAGATATGCATTTGCTATCTCATCATCTTTAAGTAGCCAGTTAATCTCCCCATAAACCTTGACTAGACTGTTATTTGACTCATAAGTCAAGTATCTTTTCATAAGATACCCAAGTATCTTTTCAAAAGATACCCAAGTATCTTTTCATCAAGAAAACAACTAAGAAAACTGCTAAGATCCAAGTCAGGGAAATTATGATTGTGAATTTAAAGAACTGATGTAATGAAACATGTTAACAACCTAGGAACCTAAAGTAAAAGCTCTTGTAAATAGATGGCTTTTCCCCATTCATTTAGTGTTTTTTTTTTTTTTTTTTTTTTTGGTACCCTCGCTGGTGGCGGGGGATTGAACTGGTGCTGCAGAGGCTGCAGGCAGCCTCACAACCCAGGGCTCAATCGCTGTGCCACCAGGGGAGGCCCCATTTAGTGTTTTATTTATTGTTATTTTAGTGTTTTATTTATTATTCTATTTTGGGTTAAGAGAATGGATGTTGCTAATTAGTACTCTTTACCTTTCCTTCAGTTTCTGGGGGCTATTTGCAACTCTCCAAAGTGGACAAGAGCCTAGTGAGAACTCCCACCCCATTAGTGGAATATGGTGGAAGATCAACTAATAGAAATTTAATTCAATTTTGCCACATTTTATGACTATGTTGTTTGTTAAGGAAACTTAGTTGTTCCATAAGCATTTTCTAAAAGTCCTTTTTGAGTCATTTGGAACTCTTTGGTATAAGTTGGGAAATATTCAAGTGTTCATTGGCAGGTAGGTGGTAGTAAGTGTTAATTTTTCTTTTTTAATCTGAGTCTATAAACTAGATTAGAAAATGCCCTGAAGTTAAAAAAAGAAAAATAAAAGTAGGATGACTCTAGTCCCAAGAGTATAGTTTCAGCATCTTTAATTGCATCAGCTTTCATTTTCAAAGATGTCCTGGTCTGAACAATTCATTTTATGACCACCTAAGTTTGACCCCGTTTCCATTTCTACTCATCCTCTCTGACTCTTGCCAGTTCTGTTTCCTTTTCTACCTTCCACTCCATTGCAAAGACAACAGCTACCTGACAGGCTCTCTAACTCATTACACAGTGGCTCATGTTCCTGCCACTGGGTAATGGCTTTTATGGAGTGGTCAAAAAGAAATAAACCTCAACATAAACACAAAACTGCCATCAAGTATGAATGTATAAGAGAACTGTGCTAAATGGAAACTGCTTCTCCAATCCTGTGCTCTGAGAGTAGTATAGTTTTCTTTTTTTCCCTTACCATTACTATCATCATGAAAAGTATTCATCTAACACTCCATGCAAGCGTGTTTGGTACCTGACAAACTATACACTATCTTCTCTGTAAAATAAGATTTCCAGTCATTTTCTCTTCTCTTGAGTAGGGTGAATGGATCATTGAACTGCTAGATTGTCGCTTGTGTAGCAGTGCATCTTTACTATGTTTTGTGATTAGTGTGTGACTTCAAATAAGATCCAGTGTTAAATATTTAAAGACCCATAAAAATGTAAGTAGTGAAATACAGCTTTACAGTAAATCACTGGAGAATTATATCATACCTACACTCATGTACACACACACACATTAATTCACCTTGCATCTGTTTTACAGATGAGGAAATTTGCATGTCAGAGAAGCTGCCTGCCCAGGTCACGTAAACCCAAACCAACTGAATGCTCTCCATATGCCACACTCTTCTGCGGCCAATTCTCCATTAAGTTGCCAGGTTCATTTTTGCCTCAGTTGAATGGTGCAGTGTTGTGTTGAGTGGCCATGCTGCTCTGTGAAAGATGGGGAAGGATTTGCTGTGAGGGTTTTGTTTGAGGAGCACGTGAAAGAGCAGTCAGGACAGCAAAACTTCCTTTACCTGAACCACGGCTTACTGCTTGACTTATGGTTGCGGGAAGAGGGCAGTGATAGTGGATTTATTTATATCCCCGTTAGTTATCCTTCCACGATGATAGACATTGTGTTGTAATTATTGCTGACTTATTAAGGAACATTTTAACGCCTTTCAAACAGCTCTAGCACATGAAAGTGCAGTGAAGCAGTCACGAATCAGCACCTGAATCTGAGAATGATAAGATGTGTGAGGGTGGACAAAAATATAAGAAGTCATCATGAAAATCCCCACATCTGTTTTTATTTCAAGATGTGGTTTGCAGGGCCTCCCCGGTGGCGCAGAGGTTGAACTCTGGGTTGCGAAGCTGCCTGCAGCCTCTGCAGCACTGGTTCGATCCCCGGCTGCTCCCCGGCCACCAGAGGAGGGTCCCACATGGCGCGCAGACCTCTCCTGCCACCCGCTGCTCCCCTCAGCAGTGTACTTCAGTCCTTCTGCCTGCTCTGCTCCCCGTTCTGGCTCTGGTGAATAATTCTCTCGCCCTCCCACCCTTCTGACTGTACCCAGTATAAATAAATAAAATAAATCTTAAAAAGAAAAAAAAAAGATATGGTTTGCAGACAATGAATAGGCTGGAGGATGATTTTTCAAAACCAAATCAATGAAAGTCCCAGAGAAATGGCATAATAGCAGTTTTAATATTGAATTTCACTCTGCTTCCAAAATCTGAGAATTGCATTATGAAGAGTTGGACTCATCCATTTAAAGTGATAAATGCCAAAGAGGGTATCTAGTACCACATGCTGGGGAGGGGCACTACCATGGGGCTTTCTTTCTTAGGGTGCCAGAGAGACAGATCATTTATCTTTAGGAGACAGATCTGCATGACCTGCATGAACTTTAAATTCTTGATGGCTATGTGGGTGCGAATTTGCCTCCAGCATTTACTTTTGAAATATTCTTTAATTCATTTCTTCATCCACAAGTATTTATTGAGCAGCTGCTATGTACCACAGGGTGTGCTAGGTGATAAACCATGGTGTGTCTATTTCCTAGGAAAAAAATATATCTGTCTTGATTTCATAGGCTGCTTAAAGACTAGTAGAACTATACATTAATTAAAGGATCACACAAATGTAGAATTTAAATGGAGTCATGGGCTGTGGGGAAAAGATACTGGTGCTGGAGGGCCTACAGCAGCAGGATTAATGTGATGTAGCAGGCTTGGGAAGAAGGAAAATGGACTTTACTTGGGAAAGAACAGTCACTGTGAGTAACTAACACATGTGAAGGTCAATTGAAGGACAGACCTGGACTTGGGTATTGAAGGAACACCAAGGGAAGCGTACTTTTCCAGCTCTGGATAGGGAGAAGAGTCATCTGGACCCCAATTCTGGGCCTTAATCAAAAGAGCAGTGGGAAGTCATTGAAGTGTTTTACCCAAGAGAACGACATGACCAGGTTTATGCTTTGGCAAAGATCTTCTTGGCTTCAAAGTTAAAATACTCATTTTGACAATGAGACCGCACTATTAGTCCTTTTAAAATCTTACAATTTCTAAAAGAGTCAATTTAGCCACTGTGTTTCCTTCACATTTTAAGCAGCAATTTAAGCAAGTGATTTAGCATGGGCATTGCAACCACTTAAGTATGATAAAGTACTTAGTTTTGTCTTTCTCAGACTTCAAAATGCCTCAGAATCACTGGGGACACAGAAACTGCATCTTAACAAGTCCCTCAGATGATTCTGATGCAAGTGGTCTGGACTCCACTTTGAGAAGCATCCTCCTAGAAAGAGATGAGAAGTGAGAAAAGAATTATAAACCTCAAGGTAGCCAATAAAGGATAGAGCTAATGGAACCTTCTTATTGCCTGGGTTTTCACTTGGACTTGTTCTCTCAATACAGGAGGGATTTTCTTTCAGTGCACCTGAAATGAATTCTAAATCCTTTGAGTTTCTTCTAATTTTTTTTTCTAATCCCTTCAAATGCATTTGTTTTCTCAGATCTGTGGCATGCTCCCTGTGTCTCTGATATTTTGCTTTTCATTTTTAAACCATTTAATAACAATCTGTTAATATAAGTCCTGGATAAGGATATGAGACAGAGAAGTGGTTTGGGAAACTCTGCAGAGGGGAAGGAAAGGAGAAGCCCCTCTGTGGGTTTTGCTCACTCTGTCCAGGGGACTCAGTATGTTGCATATGGAGAAACCATAGTTACCACAATGTGGAATTGTTTTCAGGGACATAAATGAATGGGGAGCCAGAAGGATTCATTTGGGGGAATCTCCTGTAGCTGCTCATTCCCCAATGCCCTCTTAAAATTCTGCTCAGAAACTGACTTTGAGGAAGAGGGCTCTAGTCTGTTCCCTACAGAGGATAAGAGCTCAGCATTCCAGCTCAGGTTTTCCCAGATAGCAACAAATATCATGGGCAAACTAAAGCAGTAAAGAAGTCACATAAAAGGGTGGGTGTTTTAATGAATAGAATGAGGAGCACTCCAGAACTCCCAAACCTACCTGCTCTAAATGGGTTCTGCCTTCCCCTACATAAAGACAAAACATACTCTTAGTGTGTAAAATCTTCAATAGAAAAGAACTTTAATAGAATTAGTGTGCAATAGAAAGAAGAAGAAAGAGTATAATGAAAATAGTGTCCAAATGAAGATCCCAAAGTTGCTTATCCCCTGGTAGGTAAATGACCAGCCAAATAGGGTTAGCCTAAACTAGGGCCACTGAGGACCAAAAGTTTGCCATAAGTCTAAAGCACCTTCTGGTGGGGAATCTTAGGAAAGGGACAGAAGAGACCAGGCAAGACTGGAAGGAAAAGAGCAAAATCAAAATATAAGTCAATATAAAGGCTGCCATCATCAGCTTCTCCGAGGGTCTCTCATATACGTCTCTGCCTCTTTCAAGTGTCTCCTTCCATTTCCCCCAAGTTCCTCATAGAAGCCCAAGGATAAGAAGCAAGTGTGGCTTCTTCACATATCTCTCTGTTCCATATGCCTTCTCCAGTGTTCTTCACTCTTCTCTCCTAAGCCCTTTCCCCAGCCTTTTAAAGTTTCTTTTCACTGCACAGCTCCCTTCCGTGGTTGGGGCAAGGAACCTGGAACCTCCCCTTTCTATGGATATCACATTGCTACAGGTGGATGAGAAGAGAGAGTGAAGTGCTCTGTGCCCACATCTTCCCTAGTTACTTCTTGTGAGAACTTTCTTTGATTTCCTTGTATCCCATCACTGTACACATTGAGTGCTTCTCTGTGCTGGTATTTGTGGTGTCACTTTGTACTCTGGTTCATGTCTTTTTCCCTGAGTCTATGGGGGTCCTGTGGCATATATTCCCTGTGTGGGTCCCATAACAGGTGCTCAGTAAATGTTGGCAGAAAGATACACTATTACATAATTATATGTATACAATTGTACCTCAACTACATTCTTTTACCATCCTATTGGAAGACCCTTTAACGTGACTTCTTGGCCCTTGACAGGCCCCAGGGACACTGGGATCAGGATGAGTAACTATTATTATTTTTTATGATTTATTTATTTATGCATACAAGAACTGGAGTACAAGCCAGAGGTGTGGGTGGTGCGAGGATTCACCAGAGAGTGGGGAGCAGAACAGGCAGATCTATTGAAATACACTGCTGAGGGAAGCAGCGGGTGCAGCAGGAGAGGTCTGCTGCGCCAAGTGGGCTGCTCCCTGGCTGGCCGGGGTTCGAATTTGTGCTACAGTAGTTGGCAGTAGCTTGAAAATGCTGTCTTTAACCCCTGTGCCACCAAGGAGGCCCCAAGTAACTATTATTAAATGTAGTTTTGCTGAAGACCATCCTTGCCTGGGGTCACTACAGTAAAGGTACATATGTGAGAGCTGGACAGGCAGACTATGTAGATAATGCCGCTACCTACTGTGGTGGCGTAGGGGATTGCTTTTTTGTCATTCCCTGGCATCCAAATCTACCCTAAATGTAATGAACTTCCCAGAATAGAAAACCAACATTTTGCATCGCATTACTGTCTGCAGAAGTATTTATTCTTCAAGTGTCTACTTATAATTCTATCTTGGTCACCAAAAGCTTATGGGACATGGACATTAGAAAATCATAACTTTGAAGAATGTAGAAAAAAAAAATCATGACTTAAGCCCTGAAAGATTTATCCTCTTTGTTGCTTCATCCACTATTCAGTCAGTATTGACTTCAGAGAGTAAGTTTCTCTCTTCCTTCCTCCCCATTGCCTGTGGGCAACCATATTCATGACATACAGTGGGGATTTGGGATCCTTCCCACATGTGTGGTTCCCCACATTTCATTTATTATACTCTGAGAGCACCATGGCCTCAATAATTTATGTTTCTAGGCTATAATTGCGTATTATTTTTCTAGCTGTTATCAAAGGTTTCAACTAGCAATTGAAACTTGATAGGTGTCATGGCTCTTTTGCGGGAACTGTTTATTCTGATGTTCAACTGCTGAGCTGAGCCCATTTGGTTTTATCCAAATAGCATGGCCACACACGCATGCACGTGCACACACACACACACACACACACACAGATGAAAACCCAAACTTAAATGTTCTGAGTTGATGCTGGAAGTGGAGCATATTTGGGACTTTGGAACCACATTCTCAGACCTTCCACAGCCCATTTCTCTCTCAGTAAAATAACTAGACAACTCTTTGTTTGCCTAGTGTGGGGAGTCTGCCAGTTGCTGGGTATATCTATTCCAGTTATGAATTCTGGGGCTGAGGGAATAACCACAGGATGGGGTTGGAGATCCACTGGAGCCACTGTGAGATAGATCTGAGCTAAATCCATTGTTCTTGTGATTTCCATAAGCCCCTACTCTGACTGGAGGGCCACAGTGATGTTTCGAACTTCTGGAAATCGTGTCTCAGAAACAGACATACTGCTCCTGACTAGCTTCCTCCACCCTTCAGGTTTGCTGATGACTTGGAAATGTATCCTTAAAAAAAGCCATAGCATTAAAATAGCTTCTGTTAAGAAAAAAAAGTGCATTTACTATTCTATTCCTTGTGACTTATTTCAAATTACTGTGTTTTCTAGTATCGGAGTTTGATGACTGGGACACCTTTTCCCTTTTACAGATAATAAGTTCTGTCTGGAATAGGCTTCCCTGGCCGTGAGAATGCTATTTGTAGGCCCCCCAAATGAATTTCATTCATTAACTCATTTTTCAAATACTCCTTGCCAGGGAAATGAGGATACTAGTGGAGTGACTTTGCTCCCTCCAGGGGAGGAGGAGGCAGCCAAGGTCACACATTAACATAATGTGACTAACATTCCCTGCAGGCACTAACCACTATGCAGTTGTATGACAAGTGTGTGTATGGGATAAGGTAGTCCAGACTTGGGGTTCTTGATCAGGAAGCCAGGGTCCTAGGCCCGGGGTTCACACTGACTAATCTTTGCCCTCAAGATGGTCTCAGTTATCTTAGTGTTATAATATCAATGGAGGAGACTGGACTTGATTGGGATCCCAAGCAAATATCCATAGATTATTTAGCTGCTTTAATCATCTCAGCAGTTTAAAAAGGTGAGAATCTGGGCCATCAACCCAGAAGATCTGGGAGGATTCTAGAATCTGTTTTATACAAAGATTCTTTGTCTTGAGTAATTGTGATATGAAATTCCTTTTGGGAATTCCTGGAAGACTTCCAATTTCCTCTTCTTCCCTATAGCTCCATTTCTCATCCTTTACAACCTAATACTACCTTTAATATCTCCATCAGGCTGCCTTCTTGACCTTTCACTGAAAGACCCAACATAGAGAATAAGCTCATGCCTCTGGGCAAAACAAAATAAAGCAAAGCAAAACATTGATTTCTGCTTTTTTATTTTTCCAACTCCCTTGCTGACCCAACAGCTCCTGTTACCATATTTGTTTTTGCATACTGCCCACTACTTGATATGTAGACTATACCCCAAAGAAGAGTTTCAAAGATAAGATGGGAGAGTGGTGAAATTGAAGATGAGCCCTTTTCTCTACCTGGTAGCACTTCCAGGAACAATTAAGAATTGTATCAAACAGGGCCTCCCCTGGTGGCTCAGGCAGTCGAGTGCCACGCTCTGAAGCTGTCCACAGCCTCTGCAGCACCGGTTGATCCCTGTCGGCCAGCGAGGTTTCCCACATGGCACAGTGGACCTCTCCTGTCTCACCCTGTTCCCCATTCTGTCTCTGGTGAATCCTCTCACCCTCCCGCGCATCTGGCCTGTACCCCAGTTCTTGTATTAATAAATAAAAAATCCTTAAAAAAAAAGAATTGTATCAAACAAATTGCTCCAACCTATTTGGGATTTACCCATTGGGATGATTTATCTCTGCTGGGCCTTTCTTTCCAAATATCTGACTGTTTCAGAGGTAATTATATTCAATGCTTTAGCCTCCAGATGTGCTTGACTGACATCCCTTGGAGAAGTGGTGGTGGGAGGGCAGGAGACAAGTAGAAAACCTACAGACTAAGCAAGGGACCTTTGCAAATAACAAATCCTTCCGAAGTATTATCTGATATTACCCTCTTTATAACTCCTCCCTTCCTGAATTGAAAAAGACAGCCCACAAGATTGTGCCAACTCCTCTGGGCAGAAGAGTTGCATTGAGAATAATAGGAAAGTTGATTTCCTGGTTGCCCTCCCACTCAAGGGGTTCTGGGTGGCGCCATCCCACACTATTTGCATCACTGAGCTCCACACACTGCCAAGACTGCTTCTTAAATTTAAACACATTCAGATGAGGATAAAGAGAGGCTGAGGGAAAAAAGGTAACACTTTACCACGATAAATGATAAGCGGCTAAGAGGTGCATCAGCACTATGCATAGCATGTTTTCCTCCCGCTTTTGGATTAAGGACAGACAGAACATTAATTAAAAAGTAAAAAGCTCATCTCTGAGCACCAGTTATTTGTGTATTGCTCTTCTTTCATCTGCTGAGTCTTTGCATTTTTGAAAACATCAAAACTGGGAAATTATTTCCTGGAGTCTTTCTAATGTGACTTCTTATTTGATTGTTCGATCTTCAGACTTGAAACAAAACCATGTTATGAAAAGAAATGTCATTGCAAGGTTCTGCTTCCTGATTGTCTTCCTGGTGACACACATGACAGGGCTCTGAACATGTATGTTGTTGTTCACTGGCTCTCCCCAATCCCTGTTCAGGTTCGAATGCTTAGTAGTTAAGACTGCTAAGAAGCAATTTAACTGGATTCATTAGCCTGAATTCTGAAAGCTTCTTTGAAGGGTTATTTTTGTATTCATACAATTTTAATATTTGGGGACAGGCTGTACCATTTTCCAGGTGCCAAAAGTGATCACTCAGTTTTTTTTTATTAGGTGCTATTTTAGCTTCAAAATATTTTATATTTTATGAAATGCTTTGTGCCTTTGACCCACTTCTATTTTCCTTGGGATGTGTGTTCTAAGAGGATGAAGTTTATAATATTAGAAATACCTGCAATATTAATTCTTATCAAATGAAATCACTATCTTTATTCTCAAACATTTATTTATGTACGTGCATGCAAATGCATGTATGTGCACACCCACACCCACACACATCCCCAAATATGCATCCTTCACCTTGATAAAATGCCTTTGAAGCACACATGGGGAAAGTGGCTTTTTGTCCCCTTCTCATTAAGAGTAAGACTATACAGAGGCCCATGGGACACAGCTGGAGTAATCAAGGTCTCAGAATTGGCTGACCTGACACTGTTGTCTTCATTGCTCCTTCTTATTAGGACTTTCATGCTCATGGTGGCTGTGCCATGTCAGAGAGACCACAGGCCTTGTGGAAATGAGAGAAGACCCCATTTACAGAAGAAATGAGCTGTCAGCTTCCATGTCCTCTTAACTATAATTTTCTGTAGCCTAGAAATGAGTAAGTGACAGCTATTAAAATGGCTTTAGAATAATTGCCGTTAAAAGTAAAGACATTATGAACAAAGATATTATAAAATACCACCTATACTTGTTTCTACTCAAGAAAGGGCTGAATGTTTACAGTTCATAAAGGGTTTACAACACAGCATCCTTTGTTATTTCATTTATGACTAGTTTATAATATTCTTTACATTTTCTGCCATCTCACAGTGGCTTTGGTTCTGCTGACATCTGAAGGAGGCCACCATGCCACTGGAATGAGCTGTAACACATTTTCAGCCTTGGTTGCTGCCAAGGTGTCAGAGTTCTGTAACACGTAGTTTTCCTGGGGGGAGCAAGTGTTCAGGTTGTTGGCTGGGTGCCATCCTGCCTGTTCTGTAATTTTTGTGACTTGAGTTTTAGTATTTGAAAAAGCCTTAGCCAATACCATCTCCTTAAAAATGTCTTTTGACCTTTTTGTGCTAGTATAGCACATCTACAGATGCCATTTTGTTAAAAAAAGTGAACTGCAGTATAGTCCATTTTGGCAAGCCATTTTGTTCCAAATAATTACACATGTTAATTTGCTTGACAGAGAAAAAGTTGAGACATCTGAACTTGAGAGAGAATCCTACATGCCTTTTTTGCTTTGGAAAATCACAGTCAACTCTATATACCGTTTGTCTTCTCTGATTTTCATTTGTTAAATGATTTGAATCTAGTTCCCACAAAGAACCCCCTTGATAGTCTGCACTAGCAGACTTTCTTAGCAAGATCAGGTTCATGTTTTCAAAGGTTAGTTTGTGATTTTTCAAGAGAAAAGATGTGGAATTTATTTAGTGAAAGGATATTTGAGATCCTGAGTTAATGTTTCTTTGCATGTTGTGTTGAAAATGAGTTAGGATTTAATGATGGTTTTAAAATATATTTAAATAATTGTTCATTTGAATGCACAATGGAAAAAGTATAATAAGCATATCAAACCATGATCTCACAGATTTTCTTGCTTAGATTGAGAATAAAGTGAAATAATCTTAAGAGAAATATTATGTATAATAGGACTGGAAAACTATCTTTGAAGAACTTGAGTCTGGGAAATCTTGATATAATTCAGAGGCTGCCTCTTGCCTGTGATAATGCTAAATGGGGACCCACTTGTAAAATTTGATTAGTGGTGGCACCTGAGACTGAATTTGAAGAAAGTATGTTACATTAAAGAATAATAACAAAATAGCTAAACTTTACTGTTTACTACATGTGATACAAAGTGATTTATATATTATCTCATTTAATTCTTGTTTCAGAATTTTGAGTTAACTACTATTAATATTCTTATTTTATAAATAAGAAAACTGAGTTTTCCCAAAGTAAGGATGAGAAACTTGCCTAAGGACATGAATGGAACCAGAAAGAGGCAGAGCTAAATGCTGAATGAAAAGATGGACCACCATCAGCTGATCTCAGGTCAATGAGAATAGTTAACATCAAAGATTTGAGGAATGCCTCCTTTTGTTAGGAGATTTAAATATGTGGAACAATATTTATCAAGAGCTTAGGAGTACATTCAACTGTTAGGTACTGGGGACCCAGTCTTGCTCTGGAGATTCTGTGAATTTGGGGTTTTGCATCTATTTGGAGAGGGAATCTGTTATTGGACTCCTCCTGGGAGATTATCTTTATACAGTAGCATGTTAAAAATGAGCAGCCTGCAGTCAAAAATCTGTTCTCTTCTGTATTATTGATTATCTTCAAACTCAAGTCAATCACAGGCTCCTTTTTCCCTCCAATAAAACATTACATTTCATAGAACCAACATTCAGTGGAGCACCCAACTGGAACCTAACCTGATCTTTCAACTTGTTTTACATGATCACTTAGCCAAAAACAAAACTAGTTGTTGGCAGAGTGTTTGTCATTAATTAGTTAATTAAAAAGCTATACATGCAGAGCAAGGTTTTCCAAGGAACTGGGAGTTCATGGTGAACAAATGGATAAGACAAAGATATATGAAGACATGTAAATAATTTCAGGTAATGGTTAATATATGAAAATTGGAAATCCATATTTCCTCAAGTCAGAAAGCATGCTTTCTTCATCTTTCATCTTTGTTTTCCCAGTTTCTAGCATGAGATAGGAACACAACTTCAGTAATTACTAATTCTGTAACAAAATGATCAATTTTTTTATAATAACAGCAGCAGTAACAATAATACAACAATTGCTACTAGTTTTGGGGATGTTAAATACAAAATGTACTGGGAAATCCCCAGATTGAAGTAGATTTATTGATCACCCTGCTAAGAAGCTCCCTTTTAAATAGCACTGACCCTATTAAACAGACACTAGATGAAACATTATTTATAAAGATGTTATGTTTGAGAATCATCCCTATAGGTTTCTTGCATTCTAAATTGTCTAGAATTTTAAGATCACATCTATTTTTTGATTTCTGGGCTTTGGACCATGTTGTTAAATTGCTAGAATCACTAAGACTACCTATACAGCTAAATATGACAGATTCTTCAGCAGTATAAAGTTTATTCAGATACAGCAGGGGACGCACACAGATGGCCAGTCCTTTATGGCTTGAATTAGGGGGAACTACCTGTGGATGCTGGACCATCTGCTAATCTGGTGATTTTCTGAAATATATTGTACAATGTGGCTTTTTAAATCTCTGCCATGAAAACTGGAGAGGACTAATGGAAGGAATCATAGTTTCCATTGTATGATATGATTCAAGCACAAGAAAAATATCTAATGTTAACATAGTTCAAAGGGTCTATGAGTCTAGACCCTTGGGCTAGAAGTTCTGAGCTGCCTATGTGGTCAACACAAGTGGGAAACAGAGTCAACTAAGCATATGGCTTTCCCACTTGCATATTTCCTTATCTAAGAAATTGTGACTGAGGGAATGAAGTTCTGACCCTGGCCTGCTCATGGCTCCTTACAGTTTGCTTTGTTGTTATGATAACAGGGGATGTGCCATGCTGGACCTTATTATGTGTTCCACAGGGAACCCTGTTTCTGTTGGGATGCACCCATTAAGACCACAGATAATCATCCAATATGGGCCTCAGACTCATACACTCAACCAACACTCATCTCAAGCAGATCATTCTGTTCAGGAGAAGGACATCCTCAACTTTAATATGGGTATTTTAGTGCTTAGAAACACAGCCTCTCTGGTAGAGGGCACTTTTTTTTTTAAAAAAAGATTTATTTATTTATACAAGAATTGGGGTATAAGCCAGATGTGCAGGAGGGTGAGAGGATTCACCAGAACCAGAGCTGGGAACAGAACAGGCAGACTGAAGAAATACACTGCTGAGGGGAGCAGCGGGCGAGACAGGAGAGGTCTGCTTCTCCATGTGGGATTCTCGCCGGCCAGCTGCGATGGAACCAGCACTGCAAAGGCTGCTCAACCACCTGCGCCACTAGGGAGGCCCTAGTAGAGGGCACTTTTAATTTAAAAAAAAACAAAAACAAAAACAAAAAAACCAAGGAAATGAGCCTGACACTATCTGTCAAATTCATCTCTAGGTTACCTCTAGAGAAGAAATTTCCCCTGAGAAGGAATTGTTTATTTCATTCTACGTGGCTTTATGGATCAAAGTCAAACCACAAACATATATCTAAGGAAAGGGCAAAGAATGTATGAGGTTAAAAATGGGGATGGATTTTGAGAAGTTACATAAATTAAAAGCTGTTTTATGTAGCCTCATATATGAATGCAGAGCCTTTAGAGGCTAGGCAAAGTGATACAGGCTTAATTATCTCTGTAGGAGCTTACTGTAGGTTATAAAAGGAGTGTCTGACTACAAAAAATGATGAAAAGCATTTGTTACTGAAGGGAAGTGGTGTATGTTTTCTCCTCCAAATTTTTAAGAAATAACCTGTAATGTGGAAAACATTGTTGCAGGGTGAAAGCATGATACCTGGGTCTAGAACAATCTTCACCTGAATCTCACCTCCATTTACTGGATATGAAAATTTATTTATACAATGTTTTGAATCTCAGTATTCTCATCTGTCAAATGGAGATGATAATACAGACCTTTAGAGGATGCTATCTATGCAGTGCTTAACAGAACTGGCATGTGTGGGAAGAATGATAAATCGCAGCTTTTATTATAAACTATAGTTAAATAAGTGTCCAAATGGTGCCTACCACATCAGGAGAGAAGTCCAATAGTGGCCTCTGTAGCTGCTTTTAGATCTTGTGACTTGATTTAGTGTGGCATCATATTTGCCTGATTTTTTTTTTTATTTCCAAGAAGATCTTGTAGTGCATTATACTAGAATACATTTTAGAATTTTCATTATCAGCTAATAAACTTTAAAATCTTTTTCCTAAATTGGGAGGTGGGTGGTGCCTACTTCATCTGTCTATCTGTACACCTCTTTAAGCAACTTAAATCCACCAGCACATTAACATCATGAAAAACAATTGTATCATGACTAAACAAAATTCCTTAAAAGTGTTGTATAACCCTGCCAACAGCTTAATACTCCAAAAGAGACACAAAACCACATGAGTAAATGCTGTTGATGTGTTGAGACTTGTACCAGCTCTCTGAGGCCAAAAGGAAGCATATATTTGGGGAGAAAAATGTCTGATGAATTAAATCATTAACATCTAAGTTTTCTCAAAACTTACAGAAGCGAGAATTATTTATGGTTGGAAAACTTTGATAAATAATGCAAACTCATTTCTTCATTCAGTTGATAACTGAATGGGTATTATTCTTAATCAATAAATATTGTCTGCTTGCTTTATGAAATTATTTCAAGTTGGTGTACATTGAGTCTGTGGTGTTGAAATAGAGAAAAGGTAATTTTCTCAATCTGGGATAGGTTTATTAGCCAGATGTTTTAAACATTGCAGTTTACCAGTTAGGCTGGGTGACAAATATCTCAGTTGTACAAAGTGATAAAACTGTGAATTGCATTCTTTAAAAGTAATCATTTGTATGAGGACAGAGAAACCCGTTGTCTGCATTTTGGGAGCGTAGGTTGGTTCCTTGGTCTTACTCAGGTCAGACAGGCAGGGGCCTGTCACTTTTGTGTCTAGCTCCTTGTGGTTAAATCCTAATGCATTTGTCAACTCCAAGCACAGAGGTTAATTTTAGCCAACGAAATTGGTTAACTCTTCTGACCAGCCTTCTCCTGCTAATGCTATGAAGCATGGCTCTTTTATCCCTGCCTGTTTGAGGAACATTCAGAACACTCCCTTGCAAATCCCAGATTGGATAAAGCCCTTACATCCCCATTTTTACTTTTGCAGCATCATCCATTTGCTACATTTTAGACCCCAGAGAAGCCACGATTGAATTGAGGTGATAGCTTTAGAACAGCCTGGAATTTAGAAGATATGGCTATATTAGATAATCCCTAGCCTTGAATTTGCTTAACTTTGAATTCTGCAGGCCTATGCTCACAGTAGAAGATTTATGGCATCTGGGAGGAGACCATGATGGCCTAAATATCTATGACATTTTGATAAGATGCTTAAGGTGGTTGCTGAATATGGAGCAGAGTAGGTTTCTGAAGGATGTGAGCAGCCTTGAGCCCTCCTGCCTGATGATTGAAAATATGTGTGCACCAGAATCAGAAAATATGTGGTGGGTACTGTAAAAAGAGAGTCAAATTGGCTAAAATAAGAAAATGAGGGGAAAAAAGCTATTTGAGAAAGAACTTGGCATATATTTGGTATTTGTGTCTGTTTTTCTCTTGAAATGGGCTGATGTGTTGGCAAGAAGCTTCTGGCTGTTGTCAGAGAGATGAACATCTGTGCTCCTTTGCAGAAAGCTCAGATTTTAAAGCGTTCAGTGGAAAATGTGTAACTGTCATTCATTCCATCTCCTTAAGGACTTAAACCTCTACTGCTCAGAGTGTTTTTAAAAGGAAGATGTGACTTATTGTTCTGGGCATTACTTTTGTAAACCACATGGCAGAAGTAAATTGCCAGTAATGAAATCTAAGGTCCTTAGATGCAAGTGCTCCTATTTGTGCAAGCTGGCTTTGTTGGTTTAGTTGGAAAAAGAGAATGAAAGATGTCAAGTTAGCAAGGTAATTGTGACACAAGCATGCAGAGAACCATCCAGATGGCCTAGCACATGTGGCAAATGAAATCTCTGCTTTAGTTAGTGCAGTTAATGTTAAGTGCTGCTATAATGACCCCAAAGTATCAGTGTCTTAAGATAATAGGAGTATGGGGCCTCCCTGGTGGCGCAAGGGGTTAAGACACAACCGATGAGGCTGTCTGCAGCCACTGTAGCACAAGTTCGATCCCGGCCCGGGAGCTGCCCACATGGCACAGCAGACCTCTCCTGACTTGCCCACTACTCCCCCTCAGCAGTGTATTTCAGTGCATCTGCCTGTTCTGCTCCCCGCCCTGTCTCTGGTGAATCCTCTCACCTCTGGCCTGTACCCCAGTTCTTGTATGCATAAATAAATAAATCTCTTTTTAAAAAAGATAATAGGAGTATAGTTTTTGATCACTTCTAAGTACAGTGGGTTGCCCTGGGTATCAGCCTATAAGTAGTACTTTTCCCATTTTCTTCCTACCTTCTTTTTTTTTTTTTAAGATTTATTTATTTATGCATACAGGAGCTGGGGTACAGGCCAGAGGTGTGGGAGTTGAGAGTATTCACCAGAGACAGAGTGGGGAACAGAACAGGCAGACTGACTGAAGTACGCTGCTGAGGGAAGCAGCGGCAGAGTCAGGAGAAGTCTGCTGCACCGTGTGGGTTGCTCCCTGGCTGACTGTGAATTGAACTCATGCAGCAGAGGCTGCGGACTGCTTCATAGGTTGCATCTTAACCCCTTCTGCCACCAGGGAGGCCCTCTTCCTACCTTCTTTAAGCCAAAATGTCAAAAGGTGAATGCAAGGAGGTATGGGAAAGTAGTTTAGTAGTGTCCTTGTGAAAATTGTAATTGTTTTACTGAACATATAGCTTTGTCTCTGCCACAGCCCTGAATGCTCTTCTAAGCCAGTAATGGTTCCAGATTTTGTGGGATCTGAAGCTAATATACTTTTGGAGCTCACTTCAAAAAATGACACAAAAAACCCAGTTAAATTGGCCGCAGATCTGAACAGACAATTCACCAAAGAAGATCCACAACACAAATAAATGCATGAGAAAAGATTCATCATTAATTTTAATAAGGAAGATTCAGGTTAAAGCCACAATGAGGTATCATCTCACACCCGTGAGAGTAGCACATATTACCAAAAACAAAAATAAACAAACAAACAAAAAAACAACAACAACCAATGGGTGCTGGAGACAATGCAGAGAAACCCTCTTAATTTTTTGGTGGGAATGAAAACTTTATAGCTATTTTGGAATGTGATCTTAATTTACCTTAAAAAAAAAAAGAAATGTCCTATGGCCCATCATCTATAGACCATGAAACCATCAACTTGAAAGACTACATGCTTTACAATATTTACTGCAGTACAATTTTCAATAGCTGCAACATGGAATCAACCCAAATGTCCCTCAGCAGATGATAAGGTAAAGAAGATGTGGTATAGTATAGCCAGACTATGGGACACTATTCAGCTATAAGGAAAGATGAATTGTTGCCATTTATAGTAAAAAGGGAAGAGTTCAGGTATTGTGTGTATGCCAAGACAAATACTAGATATTTGCAGAGTGGATGATTTAACAAAGTTAAATACTTATAAAAATGCCATTAATAAATAAAGTCAGGTTTCTGAGGTTAAGGGTTGGAGGAAGAAGAGAGGTCAGAGGATATATATAAGAGAAGGTGGAAGGGGAAAAAAAAAGAAAATAACCAAAAGGTAAGAAGTGCACATTTAGTTAAAATGAGTAGGGCAAGCACTAAAGTGAGAGATCCTACAGATTAAATTTCCTTAGCTTCATGGTAAATATATCACTGTACCTAGATGCCTGAGTATAAAATATGTTTTTCTCCTACATACAATCTAACCCACTGTCCTTGCTTGGTGCCTCCAGGGATCACTTGGTACTGGCTAGGGTATCACAGGACACCTACTTCACACTGCCCTACAGAGTGAAAATTCTTCCTGCCTTTCTGGGAAGCCATTTGGCTGTGTATACGTGCTGAAAGCCCCTTCCTGCACTGTGACTCTGTGGTCCCATTCTCTGGGCTGCTGTTGCTGGGAAGGGGCTGAGGGCATAAGCATGGAGGAAGATCCAGGGTGATTGGAACCCAAACACCATTACTCCAGATTCTTTAAATTTTCTCAACCAAAAATTCCCTTTATTTTTAAAATTAGCATAAACAGAGCACATAACTCAGTGTCGGTATCAAGATTACTTGGATAAACTTTAAAAGTATCTAGCGTAATGCCAGGAGCTTTGTAAGTACTTAATGCCTGTTGTCCATTTTTTATTATCACTCATGTTGGGCAAGGATTTATGTTTAAAGATGTTCACTCTACATTAGTCATATGTAAAAAATAAAACCATTCAAATGTCCAATAACAGGTAAATGGTTGAATTCCTTCTCCATACTTTGGATTATTGCAGTAATAACAAATGATCTTAAGATGTTTCATGGAAGAAAAATGCATATGAAATCATAAGCTGAAAAGAGGATGATTTGAAATAGTATGGTCTAAATTAACTAAATGATGAATAAATTAAAAACCCATGAAATTATGAAAACGACAGCATTGATTATCTCTGGATGGTAAATGTCTGAGCAAACTTTATTGTCATCTTTATACTTTTCTTGGACCTTGCAGATAATATATAATTATTTAAGTAATGACATTACCGAGCCTCCCAAATAAATAAGAATATTTCATCCTTAAATTTGCCCAATGTTTTACTGATTTTCAAAATGTTGTTACATATATAATCTTTAAAACAACCCTAAGAAAACAAGAAATCAAAAAACTTACATGATGGAAAATGTTACATAATAGAAAACATACAAACAAAATAAGCCCATCCAACCACTAAAAACTTGAATTTATTGAAATTTCCAGACAACATAGCCACAGAAATCTACACCTCCTTTCTTTTGTTTTCCAATTAATTCTTCTATAACAAAGGGGATAATGCTCTTTTTTCAACTAATACAGTTTTCTGTTTAGATTTTTAAGTACAAATATTTTAGCAGTGCTTTGGGTTAATTTTTCATGGGCATTCTAGAGTAGAGTTTGTAACTCTAATATTGTTCTACCAGAAAATGCTTTCTGCTTTTCCACTAAGAAGTTAGAAATGCACCTTGGACTGGAGGCTGCCTACTTCCTGAGCAACTGTCTACTGCACCCCTCTGCCCAAGGCTTAGCCCTTGGGACTGGGGTTGGGGTTGCTGGAGTAGTCTTTTGGACCATGGAAACTAGCAAACTAGGTCAGATAACTCTGGATACTCTTGGGCCAAGCCGACTGGTGTTCTGTACCTGGCTCCTATGTTGTTCCAAGTGCCTGAATCCTTGCCAGAAGTAACTTACTTGAAGCTGGGCCCTGGGCTAACACCATTCCCTCCTCCTTGCCTTTCTAGTCCTTACTGCAGAAGCTGACCTTTACCTCTAATCTCAAACTTGTTACTGACACTTTCTTGAAACATGTGCCTGAAGATGTCCCTGATTCTGACTTGAAATTCTGCATGTTCCTGCATTTGCCATCTCCTTGCTTGACCCTGCTTGATGCTTCTTATTTCAAGTCTGACCTGCAGGTGCTGACCTGGCAACTTGAGCTGACTCTACAGCATCTTTGGGAGGTGATATTCAGCAGGCACAGAGATCTGCTGGTGCAGTACACTTCCTTCTAGCTACTGAAGCAGTTTCTCTCCTTTCTGGTTATCTAGCCCTCCTCCTCCCCAGAGGCCTGGTCAGATCCAATTCCAAGTTGTGGAATCTCCCATGGGTCTTTCCTCATTATGTTAACTGGGCCAGGTCACCTGATACTGTGCTTTATAAAGGCAATTTCTTCTTCAGTTGCTCACTGCAGGGAAGACAGTGGTGATATAGGCTGCTAGAGGGAGGGGCTGGAAGGTAGGGGAGCAGGGATGACTCCTGCTCATCTATGTTAGGCATAGAGTACTCTTATTTCAACTTTGATTTTAAAAAATGCTATTTAAAATACTTAAAATAAAAAAAATGTTATATTTTTACCTGTAAGAGTTTTTGTTTCCCTTCTGTAAGAGACAGGTCAGGTTAAGTGGAAAGTATAGGTAGGCCACACAGGTGGTAGTGGGAGCCAGGCCTGCTCTATTATGCTGAGGGCTGCCATAACAAACCACAACAAACTAGGTGGCTTCTAACAACAGAAACTTGTCCTGTTGCAGTTCAGGAGGCTAGAAATACAAAATCAACATGTTGGCAGGGCCTTCGAAGCCTCTAGGAAAGGATCTTTCCTAGCATTTTCTATAGTTTCTAAAGTAGCTGCAGGCATCTTGTGGTTCACAGTGTCACTCCAGCCACCGTTTGCGTCTTCATGTGGCCTTCTCCTTGTAGCCATCTATCTTGCTGGACGTCTTCCTTTTCTTATCAGGACACTAACCCTATTGAATTACAGCTCACTCTAAGACCGAATATCAACTTGATTTGGTCTACCAAGACTCAATTTCTAAATGCATTTACCTTTGAATAACACAGGTTTGAACTCTCCAGATCCACTTATATGCAGATTTTTTTCCAAAAAATATCAGTGCATGAATTATTGTCTCTGTAAATAAATACAAATCTTTTTTCACATCATCTTTTCATTTTTGATGTCTAGTGTTGGTAAAATGTATAACATCTATTTTGTTTTCTATCATACAAAATAATATTGATGTAGGTACTGTAAATGATTTATCTTATAAAAAGATGACAAAAACAATCTGTATAAATGTAGTACATGGCTGTAAATGTATTTTCCTTATGATTCTTCTTAACATTTTATTTTCTCTAGCTTTCTTTAATGTCAGAATACAACATAACATATATATATGTTATATATATATATATATATATATATATATATAAAAAATACGGGTTAGATGTGTTATCTGAAATACTTGTGGTCAACAGCAGAATTCATAGTTTGAAGTTTTGGGAGAGTTAAATTATATGCAAATTTTCAACTGTTAGGGGTTTGGTGCCCCTTAGCCCCTATGTTATTCAGAGATCAGCTGACAGGTCACATTCATGGATACTGGTTAGGTTATGACAGAAACATAACTTTTTGGGAGATACAATTCAATCTATAACAGTTGCCTATGATCTAGTCCTGTTGTACTCACTTCCATGGTGTGAGTACCAGCAAGACCTTTGGGGCTCAGTTTCTTTGGCTATAAAGTGAATATAATCATAATGTTCTTTTACAGGTTTGTTGTAAGATAATGCTTGGGCTAGTATCTGGCTCATAAAAAGTACTCATTAAGGGTAGCTTTTATGAAGTCTCTTCCAGTCTTTTGATTTTACAAACTAGTTTATGGAGAAATTGAAGAAGTGAGTGAGTCACTCACACATAGTTAGCATTGGTAATACAGAAGGTTAACTCTTTTGATGCTATGGCACATGGACTGACTTATTTGCTTCCAAGGTTGTTGTTAGCACTTACTTTACTCTAGCATTTGCTTGATCGAAATATTCTATTCTACTTTTTAAGATGAATACAAAGTAATCCCCTAGGGCAAGTTCTAAATAAGCTAGGCCTAGAGTTGGACTGATTAAATGTGTCTACTAACTCAGGGTCATCTCAACTCCAGGCACACAAGTCATATATCATCTGTGTGAATGATTCTGTCACCACAATTCCTAGAGGCAATGCCTGGGTCACTCTGTGGGGTTATCTTCTAGTGCTTCACAGGGTTCCTGAGATTGGGTAGTGACTGTCACAGTGATAATCTTGTGCCATATTCTGCTGGCTTAAATTTTTCAGTAGAAGTGAGATTCTTAAGATTCTTAACCATAATCCACAGTTTTAGAAATTATATATGTATATTATATTACCTTTCAAGGTCAAGCCTCAAAGTTGAGTGGAAGTCGAACTGCTGTTTTCCTCCCTGATTTGACTTTGTGAAGGTTGTTTTCTCTGTTTTGCAGGTAACACATCTGCTTTAGAACGTAAATGCTACAAGTTGAGACCTAAATAAAGCTAGTTTTAGATTGAAGTCTAATGAAGGCATTTTCTATAGTTTTTTTTTTCATATTTCTATTATAAGAGTTCATGTAATGGTGCTAAAACACCTAGTTTACATGTTCATGTAATGGTGCTAAAACATTGCAGATTCTTGGGGGACAGGTCACAATTCACAATTTGTGGGTTCTCACCCATGCACTTACAATTGTAGGACAACACTGAGCTCAGTGTGCAGCAACAATGGGGTTTATTAAAAAGGGGTAATTAGGAAAAAGGAGAGTTTCTGAAGTCACAAGTTGCCATTGCCTTATCCCAGATAGTGTCTGCAGTGTCCAGTAGTCCAAAAAAAAGGCTGCTTATGTAAGATGGTGTCCTTTGGCCAAGAGCCTGAATCTGGTGACACACTGAGAAGTGGTAGATCTGGATTCAACTGATGGTGCCAGCTGGAGTTGGCCACAGGTGGTGTTGCTGAGGTGGCACCACAGCTGCCAGCAATACCTATCTGGTGGCCAGGTTGGATAGCACCAGAGGCAATGGCATCAGGACTTGGTGCCAAAGGATCAGAAGTGGTAGACCGCAATTAGAGATGACTGGACACAGGTCAGCAGTGCCAGTCGACACTGGTCAGCAGGCAGTGGCGCCAAAGGCACAAGTGCTACATCTCTTAGGGAACTTTTGGCATAGGCCAATACCAGACAATTCTTCTAGAGATTTTTATGCACAGGAGCAGCCATTAGGCTTCAGTATGAAGTGGAGATCAGATGCCAAGGTCTACAAAGTTCTAAGTTCTGACAAATTTCCCAGACAAATCTATATCAAGCTGTCTAATGTGTGGGCTCAAGCTGACTGCCTTTAAAGCCTGAGTTATGTGTATGCAATTCCAGCTGTTTGATTGGTACAGTTCGAACTTGAATCTGATTGGTCCATTTACAATCATAAATGGTCTCAAAATCCTTGAATGGCACTGGTAGGAACTTGAACCCAATTGGTCCATTTATAATTCTGGCCTGGCATTTAAAAGTGAATCCCTGACCGGTTGTTCAGACCTGACCTATGCTGAGGTCAGGCAGGCAATTACTGCTGCCACTGCTGTCAGAGCCCTCCAGGCTGCCTCGGGGCTGCTACAGCACAGCTCAGGCCTAGCTTTCTGGAGTTTGGGATGACCTGTGTGCTGCACATGCTGCAGGCCTTTCTCTTTCCGGTGCTCCATTTAGGTGATCTTGAAACCTGGTTAGGCCCTTGTTTCTGTGCTGATTATCTGATATGATGATTATTAGGATTGTAGGTTTCATTATGGAATGTATTTTTAACTTAATTTGTATGTCAGTATATTGATGTTCTGGGAATTTTGTTCCAAGCTGTGTTGAAGTTGTGTTATAGCGATTTGGTTTATGAAGAACTACTTATTTTTGTTCTTTCTTCTTCAAAAAGCAAATAATCAAGAATTAATGTTTACTTTATATTGAGAGTTATTATTACTTTAATTCATATGTCTTTTCCCTTGAAGTTCTGATGTATCTTTTGGAAAATAAACCATTTTGTGTATTTTTTGTGTATTAAGTATATTCATTATCAGTATTATTGATTACAACCACAGCAATGAATATTATTGCACATTTACTATGTGTCAGGCTCTCTGCTAATTGTTTTAGATAGAGTGTTACTATTTAATTTGTATACCAATACTAGTAGTGTCTAGTATTGGTACTAGACACCAATAGTATTGGTACTAGACACCAACTAGTAATTCAATACTAGTTTGAATTCACTTTTATGGTGAGGACCTGAGGCCTGGGGAAAAAAACTTGCCGAGGTTGCAGTTTATATGTGGTGGAACCAGATGAATCTAGTACTCTAACTCAAGATTCCTTTTTGCTCAATCCTATATGCCTGCTATTGCAGATATAGGCAAATGAATTTAAGGAGAAAACTTTTCAGTGTTTCAAAAGTACTTTGCATTTTCATGTAATGTCAATTTGGGGCCAATGGATTGATTCACTTTGCTTAATCTGTTTTGTTCAGGCTGACATCTGTTAATCTGTATAGGCAGTAGTGGAAAGTGGTGGGAGCTATCCCAGTGGGGCTCTGACTGCCAGAGAATCAGCGTGGAATTAAGAAGTTCACAGGCTTCACATATAGATAACCTTCTTGAGAATCGACTCAGTTGTTACCAGGATGAAAACTGTGACCCAAAGTGTGTAGTTCAGAACATAGGATGTTACTTGGTTTCATGCAAAAAATAATACCAAAGTCAAATCAACTAAGTTAACTGGATTAAAAGGTTAAATAGGTCTTTTGTTTCAGGAATTTCTCAAGACCTATAACAGATGCTACAAGCGTTGCCATCTCCAAGAAAAAGAAAAGGGGTATGGTGAGCTAGAGAATTAATTAATTTGATTCAGCCTATCATTAGTTTATTTAGGATTTGGTTTTCTTTTCTTTTTCTCTCTGCCAGTGATGAACTTTGGAGGAGGGCTTGGGGCAAATTCTACTAGTGTAAGACCAGGGTGGCAACCGAAGAATGCCAGGACAAAACTTTGATCATTTTTAGCAAGAACTGAGAGACAGCTAACCAATGTGCACTGTGCAACAGATACCTGGACTTGCCTAAATTAGATTAGTGATGATGTTAATTCCTTCACTTCTAGGCCTTGTATTTGCTGATATTCTACATGTAGTGTATAGGACTTCCCCTACACCCAGATATTTTTTGTGAATGTTTCTGTAGTTGCCCTTCACATATAAAAAAAAAATTCCAGTAGAATACAGGAGGAGGTATAAACCTATATATTGCAGTGCCTCAAATAGCAAACCCATAAGCCTGATAAGATATTGGTATTGACTATTAACATCCAAAAATGTTTTTAATTTTCTTAGCAAAACAAATGCCATGATATTATACTGATTCATTACTATATGATTCAATTTTGTACTTAGTGTTATTTAGATATTAAAGTATTTTAGTACATCTAATTCACTTCTCTGTCCTTTTTAATTACTGCTCGCAGATTTTCTCTCATTTCTCAGAAAAGTGCTATGGTGTGTTTTACTAAATGACAAGCAGGGAATTTAGACAGCAAGAAAAAGAGAACTAAGGTTTGTAAGTTTGCAAGTCACATTTTTTTTGACCGTGGGGATTTCTTCTGAGAAGTGGGAAATGCATTTAGAGGACTTGGTTCACTCGGTGACAGTCTTATTTGCCACGTTGGGCCAACTGGTATTTCCTTTTGGTGTTCAGCAAATAAACTGAGTGCTGCTCAGGTATTTTGTGTACAAGGTGTTTTGTGTGGATCCTAAGTTAACTGATATTTTTTTAGCTATGTAGTCTTCATAATCTTTTAATCTGATCAGGGAGATGAGACCGGCATCCAAATAACTAGTAGAAAGGATCAAGTAGAAGAAGAGATTCAGAATACCTCAGCACTATCAAGCTATCACCAACCAGTGTATCATGGGTTCCATTCCTGGCTAGGGAGTTAACCCACATGGCGCAGCAGACCTCTCCTGTCTCTCCCGTTTCTCCCCTCAGCAGTGTATTTCAATAGGTTTACCTGTTCTGTTCCCCACTCTGTCTTTGGTGAATCCTCTCACCCCTCTGCACCTCTGGTCTACACCCCAGTTCTTGTATAAATAAATAAATAACAATAAATCTTTTAAAAAAATATAACAAAAAGAAAAACAACTATTGCCATGGTTTTCCTTCAGTTGTTTCTGAGCAGTTTACTCATATTAGTTGGCACACTAGTCTATTTTGATTGGTAAACTATGATATAAATAATGTTAAGTGTATTTTCATTTGCTAAACTATTTAAAATAGAAATTGATAATTTATTAAAAAGGTACTTTTTGGCAGAAACTTACTCCACAAGATGGATAAAGCAGAAGTAGCTCAGGCTGAGGTGGAAGTAGAGGGGTGCAGCCCCCCAGCACCCTAGATGTCCCCATAAACACCTTGTACCTTAGCAGTCAAGCCATGTTTGAAAGCTGTTCCATGGGTCCATCCAGTTCCTTCTTCATTTTCCTTTAGAATTTAGTGGTTTTTTTAAGAACTCTTCCCTATTCAAGGACTTAGATTTGTTTTGTAAGAGGTATTCTAATCATAGAATTATTTTCTGTATTTTAAATACATGTTTTCTGTATTTTAAATACATTTTAAATATGGCACTGAATGATGGTTTGGTTTGTGGATGGAGATGACAGGTGGTTGAAAATGAGGAAGAGGGCTTTAATTTGAGCAGATTTTTCCCCTCTGTGGAGCACATATTAATTAAATACATACTTGGGACTGAAAAATAAAGCGGTGGTTATATCAACAAAAGAAATGAGCTACCAATCTCAGTGACATCAAAACTTAAAGTCATCGATAAATATGTAACTTCAAACTGCCACAATATCACAGCTGGAGTGGAAGCAGAGTTCTAAGAAATGGAGAATATATGTGCTTTTGTGTAGGTATTTTTTGTATAATTACCAGAAGTAACAGAGAAAGAACCAGATAAGGAAAAATATGCTTAATAGTTATATGAATATTAGCTTCCTCAACATAACAGTATATTGCTAAGCTCTGCTTCCCCCCCCCCAAAAAAAAAGGGCCAATTCTGTAGACTGAAGCATAAAAAGAGATTCTTCAATACATGGAGAAATTGAAAAAGCAAAGTATATTAGGTCTCTCTAATTTGACACAAAGAACAATAGCCAGCAAAATTAAATTTTATTTAAAGAATTTTAAGAATGAAAAGCATGAAGTTGCTAATTTTTCTCTACTATCCATTTCCATTTTCCTTGCTGCTACAATCCACTCTGCCCACTGGTTCCCAAAAAAGAAAGAGCATATAGCTTGCTGCAGTGATTTCTTTTTCTTTTTTTTTTTCCATATAAAGACGTGTTGTAGTAGAGGTAGAAAGCCTGGAAGAAATCAGTGGTTGAGTGATAAATGACAGGAGACTTTACTTATTTTTAACAAAGACATGTGTATGGAAGGAGACTAGTTCTTTGAATTCATCCATTAGCAATCAGTACTAGTACCTGTGGGGTTTCCCATTTAGAATATCGGTAAGGTAGAATTAGTTGCTATATCCCCATAATTATTTCTTAAAATGGTTTTCTAAATGCCTGTAAAATGTCGAGTTCCTTTTTGTTCCTACTTCCTGTTCCAGCTGTTCCAGGTTTTATTATGAAAATGTATAAGTGGGAGTGAAAACCTGAGTTCTTACTTAGCCAAATGCTTGGCATGGAGTAGTTATCTATAAACATTAACTACCTTCTGCCTTCTCTTTTCTTTGTGCATTCTGCACTGAACCCAGAATCCATGTAAGGAGGCTGACAAAAAGTGTTAGAATGGGTGACTTTTAAATTGCATCCTTTCTTTCATTCCATGAAGAAAAGGTGTTTGGTCTCTCTTGACCTATAGAATATATAGCAGGTGAGGTGCTATGTGAATTGCAATGCTAGAACATAAAAATTTCATACAACTCCATTTTGCATCATTTAGTTGAAAATATCTTCATTTATGTCTTCTTTCTTTTGCAGTTTTGTATGTTTCTGTCCCTAAATGCAAGATACTCTTTTTATGTCTTCAAAGTCAGTTTTACTTTTACTTGGTTTTGGGCTGGGCCAGCAGGCCCATTGATGGGCTCTTGTTTGTCTAATTGTATTAGTTTTCTCATGTTTGAGTGAAGAAAATGATCATAAACCTGAATTATTGTTCATTCTATTTTCATCCCTATATGTTGTTCATTTATTTTTTTCCTTTGGCATATTGAGTCCCAATGTGTAGGGTTGTAGGTGTATTGGCGTGGGGGGTAGGGCAGGAAAGCATCCACTGTGATCTAGGCATCCAGACCTCTATCCTTGTCTTTTAATATTGATAGTTCAAAATCTAGTGGAGGTTGTAGAGACAGACATGAAAATAGTAGAAACATTTTAAATAAATGTTTATTGAACTCCTGCAAGGAACTGAATGAAATTTCATATGGTTACCAGCTCATACTAAACTTGATCATTTTTTCCCAAACTGTTCATAGTTTGAAAGGAAAGACATAGATTTAATTTAGCCAGAAGTTAGAGAAGTTTCTATGTGTCAGTCACTGCACTGCTGTAGTTGGGGAGTTTAAGGTGTTTTTTTAAAGTGTTATTTTCTTTAAGGTACACTTGAAAATTTTAGTTGAATGAAGGAAAGGATGATATTTATAAACCAGCTACTCTGACACTTTTTGTCACTCCCCCTACTTGGATACTGGGGTCAGTGCAGAATGCATAAGGAAAAGAGGAGGAAGAGAATTAATATTTATAGATGCTACTCCATGCCAGACACTCTGAGTTTGGCTTTTTACTCCCACATATATATTTTCATAATATAACTTTATGCAAATAATGTAAAGAACTTTGTAGCTGGAGTAATTAGAGTGGAAATTTTGGAGGAAATAGAAAGTGAAATAGTTAAGACTATTTAAGGCCTCCAGACTGAGAGTCAGATATATTTTTGTTTGGATCTTGGCTCTACTACTTATTAGCTGCATGATTTGAAGGGAGAGGGAGTTAATTACTTCTCCAAGATTCAGTTTTCCATCTACAAAATGAGGTCGATATTGATAATATTTCCTATGGTAGATTTGTATTTTCCTAAGATGGCCAAACCAATATCTCTTATCATACACAATCATATTACAGTGTCACTTCGATGGTTCTCTCACATAATCATAGGATCTGTGTGTTAGTGGGCAGACTGGGGATTACTCCTGAACTCCCAAATCTGCATGTCTAAATAGGTCCTGCCATTCACCACATGAAGACAAAAATATACTCTTAATGTGTAAGTTCTTCAATGGAAAAGAATTTGAATACAATTCAATAGAGAGAAAATAAAGAATACAGTTTCCAAATGAAGCACCCAAAGTTGCCCACCCATCCCCTTATGGGTAAATGCCCAGCCAAACAGGCTTGCCCCAAAGCAGGGCCACTGAGGCCCAAATCTTGCCACAAATCTAAGGCACCTTCTTGTGGGGAACCATACGAAAGGGGCAGAAGGGGCCAGGAAAGTCTAGAAGGAAAAGAGAAAAATCAAAATACAAATCCAGATAAAGGGGCAATTGTCAACCTCCCCATGGGTCTCTCACCCTCCTCTCTTTCCAGTGTCTCCTTCCATGTTCCCCAAGTCTCTAGAACAAGTCCAGGCTGTGAAGCAAGCACAGCTTCTTCACTTGTCTCCCTGGTCCTTGTGTCTCCTCCAAGTCTTTTTGGCTTCCTTTCAAAGCTCAGCTGCACACTTTTTTTTTTTTTAAATAATAAATTTTATTTTTATATTCCCCATACAATTGCAACCCCCCCATTCTGACCCCAATTCCTCCCCTCCCGCCCCCCACCCCCCCCAAAAGTGTCTCTGGTTCATAGTTTTTTGTTGATTTTGATTTTCACTTTCTTATAGTTATTCATTTTCCTGGTCCCTTATTTAAGTTTTCTAGATTCCTGCTATGAGTGAGACGATCCGGTATTTTTCTTTTTCTTTCTGGCTTATTTCGCTGAGCATGATCCCTTCCATCGCCATCCATGTTGCCGCAAATTGCATGTGTTTATCTTTTTTGAATGCTGAGTAATATTCCATGGTGTATATGTACCACATCTTCTTGATCCAGTCATCTATTTTTGGGCATTTGGGTTGTTTCCAAAGCTTAGCTATTGTAAACAGTGCTGCTATAAACATAGGGGTGCAGGTGTTCTTTGGAATTGATGTTTCTGTGTCCTTTGGGTAAATACCTAGGAGTGGAATTGCTGGATCCTATGGAAGCTCTATGTTTAGTAGGTCCAGAAATCTCCACACAGCTCTCCATAGTGGTTGGACCAGTTTGCACTCCCACCAACAGTGCAGGAGAGTTCCTTGTTCTCCACATCCTCACCAACATTTGTTGTTGCTAGTTTTTTTTTAATATGTGCCATTCTCACTGGTGTAAGATGGTATCTCATGGTAGTTTTGATTTGCATTTCCCTGATTACAAGTGATGTTGAACATTTTTTCATATGCCTGTTGGCCATTTGCATTTCCTCTTCAGAGAAGTTTCTTTTTAGCTCTCCTGCCCATTTTTTGACTGGATTATTTTCTTTGTTTTTGTTGAGTCTCATCAGCTCTTTGTAGATTTTTGTGACCAGTCCTTTATCATTAGTGTTGTGTGCAAAAATGTTCTCCCAGTTGGTGGGGTTTCTCTTTGTTTTTGTTATTGTCTCTTTTGCTGTGCAGAAGCTCTTTAATTTGATGTAGTCCCAGCTGTTTATCTTTGCCTTCACAATCACTGCTTTGGGTGATGTGTCTGTAAAGATGTCTTTGAAATGCATATCACGTAGTGTTTCGCCTATATTTCCTTCTATGTATTTTATGGTTTCAGGTCTTATGTCTAGTTCTTTAATCCATTTTGAGTTGATTTTTGTGTATGGTGTGAGGTAGTGGTCAAGCTTCATTCTTTTGAATGTAGCAACCCAGTTTTCCCAGCACCATTTATTGAACAAACTTTCTTTGCTCCAATGCATAGTCTTTGCTCCTTTGTCAAAGATTAGTTGACCATAAACCTGTGGGTTTATTTCTGGATTTTCTATTCGATTCCATTGGTCTGTATGTCTGTTCTTGTTCCAATATCATGAAGTTTTGATGATTATGGCTTTGTAATATAGTTTGAAGTCTGGGAGTGTGATGCCTCCATTCCCTTCTTTTTTTTTTCAGGAGAGCTTTGGCTATTCAAGGTTTTTGGTGGTTCCATATGAATTTCATCAATAATTGTTTTCTTTCTTTGAAGAATGACATTGAAATTTTGATTGGAATAGCATTGAATCTGTATATTGCTTTTGGTAGGATGGCCATTTTAATAATGTTTATTCTTCCAATCCATGAGCAGGGGATGTCTTTCCATTTCTTTGTGTCTTCTTCTATTTCTTTTAACAGTGTTTTATAGTTTTCTTTGTATAGGTCCTTTACCTCTTTTGTTAGATTTATTCCCAAGTATTTGATTTTTTTTGTTTCGATAATAAAAGGGATGGTTTTTTTTTATTTCTTCTTCTTCAGATTTATTGTTTGTGTATAGGAAGGCTACTGACTTTTGCGTGTTGATTTTGTATCCTGCCACTTTACTGAACTGATTGATGAGTTGAATTAGTTTTTCTGTGGAGTTTTTGGGGTTCTCTATGTATATTATCATATCATCTGCAAATAGTGATAGTTTGACTTCTTTTCCTATTTGGATTCCTTGTATGTCTTTCTCTTGTCTTATTGCTCTGGCTAGGACTTCCAGTATTATATTGAAAAGCAGTGGTGAGAATGGACATCCTTGTCTTGTTCCAGATCTTAATGGAATTGCTTTCAGCTTTTCACCATTGAGAATGATACTGGCTGTTGGCTTGTCATATATGGCCTTTATGATGTTGAGGTATGTTCCTTGTATCCCAAGAATTTCAAGGGCTTTTATCATGAATGGATGTTGCACTTTGTCGAAAGCTTTCTCAGCATCTATTGATATTATCATATGGTTTTTATATTTCTTTTTGTTGATGTTCAACTGCACCCTTTTTTAGGTGGGACACAGACCCTGGAGCCTCCCTTTTCTATGGGGATTACACTGTTATATGTGTCCTTTCTCTTCTGTGTTCAGTGGAATGTTGTAACCACCCTGAACAACTGAGTATATATAGCAGAAGTGGTGCTATGTAACTTGCAAGGTTAGAACATAAATATACTCCACACAACTCCATCTTGTTCTGAGGTGCTCATTCCTGGAACTCAGCCACTTTGCTGTGAGAAAGTCCAAGCCCAGGTCCAAGTGGGAGGGACTGAGGCCTCTAGTCCACGAGCCTGGCTAAGCTTCCTGCGGACATCTGGCATTGCCTGCTAGCCATCTGAGTGAGTCATCTTGAACATGGATCCAGTAGCAGGTCCCAGGTGAGTTGTCTTGACTGATTCCCCTAGGAGCAGAGAATAGCTTTGCTCATCCGACCTTGCCAAATTTTATTTTCATGAGCAAAATAACTGATGTTGCTTGAAATCACTAAATTTCAGGACAATTTGTTACACAGAAATACAGAATTAGGACATTTGCCATATAAAGTTGTTAAGGGATTGAATGAAATGCATGTAAATTGACACAAAACTAATGATTTATTATGAAAGCTCTCTTCATTATTGTTATGAGTTGAGAAGCTATTTCATGAAAATAAGCATTAATTCAAAGTGAGGTCACAATTTAAAGTGCTGCTCTTTAGCTTCTGGTATTCACTAAATTTTAGGGAACTAATTTTGCTCACTTTTTTTGTCATTTGCAAAATCTGTTTTGTATGTCAGCCTCCAATTCTTTTCTCCTGGGTTTATGGTATTGAGTCTACACTGGACTCTGTGCTCTGTTGAGCCACTCTGGTTCTCAGGGTCATGATCAAACTTGTAACCAATCCTTAAACCTCCAGAAAATTCTGAAGATCATTCTTCTGCCATTTTTTCCAAAGAAATTATTGTGGTTAAAAAAACAAACAAACAAACTTTGCCATCTTAACCATTTTTAAGTATAAGTCAGTGGTATTTATGATATAAACATTGGTATGCAGCAGATTTTTGGAACATTTTCATCTTGCACAACTGAAACGCTTTACCTATTAAACAACAATCTTCATCCATTAGCCCCTGGCAACTACCATCCTACTCTCTGTTTCTAAGAGTTGACTACCTCATGTAGGTAGAATTATGCCACATTTACTGTTTTTTGATTGGTTTATTTCCATATAACATAATATCATCTAAGTTTATCATATGTATTTTTTTCTTTTTGAAGAGACTAATATATATGTACATAAATATCTGAATGTATAAATCACATTTTGTTTATCCATTCATCTGTCACTGGACAGGTAGGCTCCTTCCATCTTTTGACTGTTGTGAGTGGTAGGGCAGACAGCATGGTTGTGCAAATAGCTCTTTGCTATTATGTTTTCCACCTCCCACTAATAGCCGTATCTCCTTGTAAAGCATTTAAAAGAGGTAGGGACTTATCTGTGTTCATTGATACATTTTTTTTTTAAGATTTATTTTTTATTTATTTATTTATTTATTTATACAAGCACTGTGCACAGTCAGAAGTGCGGGAGGGTGAGAGAATTCACCAGAGCCAGAGCGGGGAGCAGAGCAGGCAGAAGGACCCAAGTACACTGCTGAGGGGAGCAGCGGGCGGCAGGAGAGGTCTGCGCGCCATGAGGGACCCTCCTCCGGTGGCCGGGGAGCAGCCAGGTATCGAACCGGGGCTGCAGAGGCTGCGGGCAGGTTCGCAGCCTAGCGCTCAACCGCTGCGCCACCGGGGAGGCCCTCATTGATACATTTTTTCCAACATGTCTTTGTTACAAATAATCAGGTGGCCAGCCTGCCCAAGTTCTTCCTAGGAGTTTCTACTTCAGTATGCACCTCTGTTGTATAACTCATAGAGTATTGTAATTATACCTTTATTTATAGAAGTGTTTTATTGTTTTGAGAGCAGTGTCACAAGCATTTTATTTAATCCTTGAAGAATGAAGGCTGTCTCCTTAATATGGGGAGAATGAGAATACATTTATTTTGGGGGGTGATGTAAACTATATACAGTTATTGGTATTTAATGTAATATTCATTATTCTTCACCAAAGTGGACTTCACTTACAGATAGATTTGATACAGTTCTTTATACTTTAGATTAATAAACTTAATATTTAGAGAAGTTTTAGCTTTATAGGAAAATGGGGCAAAAAGTACAGAGAGTTCCCATATCCACTCTCTCCCTCCACAGTTTACACCATTATTGCATCTTGCAATACTATGGTACATTTGTTATAGCTGATGAACCAATAATGATACACTAACTGGAGCCAGAGTTTACATTAGGGTTACTCTTGGTGTTCTACAGTGGGTTTAGCCAAATATATCATATATGCATCCAGCATGAGATATCATACAGAATAGTTTTATTCCCTGTAACTCTCCTGGGCTCCACATACTTATTTTCTCTTCCTTCCCCTCCTTCAGCTATTGACAATGCTTGATCTTTTTATTGTCTCTGTAGTTTTGTCTTTTTCAGAATGTCATAGAGTTGGAATACACCATCTGTAGCCGTTTTAAATTGACTTCTTAAACTTAGAAATATGCATGCAAGAATCCATTTTCTAAAAATATTTGACTTGATAGCTCATTTCTTTTATCTTTGAACACTTACCCCATTGTGTGGATGGACCAGTTTTTCCATTCACCTATTGAAAGATGTCTCAGTTACCCCCAGTTTTGACAGTTTTGAATAAGCCTGCTATAAACGTTGGTGTGCTGTGTTTTGCGTGGACATAAGTTTTAACTTATTTGGGTAAATACCATGGTCTGTGAATACTAAATTATATGTTGAGAATATGTTTAGTTTTGCAAGGAACTGTCAACTGCCTTTCAAAGTGGTGGTATCATTTTGCATTCCTGCCAGCAGTGAATGATAATTCTGACCATTCCACATACTCATCAGCATTTGGTGGTGTCAATGTTTTGGACTTTAGCTATTCTAATAGGTATGTAGTGGTATCTCCTTGTTTTAATTTGCATATTGGTAAGAATTGATCATTTTTTCATCCATGACATGTTTTTAATTTTAACTTAAAAAGTTATTTTGAACTAATTACTACAAGCTCACTGTTGCCAAAATAGTGGGCCATTAATCCACCTTTCTCCATGGTGATGTCTTATGTAATTAAAATATTATCCAAACCAAGAAATTGATATTTCACAATACAGTGCAGGAGACTATAGACTATTTGTATTTCATTGATTTTTACATGCGCTTATTCTAGTTTTGTGGGTGAAATTATTTTTATATGAAATTTTATTGCATATATGTACATTCATGTAACCACAGTCAAGATGCAGAAGTGTTCCATCACCACAAAAATTCTTCCCACAGCTCTGACCCTCTAGTTTCACACTCTCCTCAAGCCCTGCCATGCTCTAATCTCTGGGGATCACTGTTCAGATATATGCTTTTAAAAATATGTCTATAGTTATTGATCCAGTTTTGTCTTTTCCAGTATAGTTATTGATTCATTGATCTTCTTTTTGACTTTTGATATTAATGGTTTTATTCTCAGGTTAGTTAGAATGAGTGCATGTATGTGTCTTCATGTATCATTTGTTACTGACACCTGTTCTCTTTGAAGTTGGGTATAAAGAAATTTTGCAGAATAGTTTTGAATGGATTGTACAAGGAGGTGCGGTTTAGTGAACTACGATAAAGTAAGAACACTTTAGGGATTTGGGGTGGAATTGACTTTGATATGTGTGTGTCTTGAGGTCTAGTCATTAGTTCTTTTTTTTTTTAAAAAAAGATTTATTTATTTATTTATACAAGCACTGGGCACAGTCAGAAGCGCGGGAGGGTGAGAGAATTCACCAGAGCCAGAGTGGAGAGCAGAACAGGCAGACTGACGAGGTACACTGCTGAGGGGAGCAGCGGATGGCAGGAGAGGTCTGTGCATCCGGCGGCCGGGGATTGAACCTGCACTGCAGAGGCTGAGGGCAGCCTCGCAACCCAGCGCTCAACTGCTGCACCACCAGGGAGGCCCTAGTCATTAGTTCTTAATGCAGCAGATAAATTGTACTGGGATTGAACTCCACAAAACATTCTTTAATAAGTTCCTTCATGTAATGTTGGGCATTCATTCATTTAAAACTTGATTTAGGGCCTCCCTGGGGGCGCAAGGGGTTAAGACGTAACCTATGAAGCTATCTGCAGCCACTGCAGCACGAGTTCAATCCCTGGCCAGGGAGATACCCACATGTTGCAGCAAACCTCTCCTGACTTGCCCACTGCTCCCCTCAGCAGTGTATTGCAGTCAATCTGCCTGTTCTGTTCCCCACTCTGTCCCTGGTGAATCCTCTCACCCCCCACACTTCTGATCTTATATGCATAAATACATAAATCTTTAAAAAATTCTTTAAAAAAAAACAAACTTGATTCAATTTACCAAAACATAATTTGCAAATAGTTTTTCAGAAGAAATACCAATTTGTATTCACTCACTAGTAAATGATACCACTATGAGAAAGTAGAATAATCATGGGAGAGACAACAGAAGATGGGAGAAGACAGAAGTCATTGTGAACTGACCCTTTCTCTGGCCTGGTGAAAGTTATTTCACATCAGTATGGGAGTCCATAAAAGGTGCTTATTTAGTATGTTGGGAACATTTTACTTCCTCAGGTTTCAAAGGGGAAGAAAAACGTCCCTTAAAACCTCTGGTAGTTTGGGCCTCTCCAGTGGTGCAGCAGGTTGAGTACAGAGCTGTGGGTTTGATACCCGGCTGGCCAGGGAGATTCCCACATGGCCTGGCAGACCTCTCCTGTAGTGCCCCCTGCTCCCCTCAGGAGTGTATTTCGGTTGTCTGCCTGTTCTGCTTCCTGCTCTGTCTCTGGTGAATCCTCTCGCCCTCACGCGCCTCTGGCCTGTACCCCCAGCTCTTGTATAAAAATAAATAAATATTTAAAAAAACAAAACAGGGCCTCCCCGGTGGCGCAGTGGTTGAGCGCTGGGTTGCGAAGCTGCCCGCGGCCTCTGCGGCGCCGGTTCGATCCCCGGCTGCTCCCCGGCCACCGGAGGAGGGTCCCACATGGTGCGCAGACCTCTCCTGCCGCCCGCTGCTCCCCTCAGCAGTGTACTTCGGTCCTTCTGCCTGCTCTGCTCCCCGCTCTGGCTCTGGTGAATTCTCTCACCCTCCCGCGCTTCTGACTGTACCCAGTGCATGTATAAAACAAACAAACAAACAAACTAAATAAATAAAGCATGCCTCTATAAAAAAAAAAAAAAAAAAAGGTTATAAAAAAACAAAACAAACAAACCTCTGCAGTTTCTTCTTCTTCTTCTTTTTTTTTTCAAAGGGAAAATTAGCATGGCATGTTGTGTCTTGGAGTTAGCAGAACCCACACTGCAGCCTGTGAGTTCTATGAGGTCTATACGTGCCAGGAAGGTTGGCTTTGTGTTAGGATAATGCTAGCTAAGTAATTAAAAGGTGAAAATAACTGCATGTTGAAATTATATAACAGGGTTTATCAACTTTAGTGATATTGACATTTTAGGCCAGATAATTTTTTTGTTGGTGGAGGTGCTATTCTCTCCATTGTAGCCTGTTTGCATCATATCTGACCAATACCTGCTAGAATCCAGATGTCTCACATGCCCAAGTTGTGTCAAAAAAAGTCTCCAGATATTGCTAAGTGTCCCCAGGGGCTGGGGAGTTGCCCTTGTTTGACAGGCACTTGACTGCATACGAACGCATATTTTCATAAGGCTTCTTTATTACTTTTCTTTACTCGGAATATTTTTCTAAGTCTCAATATTTTCTCAAATTGAATTCAATATCAAATTAATGGAAACCTGTGCCTCCCTGGTAGCGCAGGGGTTCAAGTCTCAGTGCTATCAAGCTATCTTATCTCTAGCCTCTGAGGCATGAGTTCAATCCCGGCCAGGGACCTAACTCACTTGATGCAGCAGCAGACCTCTTCTGTCTCTCCCCTGCTTCTCTCAGCAATGTGTTTCAGTATATCTGCCTATTCTGTTCCCTACTCTGTCTCTGGTGAATCCTCTCACCACCACCACCCCCCAACTCCTCTGGCTACACCGCAGTACTTGAATGCATAAATAAATAAAAAATAAATCTTTCAAAAAATTAATGGAAAACTTTCAAGTTTACAATGAAGGTGGGAAATGTATAAATAGAGAACAAAATGAAGATTTTTTTTTGCCTCTTATATGATTTTTTTTTCCCAGCCACTCCAAGAAGATGGCTGTTTACTGAACTGATTGTTTCGCACAGGGCCTACAGCCAGAAGGGTACTCAAGTGTTTGCAGGAATGTTGCATTGAACCCTGAGAAATAATGGGTATAAGACAAGGTCCTAGAAGCAGCTTAAAAGTAGCCCTGAAGCCAGTGTTTTTTCATCTTTGTTGCAGCATGAGCTTGATTTCCTAATTCTTCCTGTAGCCTCAGTGAACCTGGGATTACTGATGATGGAAGGAAGTGTTGACATATTCCTTATTAGGATTGTTTCCTGATGAATTTTAACCCATGCTCCTGAGGTCAGTCTTCTTGGGGCCAATCTCCTAGAGGCCAGCTTTTGGGACCAGCAAAGTTGACCCTGTGCCATGTCTCCTGGGGAACATGGGGTTGTTTCCTCTGGAAGGCCTCTGGAGACTAGTGGGGTCCAGTTGCATTGTAGCCTATCTTTCTTATAACCTCATTCCCATTAATGAGCCTGGCACTCTGAGTCTCAGTAAAGCCTGCCAAACATGATTTCAGTGCCCTCCACACATGCAAGTTAAATCACTATGAGATTGCCTAAGATATGAAATGTAGGAGCACATTGCCTACGGGGATTGCGTTTTCAAATCTGTGCTGTTCCTTTCATCACAGATACTTGTGTCACTCAAAGCAATGTGGAAATGTATTTGTTTTTACTTTGTGATTTGGAAGAATAACTGCAGATCAGCAAGCTTTCTCAGAATTAAACTTTGTGAGCTTATTTTTATGCTAAATGATGCACATAATGCATGCTAATATTTTGTCAAGCTGAAAAATATTTCTTGCTGAAAGCGACTCTGTTTATAATTTTTTTTTTTTAAAGCTACCATGCAGGAAGCTTGAACTCCATTTGGGTGTTCATTTCTTCTGTGATTCATGTTTTGAGCTATTATCTGTTGATGACCTACTTTGGACAGTTAATTTTCACAAATGACGAGCTAGAAAGACAAATAAGAGGAATATCCTGTATTTTAGAGCTCTCTGTCAACTGAAGACAAAAGATTTGCTAATAGTCACTATGAAGTAAGATTGGTACTGTAACAGGGTGGTCCCCAGGAAAGGGGGAGGTTCCAGGTTTCCTGCCCCACCCAAAAGGAGGGTGGAACTGAGCAGAGAGAGAAGGAGCTGCAGAGGAGACTGAAGAAGGAAGCAGGATGGAGAGACCTGGAGGAGGCACATGGAATGGCGAGACATGTGAAGAAACTGCGCTTGCCTTTTGGTTGTAGACTGGGTGACACAGATGTGGGTGAGAGACCCGTGGGGAGGTGACAATGGCGGTTTTTGTTTTGATTTTGATTTTGCTCTTTTTCCTCCAGACTTGTCTGGTTGTTTCTGACCCTTTTCTGTGGTTCCCCACTGGAAGATGCTTTAGACTTGTGGCAGGCTTTGGGGCCTTGCTCTGGGCCAATCCCATTTGGATGGAGTTTTACCCACAAGGAGACAGTTAACTTTGGGTGCTTGATTTAGAAACTAGATTCTTTGCCTTTCCTGTATTGTTTGTTGTATTAAAGTTGTATTAAAGTTGTATTAAAGTTTCTTACCATTAAATTCTCATATTTTTTTGTGTTGATGTGGTGGATGGCAAAACCCATTTAAAATAGGCAGGTTTGCAGGGTTTGGGCTGCCCCTCTCCCTGCCCTGTAACAGTACCAAGTGATCTGTGTCAGAAAGGGAGAACTGAGTAACCACTTGAATAATGCATAGCAGACAGAGTTTGGGTGGGCTGGATCTGAGGCTGGGGGTATGTTGGGAGGGGAGGGTATTCCAGGCAGAATGAATGGTATGTGCAAAGGCTGAGAGTTGTGAGAAAGCCTGACTTTTTTTGAGAAATTGTTAGTTATGATTCATTCTTGTTGTTGTTTGAGCTGGATGTACTAAAAAACACCCAGGTCATACTCTTGGGAATGATTCATTCAGATAAAATCCCATTATCACCTAAAATTATGCTGTCTAACACAAGCATTTCAGTCCTCCAGCTGGTGGTCCCCATTACCAATGCTTCATTGATCTGCCCATAGTGCCTGCTCTCCAGGGAATGTTTGCTCAGCAAATGCCTTCTTCCAGCCAATTTCAGAGTCTGCACTTTTAGTGAGGACTCCCAATCATGTGCCCATTTGCATGTTAGTCAGAAAAGATTTTAAAAAGGGAAAAAAGAGGGGAAGAGATTTGAGCCAAGCAATAGCTAATTTTTTTTTTTTTAAAAAAAACTGTTTAGTTTTCCTCATCAGGTAACAATTGTCTAGCTACAACCTCAGTCTAGTTAGAACTAAAAATTTAAATCAGCCTTCCAAGCATTAAAGAAAACTGGAAAAGAAGAGCCAGGAAAGTTTTGAGACTGGAACTTGGTATGGGTTTTTCCCTCCACCTGAAAAAGGAATATGCATTTTTTTAAAGATTTTGCAAGCCCAAATGTTTCAAGCAAAAAAGTATTTTTACCATTAATCTATATGAAAAATTTGTTGCATGTTCCCAGACCCAAAATGTAACTTAAAAAATCGTACCAAGTTACATGTAAACTTAAAACATCACTAACGGGGCCTCCCTGGTGGCGCACCAGTTGAGCGCTGGGTTGCGAAGCTGCCTGCAGCCTCTGCAGCGCCGGTTCGATCCCCGGCTGCTCCCTGGCCACCGGAGGAGGGTCCCACATGGCACGCAGACCTCTCCTGCCGCCCGCTGCTCCCCTCAGCAGTGTATTTCGGTCCTTCTGCCTGCTCTGCTCCCTGCTCTGGCTCTGGTGAATTCTCTCACCCTCCCATGCTTCTGACTGTACCCAGTGCATGTATAAACAAAACAAACAAATAAAGAAATAAATAAAATAAATAAAAAAAATGCCTCTATAAAAAAATAAATAAATAAAATAAGTAAATAAATAAATAACCAAAACATCACTAACGTAGTAAAGGCCGGAATGATGATATGTACACAGCCTGTATAAAGTAGTTCCCAGAGGATGCTGGTGGTGGTGCTCCCTGCTGGGTCATGCTGCCTCTAGAATGGCTGCTGCAAAACAGATGCTGAATGCTAATTTTGCTTTTTGTCTTTTGTCATAAAAGTGAAAATCCTCTTCAAATTTCTTTTGGTAAGCCAAGTCAGGTAGAGCAGGCCCTCCGCTAGCATCACTTCATTATAACATTGATGAGAAAAAAGACAATTCTGGCTGACATTGAAGAAAAGGACATTACTTGAGGAACTGCTTTTGTCATCCTTCCTTTTGCTTAAAGTTGTCATTTCCAAGAACCTGTCTATGAAGTAAAATGAGGACTTACCATGGTAAAAGCAAAGTAACGTAATTTGAACTTCCAAAGACGAGGAGACCTACATATATGAATTCAAAAAATTTGCTAAATTTCCACAGAGAAGCTTGATTTCAATCCTAGTTCATATTCTTGTCCTTGCAGATGGGGAGTGATTGAACAATATCTTAGTTTTGAAAGAACACCATAAAAGAACTTGAAGAACCTGGGTAATTAATTATTTATTAGGTTGCTTCCATTAATGCAGAGAAGTGTCTGAAGGATATGAAGGATAGTTTTCCAGAGATGTCATTATCGGAGTTAAAAATAACATGGGAGCCCGAGAGATGCACTAGAAATCTGAGGGAGCAGTAGGGTGAGGACAAGGATGAGCTAAGAACTTGGAACACCAAGTTAAGAGCATGAAAATAATGATACATCTTGTTGGAGAGCACTGGCAATGCATAGGAGAGTGCTGTAACACCTCAGTGAAAGGACCAGGAATAGCAGGAGCCTCCTGAGGTCAAGTTCAGAGAGAGGTCTTGGTGGGACTGGGGATAGGTGGTTTGTGGAAAGTGCTAGTTCCAGCACCTTAAATTGGGTTCGTATCTGGCTAATTTGACAAGAAAACTGTTATAAAGATTCTTGTCTCCCATCCCCTCTTTCTTTTTTTCTTTTTTTCTTTTTTTTTTTTTTATTAACAGGCTTTATTTTTAGAACGGTTTTAAGTTTACAGGAAAATTGTGCAGATTAGTACAGAGTCCCAATGTATATTCCCTTTTCCATCTGATTTTCCCTAACATCTTGTATTAGGTTGGGCCATTTAAAAAAATTAAGGAGCCATTATTGATCTCAGTTACTTTTAAACTATGTTTCTGAAGAAGAGATTAGGGAGGGGTTCCTGCAGGAAGAGTAAATAGGTTGGAGTGAGCAGTCTCTAGCCTCCCAGGTCTTCCTGGAAATGCACACTTCCACCTTTCTCACTGGTTAGGCCTCCTGGAGGCTTCCTTTGAATATGACTTCAGCAAAATGAAAGGTGGAAGCACTGTGGGTCCCACGATGATAAATATTTCAAAGTCAAATCTTTGCACCAGGGTGAGACAAGTCTGTTAGTTTTTTCCTAAATATTTTGCAAAATTCTTATGAGTTTGCCTTGAAAGTTTTACCAGGTGCACATACATACAGGTTGGAAGAAGATTGTTTTTTCCCTATGCCCTAAGGGAGGAAAACTTTTTCATTTATAAAATGGTTCGAATTTTACTTCTTCCTTGACAAGGAGCTGGTCTGCAACTGGAAGATAAGAAGATAATCAGCACCTGAGTGTTACCCCTAAAGAGTGAAAAGTTTGGTCTAGAATTCTTGACCTTTTCAAATGTAATTGGCCAAATATCCATGAGTAATTCAAAACGGTGATTTATGTTCTCTTCTACCCTCTTCTTCTTTTTTTTTTTTAGATTTATTTAATTTTTTATACAAGCACTGGGTACAGTCAGAAGCGCGGGAGGGTGAGAGAATTCACCAGAGCCAGAGCTGGGAGAAGAACAGGCAGAAGGACCCAAGTACACTGCTGAGGGGAGCAGCGGGTGGCAGGAAGGTCTGTGCGCCATGTGGGACCCTTGCCCAGTGGCTGGGAATCGAACCGGCGCTGAGAGGCTGTGGGCAGCTTCGCAACCCAGCGCTCAACCACTGTGTCACTGGGGAGGCCCACTTCTACCCTCTTCTTATTCCCTCCATGTTTACATGAGTTTGTGCACTTTTCAAATGGGCATTTTATTTTGATGTAATTGTTTTATTTATGCTGGAAAATATTGTGACTTTAAAAATATACTTTAGTTAAAAATGCTATGTGATTAAATTAGCATTTATGCCCTGAAGTGATTTCATGAAATTTCAGGAATAGAAGAGTAAATTTAAAAATAAGCTTAAAAAACTAGGTCTGTGCAGCCTAAGGGGGATTGGATGAATTTGCTGGTGAGTAAAGCCCTAGCTCCAGTAGGGATCATTTGCACAGCATGCTCTCATATACGGTTAGGGTGCTGATGTTGATTTCAGTCCAGATGCCCTCCTGTTTCTGGACTTCTCTCAGGTTTTATTGGTATGGTGTTTAAATAAAGGAACCCTAATATGTGCTTGACAATAGGCCTCAGATCTAAGTGAACAAATGCTATCTGAGATTCTGTGGTGACAAGTGTCATCTCATTTACAAAGCATTAACTCCCTCCAAAGTAAGTGCCATCTATTTGCAGTGAAAGACAGTGAAATGCCAAACTTACGGCATACTAAATAGCTAGGACATGACAGAGCTGGACCAAAAGTCTCTCCAGAAGTTTGTACATTTGCCACTAAATTCATTGCTCTGTCCCTCAAAAATTAATTGGAATTCCTAATATGAATGCAGGGGAAATAGAATTATCAATTTTTGGAATACATTTTTGTGCCAAATAATTTTCATGTTTGAATAGTCTGATCCTCACAACAATCCTAGGGAAGAGAGGGTTTGTGCTGTTATGTGGGGTGGGGGCTACAGTAGTATTCTATTTTATGTCACGGCAAAGTATTGGAAATTGAAGTGGAAATGGGTTCTTTGAGGACACATAGAAATCTGTTAAAGTTGTTGGTGCAATTCTGCTACAAGTAGCACCAGACAATGTGTCTTCTGTTCTTTGTGGATTTATAAATCTCTCAAAACCGTTATTTTCAGCTTATATCTATTACAGATGGTATAATGCCATGTGTTACCCAAAAGGGTAGTAAATGTTTGTGTACCAGAAGAAAGATAAAAAAAGTCAGTATTTTCTCTTTTTTCATTTGCTTTCACTGGGGCTCACAGTTAAGTGAGTCCCCCCTCTGCCTGCCCTAGACTGGACTTGGGGAAGAAGGAGAGGGTCTGATACTGGCACAGGATAACTGCTCACAGACCTTTCCTGAGACTGGGATCGGACCTGGTGAATACAGAATTGGTAGTCCCTCCAGCAAGGACTCACTGATTGAAATACTTTACTTGACATTTAGATTAACATGCAACAAAATTGCCCTACATATCCCCTCCCCAAAGCTTGGGAGAGAAATGCTCCTCTCCCTGTCTCCTTGCCCCCAACAGCTTCTTAAGTGTATTGAATAAAGGATGTTATCCCAGCCTTCTATGTCATATCCTGGCAGAGGCTGAGGGGACATCAAGACAATCAAGACATCAAGACAAGGCTCAAGATAATGTCAGAGCCTACAGGTGAGCTCCAGGTGGGAGGGCATAAATCCGGCAGGAGAGTAAGGGTCTTTGTCAAGCCAAATGGTATAAAGCTGTATCCGTGGACTGGAGAGCCTCAGGGGACAGATATTAGGCAATAGTTGGCTTGTTGAGTTGCTGAGGGCATGTATTAGAAATGTTGCTCCTTGTCTACTGAGCTCTAGCATCTATGAAATTGGGTTTGAAATAAACTTTTTCTAATTATCCATTTTATCTCAATGTGGAAAGTTAGTTCTGATTAGAAGATGCCAGGAAGGTGAGGATGGAACTTTTAGGAGGCCATTGTGGTGATTGTCGGAGAGGAGCCAGAAATAGAGACTTGCGAAGGAAGCCTTACTGAGCCTCGCAGAGTGTATGTTTGGAAGGTTGCCGAGGGAGTAACTACATACAGTATGTGCACCACAATCCTAACAGGGGGCCAAGGCTAGGAGAGGTATCAAAGTGCTCTTTTTTCAATTTTCCAAGAGGGGCGTCTGAATGAAGGCAAGGGTGACTGTCGCTACAGCGCACAGGAGCTGTGCTGACTACGGATCCCATGCTCTTGTCACTTCCCTAGGGGAGGAAACCTTAGCCCTCTGATTTACTTTCATAGAAAAGCTTTTGTTTTGAGGGCATAGGAATCATATGTCAGGAGGTAAATAAAATAATGGAAACAGGGCCTCCCCTGGTGGCTCAGCGGTTGAGCGCTGGGCTGCGAAGCTGCCCACAGGCTCTGCAGCGCCTGTTAGATCCCTGGCCACTGGGCGAGGGTCCCACATGGCGCGACAGACCTCTCCTGCCATGCCCGCTGCTCCCCTCAGCAGTGCATTTCATCGCTCTGCCTGTTCTGTTCCCCGCTTTGGCTCTGGTAAATTCTCTCACCCTCCCGTACTTCTGACTGTACCCACAGTGCTTGTATAAATAAATAAATAATTCTTAAAAATTAATAAAATAATGGAAACAAAGCAGGAAGATAAACAAGATGGTGAAGTCAGTCCTGTTTTGGTTCCGACCTGAGTTTGGTTTCTCATCCTGTTTATTGGAAAGGGCTTCAGATGAAACAAGTGATAATTAATTGAATGTTTACATTTAAATGAATATCTGGATGAAATTTTCATGTGAAAGAAACTTTAAAACCCTAAGGATAGGAAGGGAGTATAAAAACCCAAGGAATATTAACCTCTTTCCTTTCTATGTGACTAAGCATACAATTCAGAAGCTCTTTGCAGCTTTTCATGTATTTACACATCTGAAAAAAAAAATGATCCTGGTGTCAGAAATAGGTAGTAATATCTATTAGTCCTATTATGTGTCAGGGACTGTGTTAGTGTTTGTGTGATGTACGCTCATTTCATGCTCACAGCAGTCCTAATGAAATGTGCATTATTTGCCATGTTGGGGAAAAAATTGGGGCTCGGAGAGGTTGTGCATGTAGCATAAAGAGAAATTGTTAGCAAATGGACCTGAGAGACTCCAGCTCTGTCTTCTCAAACTTCTGTCCATCCTCCGTCCATATGTGTAGTCTACTGACAGGAACTTTTTTTTTAATTCTTTTTTTTTTTTTTAAGATTTTATTTATTTATGCATACAAGAGCTGGGTACAGGCCAGAGATGCCGAGGGTGGGGGGGTGGGGCAGTGAGTGGATTCACCAGAGACAGAGCAGGGAGCAGAACAGGCAGACTGACTGAATTACACTGCTGAGGAGCAGTGGGCGAGTCAGGAGAGGTCTGCTGTACCATGTGGGTAGCTTCCTGGCTGGCTGGGGATCGAACTCATGCTGCAGAGGCCACGGACTGCTTCATAGCGCGGTGCTTAACCCCTTGTGTCACCAGGGAGGCCCTGAATGGAACTTTCTTATAGATGACTTTCATAGTCATTACTTTTACTTTCTATGCTCCTTTAAAATTGATTCAAAGGTGAGCTTAAACTTTCAGATTTCTCATCTTTGATTTTTGAATCTTCTTATTTTGGTACTGAGGTAGTTTAAACATTCAAAAGGATGGAAAGATATGAAATGAAATTAGGAAAGATTATACTGTGAGAGGCTATAAAAAAGTATTTGAGTTTTCTTGGGTCTTATGTTGTTTCTTGTCTTAGTACATGAATAAGTTTGAAAATAAAGTTCAGTTGATTATACATTTTGTAGACATTCTTACCCTGTTCGTTAGAGTTTAAGACCAAGGCTATATGACTATATTTTCAGCCAGTTTGTTTCTTTCTGATGAAAATTTCTACATTCAGTCGAGAACATTCTGTCTTTCTTAAGGTTCATCTGTCAGATTTAAATTAATAGTCGTTTAAACCAAAATATGCGATCATTTTTTTAATTTTACTTTTTTTTTTGTTCAATAAAAGCATTTGATGCTATGAATTTTCATCTTATTTCTCTTTTGCCTGGAGGACTTCATATATAGCACTCTCAAAATCACTACTAGTTGTTGGGCCTCCCTGGTGGCGCAGTGGTTGAGCGCTGGGTTGTGAGGCTGCTGCGAGGCTGCCTGCAGCCTCTGCAGTGCCAGTTCGATCCCCGGTTGCTCTCCGACCTCTGGAGGAGGGCCCCACATGGCGCGCAGACCTCTCCTGCTGCCCGCTGCTCCCCTCAGCAGTGTGTTTTGTCATTCTGCCTGTTCTGCTCCCACTCTGGTTCTGGTGAATCCTCTTAGCCTCCCGTGCTTCTGACTGTGCCCAGTGCTTGTATAAATAAATAAATCAATCTTAAAAAAAAATTAAGCAGCTGATAATATTTAAAAAATAAAAAAACCCCACTAGTTGTTGGCTAATATTTATGAAACACCTGTGATATTCCATAAGGGAAAAAAAGATATCTAAAATTTAGAAGTATGTGAAGGCATGACTGTGTGTTCTTCAAAGTCATATTGGAATACTGTTCCCATCCATGTATTATCTAATTCTCTGGGGGTATATACCTTTCTTTGCTTTTCTTTGATTTACTATTTGCTGTTGATTACAATACTTTACAAGTCCATAAAGGTAGGTGAATACCCATAGACTATGGTGTAATGCAAAAATTACTTGGCTCCTTAGAAAAGATAAACCCAAAGTATATTTGATGTCCAGCTAGGTGTTAAACTGTTCTGTATCTCCTTTAATAACTGAATTTTTTTCTTTCAATGACTTTATATAAATGTTACCTCTCCTATAATTCTTTGAACCATTTTTTCTATCCTGTTGATTTTCACATTGTATTAAATATATCTTCAATCTATATTCATTTTATATTGAAAGTCATGTTTATAACTTTTTGAAAATCTCTTTTACATTAGGAATAATGTTTGAGATATTCACATGTGTCAAAGAAAATCCAGAGATGGAAAATTTAATCACTAAGACTGACTTTATTTAGGAACTATTGCAATGGGAATAAAAACAGCCCTCAGTTGTGAACTGGGCTTAATTCCAAATAAAAGGAAAAGTGAAGATTTATTGCCAATGAGAAGGGTTGGGTATCAGATGGAAAACTACTAAGTGGAAATGTTAAGATTAGAAGGGTTCTTTCTAAACCAACTCAACAGGATTCTTGCTGAAGGCAGGTAGCAGGTAATCACACATGACCGGAGGCAGATAGGGAGAGAGGACTTTGGTCAGATATTGAGGATGATTATCATTTAGCAGCTGATTTAGCAGATTCTTGCTAAAATTGAAGTCTACTAGAATGGAGATAGAAGCTAAACTTTGGGCCTTTGGACAAGGTGAGAATCTCTGCCCCATACATTATACGTCTTAACCTTCCTATAAATCCTTTCAGGTGAGCTTGTCATTGTTCCCACTGTACTTAGTAAGAAACAGAAGCTGCAAGTGATATAGGATGGAATGGGTATGATGTGGAGGCACCAAGAGAGTACAAGTTTATCTGAATCAAGGTCCACTGCTAATTACACTTGGCCATATTACCTGGAAAACTCACCTTCTTCTCACCAAGGAAAGCAATGAGGAAATGCATCTGAGGGTGACCCAATATGGCATACAAAAGAACCTAGGTAAATAAAAGGAAGAAATAAAGGGGAAAAAAGGCTGTGAGTGCTGAAAAAAGAACTATGATACTACTTTGTTTTTGTTCCCTAAATATCAGAGATAAACTCAGCAAAAAATCTATGTAATTGCTTTTACTTCTCATAGCATTGGATAGATTTTACTTGGAAATCCCCATCTCCTACCTCTGATTTGAATGTTTGCTTATTGGGTATATAAAGAGAAGTGGCTTAAAATAAGAAGTAGCTGAGGTGCTTTCTTTCCATAACAAAGCAAAACAAACAGAACATTGGGAGAGAAGGGAGCTGAAATTGTTTCTAGACCCTGGCCAACATTGAGCTTTCATCTTTCACTTTGTAAATGGATAGTTCCTCTGCTGAGCTTTTTAACACCCTAGGTTATTTCAGTTTTTCTCAGTGGCCTCATAAAATCTTCAAAACAAAACTGGTTATAATTCATTTTACTGACAAATAAATTTAAGAGGGAAATGTTATTAAATTGAGTCAAAAATAGACTGCCTCAACTCCAAAATTATTGGAAATGATTAGGGAAACATGAGTGGTAGGTGACAGTAAGAGAGGCAAAGATGAGCAAGTCTTAAAATATCTCTCTCACTGCAGCAGACCATGTTAGGAACACTATTGCAATTAAAATACTGGGCTGAAACAGTGTTCCACGGTACCTATTTAGAATAGCAAACTCTGAACTTGGAACACTTTAAGTTTGAATGAGTATAAATTCACTAGAGCTCCAGAGTTAAGAGTTTGGGAAATTGGTTTTCTGTCTGGAAATGCTAAATAAGGAGCACCTACTGTTTTTACATTCTGGACCATGATTATAGGCACCCCTCCCCCATCCAACTAATCTGGGAGCTCTCTGGGCCTTCCCTGTTCCTCCCTGGTATGGATCTCTCACATTCCTGAGAAATCCTATGGATACTGAATCCTTTGGTCCAATGGAATCTGGTCCCTGTTTCCTACATAATGTTCTCACCCTAGATTAACCCTCATGAGTCTCTGCTCTGGATGGTGACTTGAAATGTTTCTTATATATCTCCTGTTTATTGATGAAAGTATCATTACACCTGTTTTTTCTTCCCCCCTTCTTTCTTTTTTCTTCCCCCCTTCTTTCCCTCCATATATGGGTTCCTCTTATTGTTATAAAATTATCGGCATGTTCTTGTCACTTGGTTTCAAACCTTGTAGTGATGGGTTCCCTATAGTAGAAGGGAGGAAGAACAGATTCTTGCTATGCATCTAAGGGCTTTCTGATCTAGCCCACATTCACCTTGTTCTCCAGTCTCCTCTTCCACAGCTCACCTTTGCTCACTGTCTGATATGAGATCGATTTATATATGCTTTCAGATAGAATGTGCCAGGCTGTTGAGCTATTCCTTGTGTTGGACTGCTTCCCTCTCCAACTGGACCAGGTCAAGTATCTCCTTCTCAATTCTCCATTGTAGCTATTTATTTATGAGATTTCTGTAAGAAATTTGTTCTTTGGGGCCAGGGGAATGTACATATATATTAGTGTTCCTGTGCCAAACAGGGAGTAGTATGTCATTAACATAGTATGAATGAATGAATGAGAGAAATGGGACCTTTCTTGCATGAAAAATTAACACAACTACTATCAAGCTACAGAAAAAAAAGTGAGTAAGACCGAAGGAATTCTGTTGTTTGTCCACAAAAGCATGCCATGTCTCAACTTTCCTTTCTTCTTCTTTAATCTCACTGTAGAGCAGTGAGATTCAAAAGTGGGGCATGGTTCAAAATAGAGGGTAGAGAAGGTAGAAACCAAGATATGCCCAGGTGCTCCCTAGGCCTGCCGTTCCTGGGGTAGGCAGGCAGATCTTTATGGACGTGTGAGGATTTGAGTACAAAAGCCAGCAAACAAACTGGATAAAGATGAGCATAATCAGCAATGGGGCAAATCAAAACTATGCACCACCTCTCAACAAGCCAGGGAAGGATGAGGCATCATTTCTCCATGATTGTTCTGCCAAAAATGCTTAACCTGAATCTAATCAGAGAAGCATCAGGTAAAGCAAAATTGAAGGGTTTTATACATAATAAACAGCATGTAGTCTGAAAAACTGTTAAGATCAGAAAAATCAAAGAAAGATTGAGGGAACTGTTTTGGAATGAAGGAGACCAAAGACACATAACAACTAAAGTCTTAGATTCTTTCCTAGGAAGTACATTACTGGGAGAGTTGGTGCAATGTGTGTCTGAGGAGCAAATATAGCATGTACTAAATGTTAATTTCCTAATCTTGATGGCTGTGTTGTGGTTATGGTAGGGAACACACACTAAAGTATCAGTGAGGGATGGGGCTTCAGGTTGATCATTGCATTCAAGTGGTTCAGGAAGAAAGAAATTTCTTTGTATTATAGTTAATAGTATTCCTTCAAATGTATTGGCAGTGAAGAGGTGGTGAACCAAGATTCATAGCAAAGAGCAAACCTGCATCCTGAGTCAACAGATGGTCTAAAGTGAAAACTGACCAGGAAGAAAGACAGGCAGCAAGCTCCCAGAGAGCAGAGCAGCTTCCCCCAGGCAGGTGCAATTAGCAGGTTTCTAGGGACTGGGCAGCAAGATACCAATTTGAAGGTGGAAATGTAATCAAGACTGCTGGCACTCTTTGACTAGCAGATTTCTTCTCTGTAGCAAACTTCAAGGGAAGCTGAGCGGTAATCAAGAGAGTGCTTGTAAACAAGGAATCACAGTGTGACTGACCAATATGAGGGCATCCAGAGGCATCCCAAAAGGGCAACCTGATATCTCCCTCCCACGTGGGTGGCCTCCCATTTAGCAAGGGGGTGAAGAGACCTGAGTCTTGGGCAGAGCTCCCTGTCCCTTGAACAGAGCTGGGGGTAGTCTCCCAGGCTCCAATTTTTGTGTGCTTTCACGGTTGGCCACCTCTCAGCTTCTATTTGCGCTGTCCTATCTGACTGGTTTTTCTGTCTTTAGAAGTGCTAATAGCATTGGCTGGGTCCTGAACTTTTAAATGTTTTTGCATGTCAGTGATTCTGTGTTGATTCTGGGGTGATTTTTCTGTGACTTTAGGAGACCTATAATACTTTATTCCAGTCCCTTAGAGGTTTCCTTGCCACCTCTCTGAACATGGGCTGGAGAATGTGCTCTGGCCTAGCACCTGCCCTCAATCTTCTTATTTTAAAAAGTCTGGAGTCCTATAACAGGAAGGAAAGACTTTCACAAAGTCTTGGAATATCTTATTATTTCTAGAGTTCTCTAACTTCCCTAGGTTTCAGGCATTTCTTTAGAGATTTAGCCCAAATGGGTATTTTGGCCTTTTGAGAACAGTGTTTTCACCCCTTACATCCCGCCCACCCCCCCATCCTCCCCCACCCCGCCAAAACCCCTACCTCCAGTTATAAGCCCAAAGTATTCAAAGTCCATACAGGTTTGTTGTATATATGAATACAACCCTATTTACACAAATGTGAGTAGTACTGTCTCAGGGGGGTGAGATACCCCCTCCATTAGTCCCTCTTTCCTGGGAGCAGGTTTGCTGTTCTTTCTGGCACAGGTAGTTATATCTCCTCCAAGGCACTTTAGGTGCTTAACCAGGGGTCCCAAATGGCTTCTTATGTAAAAGCCATTTGTTTCCTGGTGGGTTGCCCAAACCCAGAGGCTCTTTGGAAGAGATGTGTGAAATTTGAAACCTGGCACACAAGTCAGCCTGTAGCACAGAAGCAGGCTTCTTGGTTAGAAACCAGCCACAAGGGTCTGAGTCCTTCCATGAGTAATGGAGGCAGGAGATGCTATCAGAGATGAACCCTTTATTCTTCTTCAAAGGAGGGGTAGAAGGTTGTTTTGATTTTTACAAAGGTAGTAATACCTAGACACGTGTGATCTGGCACATGCTGTTCAAAACAAGGGTCCTCCATTTAGTATAATTGGATATTGTGTTTTCTTCTTTGTCCATACCATTATAAGGTCTTTTATACCAATGTCTTTATGAGTGACAAACACACCTGTTCCAAAATGTGCCTGAGCTGGCATTTCTGTAGTGTGGACACTGAACTGCATGTTTGGTTGTGGCACAGGGTCTGCATCTGCTCAGTCACTGGGTAAGGTGCTGAGTCCTAGAGCGGCCTCCTGTGCTTGATGGCAGATGTTGGCTAGTGAGACTACTGTCTTCTCAGCTGAAAGTGCTAATTCATGAAGAGCTCATAGCCCTCAGCATCTGGTGGCAGCTTAGAGAGTGTGGTGATGAAGCCTGTGAATCTTAAGGAACAGAGACTTGGTTTCCATTTGCAAACCACACCAAACCAAACCAAAAGTCCCCTATGAATTCTGGCACCAGTTTTTGCCATCTGTTGATTTTTTTTTTTTATGGGGTCAGGGGCTGTGATGAGTAATATAGTCTGTGGACTAGTGAAAAATATCAGAAGTATAAGTGAAAAATATCAGAAGTATAATTGCCTAAAATATGCAATTCAAATCAGGTTGGACTTGTGGTCTGCTTAGTGACCTGTAACTTCCACTTTCATTCTGTCCCTGGGCCTCCTTGCCATTTGAGAGTCAAAAAGTAAAAAGCAAGTTGTAACAAGAAACATACTCCTTGGGGTACCCCCCCCCCCAAGCTGTGCCTATGTCAGTCCGATTTCCTATTTGATGGAAAGAGTTCTGCCCTCTCCAGCTTTACCAGACATCCCTCTTGGCGAGGGAGGCATGAGCTGGATCTGAAACTGATCGCTCTCCAAGCATGTGGCTGGAAGCTGACAGCTGTGTAAGGAAATGCTCCTTGTAATGGGCTTCGCGTCCCTGCTCTGTCAGGAGGCATACTTTTTACTCCCAGTGACAGCTGCAAAGTACAGATTGATGATGGGGCACTAGCTCTGAATTTCAATTACCATTTGAGTTTTAAGATTCTACATTTCCATGTCCATGGTGCATTTTTACAACTTGATGCTGTGATAGCTGATACACTGTCATCCCTGTTCCTCATATTTCTAACCAAATGATGTACAGAATGAGAGCACAGGTGAGGAAAACTTAAGCCTTTGCTCTTTGGGAGGGATGAAAGTACTGGGGAATCTGTTCTGAATTTCAAGAGGAGTGAAAGGTGAGCAGGGTAAGAAGGGCTACCTAGAAGATTCTGGAAATTAGGTGACACCAGTGAGGCTGTGGAACAACATATATTTCTGTTTACAGTGATTCATTTTTGTTTCAGAGAGCAACTCTCCCTAATGAGGGTAGCAGGTGCCAACTTGTCAGTAAAGAATCTTGATTGGGGTTGCCTGTGCTTCATGCTTTATGCCCGTCCAGTGGTAAAGGTGGAAGCATTTCATTTTATTGCACTCTTGACAGTCTGTTTCCTATGCTTGAAGAATGTGTGTTTCACTATTGTAAGAGCAGGATATTGAGGATCTGGAGATTAGCATGTCCCCTGAGCTTAATTAAGCCATCATTCCTGCTTTAGTAATATTCCGCAGGGTGGCAGGATGGAAGATGATCTTCCAATTTGATTATTTGACTACTAGAGGATAAGATGTTTTAACATGGATTGAATGATACAGATTTCAAGCAACAACTTTGTTACTTCTGTTAAAGGAAATACTTATGTCAGCCACACTCACATCAGCACAATAGAGGGGGACAAAAATCTCTGCATTTTAAAATAGACTTCTAAAAACATCACCAGCTCCACTTAGTGCCTTAAAAAGACTCCTCCTTCTGAACTTTGAAAGTCTTTTTCTTCACACATAAAGGAAAGGTCTTATGTGGCTCTTTTGCTTAATGTGGCTAGTCTTATTTTGGACTCTTTGAAACCCAGCCTGAAGGCTAAAATTCTGCTATGTGGAGAAGTAAAAATGAAAGGAATTGTGAGGTTTTGGTTGTGCTAAATTAAAGTAACAAGGGACAGATAACAGGGCATGGCCATGCCCACAAATTAGCCCTTTCTAATTTGCTGTTGTGCAAAGTATTGCTTTGGTGTTGTATTGTAATTTCTTTCTTAAATTAAAGTTTGAAAAAGAATGTCAAGTCTCCTCAAAGAGAAAATCTGAAAAACCTAAGACATTCAGTATAAAAATGGCCTATGGTTCCCTGTGTTCAGGGAACTGTTGGAAATAGTTTTGCTTCAAAAATATGTAACATAGATTTATTTTTAGAAGTCACACTGTGTGTGTTGGATTAGTTCATGTGTTCCTTAAAAGTATACTTTTTAAAACTTTTGCTGCAATTTGGAATGTAGTTTGTGTTGAACAGGTGACATCTGTAGTTTGTGTGGTCTCCTCTGACAATAATGTATGTGTCCTTTGCAGAATGGATTTCTGATAGATGAAGGGGGGTGAAAAAGTCCAGGCAATAGGGTGATACTGGTAAGGAGCCAAGATGACATTTGGTTTCCCGTGTCAAAGCATATCCTGCTCCAAATTAAAATATTCCTTTCCTCCAAACTTAACTTTCCAGAGGGCTGAACTATTGTCATTACTTGAGATATGGTGGCACATGTGTTATTATATTGTATACATTGTGGAACAAAAGTAGCAATTGTTTATTACAACACTGCAGAAAGTTGCAATTCATAATTTATCTTTCATTTTTAATTTCTATGTGTGTTTGTTCACACATAGGGAACCCACTGTCTTCATGTGAGATTGCCAACTCCCAATTTACACTTTCACCCTCACACAGGGCTTTATTTCATCATGAGTAAATCCATGCTGCAAGATTTCAGGCAGTGTTTCCTAAAGGGTGTTTTACAGAGAGATAATAGATGTGATGTTTAAAGGGTTCTGTGATCTAATAGCTTCAAGAGATACTAAGATAAAGAAAGCCAACAGACTGCTTTGCTGAAAGACTTCTTTGACCTTAGTACCCAATGTGTGCTGTGAACTGCAGGGCATTGAGTGGCAAGGACTCTTGGCGTCCTCTAGGAGCATGTGCTCCTCTAGGAGCATCCTTGGGGAGCACTGCCTCAGAATTTGGCTTTCCCTGCCTCTTATGTGTTGAATTGTCCCCTCCAAGAAAAGATATGTTGAAGTCCAACCTCCTCCCCTCCATATACCTCAGAATGTGACCTTATTTGGAAGAAATGTCCTTGCAGATGTAATTAATTATGCTGTGTTCATTCTGGAGTAGTGTGGGCCCCTAGCCCACATGACTGGGATCCTTATGAAAGGGGTATTTAAACACAGACATGCAAGGGGACAGCACCATGTGTAGATTGGATTTATGCTGTCACAAGCTTATCGGAAGCTAGGAGAGAGACTGGAATAAATCCTTCTAGTACCTCTGAGGGAGCATGGTGTGCTGACACATTGATCTCAGACTTCTAGTTCCCAGAACCATGAGAGTAGATTTCAGGCTTTTGAGCCCCTCAGCTTGTGATACTTTGTTACTGTAGCCCTAGCAAGCATTGTCATTTTAGGCTTGGACTCAGTATCTCAGACTTCTTTTCAAGATGGGCCAGAATATCCATAGTTCTAGATGCTTTTTGGCCAAGCTCTTCTCTAATATTTTCTTTATTGAAGGTTCATTCCTTATTTGCACTGTTTGTAGTACTCTGACTGCAGTCTGCATTTTCTCCCTTTTGATCTGGGACAGTGGTATCTCTCCCTAGTTGTGCATTGGAAAGATATTGATGCCCAGACTTCACCCAGGCCAATTAACTTAGAATCTCTGGGAGTAGAGTTTAAGCATTTCCGTTGAAGACCCTACAGGTGATTCTAATGTTCACACAAGTTTAAGGACTGGGGCTAAACTGCTGTATGTGTGTTGTGGGGTGCAGGACAGGTGAAGGAGGCATCAGCCAATGTTCCTCAGAGGATGGTGGTTCCCTAGTTGAAGCCAATGAAACACTAGCTCTTACCTGTTAGATATTAGGATTTCCTTATTTATCTTTTAGGCATAATAAGGACTACCCAATAAAGTCTATTGTGAGGTGTCTTAGTCTTTTGGACTGCTATAAAAAACTATCATTGGTGAATTTTAAACAACAGATATTTATTTCTTACTGTCTGGAGGCTGGCAAGTCTAAGATCGAGATACCCACATATTCGGTGTTTGGTTAGATCCAGTTTTCTGGTTCATAGTTGGCCATCTTCTGACTGGATCCTCAGATGGCAGAAGGTGTATGAAGCTCTTTGGGGTCTCTTTAATATGGCAGTAACCCCCTTCATGAGGACTCCACCTTCATGACCTAATCACTCCAAAAGTTTCCACCTCCATAAAGCATACATGTTGCCAAATTAGTCTGTGTATTTTCAAATAGATGGTATCTGGAATTTTATTAGAACAAAGTCATAAGTTCAAACAAATTTATGTGTATTTATATTCCAGGTTTTTTTTTGTTTGTTTGTTTGTGTGACCCTTTCTTAGTTTTATATAGATTAGAGTGAAAGAAGTAATTTACTGGGGTCAAATTTCTAAGGTAGTCTTTCAAATAGATGTAGTACTTAGTGTTTTCCTGACAAATAAACAAGTAGAAAACTTTCAGTTTCTCTTCAATCTAATTATTTTTTGCTCACTCTTATTAATACATGCTGTGTCTTTTCTAATGACTTGTGCTTTTACTTGCATTTTATTACTTTATTAAACTTGTTGGAGTGTAAGTAAATAAATTCACTTATGGATGACATGTTTGTTTCCTGCAAATTCTAATGCTGAAGTCACACAAATGGTGTATTTGGCTGTGCAGTCTTCATGAAAGGCATCAATACCTTTATGAAAAGAGGATGGAGAATTAGCTAGCTTTTTCTTTCTTCTATGTGAGGATACAAGGAGAAGTCTTCAATTTGCAAACCAGAGGAGACCTGTCACCAGAACTCAACAAGGCTGGCACTGCATCCTTTGACTTTCATCTTCCAGAATGGCGAGAAATAAATTTCTGTGGTTTAAAAGTCACTCAGTCTATGGTATGCTGTTATAACAGCCAAATGGACTAAGACAGTGTTTATATTATAATACTATCTTAATCATGTGCATTTGTTTTTAGTTTGTATGTCCAAAACTGGTTTTGGTATACTATAGATTATCTCAGAAACATTCTATGTATGCCACAAGTGAAATATAGAAGAAGCCAAAAAAACTGTACATATTTCAAATTTACCTAAAATTAATATCATTTTAAACATTGCTTGTAATAATCATCCATTTGACACTTTTTCTGGAGCATATGTTTTCAAAAGGAAAAATATTAGAAACATTATACTCAATAACAAGGGATAACTAAACAGGCAGAAAAGAATGATGATCCCCTAAATAAAATCTCTGAAAATTTAATGCAAAATGCAAACAGTAGAAACTATGTAAGTGAACTCATTTGTGATGTGCTTTAAAATTTTGTGTCACAATTTCAGCCTAGTGCTCAAAGATGACACCCCTGTTAATAATAATAATAATAATAATAATAAAAAACTATCTTTGCCTCCTGATGTGAGGTGTGACATCACTTCTGTCATGGTCCTGCCAAATATCCACAGAATTTCCCTGAAAGGAGACATTAGAAAAACCGAGGTGGAGTGACAGTCTACAAAATAACTTCTACTAATTTTGCTGTGCTCTTCAAAAATGTTAAGGTCACAAAAGACAAATAAAGTTCTGCAAAACTCTCCCAGGCTGAAGGAGATGAAGAAACAGAATACCTCAATGCCATAAGCGATATGGATTGACTCCTGGACCAGGGAAACAAATCCTTTTTCTTTTATGATAAAGGACTTTTTGTTGTTGGGTTTTGTTTTGTTTTTGACACTTAAGAAAGTTTGAATAGGGACTGTGGATCATATACTAGTGTGGTATCAATTTTAGTTTCCTGATTTTGATACACACATTGTATATTTGCTTAAAGTGTCCCAATGTCTGAACTTACTCTTATATAGCTGTAGTGCAGGAAAACTATTCTTTCCTCTACCCTAGTAGGTTCTTCTTCTGGAACCCTGCAAATTATCTTGACAAAAGACAGAGTAACAAGAGAAAAATAAACAAAAGTTTATCAACTTTTGCAGCACATACACATTTGGAAGAAACTCAATGATTAGCAACTCAAAGGGGTCATTAGAACTTGAATTTATATAGCATTTTACTAAAAACAGTACATTTCAGAGTAGAGACAAGGCAAAAAGCGTTTTGGGATTCTAAGAGCAGCAAACTGTGGGAAGGTAAATATAAGAGAAGCTAATGGAAAGAAAAGGGTTAATTTAGTGGGTTTGTGTGGAGGTCCATTCAGTGGCATCTTGTCTTAGGTGATAAGGTTGTTATTCTCTTCCTGGTGTGAGAATTGTGGACATCTTTACTAGGGGAATTTATGTTCTGTTTTTACGTAGATCAGGAAAAGAAGGTAGCTCTTCTTGTGTCTGTTTTGTTTTTGTTTTTGTTTTATTTAAATTGCCTTCAGCACAAAATAATCCTAAAGCCAGGGTGGCATTTTGGGGGAATGTCATATTCTGAACTTTTTAATAGTTCAGAAAAAAATAATATTACAAGAGAGAGATAAAGTAACTGTGATGAGATATTGTTAGCATATGGGGAACCCAGGTAAAAGGTTTACTTTATTTACATCTTAGAACTTTTATGTAAGTCTAAAATTAATTCAATTATGAGCTCTAAATTGAGTTTAGGAAAGAATATTTCATTTTCTCCAAAATTTCATAACTGCTTCTAAACTAGAGTTTTCTCAAATAGTAGGAAGACTTTTATAACTTTAAATATAATGCAAGTGTTTCTTAGATTGCTACTAAATCATATGAATTTATTGAGCATATTTTAGATATAATGTTGTACTTACAGAGCTGTGTGAACCTTGACATGCCATTTAGAGTGAGTGGGCCAGCAGGAAGTATATTTTTAACGCTGAATTCTTAAATAGTATTTTAAACTCTTAAAAAGAAAACAAATATATGATTTAAAATATTTTATTCACTTTGTTCATAAACTTGCAAATTGGTCCCACTCCTTGTTATTGGATGTATTTTAAAAGAGGAATCAAAAATTTTCTAAGAAGTGAGAAATTCACTTTAAAGGGTGATTCAGAACTGGAATCTCACTGAATATTCTCCTTGCTGCTATGGACTAGGAAGATGCACAATTACTCTGTTTCCCATGATCCACATGTAATTTTACCTGGATATTGGTATGTGGATGGTTCAAAACTATTTGTATCCTCAAAAATTTACATTTTTGTTACTCAGGGTCTATGTTCTGTTGTGGAATCACTCAAAATTGTTATTTTTAATAACTTCAGTTTCCCCTGTGAATTGTTATTTATGAAGTAGCATCCAGTTTCTGCAGGTTAACCCTTCAATAGTACAGAGTCTTAGATTATTGACTACTTTTATAGACTTCATGAACCATAACTACTGCAAATAAATTACTTATTTGATGTTTCTGAAGCTTAGCACCCTCATAGGCTGGGTGACTGTATTACTCTCTGCACAACCCAGGATGGAAATGAGAATATATCAATCATTATGCAAGTTTACCAGGTATAAATAAGGTCTGTGTTAAGCAAGCTGGGAAATACAGGTGTTCTATCATGGATAATATGGAGATTAAAATTTCCAATTTCAGAAGCACTAAGAAAACATATATTGATCTCTCTTATGGAGCGGGGTTCTGTCTGCACAGTGTCTATCAGTAGTAAATAAAACCACATGTCCTGTGTTCTTGGAGTTTTTCATTTGTTGGAAGAAGGTACATGAATGATTAGTGCAAAAATAAGCATAGTGCCACACTTTTGATCTGTTCTGTAATGGAAAATAATAGTCTGTTATTGTGAAGACTAAGTATCTAATTTTGAAGTTGGGTGGTGAGACATGGTAAATACCTCTGACATGTGACATTTCAACCAACATCAGAAATTGAGCTTTCGTTTACCACAGAAGAGCTTTGCAGGTAAAGAATGAGGTAGGAGAGAACCTGATGCTTTTCAGAAAGACTGTATTGGCAGAAGAGTTATGAAGTAGGTGAGAGTGAAGCAAGATAAGATCAAGTTAATTATTCTGGGAACAATGGGAATCCATTGAGGTGTTATAAACAGGAAATGAGAAGGTATTTAAAATTTCTCTGTGGTGTATGGAATTGGGAGTGGAAGAAAGAGCAGCTGAATTTAAGACACCAGTTAGGAGGTTACTGTAGAGTGCCAGTAGAAGTGGTGGTAGTGGAGATGGGAGAATATTAGGATGGAAGAGATATTTCGGGCATCAGTTCTATAGGTCTTGACAATGAATTTGAATGCATTGAGTGAGAAAACAGAGTTATCAACAATTGTTACTGAACTCAAGGGGTTCTTCCTTTAATTATTTCAGCCAATTGATCAGACCAAGTTGGAGAATTGTGGTAGAGAGAGCTTCATTTACCCAAATTAAACAAGGAGATATGGAGATTGCTCGCAAAGCATTCTCACCTCTCTAACAGGAGTTAGGATTATAAGACTTTAGGTATTTGGACAGAGTCACTGGGTGAAATGTCTGAATGTGATTGTGCTGACACAGTATAGCTTCAAGATCAGGTCACACTTCTGCATGGATCCCTTTTTCAGCAAATGGCAGCCAAGTCCCCCCTTGGACTGGGTTTTTGTTATAGAAATGGTTGTTAATGAACCTAAGGTTCTGTTAAATCACCAAGGGTACTCTCTGAGAGTGTTGTTTTAGAGTTTAACCAATTTGGGCTGGAATGAATGCCAGGCCATTAATTAAACAGCTTTATTAATTAAATAGATTTATGGGGTTTTCCTGTAAGCTTTATAGCTTTTGAGTAACAAAATGATTTTTATACTGCTTGAGTAGCGGTTCCATTTCCTGAAAGGGGGAATGTTGAAGAAGTGGATTGTAAGGAGCAGAGTCAAGAATTCAGCAAGTTAGATATCAGTTTATTTACATAGATAATCATCTGTAAATATTAGTTTCTTCCACTCCTCCCACACCATTTTACACAGGTTTTAACAGTTTTTTAAATGATGTTCACTGTTTTTTTCTCTTCCCTCTATTTCTCTCTGTAGGTTTGCATCATCATCTAGATTTGGTCACCTTCCTTTTATTTTCTCATATCAGTTGTTTAAACATTCTTCTGCAGTTCTGCCACTCTTCTCATTTCTGCCACTGTCTGCAAAGTTTAGCTGTTAACCTGGTCCAGATTGCAGATCTGCTTCAGGATGCCAGTGTTAAGCTAAAAATGGAAGAAACCATTAAAAAGGCAAAGTGTGTTTATTTGGGATCAAAGAGTTGCCATTTGGAGAGCACAACTTCAGGTTAGAAATCTAAAACATTCTGAAAAGAAAGAGTTCGTGGGTACTTCTAGAGAGAAAAAGAAGTATGAGGTAGGTTGTGGGGGATGAGAATGGAACCAAACTCAATGAATCCATTTTCATGGTGGGTTTCTGGATGGACTAAAAGACACTGCCAAGATGAACAAGCATTTATTTCCTTGTGACAAGAAAAGGAAACAGTGAAAGTAATATTTGCAAAGAGCTGTCTCGTAGAAGGGACAGTGAGGTGAATACATTGGACTTAGCGCAGGAGGGGATCTTCAGGAATATCTTTGTTCCTGGACCTGGAATTTTTTGTCTGTAGTCCATGCAATCAGCCTCAAAAAAACATAACTCTGGGGGCATGAAAGCTTGTCTTCTACATGATTTTTAGCTCATCTCAGTTTTATGTAAGGGTACGAAACTGTGTACAAGGTGATCTATCCCAGGTGATCTGGGCCTCCAGGGAAAATTTCTTAACTCCTACTAGCCCTGTGCTCACAGTAATACATGAAGTAATGATCAGATGAAAGAATCACAAGATAAAATGATCAGGTGCAGGTAAAAGTAGGTAAAAGTTATTTTTATCAACCTTTCCAATGGGCTTCTCATTTTTCTGACTTCTTGGATTGTTGGCCTTTGGCCCAGGCCAAGGGTCAGAGCCATTTTAAAGAGGTCAGGTCCATTCTCTGTGACTCTCTGGCCTAATTTTAATATGGCTCCAGTAATATTATAACATGAAGAGATAGTTTAGGCCTAGTCTGATAAAGAACATTCCATAGGCCAGAGTGAACCAGCATTGATGTCCAGGGTTGAAGTTTTCCATATACACAATCAATGGACACAGGGAGTGTGCATGGAGCCATGGCTGAGCCTATGTGTGTATATATATTTTGGGTTGGGGAAACTTTTTCCAAATCCTACATTTGAATTTTGGTTTTAATGGAAGGTTCTTTTGTCTTTGGCATCTGTTGGATGCAAAACAGTGTCCAAGGGGGACAGTTGACAGATTAATGCTAGAAAAGAGAAGGTTTATTTACAAGCGTATGCAGGAGTAATGGTAATGAGTAACTTGTGGAGCAGCAAGAGCTAAAGGTTTATAGTCTAACTTAAAAAGAGGTTGAGGATTTAGAGTGAGAATTGGAAATAAGTTTTAGTGGTTCTTTTCATACTTCCTGGTGTGAAAGGCCAATCTTTTCCCCTAAGGGAAAGTCCATGGCAGCTGTATTTTCTGGAGGCTTTTTAAATTTAGATAATTTCCTTCTGTAGCTTCTGATTGTTCTGATGTTTTCAGTTAAAAGTAATTTTAATACCACTTTGGAGGTTGTGAATTAATCCCTTCAGACTCCAGGTTTCTTTTCCTGTATGGAAAATCCTAATGCATCAGAGAATCAACTGAGTGTCAAAAGGAAAGGGTTCTGGATCTCTTTTTTCTTGGTAGCACCTCTATCTATATGCAGATTTGCCCACCTTCTTCCCAGGTGCTCTGGGAAGTCTTGGGAAGGGTAACCCTTTTAGGGTAAGGTAAAAAAGTATCAGGCTTTTCTGCCCTCCAGCCATTAGGATTCATGATGGGTCCCTGCGGTCCTGAATGCATGCCTGATAGTGGGCACCTGGAGTAGGGTGTGGGCATACGTAAGTGGGTACACCTGGGCTAAAACTGGGCTTATAAGGGCAGTGTCACGGGGATGCCAGGATAGCAGAGAACGACCAGAAAGAGCAGAGAAGCAGAGAGAAGGAGAGCGAAAGAGAGAGCCCAGAGTGAAGACTTGCTGAGGGCTGGGAGGCCTGACAGTCTCCTGGCAGCCCCGGTACCTCTGCCTGCCGTGTACCTGGTAAAACCCAGTAAAGTCCTGAAAAAGCCACTGAGGGCTCCAGGACTCCCTCCTTCACCTATCTGCTTGAATCTTAGAAAACCTGCTCTGGCCTTTCCTGCTGTTATACCCTTCTCAGGTAACAGAAAGTCACTACCCCTACCCACTCCCCAGTGGCACACTTTTACTCTTAATTTGCATAAGTATGTGAAGCCATAGTGTGGAGGTATTGGCGAACTAAGATCTGCTTCTAATAACTGTTTACCCCAGGACAGACCTGGCCTGGCAGCTTCCCTTTCTTGGAACATGTAAGAACTGCCACTTCCTGTGCATACAGAAAATTTTAACAAATGGGTGATTAAATGATGTTGTGAATTGTAGATTCACAGATTTCTTATAACATCTGATCTTGGTAAATGAACATATTTAAAAAACAGGACTGTGATCAGAGATATAATCTTACATCTTGCTAACTGAAATGGTTTACTTCCATTACCCCTTGGCATGTATGAATTGATGCTTTTTTTTTGTTAGGAAAAAATTATTACAAATATACTGGTTTATAAATATAGAAAGATGTCCCTTTGTTTTCAGTTACCACATTTTTAGCAGGCAAAAAGTAACATGTTGAGAAGTGATTATGCATGCTTTTGTACTGCTTTGCTTCCAAGAGGAAATATTAGAGGAATCAGCAAGATAGCAACAAAGAGCACAAAATTACTGTGTAGTAATTCAAGATCTTTTTCAAACAATTAACTAATGTTCTTTTTCTCTAGTATGTGGCAATGATGCTTTGGATATAATATATTGAGCTTTTTGTAAGATATCCAAAAATTCATAAATCAAGTTCTTAGACAACATGAAAAAATGGGAGCTGGATATTGCTAGAGTTAGACACAAAGGATTTCCTAACAATAGCAAAGCCCTAGCTGCCTCCACCTCTTTCCTTCCCCGGTGCTACTTGGGTGTCCAAGGAACTGGTCTTCAGCCAGGACTAACTAGCATATTGGTCCATCATGGGTAGTGTCCATTCTGATTTGTCATTGCAGACACTGTGCTGGTATTAAAAATTTTAAATATGATCTTGGGGCACAATAAATTAGAGCTCTTTGGACTAAAGCTGGGCCTGGGCCAGATGAGTTCTTTGGGCGCTTCCTGCATGTTGCCCATATCCCATATATAATTAAAATGAAAAATAATCATAAGAAACTGTCAGGAGGTCCAACATAGTGCACATTTTCCCATGATGATGATCTCAGCATGTTCTTAGAAATATTGAGTGACAAATTGTGTTTTTTTTTTCTCATTCATTGGGTGCCTCTGCTTTGTTAGTGCCTTAAACATGTGCCTTTGTTGAGCTCAGAGTGAATCTATTAAGGCAACAGAGAAAGGTTGGAATTGGGAATTATGGATTGGTTCTATTTACATTTTTCTTCTATCACTAGCTGTGTAGACCTAAAGTAAGTAAAAATTGTCTTGCTGATAAACTTTTATGATAATGTGTTGAGTTGTTTAAAATAAAAACACTGCTTAAATTAAAACATGAACAAATATACCTTAGACTTCTTTTAATGGAAAAATGAAGCAAAATACTCAACCCAGGGATTTTCAGCAAAAAATATAAATTCACTAAACTGCCATGCTTTCATAATGGTTTAGATTGTTTGCTCTGACTTTAGGCTGCATAAGTGTCCCTTTTCCTACAGTGCCATCTCTAATTGTGCATCTGAGCTGCTCTGTGAAAGGCTAACTTGCAAAACAGATGGTGAATGTGTGTAGTGGGAAGGCATGTGTTTCAGCTGGTGATCTTTCAGGTGATCTTTCTTCAGCCACTGGGACTATATCTCAGTACTGGTTGGAAAGTAGGGAGTCTGCTCATTACAGATTATATGCCTATACATACACATACATATAAACATATAGCTTTATTTGCTATCATTAAAAGCCTGTTTGTTAGGGGAGATATTGTCTCAAGATAATTGGCCCCTTCTGCTCCATGCCGAGTTGAAACAAAAGATAATTACAAAAAAAGTACTGAAGTGAAGTGCCAACTGCCATATCCCTTAATGAGTGAGGGATTTATCTAGAAACAGCTGAAAATATCCATTAAATGTGTAAACAAGACTGAAGGGATTGGCGGAGTAGTAGAATGACAATTATTTTTTGTTATTGCATTTTATTAGTTTGAAATGAACTTGCATGTGTGTCATATAGCCTTTGGAAGGAAAGAAAAGTTTATTGAACAATTCAAAGTTGTAAAAAAGGTTAATATTTAAATTGCCATAACTTAAAAATGAGGTGTGTAAGTTAGAGGTAGATAAAAAGAGAAATCTATGAAAATTCTGTTCTGACTCTACCTTTGTGATTTTATGAAATAAAAATTATCTTGTTCTGAACATTTAAATATGCCTGGGGTCTCATGGAAGCAGCTGGCATCTTTAATCTTAATAGCAACCCAGTGATACAGCAGTTTTATCCCGATTATACAAATGAGGAAACTGTGGCCTGGCGAGTTTAAGGGCTTTGCTTAGAGTTACCTGTTCAGTTCATGATAGAACCAGGATTCCAACCCAGGCTCTCTGACTTCAGAGGAATGGTATTTATCATCAGGAAATATGTTTGTTGCCTATCACTTAAATTTCTGTTTAATTTCCTTATTTTAAAATTCAGGGATAGGACTAGAATATTCACATTAAATCATAGGGTTTTAACTGGAAACTCACTTTTTTTCTTAAACTGAAACTGAGCAGAGCCAATGTTCATCCTATACTCACTACAAAAGGTCAGAGAATGACTAAATGGTAATTACTATCAAGTATTTGTAACAATTTAAGTCATTTCAGGATTTTACTTTTGACAGTTACTTTTATTAGTTTTAGTAACAGGAGCATGGTTAAGTAGGTATTTGTGAGCCTACATCTCAGCTGCTTTCTCATTTCTCTATGTATGAACCTAAATCTCCATCATCCCCTGGGGTTGCTAAATAATCACTTGACAAGCCATCAATTCATCAAAGGAGTGATGAGTAAATCCTGCATGGTGAGAGGAGTCAAGGAATAAGCAACACGCCACTGATTAGGAGAACCAGGTAGAGACTGTAGTTATTCTGTGCTATTCAAATATGGAGGTTATAGAACCAGTGCTACCTCAATAGAAAATCGTGTACCTTGGGCCTCCCTGGTGGCACAGGTAGTAGAGCGCAGCATTGTGAAGCTGTCCACAGCCTCTGCAGTGTGGGTTCGATCCTGGCCAGCTGCAGAGATGCCCACATGGAGCATCTTCCTGTCTTGCCTGCTACTCCCCTCAGCAGTGTATTTCAGTCAGTCTGCTTGTTCTGTTCCCCACTCTGTCTCTGGTGAATCCTCTCAACTTCCCACACATATGGCCTGTACCCCGGTTCTTGTATAAATAAATCTTTATAAATAAATAAAAGTACTTAAAAATGTGCCTTGCTTCTTTAGGAAAGAAAAGATTCGTTCTTTAGCAAATCTTAGATTCTTCTACATAGTTTCTTAAGAAAAAGCTAATGTGGCTGTATACAGGAAGGTTTAAAGTTTACTTACATTATTAGTATAGGAATGCCTCATTCTTTTGTTATACTAAAATTAGATATTTCACATAAGTGACTTTTCAAGGTAAATATTTTAATTTTAATAAATTATGATGGAATTTTACATTTTTTGTTAGGTATACCATATAAATGATAAATGAGGACATATGATGTATGTGTTTGTTTAATGGAGAATAATGAAATGAATATCTGCATAGCCACCACCCAGACTAAGAAACAGAAAGTTTCCATTCTGTCCCTCCCCCTAATAACCAGCCATGGATATTTTATGAATGATATCTTCATATAATTATTAGGGTTACATAAATATAAATGATGTATTTACAACTTTATAAAGAGGGAATTATTCTATGTGAACTTTTCTGTGACTTGCTCACATTAACATTATGTTTCTAAGAATTACCCATGCTGACACATGTGCTAGAGTTGATTTCCACTCTTTATAGTGTATTCCATTTTATGGATATGCCACAGTCTGTTTTTTTAGACATTCACTTATTGAGTTATTTCTGGTTACTTGCTGTTAAGATGACACTATAAATATTTTTGTATACCTCTCCTAGCTGTAGATGAGCAAGAGTTTCTCCGGGATGCTTACCCTGGAGAAAAGCTGGGTTGTAGACTGTACACACCTCCTATAACATTCCTAGGAAATGCCAGTGTGTGCCCAAAATAGTTGTGTCAATTTAAATTCTCCCAAGGAGTACACAGAAATTCCTGTGTTCCACATAATGCCATCAGTTGGGATTGTCAAATTATATAAATTTTCCAGTCTCTTGGGTATAAAACGGTGCCTTACTAGAGTTTCTTTGCATTTCCCTGATTACTATGAGGTTGGCCATTTTTTCATAGATTTATTGACCTTCACATTTTTCTTTCATGAAATGCCTTGTGTATCTTATTTTCATTGTCCTTTTTTTACATATTCTGCGCAATAATTTTTCATTATAAATGTTACAAATACCTTAATACTTGCCTTATGTTTTTCCTTGTATTTTTAATATTTCATATATCTTTTCATGGTGCCCTTTGATGAATAGTTCTTAATTATATTGTAGGTGAATTAATCAGTCTTTTTCTTTGTGTTTTGAACTATATATACATTGCTGAAGAGATTGCTGAAGAAATCCTTACCCTCTGGCAATTAAGATACTCTTGTATATATTTTTACATTATTTTACTTCTTGTTCATTTAACTACTTAATCTCTGGAATTGTTTCATCTAATGTAGATTGTGAAGTAAAGGTTGAATTTTATTTTTCTGTACATTGTTGCAATATCATTTATAAACTAGTTCACTTCCTTCCACACTGGTCTGCTGTTAGCTTTTATTATTTTATATATCAAGTTTCTCTGTGTGTAGGTTCTTCTTCAGCCTCTATTTATTACATGTACTTGTTGATGTGTTTGCAATATTGATGATCTTATTCATAAGCTTTGTATATTTTTCCATTTATTTTGGTTTTCTTAATTTTTTAAAAATAAATTTTATTTTATACAGAGAAATCTTATAAAATTTTGTTATGTTCTTAACTATTTTCATTTCAAAATTATTTTCATAAATTGTATATTTAAGAGGTTGTTCTCTCTAATGCTCTGCTACTGGTGTATAGGAATGCAAATCATTCTTACATATTAATCTTATGTTCAAAAACCTTGATGAACTATCATATTAATAACATTAAGATTTATGGTACATAATCATAGCTTCATAATGATGGCAACTTTGCTCTCACCCTTAATTCTTACAGTGTTTCATTGCTTTTCTAGTCTTACTCTGTAGGTTGGGACTTCCACTACACTCTGGTGATCAAATTTGCCCCGCTTCAGTAAACATTTCTTTCTTCTGTGAGAATTTCTCCGTCTTCCCAGGGCACACACTCATTGAGTTGAATCTGTAGTCTGTTTTTTTTTTTTTTTTTTTTTAACTGTACTCCTAAGGAATTCTCTAAATAGTGTCTAAGAAATAAGTGGTGTCCTCAAAATCTGATCAGTTTCTTCATTTATTCACATGCTCATTCAACATATAATTCTCTGAGAACATATATAACAGTGAAGAAGACAACATCTGCCCTCATAGAGTTCACATATAGAGTGGAATTGCAACAGTGGGCAAATTGGTGTGTAATATGGTGCAAGGTAGTAAGTGGTAAATGTTGAGTGATGGAAGGTAAGTGAGGGAGAGGATGGGCTTCAGATGCATGTGCTGGGTCAGGAGAGGTGCCTGACAATTATAGGTAGAAAAGACTTCTCTGGGGAGATAACATTTGCACTTAGCCCCGAATACAGTGAACAAGTGAGTACCAGAAGTTATGGTAACAGTAGGTAAAAATGGTGTTGTGACTGAGGGACCTCAAGATGTTCCCCATGGCCCTAAGACAGTGAGCACGGACAAGCTGTAGTAATTAATGAGGCCAAAGAAAGAAAGCAGAGGCCAAAAAAATGTTGGGCTTAGAAAAAGCCCTTATTTGGTAGAACTTGCTTTCATATTCTTATTAGCTAAAGAAATTTTGGAAGTGCAAAACATTTTAGTAGCACCTGGTATCTTTTTTTATTATTTTACTCCATTAATTCTTGTGTCTGTTATCCCAGTTGCTGAAAAGAAGAATGTAAACTCTTCAAGAGTAGCAACCTGGGTTTAATTCACTCTTTTGTCAAAATCCCTAAGATTCATTATTGATGGAAGGAAAGACCATATTAATATTTGTAAAATGAACAGAGATTTTCTCTTTTTCCTAAGGAGTTGGGAGATCATTGTCACTGAATTAGGGCTGGTTGTTTTCATCAAGAGACTCCTTGGGGTTGTTGCTATCCGGTAGACATTGTAGTGGAATAAACCTTAGGAAAGGGCAAGTGTAAGCTAGATGTCTTCTCAAAATTGCATCATATCATGACAGAGGCTTATAAATGTGAGGGTGAGAAAAATCTCAAAGTCTGATTTCCTGTCTTCAAATAGAAATATACAATATAGGCATATATAAATGATTTGTACCTGTTTTCATACTGTTCCTTATTCTAAGCAATTGATGTTAGGAGAGTGGAATAAATCTGATATGTATGTATGTATTTATAATAGAGTAGCATTTCTTATATCCTTATTAATTTTTTGACAATACAGGATTTCTACCCTTTGATGGGATCACCATAGCTCTCCCACCACCAAAGCACTCATAGTCCTCCACTATAGTCCATTGTGCTCTCCTTCCTCCCCCACCACTACCCCCACACCTTTTTCACTCTTGCACCTCCCCTTCTCATCCTGGATGTCTCAGATCTATGGTCAGGTTTCAAAGGTTTGTTTTTGTTTTAAGGTTTGTCTTTTTCTGATCCTTTGTTAGATTTTTCTGTTCTCCACATATAAGTGACATCATCCTGTATTTATCTTTTTCCTTCTAGCTTAGTTAGCATAGCATAATCCCTTCCAGCTCTATCCATATTTCTCCAAATGGAATTAGTTTATCTCTTTTAATCACTATTATGTCTCTTGCTATAGGACCCCTTTTATTTAAACAGCTTGGTGTTCTTTTATCTTCCTGTAATGTATGTTTAGTTCCTTCAAGTTCAGGGAGATTTCTTTCATTGTTTCCTTAAAAATTTTTTCACTTCCCTTTTCTCTTTCTGGGATGCCTATGATTCTTATATTTCCCTTCCTCATGGTATCAGATAATTCTTGAAGTGTTGCTTCAAATTTTCCCCTTAATCTATCTCTCTCTCTTTCTATTTTGATTCCTTTCCCCATCTACATCTTCAGACTCACTGGTTTGATTTTCCATTTGGCTTATTCTACTTCAGTGGCTTTCTCCAGAGCTTTTCATTTCCTCCATTGATCTTTCTCTGTCTTGCAATTCCATTACTTTATTATTTAAAGTTTCAATTTTGATATTCTGTTTTTTGATTGTGTTTCTCATAGCATTCATTTGTTTTCTGAGTTCTTGCATGTCTTGGAATTGTTTTTCTGAGATTTTTTTTTGTATTCTTTAATCTTCTTAATCATTGCAATTATGAATTCTGTATTTGATAGGAAAAAAAGATTTTCAATGTCTTTGTGGCTTGGTTCTGGAAATTTGTTCTCTTTGTGGTATGTCATTCGTTCCCTCTGTAGTATCGTTCAATATGTATATTTTTCTTTTCCCCCATTGTTTGATTTGAGTTTGCTCTGCTATAGTGAGGGCTTTAGTTGTGTGTAGGTCCTCTCTTGCTGGGCATTCACCAGTTGATGGGCATGGCAGGTGGTGCCTCATGGAATATGGGGTGGTGCAAAGATCTCTCCAGTAGCTCCTCGGGACTGGGTTTTAGTCTGTGGGCCCTCAGGGCTTGGGTGGGTGTGTGGCTGGGAGTGAGCTGCTGGAAAGCTCACCCCAAATCTTATTGGGGCTGTTTTCCAGTTGGTAGGCAGACCTTATCTGATTTTAAACTGAATTCTAACTTCTGTACCATAGTCCCCTATTTGTAAATTGAGATTCTATAACATTTTTTGCAGATCAGTGATGAAATAGAATTGAGAATTTTGGCTTGTCAGTTTTATTATATGAGAAATAATGTTAGTCTGTTATGAATATTTATTGCTAATAAAGTTCTCTCCACTACTGATAAAGTTCAGACAGACATTTTCCCCAATATGTCTAGAGTAGGCCTTTTCCAATTCATGTTACCTTGCTCAATTGAAGCCTGTGAGCCTCAGGAGAGACTTATCTAGAAAACTTAAATAAGGGACCAGGAAAATGAGTAACTATAAGAAAGTGAAAATCAAAATCAACAAAAAACTATGAACCAGAGACACTTTTGGGGGGATGGGGGGCGGGAGGGGAGGGATTGGGGTCAGAATGGGGGGATTGCAATTGTATGGGGAATATAAAAATAAAATTTATATTTAAAAAAAAATGTGTAGAGCCTCCCCTGGTGGTGCAGCGGTTGAGCGCTGGACTGCGAGCTCGATCCCGGGCCGCCAGCGAGGATCCCACATGGCACGACAGACCTCTCCTGCCTCGCTCGCTGTTCCCCTCAGCAGTGTATTTCTTCAGTCTGCCTGCTCTGTTCCCCGCTCTGGCTCTGGTGAATTCTCTCACCCTCCCGTGCTTCTGACTGTACCCCGTGTTTGTATAAATAAATTAAATATATATATATATTACTTAGATTTATGTATCTCTCTAGAAATAAACATTTTTATTGGGAAACCTATTTCAAGCAGAGCAAGCCTCTAGAGTCATGATTTTGTCACATGAAGTCATCACCTCTTTATCATGTGAAACCCCCTACTATCTCCTTAAAGCCATAAACCCCTTAATACAGAATGGAATGAGAATATGGGTGGTTTGCATATTTACTTTAGAATTTACAGTGATATAAATCCTCTATAAATGTGTTATTAAATTTAGTCTTTTTCCTCCTACAAATCTGTTTGATGTTGTTTGTCCAGCCTCAGAAGAAACCAGAGAGGTGGTGGAATTTCCCCCTGTACCCTGACATGAATAATGTTTATATATGCAGTATGATTTAATTTTGGAAAATAAATATAGAAGGTATTCCATTGATGTGGCTTAAAAGATATAGTTATGGTTTCTTTTATTGTTTTGTAGAAAAATGGCATAGTTAATGAAAATTGAGGCAAAAGTAAGGGTAGTTCTGAATTTTCACTCTCATCCTTTGGCCCTTTTGAATCCGCTGGAGTTTTTTGCTTTGAATTTGAAAACAATTTAGGTCATTTTACTAACCGGTGGAGTGGCCCCTGTGAATGGTGGATAGAAATGAAATCTCAGCTTGGTGATTCACCTATCAGGTGTTTTCTTATCAATGAAGTGGTTATAATCTGTAATAAGTTATACAAGAATATTAACTGGTTTACATTTTTGTATACACAAAACTTAGATCTTTGCACATCTTTGATTTTACAACAACATGTGGAGGTGAAAGGTACTCCTGTTGATACTTTACTGTATCTCTTTCTGCATAGGATAACATAGATGGTGAGTTGAAGTAATTATTTCATTAATGAGAGAAAAGAGTGCTATTGAGAAAAGAATTTTCAGATTTCGGCATTGATTAACTCTTTGGTTAGTTCTTCAACTCTACCTCAGAAGTCATTATTTTCTGTGTCTTCATACTAGGTTTGAACTTTGATGATTTCTGCAAAGTTTTGGGCATAAAAAATAACTGAGATGAGTACTTTGTGTTTGAGAATTGGTGCATTGACAGCAGTTCTGGGAGAGAAAACAGCTTCTCTTATGCTTTTTCTAATGAGGAAAGCATCTTGGGGGGCCAGTATTGAGTAGATGTCCTGCTGTCCTTTATGTTCTGCAGTTGCTTTGGTGTTGGCCAACACCAACCAGAGGGAACTAGGTACATTTTCTCTCCTGATGAGCTCTAAAACTCCTGGCTTCACTCCTATCTCGCTATACTTCAACATGATCCCTGCAGCAAGCTTGGGAATTGATCAGTGTTTCCCAAAACTATTTTTTATTTTCAGGTGCCCAACTAAAAGACTCCATGCTGTGATGTTTCACAGCTTTTGATTACTGTAAGAATTTCGGACAGCATCATGGAATTTAAAACAAAAAATGAAAATGTGGACTGATATTAATAATTATTTTACTAAAAGTGGGTATGTTTTTTCAATCAGTTGGAAAAGACAGGAAAAATACTATTGCTTTCCCATTCTTCACAGGCTTAGATGTAAATCCTTAGAAACAAAGAGCTTTTTATTTTATAAAAACTAAATTCATGCCCACATGTCTCACCTGTCAAATTACCATAATCATTCACAACTGTCAAATATAAAGATGATTTGCACACCATCCAGAAATATCTTTACCAAGGTCCAAGTGCTTGACATTTAAGAGTTTTTAAAAACATTCTGAGCTTTTTAAAAAAAATCTATTTAGTTATGCATACAAGAGCTGGGGTACAGCCCAGAGATGCGGAGGGTGAGAGGATTCACCAGAGACAGAGTGGGGAACAGAACAGGCAGATCTACCAAAGTACACTGCTGAGGGGAGCAGCGGGTGAAACAGGAGAGGTCTGCTGCACCATGTGGGTTTCTCCCTGGCCAGCCCGGGATTGAACTCATGCTGCAGAGGCTGCAATTGCTTCATAGTGCAGTGCTTAGCCCCTTGCGCCACCAAGGAGGCCCAAAACATTCTGAGCTTTGTTAAAAAAAAAAGATGCCCTGACCCATCTTCAATAGGATTTAGTTTTTGAGTTATTTTTCTGTCAATAGTGATGGAAAAGAAAATATCCCAAGCTATCTTACACACGAAAAACAGTGTGTCCACAAAAGCAGTCTAGCTTGCTCCCCTTTCTAAAGCAAATTTTGACAAATTTTAACATGGTAAAATGTGAGGAAGAAAAAATTTGGTTTGACTTAATTTTTTCTTATCTTCATTATAAAGTTAAAAATTCTGAAAAAATTATCAGAGTAGAAATAAAAACCAGAATTCAAACACTAAAACATGCCTGATAGGACTGATGTGATTTTTTTCCTATATACTGAAGATTTTTTTAAACAAATAAATGAAATAATAAATAGTAAAGCCAAGCAAATAAAAAGATAATAAAAAAAGATTCATTCCCCAATTGGATTAACATTTAGATTAAAGTAAAAACGGTCAAGTACGAGTAAAACTCTTCAGGATGTTCCTCATTTTAAGCTAATTATGTTTCAACATTCTAGATTTTTGTCTGAAATGTGGAACACTCTTCATATTTAATACTATATTTGGCAGAATCAATGTTATATGCACAATCATATGAGGGTCCGAGTATTTCCGAAGTTTCACTTTATATTAATAAAGATAAAAACTGCTTGGAGCATTTGATTCTAATGGAAAAATGTGTTGAGGATTGCACTTTGGAATGTTTCACCTATAGAGTGGCCCAGAGAAGGGTGATATGTGGGGAGGGTACTCCTTTATGTCAGGGACCTGAGACCCAGAGGTCAGAGTCTTAGAATGGAATTGAGTACGGGATTCTGGATGGACTGGTGTTAGTAAACTACAGAAGTATGGATGGGAAGAAGGTGGTGATGGCATGAAATCACTGAATCCTGCTAGGATATCAGAACTGTCCCTGCCCTCCTTGCTTTCCTAGTCTTTCTGTCTCATATCTCCCTGGGGAATGGAGACGACTTCCTTTATGTTCTCCTAGTCGTGATTTGATCCAATGGTGTCACAGAATACAATGGTGTCTGAGAATTTAATCTTATCACCTCTTGATATTTTTTCAAGTTATTTTTTTCTCTTTTAGCAAGAAGTGAAAGGAGGGGTAGGTGTGCTTTCAAGTGATTTCAAATAGCTGGGGGCAGAAAGGAAAAGTGGTGAGGCGGGGATTTCAAAATTTCATAGCACTAATGGATTGGGGTAGAAGGAAAGAAGTCGGGACAAGGGAGGGGAAGAGAGGGAGGAAAAAGGAGAGAGAGGCAGAGATAAATGTAGAGAGACTGAGAGTCACCGAAAGAAATGAATGAGAATAAGGTCCAGACAGGTAGGTATTGGTTGGATTAGACTTTTGATTTTTAGGATTTATCTTTATTTATAATGCATACAAGAATTGGGGTGTGTAGGCCAGAGGTGCAGGGGGGGTGAGAGGACTCACCAGAGACAGGGTGGGGAGCAGAACAGGTGGGTCTACTGAATATATTGCTAAGGGGAACAGCGGGCAAGACAGGAGAGGTTTGCTGCATCATGTGGGTTAGCTTCCTGCCTGGGGACTGAACTCAGGCCACAGTGACTGGGGATAGCTTGACAGCACTGAGACTTTAACCCCTGTGCTACCAGGGAGACCCTGGTTGGATAACACTTTTGTGACCCTTTTATTTAAGCCTCGGTACAGTGCAGAGACTTTGAAAGGATTTAAACATATTTGAAAATCTTGCAGTTACCATTTGGTGACTAGAAAGCAAGTTGAAGCTTTGTTGCAAGATTCCAGTTTCAAGATGGTGGTTTGGCCTAGGGTAGAGTGTATTTCGGTTGGTGGTGGACTGGAAGTAAAGGAGGGAGAAAGGAGTGTCTAGAAGGACTCCTTTGACATGAGCTTCTGAGGTCCCTGTGTTATTCAGGAGACGTTCTGTTATACTGTGGTAACTATAGTTAGAAAATCTCAAACCTTAAACACAAAATTAACAGGCAACTAAATCAGAGACATCATGCAGGGGATGGGGAAGGAGAGGGAACAAAACAGGGGAGGAAAGAACTCAAGGGACTACGGTGATGGTACATGGGTGAATTGGTAGTGTGAATTTTATGGGGACCACACCTGAGAGGAGAAAGCATACATTGTACAAAAAAGCAAGAATAATGTTATGTGTGTGTGTATATATATATATATATATATATATATATATATATATATTATAAAGAAAATCTCAGGCCAATGCAATGACTTGATTCAGTCTTACAAAGTCAGTTAGAAGTCCAAGTGACTCTCCAGGGCAGCTGTCCTCCAAACTCAGCTGTCCTCCAAACTCCACACTGTCCACTTTTTCAACATAGATGCCACCATACTTGCTGTGGCAAGGTAAAAGAGAACTTGGGAGGGGTTCATGCCCTGAATCTTCAATGCTACTGTAACTTCCATTGACATGTCTTTGGGTACAGTGAGTCATATATATGGGTGTCAGTTTTACTTCAGGGTACTGAAAATATATTTCTCCATTACCCATAAGAGGAAGAAGATGAGAAACAGAAAAGCTAATGTGAAAGTCTACCAGAAACCTGCATTTTATATGGGAAACTCTGCAAGGGAAATAGAATCTGGAGGAAAGAGTTTAATTTCAGATATGCTAAGTTTGATATGCTCATGAGACAACTAAGTGGTTAAGTCAAGTGGCCATTGGACAGTTGAGTAAGGAAGGAAGAAGAGAAGGAAGGAAAAGGAGGGAATATAATCAAGGTTTCTAGCCAAGTCTCCACAATCAAGATATATGCCATTGCTTCACTCCTTGTACACTCAAATCCCTTTCTCTCCTACCCCTCCCTGCCATGATTTCTGGAAACTACTGATTATACTTTTTATCAATATAAATTTGCTTTTTCTAGAATTTCATAAAATAGAATCAGATGGTGTGTGGTCTTTAGTATCTGATCTTTTATTTACCATAAGGATTGGCAAACTTTTTCATGTAAAGATTCAGCTAAGTAAATATTTTAGATATAGGCTAATATGGTCTTCGGAAGTACTTACCTCGGCTGGCTTGTATTGTGAAAGCAGTTTTCACAATATGTAATTGAATGGATGTACCTCTGTTTCATAAAACTTTGGGCTGAGTTTGGTCTGTAGGCTGTCCATCCCCAACTTAACAAAATCACTTTAGATTCATTGCTCTTGTTGTGTGTATCAGCAGTCTTTTTTTTTTTTTTTTTGTAAAGGAAGTCTTTATTTTTTTCCTTAAGGATTTATTTATTAATTTATTTATATAAGCACTGGGTACAGTCAGAAGCGCGGGAGGGTGAGAGAATTCAGAACCAGAGCGTGGAGCAGAGCAGGCAGAAGGACCGAAGTACACTGCTGAGGGGAGCAGCGGATGGTAGGAGAGGTCTGTGCGCCATGCGGGACCCTCCTCCGGTGGCCGGGGAGCAGCTGGGGATTGAACCGGCGCCACGGAGGCTTTGGGCAGCTTCGCAACCCAGCGCTCAACCGCTGCGCCACTGGGGAGGCCCTCAGCAGTCTTTATATTGCTGAACAGCCTTCCACTGTGTGGATAGTATTCCATAATTACTTACCCATTCATCAGTTTAAATTGTTTCAAGTTTTGGCTTTTGTGATTAAAGCTTCCATGAACATTCTCGGGTAAATCTTTTGTATGAACATAGGTTTTCATTTTTTTTAGGTAATAAGATAGATTTACTGGGTCATATGGAAAATGTATACTTACTATTATGAGAAATTGCCAAAACTTTCTTAAAGGGGACCTACTATTTAACCAGTAGTGTGTGAGAATTCTAGTTGTTCTTGCCATTGGAGTATGTACTGGAATAAGTGTTTACTGATATTTAAATGTTAATATAAATAAATCAGTGGAAATATGTTGTGTATAGTTTCCTATCATTAATTTTTAAATGTGATTAAAAAATTAAACCTTAAATTTTTTATAAAATTTCCCTATTGAAAGCAATACACTTGCTCTCTGTGTAAATGGCAGTGAGTTCAGAACTGCACTGCTAGGAGTACAATTACTCTTTACTGTCTTTACTCTTTACCTCATGGGCCTTTACTAGTTGGTTGAACTGAGGTTTGGGGTAAAACTCTTTTGAGATTTGAGGAATTTAATTTGATCCCATTTATGATAGGTGGCCAGCCTTCCTCCACATGGGTATGCCAAGGCAGATCCTGAATTTTTCTCAAAAAAGTAAATTGTGTCTGTTGACCACCAAGCCTTTTGTGATCTAGTGCATGACTGAATTAACTTTGCCTGGAAAATTTTTAAAGTAGCTGTTTGAAATGTCTACCTGTTTTTTTTTAAGATCTCAGTCAAGTTTCATAAACTTTCACTTTACACTGTGGTACTCCCAGTGAACTCTCTGGTACCTGAGTGAATTGATTTGCTATTTAGGTTCTTTGCCATAATAAGCTCATTAAATGATGGGGCCTGCTACCAAAAAGTCATTTTTTTGAGCACTTGTTCTACGGCTGTACTCTGACAGAGCTAGATGTCAATTAAGATTATTTCTTGTTAGTGGAAATAAAATCATGTTATCTTCTAAAAGAATCCCTCTGTTCTTTTTCCAAGGGGGAGTGGAAGACTATATTCAGTTCACATAAAAGTTTATCCATTCATTATGTGAAAAGGTAAAAAGATAGAGGTCCATGAAGAGATCTCTTTTTTTACCTCACTGAAAGTTTATGACCTAAGTGGGGGTGGAGGATATTTTTTTTCCACAGTGGTCTCTCAGGGGTGGTGTCAAATTATAGGTTCTATTACAGCATCAAGAATTAAATCTATGTTGAGCTTGAAAAGTTCAGGCCATAGGGTTCCTCTACAGAGTCAAATCAGAAGAAAGTTCATCTAGTCACCTCAATCTCAATAATATTGAGGTGGGAAGGGGCAAAAGGAAATGCCCTTAAATCCTTCCTTTTCCTTGTGGCCCATATTGACCCTAAAAGTCTGGATTTACTTTTTCATAGAGCTAATGTTGCTCGGCTTTCTCTTGGTTACAGACCCTATGTTAAGCTCTGTGGGTGTACTAAGGTCAGAGGAAGTTCCCTGTAAGGGAACAGACTTTGGAATGACTAGATTGCTAACTTACCAAGTTAGTGGCTGGTTTCATCAGTGACTCTATTTCCTCATTTTTAAAATAGGAATTATAGCAGTGCCTACATCATAGGGCTGTTGGATACCATGAGTTAGTATATGTGAACTGTTTAACAGGACACATAGTGTGTTCTGCAATTGTTAGCTATTACTGTCATCATCTTAGTACTCACCTCATGAAAACTGCAGATGAGGCACTTTGTTTCCCATTTCACAGTTGAATAAACTGAGTTACAGAGAACAATTCTCTCAAATACATGGGGTTGGAAGGCAGCAAAACTATAACTAGAAAACATGCAATCTGAGTCCAATCTGTGGCAGTGACTGCTGTCCTTTACAGCTTCCCAATTTAATAAGAAGGAGGTGACCATGAATTTTGATGTAATCTGCAGTAAGGCAAATACGCTATAAAAAAGAGGTGAGTGAGAGGACTAGCTCTTGTATTAGTGGCATGGATTTGACCACTGGTTTCTCCAAATGAACCCATATACCCATTGACTGTAACCAATAAATTCACTGGGAGTGCATCTTTTATTTGGAGTGGTGCCAGTGTAGCAAAAGACATCATAGTCTATACTGTTATAGGAACCAGAATCCTGGGTCATGCTTGACTCCAGCTTTTCCCTCTTTCCCAGTAGCCAGTTTATGTTTATCCTGTTACTATTTTTTTTTAAATAACTCATAAATCCTTCACTTTCTCCTCTAACTCCAAGGCCACCATCCCACTCACCTCAACTGCTTTCTTGTCCAGCTGCACTATTCCTACCTTGCCCCATTCCAATCTGTTTTCCCTGTAAAGTAAGGTGAAATGCAAATCTGGTAGTATTGTACCTGATTTAAAACATCAGCTACTTTCTCTGTCAAATACAGGTCTGTCTGAGTCTGAAATTTGTCCCTTATGCCATTTTTCCTCTATAAAATTTGGAGCAGTAAACTCTGATTTGAAAAACTGAAAAAAAAAAATAAGATTCTGAGGTGTCAAATGAAATTTGGTTTTCTTTGACCTCATTTATGAAATTCATGCCTCAGATAATTAGGTCCTAGAATCTGACCCTATTACCAGATCTGTCACCGGAACTCAAATGTTCCACAAAGATTTATAATACCTGACCTTTTTTTGTAGCAAGACAAAGTATATTGTAATAGGGAAAGTGACTAATATGTTTTTATATTTTTAAATGTGGTAAGGTATTCCTGATTTCATATGCATATCTATGGAGGAATTATCCTTGGGTTTTTCTACAGTGAACACTGGCCCAATGGATCCACTATTACCTTGGTGTTTGTGTCCATGAATATAGCATGTGTCCTGATGGTATTTTATCTTAAGGCAGATTGCAGCAAGCTAGGGAGGGAACCCAGATAAACAGCAGCAGGAAGCGATTTCTATCACACAGTTCAGAGTTTTGACAGAGCCTCCTAATGTGAAAGAGATAAAAGGGAAACAATTTTATGATTTTTCCTTTTGTCTTGCTATCAGTGTGGTACCGTGCTTAATAGTGCTTAATAACTAGGAGATAACCTATCTAAAGCCCTGAAAATGTGAAAATTCCTTTTTCTAATGAATCTTTCCTGAGAAATATTTTGATTTTCTTCTGTTCGGAGTTAGGACACAATGCCTAAGAGTAGAGCTGGTAATCTTTGGCCACTGGGCCTTATTTCCCCCCAAACCACTATAACCCCAATAAAACCACACCTCTGGGTGCTTCTGGGCTCAGGACTGCCAAGCAGAGCTCAGCAGATGAATCTTGTCTCTCTCCTCTGTCAACCTGCTGGGGGAGATGGGGGCACAGCATTTTAGGCCTACATTCTTGGAGGATAGGTCAGAAAGTCAGTGAATGAGCTGGCCTGATGCATCTGTCCCTCAGGATTATGAGAGAAGTAATCACTCTGTGAGGCTGGAAGGATGCACAACTGGAGAAAATGTGCAGTAGTAATGGAGCAGTCTACTTTCTGAATTGCAGAGAATCCTTTAGCCCTTCTTTAAAGACTTCTTATAACTAAAGAGCAAATTCACTGCTTGGTAAGAAGGATTTAGAGGTTGAATCCTGGTCACCTCCTCATATTCAGTTAATTTTCCTGAGAGACTTGAGTTTGTGCTCAGAATAGAAAATAGGTCTTCTTCTGTTCCATCCAGGTTAGCCACTCAGGTGATTCCTCTGTGACCTCCTGCACCTTCCTCTTCCAGTTCCCTAATCTGGTTGTTCATCTTGAAACTTCCACCCATCTTTTAAAACCCAGAAAAAAAAAAATGCGTTCAAATACATGAAATCCCCCGGACTTCAGAATCATTTGTCCTTTCCTCTCTATTTGCATAGGAGGTTACCTATTTTTATTTGATGCAAAAGAGAAAGAGTTACAGTGTGATGGGATCTCTGTGTGCTTCAATAGATGAGACTACAGACATGGTGTTATTGATCTAGTTACCCATACCTGATAAATTAGTAATAATAATAGCAATTATAGTTATAATCCAAAGCAGGCTCTGTTCTAATTGCTTTATATGTTTTGTCTTTTATTTATGCACACAAAAACTGAGATGTAGGACAGAGGTGCGGGGATGAGAGGATTCACCAGAGACAGGATGGGGAACAGAACAGGCAGATATACTGAAATACTCTGCTGAGGGGAGTAGTGGGCAAGACAGGAGAGGTCTGTTGTGGGATCAAACTCTTGCTACAGTGGGTGGTGATAGCTTGGTAGTGCTGAATTTAACCCCTGTGCCACCAGGGAGACCCTCTATGTTTAGTCTTTAGATTAATCTTAGAATATTTCTACTGTTCCAGTTGTACAAATGAGGACATTGAGGATTAGAATGTAATGTAACTTCTCCAAAGAGACAGCACAGTGGACATGGCAGAACTGAGATTAAGGCCTGGATATATATCTGACCTCAAATGCTGTCACAGGTCTGCTCTCATCTGGAGAATGAATCTAAAGGACCTGAAGTGGGAGAAAAAGGCAGAGATTAATGCCATCCTGAGTGAGTGTGGCCAAGCCCTGTGTTGCATTGCCTCCAGGAATGACTAATTCAGTGCTGAGTTGTCAGGTGGAAGCCTGTGGAAGCACAGAAAGTAACTCCCTCCCATCCCCCTTTTGCAGGAGGCCTTCACTGTTGATCTAATGCAATTGAATTTTCTAATGTTGCCTTTAGAGTTCTGTTGTTGCTGGGGAGAGAGGGAGAAAGACGTTTCACATATTGTTTTTTGATCAGTAGGTTTGGAAACTTTGAGTGCCTGACTTTCAATGCTGGAAAGGTTCCAGCATTTCCTGTGGCCTGGAGTCTGGATTCTGAGATAGGGAACTGGGCCTGAGCCTTTCCTCCTCCACTGGGGAATGTGAGCACACATCACCCAGTGACAGAGCTTGCAGGGAGGAGGGGAGGACAGGAGGAGTAGGGGAGGGTTAAGGAGGGGAGCCATTACTGGCATTATAGTAGCTGAAAAGGAATTTGAAAAGCAAATATCCAAAAACCAGAACCAAGTGAGGAAGTGTGTGCATAAGTTTGTAAAATAATGCACTTTCCAGTTGAGATGCTGATTCCCAAAGTGTGAGAGCCCAGAGTAAAGGGAAGAACCAGCAGCTCAGGTTAAGTCTCATTTTGTTTGTTTTTTTTAAAATGGAATCTTACATAGTAATTTGAATGTATTCTTTTTTTTTTAGAGATTTATTTTTATTTATTTATACAAGCACTGGGTACAGTCAGAAGCACGGGAGGGTGAGAGAATTCACAAGAGCCAGATCGGGGAGCAGAGCAGGCAGACTGAAGTACACAGCTGAGGGGAGCAGCAGGCGGCAGGAGAGGTCTGCAACCCTCCCTCCCATGGCCTGGAAGCAGCTGGGGATCTAAATGGCGCTGCAGAGGCTGAGGGTAGCTTCCCAGCTCAGCGCTCAACCGCTGCGCCAGCGGGGAGGCCCAAGTCTCATCTTGTTTTTGACAGAATTTCTTCAGGAGGACAATGAATCGGAATTGGCCTTGCTCATACCTCTGAGCACCTACATTTCCATTTCTGTCCAATGGGGCAGATGAATAGCTGCTGCTCAAAGAAGTGCCTGGAGCTATTCTGTACAAGGAATTCTGGGTTTTATTTTATTTATTTGTTTATTTATTTTTTAAGATTTATTTATTTATGCATATAAGAGCTGGGGCACAGGCCAGAGATGTGGGGGGTGAGAGGACACACCAGAGACAGAGTGGGGACCAGAACAGGCAGACTGACTGAAATACACTGCTGAGAGGAGCAGCGGGTGAGTCAGGAGAGGTCTGCTGCGCCATGTGGGTTTCTCTCTGGCCTGCCAGGGGTCGAACTCGTGCTGCAGAGGCTGTGTATTGCTTCATAGTGTGGTGCTTAACCCCTTGCGCCACCAGGGAGGCCCAGGAATTCTGGATTTTAAAAATGTATCACTGGTTTGAATAATCCTTCACATTTTTTTAATCTCTGAATTTGCTTTTAAGGAAAGAATGATTCACTAATTCATTCATATATCTGAAAACTATTTACTAAGCCCTGTCATTCTGTCAGAACTGAAGGTGTAGTGGTGAATAAGGCATATGACCTTATTCCCCTTGGTGATCTCACGTGAACTAATAACATGCATTATGCCAAGATGCTCCAGTGGGTGCATTGTCGGCACCTGAGAAGACACACCTCAGGACAGTTACTTTTAGCTTTGGAGGCTATGGGGTCACGGAAATTTCTCACATGAGCTGGCAGGTGAGATTGACTTTTAAGTCTAGGTGACAATTTTTGAGGACAACCCAAGGAGAGAGGAAAAGGCATTCAAGGTAGAGGGAACATTAAGGTGGAAGGCACAAGAATTTGGCATGCTTAGAAAACGTTTGATGAGGAAAAAGATGCCAACATTTGTCTCCATTGCCCTCTTCACTCAGTAGACCATGACATACTTGGAGAGTGATATTGACCCTGCTGGTTTGGGAGCTGCATTCTTTAAGCAGTGCTGCCAGCAGCCACATCAAAAAGACTGTGATAATCTTAAGGGAAACCTATTCACTATGTCTGACTTGCAATCTTGCGTGTGCATGTGGGGATGGGATGCTGTTGGTGGGGAAGGGTTCAAGGATGTGCTTGGAAGCAGGATGAGACCTGCCTGGAGGAGGTTTTTGTGCTTATAGGTCCCTGAGTCACCATCCAAAGATTGAAAGCAGGAGGAGATATTCAGATTCAAACAATATTCTGTTTCTTTTGCTATTTATCTTCTGCTAGTTTGCACAGCAGAAGCTGTAGTTAATTGAATTTTTACTGTCCTGTGTGAATTGGAAAGAGTTATTCAGGAGAATTGGGCTGCTTTTCTGGAGATAATCCCATAGACACAGGTGATAATAATTCAGTATGGGACTAAGGAAAGAGTATTCTCTGCCGCTTCCCACTACATTTCTGGCCAACACTGTTCAGCAATTCTTTTCCCCTGAGCAATAGAGGAGGCAAATGCTTTCAAAGCATCATTTCTCCAAGTATGCCTCATGAGAAACCAATGCTGCAGGGTACTCGGTGCGGGTGGGGGGAAGCTTTCTGGACAGATAACAGTTGGGGAAATATTGTATATTATCCATGGAAATTTCACAGCACACATACATTATATTAAAAATTTCAGAGTATGGTATAGTGATTAAAACCATGGAATTAAAAATATGGAGTCAGGCAGATGTGGACTGAGTTTTGTCTGGACTCCATATGTGGATGTGATTTCTTTGGGCACATTACTTAATGTTGCTGTATCTCAGTTTCCTTGTCTGTGAAATGGTTTATTAATGGTACATATGTCAGAGGTTGTTATAAAAAGTATATAGTATCTGAACTAATTTACTGTTATTAACTATTACTCCATTCTGTGTTTTACAGGAGATTTGACTTTGAGTGCATTGCATGGTATTTTTATTTGATTGCATTGCATTAATATTTCAAAGAAATGGTATTGTTTGGGAAATGTTGGACTAAAACTGGTTTCTGAAATGCATGTATGACTTCTGTTAGCAGTTCAGGAGAGGAAAGGCATTGAGAGTTCTGTCAGAAGTATGCAAACACAGGTATATGGTCTCCAGAACTGAAGAGCAAAATTTCATTGCCGTTTAACTGCTATGTTAAAGTATATAAATTTTGTGTGTGTATTGCTTGCCTATTGTCTCTCAAAGGAATGGCAAGATTAGCAGCTAAGGGTAGTAAAAAGATTTGGTAGGTTGATGTACTAGGAGTTTTTCATTTACAAGTGACAGAAATCTAACTCAAATTCACTTGGCATACTGGGAAATATATGGGATCATGTTATCCAGGAAGACTATTAGGATAGCTCAAAGAACTATCTCACTCACGTTTTTGCTTCTCCTGCCTCATTCCTTCCTAGTGCAGGTGGCTCAACTTGACAACCTTGGCCAGAGATAATTATTTATTCCCAGACTTCAAAGGTCAAGCCACAGAAATCAATTTGCTGGCATCATGTGTCTGTTACTTGGTTCAGTCCCCTTGGTTGGGAGATGCATGTTGCCATTGACCTGGTCTCATCACATGCCTCCTCTTGGCTAAGCAGCCAGTGGCAGAGCACCTGCTACCTGAAAAACAGATGGAAAAGCTCGCTGGACTGACAAGATTCAAAGTTATACAAGTTGCCTAGAGCTGTGTATGAGCAAAAGTGCTGGGATAATTTATGTTCTAGTGCTATCAAACTATTCATGTTTTTAGGTTGGATCCCTTTCCTATTGGTTTTCAATTGATTATTGCTCTACATCTGATCTCACTGTTTGGTAGTTAAAATATTTTATTTGACTATTAATACCTTCTTTGTGAAGTTGGTCTGTTCTGTGTCTTTTTTAATGCTAGGTTAGTATCAGCTGCCTTAGTACCCTTGTTCTCAAAGAGAAAGGGTAATTTTGGCCCTGAGGGGATATTTGCCAATGTCTGGAGACATGTTTTGGTTGTTTCCAGGGGGACAGTGCTACTGGCATCTAGTGAGTAGAAGCTGTGGATGCTGTACCCTATGGTCCCCAGAATGACCCCAGTAACAAAGAATTTATCTGGCCCACAGTGTCATTTATGTTGTGGTTATGAAGCTCTGCTTCAGTGGTTTCCTGAGAACAGAAATTCTAATGGTCAAATTTATTACCCTAAATTCTAAAATTAATTATTTTTTATTTTTAAATAGCTTTTGTTTTGTCTTTTTTGTTGTTGTTGTTAACAATATATGAAAACATTATTTTGCTTACATTATCACCAGTCATTAAGCATTTATTTCTTATCAGTATGATAGACCAAAAAGATATGTTTTGTTATTTAAATTTGCATTTCTCTCATTACTTTTATGGGTTGAACTTTTTGGATATTTATAGATCATACATTAACTCTTGGGTGGATTACTTTGTCTCTTTTACTTTCTATAGGTTGTCCAGTTGTTTTTCCCCTGTAATTATAAAACGTCATTATTAAGGATGCTTATGCCAAGTTGGGCCATGATTATTGCATATATTTTCTCAGACTGTTATTTGTCCTTAAATTTTTAGGGTATTTTTTGGAATGCAGAAGTTTAAGCTTCTTTTCTATCTTTAGTTTTGTTATATTAGTTTGTTAGAGCTGCCATAACTCTGTATCTGGCTGTGTCCAGAATTTCTCTCTCTATAAGGACACCAGTCAGATTGGACTAAGGTTCATGCTAGGGGGCCTCCTTGTAATTTAATAACCTCCTTAAAGGCTTAATCTCCAAATAATGTCACTTGTTTAGGTACTAGAGGTTAAGGTTAATACATATATACATATGTATATAGGGAAGATATTATTCAAACTCACTGACATTTAGTGTTCTCATTCCCTTAGTGAATATGGTGCTACCTGTCTTGCAGGACTGGGGAAAAGAGTAGCGTGTGCCTCATTGCCCAGCCCAGTGCGCTCTCAGTCCTGCCTGTGTCCCTTTCTGCCAGCTGTCGTATGCTCTCTGTACTTGTTCAAGGTAATATGAGAACAAAGAGTTTTCTCTCCAAGTTTGATCATATCGTAAGCCATACTTCCCCACCTGCAAGGGCCGTGTTATTACTCAGAAGACCAGAGGAGGCTTTTGTCAACAGCATATGTGTATATTTTTATGCAGTGTAGTATATGGCATCCACCTTTGATTCAGTTTTCTCTTTTCCTCACTTTCTTCAGAATGTTTATGCCTTGCATAGCAGTCCTCATTCCTGAAGCTGTAGTTTTTCCTTGGTACTGTTGTTCTCAGGGTGGCAATCACCCTGAGAGTCTAAAGTGACATCACATCATGTACAGATCCACTAGCATCCTCTAGGCAGGAGGCACACATTCTTGCTCCCATGGTCTTCCCTGGCAGTTTTATCTGTGTGACTGGGAGAGATCGCTGTCCTTCCCTGATACATGTTTGAGAAACAAAACAAAGACAGGGCCCAGCAAGCCTGGGTGACCACAATACCCCAAATAATGTCAGAGTGACAGTGCCTGTCCCTTATTCTTTGGTCTATATAGTAATGGTATTGAGATGTTAATCAGTCATTTGAAATAAGAAGAGAAGAATAAAACTTTTATCCAAGTCTGTTTCCAGTGGCCTTTCATGAGACTATAGTGATTTATGAAAGGCAGTGTCCCCAAAGGTGAAAGTTAGAGAGCTCAAGGAAAACTGAGTAGTTGAAGATAAGGAGATAGTACAGTAAAATATACCACTTGCATTAAGGATTGTTTTGCAAAGGCAATTAAGAAATAGTTAACACAGGAGGAAGCTCTCTGCCCTTCTCCCTCTATTGAAAAGCTGTACATAAATTTCCCTTCTGAAAAGAGAATTTACATTTAAAAAGGAAATTTCCAATTGTAAAAGTGTCATTCTCTTCCAAAGCAGGAAGAGAACTCCTCCAGACACAACTCTTAATACCTGAAGATTTGAGACTGCAGGACAAACCTTACTAACATCCTTTTTTTACCATATATTTCTAGTCACCTTTCAAATAATTTATATCCTCCAGTAGCTCCAAATCCCTTTTCCCTTGTCTAGCCTCTCTTCTCTATTCTTTATCACTTTGTTAAGATGACATGTAAATTCTGAATTCTAACCATCCCTTTGAGTTTCTCATTACTGAGTTCTCCTGCATATATGTACAGTGCATGTGTGAAAGTGTATGTGTGAATAATGTTTTTTTCCCTTTCTCTTAATCTTTTGTTTGTTCATTTTATTTTTTAAAAATATTTATTTCATTTTATGCAAGAGCTGGGGACCAGACCAGAGGTGCGGGAGGGTGAGAGGATTCACCAGAGACAGAGTGGGGAACAGAACAGGCAGATGACAGAAATACACTGCTGAGGGGAACAGTGGGGCTGACAGGAGAGGTCTGCCACACCATGTGGGATTCTCCCCAGCTGGTGGTGATCAAACCGGTACTGCAGAGGCTGAGGACAGCTTCACAGCACAGAGCACAACCTGCTGCGCCACCAGGGAGGCCCCTGTTTGTTCATTTAATTTGCAGTCCCCAGGTACAGAGCCTAAGGGAGTTGTGGAAAAGATAGTCCCCCTCCTATACATAGCACAGAGAGAATAAATGAATGATTGCTTTTAGTGGGGTGTTCAAAGGTTATTTCCCTCTTTACCTAACCTAAATGCAAAAGGAAATTGTCTGTTTCTTTTTCTATCAGGGATCTTTCAATCTTTAAAATATGGGACTAGCAGCTCCATCTCTATTATCATTATAATAACTACAAACCTACTTTCTGTCACCAGTAGATAATGATGACCAGTGAGGCAGAGAAAAGCTTTCTGGGGAGGAAGGAAGGGACAGAGGAGTTGAAACATATACTTTCTCCAGGTATTCAACATTTCTCTCCCTTTGATCTCCCCTTTTGCCTCCACTGGCCAATCTGTCAGGCTCTTTCAGTACATTTAGGGAGAGTACATATTTCACTGGGGCAAGCACATTAGTATTCTCTATATACATGTCCATATAAAAGCATTCTTATGGACTTGATATATTTTATCTCAATATGGTTTACAGGTGTAATGAAAATGGTAGAAATAGTATAAAATGTTTTAAAAACATTGCAAAAAGACCCAGAGCTAAAATTATATAAGAAATTCAGGGGGAGGGCCTCCCCGGTGGCCCAGTGGTTGAGCGCTGGGCTGCCAAGCTGCCCACAACCTCTGCAGCACTGGTTTGATCCCAGGCAACCTGCAAGGGTCCCACATGGCGCAGACCTCTCCTGCCATGCCTGCTGCTCCCCTCAGCAGTGTACTTTGTCAGTCTGCTTGTTCTGCTCCCTGCAGAGAGAGAACCCTCCCTCACTTCTGACTGTACCCAGTGCGTGCATAAATAAATAAATACATCTTTAAAAAAAATTCAGGGGAAAAATAAATTATCAAGTATTTGGACTTGATTTGACTCAAATCCCAAGCCCAAGAGCTAATCATACTTCCTGGAAAGCAAGTGGGAATGTAACAGAGTTTTAAAAGTCTTAGGTGAGGTAAGCTTCAAACACAGAGACATGTTGAACTTTGGGCATCGAACAGTATATAGAGATAAACTTCTAAATGGGAACCAAGAGTGATTTCTCTTTGTTTTTTTGGAAAACGTGACCCAAAGTTAAGAAGGAGACACTCAGCAGAATAAGAAAATTTCAACTTGCTCAGAGATTTGGGAGTCACATCTGAGATGCTGTCTTTAGAAACTAATTCCCAAGTAGACCCTTTGATTTCATTTAATTCACCTAAATAAGCCATTTAATGAACGTAAGATTACTGAATCTTAGTATTAAAAATGGAGTAAAGTAAATCCAGCAGGCAAGAAGGAAGATTGCAGAAATCTCTATCCAATCCCCTAGTTGCTTCCAGGGTCTTGATAGTCACCTTGGAAAGTCACATTCCAAGATGGTTGGAATGTCTAGCCAGTTTCTGAGACTTCTTTTGTTTCTCCCTTCACTGATTTTTAAATTTTAGTTTGCGTAAGAATTACTATATCAGACTGTCTACACAAATTCACATAGCCTGTGTTTACTGGGAAATTTTGGGTACTTACTTGAGTGATTCTGACAATACTGGAATCAGTTTTACTGCAGTAGTTCTAATGAGATGGTGGTGGAGAGGTTGTGTTCAGCAGACTACCTTATGTATGAAATGCCCTGGTGATATAACTGCGAGTGGGATGTGCATCCTGTGTCTAGGTTGATTCAGGTGAATGGGAAGAAGCTGAGAAAAAGTCAGTGCCCTGAATCCTGTGCTGGGGTAAGGAAAGAATACCTAGAGATTGGATTTCTTGATTGAACATTTAAAGATATATTTCCACTTTGGTTATATATGACCCCACATGATGGCTTACTTTTCATTATTAATAAATCTGGATCTTGAATTGATGCTAACTCACAATTTAATCAGTGTACTTTGCCCTTCAGATGACCTCTGGCAATATCTAGAGACATTTCTGCAAGATTGAGGGGAAGGTCTTGATGTCTAATGATTAGAGACCAGTGGTGCTGCTGATCCTCCTGTAGTGCACCAGACAGCCCCGAACAAAGGACAATGGCCCCAAATACTTATGGGCCAAGGGTGAGAAAACCTGAACTAGAAACTTCCTTCCTTAAATTTCAACAGAACAACACTGACTAAAGAGAAGCCATGAGAACTGTCTTCATAGAAATATAAAGTCAAGAGAATAAAATGTGGTACTTCTGAGGATCATGTTGTGGAACAGATTATTCATTCTGCAGTTGTGCACCTGCCTCCACCCAGGGGAGCCTGGCTGCACCCTGTCCATGCTGTTTGAATGTGGGAAAAACTGATGAGGTCTAATTGATCTTAGTTAAATGAAGTCTCGAGGGGAAGCCCCCAGCCTCTTCGCTCTCAATGGCTGCTTTATACACACTCCTATCTTATTCTCCATGGAGCTGCAGGGAGAACCACATATTGTATTCTCACCTGTTCAGCAGGTTTTGTCAGAACAGTCTTTGAGAAAGAAATACCAGTTAAATGGGAGGAAAGCATGCTTGGCCTTTGATTCCTGGAAGGTTAGGTGAACTCGATATGTGTAACTCTAGACTATTTTGTGTTGAGGTGGGAGGAGGGTGCTGAAAATGCATTTAAATTTTTATTATCAACTCTTTTGGTCACCAAGATGGTGTTTTCTTTGTTTTGAATAGTGTTACTTGATAGTCACATAGTCTGATTTCACTTTAGAGCCTTATTTCTGAAATTCTACTTCACAGTGTATATTTGAATCTGGATCTTGAATTGATGTGGTACTGATAGAATACATTGTCCTTAGGATTCTCAGGTGAATAACAGTGTACAAACTATGACGAAGGTGGCTCTGGTACCGATTAGTACAGATTGTCTGCTTGTATTTGCACATGAGATTCCATAATTACTTAACAAGTCCTTGCTGTTGAATATTCAGTTTTTTCAAGTTTTAGGAATTATAAACAAAACAGCAATTGGCACTGTCATGACTAAATAAATAATTCATTTCTTGATGCTATTATCCTAAAAAAAAAGTAAAATTACTCAAAGGGAATACAAAGTTTTTATGGTTCTGGGTACAGTTTGCCAAAAGACCCTTTAGGAAATCATACTCTAAATTTAAAATTTGAATAGCTGTGCATGGACATCAACATCCTTACTTAGAAGTCACAAACTGAGAGATACAGTCAGAATGTCAAGGGGGTTCAAGAATACTTTGAATGGACCTACTAAGTAATGACACAACCTTCTTGGAACTCATTCTCTTATTTCTCTTGGCCTTACTTACTTGGTGTCAACCACTTGGCTATTTCAAGAGCATATGAGGCATAACCCTGCCACCAACATTGCAACTGTTTTCCCCTTGACCTGGGTCATCATTTCTCCAGACATCATCTTAGCTCACCTCTTCACCTCTCAGTGGTCGTTATTCTAGTACTATCTTCTTCAGGGAAGCTTTCCCAGATTTCTTTGCTTCATTTTTCTCCATATGTAATGAAGCATCTAAATTTGCTGCTGTGTCCCCAGCACGGTGAACAGCCTGACACAGAGTAGAAATCAATCATTATTTGTTGAAGGAGTGACTGAACCACTGCTTTGTAGATTAGTTCTTGCTGGAGGAGCACTGATTAGCTACAGAGCAGGCTTCACTCATCACCTTTGGCCAAAGGAAGAGCAGTTTTGTTTGGGTTCATTTCCTTTACTTGTCAGCATTGGTGAAGTTAATTATTTATATAACTACCGGTGTTGAGGCTTCCATTATTAACTTTGTGATCTCTTATCTTCTCAATAATGTCCAACTGCTACTGAGATGTGGGTAGTAACTGACTAAACCTACCCTGCTCTGATAAAGAACCAAATGCACATTTTTGATTAGAATGTTTATATAGAAATCAATTTCTAAAAAAAGACCACAAACCCAATAGAAAAGGGGCAAAAGGGTTCCTGTAGTTCACAGAAAAGTGAACATGGGGCTTGGCCTCTTTTTCAGACTCACTAACAGTAAGGAAAATACAGATTAAAAGTACATTGAAAAACTTGTTTTCACTTGCCCAGTTTGCAAAATTCAATCTGTTGGTGAGTCTATGGGTAAATAGACAGCCTTATCCTTTGCTGCAGGGAGAGTAGATGGATACAGCACCTACAGAGGGATATTTGGAAATACATATCAAATTTAAAAAGCATATGTTCTTTAACCTAGCAATTTAACGTATGTAAATCATTGTAAGAATGGACTTGTTTTGCAAAATGACTCATGCATAGGGTTATTCATTATAGCTGTCTTTATTGTAGCCAAGGTAAGAAATGACTGAAAGACCTATAGCAGGGACTCATCCATCAGCTAGGATACATTCAATAAAAGAATGACTGTGTAGCTGTTATCAGAACTGGACATTCAGTTAGCAATGATTTAGAAAGATTTAGTAGATCTACAAGCAAGCAAACAGGCTACAGAATGCTTCTTTTTATATATTAAAAGGGGGGATTTGTTTTTGTATTTGTCTTATACATGAAGACATTCTGGCAGGATACCAAAAAAAAAAATATTAACAGTAAAGAGCTGGAGGGATAAAGAATGAAAGTGGCTTTTGGGTGTGTATGTAACTTTGGGAGGAAGGAATTTCCACACAGTGAATCTTCACACAAACATACATATACACATATGTAAAAGCACACATTCAATTTTTTCAATCATATGGGTGTTTTTAATCATATGTTTTGGCTATTCAAAAAATATTAAGTGAAAGTCACAGTAAAAGAAATGGACTAGTTTGGGAGAGGCAGTCGACAGTAATCTTAACTTCCTCAGTGTAAGCAATGCTTCTCATTCCAGTGAGAATTCAAGGTCAGTTCTGAATGCTGTATGATCCACCTCAGTCAATTTTCTTCCCTCATGGGAAGGTGCATTGTGTGAACTGTCCTTGGGGAAGGAGCGTGTGTGTGCATGTGTGTGAGCCTTGGGACATTTCTCCTTCCTCTTGATATCCTGGTTGCTATAGCACGGAGCTCTATTTGTGACACACAGAAAGAACACTTTAAAGAAATGCTGCTTCCTGACCATGACTTCCTGGGCAATGTGTCCTTCCGGAGACTGTTAAGCACGAGGGGGTTACGTGCACTTTTGGACAGAGCCCAGCGCATTCAGACCGTGGGCACCTATCGGAGCAGAACCCGGTGGTAAGGGAGCTTGTGCCCACGGAAGAGCAGAGTGAGTAGGTCTGGCGGGGCAGAGTCTCCTGGCCATGGTACTTCTAGGGTGCAAGCACCTTCCTGTTGCTTCTCTTGCCTCTCAGGAGTCTGCTGTGCTGGTGGTGCATTTGGCGCCGGGTGTCTTCTGCGTTCAGCCGTTTATTGTACCTAAACCACCAGTGAAAACAGGAAGTGATGAAGCAAAATTCGTCCTACATCTGCTCTGAGCGACTTTTCTTTCTCTTTTTGTCATTCCTCATTAGGTATAGACACGTGCGGCTGTCTACGCCATAGGCCCCCAGTTCCACTGGCTTTGGACGCTCTCAAGGTTTACCATGCCGCCCCCCGCGGACATCGTCAAGGTCGCCATAGAATGGCCGGGCGCCTACCCCAAACTCATGGAAATCGATCAGGTTAGCGTGCTGGCTGTTGTTTGGGGGTTATTTTCAGTTTCCTTTCTGTTCTGGAATTTTCAGACTTGGGTAACTTTTTTCGCCACTCTTTTCTGTCACTCTTTTGAAGAAAATATCTGTGCAATAATAGTTGCAGTGTAATTTGATTTCTGTACTGCATACAGTGAGGATGGATGAGGTTTTTATACCAGTCCAACATCTACTTAGAGTGTGTCAATACAGGGTTTGTGTCTGTGAGAGAGGCAGTGAGAGAGGCTGGAGGGACAAATGGACTAGGTCCCTGGGCAGTGGGCACAGTGGAGGAGTCCCAGCCCTGCCTTGCAGGGATTCCTGAATAGATGCAGATTATTTTACCATAGGCAACACAAAATTTAATGTTTTGAATCTGTGCTTTTTACAGAAGGAGCCAACCAGTACATTGGTGCTTTGTTATTAGGGATTTATAATGAAGTTAGTGTAGAGGGGCCTAGTCTTGGATTCTGGCCGATTGTAATTTTACTATTAGTGTAAAAAGCACTGTGGCTAGTATGGCATGTAATAGATACTCCATAAATATTTACTGAATAAAAAAATCAAGGACATTTTTAAAGTGGTTTTACCTATAAAGGCATCCTTTAGCTGGTTCTCATTTACTAATTTAAGATTATCCTAAGAAAGTTACTTTTGTCTTTCTAGAGCACGTGATTTAAAGGAACAAAAATATTGAGATCTAATGTACTATGAGGCAAATAATGCAGGATTCTAGATGGCTTTCTATATTTTCAAAATTAGGGTACCATGATAACCCAACATTTTTACTCATGTTCTTGATATTACTTTGTGATTATGATCTGTACTTTTTCTTTCCTAGTCGGATTTTATTATCTCTTTGAAGACCACTGCAAGAGTTAGATGGCTCTGTGTGCATCCAAAAAATCATTAAAATAAATTATAAAAGTCAACTCAGGGTGGGAATTGTATGGGGACTATAACCGAGATGAAAATGCATACATTGTATTTTCAAAAATGAAAACTGATGTAAAAATATATAAAATAAAATAATTACTTGTTGAGGTTGAGCATGTAAGAGAAATGAAAGAATGTAAGAGAAAGAGCAAATTTTTAGAATTATTGTCAAAGAGATGACATCATTTTCACTTTAACTGCTCTTTGAGGTAATTTTTGTGACTCTAGAAGCACTTTACACATGTAGAGAAACCTGTCCAGCAGTTTAATATACATTTTATATACATTTGTTTATCCTTTTCATGTCCTGGTTGAGAGAGGATACAAATTGAATTTTACTTGAAAATACACCTGGGACAATTTGGTGCAGACTAAATGCAGTTAGAATTACATTTGGCAATGACTTGAGACAAAAAGGCTTCGAGGAGATCCACATGGAAGTCCTGGACTAGTGATGCAGGGTGTCGTGGATCAGGCCCCTTCTATCCCATCGCTTGCCTTCTCTGTTTGTGGGGTAGAGGACCATTGCTTCGATAGCACCTCATTAGAAATGCAGAATCTAGATGCCACCTCATATCACCAGACTCAGAATCTGCATTTGAGGAGGATTTCCAGGGGACCCAGGTGCATATTTAAATCTGAAAAAGGACTGAACCGAGTTCCTTAGTGCTCAAGGTCTCATGAAAACCATCTAGGACTCTTATTCCCATAATGTTCTCAGTGGTTCCATACCAATAGATTCTAAGTCAGCAGTTCAGGTAAGCTATTTCCTTCTTATTCTGCCATGGCAGCTCCTAGGGGATTGTGGCATCGGTGTCCTTCTGTTTCTGCTTTCAGGATGACCATTCCTGTATGTGAGTCTTAATGACTTTTAAAAAATATTTTTTTTGAGAGGAGGAGTATTTTAGATTTATAGAAAAATTGCAGATGTTGTAGAGTTATATACCCTTCACTTGGGTTCAATTAATATTAACTATCTTAAAATAACTAATTTGCTAAATCTCAGAAATTAAAGTGGTGCATTGCTGTTGATTAAACTATAAAATTCACTAGGATTGCATCAGTTTTTCCACCAATGTCTGTTTTGTTTTTTTTTTTTTTTAATTTTGTTCCTGGATCCAATCCAGGAACATCAACCACATTATGATATAGTTGTCATGCTTCTTTGGTCTCCACCAGTGTGACAGATTCCTAGTCTTCCTAGCTTTTTATGGCCAAATAGTTTTGAAGAGTAACATTATTTTGATACAGTTTCAAACACAGAGACTTTAGAGAAACAGCAAGAATTGTACAAAGAACTCTTGTCTACCTTTTATCTAGATTCACTAATTATTTTGCTTCATTTGCTTTTTTTCCCCTAGATTCTCTTCTCTCATATAGCTTTGTATCTTTCTCTATCTAGCTCTATCTTCTCTGTCTGTCTGTCTGTCATTCCTTTTTCTGAACCTTTTGAGGGAAGGAACCATCATTCCCCATTTTCCTCAATACTCTGTATTTATTAAGAAAAAAAATCATTTTGTTATATAACCACGGTTTTATAAAAACCAGGAAAATGAATATTCAACACTAACATCGAATTCCAAGTCTAAAGTACATATTCAAATTTTATGTTATTCCAATAATAACTTTATAGGTATACTTTATAAGAATACTTTATAGATGGTTTCCCTATAGTGGTATCCCTCCAGAATCACGTGTTATCTTTATTGTCTAATCTCCCTAGTTTGCATTGATCGGAAATAGTTTCCTAGTCTTTCTTTATCTTTTCTGACCTTGACAGCTATTTTATGGAATATCCTTCAGTTTGGATTTCTCTAATGTTTCCTCCCAATTAGATTCAGGTTTTGTATTTTTGGCAGAAATACCAGAGAGGTGATGTTGTTTGGGCATCATGTCATGCCTTGTTGCAGTTTTGGTGATGATTCTGGTTTTACAAATAAAATATGGAGGTTTGGAGAAGCTAGGTGATTTGTTGGTGACAGATCAAAACACAATGTCATTTCTACCTTACCCTTAAGGTTAAATACTTAAACAGTTGTCTGAATTTTAGGCCTCCTGGTAATGTCATATGGAGTAACTGCACAGTGAGTTAGCAATAGAAACTCAGCTCTTTATGCCCATTGGCTGCTGACATTGGAGTGAGAATCATGGCAGTGTTGTTTCAGGTTTTGTCTTGAATGAGCAAGGAGTTGGCAGGAAAACTGGAAATGCATTTGCACATGCAGTGAAATTTTGAGCAATGATTATTACTTGGGTCTTCTCCTAATCTTCTACCTTGTTCAGTAAGTCACATAATCTGTTGTTCTATTGCATGTTACTTCTGTTTAGAAAATTCTTTACTCTTTTGTGACCTGAGTAGATATTGTTTTACTAATGTTATTTTTGAAAGATGGCTTAAGCTTTGCTGCTCTTTGTCTTCCCAAAACCTCATATCAAATTGTATTGCCATTGTCTATCACCTTAAACCCTTGGTCCTCAACCTTGAGTGTGTCTAAGAATCATCCAAGGGGCTTATAAAAAATTCACATTCCCAGCCCAGCAGCAGAGATTTGATTCTGCAGGAGTGGAGTGCTTAATCAGTTTTTTGATAGGTATATGTGACTCTCCTACAGGGACTCCTGTGATTTCAGAAACAGTCATGAGCCTGTGAGTTGCTTTGTCTTTGAATATTGTTTCTCTGATGCTTACTAAATAGCCCTTCTTGAATAAATTGATATTTAATTAATGGATAAGCAGGAGAGGGAGTTTCCTGAGGGAGCATCAGTTCAACTCAGCCATGCTCTGAACAGTGTCCATTGTATTAAAGGGTCTATTTGAATGGAGAGGACTGGATTACCTCCTTTCTAAGTTTTGAGGAAACAATTCCATGTTTCTACTCAGCAGGGAAAATCCCTAAAAGGTTTTACAAGTGGAGTTTGCTGTATCATTTGAAGCTCTTGAAAGAATCCTCAGCTAACTTGTTCAGGGCTTCTGTGATGACCTTCACTGTTTGTTGTTGAATTTCAACCTCGGAAGCTGCTTGAGGCTGTGGGTGGTTGTCTGACTACATGGAGGCTAAAGTGCTCCCATTTGCGTTTCTTGTTAACTTACTATTTACTAAACAGTGTATTTCTCAGTCCAGTGCATAGTATTCTGGCCACTTGACAAGAGGTGTCTGCTGAGCAGCTATGCAGTCTAACACATGCAACACAGGCTCCAGGAACATTTAAACCTGGGAATGAGCCAGGGAACCTCCCTTTCTTTGAGAAGCCCATATAGCCTCAGAATCTTCATCTTGTAATGAGTCCTTGTAAAAATTAATGAAAATGTCTGAAAAGAAGTAATACATTGCCTGCCTCAGAGTAACACTTCCATAAAGAAGTACAGTTCAAGTTCTCAGTAGATTAGATTAGATTTCTTTTTTTTTTTTTTAAAGATTTCTTTATACAAGAACTGGGGTATAGGCCAGATGTGCGGGAGGGTCAGAGAATTCACCAGAGACAGAGCGGGGAATAGAACAGGCAGACTGATGAAATACACTGCTGAGGGGAGCAGTGGGTGAGACAGGAAAGGCTTTCTACACCATGTGAGTTTCTGCCCCACCAGCCGGAATCAAACCCACACTGCAGAGGCTGTGGACAGTTTCACAGTGCAGCATTCAACGGCCTGCACCATCAGGGAGGCCCCTAGATTAGATTCCTTTTTTACCCACCCTTCCATCATAAATATTTTCTTCCTTTCTTTCTCCTTTTGTTTTCTGACTAAATATATATATATATATATATATATATATATATATATATATAAAATTTATTTTTTTTCATCTCATGGCCACTCACCAACTTCTGGGCAGCAGCTCCTCTGTTCATTGCAAGTGCTTTTCCAACCCAGTTTCTTTTGCCCCTGTTCTGACTCCATTCACCTTTCTTTACAAAGTATGCGCTGATACCAGAATGCTACCACTCCTCAATTTGTAACTTAGACATCTCTGCTTATATATTTGCATGCCTGCTCAGACCACTTGATGCCTTTGTTTCCTGCCATCCTGTCCTTTTCCACTGCCAGCAGAAGAAGGAATAGTTGGTCCCACTATCTTCGTAGGGCATTCAGCCTGTACCAGTCCCATTCTTTTGTTCCACTGGTGTTTGAATCCGTCCTTTCCAGCTTAGCTGAGGATTTGTCCTATTAGTGTAATCCTAATTTGTTATTTTCTCCCCTGCCATTAATATTAAACTCTTCTATTCCTATCTTAGAAAATCCCCCTCTTGATCTAGAACTCTCCTGATAGTGTGTAAGTTGTTTTCTGTCTTTCTGTTCCAAGCTCATTTAAATGTTGATAAATGTCACTTGTGTTGCTTTAGTGTCTACTTAATCTTAGATGAATGGTAATTTTCTTCTCTTTAGAGCTGCTCTCTTCAATGGCACAATGACTTCTGGTTTGCCAAATTAAGTAGGCTTTACTCTGCCTTGGTTGGCCTCACTGGCCCTCTTGGTTATAATTGGCATAGCTCCTCATTCATATCGTCTTAAAACTCCTCCATCCTTTCATTAAACTTTAGTGCTAAGATTCTCGTTCTTTTATTAATCTCTGTGTGTTTCATTCAAGATTGCTTGCTTTTTTCCCTTTCTAAATGTCTTGTAACCTCAGTGGTTAGTTCTTTGGCCAGTAAGTTCTCTATTGACTCTCTCAGATTCCATATTTTCTCCTGTTTTTAAGTAAAACTTCTATTTAAACAACACTAGCTGCCACCAGCCTGTTAACTGACTACTAGTACATTTCTCTGTTTGTTGGATATTCTGTTCCCCTATAAAAACCATCAGTTGCCTGTGGAAAATGAACAAGTAGATGGTGAGGCTGTCCAGGTGTGATCTGGAAGAAGAGAAGGTCAGATGGGGCTCAGATAGATGTTACCAACTCTTAGAAATTATTTCATGTAGAAGAGGAATATTAGATGTGTTATTATGGCCTCAAAAGTACAAACTTCTTCCTCTCCATACTAGGGCACATATCTACTCAAGAGCAGCTAGCACAGGCCATCTCTGCGGGCCAGGACTCTTGCTTCTATGTGTGCCTCCAAAAAACATGTGGGTAGACAGTTTTGCAGCAGGTTTGCACCCAGAAATGGTGATGGGAAGAGATGCATGGTTTTCAACCTTAGAGCTTTCTCAAATGATTGAGGGTAGAGGGATATTTGCAATGGGATATTGACTCATTTTCAATTTTGGATGTTTTGGGAAAGATTTTGTTTGTAAGTCACAATTACAAAAATTAAAGTCATGGACAACTCTTGAGCTTTCTAGTGATCCTAAGAGTTGAGTTAGATTCCTTAGCTTGGCTTCTTTCATAATTTCCTTGTGTGTTAGCCCAGGTTCACTGTATCTACAGGTACTCTGCAATTCTCAAGTACTCTCTTGTTTGCTTGAAACTGTCCCTTAGGAATGCCCCTGCACATTTACACTTTGTTTTTAGTCTCTTGCAGAAAGAATCTTGCAATACTTTCTAAAAGTAAGACTGCTAGAATTCCTCCTCCCTTCTCTCCAGCTTACCTCTCCTCTCTAAATCCTGGCGTTGCTAATAAGCACTGCAGAGTCTCCTTTGTACTTAGACTTTTTTGATCATGTTACAGTGGAGTCTTTCTCATATTTCTAATTTATTATAACATATTCTATGCCTTTGATTTGCAGTTAATACAATACATACATCGTGTGATTTATTTTTCAACTGAAGTAGAATTATTATTAGCTTCTGGTGGTCAGCCTGTGTTTTACAGACATTTGTATCCTGTGACCCATCACATTGATCTCTATTTCTGCATGTTTGCTTTATGTTTCAATTATAAACAGTGATGATAAGAATTAAACTGGTATTCTTCATTCTTTAGACAATTTCCCCCCCTCTGTATATGGTTGGGGATTTTATTTTCCTGAAGGAAACATAGATACATGTGTTTTAAAGCATGTACAAAGTGATTGCCTGCAGTTTTTCCTCTACTAACTGTTCCTGTAGTATATTTAAGATATAATTTAATATGTATCAGTTTGATTTACCTAAAGCTTTTTAGAGCTTTTTAATTGCATAAAGAACATTTACTTTTTTGTGCTTAAATGTCACTCTGTAAATAATAATAATAATAATAATAATATAATAATAATAATGGTAGTAGTAGTAGTAGCAATAGTGCATGCCATCTAATCAACACACATCAAGGACTAGGCAGTATAATTGTGGCTTGCACAGAGTATTATATCCAATTGCTATTGCCCTGCAAGGCAGGCTTTAGCTCATAATTTCTATAGTTCATAATTGCTTGGTTGTTTATTAATTTGTCCAAGAATCTACAGCTAAGAAGGTATTGATTTGAATCCAGGTTTGTGTGATACTAAAACCCAGAGTTTCTAATGTCATAAATCTCATCAATAGTTCTGGGTTTTGTTTTATTTTATTTTTTGTAATTTCATTTCAGCTTTCTTAAGATATAATTTACATACAAAAGTATAAGATATTTAAAGTTATGTCATTGTGATTTGATACACAAATACATGTGAAAGGATTCTCCTCCACCATCTAGTTTATTTAACACATCTGTCAACTTACAGTGAGATAATTACTAGGATTGTGCTTAGTAGTGGAATCATTAGGAACCAATTATGATTTTCTTCATTGTGACACATAAAACAGAACATGCTTCATGTGTTTTAGGCAAAATTGGAATAAATAATATAAGCTTTCCCTTAAGTGTACTATAGGTACATCTTTAGCCTGAAAACCTGTAATTCTCAAGACAATTACGTATGATGGGTGAACTAAAATAAAATGACAGTTAAGCTCATAATCAAGAAATTTGAATTCAGAACTTTAAAATTACACAGAAAACACAACAGTACGAATGTAACAATATTAATATACTTAATACCACTCACTTGTTCATTTAAAATGGTTAATATTGTAAATTTTATCACAATACAAAAATTAAAAATAAAAGATTCTGTATTCTGTAGAATACATAAAAGGAGACTGAATAATTGAAAAGTGAGGCTCCAACCTTGTATTGCAGAAGTGAAAATTCATGTAATTTTCTTGGACTGTTATTTTCTCAATGGTTGTGTTACATCATATTTCCCAACCATGGCCCTATTGACATTTTGGATGGGAAAATGCTTGGTTATGAGGACTTTCTTGTGTATTGTTTGATTTTAGTAATATTTTGACCTTTACTCACTAGATGCCAGTAGCATTTCCTATCTCAAGTGCGGCAACCAAAATGTCCTCAGACATTTTCAGACTGTCCCTGGGCAATTTGTATTCTCTGTTGAGCATATACTAAGTCAATGACTCTCAAGCATGATTCTGCATCAGAATCACTTATGATGCACATAAAGAGAGGAGTATATTTTGGTGCAATAAAGGTTAGGGATTCCCGTTTTTTTTTTTTTTTTTTTTAAATTAAATTATTTTTACTGAGGTAACATTATTTTACAACACTGTATATGTTTTATGGCTATAGGTTTACACTCTTTTAAATGTATGTTAGTTATCATACCACACCCACCACCAAAGAACCAATAATCTTCCACCACAGTTCACTGGGCCTCCATCCCTTTTGTTCCCCACCCCCAACTCTGCTGTTTTTATCAAGCTCCCTGGGGATGCTGATTCTCTTGGACCCAGATTTGGTAATCACAGTTGTGGGTCTCTCTAAATTTATCACTTTGTCTGCTAGTGATACCTCTGTTTCCCACATTAAGAGTCATCAACTCCTTTGAAGACCATGTCTTCATCCATAAAATGATCCTAATAGTTCTTCCTAATAATATTACCTTCAAGAGCTTTTTTGTTCCACAAAAGGTGTGATAAAATTTGTGTGATGGCACACAATTGCTTTTTGTACCATCATAATGAGGTAAAATGATAATAGCACAGTGATAGTCATCCCTCATCTAATTTTTGCAACTAAGGGATTTGGTATTTCTTAAACTTTACAGAGTGACATATAAGCTATTTCTTAAACTTCCTTTAAAGTTATGGCCAGTTCCCTTTCTGCTTTTAGTTTTTTTTTTTTCTTTTTGTGGTAGAATCTGGATAACCTCATAAACACTTACAGTTTGCAATGCTTTGGAAGAAAAAGGCAGCAAACATTTCCTCCCTCATCTGAGAATTTAGTTCAATTAAGCAAGAATGAAATCTAGCATTTAGTTTTTTCTTTTGAAAATGAGTGCTGGTCTTAGTTTACTTTCTAGGTAGGCGGGGGAGGTATTCTCTTCCTTTCTACTTTCCTTCCCCAACTCTGTAACTAGGGCCGACTGGGCAACTCAGGGCAGTACTCATCAATGATGCTTTTGTGACATTCGATGACTAAGACACCTTACATTTCTTGACCTTGTCATGTATGTCATACTTTATACTTAATTTTCCTCTAGTCAACTGGTGATGTGTGGCTGAATATATACATATGTAGAATTCAATGTTTAGAAAGACTCTGGATTCTCAGAAAAAGACAGCTGATTCTAGAGAAAGACAACGTACTTTGCCTATGGTATGTAAACCTGTGCAGTGTGCCTAGAACTCTGAGGAAATGAGAGCAGATGCAGAGGAGTAAAATATGTGCTTTTCTAGTTTCTTTTTTTTCTAAATTTCTATCACATGTGTTAGTGGGTACTCTAAGTTAGTGGTGTCACCATTGTATTGGACAGTATCCCTCTGTTTTCCACAGCCTCTCAAACAGCAATTTCTGTAGATTCTACTTCCTAAATGGTTCTTGATGTTGACTAATTTTTGTTCATGCTTACTGCCACTGCTCTGGGTTACTTCCACCAGATGACTTCAGTAGCCTCACAGCTGGTCTCCAGGTTACCATTCTTATTTCCCCTCCAACCCATTCTCCCAATTTAGCATTCTTCAGTGGCTTTCCCATTGTACATACAATAAAACCAGGAATTCCTTGTAGTGGTTACTAGGACCTTGGAATCCCCAGCCCTTCTTGCCTATATCACACAGCTGTGCGTAAAGTCCACTGTGGTTTATCTATAGCACCTCCTTGGGTTCTCATTGTCAGTGACTTTTGTTCCTCTCTTGAATGCAAACTCCCTTCTGCTTTAGCATCTTTACAAATGTGGTTTTCTCTTAACTGGAAATAACCCTCCTCATTTCTCTGCCTAGCTAACTACTGTTCATGTTTTCATTCCATAAGTTCTTTAGAAAAGGACTTTGCTGACCCTCCAGATGAGTGAAGTCTCTTAGTATAGGCTCTTGTAACCACCTGTATGGCTCAACTTACTGTGTGATTGTATACATGGGCCAGTGTGTTACCAATGCCCAGCATGGTGCTCAGCAAGTGGTAAACTTCATAATGAATGTTGAGCAAAGGAAATTAGTGATATTTATACTTTTTCTTTCTAATGATGCAGATAATTAAATATAATCATGAAAGGGAGCAGCCATGGATGCTTGTTCTCACCATGTATTCTAAATGTATTATTATATTTCATAAATTAACTTTATGAAGACCTATTTGTTTTTCCATCAAAGCCATCTATAGTTGAAATACAACAAAATAACTTTGAGATAAGCTATATCAATTTTCAAAATAATTATGGACAAATCATTACTTTGAACAAGTTTGTGGTGATCTGTTTGAGTTTATTGCCTCATCACCATAGGATGCTCATAATTTGTAGCTGTCACTTCTTTCTTGACATTTTGCTGGAATAAACAACTACTTATTTTCTGTTTGGTTTCCTTGCCTATCTAGATGTCTCTTGTTCTTCAAATCCAAACTTGTACAGTTTTGTGTCTCCTCATTTTTCTTTTCTTGGTGACAGAAGTGAACTTACACCCAGTTTATAAATATATGTCCCTCTCTCCTTTCTCGGATTTTCTGTCCAATCAGTTACCTCAGAAACTGGTCCTTCTTTATCACATCTACTGCTGTTTCAATTTCCACCTCTATTCTCCATGGTCATTGTGGAAGAACGTAGAGAGCAAGGAAGTACTTAAAATTAAGTGTGTCTGATATTGTCAAGAGAAGAAATTTAAGAGAGTAATATTAATGCAAACAGGAACACAAAGCAGATGTATATTAACTGAGAATAGATGGATATGAGAAAGAACCAAGCACAAATCTTATAAATGAAAAATATACAAGTAGTAAGTAAAATGTAAGAAAAATAAAAAACAAAAATAAAAATAATACAATGCTTAAATAAAGTAACTCTGGAGTAAATTTGGCTAAATAGAGAATAAGATATAAACTGGAGATGAAAAATAGAAATTCATCCAGAAGATATCTCAAGAGATAAAGGGTTGTAAAATAAAAATGTAAAGATCCGTTGAAATGATACATTAAGTAGTTTCAATCTGTATTTAATAGGCAGTCCCACCAATAAAGGATGAGATGAATGGTGAAAGGGCAGTATTTAAGGAGATCTTGCCTCATATCCTACCTCTCCAGGGTGGGAGAGAACAGCACCTCTCAATTTGCCTGACTGTATGGGAGGCGCGATAAGGAACCATGTGGACTTAATGCTGTAAGAGCCAGAGAAAAGAAAAATTTCCAAGTGGGGGAATGACATGGTATGATTTGTACCTTTAGAAGATCATGAGAATTGTTTTGTGAGAGGTAAAATGAAAAAGTGATCAGTCAGAGAGCTCTTGCAGTGGTCCAGGTAAGAAATAATCAGGTTGAGACAGAAATAAGTGAGATTCCTTTTCATTCCTCAAGACATACAGGAACATTAAATTGATAGGAAATTGGTAATTGATTATATAAGTGGAAGCCTACAAGAGAGCAAATATGAAGGATGATTGCAAGATTAACAAATGGGCAAAGATCTATCATTTACCAAGATAGACAACACTGGTGGAGGGATATTTGGGGAAAATCACATTTTTCATGGGAACCTGATTAATGAGTATAGAAACATTAGACAGGTATCATTATGGTTGAACTCCTTTCGTATTTCCTTTGGGTTTTGATAGCATGCACGTACAGCTAACCTTCCACATGTGAACCTGACATATGTAAGTAGATTACTTCACAGATCATAAGACTTGAATTGATTCGTAGTGTGACTCCCAGATTTCCACTTAAAAAAGAATGAGTGTGGTGAAGTGAAATGGCATGCTAGCTGGTCACCTGGTAGTACTTCTTGGAAAGTGCTGTTGTTAATGAAGATTGAGAGGGATATAGGAACTACGAAATGAGTTGTTATTGTCATCCAAGTTATTGAAATTTGGGGAGAAATTTTTCTTCCTTGTGTCCATAGTAATCTTGACTTTGGGATAATGTAAAACATTCAAGATTATAGGAAGTTGTTAATACGAATAGTACTTTATTTTGCATTATTCTCCATTTTTTGTCAATTATAAAAGTATAGTTCTCTAATAGAAGAGAAATAGTTTCTATTCAATAGAAGTATGTAAGAATTTCTAAAAGAGAGAGGTATTTCTATTTGCCCTTAACCCACTAATACATGAGTGCAATTATTTATTTTTTTCCTCATCTATATAGGCTGGTAATTTTTATGATGCAAAGATTATACTTTATCATGCTAAAATGTAATATTTAATTAGTTTCATGAAGTTTGAAAAAAATCATTTTTAGTAAACCCATTTTGAAACAAGTCATCATGTGTCAAGCAAAAAGGTGACGTAGCTTGTCATCTTCCAGTTTTTAAAATTAATGTGATACATGATTTTACTTCCTTGGAGATGTAGTTGTGAACCCCTTTGTAATTTATGACAATTATTAAAATCTGTGTTAGTGATTCATATTAGAACTTCTGTGAAAATACTTGCTTTCCAAGAGCTAGCTGAATTTGCCTCAAAAAAGTGTGGGCTTGTCATTGTCTTTGTCTTTCAGACTACATAGGTCACTGTTAAGGTAACCAAGTATGTACCCCATCTCTCTCTTCAGACTATAATAGATGGCTCAGCAGCAAGAAGTAGTCATGGGGTTCATTGGAGGGAGAATAAAGCTGTAATAAAATGACTGTTGTCACTGACACAGTGTCAGGTGGCACCTCTGGGAACTAGATAGGCTGTGGTACATTAAAGTTTCTCCAAGTCCTGGTAGGCAAAGTCACAGTCAACATGAGTATCCCCTCTCAGTGGTGGCCTGACATTTGGAAGCTGGGTTTCTTTTCTTTCTGGGCCAACATTACTCATAACTGCTGTGCAGAATATGTTCAATGAATTTCTATCTATAAAAGCAAAGTAAAATCCCAGGTGCTGTGCTGTACCACCTCAAAGTGTCAGAATAAAGCATTTGTCACATTCTTTTAAAGCCCCGAAGAAAGGCTTTTTAATAGTCTGGGGCCAAAAACGTTAAGTCTATGTGGAAAATAGTTTTGCAATTAAAGGGCTATAGATGGTGACTGTATGGTAGAACAGATGCATGGTTGTGATGGGAGATTGCTTCTGTTTTCCTCTTGCCGTGTTCAGTCTCTACCTGCTCATTGGAGCTTCAGTAGAATTCAGAAAGAAACTGAACAAAAGAGAAGGAAGCTAAAAGTCTGAACAAGAAGATATGTTTTTTTTTTTTTTTTAAGAGGCATGTATTTTTATTTATTTGTTTGTTTGTTTGTTTGTTTATATATGCACTGGGTACAGTCAGAAGCGCAGGAGGGTGAGAAAATTCACCAGAGCCAGAGCAGGGAGCAGAGCAGGCAGAAGGACCAAAGTACAGTGCTGAGGGGAGCAGCGGGCGGCAGGAGAGGGCTGCGTGCCATGCGAGACCCTCCTCCGGTGGCCGGGGAGCAGCCGGGGATCGAACCTGCGCCGCAGAGGCCACGGGCAGCTGCGCAACCCAGTGCTCAACCACTGTGCCACTGGGGAGGCCCAAGAAGATGTGTTCTTAATCAAACAACATTCATTAATTGCATGAGTTGCAGGGGCCTAGCAGCCACTCACTTGAGAAGTGACAGAGATGTCTCAGAGGCAATCTCTGCCTCTAAAGCAAGTATATATTAGTTGGCAAAGGAAAATGAGTTGAAGAATAAACAACAGGATTAGATGTGTGCCAAAGGCAGCACTGGGAACTGAAGTCACTCAAGGAAGAAGGAGAACTTGGATATTCATTCATTCATTCATTTAATTGCTTTAAAGAACTTTTCTAAGAGTACCTGCAAATTGTCTAAACAGATTAAAAGAAATGAAAGAAATTATTCATAAGTTTAGTCATTAATGTAGTATTATTTATCCAATGTCTTACATTGTACCAGGTGCTATTTCAAGGGTTTTATGTAAGTCATCTTAATCAATCTTTGCAACACTAGCATGAGCAAGGTATTGCTTTATTTTCAGAAGAGACAGTGAAAGCAGTAAAAGGAGAAATAATAAGCCTATGGTTACAAAACTGGGGACTTCAGAGGTCCAAGTTCAATTCCAGGAAGTCATTTTCTAAAGTTGTCTCTGAACTCATAGTTGAGATATGATATAAAAAACAAGTAGCAGATGAAAGTCCAGCATTCTAAATGCCTTTCTGGTTTCTGTTCACGTAGTATCATCTCATCATAAGCATGTTTTCACAAGTCATTGAAAACATTGAAATGAATAAGCTTTCTGTGAAGCCAGGCTTGTTTTTCTGAATGATGCCAGTTTGGGGACAATCATAGTTCTAAGAGGTATCTATGAGAGAAAGGAGAGGCAGGCCACAACCCACAGTTGCTAATAGACATATGACTGGGATGCTGGCAACCACTGTGTGCCATTGTCAATGCAGAAATGTAGCAGTCACACACATGGAGCTCCAAGATGAGCATTTGGGTTGGGTGAGGTCCCAAGCCAGGTGCTGTGGCTAATGGACAAGAACAGGTGGTCTAGCAGTGTGGGCTATCAGAGACAGGGAGGAGGCACAGCTGAGGAAGAACGGTTGGGTAGAAGAAGAACAAGAGGCTGAGGCTCAGCCTGGTTGAACTCATTACCTTCTAAATAAGCAACCAAAGACTTAAGATTTTACTTCCTGGGATTCTCTTCTTCCTTAAAGGAACCATCTGCCCTTGGTGGGACAGTAATTAATTTTTTTTAAGAGACAAAAGAGAGGTGAAAGAATGATCTAGCCAGTAAGGAAGAAAATAAAGTGTTAAACTGGAAGGGTTATTGAAAATATGGGACCAGACCTTAGAGAAGGGGTAAAAGCAGGAGGTGTGGATTTAGAAATTTATGATATGGCACTGATATTTCATTAAAGGTAAGAAAGAAAGTATACAGAAAGGAAATAAGAAACAACATTTACTTTAAGAATTGAAAGAGAAGAGATGTAGATTAAAAATGAATTGTTAGAGAATTTGGTTATTTTCAGGATACTAATTTATTTTGTGAAAAGTACATAAATCTTTTGTATAGGAAATTTGTTTCTTGACCTTACTAATTAAGTTAAATAAAGAAATTCTTTTTTTAAAGTTTCTGACATTTGCACTTAGTTCTGTAGCTATAAATAAGTATTCCATGTTTTGTCCATGAAGTAATTGTAAAAGTTGAAAACCAATAAATAGCACTGTGACTATATGGACACTTGCATTGAAGATCCAAATAATATGGCTGGATCTACAGAAGAGAAGAAAATATAATTCACTGTCATGAGCCCTTTCACAATCTGAGACTTTTCTATGTGCAAAGGGTCAAATGGAGCACATAACTTCTAGTTTTTACACTTCTTCTGGGCCATTCTCAGTTCACTTGTCATGTGTTTCATGTCATTTTCTTTTTAAATTCTTATTTAGTCTTACTAGAATACGTTCTCAAAACTTATTTTAATTTAGGTGTGTGATTGCTAACTAGTGGTAGTCTGAAAAATGATCCTCCAAAAGATATCCAAATCTAATCTCTGGAACCTGTGAATGTTACCTTTAATGATAAAATAAGGGTCTATGTAGATATAATTAAGGATTTTTGAGATGGGGAAATTATTGTGGATTATCCAAATGGACCCTAACTGCAATCCTAAATGTCCTTATGAGAGGCACATGGAGACTTCTTTCGCATACATAGAAGAGAAGGAGAGATGACAATGGAACGGTGAGAGATTTTAAGGTGTTGATCTTTAAGACTGCCACAGACCAAGGGATGTCAGCTACCATCCAAAATTGGAAGCGGCAGGGAGTGGATTTCCTCTCTCCAGGGAGTGTGGTCTAGCTAACACACTTAGATTTTTACCTCAATGATACCAGTTTCAGACTTTTGTCCTCAAGAATGATGAAAGATAAATTTGTGTTGTTTCAAGTCACAAGTTTGTGGTAATTAGAGTAGCCACAGGAAACTAATATAGTAAACTTGAAATTTCTTTCATACCTGAAAATAACTATTTTGGGGGCCCTGCTGTTGCTGACAGTTTGGCTAGGTATTATTCTGTACATTATACTAAAAATAATTTTTCCTCAGAACTCTGAAGACATTACAGCATGAGCTTCTAGCATCCAGTATAATCTGAGAAGAAATTCTGTCAGTTACCTTTCGAGGTTCTAGGTTTTCCTGGCTCTGTAGGCTTTTATGTGTTTTATTTTTTTCCAAAGAGTTCTGTCATTTTATCAGAATGTGTGTGGTTATAGGCCTTTAATTCATAAATCTTTCTTGATGCTCTGTGAACTGTTTCAATTTGAAGATTGCTACTTTCTTCAGCTTAGGAAATGTTTCTCCTATTTTTTTCCCCTTGAATCAATACTGGTTTAAATTATGTTCAATGACGCAATTCCTATATGGAATATATAGAAAATCTGAAGATTTTAAAAACTCTAGTGAAGTCCTATGTTTGATGCCACTATGTCTTTTCTGTAAGTCAAAAAATCTTCAGCAAGTTTCTTTGCCAGTATAACCTCTGCTAAACAAGTTGATTATTTTCTGTATCTAGGAACAAATGACAGTTCAATTTAGGGAGTTCACTAGGTTCTTTTAGGAACTGTAGACTACTATAGGTAACTTATGCTCTATATACAATCAATAAATGCCTGCATTTTTATGTCAGTATTTCTGAAACATTAATCATAATGCTTATACCTAATCAAAACCTGCAGATTTGAACCTACATGTTTATGAAAATCGGTGCAAACACCAGGTTCTCATCTTAATGAGGGCCTTATACCCCAAGTACCTATGTCTCTATGTGGCTCATAATTAAGTTTACAATAAATATGTATTGGATAAATGTAGAAAATAGTTCATTGAGAAAATGCATATTTTTCATAATAGATATCTATATTTGAATTTTCCTTACTTCGTTACCATTTTGCAAGAGCTAACTATTCAAATAAAGAAATTCTTCTGGAGAATAAGTGTTGAGAGGAAGAGCACCCTCTCCTCCTCCCCCTAAAAGCTACTCCTTGACCCTGTCTGGTGCCAGATTCATCTGGGAATACAAACATTGTTCTCAAGTAAAAATAGTTTTGCTAACCTTAAAATTTTTGAGAATAATTTAAAGTTAAGTAATACTATTGCTAAAGAGAAAGAGGAAAAGAGTGTTTGATATGGGGGCCACATGGCATGTAGTCCCAGATTCCCTACATGTTGAAGTTTATTAACTGTCTGACCCTCCAGATTATCCTTAAAAACATTCCTGCCCTTCTCATCTCAGCTCACTGCTGAGTCCAAAGAGATAGTTTAACCTTCAAAAAATATTAAGGAATTTAGTCATTATTTTTATGTTATGAAAACATACACAGTTGAAATAATTTAGTTGAAATAATTTAGAAAAATTTATATTCTAAATTCAGGTATATTCAATGAAAGAAGTTTATTTGTAGTTCTTTTAGGTTTACAGAGTCTTAAAAAGAGAATTTGTTTTTATCAATGCAGACCAAATGTTCCTTTCTCTTGGGCCTTTTCTCTCATTGAGGTGAAAAGCAAAATTTTCAGTGTGCCTGCAGGAAGCTATCAAGGTACTTTACTTATCTTCTTACTTCCAAGTGACAGAGACCTGGGCAGCTAAACAGAAACATCTTACATAGCATTTCTGGATAAATGTCATCTAAAATGTCCATAGGCAGAGCTCGTGTTTGGCTTGGAATTTAAATCAGGTCAGGAGCTCTTGTCAACTGAAGACTATTCAGGATGTGAGAAAAGCAGTGACACCAAACTAATGTTTTCTTTTGGGGTGTCTTGTTCAGCTCTGTTTATAAGAGTACTGCTGCTCACCTGCGTGGCCCTGCTAGTAGGTGAGGGCAATCATTTGATTGGTGTGTGTCTTATCACTTGTCACATTACTCTCTTTATTAGTGAGTAGACTCCATATTCTTCCAAGCCATGGATCACACAACTCCTTCAAGAGTGTTTTATGCAGGGGGTAGTGACAGCCTGCACATATATAACCACAAGCAGCCAGCAGCTGCTTAAAGACCAGCAATAGCTTAGCATGATAGGAAGTGGGAATTGCTCTGTGTGCTGATTAATCCAGGTGTCCTTCAAACCTGTTTTATTTTCAGAACTTTCATTGTTGCTTGTACTTTTAAAAAGAAAGTTAGTGATTTTGTGTATTTTCCAGTTTATAGAAATGTGCTGAGCCTCCTCCTAGAGCCTATTAACACCTGTTTAGTATGGGGACTGGTAAAGAGAGATGGAGCAGGTTGCAATGGTGAATTAAGATGCCATATTCTCAAGGGTTCAGAAGAGAACACAAATCCAGAGTCCTAAGAAGTGATTCATTTAATGTGTTAAGTTGGTCTATGTCTGTCTCCCCAGATAGACCAAGGGAGATCTGTTTAGAGGGGGTGACTTTGACTTGGATATTAATGGTTGTTATGATTTCAGTTTTAGAACTGGAACAGGATAGAGGGACAGTTTAGCTGAGTGAGTGGAGTAAGTAAAAGGATGGAGTTTTTTTTTTTTTAAATGAATCATACAGCCATAGTCACAGGAAATATGTAGATAGTATTAGCAGGTTTGATTATTTGAGTACAGGTTGTGGAAGGTCTTGAATAACTTATTTAGGAATTTATGCTACTTTGTTGATGGCTGCTGGGGACCTATGGAACATATTAGAACAAAAGCATGCCATGAGCAAAGATTGTGGAGAAAGTCTAATTTTGCCTAATTATAGTTAATGAGGAGTTGGAGAGGGAGACTTATTTGCAAGCATCTACTAACGACATCCTAAGCACTCTTGACAAAGGTGGTAATAAGATATAGAAGGACAAAGGGAAGAGTGGTTGTAGAGGAACTAAGAAGACTCAGTCTCATAAATGTATCTATATATAAAGAAGACAGTGAAGATAAGTTATTGAAAAATGCATGCAGAAGAACTGCCAAATGTGGGCAAGTTGAATTGTAAGAACTAATGGAAGATTAGAATCTGTTTAATATACCAGTGGAACATTTTATTAAAAATGATGGGTTGATGCTGAAGAACTATGCTGGGGCTGGGGCTGTAGAATTAAGGGTGATGGGATGGGGGAAGATTCATCTGATAGCAGGAGTAGAATGACTGTCCCAAATTCAGAAGAGTACTTAAGAGATGAGAATTATTGATGTGGATGTTACAGAGGAAAATGCTACATAAACTTGTAACAAATTTGATCTGGAGAATGAAGAAATAAAGATTTATGATGCTAGGACAAAAAAAATTTAGTGGGGGGAGGTGGAGTTACTGGCCATACAATTGTTGGGTAGGGAATGGAGAGTAATGATTTTGTTTACATATTTAATAAGGTGCCTGAAAGAGAGTCAAACAGCTCTAGCTAACAGGCTGTAAGATTTTTAAGAGAGTGTTTGGAACCAAAACTGTAGACTTTGTGTAATTGAAGTGAATGAGGAACTGACTAAGTAAAAGCAGAAGCTACAAGAACAGAAATTTGGAGTTAGGAAGCTCAAGTAAAAGTAAAACTGAAGTATCTTTTGGATTTTATTGAAAGATTATTAGTGATACCTGTAGGGAAATATCATAGATGCTCGGGAAATAGAGTTTCAAAAGAAAGTAGTAGTAACACAGTCAAATAAGGGGGGTGGGCTAGAGAAGATGAGAACTGAAAGACAACTGAATTAGATTTGGGTGGTGGGGGTTAGCATTTCACTGGATCACATACTAGAAATGGAGGGGATGGTGGTAGTGAGTGTGTTGGGGGGAAAAATCCCATCCTCATGTAACATTCATTTTAATTGGTGAGGCTACATTTTGGATGCATTGTGTTCAGTTAACTGTGATTCCTTTTCCTCTGTGGTTTAACATTTTTCTTTAATCTTTCTGTATTAAATCTCTAAGCTTTGTTCTCCCACGGTTTTTACTCCTTTCATATATCCATTTTCAGAATGTTCTAGATATAATAGTACCCCATAGACTTCTGTCTTTTCAGATTTGATTCTGAATCTATGAGTAGAACTGCCTGAATTAAAATCCAAGCAATTCTTCTAAGAGACCCCAACAAAGAAGTCTAATTCAGGAGCAATTACTTTATATGCCTTCTCTTACCTCAATAACAATACTTTCTTGGCTTGATCTATTGTTTCAATGAAATTTAAGGCTACGATCCAGCTCTGTTCTTTATATTTCAGTTTTGAGAGTGAAAGAAGCAAGAGTGAGAGACTAACTGATAGATCATTATGAAATACTGATAGCCTGGAAAGGTCTCTGACAGCTGGAAGTGCAAAAATTTCCTCTTAAAGGGAAAGTTTTGTCCCTAAATCCCCTTAGTCATTTAGTTGTGAGAATACATTTGTCCTGAACCCGTGGCTAGAGCCATAATCAGTGGAAATGTTCTTTCAAAGGTTTAGGACATTCATAACATGTAATTTCACTGAGAATCTAATCTCTTTCTAGTCTAATTCTAGTGGAGATCAACATAGATGTCAGGAACACCACTCTTGTCTTTTTACTGCTGGATGATTCTAAGTTCCCCTTTCCTCCACTGTTTTTATAATTGCAGGCAGACATTCTTTTGAACATGTGAGTGGATTTAGTCATGGAGGCTGGAGCTCCATTGCAGAGACACCAAGGACTGAACTAGAGATTTAGCAGGGGCATGGGCCCCTTTGAAAGATTATAAACAATGTTCTGAATTCACTGAGAGGTCAGACATGGTAGCATGTGTCCAAAGGCGAGGAAGCAAGTTGGAGATGGAGCTTTCATGAGAAGGGAAGGAATTTGGAGTCTTAAGCCTGTTTTGAGTCTTTTGCCTTTTGTATTTGTTCTCATTTAGTTTAATTTTTTAACAGCCTTGAGGAGAGGTTATTTTATCGATAAACTAGTTAAGAGTCAGAAAATTCAGGAAATAGTCACACTGCAGACAAGTCAATAGAGCTAAGGTTTGAACCCAATCTGCCTGACCACAGTGCCTTCCAGAGCTACAGGAGTAGACAATTTTTTATGGTTGTATCTGAAAATCCAGGAACATATGTTATATTTCTTTGATTCTCTTTCCCGTTTGTTTCTTGTCTATGATTTTTTATTTTGGTTGACACATTATTGCCCACCCCAAGAGATAAACAGTGTCTGTGTGCATCCAGAGCAAAGAGTGTCGACATCTCTAGACGAGCTGTGTGTGTCACTTCATTGCATTCCTTCTATCTGGAGGCAGGCAGAGCACAGCTGTGGCAGTTAGACTGAGAGCACAGCTGTAGACAGACGCCAGTTGACACCAGGGCACATGGTGTCATGGTCCCATTACTGGAGTGTGTCCAGCCCAAGCTGCTGCCTGATTGGCACTTGTCCAAGCCATGGCTGGGGAAAGGACTCTGTGTACATGTAGGAACCATTTCGCAACACCTTTTATTCCATTTATCACACATTCTCATAAAAATACCAGAATCTGAGCTTGTTTGCATAAAATCAAACTGCTGGTTGCCTGATTCATGTATTATTCCTGAGGAAATCTCATTATCATTCAATCTTGTCAGTTTTCATTGCCTATGAAATCTTTGAACAAAGCTATGTTTTTATCCTGAATTAGTGTAGCTAAGTTAAATATGAGATATATTTTGTTCAACTAATAATGTTAAGCACAGGAACAGAACCATAATTGGTAATAATGCATTAATTTGTGATGATGTCTATTAGATATTATCTCAAGAAAAACAACAGACTCATTGACAACAACTAAGAATAGTGAATGTAAATTCTCCTTGCTTAGATATCTTTTTGTTTGGCTTTTTTTTTTTTTAATTTAGAATGGTGAAATGAAACTAACAGAAAGTATTTCCTTTTTTGCCATTTTGCAGAAAAAACCACTGTCTGCAATAATAAAGGAAGTCTGTGATGGGTAAGTGTTACTCAGGATTCATCCATTAATTAAAAGACAAAATCCTTCTGTGTGATTATAAATCTTATTCATAAGTCATTACTGGGGCTGCCCAAAGTCATCTGTAAGATTTACATGCCCTTTTCCACCAAAAATTGCTGCTCAGAGAGCAGAAAGTGTGAAATGGTTGATGTGTGCACACTGGGGTTCGTTTTATTTATTTTGAAAAGTTGTGCTCATTCATCCTACCCAGCAGGGAGCAGTCTGAAGTTCCTGAGGTTAAATACACACTTCATCTGGTGTAAATGGAGAGGACCACTCAGGTCTCCATAGAAGATAAAAGAATTTAAAAGACAAGTCAGTGGGTAGTCTGTCTATGATATGGATATGGTTTTTCTACTTTGGTTGCTCTAAGTCAAAGGAAAAGCATATATAGGCATTGCATATAATTTTTTCACTTTTAAAGCAGAACTGTGAATAAAGCATTACCTGGAGTTTATTTAAGACCTGGGATACTTAATTGGACTATTCCAATATGTAGCAAACAGACCAACTGGGGGTTCTAGAATTGATATAAAATATATATTGTTGTATTGAAATGAAACAATTATAAAAATTTTAAATTGTAGTCATTTCCACTGCTTTCCTCTACTGCTTCACTCTTTTAAAATAGAGAGGAATGTAACTTTATATTTAAATCCCTCCCCTTCCCTTCAGAAGCTGTGAAGATGGAGTTGCTTAAAAGTGAGCAATAAGCTTAGAGTAAGCCTACACAAGATCTAGACAACCCTCACATGAGATAATGATCCTGATGTCATTTTGTTTAGGGACTGTGTTGGATACTGACCTAATTCCAACTACTGGTTGTTTAATTCATTTTATATTATCAAATTTAAAAATGAAAATCATCACGTTAGTTTTTCTTATCAATTTATGCTTTTATTTTAAAGGTGGTCTCTTGCCAACCATGAGTGCTTTGCCCTGCAGCATGCTGATAGTTCAAACTTCTATATCACGGAAAAGGTAGGATAAACACATCATTTAATCTGGGACACATATATTTAAGGAAATTAAATTGTTGCTTCTATTGAGGATTACACGTGCTGATCTAATTTTTAGATCTGTATCATCCGTGCAAATAGCCAGCAAAGCAAACAACTGATACTTTAGTATCAACAAGGCAATATTTAGTCCATTCAAGAGTGAAGACCAAATATGCGTCTATGTCCTGTTTTAGCAACTGCATTTGCCTTCTAACAGCGAATATACTAATTATCTTTCTTACTGCTTGGTTAAAGCATTTATTTGATACTTAATGAGTTAGCCTAGCCCTCCTTTCTCAGACTTTAGTCATTGTTTGTTAGAACAACTACTAAGCCCTTCTTAAAGTGGTTGAAACAAAGAAAATGAACCTCTTCAAAGATGGCATTGTATGCGCATTGAGTGTCTGTACTCCCTGGAGCTCTGCCTTTCTTCGTGAGTGAATTTTGCTCTTTTTGGAGCAGATGGGAGGAGTTGTGCAGAGTACAGAAGCTCCAGCAGCAAGTAAAGTTAATGTCTTAGATAGCCTTGAAAGGAGGGAAAATTAGCATTTATTCAGCACCTAAAGTATGCCAGAAACTGGGCCAGCCAGGTTACAGGTATCCTTTGTTGTCCAAAGTCAGCATTTGCCACTTCTTTCACAAAAGAGCTACATTTGTACCTGTTTTTGCTAATTAAAAGAAATTCAGAGGTTTCTTGCTCTTACGACAAAAGGCAAAAGTCAGAACAGCATTCAGCTTTTATTTTTCAGCAGTTGTTCTGGAAGCAGGGCACCCTAAGCAGTCAAAGTTGCACCCCCAATCTCCTTCCTGGGGCACTACTTTCTACATGCTGTGTATTTGTCATGCCATTACTGCTTTTATTGTACATTGCTGTTGTTTTAGGTTTTATGCATTCTTTGGTATGATTTGGTCAATTATATTTTGGTTCTAAGAATTCTCAAAAATTTTTTCATATAAATAGTGGTAATTGCTTCTTCCCTTTCTGCCATTTTGGCTTATGTAAGGTTTCATAAGAGTGCTCTACTTTTGGAGAGAGAGGAAAACTTGTACCACTGTTGATTTCTCACTCAACATTAACCTGCAATGGAAACAATATTGGCTTTTGGGTCACGCATAAGACAATGAATTATAAAAATCAAAGACTATGACCACTGTGTTGGGAAATTGTACTGTGTACTCTGCACTATGGGACAGAGAAGAATCAAGAAACAAATTCAGATCTTTGTGCTGCTTTAACTTTCCTTTCAGTGCTTATGTAAGAGTTTAGCATTTACCTCCACTTTATGGATACTTCACTGAAATGCCGGTATTGTCCTTATGGAATGGATAATCTTGTGGGTTTGGTGGGGAGAGAAGGAACAACTCTGTGAACCGCTTTCACCAGGACAAGGTGTCAGCGGTGGGATGGAAGTGAATGACAAATGTTCTAGAAAGAGAGAGAATATGGTGACCTCAAGTTCCAGGCTTTGTCCTAATTATCAGCCCCTGGGGTTACTGTGAGCTTATCCTTGATCAAATGGTGGTGGAAGATGGACAGGAACAAAGATCCTGTATCCACTGTGACCTCCTGTACTCTAAGGAGTGGGTGTGGGGCATTTAGTCCAGTTCAGAGGGGAACTAACCAAGGCCCTGGAAGTGCTTCTCAAAAACTCTTTGCTATATCCTGATGGACACTGGAGTTTCCATAACTGATTGTATTTTCCTCTTCAAATTTATTGCCAGAAAGCTAAGGTTTAAACAAGTAGATTAGATTTCTGGGCCTATGCTATATTTATTGATTTTACTTGCTTCTTTGATTCATTACACAAAGTTTCCTGTCTTTATTTTTCCTTTGCTTGATTTTTCTTAACATTTCATTTACTTTATACTGCATTTATATAATCTACATGCTATTCTTCCTGAGATAAGGAGAATATATATATAAAACTTGAATGTATCCTCAAGCACAGAACTTTCTCATTCCAAATTTGTTCACCTTTTAAAGATAACTAAACTATTGTGACTTTGGGGGCATTATCGGAAAAATTTGTATGTTTTTCTACTGTTTGGGGTATAATGTAAAAAAGTGTGAAATATAGGTGATAAAATTACAGAACAATGTAAATTATATGGTTTTTTCAGGCTGTGACACTTCAATTAGTGAATAGTGAAATTAATTTTGTTGGTTGCAATAGCATTAAAACTTGGAATACAGAGTATATAACCTGTGTTGTTTGTAAAATATGTGTGTCATCCACACAATACCTATATTGCTGTTTTTTGCCCTTGGTTGTGATCCAAGAGCTGCTGAGTCACAAATAGCCCTTCCTTTGATTAATCTGTACTGACTGGGTCCCCTGGTGGCTGTCAAAGAACTAGTTTCACAGACTAGAGAACGCAGAAGCCTGGCAAGGAGAACCTTTTTACAATGTAAATTTTTAGATCCCAACTTTGGTGTGTGGCCTAGGATTTTGCATTTTAAGAGCCTCCCATCGAATTCTGATGTGGATACCCAGGGATCACTTGGAAAATCATACTCTGGGGTCCCATTTTTAAAGAGCTGGGCATTGTGGCTCATGAGCATAAGTTACATCTTGTGTACCATTTGACTTAGGAATTTATTTCTGTGCCCTGCCCCTGATTATTGGAATAATTTATACATTCATACGTTTATATGTTTGTTCTAATTAAAATGAACATATACTGAGAAAATAAAAATTATTCAGAACAGTGGGAATGTGGGAGTCCGAGTCATTTTCTGGGAAATCTTGTTTTACTTGAGAAAATTCTTAGTGTTGAATTTAAAAGGGACTACTACCTTCCGGCCTGTCCTTCTGTGGGCAGTAGCAGGGATTATACTTTTATAATGAGTTTAAGGAATGAGAAGACTCATCTTCCCAATCAAAGTGCTTGTTTGTAAACAAAATATTATCGCTCTTCCTCTGCAGCTGTCACTAGCACAGCTGCATGTGTGCGTGACCCAGAACTCGACATGCTCAGGGAGGAAGGGAGACCTCCAGTTCTGACCACGCAGGGGCAGACTTCAAACTGCTATTAGGTCTGTCTGGTTCCCTGCAAGTACTCCTAAAAATAGAGCCCATTTTCCATTATTAAAATCATGCATTTAACATCATCTTGGTTACTTACAGCCCAGTGAGTTGTTAGGTAATATTTGCATTACCATGGAAACCAGTGACTGATTTTTAAAACTTCTGCATGTTCTTAGTTACTGATTTTCCCTTGTATATGAGGTGGTCTCCCTCCCTCTGCCAGAGATAAGATATCACCTGTAATTGAAAAGAAAAAAAAATTCCACCCATCATCTGACAAGGTAACACATTTTGTGGTTGATAGATACTTGTGATGTTCTTCTGCAATCCTCAGGAAGATGCCTCACCTACTTTTCTCGTGTTATCCAAGCCCATTTTCCTAAGTACTCTTCCTTTCCTCATTGGATCATTAATTTCAGTTTTTCAAGGCAGTAGGAAAAAATGTCATTTTGTTGAACAGAGTTAAGCAAAGCATAGCATGCAAATATTTTAGAGAAAACTAAGATCTAACTACCACAAATTCAAATATTGCCACAAAACTTGATTATTTCAGAATAAAGTCAGAGAGAGAGTGAGCGAGAAAGGGGGGAAGTTACAGAGCAAGAGGGCAAGGGAGAGAATAAAAAAAGTGAATTATGTATTCTTCCCCATTTTTAAGCTTTGTTAAGATATAACTGACAATTAAAATTATAACATATTTAAGTGTACATCACAATGATTTGATATGTGTACACTTTTAGTTATTTAACATTTTCATCATCTCACATATTTATCTTTTTTCTTCCTTTTTTGGGGTTAGAACAGTTAAGTTCTACTCTCTTAGAAAATTTAAATTATAGAATACTGTGTTATCAACAGTAGTCACTATACTCTATATTAAACCCTCAGACCTTCGTCATCTTATTTGAAAGTTTGTGTCTTTTACCCACCTCTCATTACCCTTTAGACTCCCCTAGCCTCTGGCAACCACTTTTCTAGTCTCTGTTTGAGTTTGACTTTCATTTTTCCTTCAGTATCCCACATAAGTGATATCATGTATTATGTGTCTTACTCTGTCTGACTTGTTTCACTTAGCATAATAACTTCAAGGTGATCCATGTTGTCACAAGTGGCAGAATTTCTTTTCTCATGGCTTCATAATATTCCCCTGCATGTATGTATGTTTGTGTGTGTATGTATGTATGTAGATATATATAACTATTAGAACTATATACATAGAAATATATATAGAACTATATATATAGAGAGAACTATAAGAACTATAATATATATATATATATTCCACTTCTTTATCCATTCATTCCCTAATAGACACATATGTTGTTTCTATATCTTAACTACTGTGAATAATGCTACAATGAACTTGGAAGTGTAGATATCTCTTTGATGTTGTGACTTCACTTCCTTAGAAATATATATTGAGATGTGGGATTGCTGGATCAAGTAATAGTTCTATTTTTTTTATTTTTTGAGGAAACTCCATACAGTTTTCCACAGTAAATGTAATAACTGAGATTCCAACCAACAGTGCCCAAGGATTCCCTTTTCACCACATCCTTCCAATCTCTCTCTCTCCCTGACTCTCTCATGATAACATTTCTAATAGGTGTGAGGTGATATATCAATATGGTTTGAATTTGCATTTCCCTAATGATTAGTGATGTTCAGAACCTTTTCATGTGCCTGCTGGCCATTTGTATGGCTTCTTTGGAAACATATCTGCTCAGCTCCTTGCCAGTTTTTAAATTGAATTGGTTTTATTTGGTGTTGAATTGTGTGAGTTCTTTATGTATTTTGAATTTTAACCCCTTATCAGATGATTTGCAAATATTTTCTCCCATTCTGTAGGCTGTCTTTTCATTTTGCTGATTATTTCCTTTGATGGGTGGGAGCATTTTAGGTTGATATAGTCCCATCTGTTTACTTTTACAAATTGCGTGTTTACCTTAAGAATTCCGGTGGAATTTGTCTTTTGAAACCGAATTATAGAGAGTATGTTGAACATTTTATTAGTTCATTACTCTCATCCCACTCTAATGATGCAGAAATCATTATTTCCAATTTCAACAAGGAAAGATATTATTATTTGCAGTTTCAAAAGGACCGAGGGAGTGCGCATACAGGTTGGTTGTTGTCAAATAGGGGCTTCAACCCAGGTGGGTCTGTCTCCAAAATTTTCTATGCTACTTCTTTGAAACTCTTTGTTCCCCAGTTTGTTTGTATGACACCCATTGTTTGCTGAAACTACATCGTGATCCTGATTGGAACTGGAAATACAAGAAGTTGTAACTTATGAACATTGGTTACAAGCTTCAGTCTGTGGCTTCCTTATTCCTTAAGAGGGTAACGAGGAGGAAGTAACAGCATTGGTCCAATCACTAGGGAGTAGCAAAATACATTTTCATTTGCCTTTGGTGTAATTGTAAAATTGTCTAAGATGGTGTAATTGCACTAAAACCATTATTTTAGGCAAACTTAAAAATTGCCTTTTCACCCATAATCCTAAATCTCTAGTAAGGTATGTCCTCAGACAGCATGAGGCATGGTGGGGAATGCTATTAAGGAGTGTGCACTTGTAGACAATTGAGGTTTTATCACAATTTTATGCTGGTATTTGTCCTTCCAACTCCTACTTCAGAATGCATGAAGTATAGTGATATATCTGGAGTATCTATTTGATAAATTCTTATTTTGTAATGGTAGAGATAGTTGTGCCTCATCCAAGGCCTCTTTACAAAGTTAATCCCAGGAATCTTTGAGAAGGAAATAGAGCTATTGGACTAGCACCTCTTTTATGCTATTCCCACTTTTTAGGTGCTCTGGCTTCTCGGACAACCTGCGGACTTTTCAGACTCCCTGAGCAGGCAGGGATCTCATTTGGCCCAGAAGTTACTAGATTTTCATGTGGAATTCAATTCAACTGTCACATTCTGAGCTCCACAAAGCATGGGCTCCTCAAAGAGCTTAGTGAGATGAGTATGTTCCAGTCTGCATTCATGGATCTCAAGGTTTAGTGGAGAAGAATGCCTTTAAGTGGGAACATGATTTAAGGAAGGAAAGGAAGCAATCAAGTATTATAGAAGAGAAGAGGGTGTCCAAAGATTCTATGTCTGATCTGAATTTTGAGTCACTAACGGAAAATGAATTCATTCAAATACAGGGCTCTTCTTATATGTTTTATTCACCTTGGGGAGTTATTTGGGTCATGGTAACACTTTCCCTCAACATTTATTGGATGTTGTTGCATCAGCTAAGTGCTTCCCATGACCTATTTATTTCATATTAGTCATCCCAGTAAATCTTAACCAGGTTTTATTGTTATCTGCTCCATTTTACAGATGGCACAACTGAGACTCAGAAGTATAAGTAACATAGCTGGGATTGACCCAGGAAGTCTGACCCCAGAGCCAGCACACTGTGTTCTTAGGCTGTGCTGTGGGATAGGCAGGGATTTTAGTGATCCTCATTATACCTTACCCAAATGGAGGCACACCAGTTTTGGTAGTGGAGATAGAAATTGGATTTTCCATCCTGTTCTTTACCTCCCTATTGTCCTCTGCTGCTGTTTCATTATACCTTAGCTTCATCCTCCAAAAAGCACAAGAGTCTATGTACACCCTCAACTGAATAACCCAATTTGCTAAACCAGTAATTTGCCTTAGAAATTTCCCAAAGGTACACCCATCACTGGCAGGCCCTCTTTTCTGTTTGAAATAAGGCTAGTGAGTCCAAGGGAGCTCTTTATATCCCTGTGCAGGAAAAGTGGCCTTTGTATAACCATGATGAATAGTGCATCTAAGCTGTGTTCCTGTTGGTTGCTAAACAAAGTGAGAGGAGGTGTGTTACGTGACTGGCTAAAAGGAACTGTAATGAAAACAATTCAAATTTGTACATATGTCTTGGGTATTCTCATTTCAAATGGGCCCTTTTAGTGTGACAGACATGCACTGTCTAGCAGAGATTGGAACATTTGTGTAAAGATCTTTTTTTTTTTTTTTTTTATCTCCTTAAGCACAAGACAGCTCAGGTCATCTTGGTTCATCTTTTGAAAGTAGCTAAAACGTTATGCTTTTTGGATACTATTGGAAAGATATTGGGGAAGTTTCTTCCATTTTGAGTCTAATGTGAAATGTAAACTTATTTTAAATGATAAAATTGTAGGATAGTAGAGACAAATTTGCATTTTCCAAACTGTAGGTCATCATTCATTACTGAGTATCAAATCAGTTTAGTAGGTTGAAAGAACTTTGAAAATGGGCTATAATAAAATAGAAAAAGATCAGAGTATATTATGTATTTTGATTTTTGAATAACATGTTTCATGTACATTCGGATCTAATACATGAATAGTTTTAATTTTTACCCTGACTTGTGTTCTAAAATGTTTGAAAGTCACTGAAAATAGTTATGGGATGCAGGATGATAAACTCGGGAAAATAAATATATGTATATATTATGTAGTTTAAGGAAACCTCAAATTTGGGGTGTGTTTTTCTCTGATTAAAGTAACACACATATACACACCCACACATGCCTGCATGAGCATAGACACACCACTACAACTGCCTCTACCAAACAAAATATGAACCAAATTGTGTCATGTCTTTTTTGGGGGAACTTCCCTGCCTCTGGTGCTTAGCAGTCTATGGCCTATTACCCTATTGTTATGGTACCAGAAATTCACACCTTCCTCCAGCTAGCCCCTCAAACATTCCCCCCTGGGAATCTGAAATTGAAAAGTGAGTTGGGTAATGGTGTTTGCTAGAATGGGAAGGCTATATGGAGTCAAAGCTGTAATGGCATCCCAGCAAAAAAATCTTCCTACAAACTGAATATGGGTCTCGGTAGTCCAATCTCAACTACACCAAGTAAAACCCATCTGCAGAAAGGATTGAAATGAGGAAAGTGGCATGAAGCCTTGTGAAGGTTCAGAGAAGGTGCAAAGGGAGAAACTTGTGATCTTGTTTGCCTCTCTGCTCACAGTGTTTCCTATCTTTGCATCCCTACGAGAGGAAGGACCTGTTGCAGCTCTTCAGACAAATACATTTATTTGTCCCTTAAATTGCCTTAATCTCTTCTTAGTCATGCTTGATCAATGAGCTTCCATTAAAACAGGAATTTTAATTTGGACCAATGTGGGTTTGAGCCTAGGACCATCCAGCAACATATCCTATACAACATTCCCTTTTCTTGTGCATGTTATAAAAGTCCTAATTTGTTCCACAGAATCTTGTGTTGCTGTATCACATGCTGTACCTCTAACCAGTGTTATAGCATGGCTTGCCACCTGCATATATGGACTGACTTCACCAGGACTGGCTCTTGGACCCCAAAATGTTCCCCTTTTTGGGAAACATGGACCCCAAAAATGTTTCTCCGTTTTACTTTGTCCTGTGCTTTCAGTGCTTGTAGGCTCTCTAAGTCCAAGCGTTTTTCTTCCCTTCCCTCTCTCTCCTTTGCTGCCTGATATGGCCTATGTTAAAAATGCTGCATTCACTTGTGCCTTGCTGCCCAGCTCCTTCTTTTGGCTCATGATGGAACATGACTTTTTTGAGGCTGCTTCCTGCCCTATCGGAAGCCTGATGCCAGCCTTTGGAAAGCTCTGGACTCTTCTAGTCATACGGCTTGTCTTGGATCTGCTAGTTCATAATCCAGAGCTGTCAACAAGAATTGGTCATGTCAGGAGGAAGAACCCCATGCATGTATTTGATAAAATCTTGAATTGACTTCTCAAAGGTGCCAGACACTGTCCTAAGTTCCAGGTGGTTCCAAACGTTATGATTCTCCTTCTGTCTTTCCAGATAGATAAATGTTTAACTCAAATTAACCACTCACAATTTTAAGTGCCACAAAGGACAAATGTGAGTATCCAGATCTAATGTAGCCTGGAACAGGTGACTTTTAAACAGAGATCTAAGAAAAAGGTATATGTTGGGGGGGAGGGGCTCAAAATGAATAAGATGTGTCTGAAGAATTTTGCATAAACCCCAATTCTGAAGACCTTGTAAGGCCTTACTAAGAATTTTGAACTTTATCCTAACAGAACTGGGAACTTTTTTGAAGGGTGTTAAGTTGAGTGCAAATGACTAGAGTTACAGAATCCCCTGTCACAAGTTTGAATGGATCTTATCAGAACAATGGTCAATCTATGTTAGAAACTATTAGAAAATAGTTCATGGTGGAGAGGGAAAGAATGCTAAGGGTATTTTGAACTGTGTATAGAGCCTGATGACAAATGCTGGGTAGCACTTTTGCTCAAGGAAAAATTGAGACCATAAAATAATCTTAGAGTGTCTGTTTTCACAGATCTTCCTATCAACCTGCTGGACAGCTTGGCTGACATTAATAATAAAGCATTGCAGAATGAAATGTCTCATTTTATTTATTTCCACAGTGATAGTCTCTTGATAACATTTTTTCATTTGTATAGCCTGATAACATATTTTATATAGTTACCTGGCTACCTTATATCCAATTTATAACATCCATCTTGGATATACATAATGTAGAGTTCTCACACTTTTAATTTAGAACATAAACATTTTCTAATTTATAGTTATAGGAAAGTAAGTAGAAACACATCTGTAATGTTTATTATAGATGGGTCATAAGTGTGAAACCTACAGAATTTGAATTGTTCAAATTTAACTGTTAAACTTGTTGGGAAAGATAATTAGTCACTTGTCCTCATAGTTTTCAGTCTAGAGGTAGACTAGGTTGATATTGATTGATGACTGATGGAGGTCATGTTTGAAAAGATTATTGAGGATGTAATTTTTGAGTTAATTAAGTTATAATTTGACCTTCTATTCTTAGACCATGTGATTCAGTTCACATTACAATTTTTTAAAGTAGGATATGATCTTTTCTGATTTATTTTTTAAACATCTTTATTGAGATTTAAATCACACCACAAAATCTACTTAATAAAAATGGACAGTACAATGGTTTCTAGTATGTTTATAGAGTTTTGCAGTAGTTTATATTTTAGATAGTGAAATTGTGTCATTTTCATCCAGCCAATTTCATCTTCCAAACAGTAGCTTTGAACTTCAGTGTAGGTCATTGGCCTCAAGTCTAGATATGTCAATTCAGTAAATCAAGAATTCTTAACAAGTCCAGATCGTCCTGGTGCCATGTTTGAGCACTACCCATAGATGTGTGAGAAGCCTCTGGATCTTCCCTTTATTCTGAATTGATTAAAACCTTACTGTGAATTCCTATGGGGATTGTAGGCCTGTGTACTACGTGGACTGGGAGTGGGGGTTATCTTTCTGATTTTTTTCCCCACTATTCCTTTACTAAATCTGGCCAACAAGGTTCTGGTTTAATCTGACTTAACTTGACTCAACTTCACTGTCACTCTCTGGTCCCAGTCAACATTTTCAGTTTTACTGTTTTTCTCTTGTTCCTAATGCTCAACAAACTTCCTTAGTGTTCTCTAAATATGCTTCACTTTGTCTCCCCCATGTAGCTTTCTAATTTGAAATCCAGTCATGCTCACTTCTACCCTCCCTCCCATTATGTTTCAGGTGCTACATTGTGATAAGGAGATGAAATTACATACCGCTACTTCTTGGGAGTAAGCTGGTCTTAGCAACAAACACACAATGCTATTGAAGTATCTTCCATTTCAGGAGAGTTTTCTCCTTCCCCTGCCAGTGTACTTTATCTGAACTGGGAGAAACCTTGACTGTGCCCCTGAAACAATCTTAATCCCAGTTTTGGAGATTAATTTCTTAATTCTGCCCTCTTCTAAATCTTTTTCCTTCCTTTCTGCTGCTAAAGGAATTATAGTTTCTTTATTTTGTTGTCTCTTAAGTTCATTTGTTATCTAATCAGAACCTGCTTCTCTTTATTGTCACCTTGAACTGTTGTTTTAACTATTTATGTGTTAACCTGTGTTTTTCCCTCCATGGGATTCCAAGTGCTTTACATTCAAAGGCTGTGTGTTCCACCTCTGAGCCCCTAAGTACTTCACACCGTGCCTTCATGCAGGTGTTCCAGTAGGCTTATTTGCTCATTTGATGTGATTTGATTTTCTTTGTAAGATAAAAAGTACAATTAGTTGCTTAATAAATTATGTATAATGTTGTTTAATTCAATTACCAGAATATGCACATACACTTTCAGATTATTCATAGTGGAGGAAAATTGTAGCGTGAATAGATGAATCTTAATGTTCCGCTTAGAATCTTAAATCAATGTTAAAAGATTCAGTTAGATTTCAGTCTCCCTGATTGTCTTTTCCAAAGTTGGCATATAAATATATATATGCATATACACACATATGTACATACATATATACATATATGTGTGTATACACAAACACACATAAAATATCCATCCTGAGCTGGATGTCAACTAAAATTTTTTAATGATGCATAGATTTCACCAAACAATATTTAAACCCAGTTCCATGGATTTAAGTACTCCTTATTTAGAATAAATGACCCATTTCTGATAATTTGATCAGTTGTAGGAATTTATGTCCAGTTCATAGCAATAACAATGAAGAGGGAAAAAATAAGAGACTCTCTGGTACCTTATACAAAGAAATCATCTTTATGAAGATGATCAAACAGAAATAAAATTTCAATGTCAGTGCTATTTGTATTTTCATTGTAGCAAGTAATAACCTCTAAAAACCAAATTGTAGTTGTGAGAGATAATTTACCCAAATTATGTGATCAATTCTGAGAAAGTGAGTTTGACTTTGTTTCACCTCAGAGGGTTCATTAGTGCTTTTATGGCTGACCCATCTTCAGTTCTTTATTCAGGCAATGGGCTCTGTGGAAGCAGTAGTCTGAGTCCAGAGAATTCTAGGCTTAAATACATACTTTAGAATTGCCATGAAGGAAACCATCAGCAATGACTTAGAAACTTTCTTGGCATCATCCCCCTTAACACCCCACCCCTATTTTTTGTTAAATGAAGGGGAGACTTGGGTAGCTACCCTTTACTATATTGATATATTTTTCAATAACCATTGTTGGCAGTCAGAACCACATATACATTTGGTGAAAGCAAGTCTTAACAAAATTTGGAGCAAGAATTTTAACCAACAGGAAAAATGCTTTGAAATGTGTCATCTTGTGTTTGCTTATGTCTTCATTCTTTTGGTACCATATATTGAATGGCTGATTAACAATAGAAATTTATTTCTCACAGTTCTGGAGAGAAGGAAGTCCAAGATGAAGGCATTGGCAGATTCAGTGTCTGTTGAGAGCCCACGTTCTGATTCATAGATAGTTGTCTTATGGCTGTGTTCTGGCAATGCAGAAAGACTGAGAAAGTTCTCTGTGGTCTCATTTGTAAAGGCAGTAGCCTCATTCATGAAATCTCAACTCTCATGACTTAGTCACCTGTCAAAGGCCCTTTTGCTTCTATCATCCCACTGGACATTGCAATCTAACAATTGAATTTTAATGGGAGGAGACGATACAAGCATTCACATTCACCTAGAATGTTCTATTATCATGTCTCATACCTCACTTTTTTGAGTTTATCCAAGTCGGGAACTAAAAGGTATTTAATATTATTAATTTTTACTTTAGGAATATATTGAATTTTTCTCAATTCAGTGGTTGAAGACAATAAGTGCAATTGAGATAAGGGCAGAATGGCAGTCTCCAGGCACACCTCAGTATTTGGATTTTAGGGTGTTAATTGGGATACAGTTATATGTATTACTCTTGGACAACCTCAACCCTTTCTCAATCCATAGAATGGTGAAAGTAGAAATATACACACACACACACACACACACACACACACTCCCGCATGTAAGCACACACCTCATATTGACCTGACTTTCCCTAGGAGCTATCTAGCCTTGGCATTGAGCTTCAGCCTGCCATTTCTTCTTCCGGCAAAGTTACCCCACTCTATCCTGCTGCCTTTGCTCTTAGTGACTCAAACTAAATTGGCAATAGACTTTCTGAAGTCTTCTCTAAAAGCATTTTGGGGTGGTTGTAGAATTTTCTAATTAGAGTTTAGGAATTGGATGGGAGCTATCATTTTCAATCATTTAGTGCTTTTCCTCTAGAGAGGACTTGGAAGGCCATGTACTTATTTCAGGATGAAGGGAAAAAAATAGTCTAAGTTGAGTCAGATAGATGAGAGAGAGTGCAAGAAAGGAGGGCAGTGACTGCCATCAGTATTACTCAGATGTAAGTGGGTTTTATGACATGTTATTTAATGTTTACCACTGACATGTTGAGTAGAGACTATAGCAAGATGATTACCCAGGCTGCTGGCTTTCTTGCTTGGACTCCCTAGCTTGTGTTGGTAAGATAGGATTGCTTCTAGAATTGCAGTTAAAAGATAAAAGCCAGAGGTCATGATAATTCCATGTTTTCCAGTTCAGCTATTAAACCAATGAATAGATTGACTCAAGTCTTGAAATATTTAACTGTGTAATGCTCAGATACAGAATGGGTGACACATGAGTGCTTCTGAAGGCAGGCACTTATTTGCCAAAAATGACCCTAGAAACACCAGGGCACTCCTTCTAAACCAAACTAACAACAGTGAAACACAAAGACTCATTATCAGTAGAGATAATAGTTCTAAGACTGACTCTGTGACTCTCACAGTGTGTTCTAAAGCCAGAAACTTAATTGCAAATTTCTGTTCATTTTTTTTATACTTCAGCAATGAGATTTTTTTCAAATAGCTGTTAGACTACTTTTCTCAAATTTTAAGATGGAGACAGAATATATACATTGTGTGAGTGTTAGTCAAGTTAAAAGATTTATCAAACAGTAGTCAACATAGTGCTTGGAATAACTTGCTGTGTAGTCTTTTTTTAAATAAATATTTTTAAAATATTTGATAGGACACATAAGAAAGATTTTAGTAAACCAATGAACCAGAGTGGACATAAGGGGAAGGCATGAACAAAGACCAACTGGAAAAGGAGTAATAGAATATGAAACATTGGTTACAAGACTGGAGAAGAACAGAGGAGAGACATCTTCCTCGACCCCAAATGGTAAAGTGCCTGCAACTATTTTTTGGAGGTGACTTAGGTTGTCCACTCCACTGTGACCAGAGTTAAATTACAGTCATAATCATTGCATGAACATTTCTTTGTTATCCTCATTGCTCCAGTTATCTGTTTCTGCATTAAAACACCCACACTTTATGCATAAACAATTATGTTGTTATCAGTGGGGATGATTTCTTGTACTCACTGATTCTGCAGATCAGGGACTTGGATATGACACAGCAGGGATGATGGTTTTGCTGTTTGATTATGTCTAGAGTCTCATCTGGGAAGATACAAAGGTACTTCACTCATGTCTGGCTCCTGGGCTGGGATGATTCAAAGTTTGGGCTTGATTGGACTGTAAATTGGGATGCTTTGGGCTTCCTGACTGCATGGTGACAAGTATTCCAATGAACTTCCTGAGAGAGCACTTTCTGAGTGTGTTCCAAGAGAGCCAAGCAGAAGCTGCAGGACTCTTTCTGACCTATTTCTGTAGGGTCACTTTTGCTGTACTTTGGAGCCTGTTAATAAAACCACCACAGGTATCATTCCTTTATCTTTCTTTTTTCAGGGAAAGTCTATCAGATTGTATTTTAAAAGTTATCCAAAGAATAAACCTTGTCTTTTAGTTTTGCCAAATTTTAACCTTTTAAGCTAAGATGAAGAAAAAAAAATAAAGAAAAATAGAAGGAAGTTTTCATCATTAAAGCATAAAGCATCAGGAAAGCAGTTTTCTACAGTGATAAAACTTACATGAGGAGGAAAGATCTGTAGTTTCTCTTTCTTAAGGTTGGGGAGGAAGGGGCTAGATTGCATGAACTGAGGAAGTGTTGACAAGAATTTTGATGGAATTTATTAAGCACTTTGAGATATTTATCTCTTGAGTACAGCTTTGGGGAAATTGGTTCATCTCTTTTCTCAAGTATGAAGTTTAAGTTAAAAAAAGTGATTTCTTTTTTTAATGATCAATTCCATGTGTAAACCAGGACCTACCAATCATTTTTCAGAGAGTCTTGTACTTGCTGCTGTGCTAAAGAGAAAGCTGAAAGGACCTGATGGGATAATTGCAGTCCTGTCAAATCTTTGGGATTGGCAAAGGTCACACTAACCTTGGTTATCAAGTACACTATTCTTGGGGAAAAAAAGAAACTACCCAAAATAGGAAATACCTTTAAAAGTAATGCATTGTGATCTTAAAATTGTCCAAAAGAGATGAATAGGAAGGGATAGCTTCCTCTATTATCACTTTTAAATATTTCTTCTCCCTTCCCATTCTATGTGTGCTCTCTGTTTATTTTACCTTCTTCTGTGACCATTGTTCTTCCTGCTTATTTCTCCTTTCTTTTCTTTTCTCTGTGATTTATTTGTTATTTCACTTCATCTGTTCCTCACAACTCTTTATAGCCATCTTTTTAATTATTTCTCCTCTTACTCTCTGTTCATTTAATTTTCTTTGTCTACCTCTATATTCAAATTTCCTCACTCTAGTAATCTAAGACTTGCAAGCTGTAGTTAGATTTAAATCTTTTGATATAAAATATGAGTTGCTACTTTACTAATTTAATACAACTTACATAAAATGTTCATTGTATCAGTATCTGCTGCTCCTAAGCAAACAGATATGAAATCCCAAAATTGTTAAATGCACTTATACAAATAAGCACATTGAAGACATAAGAAAAGTAGTAGCATGTATTTTAAAAAATGATCAAAACAGAGTAAACCAATGACATTATAGTTTATATTCTTCAAACACACTTGAGTTTGGGTGTGCATTTGTTTTTGTAACATCATGGCATATACATTATTTCTTAACTTGCAACTTGACTTAATATATAGTGAGCCTCTTAACACATTAGTTAATATACTCCATGTGCTTCATTGGGTGATGAGGATTAGAAGAGATAATACCCCATCACGACATAAAACAGCATAGGCCCTATATGAGTAGTTAGCCCAAAGTTATCCCTCCATAAGTCATATTTTCTATTTATTGTCAATAATGACTGAAAAAATATTCAACACAATATTTAAATCAGTCTTTTGTTCTGAACTATTATTTGGTTATCTAAGATTGAATAGTAAATTTAACACAGAAGAATTTTTTTTCATTTTATTTTATTTTTTATATGCTAGTTTCCCCCTGTATCTACTTCTTATGTCTCTTTGGCCCTTTCTCTCATCCCCTCTTAACCTCACAAGCCTCACTTCATTTATTATGGTCCACTAGTTTTTATAAGTATTTTGCTCTGTCAAATTCTCTGCTATTTAATCTTTTGATATTTCCAATTGTCATTGTGACTTGCTTTAATGTGCGTGATTCCTTTGAACTCTTCCCGTTTGCAGTAAATGACAACATTTTGTCTTTCTGTATGGCTAAAGAATATTCCATTGCATGGATATATCATATTATCTTGATCCATTTCTTTGTCAGTGGATACTTTGGTTGTTTTTATGTCCAAGCTATTGTACATGAAACTGTGATAAACACTGTAAAATATATATTTTTTTCAATTGATGGTTTCATGTTCTTCAGATACATGCTCAAGAATGGGATTGCTGAATCATACGGTATTTCCATTTTTAGTTTTTTAAGGTAAATCAGATCACTTTCCAAAATGGCTGCACCAATTTACATTCCTACCAACAGTGTAATAGGGTTCCTCTTTCTCTACATTCTTTCCAGCACTTCTTGTTGGGGGTCTTTTTAATCTATGCCATTCTTAATGGGTATGAGGTGATAGCTCATTGTGGTTTTGTCCTGCATCTTCCTTATTAAAAGTGATGATGGGCCTCCCTGGTGGTGCAAGGAGTTAAGACACAACCTATGAAGCTATCCACAGCCACTGCAGCACAACTTCGATTCCCCGGCCTGGGAGGTGACTCAGATAGTGCAGCTGCTGCTCCCCTCAGCAGTATATTTTAGTCATTCCACCTGTTCTATTACCCACTCTGTCTCTGGTGAATCCTCTTACCCCCCACACCTCTGGCCTGTACTCCAGTTCTTGTATGCATAAATAAATTAAAAAAAAATTAAAAGTGATGATGAACATTTTTCTTTGTTATCTGTTGGTCTTCTGGATATCCTTGTTGGTGAATGGTCTGTTCAAATCTGCTGCCCACTTATTGAGTTCTTTTTTTTTAAGATTTATTTATTTATTTATACAAGCACTGGGTAAAGTCAGAAGTGTGGGAGGGTGAGAGAATTCACCAGAGCCAGAGCAGGGAGCAGAGCAGGCATAAGGACCTAAGTACACTGCTGAGGGGAGCATCGGGCGGCAGTAGAGGTCTGCGCCCCATGTGGGACCCTCCTCCAGTGGCCTGGGAGCAGCCAGGGATTAAACCGGTGCTACAGACACTGCGGGCAGCTTCGCAAGCCAGCGCTCAACCAGCTGCGCCACCGGGGGAGGCCCTCTTTTGCTTTTTTTATTATTCAATTCAATATGTTTTTTTCTAATCTAGAATAGTAACCCTTTGTTGGTAGTGTAATGTGTGATTATTTTCTCCTATTCAGTAAGATGTCTTTTTTAATTTACTTACATTTTCTTTCACTGTGTAAAACCTTATTAATTTGATATTTATTTTTACTTTTGTGTCCCTTTGTTGTAGGTGTCAATGCCCAGAAACATCTTTACTATTGATATCATGAAATATACTACAAAAGTTTTCTTCTATATATTCTATTATTTATATCTAGTAACTTAAACCTAACTCATTAATTCATTTAGAATTCATTTTTGTATATGGAATGAGAGAGTAATTCAAATTCATTCCTTTATGTGTGGCTGTTTGGACTTTTAGATTGTTTTTTCTTTCTCTCTACTTCTCTTTTTCTATAGTGATAAACTGTCTGTTCTTTAAACTGAATTTTGTGTAATTCTTTATTTCTTTAAAATGTCAATAGAAGTTGAATAATGAGTCAAAGGAACTGCAACATCATGGCTTGTGCAGCTACTGTTTATTGAAGACCCTGCTAGGTGCCAGGCATTTTCATGGGTTATTTCATATAAGAATTTAGGGTCTCAGAGTTCCTAGGTTTTCAGAATTCTGGGTCGCACAGCTGTAGAGTATCAAATTTGGAATTGAAATCAAGGTGCTCTGTGTTTATGTGAAGAAAGTTCCACATCAGTGACTTTCAGGGATGATTCAGGAATTACAGAAGCATTTGATTTAGACAGACTTTAAAATATTATTTTGAATTATTTAAATATGAACAAAAATCAACATAAACTGAAATAATAGCTTCATTATTATTAACCTAAGCTGCCAAATTAAGTTGACTTCAAGCAGGCCTCAATATGAAGCATTTCATTTCCTCAATCCCTGTGCATATATTTGCACTTCTTATAAATGTGTCTTTTACTGGGAAGATTGTACTGTTTTATTTTAAATCAGGCATGAATCCACCCACTCAAGCAAAACCATCTAAGCAACTTTACTGTTGCTGCACCTGTGTGCTTGGCTCAAATAAGATCAGGGGAAGTTTAGGCTTATTGGTTTAGGGGCTTGTCAGATATCCAATAACAGGTAAAAACCTTATTTTATTATGTTCTACATGTTTTGTGTCCTTTTTTATATGACTTCCAGTTTTTATTATTATAATGGAAATCTGAAATTAGATACTAGTTATACAGATTTGTAAAGTGTCCTATTGTAAAATGTCCTTTTCCAAGCATCTGAAAAACTCCTGATATTTCAAAATAAGTTCTTAAAAATTGTTGCCATTGATAGTTACGAATAAGTGTGGCAGAATTCTAATATTACCCCCTTGATTCCCACTCCCAAGTGTTATTTCCTCCCCTTGAGTGGGGTCTGTGACTATGATGGGATGTCACTCCTGTGATTACTCTACATTGTATGCCAAGAGGGTTTGCAGGTGCAGTTAATGTCCTTAATCACTTGACTTTGGGTTAATTTTGGATTAATCAAAAGACAGTATCCTGGTGGGCTTGACATGATTGGATAGTCTCTTTAATAGAAGGTGAATTATTAAAGAGATGCCCCTGATGGCCTTGAGAAAAAGAGAAGATTATGAGGACCTGAGCACAGTCTCTTGTTGCTGAGAGGATCTTTGATCAACAGCTGGCTAGAAATAGGGAAAGAGGGATCTCTGTCATACAACCATAAAGAAACAAATTCTTCAACACTCAGAATGATTTGAAAGTGTCCTCTGAGTTGCAAATAAGTATGTAACCAATGGACACTTTGAATTCACTTTGGGACCCTGAGTGGAGTATTCATATAAACTGTGCTAAACTCCTGACCCACAGAAACTGTGTTGTAATATATTTATGTTGACCTAAGCTCCCAAGGTTGTGGTTCTTTCTTACGCAGCAATAGGAAATCAGCACGCTATGTGAATGTATCCAGATTTGTTCCACAATGATTCAGTCAACAAAACATAAAGCAAATTGAATGTGGAAGCTTGTTATATTATTGTAATGATGATCTCTAACACCAGATATTGACTTTTATGTTAATAAAATCTCATTTTTCCTGCTGATTACCTTAATACAATACATACTTACAAAGCTAAGTTCATAAAACATATTAATATTACTATAATACTTCTTTGTCTACTTTAGGTTCTGAGGCATCATCTGAGGGATTTTTCCCCCAGTCTGGAACAAAAAGGTTCCATTATTTGAAAACCAGTGGCTTGACTAATAGGCACTTTTTAAAAAGACTACAGTTTGGTTGTTTTAAAATATAACTGTTGGCAGGGAGAAGAAGAGCAGGATTGTGCAAGACTAATTTATAGTCAGCACATTGTTTTTAAATATATATTTATCTTTAATTGTTCTTTCATTATCAAGTAATGCATAGATGTAAGAAATCCAACTACCACTTTTATTCAGACAGATAAATTCGATGCTAGTGATATTGTTTTTAAAAAAAGAGAATGCACTTAGATAGTAATTTAAAATTTCTTGATCATGCAATATTTCAAATATATAGAAAATTATACAACTATAACCAATAAATCCAACCATTTAGATGTTAATGTATGTTAACATTTTGACTGTTGCTTCAAATCATCTTTGAAAAATTGCAAGTCCAGCCAAAAGCCATGTTCCATCATTTTTTCCTGTTTGTCTTTCGATTCCTATCTCCCTAGAGGTAACTACTAGTCTGAAATTGATATATATTATTCTCATGAATGTTTTATAGGTTTTTGTACATGTATGTATATACACAAATAATACAGAGAAATTGTTTTAAAATTTAAATTATTTGTATCATACTATAGGTAACCTTTTGCAATTTATTTTTTTTCCAAGTTATATCTTTGAGGTAATTTATGTATAATATCCCATGGCATGAAATAAAACACAGTTTACCATTTTTCTACTGATAAGTAGTGGTTTTCCCACTTTTGGTGTCATAAATAATATGACTATAATGAATATCTCTATTCATGTGACCCTATTCATGTGACCTCTATTCATTCTCTATTCATGTGACCTCTATTCATGTTTGAAATTTTCTCTAGAGTAGAATGTATATAGAATGCTACTGTGTTTTTCCCTCCATCAGCTTTGTAAATAGGAATTACCAAACTGCTTTCCTAAGTGGTGCTACCAGCCTAGTCCCACCCACAATGTAGAGTTCTTATTCCCTTCCTCCCAAACAGTACTGCTGTCACAATCCATCTGTCACACCAGATGGGTGTAGCATGGGACTTATTGTGGCTTTAATTTTCCTTTTCTTATTAGTGAAGGCTGAGTATATTTCCTATGCTTATTATCTACTCAGATTTCTCTTCTGCAAGTTGATTACTCATTCTTCATCCAGTGGGATCCAGTGCATTTTATTCTCATTGATTTATGGAAGTTATTTATAGAATATAGACACAAATTCATTTTTATATTCTCCACTTAGTTCATAGCTAGTTGTTTACTTTTCTTTGGTGCCTATTTTCAAACAGAAGTTAATAAAGCCATTTAATATGATCAAACTCATATTTCTTTTATTGCTTGGACTTTTTGTCTTGTTTAAAAGTATTTTCACAGTAATATAGTGTAAAGGTATTCTCTTGTGTTTAATTTCAAAATACAGAAAGTCTTGATTTTTATAAAAATCATTAATCCATTTGAAAGTGTGTGTGTGTGTGTGTGTGTGTGTGTTGAAACTAAGGATCCTATTTTATTTTTTTTTGCCCTTGTACCATTTATTGAATAATTCATTTCCCATATTCCCACTTCCATGATTTGCATTATCACCTCTGTCATATGTCAGTTTTTCATAAATTTAAGTGTCTGTGTGGCACTCTGGTTTGTTGCATTACCATAATTCTTTGATCATTTACATCTTAGTAACAAGACTTAATATCTAGTAAAATGAATGTCTTCATTTCCTTTATCAAAATCACTCTGTCTAGCCAAAGTCTTTTATTCTGCTTTATGAATTTTAGCATCAAATCCCATGAAGATTTTGACTAAAACTGAATTAATTTATGGGTTAATTTTGGGGGAAATTTTTATCTTTAGGATACTGTCTATTCCCTCCATAAAGAAAAGATAGCTTTTTTATTTATCAGAAGTGTCTTTAACATTTTTCAATAAGGTTCTGTAATTTCTCCCCTAAAGTTCTTGTGTGTATTTAGTAAGTTAATGCCTAGGTACTTCATAACTTTGCATCCATCGTAAATTGCATCTGTTTTTAAGCACTGCAATTGTTTAGAACTAGTTATGTATCCTTTATTGGATTTTTGTATGTACAGGCATTATATTGAGCTTAAGTAATATCTACAAATACAGAAATGTAATTGTCAGTACATTTCCTATCTTTTCCCCTTAGGATTTACAGTATTAAGAATCAGAAATATTAAATAAGTTGAATCTAATTGTGCAACCTGGATAGTAACTCAGTTTTAACTAAATCTTTACATTTTCCGAAAAGTCTCTCCTTTAAAATCAGCTAATGTTCTTTGATGTATGTAATCTTGTTTAGCTAGATTTTTTTTTTGTAATGAAAAGCCAAAATCTACTTTGAGTCTTGATGTGAAAAAGGCATTTAATTTACCAAGTAGATATCCATTCATAACAATCAGTTATTTCATTTGGATAGACACATTCAAGATAGAGAATAACTCTATAAAAGAATTACTTTCTTTGCAGTTATCTTTGCATCAACTTTTAAGGAAAACACTGTCCTAATTGAAAGTAACTTGGCCATTTTATTCTTTGCTACCTCACTAATGCTTTGGTGAATGTAGGGATGCTGCTTCTGACAACACAGCTTCTGGAGACATTGCCTGCACGTCTAAGTGCAGTGTAGATCCTTCAGTACGAAAGGACAAGAAAAGTTAAGATACAGAAGAATTTATATTACTTTTAAAGTTTTGACCCTGCTAAAGTTAGGCCCTGCTAATCTGCTAGAAAAATGTATTTAAACTCTAATTTTTATCCTGGTTCAGGGAGGAGGAAGAGAGGAAATACAAGGAAGGAACCTCTAGAGGGATTTAAGTCAAAGCCCATTCTCTCTGTTTTGTATTGTTGTGTACTTCCACTTTCAGCACTGAGTCCAAGTCCTGTTTTTGTAGAGCTCCTGTTTAGCCTCTTCTTATAACAGGGTCTTACTTCCTCTTATGGCCGCAACGGCAAATTTCTTAGGGTGGCTCTAAACAGTGTTGTGAGCCTCAAAGCTCAGTGGCTGTGAATGTCTGGCACCCTTACAATTTCACTCCTGTGCCACAGCCACTTACCACTGTTGTTTAGGAGCACAGTACGGTGGGATGTTCACTCTTTCCATCTGAAACTGATTTTGGACACACTGAATGATGAAACATGATCAAATACATCTTCATTCCCTCTTTTAAAAAGTGTTTAATGGTATATGTGCATCATGGTAGGCATGAAATAAGTAACCATTTATTTGCATCGTAAATAAAATAAATACCCATTTATGAAGGCTGTACAATAGAAAAGGGAAGGAAAGACGGTATGAGATTTATTTGCATTGTGAGAGGAAAAAAGAACTATATTTCTGTGTTTGAAGACCTAAGTGGCCAGTTAGCTTTAGTTTATAGGTTTGTTTAATGGTTACTTTAGGACCTATTATAACTAAAATATCCATTTCATTCTTTCCAAAAGTATCTATTGAACACTTGTTCTATACTAGGTCTGTTCTATACTAGGTACTGATGAAGAACAAAATACAAAGATACCCACTCTTCTTATGTTTATGTACTTGTGACTGTAGAGAGAGGAAATTAAAAAAGGAGCAAGCTATTTTCAGATTGGGGTGACTGCTATGAAGAAAATAAGTGGGATAGCATGATAAATATATGGAGCAGAGTGTGGTAGGTGTTGCTGTTGAGGTTTCATTGGTTAGGACAGCATAAAATATAGGGTCAAGTGGGTCAGAAATGTGTCTTGACTTGACTTGAGTTTACAAATAATCAGATATAAATCTGGCCTTATATAAGATCTTATCAAATGTATAAATACTACGTAAATACAAGGCTACAGATGAATGGGTAAGCCTTTATCCCTCAGCTATGTGAGCCCCAGACACAAAATCAAAACCCCACTTTAAGGCAGAAATTCAGCTGTTAGGATTTCTGTTATTCAAAGTTAATGTCTGGGTTCTGGGTCTTCACATTGTGATTCTGGGCAATATACATCTTTTTGCAAGATGTACATCTATGGCTTTGGTCAAAATTGCTGTCAAGGAAGAGTCAGTGCAAAAATCCTGAAGTGTAAAGAGCTAGGTGTGGTAGGGCATGAAAGGGAATAGGAGAGTGATCAGGAGTTGGAGGAGTAGCAGATATGATTGTAGATGTTCACTGGTCCACATCAGACTGAGTCTTCTAAAACCATGGGAGGAATTTGAATTTTCTTTTAAGCACAGTAGAAAACCCACTTTTAAATCTGGGCTCCCTGAATTTGTATAGCAAGGCCAGTGCAACTGTATGAAAATGTAAATTTTGCATGACTTCAGTCACGAATACAGGCAACAAGTCATACTAGTGTAAGCTGTATCTATGCTGTCATACTAGTAGAAATTATATATACTTCCATTTAGTACTATTACTATAGTGATCTCAGAATTCCATTTCTGATCATTATACCTAATATACGTTAATAATACATCTTGTTAATTCATGCATTAATATAGGGGTTAATAAACCCCTATTTGGTCCTGTGGGCCAAATCCTGACTGCCTCCTGTTTCTGTAAATAAGATTTATTGGAATGCAGTATCATAGTTGCAACAGATGCCTTCTGGCCCTTATATTTAAAATATTATCTGGCTCTTTCTGGGAAAAGAGCTGACACTTGTACTGAGAAAGTGGCATGTATATTACACAGATAAATTTTTAAAAAAATTGAATTATGTTGATTTCTTTACAAGTTTGGCTGTTTTATTTTATATACTTAAAAACATTACTCAGAAATCCATTGACATCACTAAAATATCCATTACCGGGGGAAAAAGAAAAAGAAAAGAAAAAATCCCTGCACAGACTGACCTGTGTTTCCTTTCTCTGAGATTCTCCTTCTCATTTTTTTTGTGTGACAGATTTTCCTTATTTTAAGAACCAGTATTGAAGTTGCCGCCTTTTTAAAAACAATGTACTAGGACTTTACCATGTGCCAGGCAGAAGCTTTATTCCACTATCTAATGTAATCTACAGGACAATACTGTATGTGTATGGTGTAGGTGTGACTGTCTTCATACAAAGGCAAGGGAAGGGAGGCCTAGATGCAGTGTCATGCCCATGGATTTATTTATCAAATATTCAGCGAGCACCTACAATGCTCAGATGACAAAATTCGTAGTGAGGCCAAGGTTTGAATCAATTCTGTCTGAACCCAGGGTCTGGGTGTCTTACACCAGAGCAAGTTATATCCATGTCTCCATGGGACAGCACATTGCCTCTTTGAAGTCAGCCAGTAAATTTGAAACTCCTCCTTCCCACTTTGTACCAGAACCTTCTACTTTATAAAGTTTATATCTCTTTTTCTCATCATAGGCTGTTGTTTGCAATGGTTTTGACTGGAATAGGCCACAGAGTTGATATTTTCCCAGCTATAGCAGCATTCTTAGTTATCCCTGCCAAGGCCACTGGAATGGCCCTTTAAAACTGTTTTTTGTTTTTGTTTTTTTTTTTTTTGAAAGCACAAGCTTCTTTCCTGTAAGTGCAGCTCTTCTTTCCAGCACTTTGTGGTTTTCTGAGACCACAGGTTCTAACTTGCCTATCACAACTTAGGTTTAAACATTTGCACATGTCATTTGATTGTTGAGTAGGTTAAAATTGATGGCAGTGAAAAGGTCTGGCAATCAAATCTCTATCTCAAATGGATGAAAACATGAGGTGGCAGAAGGCCTATTTGACGTGGTTCACCCCAACTTGAGCAGCTCCCTTCTGCCCAAAACCAGGAAAGTCGCTTTCTATTTTAAACACAGATAATCTTCACTGGATGGTTGGACAAATACCCACAATGTTAGGCATTTTTCTTTCTCGCTTGCTTTCTTTCTTTCACATATTACAAGTGAAGGGCATTGTGTACATTACTTGCATGGGTACCAGTATTTTTTTCAGTGCACACACACACACACAGAGTATTCCATGAATCTGAACTCTTACTACAATAATTTTTTGCAAGCTACATTTGTCATTTCACAAAACAGAGTGACTTGATTGCATACCATTAAACATTATTTTATACCATACTTTAATGGCTCTATTATGTATCATTGGCCTGATTTGCCATATTTTAATTTTTTTCATTTATGTTCAGAGTCATTTGGAAAATTTGGTTCATCAATCAAGATACAGAAACCATGCCATTACTTGAACAGGGAAATTTTATTTAAAAATTTGATAAATAGTGAGAACTCTTTAACTCCAAGTAAAGGGATAAAAGAGGACTCTGCTGGATCCAAAAGAAGCAGATGTGGCAAAGTAGCTGTGGTCTTGAGTCTGAGGAGAAATGAACACTTTAAAAGAAGTAAAGACCAGGAGAGGGCCTCTCTACCCGCAAGGCTCTTCAAGGAGGCTACTCCAAAGACATCACTACCTTGGGAGGGATGTATGTCTGTGGTGAACTCTAGGAATATATCTACTGCTGGAAGCTTGAATAGTTAGAGCTTCTTATACAAATGACCTCTGGCAGGGGAGTAGGGCCTGAGGGTGCAAGACAACCAAAGGCTCCTGCATTAAATGAAAGTAATGGTGAATCCAATAAAGAACCTCATTTTTTAAAAAGAATTATTTATTTATGCATATAAGAACTGGGGTACAGGCTAGAGATGTGGGGGCTGAGAGGAGTAGGTAACAGAACAGGTGGCGGATCGACTGAAATACACTGCTGAGGGGAGCAGCGGGCAAGTCAGGAGAGGTCTGTTCCACCCTGTGGGTAGCTCCCTGGCCGGGATCGAACTCGTGCTGCAGTGGCTGCGAACAGCTTCCCAGGTTGCATCTTAACCCCTTGTGCCACTAGGGAGACCCAAAAGAACCTCATTCCCAGATGAGTGGAAAGGCTGACTGGGCTCAGTTCCATTTGTACCAAGTAGATGGTTTCGAATTGAGAGACAATAAGTAACTAAAATGCTCAGATTTGCATTTAGTTTTTTCCTCTGTTATAAACAAAGCTTCGGTGGACATTTTTTTTTTTAATAAAATGTATGCATCTCTGATGTTTCCTTGGGGGAAAGTCATAGAATTTTATTTTGAGCACTTTTAAAGTCTTTTGTTTAACATAACAAAGTCATCCACCAAAAATTTGTCCCTATCTACTGTCCTTCAGGTTATATATGAGAGCAAAGGCATATGGTTTTACTATAGGACTTAACAGTTTTTTAGCTTTTTGGAGCTTGGCTTCATCCATTGGATTAACTTGGACACTGGAAATGCCAGCAGTGCCGAGTTTGGAGCCTGTAGTCTGACTGGGCCCTTTGCCTCTGTTCTGTTGATGAGCAAACTGAAGCAAATTTACTTGTCCAAGGCCACTCAGGGAGTTAGTTGACCTTGTCCAACCTGGGGCTTTATTCCTTCTAGGTCACTGCAGTTCCCAGTGTCTCAGGCCCATGTTGGTCCATTTCACCCTTAAATGTTCTCCCAGCACAGGACCTATGATGAGAGATTTCACAAATACATGTTTCTATCACCCTGATGCTTATAGAGGTCCCACATACTAGATGGCAAAATTGTGACCCTCAACTTCTGTGCTTAAAGAGGCCTGGCTTCTCACTTCAAGACAGAATCTAAAACTCATATCTAAACAATGACCTTCCATTACTTAACAAATTAGACTCAGTCAATTCTTGTCCTAGGATATTAGGCATAAATGGACATGACCTTTGTTTCTGGGACTGGGACACCAGTTGAAGTTAGGTGTATGTTTATACCTGCCATGAGAAACTGTCTAGGGAAGTGAGTAATTTCCTGACTTCTAAAAGGATACCTCTTTTTAAGCAATAGTGAAGGTATAATAGTACATATTCCTTTAAGATAAACATGTTCTCCAGAAAAAAATATATTACTCTTTGTCTCTCTTCTTCAAGTGGTTGTGGATTAAATCTTGAGGCATATAGGCAGTTTGCTCATACTCCTCCATTTGGGATCACTAGATCCTAGTAGATTCCCTAGAAAATCTAGCCCCCCCCTTCACTGCCCCCGCTAGTTGTCTGTTCACTTCTCTCCACTCCTTTGACTCAGATCTTATTCCAGAGAGAAAGAGAGCAAACAGCTGCTGTGAAACAGAGCCTCTAGCTTCATGATCTGTATTTATGGACCATAAAGATTTAGCAGATATTTTTCTTAATACATGTCTTATTCTTTCTTCTTTTGATTTTGAGAGTTCTGTAAGGGATATATAGGTGCTGGGAAATATAAAATGATTAAAGAAAGACAACCTACTGATAATAGAATCCTGTTAGGATCATAAGAAAAGAGTAGGAAAAAAATCAAACTAAAACTCCTTTAATTAATAAGTGGAGATGAATTGCTAAAGTCATATTGAAGCGTGGGGTGGTGGGGCTCTCTTCCCTGATGGTCAGCAAGCCTAGAGAAAGCCAGAACATTAGTTATGGAAATTTTGCATCTAAAAAGTATGCTACTTTTTCTTCCTTAACTTTCTCCCTCACCTCCACTTCCCAGTCTGTCTTTTTTTCCTGTTTTTTGGGGCTTCAGATTTTATTATAGGGTATTTTAAACATATCTCCTCAATGCTAGAAATTCATAGTCCTCTGTCTAGAAGCATTGCTCTGTAACCTAGCAACCAGTGTATTATATATTGTCCTCAGCTATTTCCTTCAGCCCGAAGATTTGAAGATCAAGCAAATGGACACACAAAGGATAAAAGGCATCAGGTTTACATGCAAAATCCCTTATTTGTGTGGTGACTGAGCAATAAAACTGTAAAATGGAATTTCTTTGTAATAATACATCCAAAGTAAGAGCCTCCTCATATAGCAAGGATACATAGATACCGAGTGTGAGGAGGAGATAGTGCCAAGGAGGAGGCCCTGCAGCTGCCTGCCCTCCAGGGCCTGCCCATCTAGGGTGATAAATGTCTCCTCCCCTCTGACCTTCTATTTTCTTTACTAAATAACAAGAGTGATAGAATTTGAATTTTTGACCAGGGAGTAATTCTTAATTTGTTTGTCTAGATAGAAATTTGGCATACTGAGAAAAACAAATTTCAAAGGGAAAGCTATGTCACAACAGTGACATTTTTCTGCAGGATCTTTTTATCCAATCCACACAGAGACTGAGTTGCTGAGCTAGTTCTGTGAAGGAACACAAAGACATCCCATCGAGACGCCTGTGAATGTCAGAAGCTAGTACAGTCTGGAACTGTTGGGTATGAGTAAATAGGACAGCAGACCTTTAGCTGGCTTTCACAGGGCCACTTGTCATTCTTCTTGTATACTGTGTACAGTCAGGACATCCCTGCAGAAATGTTCATTCTGCTTCTTTATTTTTGAAGGCTTGACATTAACTAGTTTGCTGCACACCTTATTACCTTGAAATTCAGATTACTTACTCTAAATGTGCTGGGTGGTCTTATGAATTAGACTGGGATGATTCTAAAGTATATTCTGGTTCAGAATTACTTGGGATTGTAGTGAAAATGCAGCAGCCATGGAGTGGGAGTCAGTGGCTTTGGAATGGAAGCCCTAGAAATCTGTATTTCAGTACACATTCATGATCATTCTAAAGCAGATGGTCTGAAAAACATATGAAAAATGGAGGCTTAAAGACTAATTTTACAGAGAGGGACTTATGGCATTTTTATAAGCTCTTCCATTCCATATTATGGTGGGTGGGCTGCCCTTTTTTTTTTCCTTTCCTTTTCCACAGACTTTTATATGTCATTTAGTGGTGTTACTTGCTTAGTTCAAGAGAGGCAACCCAGACTTAATTGAATGCTGCTGGATTTTCCTTGTGGGAAGCTGCTTCCTAAGGGTCATCAATTCAGCTTATCTGTTGATGAGACAGAGCTGCCAGTGTATCGCTCACCACAGTAAGGGAGAGCTACGCTATGCAAAGCTTTGCAGCATCTCAGGGAGTGGAGGTATACTGATCTGGGTTCAAGCAGAGATGTATAATAGATATGCTGAGATTTATTACAAAACCTGGCTATTCAAATTCAAAATCCATAGGACAAGGCTTCAGGAAGAATAGGCTGTAAATCTGGGGCAAGGCCTAATCTACTACCCACTGGTTGAATTTCTTCCACTTCAGGGAATATCAGCTCTACTTTCAAGGACTTTGAATATATGACAAAGGCCCACCCAGATTACCTAGAACATTTTCTTTTACTTAAAGTGAACTGATTAGGGATTTTAATCACATCTGCAAAAGTACTTTCATAGTAATACCCAGGTTAACGTTTGAATAACTGGAGACTATAGCTTAGTCAAGTTGACCTGCCAAAAGAACGTCATAGATGATAAGATAAGAACTTACTGAAATTTGGAAGTTTGACTTAGATGTATCTTTCAAATCATGTATAACTCATGATACAGTAGTCCAAGATTATTGGAATCAACATAGAATTTTGAGATGAGAGGTTCAAAGAATTTTAGGGTGAAATCAATTGATGGTTTCCTCTGAAATGTTTTATGAGTCTTACAGGAAATGTAGTACTGTATAGTCACACCATTACCATTGCAGAAGATTCCTGAAAAAAAAAAAAAAAAAGAGGCCACATGTGGACCAATGTAATCAAATAGAAAACCCAGACATAAACTCACATATTTATGGACAACTAATCTTTGACAAAGGAGCAAAGAAGATGAAATGGAACAAGGACAGTTTGTTCAATAAATGGTGCTGGGAAAACTGTACTGCTACATGCAAAAGAATGAAGCTGATTACGACCTCACACCATGCACAAAAAACAACTCAAAATGGATAAAAGAATTGAACATGAAACCTGAAACCATACTAAATATAGAAGAAAATATAGGCAAAACGCTACATGATATATATATATAAATATATATCAGTAACAGCTTTAAAGACACATCTCCCAAAGCAAGGAAAGTGAAGGAAAAGATAAACAGCTGGGATTACATCAAACTAAAAAACTTCTGTACAGCAAAAGAGACGCTAATGAAAACAAAGAGACACCTGATTGGGAGAAAATTTTTGCACACAATACTACTGGTAGGGACTGATTACAAAGATCTACAAAGAGCTCACATGATTCAACAAAAACAAAGTAAACATTCCAGTCAAAAAATGGGCAGAAGAGTTAAAAAGACATTTCTACAAAGAGGAAATGCAAATGGCCAATAGGTATATGATAAAAATGTTTAGCATCTCTTATAATCAGGGAAATGCAAATCAAAACCACAATGAGATACCACTTTACACCAGTGAGAATGGCAAATATTAAAAAAACAGGCAACAACAAATGTTGGCAAGGATATGGAGAAAAAAGAATTCTCCTACAATGCTAGTGGGAATGCAAACTGGTCCAACCACTATGGAAGGCTGTGTGGAGGTTTCTCAAACTACTAAAAATAGAGCTACCTTATGACCCAGCAATTCCACTCTTAGGAATCTACCCAAAGGACACAATAACATTAATTCAAAAGGATACCTGCACCCCTATGTTTACTGCAGCACAATTTACAATAGGTAAGAAATGGAAACAACCCAAATGCCCCACAATAGATGACTGGATCAAGAAGATGTGGTATATACACACAATGTAATACTATTCAACAATCAAAAAACTCATGCCATTTTCAGCAACATGGATGAAGAGATAGAAGGGGTTATGTTCAGTGAAAAAAAGCCAGAAGGAAAAATAAAAATGTTCATGGTTTCACTTATAGGAGGAATAAGGGAAGCAAATAAGGGATCAGGGGAAAAAAATAATAATAAATTTAAAAAAATAGTGCCAAGAAACTATATAGAGTGCAGGCAACTATAAATTAGACATTCTACAAGGGAGGGGGAGGTTGAGGAATCAAAATGGGAGAGAAGAGCACATGGGATTATGGTGATGGTTCACAGGTGAATTGGTAATGGGAATTTTATGTGGAATACACCTAAAAGGAGAAAACATACAAGCATACATTGTACAAAAATGAACAATGATGTAATATATATGTATATAAATAAATTAAAAAATGAAGATTAATCAAGATTAAAAAATAACAGTCCAAAGTCCTATGATTATAGATACTAAACTGTAGGTTTTCAGGTTCAACTTAGTGTGAGGGTAGGGTGGATAAATTCTGTTCTCAGTCCAGAAAAATGGCACAACTTTCTAATGAAGTAATATATACTTCTCTCATTCACAAACCATGACCCTTATTATTCTCCTTATGGCTTATGGAACAGAACATTAGGCATTAAGATATGGCTTCCACATTGCTAAACCTGCCTGGCCAGAGAAGCCACATTCATTAACAGCAAATTAGAGCCAGAATTTTACCCCACTTATTCATGGTTCTTTCCCTGTTTAAATGGCTAACAGTCAGTTTACCTTTTAAGTAGATGTGCATCCTATACCCTTTGCCCCAGTTTCCCCAGATAGAAAGTGTAATTCAGGCCATACCCACATAGTCCTATCTGGAGACCAGGTAGACAGTGAAATGTGGGTCATATCTTGATCATTGTATATGGAATTTCTGCTTTTAAGTTGCGCTCTACACTACCTGCATGGGATTTATGAAATCAGAGCAATTACAAGCTTTTTTCCTTTGTTAACGAAGTTTACATTCCAAGCTCGGCATTCCTTAGTAAGCAAAAAGAGTCAGCCCTCAATCAAAGAGGTATTCATTTTCCTGATAGAATATAGACTGTGAGGGAGAGGTGTGTTTCCCTTTGAGTTTAATCTATTCTTTGGGAGAGGAGACTTACAGTTTTTAATGTCTATATTAGTAGCTTTTTGACTTTTCTGCCTTTATTCAAAAATAAAAACCATTGATTAATTTTTTTTTCCTAGGAGAATGGAAGAGAGGGAAGACAAATGGGCTGTCACCTGCAAAAACCCAGGGCGGAGGGGTGGGCACTGCTCTTTGTAACTGCTGTAGTTGCTCTCATTCTTGAGCCAATTCCAGGCCAGGCACAGTATATATGTCACCTCCAGCTCTGACTACACCTCCCTAAGCAATGACCTCTTTCCCCCATTCTAGGGAAAAGAAAATTTAGTGTGGCTAAGTAGCTCGTGCTGAGTGCTTAGAGCTGGTGTTATGGAGTGAGAATTTGATGGCTGTCTGGCATGCTTTTATTGCTTTCATTTTTTTGTTGTTGGTTTTATCAGGAAGAATGTTGAAACGTTATTAAATTCAGAGATGGTAAAACACTTTAACAGGCACCTGTTAAAACCAGTAGAAGACAAACAAATTTAATAAAGAGGGTTACATATTAGTACCTTATGCAGACCAAACAATGTCTTATTTTCTTTTTTTAATGAACCGTTGATCAGAGTGTCAGAAACTTGCTGGTACTCTATTTATAATTAAGTAAATTGTAGACACAGATTTACTTATTTAATATGAGGGGAAAATCAGGTTTGGAAGGACTATAGGAAAAAATAAAACCAACAACTAAACAAACAAAATAACAGACCAGCTAAATAACAAAACAAATCTGTTTTCTTGGGATTGCTTAAAGGCAAATACATTGCCTTTTTCTTTGAAATTGCTGTGGGAATAGAAATTCTAGAACCTTCCTCTAACAATTCATCAGTGAGGGATTGAGAACTGTACAGGCTAAGTAATGTGTAGATTGCTTTAGAGAACACTAATTTATATTTATAGCCTTAGATTTGCCTTTTTTCTTACACAAAATTCCAAACCCAACTGATATTTTACATGCATTTATTTACTTAAATTGTACTATTTTTTATTAAGGTAACATTGGTAAACACCTTATATGATTTATGGGTTTAGGTTCACACCTTATCAAATGTATTTAACCATACAACACCCACCACAAAAGCATCCATGATACTCTAACATAGTCCATTAAGCAACCCATTCTTTTAGTCTGCCTGGTAACCTCAATTCTGTTGTTTAGATGTCTAGCATTTGATTTTGTCTCTTCCTTTAGATTCTACATATGAGAAAAATCATCCACTATTTGTCTTTCTCCTTCTAACTTGCTTTGCTTAGTATAATCCCCTAGGTTCTATTTATGTTCCAAATGGCAAGATTTCATCATTTTTATAGCTGAGTAGTATTCCATTTTTATAGCTGTGTATATATATGCCACATTTTCTTAATCCACTCATCTGACATTGGGTACTTAGGTTGTGTCCATACCTTGGCTTTTGTGAATAGTGCTGCAGTGAACATAGGAATGCATATATCCCTTCTAATCAGTATGTTTTTATTCTTCAGCTAGAAATCTAACAGTAGAATTGCTGGAAAATATGAGAATTAATTTTAATATTTTGACAAACCTCCACACTGTATTCCACAGGGGTTGGACCAGGTTGGATTCTAACCAACAGTTTACAAAGCTGCCTTTTTCTCCATACCCTCACCAACAATGGTTGTTTCTGGTCTTTGTGCTATGAACTGTTCTCAAAGGTGTGAGGTGATATTTCATTTGGTTTTGATTTGCATTTCCCAATAAGTGATAATGAGCATTTCTTAATGTGCCTGTTGGCCATCTGTATGTTTCTTTGGAGAAGTATCTGTTTAGCACTTCTGCCCATTTTTTGATTGGGTTAACTATTTTCTTTTTGTTGAGTTGTCTGATTTCTTTGGAGATCTTGGATATTAACCTCTTAAATATCTCCTCCTGCTCAGTAGAGTGCCTTTGTTCTATAATAGTTTCTTTCACTGTACAGAAGCTTTTTGGTTTGATGTAGTACCATTTGTTTTTGCTTTTGTTTTCCCTACCATTTTAGGAGAGCCCCCAAAGATATCACTGAAACTAATGCCGTGGAATATTTTGCAAATTTTTTCCTATGTATTTTACAGTTTCAGGACTTACATCCAAGTCTTTAATCCATTTTGAATTGATTTTTGTATATGGTGTGAGATAGTGATCTCATTCTTTTACTTCTCATGGCTGTCCAATTTTTCAAACACCATATTTGAAGACCATTCTGTTCTCTATTGTGTACTCACAGTTCCTTTATCATAAATTAACTGCCCATATAAGTGTGGCTTTCTTTCTGCACTCTCTAGTCTATCCCATTGGTCTCTGTGTCTATTTTTATTCTAATACAATACTGTTTTGATAACTTTTTGTTTGAAGTTTTGGACCATGATATCTCTATACTTTTTGTGAGGGTTGCTTTGGCTATTCTGCATCTTCAATAAAAAATTCAGTAATATTTTCTCTATTCTTTGGAGAATGCCACTGAAATTTTGATAGGTATTGTATTGAATCTGTATATTGCTTTGAATGTTGCTTTTGTTAAAAAAAAAGTCCTCAACACCATTTTCTAGAAGAACTTTTACTTCATTTCAGGAGTCAATATGGGAGTCAGGGTGTCAAATGTTTAATTTTACCCAAGTCTCTGCCCCTTGCATTTAGTTCTGGTAGAAAATTTATCTTCCAATATGGCATTTGTGCCTGGATTCTTTTATTTTATATAATATTTTCAAGGTTCATCAATATTGTAGCAGGTATCAGTATTTCACTCAATTTTATGGCTTAATAATGTTCCATTGAATAGATATGCCAAATTTTGTTTTTCCATTCATCAGTTGATGAACTTTTGGGTTATTTTTACTTTTTAACTAATAGAAATAATGTTTCTATGAGCATATATATATATATATATATATGTTTGTGTGGACATAGGTTTTATTTTCTCTTGGGTGTATATGCAGGACTAGAGTTGCTAGGGCATATTTCCTTAATAACCTTATAAAATTACATTTTTTGTTTGCTATTCTTTGGACCCCATATTCCTATTCTTTAAGTTTATAGTCATTTATTTTAGTGTGTTGCATGTTGTCTGTGACTTGATATAACATTAAAAGATCTGAGTTCCATGTTCAAGTTTTTTTAGAAATAATTAAAAATTACTGAAGTGAGAATAAACTGATTATAAGTGCTTATCATATGAATTGTCTACAATGTTATATTTGTCTTTGTTCTCTTCTTTACCAAACATCTATTTAAAATTTAATTTTTTTTTCTTTTCCAGAATCGCAATGAAATAAAAAATGGCACTATTCTTCGATTAACTACATCTCCAGTAAGTTGATCTTTATTTATAACTTTCCCATGAAGTCTTTGCTCTCCAGTCCTGCTACATGTGCTTAAGGGATATTAACTTTTGAGTGTGATTTCAGTGCATAGCAGAAGGTCTCTGGATACAGGTTTTGGAATTTGCAGATTTTATTCTAAATGAAGTGCAAATAAATTAACTTCAAGGTTTTAATACGGTGGTCTTCACAATAATTCTCAGAGTACAGATGGAATAACTCAGCTGTATTGATTTTTTTGTTTTACCTACCTGCTCACACATCCACTTAATACTATTTGACACCAAAGAAATCCAACAAAATCAGAGATGCATAGCCTATTAGTTCCCTTTAGAGTAAGAGGCTATGTTTTGGATGTGTGTGTTTTTGTGAAAGAGAGTTTAAGCATTTTTTGCTTTTGGCCAGTTATTATGACAATACAGCAAATACAATTTTTTTTTTAAGATTTATTTATTTATTTGTACAAGCACTGGGGACAGCCAGAAGCATGGGAGGGTGAGAGAATTCACCAGCGCAGGAAACAGAACAGGCAGACCGACGAAATACACTGCTGAAGGGAGCAGAGGGCATGGCAGGAGAGGTCTGCCCACCATGTGGGACCCTTGCTGGTGGCTGGGGATGGAACCGGCACTGCAGAAGCTGCAGGCAGCTTCGCAGCCCAGCGCTCAGCCGCTGCGCCACCAGGGGAGGCACATCAAATACAGTTTTAAAAATGGTCTACTTATGCTGTTTCATTGACAGCTGACTCTAGATAAAGCACTTTAAAGTCTCCCAATTAAAAGCTGCTAAGCTTTGCTTAGCATATTTAGACTACTGCAGATGACTGTGTTGCTTATCTTGACCTTTCTTACATGCTCGCAGATACTTTGGGTGGTAACTTTAGCTTACTTAAACTTTATTTTTTCACAGTGCATTTTTTTGCTTTCCTAAAAAAAATAATCTACACAAAATACACTAAGTGTTACTATTTTCACTCTGCATATGTGATGAAAACTGTGTCTAACTCTCATTTTCAGTTTCTACTGAAGCCATGTGGTAGGCTAAAAATAAATTTAAAAATTGGGAAAAGCATCTGGCTAAAATTAAATTGTGGGTACTGTAACAACCACAAATTCTTGTTGAAATTACATTAGAAAGGCTTAAGAACTTTTAAACATTTTACCCAATAACATTTTTAACGTAAACACAGTGATGAACTCAATAGAATGCATTGATAGAGTTGGCTGAACTATCTTTTGATACTTTCTTACTCCACATAATGGAAATTATATTTCATTCTCATTTTTCAGTGGCTACCTGATGGACTGGAACTTTTTTGTCTGACTTCAGCATGAATTAATGTTAATTTGACCTTTAGAGACCAAGATTTCATTTGGTTATTGTAGTTTCTATTTATCCTGCTACAATTACTCATCTCCTTTCTGAGCAGAAAGAGTGCACATTGCCTATGTATACTATCACCATGGTATGACTTAATGTCAGGGGCAATAGAGTTTTTGTTTTCCAGGTAGTGACTGTTACCTTCCCAACGTGGAGAAAGGAAAGATGAGAAAGTAATGTACAAGACAGTGAATAGTACAAGATTGGCATCATCTCCAAGAAAATGGCTTACATTTTCTAAAGAGCTATAGCTCCAGACTAGAATCATTGTAGCACTTTTAAAAATCTGATGCTTATGTGTTCAAATAAAAGCTGGTTGTGGTCTGGGAATCTGAATTTTAAGCAAGTACTATATGATTTGGTTGTAGCAGCAGGTTCTGGAAGTGGGAATTACTCTGAAAGCAAGATGTTTTGGATCTGTAAACTGCACTTGTTGGTAGTAGGTTATTTTTTATTATTTTGTGTTTCACCGAAAAATGTGGGTCAGCATATGCTAACTTTCATTTTTTACATACACATTTAAGATGTTTTAAAAACCTATCTCCATCAATTTGCTAGAAAGTGTTAGAGTACCACAAAGAACCCAACAAATGATGTTCAGAGTCCCTTCCTCTACTTCACCTGTACTCTCTGTAGGCAAAGAAGACTGTACCCACACCTAAATGTATACACATGTGCATGGACACACATGCACACAGTTCTGAATAAACAACCTCCACTGTTATTCTTGTGAAAACCTTGATTGGCTGATTGTCCTCTCCAATGTATCACTTATCTTAGATGATGTCTCTAGTGACCATTTTAAACATATGTATCTTTCAGTTGTTGTATTTCCACCCATCTTCCCAGTGTCATAACAATATAGTCATGAACATGCCCGTCGTGTATAAAGCTGTGTGTTTTTGAGGAGTTGAGGATTTGGGAGCTTCAGATTGCGCATCTAAGCGGCATTTCATACTACTGTCCAGTATTAATTGGGAATCAAGTCTGAGCTCACATGTTGCATGAAGCTTATTTTCAATAAATTTTGACTACAGTTCCTATCAGAAGAAACTTAAGTTTCCAGGCCATTGTTTTAACTCTCCTAGAATTTTTGTTTTAATGTCTTTTCAATAATCATATTTGTGGTGTTCGATTATGGAAAATCTCTTTAAGTAGGACACAAAACCCCAAAGCCATAGAGAAAAAGATCAATCAATTTCTCTACCAAAACAGAAAAACAACCCCACAAAACCTTTATGTTTGGAAGGAAATCCAGAAACATTCAAAAACAGCAAGTTCGGAAAAACAATCGGCAACAGGCATGATAAATAGAGGGCTAATTTCTCAATTTACATGGTCACTTATGAATATATAACAAACTGCCTCAAAAACATATGGCCAAAAGTACTAACAAAATGGCACATCTGTCCCTATCTCTATTTAGATTTAGATCTTACAGATCTATATATCAATGTCTGTATATCTAGTCACCTTTTTTTATCCTGGTATGTAGAGCTCGGACAAATAATAGCTATAGACATATAGATAGATAGATAGACACTGCAATATATTGATCTATAGCTATAGAAACACTTGTATTGATCTCGGCTTAGATCTAGTTATAGATGAGAGGAGAGAAAGATATAGATGAAAGAAGGAACTTCCTCTGAAAAGAGATAAAAATCTATACTCCTAGATAATCAAGTTGTGAGGCAAAGATTTTGTGGGTGCCAGAGTGTGAATTAGTCTGGCCTCTTTGGAGGATAGTAAAGCTATGTCCTCCAAGTTTAAAATCTGGATGTCTTTGTTGCAATAATTTTACTGCCGGGAATTTGTTCAACAGATAGAAGGACAAAAGTCCCTTAGGATATCCTCTCCACAAACACACACACCACACATATCCATACAGGCATTATGAATTATTGCTTTCAGTATTCAGAAACTGAAAACCCATTAAATGCTTATCAGTTGGGACTAGTTAAATGCATTAAGTAATAGCTATGTGATAGTATACTGGCAGCCATTAAAAAATGTAACTAGGTAACCTGGTACATTCTGCCTAGGAGACATTTCTAAAGCTTATTATTCACTACAGAGGCAAGTTACAGATTATTGTGTATAGAATGATGCTGGTGATGTACATGAAAAGGAGGTATATATTTGCAAATAAAGAGGTCCCAATAATTCTGAAGACATAACACACAAAATGTTGGGTTCACTTTAATTTTTATATTATAACTTCTGGTAGTAGTTATTTCTTTCTGTGTCATGTGCTAGTATTATTTTTAATTAAATTGCTACACACGCAAATAAATATTATAAAGTCACTAAAGTATACAAGAAGTGAATCATAATGTTCCACACTAAAAGCCTTTCTGTATTAAGAGTCCTTTTACATATGACCTGGATTATTCTTGTTCATTATTCCTCATTTTGGCCTGTATGAACATAATAAATAAAACTGCTTATCAAATATCTACTGTTGCTTTGTCAGCTCCAAGCATAATCCTCCCTTTCTGTTCTTTCTTATTGAGGTAGTCAGTATTAGAAGCATCTAGATCAAAGGGACTTACATACTGATTTTTAGGTCTAGTTACAGTAAAAAAAAAAAAAAGTCACTGTGCATTCAGTTGATCAGAGGTTTGTAATAATCATGTCTTTAACAGTTTTCTTAAATCAATTTTTTCTATGGATTTGAGAAACAGAACAGTTTATAAAAAGTCTTAAACTCTATTTTTTTTTTTACCATTGCTCTTAAAGAGAAGCAATGATTTAGAAAGAAACCAATGGAGGCTTTCAGGCAGATGAGTGACAAGATCACTGGCTGCTGTCCATGAACGGGGTGCAGGTGGGTGCATCTACCACTGCCCCGTTCCATATCCACTGCTCCCGCCTAGGCTGACTCCCTCTGAACCTGGTCCCATTCCTTTCTTCGTTCAGGATGTTGAGTTAGTCATGTCAAGCTGTTTAAGTGAATTGTGAAACTTGTTTTTTATCCCTGAAACAAAACCAGAAAACTTCTTTTCTATTCTTGAAACAAAATCAGAAAACTTACTATCTGATAGAGTAACTCACACAAATACCAGACTCTTTTCATTGGTATAAGTTGCTTGAAAAGCAGAACTAAGGCTATTTTATTTTTAATGTTTATAATGTTATTTTTTTTCTCTCACTATAAAAATCTTGCAGAATCATAGAAAATTTGGAAGTGAAACTTATTACAAAGAAATTTATGCAGACTATTATAATTCATACTTAGGTCATATCTTGATTTGTTTCCATTGGTCATTTTTATGACATGGAATACATGGAACTATGTACATAAGTAGACAGATACTTATTTATTCATTTAGTCATTTTTGGTAACTCCTGTTAACTGCCAGGCACTGCTCTAGGTGCTGGGAATAAAAGGGTGAGCAAGTGTGACAAATTTCTTCTTTTGCTGGAGTTTATATTCTATCATACAAACATACCTATATACTTATAGTCCTGTCTCACAAATAAAGTAAAATATATTTGCATCTTGGCCTTTCTCCTAATATTCCATCATGAGGATGTGCCCATGCTATCTTATACTCTTTAAAAATGTTTCATTTTTAATTCCATATAATTTTTCATCCTATGATTATATCATGATATTTAACCATTGTCTTATTGTTGAACATTGTGGTTGCTTCCAGTGTATGAATATATTTTTTCCAGATGTACCAAGTATCTGCCTCCTTTCAGGGGAGCACAACACCGTTTAGGCCTCCCCCACCTCTCCTGATCCTAAACAACTTGGGCTGCCAGCTCAGTCTGCTTCTCTATCCTCAACTGTCCACCTTCTTCCTTGCTAACCAGTCACACACAGGCTAGTCCCCCCTCTGTCCCTCCAGACATGCTAGATTTGTCTTCCTTTGCACAGACCATTCCTGTTGCCCAAAATATCTGCCAATGTGGTTTGTCATATCTCTGCATAAATGCCATTTCCTTAGGCTCTTGTCCCTGAAAACCACTCTGTCTTTAAAAGTCACTTTCACTATCACATTCCCCCAATTTTAGGTTTTGTTCTAAAACTTGTCGCTATTTAATTTCTCATTGTTGATTTGTTTTACTGTCTGTACCCTACCCTGAAGATGTACATCTCAGGGGGGTGTGAATCTTGCTGTCTTCTTTGTTGCTGATCCTAAGATGCAGAATGGTGCCTGGCTCACAGAACACGTTCCAGAAGCACTTTTTTGAATCAGTGAGTGAGGATTCTGCCTTTGATTTTGAAGGGGTGTAGCTTGGAAATGGATAACTGTAAAGACTTGTTTGAATAGACCAACAAAAATTATTCACAGAGTAATCTTCTGCAATAACTGTTGTCAAAAGTTTTTCTAACAGAAGTCTAGTATTTTAATAATAAAACTTGTATTCTTACTTTTTTTGAATAATAAATGTTTCATCATTTCCACATTATTTAGAACTTAGAAAAGGTGAGAAGAATACATATCTCTACTTGTTCCCTTTTCAACTAGAAACATATTGGGTTAAAAATGTACCAGAAGTTTGACATTCTAGATTGGGGCTCACATCAGGGAATAGTGTCCATGAAGCCTTTTTACCTGTAGACTGTGTGATGAAGGTTCCTGCCACCTGAGAACTACTCTGTGGCTTTGAAGGCTAAAGGAAACGTCAGCACAATCTCATTACATTTTCTCAGTGTAGGATAGGGAAATGAGGCCAGGAGAGGGACAGAGTTGTTCACAGTGGCTCAGAGCTAACCAGAGACAGAGCTGGAAGTAACCCTCCATTTTCACTCCTAGTTCAGGGAGTTTTTCACCATACCTCAACCCCCAGCTTGCCATGACCCTCCCATCTCCATGAATGCTGTGTCTCCTCCAATGGTTTACTTAGAACGAGAAGCCAAGAGGAAAACTCACCCAACAACAAGTACCTTGGGACCTTACATTTTTAAGAAAGGTTGGTTCCTTAGATAATGGTACTCTGGGAAGGAGTAATGTCAGCCTTGAAGGGCAAGACCACTGTTTGCAAACTGGGCACATGGTTCTCAGGCACTGGGTTGAGTGCAGGAAAGGTGTGGATGGTTCTAGAGTAAATACTTGGGCCACTGCATTTGTGCATTGAATGTTGCAGTTTGCTTTTATTTGGAGGAGCATTTACTACTGTCATTGAAGTGACTTTTTGGCTGAGACCCCAACAAGTCAGAAATTGCTTGGATTTCTGATGTGTGACTGTCTGAGTAAAATATTTTTCATTTCCACAGCAACAGCCCATGAGCGGTGAGATTTGGGACTCTTTATTCTTGATGGCTTGCTTCGGATGCTCATGCTTTTGAGATCCCCATTTTTGTCTCTCTTTGAACTTATTTCATTGAAAATTAATTAATTTATTCACTTTATATAGGTAGCATTTCAAACACATACAAAAATGAAAAGAATGGTATAATACATCTTACTTATCTAGATACTAAAATTATTGACCTTTAAAAAATTTCTTAGTAAATGTTCCTATTGAAAAGTATACACGTCTATAAGGGCAAGTGGATTTTCTTTTTGTTGCAATAAGCCAGGAGCAACTTGCTCCCTAGCTGGAAAAGACAAGTGGTAACTAGAAGACAGAATCAGAGCCTGTGTGTCCAGTGGGGCTGGGCTACAAACTCTGCTCTCACTGGAATGTGCACCATCCTTTGTGTTTTAGAGTCGTGTGGGCAATGTGTGATCTGGGGCCAGGAGTATTAGCAGCATCTAGGGGCTTGTAAAACATACAATTTAAGGGGGCCTATCAGGCCTACAGAAGCAGAAATGCTGGGACAGACCTAGAGATCTGTTTTAAGAATTGTCTAGATGATTCTCATGAATGCACAATTTGAGACACATTGTTTAAGTGTCTTCAGAGTTCGACTGCCCAGGTTCTATCTTAACTCCAGCACCGACAAGCTGTGTGACCATGGGCAAGTGGCTTAACTTCTCTGCATTTCAGTTTTCTTTGTAAAAGGAAGACAATAAAAGCAGATACCTGATAGAACTATTGTGCAGTTTCAATGAATTTCTTCTTTTTTAAAAAAAGATTTATTTATTTATGCATACAAGAACTGGGGCACAGACTAGAGAGGTGTGGGAGTGTGAGAGGATTCACCAGAGACAGAGTGGGGAACAAAACAGGCAGACTGACTGAAATACACTGCTGAGGGGAGCAGTGGGCGAGTCAGGAGAGGTCTGCTGTGCCATGTGGGTTAGCCCCCTGGCCGGGGATGGAATTCACTCTGCAGTGGCTGTGGATAGCTTCATAGGTTACATCTTAACCCCTTTCGCCACCAGGGAGGCCCTGAATTTCTTCTTGAAGGTAATTAGAATAGTGGCTCATAAAACTTAGGTGAATATTAACTGTGTTTATTACTAGTATTAACAGTACCAAACACTGATTGTTATCATTAATAATGAAAATGAGATAATTTTGAGCACTTATTATCATAATCTATATAGTAAGTACAGATTTCCTGCTTGGAGAAAAATATATTTTTCAAGGAATTCAAAGAGATTCACTTAGGTTAATATTGGATGTTAGTGTTAATGCTGTATATTTACTTGTAAATTTTAGATAATGGTATGCCTTTTAATAATTTTAAAAAGTAAAGCCATTGTCTCACTCAACTCTCCATTCTCTCTTTTTTGAAAATTGGTTTTCTGGGTTAGAATGACTTGCCAAATATCTAAGGATCAGTGAATGAGTAGGGAGGGTTCTTCTCATTCCATCTCCTTATTTTCTAATTTCTGTCAATTTTGGGTTATAATTAAATGGAAGAGCATGGTATGTATCTGACCAAATGATGGGGCCATGGATTTCAGCCTTAACTTGGTCCCTGAAGAATTGCATCCCTTCCTCATTGAATTTCCTTCTCTCCCCTTGGCTCTTCCAGGTGACAGTGAAGGTGGAGCTGGGCAGCAGGGTATTTGGCTGTGGAATTCGTAGGGCTGGGGTCCTTTAGTTCTCAGTGAAGTAGGATCCCCTTTACCTTGCAATTTTAAACCTATTGTAATTCACATAGTGTTCCCCAGATAGTTCTAATCAGATTCTGTTCAAGGCAGATGTTTCATTGTCTGGGGGTCAAATACTTCAGGTTCCCCTTCTCCTGAGATACAATGTAGTTTCAGGGATATAGCAAGTACCTAGGAAGAAGTATATGAAGTTAATGGGAGTATTAGCCATTACAGTTTTGAGTTAAGTAATATCTACAACAGAGATCTAGTTTTTTTATTAAGCAAAAAGCACAAACAGAAGTATTTAATGTTTTATCCTTCTTACTGTTTTTCCCAACTGAAAAGTAGCTATGTAAGCCTTTCCTGGTAAATGACAACTACAAACTACAGGATCCAATATAGTTCCATTTCTCCCTGTCCTACATGTAGAAGTCAAGTACAAATGCCTTAAAAAGGGAGAAATCTAATTCCAGGCAAAGCTGCAAATTTAGTTTCCTAATTATTTTGCTTTAAATTCATGTAGTAAGTAGTCAATGCATGTGAAACTGTTGTTGAGAAAGAGAAATTAGTAAGCATCATTGAATTGTACTGAAGATTTTCAGTAACCCTGAAAGATTATTTGGGTGACTAATGTAGCTTTTTAACACTGCGTGTAGGCAGCTATTAGTCAGAGTATTGATTGCACAGGGGAGCATGCTGTATAAATGTATGTAATTGCTTAACTAAGCAAATAGCTTTTTATCACCTACAGAAAATAATTTTACTTAATAGGTAAACATTCTCACCATGTTTCCCTCCTAGTCGCCATATCCTGTGCAGTTTCTGGGACTTGACTGTCTTGTGCTCTTGTTTTTTCAAGAGATGGGAATGTGGACTCTGTTAAGAGAAGACCACTGATTCTCATCATGAAATTAAAAGACTATCCTGAGGTGCAACCCGTACTTACATGTAGTGTGCATATAGTCTGCTTTTGTCCTTTGTGCCTTCATTTCTCAAGGAAAAGTTAATATTTTGTCTGTTGTGGTTTGCTTTGTGAACACTTTTACCTTTGATTTTGCCCTGCCAAGGCTCAAAACGCCCAGCAGCTACATGAGCGGATCCAGTCCGCAAGTATGGATGCCAAGCTGGAGGCCCTGAAGGACTTGGCCAGCCTCTCCCGCGATGTCACCTTTGCCCAGGAGTTTATAAATTTGGATGGCATCTTCCTCCTCACCCAGATGGTGGAAAGCGGCACCGAGTAAGCATCTTTTTTCCTGATTTTCTGTCTTATTCTCTTCAGAATTCTGGAAATTCGTTATGTTTCTTATATTTGCAATTTCTAGTTTTAAAGAACAGGAGGTGTGATCCTGTGACTTTGAACTACATACAGTGTTTTCAATTGGTATTACCTCAATAACAATAACAACAACAGCAACAACAATAATAATAAAGAGATCAGACATTGGTTAATCAGGAAAAAATGACTATCGAGATAATGCTTGACGAGGGGTTTGTAACTTAAGTGTCTTTATGTTTTGTACCTACTCACCAGACTGTATCTGAAACAAGGTGTAGAATTTTATAAAATAGTGAAATTTCAGATTTATGAGAGATTAGGTCATTATATATAAGAGTCTTTCCAATTGCTAAATTATAATTATGCCAAATATAAATCCCTCACATTCCTTGCCTAACCCCAACAAAATTTCCCTTCGACTCTATTAAAAAGAATTAGAATATAGGGCCTCCCTGGTGGCGCAAGGGGTTAAGTTGCAGCACTATGAAGCTATCCGCAGCCACCGCAGCACTGCTGACTTGGATCCCACTGTCCAGGGTGCTCATCCACATGGTGCAGCAGACCTGCCCGCTGCTCAGCAGTGTATTTCAATCAGTTGCCCGTTCTGTTCCCCACTCAGTCTCTGATGAATCCTCTTATCTCCCAGGCACTTCTGGCCTATACCCCAGCTCTTGTATGCATAAATAAATAAATCTTTAAAAAAATTAGAATACATAGTCATGTTTCAAAGTTTTACATTAAAACAATAGAGTGTCCCTGGATTAAAAAAAAATATTAATAATTGAATGGTGAAATACATGTACTTAATTATTTAAAATTAAATATAATAAACATTTAATAAGTACCTACTACATATAAAAAAGTGGGTGTTGGGAAAATTTAAAAAGGTGTTATTAGCCTTACTTTCTAAAAATTTATGGAGGTAGAATTCAATTGAGGTATAATTCCTCCTGAGCTCTGGGAAATTAGAGGTTGGACCAGTTACTTCTGAAAACCTTACAGAGGCTGTAATAGTCAATGGGAGTGGAGTTCCTTTATGAATGAGGCTGGGATGGGCATGTCTAATTGGAGGGATTTCCTTCTCAAGGAAAGCTTTGATTCTCTGGCATGATTCAAGACTGTAAGGAGCCAGATGCGTCTAGCACTTACATGCCAGGCTAGTGTCCATAACAAGCTTCTACTTTCATGGTGTCAGGTACTATTGACAGAGACTATCAGAGATCTAAGTTAAAATATGTGAAATTGCAAAATAAGTAACTTGTAGACTAATATGGTAAATTAATAGTATGCACAGCCAGGATAATACTTCTCAGAAAAGAGTTAATATCATTGGGAACTGGAGGCTTAAGCCATGGGTGACTTAAATCTCTGCCCCATACCTGGTGATTCAAAGAATGAGCAGATGACTGTACATGCAGGAGGCCCATCTCAGCCCACTCCCTTCCTTCCTTCCTTTCTCCCTTCCGATCACCTCCTACACTTGGCATTATTTAGCCTCTGCAATTGGCATTAGTGAGAGATTCTTCCCCCCCCCCCCATTCAGAGAGAGGATGTTTTATAATAGCAGGAGTATCTCCCATACAAGAATGTTCTGTGGTGTTTGGAGTTGGGGATTTTACCTCACAATTTGAAAAAAAAAATTGTAGGATTGAACAGGGAAAGAACATCAAAAATCCAAAAGCACTTTAAAGAAGATTTGGGTGAGCTGAGAAGAGAAAAAAGGCAATTGTTGGTATTTATTTATTTATTTATTTAAGATTTATTTATTTATTCATACAAGCACTGGGTACAGTTAGAAGCGCGGGAGGGTGAGAGAATTCACCAGAACCAGAGCAGGGAGCAGAATAGGCAGACAGATGAAGTACACTGCTGAGGGGAGCAGCGGGCTGCCGGAGAGGTCTGCGCGCCATGTGGGACCCTCGTCCTGTGGCCGGGGGTCGAACCGGCACTGCAGGGGCTGCGGGCAGCTCCGCAACCCAGCACTCAACTGCTGTGCCACCGAGGAGGCCCGGTATTTATTTTTTGAATGATAAGTTTTTGGCATTCACAGCTTTGAGAAGAGCAGGAAACCTCAAATTCTGTGTGTTATCAGAATCCGAAGTTGTTGCTATAAACTGGAGTTGGAGCTTAAAACAGCCAAAGAAAAGTCAAGTAAGCTTAGGACTCCCAAGAGACTCACCCAAGGAAAAGGACAAAAGGTTCTGTCCATGTAGAAGTACCAGGCTGAAATCTAGTGTGGAGTGTCTCAGATGGAGGATGGGGACAGGCCTCAATTGGAGCTCCATGTTGCACATGTGCAATGTGAGAAATATCATTACTGAATGAACTTTACGTGAGCCACAGTAATTGAGTTCCCTTTTAAAAAAAAAAGCCATTCACAGATCACAGTCATTAATATTTTAATTACTTATATGTAAGCCTTCCCAATTTGTTACATACAGCCAGCTTTCAGACAGATAAGCAGAACCCAAGGACACATCTTGGGTGAGCTCCAATTTGCATCTGGCTCTTCCCCTTTTGCTTCAGGCTGTGTCACTGGAAAGGAATGATGTCTTTCTGAATGCCCATCAGTGCCTTCCTCACCACTTCACATTGAAGATGGAAGAGGGAAAGACATCTCTTTTCCTCTGCTGGGTCCTGCAACACACACTAGGAAGTTATTCTTTTGATCCACAGCCATTTTCAGATCTTTCGCTCAGATTAAAAAGAAAAGAGATAGCTATCTTTCTCATAAGAAAACCTGGTTTCTCAATTAAACTTAGAGCAAGACTTTAATTAATTAACAGGAAACCTTTAGAATAGGAACTGCAAAAATTAAGTAGATCCTGCAATTTGGAAGGCATTTCGTCATGACTCCTGGACAGACTTCTAGATGGGAAAGACAGAGGTTTCCTAAGTAAGACCTATGGAAATTTTTAGGAAACAGTGAAGAAATGTAGGTGGAATTTTCTTCTTACTTTCTGCTATAATGAGATTCAAAGATTACTTGCATACTTGTCATTACCCAAGGCTGAGCTTTTGAAGGTTTCTCTCCAGCTGCTACCAGGAGGGGCTGTGGGGTACAATTACCACAAAGGAGCAGAAGTGTCACTTGGCAGAGCTCAGCATTTAAAACCTGAATTTCAGTTTTTCCATCCTTGTGGAATTTTGAAATTCCATTCTTAGTTTCAATTTGACACATAAATGTAGAAGTAAATAAATTTATAGAAACAAGTTTTGCTCCAGTCTGAGCAAGGAAGCAGTGGAAGGAACATTAAGGAAAAGACAGTGTTTTAAAGAAAGCTGGGTATTAGAAGATTTTTTAGAAATAATTTATTTCATTTTTTTTTGAAAGAAAAAATATACCTACACCTCTAAATCCAGTGTAGTGAGTTATATTGCATTTCTTTGGCTTTTAATAAAACATTGTGTTGTCTATGCTTCTGTGCACACATACAACTGCACAGTTCACCCTGTGTCCTTTCACTTTTAGACAGTCAGAAGAACAGGGTGGGGGGATATATTTCCAAGCATGAAAGGGCAGGATCCTTAGTTTCCTTCCCACTTGGCTACATGACAGGAAAATTACGCTGTTGGAATATGAGTAAGCTGTACCACCACCCTGCCCAGAAAAGTCGCGAGTGAAAAAAGTAAAATTTATGAATTTAAAGGAACTCTGACAACTTTTTGAAATTAGCTTTCTTTTGTTAATAAAATAATCATATATATTGTTTAAGAAGGAATATGTAAATTAGCAAAAAGAAGAGAATAAGAATTATTTGTAATCCACTTCCCCAGAGACAAGTATCTTTAACATCGTAGTATGCATTCTTTTATTTATTCTTTTCAATACATATATATGCACAGGTATTGCACACATAGAATTGTAATAGCATGCTCTTTATTGTCTGATTTTTGTACCTAACTGTATTTCCATGTAATTCTTTTTGTTGTCAGGATTATTTCATTTATAAACCTTTAGTGAGATGCAACTGACTCGCAATATAATACATAATTGGAAGCATGTGCACAATCTAGTTCACCCTATAGTTGGACATTATATCATTTTCAAAAGTTTTTCTTGATTGTGAACATTGTCTAATTAGCTTTCTTTTAGTAAAATCTTTGTGAATATTTGCTATAATTATCAAATTATTTTGTTGAAATAAAACTAATTCAGAGAATACACTCAAAGTTGTTTTAAAATAAGAACATGGTTTGTTGAAATGTCCTGGTTTATGCTTTGCCCTTCATGTTGGAGTGTGTCCATTTCTATCCAATAAACTGGTTAATATGGGCTGGCATTCTTTAGAATTCTAGCTTTCCTAAGAAAAAGAGCAGTGAGGTATTTGAGGAGTTCTCCTTATTCTGGGGAATTTACAAGTAATATTTATATCCTTTGAAGTCATTCCTCTAAAATTTGGCCATGTTCGTATAGTGGAAAAAGTTCCAAAGTTGTTATAGTTGTTATAGTTGTTAAGGTATGTATAAACCCTTAAGTAATTCTTAAAAGCATACCAAATTTGTGTAAATTATTAATTCTTTTTCTACTCAGTTGACATATGACATAGATGAGGATGTTTGTGTTTATGTATAGTTAAGTGTGGGTATGAAAATTGTTGTCATTGTTCATTAACACAAGAACAATTTCTTATTAAACTTTTGCCATTTCAGTCCTTTTCTCCTGACTTGATCCAGAGCTTAGGAGTTGGGGACACTAAGAGATAAACTGAGTTAAACTATTGATTTATAGCTAATCCATCCTTATGGATTCATTTAGCAAAGTGTATATTGTGCTGACTATTCCTGATACAGGGGTAGGCACACATGGGGGATGTGTGTGGGGAAAATGCAGAGCTTTATGGCAGTTTGGGACTACCTGTGACTTTTCATGAAATTTTATCTTCACACACAAAAAAAATGAATTTGTTTTGAAGAAGTAACTTTGTCAACTTCCAAGGACATGGAATGTTAGCTCTAACTCATGGACTTGCTTCTGAGGCTGTGGTATCTCTTATAAGTTTGCCTGTTCTGGAAGGTCTAGGCCAGGCCACATTATTCAGGACTCATTGTCAACAGTTAAGGCCAGGTCATATTGTGAATGTCCTGTACTTCACCTCAGACAGAGGCCTCTGACAGAGCCACTGGGAGGAGCAAGCTGCTGCCCACAACTAAGCCAAAAATGCTCTGTGTGGTCTGTGCTGACAGGGCCCAAGCCCTGAAGGCTCCCTGATTGATCTTCCCAGCTCCCTGGGCCTGCTTTCCTGGAGCCTGCACTTGGCTGAGCTTAAGGAGTTCCAACTGGAATAGCCCTTCCCAGGCCTGCCAGAAATTTGCATCACAAGCACCAAAGGGGCCAAACTTCTGGGGCTTTGTAGGGTTGTATGGCAGAAAATTCCTTAAATTGGATCTTCCTCTTCCTTATCCCTCTTTGCTTTGTCTCAAAGCCTTTGTCCTTCCCTCTGGTAATGGAAATGAAAAGGGGTCACAGCCTGTGAAAAGACTATCTTCTGCCAAGGAAAAGAATGCCATGACTTGGAGGAGGTGGGAACCCTCTGTCCAATCTGTCCAATCTGTCCAGCTTTCCCAGAGTTATGTGTTGTGGTGGTCATGTTTCATTAAAATGAGGGATGTACACACACAAAACATACATACATACATGCATACATAAAATGGAGAGAGACAGGGAAGAAGGGATGAGGGAGGGTGAGAAAAAGGGGAGAGGGATGAAAGAGAGAGAGGCTAGGAGTTCACCTCAGTTAAGAAAACATATCACAATAATCCTTCACCTTCTGGTTAAGCTTAATCTGAAGCCAACATGAGGAAGATGAGAAGTAAAAGACACTGTGATTCAGCCCTAAATAAGCTTTGAACTCTTGTTAGGGAGAACTTTCCGTGCTAGTGTCTGCTGCAGGAGGTGGAACATATGAAAACCTAAGGGTGCTCAGATCCCAGGCCAGAAAACTATTTTGAAAAATTGTACTGTCTGCTTTACACACACACCATACCCATACCCACCCACCCACCCAATATCACATATTATAATATTGATTTTGCAACATTTCTTCTAAAACTGGCACAAAAACACAAAGATAAACTGAGGCACATTAAAAATTTGAGTTTATTTGAGAAAAAAATCAGTTTGAATTGTTGCGTGCTAAACTGGTTAGGAATGCTCTGCTGACAGGAACAGAGGCAGGACTTGTAAAAAAGAGGCAGAAGTTGAGCAAAGAAATTATTTCATTGGCTACAGCTAAAAGCTTAGTTGGTTGTTCATGATTGGATGTCCTTAAGTTTTGATTGAATAACTTTGTGGTATTTATGGGTTTAGTTTTGTTTCTTACATAGACTACTAAGGCATTTAAGCCACCTCAGTCTGATGGTCTCCTTGTTTAATGTAACAACTCCAAACTTAATAGAAATGTCACAAGATCAAGTTTCACCAGTTGTCCCAGTTGTGTCCTTTACTGCAAAGATCTAATTCAAGATAGCACATTGCACCCAGTTGTCCTGTCTTTCTCTAGTCACTTTCAATCTGGTACTATGCTTTAGTTTAATTCCTTTCCTTTCATGACTTTTTGTGGCTATAGGTCTGCCACTATGTAGAATATCCTCCAATTTGGGTTTGTTGAAAGGTAATTCATTAAAGGTAATCTTCAAGGAAATAAAAAAGTATGGCTCTCATACATATAAAAATGATATAAAATGATATAAAAATGAACATATGTTAAAATAATTCATTTTCCTCATGTAATCTGAGGGAACCAGGCAGATATTACAACCATTTTGATGGAAAAGTCAAAGGACACAAATTTATATGGAGCAAAGGAATGAGAGATGAATTGCAAATGGAGACAAAACTGGTTTTCTGCCTGCAGGAAGGAAATCAGTCAAATTACTATTAGATAATAAAATATACACATTCCCCATTTATCTACAACTAAAAGGCAATGGTTGGAATCTAATAACCCAGGAGACTATGGTATATACCCTGTGTAGTTTTCATCTAAAGACAACATTCTTTATACTCTTATCAAATATTTTTTCATTATAGACCATATGATAGCTCCTTGGCTGGAATGTCACAGATGCTTGTTTTTGTTTTTTTCATTTTATTGATGGCACATGATGTCTCTTTGTCTTATTGCTGCTATATTAACTTTTACCAGTTGACTGAAATAACAGCTTCCAGTTAACTCTACTGTAATGCCTGTCTCCATATTTATAATTAATTAATTAATAATTTTGAAATAGTACTATGGAAAATGGTACAATTCAGTTTTGTGTGTTTTTCCCAAGATTTTCTTCAATACCAGCACACCACTTTTTAATGGACTTAATTCATTTTTCTTTTATTCAGTGGGCTATAATCTATCACTATGATTATTTTTTTAGATATTCACTTTGTGCAAGATTTGGCTGTAGAAATTCCATCAAGCTGTTTTCTGTGTCTTTTACCTCTACACCACTATTCTATGAGTATTTCTTTACTTTCTGGCTCAATGGGTGTTCAAGACTTATCTAGATCTTTACTTGCCTCAGCTCTGGCAGGAACCATTTCTTCAAGGAGCCCCAATTTCTTTTACTAACGGATAAGTGTTTGACTCTTCCATGAGGGTCTCACCTCTGATCAGTTCTGCCTCTGCACAACCACCTACTTCTTTGACTTGTCAGTGGTTTTGTGATGAAGAAATGTTTTTGTGTTTTTTTTTTTTTTTTTTTTGAAAAAGGGCAGCTAAAGGAAGGGGAGGGAAAAGGGACATAGAAGATCTTTATATAAATATTTTTCAGCCCCAGATTTACAAAAAACTAGATCTGATCTTCTCATGATCAATTAGGCTACTGAAGTGGATATAACTTAAGTGGTCAAAAATGTGAAACATCTTCTAAAGAGGCAAATCATTTTTCAACTATTTATAGAGTACCAACTCTGCATGTACCTGCCATTATAGTCATTAGTCACAGTGCAGAGCCTGCCTTCAGGGAGCTGGAAGGACAGTGAGATGGCCTCAGTCAGACTTAGTAGGTGCACATGTGGGCAGCGTGCTCTGTTTGGTCAAAGAGAGGAAGTCAGAGGTCAGGGAGATTTCCCAGGTGAGCCTCAGTTTTGATTTCATAACTTTGGGGCATATGCAAACTTAGATTTTGGTTTGCTTCCATAAGTAATGAAGGCTTTAAAGTTATCTCAGGTTAGTTTAAGATAGCACTTAACTAGTTCGATAAGTAGGAGAAGGGGATTCAATACAGAAGGAAGTACATAATCCCAGAGGGATGTGGCTGACATGAGGAATGGGAATGGTTTGATGAGATCAGAATCATTTGTTTTCTTATCTTCTTGAACACAGCTTTTTTTTTTTTTTTAAAGACTTGTTACTATTTTTTTTTTTAAAGATTTATTTATTTATTTATTTATACAAGCACTGGGTACAGTCAGAAGCATGGGAGGGTGAGAGAATTCACCAGAGCCAGAGTGGGGAGCAGAGCAGGCAGAAGGACCGAAGTACACTGCTGAGGGGAGCAGCGGGCAGCAGGAGAGGTCTTGTGCGCCATGTGGGACCCTCCTCTGGTGGCCGGGGAGCAGCCGGGGATCGAACCGGCGCTGCGGAGGCTTCAGGCAGCTTTGCAACCTGGCGCTCAACTGCTGCGCCACCGGGGAGGCCCAAACACAGCTTTTAAGATGCATAATTGTCCTTTTTGGTGGACAGATTTGTTTGCATGCAACCATCCCAGAGTTCTCTCTGTTGTCAAGGACTATTTCAATGTCTCATGATGTCTTTCTTTTCTCTCAAAAAAAAAAAAAAAAAAAAAGAAAAGGTAGACTTTATTGGCATTTTACCAAAGAAAAATAATCAACTATTTCTTATTATTGAGTATATGCTTAAGAATAATTGATCTAGTACTTTGGGCTCCGACTTTTTCATCAAAAATACACCCATTCTTTTTGGTAGGGATTTTTTTCTTTATAGGTCATATACCCATTCTGATCTAAATGAAGTGTTTTTGTTGCCTTTGCATTTAAGTAAATATAATTCATTTGTTACTTGTCTTTTGATTATTTCTTATCATTAGAGAACACCAATCACCAATTTATTGCTCTAAATAATGTTTTGAAATGAATAGTTTCTTTTTTTCATGGCAGTTAAATCTGCCCATATCTAATTTTGAGCTTTCTTTGAACTATTCGTTTTGTTAAAATCATTGTCTTCAGACATGCTCTTCACATGGTTGTTTTTAAATTTTGCAGTCGATACCAGAAGTTGCAGAAGATCATGAAGCCTTGGTAAGAATTTATAATCAGTTGATACAGATGATGTAATACTTCCTTCTTTTCTGCATAATTGAACCCTACACTCTGATTTTATAACTGTGCTTCTAGATATTTTGAGTGATTTTTTAAAAATTTGTGTTTGATGTTCTTATAAACAGTTTCTTAACACAACTTATTTCCCCTTTATCTTTACTTTGTAGTAGAAAGGGCATTTTATGTTTGTAACCACAAAATGATCACATCAGGATTGCTACCCTTCTCCTAGAGCAAGGCTAGGCATAATTTTATATATTACTTTAAACAAAAACTTTCTTTTTTGTGGCTTGTGTGATGTTCTAAGTCAAAGTCTTTTATTTTCTTTAATGACTCAAGAAGAAAAATATCTGCCATAACAAATATTTAGGGTAGAACCATGGAATGGAAATTATGTAGTTTGAATCTGAGAAAGTGTTCAATCACCTATCAAGTGAATGATGTGGTAATTGTGTTTAGAGATCTCAGATGTCTTTCTTAGAGTTTTCCCTCTTTGGTGCCATTCTTACCCAGTTAACTTGGTTAGTGCAAATAGAGTTTAACAACTTCTCTACAAAAGTTATTCTGTACAACTTTCCCTTTGCAAAGTTGTTTAAGCAGATAACTTTATCTTGAGAAGGAAGACTGAGTAACATCTATGTGTACCTTATTTTTAAGCCCTCAGAGAAAACCTTCAGTGTATGGCACTTGTCTGAAATCACTTCTCCTCATCTACCTGGTATTTCCAGATAGAGAAAGCATGGATTGCAGAAACTCTACAGTTACTGAATTCTAATGCAGCAGAAAGCAATATTTAGTTTTTAGAGTAAAACTTCTTAAGTCTTATTTTTATATAATTTAGTACATTACCAATTAATGGCCATAGACTCCATCTGTTGTGAGAGTTTATTCTGTTCTGGGCCTTGTCTCAGTATTTACATTCATTCTCTCTCATATTTATTCTACCTTGCAAGATCCATGAAATCAGCATCATTTCCTTGATGCAGAAGTTTTAGTCAGATGGTGGTTCTGGGATTCAAAACTATTTTTTATTTTCTATCAAACTCATATAACAGGCTAGTGTAGAAGAAGAACTTAAGTCTCTGAAGACTAATCCATTCTTAAAATTTGTCAGACGGTAGTTTTAGTCTTCTGGCATTTGCGTATGATAGAAGTTTGACTGCTTATGGGACATTGTTTGTTCAGGAGCTTCCTATAGGGTTGGCAGAGACTTTGTTATATCTACTTCTGTTTCCGCTTTCCATTTTACCTTTTATAGAGGCAATCAGATTTACCTCCTAGTCTGTAGATTTTCTTACCCAATCCTGTTCCCTATCTCTTTATCTTTCACAAGCACAACCCTATCCCTCTCTCCTTAATAAAACTCATATTTTCTTAACTCCATGTCTGCATTAGCTTCTCAGGGGGTTTAACTGATGCATTGAACCTAACTCATGATGAAATGGAAAATATGAATAACCATATCTATTAAAGGAATTGAATTCATTATCAAAAGCCTTCACACATTGAAAATTGGTTATGCTAGTGGGTTCTGTCATATATACACAGAAGAAAAACCAAATTTACACATATGCTTTCAGAAAATAGAAAAGGGAGCACAGTTACCAATCATTACATGAGGCCAATAGCACTCTGATACCAAAACCTGACAAAGACAATTTAGGAAATAAAAACTCTAGACCAGTTCCCTTAATGAACAGAGGTACAAAAATTACCAGCAACATATTAACAAATAAAATGTAATTAATATATAAAAAGAATGATACAGTATAAACTTCTAGTTATAAACTAAGTTATAGGGATATAATGTGAAGCATGGTGACTAGTTAATAATGCTCTATTGCATGTTTGAAAGTTGTTAAGAGAGTAGACTTAAAATATCTCATAAAAGAAAAATTTGGTAACTATATATGGTGATAAAAGTTAATTAGTTTATGTTGAAAGATTGAACTCCCCCCCCCCAATTTTGGGAAAAAGGCAAATTTTTCCCAAATAAAGTTTGCTTTTTATACTTCTGTTCAACATTGTACTGGAGTTTTTAGCCATAAGAATAAACCAAGAAAAAAATAAAAGATAATTATCAGAAAAGAAGAGGTAAAAGCAACTGTAGTCATAGAAGATGTCTGATTATCTATGCAGAAAATTCTAAGGAATCCACAAAGAAACTGCTAGATAATTTAATTTAGCAAGGTTTCAGGGTACAATTTATCTTTATGTAAAAAAAGTATATTTTCATATAGTAACAGCAAGCGAGTTAGTTATTAAGGCATTGTGATATTGTTATAAGGTAATAGATCAGTGAAACAGAGTAAAAAGTCCAGAACTGACCTACACATTTTCAATCAAGGAGCCTAAAAGTGTTTGCTGATACAGATATGCTATGATTCAGAAGGCTAAGGGAATGTCTGAAGGTTGATTTAGAACCATACATTTTAATGTAAATAAATTTTACCACAAAGAAAACAATGCATGGAAAAACTCAAAGGACTGAGCAAAACAATATTCATTAACTTTGTAGATAAGAATATATATAGTATGTTTTATTGACAGCCTTAAAAGTGGAATTTATTTGCATCTTTTCTCCTCTTCTTTATTGGGGATGGTGCTCTAAGGAGCAAGTGCTCTAAGGAGCACTTTCAGTAGCAGTGTTCCTTGATGAAATTAGCACCATAGATTTAAATGCTCTAAGATGGGTTGAATTTTGTTGGAGTGAAGATGGTCTCTACTGAGCTTATGAGAAACATTTATTTGAATCATTCCAGCACACATGGTGTGTTGGCTGTGACAGTGTCTCGCGACCAGCATGTAAAGTTTGCAGTTAGTTTAATTTGTGGCAGTCAGAACTGCAAAATCTTTAGCTTAGCACTTTATAAAAACAAATAAACCGAACAAATAAAAATGTTTCTGCATGTGCCATGTGGTTGCTTTATATTTGTAGATCTTATTGCTTTGATCTTCTGCAGTCAGCATTGACTTCAATGGAAAGTCCTTATTCCTTCTTTTGAGCTGATTCATGTTTCTAGGAGTAGAAGTAAATATCTTTGCCTGACTTTGATAAGACCTTTGATAGTCACCTCATTTGAAATAAGGTGATTGAGTTGCTTAATTTGAAATTCAAGAAGAAAATATAGTAAATGTTAAAAATTTTGTTTTAAGAATAATTTTTAAATGAATTAGAGAATAATTATAAGAATAATTTTAAATGAATTTTAAAATGAATTCATTTAAAAATTAATATTTTTAAATTATTTATAAACATAATAAATGTAATAACTATTATAAGTAAATATAATGAAATGTAATAAACTTTTAGCAGGGCTATCCTTTCCTTGAATTAAGAATTTAAAGTGTGGTTTTGAAAAAGTTCTTTCTCCCACATAGAAACTGAGTATGCCAGAGGGCAATCACCCATAACAAATTATGTATATTATACATACATTATACACATATGTATGTATTATATAATTATATATGTATGTTTATTATATATTTTATAATATATAAAACAATATTTAGACACAGTATTAATGACATATATACATTATAATATAATATGCATGATTTATATAATATGTGCATAATATTTTATATCAATATCATTATGTTGAATTGATTGTGTGATCAATACATAGATAAAAATGTTGTTAGGTGAGCCAAAAGAGTGATTCTTCCTTTGGTCACATTGGGGTGTGATAGGAAAAGCTTCTCTCTCACTTATCAATTATATACACTGATGGATAACTGTAAAGCACAGAAATCTGCAGTCTTAGAATTTGCTTCAACTCCTTAACAAAGGGGAGATTGAAATCCTGACCCCAAAAGCAGCTTGGAGATTGGAAACCAAATTGTTCTCCTACTCTCCAGCTTTCTTCCCAAGTCCTTGAAGCTTTTTCTGGGAGTCTGTAGGCAGACTTTTGGAACATTTGAAAAAGAGGGATAATCCCCATATATTTACTAAGGCCATTTGACTCTGGGCCCACTGAGCTGAGAGCAGAGTCATTTTACCTTTAGATAATTAGAGAGCATAAATATAATTTATCTTCTGCTTTTAAAAGAACTAATGAAGACAAAGATCATCTCTGTCCTCAGCCTCAGGTAACTTCAGGGACTGTGAAGAAGAGTTTGTTTCTACTAGTGTGTACTGTCCTTTGTCACTGCCTGTTCTTGCTTTTTCTGTTAGGTGATGGCATTTTAGGCAGTATTATTCACTGTATGGAGGCATGAATGCCATCTTCCAATATCACATATATGTGACTCTCAGCCACTGAGGTCTCTTAGCAGTCAAACTACTAATAATGCAAATGGCAGTTATTAGATATGATATGGTGTTGCATTTCCATTTTTTTAAGTAAAAAAAATAGCTAATACTGTTTACTGCTAATATGACACATTATTATATAATAGCATTTTCACAGTAATACTAATGCTTACCTAGTCTATTAATAAATCTTACTAATTGCCTTTACTACCTGGCTCTTTTATTTTCCTGAGGCAGCAGCCCCTCACCACCTCCCTTTTATTTTTCAACCTGATGTTGGATTTTCTTGTGACTCATTCCTTATTGAAAGAGTCCTGGAAATATCATTTAACCTTTCTTGATGCTCATTTTAAATCAATTTCATCTGTCTTTCTACATGTTTTGTTTTCTCCAAATAAGTTTGAATTTTCTGGTTTGGAATTTTTTTTTGAGGCATGATCCTCTGATGCCACCTAGGGGGCACCTGTAAGATTGGGGTTACTGATTTGACACTGAAAAGTCTTAAAAAAAAAACAAACAACAAACCTCTTTTCAGTTTGGCCTAAATCGTTTGGCTTTCCTTGCATTTTTCCTCCCTGACTCCAAGGACAGAGAATCCTTGACACAATGAAGACAAACATTTGAAAATCATAGGCATTGTTTACTTTTTAAAAATATGCCTTTGCACAATAGGTGTATATACATATGCATATATACATATATATACACACATACTCATGTGCTGCTATCTATAGCGCACTGCTCCATGGGCTTTCAGTATAGCAGCTGTTTCAGTGCTTCAACTATCCTCAGGGTTAGGTATCACCACTCCCATCATCATCGTGTCCCCTTTTTTATATAGTTGAAGAAACAGGCATAAAATGTTTAAGTAACTCACCCACTTGGTGCTGAAGAGACAACTTCTACTTCGTGACTGCAGAAATTACCCTTGCAATAACCATTTCTACCTATTGCTTCTCATCGCCTCTGATTTCCTGAAGCTTGAGTCAACAGCCCTTTCCTGATAGGCACTTCCCCTTTCATAGGTTTTTACTAGCATTGTGGCCTCTGTGGTCGTGTAGAATTGTAAAGGTTGTTATTGAGCAGGACCAAGTACACTAGGAAGAAGGGAAATAACACAGCTGTTTAAAAAGAAATATGAACCTGTTGTCTATTCATCAAAAATGGATGAGAAGATTTACTCTAAGCATTTCATGAGACTTTGTAGAGTAGCAATTGTAGTGTATGTCAACTCATAGATTAAAAATTTGAACAATCAACTTTATTTTTCATGAAAATCAAGCTTAGGTATAAGTGCAGTTGCATATAGTGTTGGGATCCTGATGAGAATAATTCAGTGGACTTGAGGAAAGAACACTTATCTTGAGAGTATTAAGTTTATTATGATGATAATTTACAATAGAGGTGAGTTTCCGGAAAGGATACAAAGAATCTGTTAAAGTGTTATTTTGAAAGCTCTGGGAACTAGGATGTTGTCTGATAAAGGTTTTGGGGAAGCTGTTTTAGAACAGCTTCAGATAAAGTATCTGAACTTGCTTGCTCTGTTTGGAATTCTAATCCACACATAAGATGCCCCCTTCAGCCTTCTGAGTCACAGCAAGTGTTACAGTCATTATCTCTGCAGATAATCCATAAAGTCTGTTACTAAAAGATAAAATGCTGACCTGTGTAACATAGAAATGGATATGTTTATTTACGTATTTATTTGTATTTATATGTTTATGTGTGTACACTCATCCAAACACACACACAAATACGTGCATGCACACACACAGATTACTTGATTCCTTTATTCTCTTGCAAAGTGCTATACTCTTAATAGATGTATTTCTGATCTTCCCTATTGGATATCCATGGATAATAAAAGAAACACATTGCCTTCTCTTAGTCACCCTACCTTTAATTTGCTGAAAAACTTTCCTTTAAGCTCCCATTTACTGAATGATTATATATGCACACTTTATTAAGTGCTCCTCACGTTGTCCTGTGGTAAAATAGATATGATTGTCCAGTTTTCAGCTGAGAGAGTCACAGGGAGAGATTAATGAATTGCCTATTAGGACATTGATTCCCTGAGGAAAGTCAGTGTGTTCCCAGTTTTGTCCAACTGAAGCCCTGGCTCACCTCCGCTAAGTCTTCCTGCCTCCTTCCCACTGACTCACATTTGTGATGAGTGGTCTCTGGCTTGGCTGCTTATCTGAATGAACTTTGATAAATCTTGTATTAATTTTTTTAAAGCTTTCTTATGTCTGTATTTTTCTTGTGTTCCACTTTTGTGTCCATTTCTATTATCCCTTCCTGTGTTTTCCAGCTTTGGAGACATGCTGTCTTTCACCCTGACGGCCTTTGTTGAACTGATGGACCATGGCATCGTGTCCTGGGATACATTTTCGGTGGCGTTCATTAAGAAGGTACTGCAGATTGTGCTTGCCTAGACTTACATTACTTGCTTCTTTCAGAGATCCTTTTCTCTGCTTTAAAATATGCTATAGTTTTATCCTTCAGCTCTTTGTATTGAAAGGTGGGCATAATTTTGATAGTATTATGTATGTGGAGACCAGAGAGCCAGAATTCTATATGAAAATGACTTTTTCTCCCCACCAGGATCACTAGGGGTTGTATGTGAGAACACAAATTGTCAAAGGAAATGGAGTTGTAACATTGCTAAAACAATAGAGGAGTCGGCTGTATGGACTCCTGTGCATAAGAGGCCTATTCTTGAAGGCTCTATTGGTCTCAAAACCTAAGTGGAGTTTCTACTGGCCTGCCAGAACCTTCTGTCCTCAACCTGGTGTTCAGAAAAAGGGAACAAGATAGAGTATACTGAGTCCTCAAATGCCTGGATTTGAAGCAGGGATAACAGGAAGGAGGAAGCAGGGATAGGGATAAAAGGAAGGAGACATGCCTGGGTCCATGCCTGTTAGGCAGAGTAAGTCTGCTTTCTTGTAATCATGGTGCAGTAAGTATCTCTGGGGTCAGTGAGTTCCATTCACCCTTCTTCTTTAGGAGGAAGATAATAAAGGGATGAACAAAAGGTGAGCCTGGCATGGGGAGAAAAGACAAAAGAGTTCTCACAATTCCCTAATAAAATGTATCTGCAAACTTACACTTCTCTTTCCTATCTTCTAACAAAAAAATAAGTAGCTTTGACTTTATCACTGTTGAATACAATATCAAATCATGGATTACTGTTATTTACAGATTTATTAACTTATTTTTCCTCTCTTTGTGAAATGTTATAACTTTACTGGCATTTTTCTTTCCACCAATGTATTAGGAATGAAGAGATATTTGTAATTCAAAAATTTGATTTATAACCATAGATTCCTGGGAAGGGTTATTTAGAGCAGAATGTCAGAGAACCTGTGCAAAATTTGGAAAATCAAAGCAAAATTCAATAGAAGTCACTTGAATTTTTAAACCTTTGATTTTGTATCAATGGTCAACTTAAATAAAAACGTGCAAAAGTTAGTACAATATGTTCCTATATGCCCTTCATGCAAATTTCTGTAATGCTAACATTAGGCATAACAATGGTACATGATCAAAACTAAGAGATTTACAGTGGTGCAATAATTACCATTATTTAATTTCACCAGTTTTCTTATCATATTCTTTCTCTGCATGAAAGATCCCACACTGAATTTAGTTGTCATGTCCACTTAGTGTCCTCTACTTAGTTCCGCAGTTTTTCTTTGGTATTTATGACTTTGATAATTTTAAACAGTACTGGCCAGTTATTTCATAGTGTGTCCCTTAATTTGGGTTTGTTTGATGTTTCCCTTATGATTAAATAACGGAGGTTATGCATTTTTTACAATGCTGGATAAGTAATGTTGTGGTCTTCCCAGCATATCATATCCAGATACATGATGTTAATATGTCTTATTCGTGGTGATGTTGACCTTGATTATATAGTTGAGATGTTGTCTCCTGGTTATTCTCACTGTGAAGCCACTACTTTTCCTTTTGAAGTTAAACAGAATCTTGGGGAGAAACCACCTTGATTTGAAGACCATGGGAAACCCTCTAGTTCTAGAATTGAAGCAATTAGCACTCTTCTGTAATAGTTTTTGCTCATTTGACTGGCTCTCCCAATAGACCATGAACTCTAACCATGAAACTTGGTTTTCTTCATGAATATCCTCAGGGTCTGGCACAAAGTAAGACCATACTACATTTTTGTGAAATGAAAGAATATTTGCTTGAGAAGCACTTTTTTAAAAAAATCTTAGAACATGAAGAAGAGAAAGGATATGGTAGCAGTGTATCTAAGTATATTTCAAGGAAAATTTCATTTTTGAGTGGAAAAGGATTGCAGTTTTCTTTAAGTGATGTGAGAAATGATTATACAGAATGACAATTAATTTTCTAGCTACCTGTGAAAATGATTTTTGTTCACTGAAATTAAATTTAAAAATCACATAAAATTTAAGGAAGCAGAGCCTAACAGTCTTGGCAGTTTAAATTTAAAATTTTAAGTATTTTACAAAAGGCAAGATATTCAACATAATTTCATATCCTCATTCTTAATCATTCTATTTTCCTTATGTGATTAAAATATGATCATTTGAAAATGGCTTTGTAATCTATAGCTTTTGTAAGGTTAACCTTTTTTATTCCTTAGCTGGACCAACTTCAGTACTTTGACAACCCAGGATTGTATGCAGGCAACTGTCTTTTAAATGGAGCTTTATCTCCACAAAAATCAACTAGGAAATGATCTGACAAAAGATGTTTATCTCTGTGGTCCAGACTTGCCTCTCTATTAATGCCAAATTCATTTCACTTTGGGGAATTATTTTTTTCCCCTGTCAACCCCTGTCTCCTTCTCTATTACTTTATCTATTTTATTGTCTAGATATTTGGTTGTACATTCCAGTTTACAAACCTTATCTGCTATAAATCACATCATTTCATAAACACTCCGAGACTGGAAATCTCTTGATGCCAATATACAATGCTGTTGCCTTTTAAAGATTTGGCTATTTAGGAAAATGATAGGAAGACTCAGAGAGGAAAGCATAGGGGGAAAACCTAAAAATTTCCACGAGTTGTTTCTCCCCTAGACAAGAATAATATCACTACCTTTTTGGAAGAAAGATTTCATACAAATTCTCTTGAAACCTTCCTTCTTCAGAAGAACATCACTCTGTAGTGTAAGTGCCTTGGACAAATATCAAGCCGTTTCAGTATACAGACCTAGTAATTTTTGCCTCTTAAGAACTTGAGAGATTTATGAGCCTTCTCTGGCTGGGATAATGTAAGATATGGGAGTGGAAATCCATGCTCTTCATAGTTCTTTTTGGTTCTGATTAACATAGGGCTATTTTACGATTTCATTAAGAAATGTTTGTGATTTTAATATTTTGTATCATTAATTCATGGAATGCTATTTAACTTCTTAAAATTTAAATATTCCTGTTTTATTTAAGTACATTTTTAAATGAATGACATTGTATGGAGGTAACAACATATAATTATTAGTAATATATAGTAATTATGTAATTATTACTAGCTTCTCTCAAGTTTTCTTCCTTATGACATGGGCTTACTTTCCAGAAGCAATCCTTTGGCTGGTTTAGGCTAGGTCATCTGTGTGGGCAGAAGTGCAGAAATGGTGCAAGGAAAAATTTAAAGGCAAAGGAAGTCATTATCTTTTGGGGAATGAAGGAAATTAAAGATTAACCAATTTTTTTTAAAGATTTATTTATTTATTTATACAAGCACTGGGTACAGTCAGAAGCGCGGGAGGATGAGAGAATTCACCAGAGCCAGAGAGGGGAGCAGAGCAGGCAGAAGACCGAAGTACACTGCTGAGGGGAGCAGCGGGTGGCAGGAGAGGTCTGCATGCCAAGATTAACCAATTTTTAACATCCCATTGCTATACTAAGATCTCTAGTTTTTAAACTAGACATAGAAAATATTATTTGTACATTCATAAATAAGGAGCTCTATAGTCATTACATTTACTGAATCAACCTTGATGTTATTAGTTCATTAGGTAAAAATACTGGGTCATTTAAATTTCTGGTTAAAACAAGACAAATAAAAACAAAAGGTAGAAGTTAGATACAAAAAACAACTAGTATTGCCTCCAGAATTGTACTTAGAACTCTAAAGGGTGGTGTGCCTGCCCTCTGCAGGTACTTAGCTAAGTGTTATACACAAAATGCTAATTAGGCCACCTACATTAGGCTTGCTGAAATTATGGGTTCCATATGTCATTGGAAGAGGTGAATTAATAAAAAATGGATGAATTTTAGAGAATACTTGATGAAGGAAAAGGATCATTTTCACTAGGAAAGAACTATATAGATATGACAATTGGAAATGAACTATGTGAGTAGGATACAGATATGTCTGCATTAGAGCAAAGACCTCTATTTTCCCATCACTGAGCAAGCCCTTTGGAAGTAGGTAAGAGTTAATAATTTGTGAAGATCTTTAATGCTTGTAAAAAAAAAAAGTATATTTCATATCAGAAAACAATTGAGAGTTCTTACTGAATATTTTGAGAAAGGAAATAGTTAAAAGTGTATTTATAGAAATAGAGGGTAAATTTTCATTATGAGAAGGAAATTTTGAACTTAGAAGATGTTTTAGTAATCCAGGAATGAGTTGAATTGGTAGGTCAGTGTTTTACATATACAGCTGAATGTGTATCACAGGGTTAGAAAATAGGGAACTGGGGATAATAATAACTAATGATGATGGCAAGCTTGACAAAGGTGATAATCGAAAAGGGAGGATTAAAAAGGCAATGAGATTGGTTTTTATCCTTGTTTAATGTTTGACTTTGTTGAAATATCTAAATGCAACTATCCATTTGGATCCCAGGAATGAGCACTTAACATACTCCATAGTAAATACCTCTTATTTACCTGTCCCTGCTACACTCTAAGGTCCCTAAAGTTAAAAATCATATGGATTTTGCTCATCTTCTATTTCCATATCCTAGGACAGTGTGAACATGTTTTTTGGCAATCAATAAATTGATATCAATCAATATTACCTGAATGAATAAAAAGGGGAATAAAAACTTTGGATGGGGGAAGTGAGGGAGTTTGATAGCAGGCTCTTGGATGGAAGATTCTCCATGGAGTCTTAAATTTACATTCAAATTTATTAAATGGACACAAGAAAGAGAGCATGGAAGAAGGAGAGAACTCATGAAGAGAAACTTAGAAGTATTGTCAGTGACTTTTTTGTGAGTTCTTCAGTTTTATAATTACATGCCACGAATCTGCTGGGATAGTGAAAAATTTGTAGTATTGGTGGGGAAGTTAAAGAGTTTATCTTCTATTTAGAACAGATCTAAGTTAAGTGTTAAACTATGAGCACAGTATGAGCATAATTGCATTTTTGTCAGAAAAAGATGACCTGAGAAAAAGAAAGGTGATCTTAGCATAGTAGATTTGACAGAATAAAATAGACTGTGAAGATTAAGGCACTAGCTTGCCAAGGCCAGTAAACACTTCGGAGAACTATATTAACCATGAAAGGAACTAAAGTAGTCTTTGGAGAACCTTAAAATTCTCATACTTTTCCTATCATTTGTATTATAGAGTAATAGCTTTCTGGAGTATAAAATCATAATGTTACTACACGCATTCATGTCATTTATTATTATCTTCCCCTGAGATCCAGATATATATGAGGGCAGAGAGGGTGTTTTTGTGTATAGTCCTCTCCCAGGGCATCAATGCTTAGGAACACTTATGATGTTAATTGTCAGTTGCCAGAATGCCTTCACGTTTTATTTTGTACAAGGATGGAGAGGGGATGTGAACAAGGAGCCCATGGGGCAGCAGTAAAGGAGAAATTAATGTCGACAGGGAGAAGCAGCAAGTGTCCATTAGTCATGAAACCAAGTTACTTAGTTTTTAAGAAAGCAGTCATCATCGCTTCTTAGCCTTTTGGCTAAGATCAAGTGTAAGAAATAGTCATTATGTTGATATAATAATAAGCTTTTAGTGTGAGTTGTCAACAGACAGTAATAACTTTTAATGAGACCTCTAAAATAAATCCTTTATGGTACCCTTGTGTTTGGATTAATTTGATCCATTTTCCTAACCCTGATTTTACTTCCCGCTTACATTGTAATTTATTATGTTTGAGGCCTTAGTGATTAATCCCTTAGGGAATATGTTATAGGGATTAACCTATTATTTCAACTATTAGCCCTGCTAATTTAAATGTTTTCCTGTTTGCTAAATTTGAGAGAAATGTATTTTTACCATAAAAATTTGGAAGACTAGGGCAAAGAATGAAATCACTCTTTGTTGAGGAATCACATTTGTTGAAGAATAGCAAGAAAAGTAGCCAGTAACTGAAAAACTGCTAGTTGAATGGTGTTGACAGAGTGATTTGTGTGAGTCCCTGAAGAACATAACAGGATCATAATAAGAACATCAAAGTCATGGATTGTGTGGGTGAGGGAGTAGCCTGGGGATGGGAGGGAATGACTATTAGTATCTGTTGAAATTACTGTCTCAGAGAAACACAGGAGTCCTTAAAATATATATGTTGAAATCAACTGAAAGTGGAAACTCAGAAATATAATCCCAGAAAAAACAGGCAGAATAATTCTTTGAAACAGTCTCTCTTTTTTTAAAAAAATGCTTATTATTGAATTATAAAAAATAGGATAAATATGGTACATTGTAAGAATGCCATTAACAATCATCATTGACTAATTCCTTGCCTTTTTGTTGTAATTCCAGGTACTTTTCATCTTTTGTCTGGTGTTTCTTAAATGATCACTCTGTTTACTTGATTTGCTTCCTTGTTTGTTTGTTTCTCTGCTTTGTTTACTGCTGAGAGGTCAATTGTGTCTCACTTGGATTTTCAGATAGCAAGTTTTGTGAACAAGTCAGCTATAGACATCTCAATCCTGCAGCGATCCTTGGCAATTTTGGAGTCAATGGTGCTCAATAGCCATGACCTCTACCAGAAGGTGGCGCAGGAGATCACCATCGGCCAGCTCATTCCTCATCTTCAAGGGTAAGCAAGCTCATACCTCGGGGACAAGGGGAAAAGCTTCAAGACAGCCACCATGACACCCGGGGAAAAATTTGTATTGGATTGATTAAATATCAAGAAAGAGAATCTTGACTTGGGGTATCTGACACCATGTACCACGCTCATCCCCCATCACACTGAAATGTCAGGGGTACTAGCCCCAGGGTGAGCTCCATGTCTGTTGTCCACACTGTTCTGTTCCCAGTTCCTGACCCTTAATAGAATCTCAGTTTTGATAATATTGGTAAATAGCAGTAAGATTTACTTTTAATGAGATGTAATAGGACAACTTGTTCTTTAAGTTTTTGACAAAGTCTTTCCTTAATCACATAAAACAGTATTTCCTATATAAATAAGCAAGTAATTTCATAGTAGTTTCATAGTTAGGGATTTTTAAAGGTATATTTATTTTTTAGGTTCAAGGTGATCGCAAAGACCTTTTTTTCTATGTCATAATGTGTCATGTGTCTTCTCAAGTGCCTTAAACTATAAGACAAGGCCCTAGCAGCCTGCAGTTCTTAGGGGCTTCTCCCTTTCTCCACCATGGGCAGTTTATAAAGTTTCTCTGATACCAGATTAAGAAGAAACCTCTTGTACAGTCCTACTTAATATATGAAATTATTGAGGGTTGAAGGAGGAAACAGATATCCTAAGCTAGCTTATACAGGACTAGGAGGAAACCTGATTGGCTAGCTTGGGTTGCTAGCGTAGGGTGGGGATGTGAGGATATTCAGTAATTCTCAAAAATAGAAAGTGTTAATAGCTGTGTGAAAGTAATATGAGCTTTGAAAGTGCCTTAGATGTTTCCTTTATTTGGAGGGGACACTGTGACCAGAAAGTAAAATCTTCAAGTCCCACCAGAAGGTATGGATTGTGGCCTCAGGGAAAATTAGCAAATGCTCTCGAGTAACGACTTATATGAAATTACTCTAGAAATATCAGTTTCCCTGAGTGTGAAACATACTAACTTTATAGTCTGTATTTTTTCTTTAACTGTCAAGGGTACATGTATATTCACAATGCAATTTGCAGGAATGTAGAGTTTATTATTTGTCAAATGCTGTGCAAGAATTTTATATACCTTATCTCATTTTATTCTAAAAGCAACCCCTTAAAATAAGTGTGTTCTTACCTGGTGCTACAGATGAGGGAACTGTTTTAGGGACAGCCCTTGAACTTGTCCTAGGCCTCACAGCCTATGTCCTAGCCTTACAGTGATGCTCTGTGCCTTGATTCTCATCCTGTGTAAGGCCGTATTCAGAGATCTACTGCTCCCTAAATTAGCTTTAACTGTAGCATACGGATATTTCTTTGCTTATATCTTGGGTCCTTATTTACTGTTTACCATGCTACTTACATGAACTCTTGGCTTCGTGGAATTTCTGATTTTATTCTGGTGAAAGTCAAAATTTGTAGACATAAATACCTGTTCTTATTAAAAATTCTATTTGAAGAAAGGTTTTTAGAATATGTAATAGCCCTGGAAACAAATCAGTTTCCTTTGTGATACACACAGGAATGTGGGGACACTGAAAACTACCCCCAGATATACTTCATGTATTGCAGGGGAAATAACACATATGCTCATGTACACATAGACACATACCTGAAGCCGGCCGCCTGTACTCTCCAGTATATCTTCACTGCAGAGGGTACTGACCCCTCTGCTGTTCCAGCTTCCTGATAGCGGAAATGCATTCTCAATGTCAATTTCATTTTTTGGACCCTGCATTTCTTTCTCAGCTTTATTTGGGGTTATGATCATGAGACATATCATGGTCTGACTCTTCTACAGTTGATTTTAGCCAAAGGGCCAAGAAGCAATGGTCTGGCTCTTCTGACTTTCTGTATTGTTCTTTGTCTTTACAGCACAGATCAAGAAATCCAGACATATACCATTGCAGTGATCAATGCCCTTTTCCTGAAGGCCCCTGATGAGAAAAGGCAGGTCAGTTGCTTTTCTTTTGTCTTAAACTTGTGGCCAGCGCTGGCAACTTTTGTTGGAGTGAGCCCTCTCCTTCCCACCATGGGGACATCAGGACCACCCTGCTGCTCTGCAGCTTGGCTGGCCAGCCTGGGACTGTTTATGAATTCAGTGGCAACTAGGTAGACCTGGGCAAGGCACTGATGAAGAAGAATGCTGGAAATATTCCAGCACCACAACCCTTTCATTAAATGAAACCCATGGTAGAAACCCAAAACATAGTTGCTGTAGTGGAGGCAGCATTAGAAGCTCCATTTCCTCCACTACCCCCTCTATAACAGTCCATTCCCCGGTTGAAAAAGGTCCAAAGGTCAACAAAGGAAAGTGTCAAAGGGTATGTTTCACACAGTTACATTTAAGGGGCTCCATGCTCTTATTGACACAGAGGAGGGGAAATGGACTGCTCAGTTCTCCAGACCTCATCCATGCAGGGTCAGAAAAGAGAGCACGAAACAGAGTCCCTGACACATGAACACAACCATGGACAGGGATCTACACATGCTCCATCCTGTCCTCTCACTTCCCATCTCACACTTTCCTGGGCAAAGCATGTCACCTTTCAAGGACTCTGTTTCCTCATGTAATCATACCATGTAGACTGTTGTTTTGTTTTTGCTCTTTACTGCTCTTTAAGCTAAACAAAATAAGCTAAACAAAACAATACATTATTCTGCATCAATGTATCTATATCCATATTTATATTATTCTAATGGAATTACATATTCTCCTTTGAGTTTACTAAAAACAATTCCATAATACCAGACAAAAAAAAATACAGGATGTGGGTAGGGATTTTCTGTTTTGTCTCTTAACTAAGCTTCTATTAAGAGGGTAGTGGAAAATCTTCATTCATTCTTTCATCAAGCATTTATTGTCTACTCTGTCTCAGCTATTGTGCTCTGAATTTGGAAAACAAAGATGAAACGGATGGTCTCTAGGCTCTTGAGGTGCCCACGATCCTATGCAGCAGATAAATATTATAAACAGATAGTTATAATAATTGTTGTAGTAGATGTTGGGAATGTATTGTCCCTTCTAACTCATTTTTTTTTATACATCAGTAAGCTGAAGTAGGAATATGTATTCTTTTTTATTGTTGTGTGTGTGTCACTTAGACAATAATTTCATTTTATAGAACCATCTTTTAATCTCATTTTCAAAGAGCCATAGCTGCCCTTGGCCTTTTGTTTTTTTATCTGGTCCATGAAAAAAATGGACCTTTCTATTTTGATTAGGAAGAAAATTCTGCCTTATGGGCACTGTGGAAGGGCAAACTCCATCTGGATGGCCATTAAACACTAACCTGGATGTGTCATTGTTCTTGTTTTGAAGAGACTGGAAGAGGACCTAATATTGGATTTTTATTTTACTCCATCTAACCTTTTAAAATAATCTTACATTTGTTGTCAATGCAGTGGGCCAGCAGGCATCTTAACATAATGTTGTAACCTCTAACAGAGTCCTCTGCATTTCCATCCCTCTTCTCTCCTACTTGCTTTCCTTTCTATGGTGTGGCGATGACCCCGCTAGGTTGGTGTAGAGAGCAGTGTTGACATCCTCGATTGTCCTCTGACTGTAAGTCCCACATTCCCACTCTGCTTCTGTCCAGCCTGTGTGTCCTCCTCATATTTCCTCCCAGTGTTCTTGGTTCTCCCTACTTTCTGCAACTTTATTTTAACCTTGATTGAATTCATGGTTGTGTTTTTGAAACAAAGCTTACTTTCTACTCTATTAGTACAAATAGCCAAAATACCCCCTATCAAACAAAAAACATTCGTCTTTCTGAATATGAGCAGTATTTATACTTTTGAATGTTTGCATCAAGATTATTCCCAACTATTTCTTTCTCCCCTAGTATGTTTGCCATTTAGAAAGGGCATCTGTATATCACTGAACTTAATAAAATCACCTGCAAGTGTCAGGCAGGCCAAAGCACACAGTGTATCTTGTAGAAATAAGATGTAGCAATGCTCAGTGTGTAATCTAGAGTTTAGCATCCACCCAGGTATTTGTCGTCTATTGAAATCTGTTCCATGTGAGCTTGCTAGACTTTTTTCAGTCCCAGGATATGTACTGTTCACTCTGTCTTTGCTCAGATTAGCATGAAATTTAGAAGATAATGTTTAAAGTGATGGTTCTCTAAAGCCAGAGTCTTTCGTGTGGGCATCTTTGCCTGCTGACATCTCTCTGCACATACACAGTCTAATAAAAACTGATGAGTCTTTCCAGTGGAGAACCATTGTTTTCACTTGAAGTGTTTGCTTTTTACTCGGCTGTTACCTTTTCCTGCAAGGGGAAAATTCCAAAAAAGAAGTTTGCAAGTGCCAGATTTCCTTTCTTTGCTTTTGAACATTCAAAAAATAATTTGAATACTACTGCCGGTGTGAGTCCATTATTTCATACAGAATACTGCTGATATCCAGTGATGAAGTATACCCCAGGATCAAGTCCTTTTGGAGCTTGTTGAAATATTTCTTTCTAACCAAAGCCTTTGTGTGGGTGTGTTTTTTCTTCAATAGGAGATGGCGAATATTTTGGCTCAGAAGCAACTACGTTCCATCATTTTAACAGTAAGTACTTAAGTGCTGTGACCACTTTGTTGGGGGTGAATGGCCTGCTGCATTTATGTATGTTCTCTTTTGGCTTCAGTTTGTGGTTTGTTCTGTGATTTGCTTCTGTGGTGAAGCAGTAGGAACTAGAAAGAAGGAAAAAGCATGCTTTTGGAATTGCAATAAACAAGGCTTTTCCACAGGGATGGCTCCATATGATTGGAGCGAGGACTCTTGGGAACCCCTATAGAGAGAAAAGGCAGGGAAACACATTCTGGCAGGAAGGGTTGGAAATATCTCCCAGTGGGGTGCTTTATAATACTTGCCATTGCTGTAGTTTTGTATTTATGGAGGTCAGAGGCTACATGACTTAAAAAAATATCCACCAATATGAGCTTATAGTGATGTAAATGGGGAGGCTAGATGGATACAGAGGAGACCCTGAAAAAAGTCCGGACATTTTGACTATCATTTTCCTGGGCTCCTGTGCAAGAAAAAGATAGGAATGACATCTGTGGAATCTACTCACTAAATGCAATGCAAAAATCACGTAAGTGTGGAAAAGAAGACTGCATGTTTTGATGTGAATGTTCAGGTGTAAATCAAAATGCAAGATTACCTGACTTTAAAGAAGCACATGTGGTTGATTCCCTGCTAACTTAAAAAAAAAAAAAAAAAAAAAAAAGATTTCTGCTTTCTCTCAATCAGGCCATTAAAAAATTAAAGACCTTATATGGGTGAAAAAAAATATTCTGGATCACAAAGCCAATGTTAATGACTACAATTTGTCATCAAGTTTGAGTTAAACTGTTGAAGATAACAAGAAACATATGGATGTAACTGTTTGATTAAGAAAAAGGTACCCTAAGTTCTTTAGGAATGACATGATTTCCTCCCTGGAACTGCAATCTGAAGTGGGTGTTGGTAAAGGGGCTGATGTAGTCTAGTTCCAAGAATGGTTTTGTAGAAATTGCAAAAGGATTATAATATGCTTAGTCTTTGTACCGATTCTCAATAAACACAGACCTTGCCGTAGCTGCACCATAGTTGCCAGTTTTACCTTCTTAGCCATTAGATTTCCATATCATGTTACAGTCTTTGGTCCAATTATAGAGTTTCTTTCTAGTAAAATTTTATGTTTCTGCTCTAACTGCAGATGCAATTTGTGTTAACTCTGTAATCAGAAAAAGTAAACTGATTTGAGTGATATAATTTCTTAATAATTTGTTAAAAAAAGTATATTTGTTTAAAAAAAAAGTAGGAGCTGCAATATTAAAGAGCAGTTCAGTGAAATTGTTTGTTCAAGGGGTGGAGAGTAGGGAGATGGAAATTAGAAACATTGAATTAAGGTCTTAGCTTATTGTTGCTATCACCTAGGTGTGATGGATGGAGTTATTCAGCCCAGAGATAGGGGGCTGGAATGACTGACTAAACGGTTGCTTTAATGAGTGTTTTGTGAGACTTTGATGACTGGCACTTCAAGGTTGGTATTCTCTGCCAACAACATGCAGGGCAGATATTTTTGAGTTGTTAATAAAATTGATATTCATATACTTCAGTATCCTCATACTTTGGATGCTAAACAGACACCATGAATCAATATCCTGTCCTGAAGAAGAAAGGTTATGAGGTTTGACTGCTCCATATATCCTACTGTCTAGCTTTTCTCTTACTCATTATTTTGGTCCAGCAACTTCTTTCTGTTTCTTATTTATCTCCTCACCCCCACCTTCTTTAATTAACTACTTCATATGGTGTTTACAGCCAGGGTGTGGAATACAGGTACATGCCAGCTTGGGAGATACCTGGAGAAGATTCTTTCTGACATCAAGACATGGGTGGGTCTAACACATTCAAAATTACCAATTTCAATGGTTGTTTGACCACACCAACAAGTATTTTGGAATTTTTTTTTAAAAGATTTATTTTTATTTATTTATGCATACAAGAATTAGGGTGTAGGCCAGAGGTACAGGGCGGCGGTGTGAGAGGATTCACACACAGTGTGTGTGTGAGAGGATTCACCAGAGACAGAGTGGGAAGCAGAACAGGTGGACCTACTGAAATACTCTGCTGAGGGGAGCAGCGGGCGAGACAGGAGAGGTTAGGAGAGGTCTGCTGTGCCATGTGGGTTAGCTCCCTGGCCAGAGATGGAACCCATGCTGCAGTAGCTGGTGATAGCTTGATAGTGTTGACTTTAACCTTTGCGCCAGCAGGTAGCCCTCTTGTTTTGCATTTTTAAGGGACAACAGTGGTCTCTGCCAAAGAGGATATATGTTAGGCTCAAGTATTGAAACAAATTTCAGACCCAGTTCTGGTGGGGGCAAAGGCCTACATCCAGTCTCCTTCTACTCCTTTTATATTTGTTCCATTAAGTTCTATTTTTCTGAATTATTTTCATTTAAGTGATAATAATCACCTGTGATAAAAAAAGCACAGGTGAATTCACTCATTGCTTTGTGGTGGTTAGAGTCCCTGTATGGTTTCCACAGTGAATGAACTAAACCTGATAAATACTTTGTTTTTGTGTGCTGCTTCTAAAAGTTATCCCCTTTTATAAGTGGTGGCTCATGTCAGAGACAGTTCTAGAGTAAGATGATAACAAATTGCATAGAATATTTCTGCACCATTTATTCCTCTACTGCACTAAGGGATGTTTCTGTTGTAGAAATACAATTGCCTTCAAGATCCTCCATTGCAGGCACACCTTGTCTTGATCTGTATGGCTGCATTCACAGGAATTTCCAGTGTTTTCTCTTCTTGTACTCACCTTTACATGTAGTAGGTCTTTTCATAGTTTCTGATCTAAAAAGCTTAGGAACCTTATTGGGCTTTGGACTGTAAAAGAAAGCTCCAACATCACCCATGTCCTCACTTACTTCTGAAGGGTGTTTCTGTTTCTACCAACCTACCTCCCCAGTGCCTCCACTTGGAGACTTCTGTGGTTCTACTTGGCCTAATGACAGGGGCAAACTTTTGTTGTTTGGGGCCTCCCTGGTGGCCAAGGGGTTAAGCACCGCACTATGAAGGAGTCCGCAGCCTCTGCAGCACAATTTCAATCCCTGGCCAGCCAAGGAGCAACCCACATGGCGAAGCAGACCTCTCCTGCAGCTCCCCTTAGCAGAGTATTTCAGTCAGTCTGCCTGTTCTATTCCCCACTCTTTCTCTGGTGAATCCTCTCACCCCCCTGCATCTCTGGCCTGTACCCAGCTCTTGTATGCATAAATAAATAAATCTTAAAAAAAAAAAACTTTTGTTTTTTCTTTAAAAAAAAAAACATTTATTTTTGAATCATCTTTCTAGCATGTCATCCGAGCTCAGCGGGCCATCAACAATGAAATGGCACACCAGCTGTATGTGCTGCAGGTACTAACCTTCAATCTCCTTGAAGACAGAATGATGACCAAGATGGACCCCCAGGACCAGGTGAGTGTTCACTAGACAGCAGTGGGCACAGAGGAGGCAGAGTGTGGTGAGAAACCTTTCCTAAGTCTTCTTAGAAACCAATAGTTTTAGATTATGATGTTATTGTTTTATTACCATCTTTGAACTTGTGAGCACTTAAAATTAGGGTGGATCTAGGATTAGAGAATAAAATATGTTTTTTTTTTCATTATATATCAAACATACATGCCTTTCCTGTACGGGATAAGAAAGTTTGGTGTCATGTGGATACAGATGTTGACCCCGAGCCCCAGTACTAATAGCTGGTAATAGCTTTGGAGTCAAGTTCCCAGATGAGTGGGGTCTCTTGGTAGCTGATAGTATTCTGCACTTTGAGGAAGTAACTTTTGCAGTGATCAATGCCTGGGACTCTTCCCAGGTTTAACCTGACTTTTGGACTTACATTTTTGTTGGTTGGCTATTTGCTCCAGTTCTCTCAAGGTCTCTATTGTACAGGGAAGGTTATGTTTCCATCCAAAGGCTTTTGGGGAACTTTACAGCGTGAGGACAGAGTGAGAGGAAGCAGCTGGGAGCCCTGCTGTAGCACATTTTCAACTTAAACAGCGCTACAGCTTTGGAAACGAAAACACTCATTATTGGCACATGAGGGCCTGATCTATTGCAGATGTGAGTGCACATGTGAAGTGTGTAAATGCCACAGCAATTCATTCATGGCATGAGGCCATGCGATTTAAGAATGATAAAGAGGCTTTAAGAAGCTGCCTGCCGTGTGCCCTATACTTTTGTCAAGGCCAAATGCCATCATCCCAGAGAGATGAGATATTCACCTTATCACTTCCGGGGGAGGGGAGCAGTGCATCTTAATGTAGAATGCCCCCCCCCCTGTTTTGTTTGGAAATCTTTCCTTTTATTAATCTCCCCATTTTTACATATTGTGGGTAACTTTACATAATATAAAATTGACCATTTGGACCATTTTTAAGGCTTTTGATGAACTCACTTCTTAGTGGAGTTAGGAGCCACTTTTCACTTGCACACTTTTAATGAACCTCATGTGCCTTTCACTTTGTGTCTAACTGTGTCCTCCCAGCTCTCCCCCTCAGCCTCTCCAGTGACAAGCCGTCATCATGTTTGGGGCTGTCTTGGAACTCCTCTTGTAAATTGATATAAGCACGCCAGTGACTTGGCTGTGGGGATCATCATGGAATAAAGCCAGGGCTGACCAGTAGGGAGAGTGGCAGGAGGGGAAGCATTCAGAGCCCAAACTCAGAACATTGGTTGTCTTTTATCTGTTTTGCTTTGCCTGAATACAGTGATTCATTTGGACACTGGGGATAGAGGGAGTATATGTAATGTCACACAGTGAAAGCAGCTCAATATCCCTCCCCTTTTTTTCCCTCTCTAACCCCTTCAGGCTCAGAGGGACATTATATTTGAACTTCGAAGAATTGCTTTTGATGCAGAGTCTGAACCTAATAACAGCAGTGGCAGCATGGAGAAGCGCAAGTCCATGTACACCCGGGATTATAAAAAGCTCGGCTTCATTGTAAGTAAGCCATCTCCCTCATCATCCCGGGGTCTGACCTCGGTCACAGCACTGATGTCTCCTCTGACAGGCGTGTGGTCCTCTTGTGCCTTACTGAATAGTTTCCACATTTTCCAGATGTTTAGCTGATTTAAACAGGATCACATGAAATTATCTTCTGGCTGCAGGGAAATGGAATAACTTGCACAAGTGTGACTAATACTGAGTTTGTTTATTCAGTTCTGATTAAGTGTAACCAAGAGTAGTTAGCCCAGAATGCATCTAGACTTCATTAAATCTAGTTCACAAGGTGCTTAAGGTTATATTTGAATTAAAAGGATGATGGCAACTGTGGGATGATTTTATTATTTGGGTTACTGATTGGATTATTCACATTCATCAATTTCATATCAAGATTGATTTGAGAGTCTCCTGAAATTTAATCATGAGTTTTATAAAATTTGTATTTTCCTAAAAGACTGTTCTTGCTATGAATGCTAATAAGGTATCTTTTAGATTGTTTTGGCAAGTCTAAACACAGCTTCTCTTGAATATAATCTTTTGTTTTGTTTCTGCTTGAGTTCCATTGTTACCTTTGTCACCACCCTTTTTCTGTGTGACCTTGTACTAATTAATCTCATATTATACATGGGTAAAATTGGGTTTTCATTTTAACCTCCATCTTAAATGACATAAATGAGATTTTGGCTGCAATGACTGGAAATTATGAGGCATGGCTTAATAATTTCAAGTAACTTTCATTGAAAAATAATGTATATACACTACTGTTAATATTTACACCCATTGGTGTCATACTTTACATGTTAATTTTGGAAACAGTTCATGGAAATTACCTTCAAAATGTTTTTACCTCAGTAATACATATATTGTTGTTCATGAATGAGTTTTTTCTTTATTTGGATATTCTACAGTTTATTTAACCAAGCCCTTTTACTAAATATCTCAATATTTTGAAATTACCACTAAATCTTTAATTACTATCTTTGCTACCACTATTTATCCACATCGAGGGTCGCATCATTAGGATAAGTTTGTGGAACTGTTATTCCTGTGGTATATATTTCTAAGGCTTCTGATATTAGCACATTGCTTTCTACATAAAAGGGAATCTGTTCCACTTCACCAATAGTGAATCAGGGTGACCAGTTTTTGAATTTTTCCAAATCTTTTGAATTTGAAAACTTTCCAAGTTTTTGAATCTTTCTTAAATCTAAAATAAATCAGATAAATTATTATTTTATAATGATAATTTTCTAACGAGTATATTTATGAAACATTGTATTCAACTTTGCAACTTATTTTTGCAGAGGTATTATGGCATCATTTTGATATCATTGTGTCCTGTATTTTAACCTTGATATTCCATTTGATCTGTTAATTGAATCTATTATTGTAAGTTTTTAACAAAAACTTTATGCCGGATGGACAGGCAGGAGTTCCTTGCACTTGGTGTGTGTCAACAATCACAGCTTGTGGGTGATCCTGGCCCTGGTTGTCACCCACCAGCATATCAGCAGAGCTCATTTGCCAGAAGTTTAGTCCAGAGAATATGGATGGGGCTTACATTCTATTCTACCTCACCCTCATATCCTCCTTAGTGGTACTTTTGTGTGTTGAACAAGGTTTATCCGAATGTCCTGAGGAGCTTTCCACAATCATCCAATGTCTCTCACTCTGAAGTTACATGGAAATAGTCAAGGAAGAGATCAGGAAATGTGCATTTCCCAGGGTTCTGTCACTCATCCTGGTGGACACCTGAACATCCGTACACTTGAGTCATTGCCATTCCATCTTCTTGTTCTGCCAGGGATTTGCAGCACATTTGAAGTTTGTTGAAAATGCAAAATTCGATTTCTACTTTTGATACAGGTCAGCGGCAAGCCCAGTAAACGGAATCATATGCTCGTTGTGCCACCTAGCGGCCATCGTGCAGAAATCGCTGAAAGCAGTGGCTGCAAAGCTGTAGATGTTGTAAGCCGTCCAGGTGCAGAATTCTTTCTGGGTTTCTGAAGGAGAAATGATCTTGCCTGTTAACGCTTTACTAGAATCCTTCCTGTTAACTCCTTCAAGAGAAATCTTTTGGATCTTTGAAACAAAGTTCAATTCATTAAAATGAAGATTGCTATTTTTCCTTTCATCTTCCCTAAGTAGTTGCTCAGGAAGTTGTAGGTGACAAATTTTTCAAGTCAAGTGGGTCTAAATTTTATTTTCATATTGCATCCTCACAAACAAAGGGCCAGTGAGCCAGTCATTTAATGTGTTTGGACATCAGTTTCCTCAGTAGGAAACTGGGCAGCTACCCCTCATTCCAAGGTGTTGGAGTGCCCTGCAAGACCATCCATTAACAATGAGCACAGCACCTGGAGTATAGGAAGCACCCTGCAAACCGTACTTCTTTTTCTTGCTTTTTAGAGAATATGTATCAGGGAAATCATTGGCAGCTTTTTAGATTTTTCCAAAGTAGAAGGCACCGTTGCTCCAACAAGGCAAGAAGAACAGTTTGTTAAGGGATAATAAAGCCCAACACCTTGGAGAAGGCAGATGGGCCCACATTCCTTCTTAGCACAGCATCCCAACAGAGCAGACTTTTCTGATGAAATAATTCTAAAGTCTCAATATAAAGTAGTTAAATAACTTGTGTGGTGAGCCATAACATAGCAAATGTCTGCTTTTAAAACAAAGCTGTTAATCTTCTAGGATCCCTTAGTAACTCTTTAGTTTCAAAATGACATGCCTTTGTAGGTCCCCTGTGGAGAAGAGGGGGCAGTGTACCTGGGATAATCTTATTCCTATTGGAACTTCTAAGGAAGATACTTGTATCTATCAAGATGATAAAAGTTTTACTTAATTTTTAAAAAGATTTTTGTCAATATAGATTTTTCTCCTTATTTGCTATCTCTGGAGCTCACTGCTAGTGTTGTTGAAACTTGACTTCCCAACATTGAAGCTCTTAATTTTGCTTCGCTTTTGAGTCAGGTGAGCACATATTCAGTCTTTTGGTTTTATTTTCCTTTTATCCAGTATGTGAATCAGAAGCCGAACACAATAGTCTTTATCCTTCAGCCATGGAATACAACTTCATTGATTATTTACTTCTTGATCACCAAACTTTATCATCGAAGTCTCTAAAAATATCTCTAGTTTCTTCTATTATTCTGTATTGTTGAGGTGAAGTCTGAGGCTGGTCTAATTTATGTCCAGCTGTGGGCAACCTATTTTTTTTCCTCAAGCATTTCCATTTCAAACTTCATGTCAAAATTTGCTAAGGTATAAAACTTTTTACATTGATTTTACCTGAAACTGGATTAAACATTTCAAACACTGTACTCTATTTTTCTTGTTTTTGTTACTTATTTTTATGGCTTCAGAAAATTTTCTAATTGGATTGTGCTTGTTTATTTATTGTTTACTTATTAATTACCTCACATGTCATCTGGTATTTTTTGAAAAATAAAGTAAAAGAGTAAAAAAAAAAAAAAGATGATAAAAGGCAGATGCTTATTTTTCAGAATGACTTTATTTTGAAATACCTGTGCACAAACTCTACTCTGTTGATTATCATGACCAAGCATTGTGTTAAGTGGTTTTCATACTCTGAAGTGTTGTGTTCCTGGCTGGAGACCCTTCAGAATTTTGCTGGCTTGATTTCCAATTGATGCCTTCTTTATTTGTGAATTTTACCTTGGTTTAGCCTGTTGAACAAGTGTTCACAGGAAGCTGTTTGGTGTATGCATTTGGATTGGTTGGTTTGCATATGAAAGGCACACTTCCTATCTTGGAATCAGTTCACCTGGGAAAGTGCTGTCTCTCCAGTGCTAGCTAGAACCCACATTATCAAAGCACCAGAAAATACAAAAAATAAAAAGATGAAAAATTATTAAAATAGATTCCTGTTCAAATTGTTAGAGGATTTTTGGGGTGTTAGAAAATAATTATGCATAGTTACACAAGTATAATTATACATAATTACATATGCAGTGCTTGGTGTCATTTCACTATATTTTTTCTCAAATACAGATGGCAGGGAATGAAGTGAAATGTATATTTATATATCTCTTCCTCCATCTCCATCCTCAGACCTCAGAAGGAAGCAACTTACTCTAATTGCTGCAGATACTCTTGAGAATATAACACAGGGATTAAGCTGGGGCTCTGGCCTGAGGTTGCCCAGAGATGATTCCTGACTCCCACTCATAGTTGAGTACCATGGAAGAGTTACTTGACATTTCTAAGTCTCAGTTTTCTCAACTTTAAAATGGGGGCACAATAGTTCTTTTTATCAATAGACTTGTGTTGTGGGTTGAATGAGCAGATACTCATAAATAACTGTGCCTGGCACATTCTGCCCTTAGGTATAATTATGATGATCTTATAATTACAAGATACTAAGATTATCTTGGAATGGATCCCAGGGCCCCAAGTCACTATAAAAGATGGTGATGGTGGGCCTCCCCGGTGGCGCAGCGGTTGAGAACTGGGTTGCGAAGCTGCCCGCGGCCTCTGCGGCACCGGTTCGATCCCCAGCTGCTCCTCGGCCACCGGAGGAGGGTCCCACATGGCGCGCAGACCTCTCCTGCCGCCCGCTGCTCCCCTCAGCAGTGTACTTCGGTCCTTCTGCCTGCTCTGCTCCCCGCTCTGGCTCTGGTGAATTCTCTCACCCTCCCGCGCTTCTGACTGTACCCAGTGCATGTATAAACAAACAAACAAAACAAATAAATAAATAAAAACATGCCTCTATTAAAAAAAAAAAAAAAAGATGGTGATGGGAGAATGTGAAAGTTACACCTTAGGTATAGAAAATAGGAAAAACATATTTGCTGCACAGTATCGGTTAAAGATGAGAGAACAGTGTGTGCTTGGGAAGCTGCAGATAATTTCTATTACATGGGGCAAAGAGAAACAGAGCTGGTTTTGCAAATGAGGGACAGATTATATAGAATTTCATTTTTTATTTTTTTATTTTTTTAAATTTATACAAGAGCCAGGGTATAGGCCAGATGCGCGGGAGGGTGAGAGGATTCACCAGAGACAGAGCAGGGAGCAGAACAGGCAGATTGACGAAATACACTGCTGAGGGGAGCAGTGGACAAGACAGGAGAGGTCTGCTTGCCATGTGGGTTGCTCCGAGGCCGACGGGGATCGAACCGGCACTGCAGATGCTGCGGACAGCTTCACAGTGCTGCGCTCAACTGCCTGCGCCACCAGGGAGGCCCAGATTATAGAAAATTTTAAATTTAAGGTCTTTGAAATATGCAGTCAGTGCTCATGATCTTTATTGGAAGCTTTACCTATTTGCTAACATTTGTTTGTAACCACAGATCAATCATTGTGATGCTTCCCCAGGCATTCACACACACCTAAATGATAGCAAAATATGGAGTTTCCAACAGATGATGCTCTGCCTTATAGCTTATTAGCTCTCTGACAGTAAAAAGGAACTTTTTCGTAGCCTTGTGAGGGCTTTGTTTAGTCCTAATTTTGTGCTGTGTGTTGGTGACTTCACTCTAAAAAGTCCCCCAGGATTAGTGCTGGAGTGCTCACTAGTTTTCCTAAGTGATGTGCCTTCAAGAGAAAATCCATGTGTTAATGGCTTCAGTTAGGAATGAATTATAGTGCTGCTGACTGAATTTAATGTTTATGAGTCAATGATATATATTAAATAAGGTGTGTTTAGACAGAAACATACTTAAAACAAGGTGATGTATTGATCAGCTTGCAAAAATGTTGTGACCTAAGGCTGAAAGGAACCTCACCCTACAGTGGTTCTGGGTTCACTTCCCATTCAGCCAACTGTCCTATGTGTGGTCAGTGGGAAGAGAAAGTCATTCTTTGCCAGCTCACATGCTTGTTAGATGTTAAAGAATACCTTTAAGTCACTTGGCAGTGATTAGAACACTGTCTTAGAATCACCTATTGTGATTTGATTTATTTATTTTAAAGCCAGAGGCTGGCGCCTCCCTGGTGGCACAAGGGGTTAAGTCTTAGCACTATAAGGCTAATGGCAGCCACTGCAGCATGAGTTTGATCCCCAGCCAGGGAGCTGACCCACATCATGCAGCAGATCTCTCCTGTCGCACCCACTGCTCCACTTAGCAGTGCATTTCAGTCAGTCTGCCTGTTCTGTTCCCCACTCTGTCTCTGGTGAATCTTCTCACCGCCACTTCCTGCACCTCTAGCTTACACTCCAGCTCTTGTGTATGCATAAAAAAATAAAATAAAGCTTTAAAAAAAAAATAAAGCCAGAGGCTGCCTTGAAACTATTGATATAACAAAATACTATGTCCCTGTCCCTGGAATCAGGTGAGTTTTTACAAAAATCATTCTATGTAGAGGAGAACTCAGCTAAAGTGGACTTGGTTCATGTTTTAGAGCCATTTCTGTCTCTTGAATTTCCGTTACTGATAATATGATTCAGTCACTTAGAGCACAAGGGTAGTATTAGTAAGAATCTAGAACATATGTGTGGGAACTGCAGAAAGTAAATTTTGACATTTACCTAATTTCTGTGGCTTTACCTGCTTTTTGCAGCAAGGCCTTAAAAAGCAGATTTTCTGTAAAATGAATCATTTTTCTCATATAAATGATTTAATAATTAGGAAAGTATTCCTAGCCGAGCACTTTGCATTCAAACAGTTAAAGATATGACCCCTAAACAATAGATGTTCAAAACAAAAGAATAGCAAATATTTTCTTACACTGTCATTCACACATAATCTCTACATGTTAGCAGCAGAATTCAGGAGGTCCCAATGCGGACTGCATGTGCTGCCAGGAACTAGATCTTCTATTTTCTGCCTCCTTCACACTGTGCTCTGGTCCATTTTGATCAGACACCCACTTTCTACATCTGAAATGCAAGAAAGTCCTAGCCCTAATCATTTCTAGGTACAGTTTTGCTCCAATGGGATGTAACTGGCCTGCAGATTCAAGCCCTTAAGTGAAACCAAGGGAGAGAATCAGCCAGCAGTTGGTATAAAACCACATCCATTGGCTCCCAACCAGACCCCAGAATTCTAACAACCTGCCAATAGGACACCCAGCTCTGCTTATCAACCATGGGGAGTGTGAACTTGTGGGATAAAAACAAAGGTGTTCTTGGCTCCCTCAGGGGCCTGGACAGCCTTCTTCAGGACCCTGCAGGGGCTAGAAGCATTGTAAGCCACCCAGCTGGCCTCCCTGCTAAAGTAGATTTGCCTATTGTTCTCAGCAGATAACTTTTATGTATTACCTACTATTTTCTCTCCTAGCCTAACTCTCATTCTCCATTATTTTCTTTACTCTTTTATGAAAATTGTTTATGTGGGGTACGACCATCTATACATCTACTATTTGTCTTCTGTCTTAACTGGGAAATGCAAGAAACATTGAAAATCTAAATGAATACTGACTGTAGAAACAATGGTGAGGTGTTTGGGGGCCAATGTTGTATATTACTAAATTGTGCTATAGCAGTAACACTGAGGGAGTCAAGTGCTAAATGGGGGCAAAGTGAGGCAGCTTTGTTGGGGGACAGGACATAGCCCTCTGGGAAGGTTGAGATGATTCTTGGCTTGTATTTCTCAGATGAGTAGAATCTTTTAGAATCATTTTTCAACTTTCTCGCTTAAGTAGCCACTGCTAGAGTTCTATGTTCAGAGTTGTTTTGATGGCTGGGGGTGCTTAAGCCTCTGGAATATTTTTCTTCCTTTTGATCACTGCCTTTCTCTTCCTTGATCCAGCAAATAGCAAAAAGGATTCTGAGCAGGAAAGCAGCTAAAGGTGAGCATTCAGTGAAGTTACACACAGTTTAAGCAAAAACTCTCTGGCCTTTGTATTATTCACTTCCTTGATGGGCAGGGGGTGGCAGGTGTATTTTACAGATGACTTCTTTCATCTAGTGAAGAGAAGACCACCAATATCCTGGCCTTACATGTCCAGGGTGGTTTTGGCAGTGTCTTTCTTGGATGTTTTGGTTAAATGATCTAGACATAGCCTGCACTGTTCAGTGAAGAGACCTCAGAACTTGTAGATCCTTTTTTCCCCCATCCTACTTGCTGTCTGGCTGGGTAAGGAATGGACTGTTAAAACTGGTAGAGGGACCCTGGAGGGAAACCCCAGCATGTTTTCTCTGTCACTGCCAGAAGTGGAGAGTCACCCCATTTTCCTCTGCCTGACTCCTACAGCAGGGCATGTGTTGTCCCTGCCACTTCCATGTCTTTCTTGGTTCTAATACAGGATGTTGTGATTCTCTTCTTCTTACCCCAGCAGCAGAGGGAGGACAGAGTAGTGAGAGCTCATCTCAGAATCAGCCCACAGCCCAGGATTTATCCTCTGTGGATGCCCCCTAAAGTCCATGAACTAGTCCTAACTCCCTTGCATGTCAATGGACATGTGAATGATTGAACTTTTGAGATGTTTTGCTATTACTTTATATATATTTTACATCATTGTTCTTTTTTGTACAATGTTTGCTTTCTCCTCTTAGGTATAGTACCTGTAAAATTCCCACCACCAATTTACCTATGAACCATTACCATAGTCCCTTGCATTATTCCCACCCTCTCTCTCCCCTGCAGAATGTGTCTGATTTATGGTTGCCTGCTAATTTTGTTCATTTGTTTATTTTTGTTATTTTTTTCTTATCCCTTATTTGTTTCCCCTGTATTCCTCCTATAAGTGAAACCATCTGATATTTTTCTTTTTCCTTCTTATTTCACTGAGCTCCATCCATGTTGCTGGGAGTGGCACACGTTTCTCTTTTTTGATTGCCAAATAGTATTCCATTGTGTGTATATAACACATCTTCTCAAGCCAGTCATCTATTTTTGGGCATTTGGATTGTTTCCATGTCTTACGTATTAAAAATAGTGCCGTGATAAACAGTAGAACTATGTAATCATCCAAAGCTAGATAAAGAAGAAATAGAACAGCTAGTAAAACCAGTTACAAGCATTGAAATTGAAACAGTAATCAAAACCCTCCCCCAAAACAAAAGCCTAGGACCAGACATCTTCACAAATGAATTCTACCAAACGCTCAGAAAAGAACCAGTGCATATCCTACACAAATTCTTTCAAAAAATAGAGAAAGAAGGAATACAACCAAATATGTTTATGAAGCCAATATTGCACTAATTCCAAAACTAAACAAAGACAACACACACACACAAAGAAAACTACGTTTTGATACTTTTTGATATTTTTAAGGGAAAAGTTTAAAAACAAATGAAGTATGATTCCTATCATGACAACAGTTGAGCTGCGTTCTCCTTTTCTTACTGTAATTAATTTTAACTTTACATGCAATTTCTCAGGATTGACTGTAAAAACTGAGTGCGGACGCAGATTTCTCCAGCTCCCTGTTTTCCCAGCTCCTATCCTGTTCACATCCATTTTTGCACCCTATGGAGGGTTACTGATTTCCTGTTAGAGTTGAATCTGCTTTCTGGTCACTAGAGGGCGCTCCAAACAAAGACATGAATTAGTGACTCTCCAGCTGATGGTTTCATTAAGAGCTGCTCTTAGACTTCTATGTGAGGTTATTTTAAAGGTTCACAATCCTTTAAAAACCTTGTGCCTTCCATTTTTAGCTTAAAACCCACAAGAACTTTTTCCTCTTTAAAACATGACTGTCACAGATTACTTATTCAGCAGTGTTAATCTTTATCTTCTTTGAGAATCACGCACACTTTGTTGGCATCCTTTTTTGGTAGATGCAAATTTGGACCAAAAAGGCACCACCCAGCAGGTGCAAGAGTGGTTGACAGAAGATGCTGACTTAGTGGCATATAAACAAGTCCATTATATGCGAGACTAGTAGAGCACACAGCTTTATGGGCACAGCCTCTGGCGCTGGACTGGCTGTTTTTTCAGCCCAGCTGCATTGCTCTTTAGCTGTGTGACCTTGGACAATTGCCCTAACATTCCTATACCTCAGACTCCTTGTTAATAAGATGCAGATAGTAATCGTCCCTACCTAAGCTTGTTCTAGAGCTTGATGAGTTAATAAATACGCAATTCTTAGAAATCTACCTGGCATTGAGAACGTTTCTGATATTACAGTTTGGATCTGATGGTACAAATGAGTGTGGGGTCTGTATTTGCCCACATAGATGAGTGGGACATTTTTCCATTTGGCCATAACCAGCTGGATCAGAGGGCATAAATATGTAACTTTGAAAAAGAACTAGTCCTGAGGGGTGACATGGCCCATAGTCCATGAATTTTAGAGAATTTTCTATAAGTCCTGAACAGGGCAGAACTTGTACCCTCAGAGAGCCTCTTTACTGAAGAGTTGGTTCATTTTCCTCTGACTTTTTGCTTCTCAGGGGCTAGATGCAGACCCCTCACTTATCTGTCCTTATGGATCCCATCTGTCATAGGTCTCTGCTCATATGAACATTTTTCAAAGGGGGGAAGGATCAAAACTTCAATATAAATCAAGGAAATTTTTCTGACCATAGCAGGAATTGTCTGACCACAATCTTTATAGTGTCTTGGACATAGGCTGGGCAGGGTAGAACCAGAACATTCTATCATAGTCTAGAATCGGGTAAGGGGCTATTGGCTTCTGAGCCCTATAATGGATTATTGTAAATATCCAGCACCTCTTTCCACTGTGTTTTGCTGACTTCTTTGGATTAGTGATTGTGTCCTTTTAGGATGCAACAAAGCAGAGCAGTGCTGGCTCTTCTGGGGTGAATAAATGGCCAGTTCAGGATCCTGTTGACCCTTTTGACAACCATTGAATAGCTCCACATAAAGTTAACATACCTTATATTTTTATCTTTGTCCTGAGGCTTTATACTTTTTCTTTACCAAATGGTACCATTTGTGAACATGTCTCACCACTTAGAATTCGTTGTGATGTGACCTCAGGAGAGGAGGTGTGAGCAGGACATCCAGACCTGGTCGCATCTGCTTTGTGTCTGGGAGGAAGTGATTTATACCCGGGGAGCTGGCTTCATGGCGTGGGATTCTAATTCTGGGGATGGCATTTTGTATGTGTAGGAAGACTGTCAAAACCTTTCCAATGGGAAGGGACAAGAACCAATTTAAGCATGACGTGGTTATATAAGAACTATGCCAGTGCAGGCTCTCAACATGCTTCTTGCACTTGCTCATTCCAAAGAGCAAAGAAAGGGGAGCAGGAAGACTTCTCCACAAACTCCTGCAAACCTACAGACTTTCCAGTGAGAAGCAACACACCCTCTGAATTAAAAGGATAGTGGGTATTTATTGACCGTTGACTTTCTAATTATTTTTGCCACACCTCTTTAAATATTTACCAAACTGACTATATAATTTTTAGGTGGTCCATTGGGATTTCCACTGTTTTTAAAAAAAAATCATTAATAAACTGCAGCCATCCCCAGCTGGAGCATTGTTTTGGGTGCTTCCGGGCCCTCCCAAATGGTTCCCATGAGGTATTTCACTTCATCTCCATAAGGCACAAAGCACAACTACTATTAATCCTATTTTAGAGTTGAAGAAAATGAGGCATTTTTGCTTTAAGAGGTTAAAAACATGCCCATGGAGACCACAGCATTTGGGTAGGATAAGGACCCACTTGTCTTCTTGGTGTCCCCTCTCAAGTTCTTTAACCACAGGTGCAGATGGCAGTGAAGGCAAGTGAAACAGAAGAACCTGTCATGTCTTGGCATCCATCCCTGATGGCTCTTTCTTTTGTTCTCCAGTTGTCCTCAAGTCATAAGCAAAGGTGCACATTATTCCTTCCTGTAGAGTCTTGCCAGGGGCTGGAAACCCCTTCAAAGCTCTTCTCATCAGGGCCATCTCAGGAGGACATAAGCATTAATGAAGATTGCACACCGGTCATCTGCCTGATTCTCCTTAGGGAAACAGATACAGACCCTAGACTTTGCTGGTTTTCAAATTAAATACCCCAGGAGCAGGTTCACCTCCTTGTCTGTGGAAAGAGCAGAAAGTAGTGCTAGTTTACTCTTGAAAATGAAAACATTCTGGCTTCCAGTTTTCTAGAATCCTGGAAAGCCTTCCTGAATGTTCAGAGCCAGCAAGGTAGCACCAGAATGTGACAGACACCATTTTTCCCTGATTCCTGTCTCCAACTCAGCCTCTAGACTGTGCTATCTTACTAATTAATGAAAGTTAAAAAGGTTGATAAAAAAAGTCTCACCTGTAGGGCCTCCCCGGTGGCACAGCGGTTGAGTGCTGGGTTGCGAAGCTGCCCACAGCCTCTGCAGCACCGGTTCGATCCCCGGCCACCAGGCAAGGGTCCCACATGGCGCGCAGACCTCTCCTGCCACCCGCTGCTCCCCTCAGCAGTGTACTTCGTCATTCTGCGTGATCTGCTCTCTGCTCTGACTCTGGTGAATTCTCGCACCCTCCCGCGCTTCTGACTGTACCCAGTACTTGCATAAATAAATAAATCTTTTTTTTAAAAAAAGTCTCACCTATAGATTCAATTCCGATCAAACAGGGAGCTGTTGTTTCCATTCTGCCTGCTCTTTCAGTGTTTTTCATTCATTTGAATTTCATTGCATTGTTTCTGAGTGTTCTTTGCCTCCCTTCTCTTTTTTATTTTTGAAGGAGTCTTTCCCCCTCAGATGCTTTCTTTAGAACACATTGTTTTTCATCTTACTCAGTAGTCAAAACTCAGTCATGAATGAGAACAAATTCTTTGACAGCTGAGGTTCTGAATGCCCATCTCCCTTGCTCTATGGAAATCTGGAACTTAACCTTAATTTTCTGTCTCCCATTGTTCATGGTGTCTGATGTTAAAAATTTTATTTTGGTGCTGTTAACCACCTGTCCCCCACCCCAGCACTTGTATATGAACTGCTAAGATGTTCCTTCTTGGCTCCCTAAAAGGACTGTCTTTCATTCTCACTGCTATCCTTCTTTGTCATTCATGAGCACTGGGGAAGAAGCAATGAACTGGAGAATGGGGCACTGGAGAGGGAGGCGCCTGGAGTTTGGCTGCAAGTCTGGGGAACCACCGCAGAGAGTGTGTTTGGAACTAGGTCTGCTAGGAGGAGAGTCACACCTGCTCTTGCATTAAAGAACTGGTAGAACTTGGACATGCAGGAATGAGCACAGGACTAATGTGGATTAGGAATAAAGGAGGAGAAGGGGCAGGGGTGACAATCAGGGAGTGGAAAGTGATGCCATATCATGAAAGATCCTGTGCTGGGGTGTTTGGATGATATTGAAATTACAAGATTATATGGTTAATGCTGAAGACTTCACTGTGGTGGTAATGTAAAGAGGGTAATCTTTTAAAGTACAGTAGACTGTTGAACAACATGAGTTTGAACTGTTTGAGCTAGGGCTCACTTAGCTCAAGGTCCACTTAGATGAAAATGCATTCAGGGATTCAGCCAAGAGAATGTCTGTTGAGAATGTCTGTTGGCTAGATCTCTGTATGCAGAACTGGTCTGTATGAAGGACCAACTCTAAGTTATTCAAGGGTTTCCGTAACCTCTGGGTTATTCAAGGGTCAAGTGTTTATCTTTTTTGGTCTTTTTTGCGCTTATGCAAGGGGTCTTGTAGGACTTGTAACAGTTGAAGGACTAAGTTGAATGGCCATGATGGGTTTTGCTGAACAGAGAAAGTATAATGTGTGCATGTATATGTACATACTCCTCCATATACCTCCACAAATGTGCATACACGTGCATTTACCAGCAGAAGAAAAAGTGATGGTAAGAGAAAATTGGAGGGCCTGTAATAAAGGAAGTCTCCAATTTTGTAAGAACTGAAAAAAAACTGATACTTTTCATATAAAAAGTCTTTCAGATCATCCTATTTTTGGTTTCCTAGTGACTCAGAATTGTATATATAGTTTTGTCCTATTTTTAGTGCTGTGTATGAGTGTACTGCATAAGGCTTCTGATTACCAAAGGGTAACTACCTCGAAGCTCCTGGTCCTCCTGGAACCACCCCAAGTTGTGCTGTGTGGTGTTGCATGATCCTCTAATTCCTTTGCACTTGCAGAGAGCATCCTTATCCCCAGAGATAGCCCTATCCCCCCACCTCCACTACTGCTTACATAACAATTTTTTTGTTTTCATTCCATTCAAGTGTCAGAAAAAAATTACTTCCATCTTGAAAGCTACTCGGTGAAACTACCAGCCTGGAAGAAGCACATGGAGCTGCCACTGGATAGGCATCATTTTGTGGGTTGTGTATTATAATCTCTGTCACACCACATCTTTGAGCACTTAGGTTGTTTCTATAGCTTGCCTATTGTGAATAGAGCTGCAGTGAATATTGGGGTGCATGTATCTTTTCAATCATTGTTTTCATATTTTTGGATAGCTACCTAAAAATGGAACTGTTGTATCATATAGTAGTTATAATTTTTTGTGGAATCTCCCTACTATCTAAAATAATTTAGATAAAAATCATCCATATTCTCCCAAATATAAATAAAATGTGTGAACAATTTTGATGTATATCTCTATGCACCAGATATTCTCTGTGCTCATACAAATAAATATGCTTTCACTAAAATGTAACTATAATTTGTTTTTTTAATTTTCAAATTCAATTTTATTGGTAAGATGTCTAGTGAAAAACTAGAACAGGAAAGATTATTATGCCATCTTAGTTAATTATCTTGATTAATTTCTTTTGCTCTTGGCCAGATTTTTTATGTTTCTGCATATAGAAATATATCTGCATATAGAAATATTTCTGCATATAGAAATATTTCTTCTGCAGACCCCTCTTTTCTGCCTGGAGCATGAAGATGACAGAAATGGCCGAACTATGACTTAATGGTTTCTATGCAAAGTAGTTCAGATTTTCTAAGTGGAAGATCTTGTCCAGTTTGAGTCACACGACCACTGTGACCCAGTCTGGTCTACAAAGGGTCACATGGTCCTTCCTAGCTGTATACAGGAATATTTTGCTAACATGAGTCAGTTCATAGGTTGTAGATGGTTAGCATGTCCACCACAACTCCAAGCCCAATGAATGGACCTTTGTTTGGAACTTGGACATCACATGCATATCTATTATTTTTGGTCAGGCATATTTGTTTACTTTGTGATTTTTATTTTTATTTTATTTTTTGAAAGATTTATTTATTCATGCATACAAGAACTAGGGTACAGGCCAGATGTGTGGGAGGGTGAGAGGAGTCACCAGAGACAGAGCAGGGAACAGACCAGGCAGACTGACTGAAATACACTGCTGAGGGTAGCAGCAGGCAAGACAGGAGAGATCTGCTGTGCCATGTGGGTATCTCGCTGGCTGGCCGGGATAGAATCTGCGCTGCAGAGGCTGAGGACAGATTCACAGCACTGTGCTCAACTGCCTGCACCATCAGGACAGGCTCACTTTGTGATTTTTAAAGCACAAAGTTTTAATGAGTAGCAAATGGGAAGAATAAGATATCAAAACTTTCATTTGTATATAGATTACTAGTTGGACCTTGATATTATATATGATGGCTCTAGTATCAAATTCCATTATAATCTCTTTAAAAAGTATGGAAATGGTTTCTATTTTAAAATTCTGCTTGGCTGCTACTCTGTTAAAAATAAAAATTTTGGTTTTGTCTTTACATGGTCAGATTTAATCCACAATAAATCAGTTTCTTAGAAAAATTTTAATGATAGTGGGAAAAGACATGGGATTTGCTTCACTGTAGACCTCACTCTATCCACATACTTCCAATAAAGACATAATAAAGATATAACACTCATACTTACACTGTACTTAAGGTAAGGAAACTAGGAAAAGAGCATTCATTGGAGAAAACAGAATCCACGATCTCCACAATTTAACATTTATAATGTCTGCACTACCATCCAAAATTTCCTGGTATATGAAGAATGAAAGCAAAATCTATAAAATCGGATGTAGAAATTAATGGGTAAGGAGTATGAAAACTATCCACAGGGAGAAAACACCGTTTTCAATGAATGAAAATCTTAGCAGAAAAAAATTAGATGTTTCATTAGAGAAATAGTAATATTTCTATAGGCAAATGGAAATCCTAGAAATGAAAAAAATTATGAAATTCCTGGTAAATAATAAATCTGAAATTTTAAAGTATTATTACTATTATTAATAGTAAGAACAAAGGTAGGACATTTTGTCTCTTTTAAATTAAAATCAAATTTGTAGAGCCTCCCTGGTGGCGCAGTAGATTGAGCACCATGCTGTGAAGCTGTCTGCAGCCTGGGCAGTGCGGTTCGATCCTGGCTAGCTGGCGAGCATCCCACATGGTGCGGCAGACCTCCCCTGCTGTGCCCGCTGCTCCCCTCAGTAATGTATTTCTGTCTTCTGCTCATTCTGCTCCATGCTCTGTCTCTGGTGAATCCTCTCACCCTCCTGCACCTCTGGCCTGTACCCCAGCTCTTGTATAAAAATAAATAAATCTTTTAAAAAATTTTGTAGCAGATAGAATAATTGTATTCTTCTTTTCATCATTTTAACCTATTTCTCCTTAGCCTTGAGCTGAAACAAAATGTTCCGAAATGCACATAGTGAAGTGAGGGAGTTGGGGAAATTTATGAGTAGAATCCAGAGATGACTCTGTCTCTCTGTTCCACCTTATTCTTTGTGCACATCTGTACTGTGGCTTTTCATAGAGCAAATTCCTATTTATCTCTGTATTTATAATTCTCCCCGCCTGGGCTTTAAATAAGAGGAGGTCAGCTTCTAGCTCTTTCTTGTCACTTTCCCTGGTGTGTACTGAATGAAGGAATATAGCTCTTAGGTCCCTATAGTTATAGCCCCCCCTTTCATTTGTCATATCTTTATTGCAAAGACTGTATGTGGTTTATAAGAAATTACGTTATTACTGAAACAATATTATTTACTGAGAACATTGGCAAAATGTTTGCCTTGTTTCTTTATGTTTTATTTTTGTATATTGTGTTTAACCACTGAGAAAATGAAAGTGTCCATCACTATAAATAGACTGACCTGGCTCTTTTCCTCAGTTCTGTTACATTGCCAAAATATGTCTACACAGTGATCACTTTTACTGCAAGCATCTTGACCAATGCATTTTAAATTTGGCTTCCATGTACTAGCCCTTTTGGACATTATTTGCAAGGTTTTGATTAAAAAAGGAAAGAGTAGCAGAGCTCTGTGCCTTTTTATGGATCACCAACTCCACATGGAAAGGGAAACTGGAAATTTTTTATCTATTTGCTATCTTGTGCCAGGGTCTTTTGTGGGTGTTTGACATACTTTTCTCATTTAACCTTTATATATAACTCTTGAAATAGATGTTTTGTCCCATATTACTCTATGTCTGAAAATACTGATTCTCACAGACAGTAAGAAGTGACACCAAATTTCACTGATAATTTTTGCCTCAGACCCAATTCACTATTGTTTTGCATTAAACCATACTCTGTATCTGAAATTAAAGGTTAAGTGAACTGAAAATGCAGATTAGGAAGTGTATTTTAAAAAGGAGGTATTTAATTTAATTTCCTGTGTGATAATTTGTAACCTTTTTCCCACTGTGAAAGCTCATGATGGATCTCATTTTTATATACCTCTCCTTCTGGCCTGGAAGTTGTTATGCTGCCTTTTTTTTTCTCTTCCTCTCAAGGGCACATTGGAGTGCAAATTAAACAGCTATGGATTATTGTAATGAAGCTACCCAATGGTTTTTGCCAGTGTATATAATACACCAGTGTGTTGAGATGCATGGCCAAGGTCATAAAACTGGAGAGGGTAAGAACTCCTGACTTAATTGCCGGGCTAATTGCCTCAGACTGCCACGGAGAGGCAGCATCTCCACATAGTTCCCTTTTTAGTAGGCATGTCGGGATTCAGCAGTGCTATCATCAAAACTCATCCCAAACCCCATTGCTCTTATTTTCCAAGCAAATCTTATTTGGCAAGGTAAATGCAAAACAGTTTTCAATGGACCTTTTTGAGGAGGGCAGTGAGAATGGGGTAAGGACCTTTATATCACATGTTTTCTGTGTACATCGTTTTTGCCTGTACCAAGAGTTACCTATTCATTCTGCAGGGGATGTAGTCTCAATGTGTGTCTCAAGCACAAGTTAAACCTTATTTTCCCAAAGAAATACTAATGTGATTGGAAGGTATGCAGCCCTTCCTAACACCTGCATTCAAACCCCAACTTAGTCATTTATTAGGTGTTTGATCTTGGACAAATAATTTAATCCTTCTGAACATCACATACTGTAACATGAAATGTAATCTATTCTTGATTTCTTTCATTGAACAAATATTGTTGAGATTTTTTTTACATGTTGAACATGGTTTCATGAACTGGTCATTAGCTATGCTTTCCAAATTTAATTTCATATAAATTGACCTCCGGTTTCTATAAGTAGGTTTGTATTTCTGTCAAAAGTTCTAGCTGATGTGGGGAGACTCAAAGATTAAACAGTCTGGAGTGCAGGATGGGAGTTACCTCAAGTAGTACCAGATTATTTAAGCTGTGAAGCTTGAATTTGGAGCAACACAAGAGGTGGCAGCCTTGTGGCACACCCACCCAGAGCTCTGGGGAGGATCCTCATTCTCAGCAGCCTCGCCTAGGTGTGGGTGGAGGAGTCTAAGAGTAGATTCCAAGATGATTTCTTAGGACAAGGAAATGACCTTATTTTAAGTGGGCTCTTGGTGGCCATCAGGCCATCTAACTGTTGCCCACTTGCTCTCATGTTGAGCTGGGACCACTGTAGCCCCTGGAATGTTGAACCTTGGAATCTCCCCCGGAATGCTCATTATTATTTTTATTGAGATCAAATTCACACAACATAAAATTAACCATTTTGAAATAAATAATTCATTTAGTACATTCACAGAGTTAGACAACCACCCCCTCTCTCTGGTTCCAAAAAAGTCAATTTATTTTTAACCTTATATTTTTATATAGTTTGGAACTTTAGGGGGAAAGTTATAAGAATAGTAGAAGGAACTCCTACATAACCTTCAGCCAGATTCAGTAACTGTTTATATTTTGCCCTATTTTCCTCACTGATGCAAGATCTCTAGCTCTCTCTCTCCCCCTCCCTCTCTCCTGTGCACTCTTTCTCCATATATATTGTAAGTGCATACACATGTACATATACTGAATGTGCACATATACATTTCCCCCTGAACCACCAGAGACCATATAGGGAACACTGTGCTCCTTTTGCATTAGACACTTTAGTATGTATTTATTTAGTATATATTTCCTAATAAGGGAATGTCGTACAACTGGTAAAATCTGAAAACATAACATTGATAAGTACCGTTCTGTAAACCACAGTTCTTACTCATGTTTTCTCAAGTGCACTTGATGCCCTTTTCCCAATCTAAATCTAACCCATGTTATATGTAGCCCATGGCTGCCATCCTCTGCTCTTCCTTACTCTAAGGAAATTCTGCTTTTCTTTCTGTTCCTTGATCTAGATAATTTTTGAAGGGAACAGGCCAGTTGTTGGTACATTGCCTCCCAATTTGAATTTGACTAATGCTATCTTTTCATGACTGGATTCAAGTTGAGAATCATGTGGTACAGCCCTCTGGATTAAAATAATTTTCTTTGATATCGTGGAGCCAAGTGATGCTGGTTGTATGTTCTTTCACTTGTCAGATGTTGAATGGGAAGATGATATTAGGATAATTAAGTCAGTCTTCTAGGGCACAGTGAATCTTGGAGGCTGCCTATTAGACTCCCTCCTGCAGGCAGGGAGGGATACTAAGGAGGGTGGAACATTCCATCTCCTGCAATGTGATTTCCCTCTGCCAAGCAAAAGTGTGTTGCTAAACCTAGAATAAAGAGCAAATTGACAATGCAAATTTTGGTATATAACTAACTTCTTATTATTTTTACAACTACTATAGAGGCAGATCTGGGAAGTACCCGACTTTCTACTTTTATCTCTTCCTTTGATCCAGTCTCACCCAAATCTTTGCTTTTCTTTTCCCTATCCTGTTGTATTTGAAAACTCAGCTTTCCTAAAAAGTATTTTGACTTTTTTTTTAAAGTTTGGATTGAAAAGCTATATGCAAATATATGCAGATTTAATTTGGATTTTTTTTTTAAACCCCATGGACAAAACTCCCTTTGTCTGTTTCCACTAAAAAAAAAAATCTTTCCTTTATTATTATTTTTTAAAAATAATTTTAGGCTACCAGAAGTGTTCCACACTGTAGTCTAGTAGTTACTGTACCCCTTCACCTCATTTCTGCTAATGATCACAACTTAGACAATCACAGTAAATTTAAATCTCATTTCATAAAAAAATTTCATTTTTCAAAATGAAAAAAACAACTGGTGTGATTCTATTAATTAAAGCCCTGAGTTAATAAGCATTTCACCAATTTTTCCATTAATTGTCCCAGGCTTCATGTAGTTGTCATGTGTTCTTAACTGCCTCTAGCCTGTGATAACTTCCCAGTCTTTCATATTTTACAGTGACTTTGACACTTTTTAGCAGATCTAGTTAGGCTGATGTTCCTCAATTTTGGTTTATCTAGAAATTTGTCATGATAAGACTGGGGTTGTTTTTTGGAAACAGTACACCTTGGAAAGAGGTGAAGTGCCATTCTCATCATATTGGGGGTGAGTAAGATCTGTGTTGACTTTAAATTTTCTTCCTTTGTTTTGCAGTTTTAAATAACTCTTTATGGCACTAAAACTGTTTTTAAAAATGGAATGCTGTATATCAGTTACTTTTTTATTCATGCAAATCCATAGAATTCACTTAAGTTTTCTGTGTCATGTAAGATACCTTTATGAAAGAATACCAAATCAGAGTTCTGCTTTCTCATTCTCAAATACTTTCAACTATACCTGAAAAGCATATAAACATGTAAAGTGTTTAGAGATTCTTGGAGATGATATATCTTAAGATTGGGGTGAAATTAGGGATTGAGTTCCACTGCACCCAGCTCTCTACTGAAGCCAAACATCAACTGAGTTTCAGAAAGAACGTTTATTTGCTTCAGAGAATCTCCAGATATTTCAGAAATCTGACTTTTATCTATAATATAAACCACTCATCCAAATATAAAGACTATCATAGATGTGGCTCTTATCTCATTTCCCTTGACTCATGTACTTTCTATGTCTTGGTATGAAGTGAATATCATACATTTAGTCAAAACAAGGAATGGACTGAATAATGTACAGCCATGATCATGCTAGTCATTAACATTGTCACTCTGGAGTTTTTGCTAATTAGTGGCACATTTTGGAATCATTATAGTAATGTCCTCCTGTGACAAAATAAAACAGAGTCACAAAATAAAGCACATAACAAAAGAAAACAAATGCATAATTTTTAATGAAGTTAATCTTGAGAAGGAAGGTCACCTCTGTTTACTTCATAAGATTTAATTCTAATTATGGTTCCCAGAACACATTCTAAATTATTGTACGGTAGCTTGAATATCACTAATTACCTATGCTTCCAATTCGGGAAAAAAAGGAAATTTAATTAGCTCTGAAGTTTGAGAATTATTGAATAAGCACTATTTCCATGCCATTTCCCTATGCTTTATTTTGCAGATGATGTATTTAATTGCTAGTATATCTTGCTTGATCTGTGAATGTGTTTGGCAACCATTGCTACAGAGTTAGGGATCATGAGCTTTTGTAAACCTTACATGTTCAGAAGGTTTTCTGACAAGGCAGAGAAAAGCATATTTCAATCTGCAACAGCCCACAATTTTCTGCTAGAGTTTGCTATGTTTGAAGTATTGATTATTGAAGTTTCTATTTGGAAAGCTGATCTTATTTAATTCTTTGAAGCTTTTAATTTCAGTTCCACTGAGAACTCTTCCCCTTCCTATCTGGTTTTTAATATGCAATGTCTGATTCTGAGTGGATCCCTTTCCTTACTGGAATAGCAGCCACATTTCTTCCTTAGTGTTTTTAATTGCTATATGCTCTCTTTTGCCTCTGTCAGTAATGTCTGACAGATTGTATGTTCTTCTAAAAACTGTCAACTGATTTTCTCTTTTCTTGAATTTTTTTTCAATTTTCGGTTTTTACATTAATATCAACTTAACAATATCAAGGAAACAAAGAAAATAAGTTCTATGTTCTCATTGCTATACTTTTGTTCTGTTTCTTTCTAGTTTTTGATCATTCGTGTATGTTATATAATTATAATACAAAAGGACAGATTATTGCTTATGTTACTGGAAGCATAAACATTTTTCCATATTGTTATATTTCCATTTTCTAAATGGCTGTTTATTTCATTGGTTTGATGCTCTCTAACTGCTTGAAGCTTTTCATGGTTTTGGTTGTATTTTGTTTGGGTTTGTTTTTTAGCACAGTGTCCTTTGTAAGAAGATACTTTGCTGACATTTTAGCATGAGGAGCTGATAAGGAAGCCTATTTGAAGCAGTCTTCTGGTGTGAAATTCTGCTGGGACCCTGAAAATGATCTTTGAGGAAACAATAGTTAATGTAAAGCAGCCAGTGAATCCTGGGGAGCATGTCAAATCATTGGCTTGTAAAAGGCCATTTTGGAATTCATTTATCTAGCAGACTGTAATCTACACAGAAATTATTTCTAGTAATTAATAATATATTCTCCAAGTATGCAAAACTATTAAAATCTGTAGTGGCCTCCTTCATATCATTTCAAATATGACTTGAAAGTTTGCTTTTATGTCTAATCTGAATCCTAATCTTCATGGAAAATCATGTTTAAAAATTACATTTTATCCTGCCATTAAATGCAGCTATGTTCTCCTGGATAGAGAAAGACATTCCTCATTCTGCTGTGATCATGGCCATTTGTTGTGTTTAAATTAGACTTGGAGAAGAGTGTAAGCAAAGTGTCCCTGTAGAGTAAGAAGACCTTTGAAGGTGACCCTGTGTCCTCTTGTCTACTTGCTTGCTTCTATTTGTCCTAAAGGGAGGATTTCCTTGCAGCCCAGTGAGGGGCTGCAATTGTTTTCCCAATTCCAATTAAATACTTTGGAAATTTGCTGAATACATGTAAAAAGCTTTGTTATTACTAATTTGTATGGGGTGAGGTGATGAAAATAGATGACAACTTGCTCTGAAGCCATATTCAATATTTGAAAGTGATAAAACTTTATTAATTTGCTCATCTCAATATACCACCTTTATTTCTCTTACACTTTCTTTTCCCTTTCCCATTATTTTTTCCTTCTAACTTTGTCTCTCTTATGATGTTTCAAATGCAGTTTTTCTCTTTGCTTAATTTCCTCCCACTCCTCTTTTGATGTCACTTTTCTCCTCCACCTCATTAGTCCCCTTCTTTTCTAGGTCTTCCCTTCCTTCTTGGCTTCTACCATTCTTAATCCCTTTCTTTTTCCTTTGGGAAAATAAGGTTCAAATTTGGAGTGTGCTAAAGAAATGTCATTTCCTGGTTGAAAACTGCAGGATTCAGCAACTGCATTCGTGGTTTACTATAAAGAGAGACTGCAAGAGCTGGTGCTTATGGGAGTGATTTAAAGGCAATGACTCAGTGTCTCAGGTGAGCTTGATTATGTTGTGGGACAGCTGGATCCCATTTTAGCCTGATTTTGACCTCTCCTTGCCATGTAATTAACAATGTGCCAGCCACAGATCATAAAGTCAGTGCAGTTTAATGAACAATGTCACATACTACGGGTGCCTGGAGTTTGTCTTACTCATGGGACTTGGTGGGTGTGGGGTGTGCCCAGATATCTAGCCGGGAGTGACATTTAAACTCAATTGCCTGATGCTGGGTTATGAAAGTTCTGACACGCATCCCCAGACAGCTGCTCAATACAGATGGCTGATGAGCCCGAAGCTTCTGACTGACGTGTCCACGAGCCCGGGGCACACAATTTTTTTTCTCTTTAGGCCTAGTGTCTTTGTTAGCTATTTAGGAATAATCAAAAAACATTTTAATTTATTTTCCAGTTGAAGCTTGGGGCTCAATTTTTGGTGATTAAATTAGAGTTCTAAATAGATTTTCCCAAACATCTTGAACAGAGATTCATACAAGGAAATAGGTTTGCCTCCCATGAGGAGTTTTGCAGTGAATTTAGTCCCTTTCATGGCTTCTGTGTTTTTTATTGATTAACAGAATTTGAGTTGATGGCCGGGGACATTCATGGGGGGTGAGGGAAGCAATGGGAATGTATTAAGCATAGAATGGATAACTTTCATTTGCTTAATAAGATGCATAAAATAAATTGGGGTAGAATGGAGAGATGTAGAAGATTTAAACTCCCACTCCTGGTTCCATTTACTAAGGGAGGAATTTGGCAAGATGGTCAAGAGAGATTCCTTGTAGCAGAGAGGAGGGCTGAGTATAAACTATCTTCCAATAGTCACTAAGGACACCAACTCAGGACACAAACCACAGGACTAGTTTCACTGGAAGATAGGCAGATAGGGCCTTGTAGTCAATCAGCAATCCTTGGCATTTCTGGGGCTTGGAGAAGTCACCACATTCTGGTTTATCTTTTTTCAGCTCCACAAAACCAATAGAGCAGGTGCTCTCTGTATTGTACTTTCAGCAGTTCTAAGAGGAGCTTAAAGGAGAGAAACATTTTAAAGGAAAACATCACTTTTCCCCTCTGAAATGCCAGCAAGGCACTGGGCAGCTTCTCTATGGATCCAGGCAGTGGGTAAAGGAGGAGTCCTCAGCACTCAGTGGCTTTTTCAGGCTTTTAATGATCTTTCTACACAATTTGTAGTGATGCAACCAGGTGCAGGGCGGGTAGAGGGGCTTGGGGGTTGGGGGTCAGGAGGCTGTTAGGCCTCCTGGCCCCCTGAAAATCTTTACTCTTTGTGTGCTGACTGGCGTTCTCTTGTGGTCTCTTCACTGGTCTCTACTGCACCCCTGCATAAGGTCTTCTGCCACCCTTATGTGCTCAGTCTCCTGGCTCAGGTGCACCCACTCACGCATGCCCACACCATACTCCAGGTGCTGCCATCAGGCCTGGGTACATGACCACAGGTGTTGATAGTGATGCTAATAGCAGAAGGGCAGAAAAAAACCCGATAACTTCCATTTGCTGTACACCTTCTCTAAACAAGTTTTGTATTTAACAAGCCAGATCTGGTAGATCTGGTGACTACAGTAATAAAATCCCCTGTCCTCAAACATAAACCTTGGGTTTATGCTTTGCATCCAGTTGTGGAAAGATGCCTTTCTTATAGAAGAGCAATTTAACTTCACTGCTTACTTTGAAATGAAATCTCTGATAACTGGTTCTGTGGAAAATCAAAGGCAAATTTGAAATAACGCACCCAAGGCAAATCAGGGGATTTTTCCGCCACCCATTTCAAGGCTTCCTTCCACCAATAGGGACTCTGTGACTTCTTCCTCAGTGGTCCATCACCTTTACCCAAGATGGTGACACAGAGCTCACAGGTGGGGTTCAAGAAGAGGTGGATGCAGCTCTATGCGCCCATGCTTAGAAGGCTCGAGGGCAGGGAGTATTATTACTGTAGTCACCGGATCTAATTTCAAAGAGTGTATCTCTAAAGTTAAATGAATTTGCCTTAAATTCTGAACAGTTGCAGATGATGTAATCCTATGAGACATTTTATTAGGCAGATTAAATTAAGATACAGGAAATGCTATTTCACATTTCATCGGAGAAGAAAGTCAAGTCTTGTGAAAGCTGTTTACTAGAACAGAAGATTGTTGCACATCTGTTTCAACTCCATTTTCTCATTGTTTCAGGATCTGAATCCTCTCCTTGTAAAAAGTCCAGTCTGCTAGGGGGCTGTTGAGAAGAGGAAAAGTCATCTGCCAGTGCAGGGAAATCTGGACTCAAAGGAAATAGTCAATGGAAACCTGTTTGCTGTGTCACGGGTGTGTCACACGCATACATGGATCTGTTTTTGTCAGCTGTCACTGAGAGGACAGTTCTCCTCTGCATAGCGTATACATGGCCTAACTGTATGGTAATTGAGCAGTTGACTTGAGTTCTGTCTCTGGTATTGCTGGTGATGTGCCCACCACAGTTATTTGGCCACTAGTGTGGGCCCTAATATCCTAATCGGTCATTAGTACCTCCTGATAGCCTACTGGCTTCCTGATTAATGTAAAAGTCATACCAAATCTTACTGAATTTAGCTGATGAATTCTGTGACAGAATAGGGAGAAAAATTTAATGAATTGGTTTTGTTTGGATTGGGGTACAAGGAGGGAACAAAATGACAGATGCATTAAGATGTCTCATTTAGCCTTTCTCATAGTAAGAAAAATACTGAGAAAACACTTCCTAGATATTAAGAGTAATTTTCTTTTCTGAAATATTCTAAGTGGCTCAGAAGAGGCTTTCAGTCTGAAATGACTTTTTCTTTAATGAAAGCACTGACAATTCTCTCCTACCATCAACCCCTTACAGAATTTCAAAGGAAAAGAGAAATAGAAACCAAGTTGACAAGAGAAGCCATCTAAAATTAAAACTGTCCATATGGAATTGCTTTTTCTCTTTTTCAAGATATTGTACTCTAAGTCACAGATAGCTGTATGTTAAATAATTTTCTTTTCCAAGGTGTTCTTGGAGGGTTTTTTTAATTCCTAGCTTCTATCATGGCTCAGTGATTTGTATTTCCTATATGGTGAAAACATGTCCTTGTAAATAATGTTTTTATTTTAAAAGTATTTTCCCAACTTTCCATACATACTAAAATAATTATAATAGAACATTCAAAAGGTGAAAGTGGTAAAAATGCCTTTCTTCCAATTCCTGTCTTCAGAAGAAAATACTATTCTCATAGTATAGTGACATTAATTCTAAGTCTTATTAGTTAAAATTTCTAGAATTTTTAATGTTTCAAATGAGAATGATCTCTAAATTGTGTACTTTTGCAGTGCTCATAAATCTAAATCATAAATCAAAAGCATGAAGTTCCGAGGTTTTGAAATGTCTTACATTCTTAAGTGTAGACCTCCTCTTTAGTATGCTCACAAATATTGACAACACGTTTCTTTTTCAGAACATCTGAGTCAGGTAGAATATCTAAGTAACAGGTTAAGTCTTTTTTTTTTTTTTTCCTAATGAGTCAGCTATATGTTTTACTGTAAGAAATCCAGAAATTGGATTAAGGATGATCTAACTGAAAAAGAGAAAACCAACAAAAAAATCTACATTTAAATCTAACTAGGTTCAAGTCCAAGAAAGTCCGAGTTATGTTTTCTTTTTTTTTGAAATGAATAATTAATAGGTTACTAGAAATAAAATCATTTGAAACTCTTCCTCCCCCTTCTCCTGCTCATTTTTTTACATAGACCTGACCAAGGATGAGTTACTCCTCCAGAGAAGCATTCTTGTTTTCACCAGGCTATAGTTATATTCTTGGTTTACTGCCATATCCTTTAGCCTAGACCTGGAAAGTGCTATGTTAATGTGTAGATTTTTAGCACATAAACCTAAGTGGTAGGAAAAGTAACCCCAGATACTATAATGTTCTGTGGAATATTAACTATCATTATGGATAAACTAGCAATCTTGGACTGAAATTCTTTTTATTTTATTTTATCTTATATATTTTTCACATAATTTTTCATTTTTGCACAAAGTATACATTTTCATCTTGGTTATATTTCCCATACAACTCCCACCCCCCCTTATTTTCTTTTTGAAAAATGCTACATATGCCTTCCCTTTCAAGTGCTCTTTGAACTTGTTCTACCATCCTACTGATTTCTTCATTATTGAGTTAAATAACTCATGACACATGTTTATCCTATATTTTTATGATTCCTGTTTTACATTTTTGAAAAATTTTTCCTTGTCAAGATTTAAACCTCTTGAGTGAAACTGTTATTACCAGTCATTATGATATAGATTTTTAGGTTGACAGGTGTGCTTGACAGTACTGTTCATGGTAACCAGAGAGCATGATGTAGGTTTGCCAGATTCAAAATAGTTTGCTGAGATTGTATGTGAGTCAGTCTTTATACAAAGATTCTAGTGTGATGGGAAATGATCCTACTTGTGTAGGTGAAAACGTTTTAGGAGCTGGAGCTGGATTTGTGTAAGGAATTGTGAAATTCCAGCTAGAAGTTGTCTACAGAATTGTGAGAGCCTCTTTAGAATCTCCACGGGAAGAAGGATGGCCTTTTGCTTCTTTGGTCCCGGGAATGGGATTTTCTAAATTCTCAACTATGTATGTAGTATAATTGTCTCTATAATTATCACCCTTGTCCTTGAAGGAATAGCAGAGATTAAATTTAATTAGTTCAAGTTACCCTCTTAGCCCCCAACTATTCTTTCATTACCCTCCTCCCCTTTCTTTTGTCTGCCTCCTTACCCATTAACAAATGCTTCCTCACCTGGAATTGTGTGGAAGGTATCACATTTAACTGAAATGTGTATTTATTCGATTACTTTGGGACTTTCTATAGTTCCTTAGTGGCAGCCTTCACAGTAAATAACCAATCCATGAAACTCAGTGAAGAGAAATTTCCTACGTTCTTGATCACTGCATTTCATCTGCTTATCTGGTATACCTAGTACTTTTATCAAGAGGGTAATTGAAGTGTTTCATATTTGAAGTGGTTTAGGGTCACTAATTTTGAATTGACAGAATGCTCAAAAGTATAACGCTGCATTATTTTCTGGAGGTCAGGTAAAATATTACTGAATGTATAAGAGAGTGAAAAATGAGAAATGCTATTGAATCTTCTTTGCTAGAAGTCCTTCCATCTAAATAGAGTAAGTTACTGTCCCGATAAGTGACTGAAGATCTCCACACTTAAATGCATGGAGGTGGAGAAGATAGAATATCCTCCAGAATCTCTGGTGAGACTTTCAGTTCTTTACTCAGATGTCTGATTGTGTGTTGGAGAGGGCCATAAAGGAGGGCCTTTAGAACATGCTTGCAAGATCAGGTATGGACTGAGAGCAACCTAGGGAATCAGAAATTTGGGGCCAGATTTCAAGTTAGTGACACAGATGAGGTCTAAGAATTCCAAGTCAGTTGATGTCCTGAGAACTAGGCTTAGAACAGGGACCAGAACTGCAAATTAATGAGTCTTGGCAGAGTGTAGTGGAGAACATGAAAGCACTTTGGATGAAAAGTGAATAAACAACAGCTACTGTTCTACTGGGCTTATGTGGTGTTGGGCACTGTTCAAGGCATTTTCTGTACATCATCTGGTTTGATCTGCACATCATGCCAATGTGAGAGGCAATATCTATACAACATTAGTGATGAAAAGTAGGTTTCAAAAGGTGAATATTCTTTTCAATGAATAGTAAAGATTGCATTGGAACCCAGTTGATAGCTCTTCAAATCTGGGCTGCATGCACCACTGTTGGCTGCCTCCTACATATGCTTAAGAACTATGGTTGCAGACCCAGTTGGGGTGAAGCTCTAGAGCCTATGTATAGGTATGTCTCATGATGGTTGTGGGCATCAGACCAAAATAAACATTCCCTTGACACTCTACTCCCTAGAGTGGGAGTGCCTTGAGCCTTTTGGGGGCCAGTTGTGCTTCCTTTGAGCTGTTCCTTGATTTTTCCCTTCTCCCACCCTATACACAGATCTGCAGAGGATGGTGCTTCCCACATTAGCTTTCCAGATGAAGAATGAACACTTTGTAAATGAGCAGACTTAGCCCACCTTGTTGTATGATACTTGAGAAGTAAAAACAAACAAACAAAAAAAAACCCTCCTGCACAGCAGGGAACCAAGGAAAAGACCCCCTGACTAGAAAGTGGAGAGTAGGAGCAGAAACTCTGCTCTTTTGTAGATGAGGGATTTTATGTAACTATGTTCAGAATGGTTTTGTAAAGACTGTCCAGCTATGTACCATGTCTGCTCTGGAAAGATTCAGTTGTGGAGGATTGAAATGTTCCTATTAATATTCTTTATCTAAGAGAAACAGGCTTCTATGGGGTTTCACAAAATGTAATATGAACACTGATCTCTAAGCATCTTCTTTAATATTTTGCTTCCTCCTTCGATTGTTGAAAATATATTTTAGTTCTCCTTAACATGCCAGAATACAGCAGAGAAAAAGATAGCATAATCAGTATGAAAGTAATATCACTTAAGTACCCACTTGCATTTCTGGCAACAGCCACTTTTGATCTTACCTTGTATTATTCCTTAATATTTAAAGTGCTACAGTTATTAAGACAACCTTAGTTTTCAATAATCAGATAAAATTAATAAAACATAGAATTCCTAAATACAAATTTTAATTGTGTTATATATTAATCAGAGAAAATAATTGAATATAAAAGGCATTCTTATATATATACATATATGTGTGTATATATATGTATATATATCCATCACTCATATTTAACAGCTATAAAAATTTTGCTGTTTTCTTCAATCACCTTTATTTAAGGAGGGAGGACTTTTAAAAAAAAAGCACACTTTAGATTCCATTGATGTCCAGGCTCTCCTAGTCCATCCTCTTTTTCTCCCTCCTTTCTCCTATTATAGTACAGATGTGTATTATTTCCCTGCATGTTTTTATTTATTTATTTTTATATAACTACATTATATATTATTTATTTATTTATTTTTAGGATTTATTTATTTATTTATACAAGCACTGGGTACAGTCAGAAGTGCAGGAGGGTGAGAGAATTCACCAGAGCCAGTGCGGGGAACAGAACAGGCAGACTGACTGAAATACACTGCTAAGGGGAGCAGCAGGCACAACAGGAGAGGTCTGTCACGCCATGTGGGACCCTTGCCGGCGGCCAGGGATCGAACCGGTGCTGCAGAGGCTGCGGGCAGCTTCGCAGCCCAGCACTCAACTGCTGTGCCACCAGGGGAGGCCCTCTCTGCATGTTTTTAAACACTGAGAAATGGTTGTGGAAATTTTATGTGAAATTTTCTCCACAGATATATTTTGCAGGCACATTATCAGTTTTAAGTCATACTTATAATTTTAAAGTTATTTTTTCTTGAGGTATAATTATCAAAGTATCCAGTTGCTAGAGAAGTTTAAGCTAGGAAAATAACAATATTAAGTTAGACTTAGAGAAGTTAATACCAGTTTTTTTCAGGGTTCTGCCCTCACCTTCTGAGAAGCTTGGCAAATCCTTCCATGAGTGTGTGGGGACTTTGGGACAAAGTTCCCAGAGCACATATGGTTTGCAAGGTAACCAACAGCTTTCTTTAAACAACAAAAACAAAAAATGGAGTAGTTATTAATTCTGTTTAATCTGTTTGCTAAGGTTAGGGGCAACTTGGCATTCTCATGCTATTTACCTAGCATTTCCAATAGTTCTCTTCCTTTTTCAGGGTTTATTTCTTGCCTCGCTTAGCAGTGGTATAAAATCTTATTTTCAGATCCTTATTCTCAGGACTGAGAAAGGCACAGTCATTCAGTCTGAAGATGGGTAGATATATAGGGGCAAAACCAACCCACCAATCAAAAAAAAAAAAAAATCCTTGGGGCAGAGGTTACCAGCATTCCTGTTGGCTCTGACAGAGGGAAATACCTCTTCAGCAAGCACTAATTTCATAGTGGAGGGATGCATGTCACAGATGTACTTTAAAAAATAATTTAAAAAGTTAATTTCAATACTGATATTCACACCAACTCTGGCAATCCTTCTGTCCATTGGACCCTCAGCTATGGATCTCCCCTTTGGAATTGTTTCCATTATGTTCTCTGGAAGGTCATCGCCTATCAAGAACTTTCAAGATCCTCAAGGGCAATTGCATCTATTTAGTTTCACTGTTTTCTGCACAGTCCTGCAGAAAACTGGAATTTCAGCACATGAAATTCGGTTTTTGTAGATCAAAAACAGTCGTGTATAAGCAGTTTCAATGGTTCAAACCAGTATGTTTGGGGAAACCCTGCCATCATTTATAGAAGATGACTCTGGGGCTGGCCCAGAATTGCCCAGTCAGTGGTGAGGTGACTTACCTGGATTGATGTTGTGATTATACCATGCTCTATGAATTATGAAGTGTGGTATAAACTCTCATGTTCCCCGAGGTTCTGGCTTCAAGGGTCAGGATAAGGGGGGGCTTAACCCTGGCTGGGTTAAAGTAAGTTGAGTAAACACCCTGAAATGACCCCAGTTCAAGAGGCCCCAGAATCCAGGATTGCCCCTGATCCCAAGATAGGATATCTTCCTGGCCTCTTGTGTCTCAGTGAAACCCATCTTGAATCACACTGTCTGCAGTGCTAATTGCAGGATCCAGGCTGTCTACCTGCCTGCACAGGGTGGGTAGAGGATAAGACCTTTTGTGCATGGAGTTAGTGCTCCTGGCACAGCAGAATGCTGACCTGCCAGAAGGGCTTCAGCAAAGCTCGAACAGAGTACAGGGTGAGAGTCCAGACTGTTTCTCATGCTCTCCTAGATGTCAATCTCTATTTCTTTATTAGAGAACAGTGGATCTACCTCTAATCAAATATAAGTAAAAATCAATGTATCATTAGAGAAAATTAGAAAAATATAGACAGGCAGGAAAAAAATAACCTACCTTCCTATTACCACAAATAATTGCTATTAACACTTTGGTTAATTTCCTTCTGGTTTTCAAAAGAATTAAAAAAAAATAATTATCATATGCTGTATATTTATCTTGAATTTTTAATACATACATACTTTAGTAAGAATAATCAATATAAAATACACATTGACCAGGAATTTATACTACTATTGAAATCTATGCAAAATACACAACATAAATTTTATTTCCTCATCCTTGTCATTTTTGAGAGCTAATTAACGCATGAACATAATTTTTAAAGGCTGTGTAGTATTCCATCAAATGATTTTTTTTTTCCACTGTATAGTTATCCAGTTCTCCTTTGAAAATAGTAAAAAATGTGGGCGCTGGACTTCAGGCTTCAAATCCCATGTGATGATTGTGTGAATACGGGCAAGATTCTCAACCTCTTTGTACCTCAGTTTCTTCATTTTTAAATAGGCATAAATTCCACTTATTCTGTGGTAGACAAGAAGTTCCAGTCTCCAAATTTAAAGTCAAACTTTACCATTTGTAAGAGCTACACTGAAGGGAGGAAGGAAGAAGATGCTTGCCAGCCACAATCCAGATCCCTGACACGAGATGCAGGTACTCCTTCATATCTAGATTTATCAAAGTCATCCTCTGAGGTCTGCCTTCTAACAGAAGGGAGAAGGAGCCTAAAGGCCCAAGATACAGAAAGCATCTCCTTCATCCTGACATTTGCAGGACACAAACTTTATCCTGTTAAACCTTCGGGAATCTTGAAAATCATTATTTATCCAGGGGAGTAAACATTGAACCTTTACAAAGGGGTTGGCTTGTTGTCCAGGGAGCAAAGCATGAGCATTTTTTGCTAGATGAGAATTTTAACTTTCGATTAAAGAAGGAAAACTGCTTTTCTTAACTCACAGAATTTCTGTCAGGGCCAATAAGGGTCAGTAAACATTTCTTGTCAATATTTTGGAATTTACAGGTCATATGTGAAAGGGGCCACAAACACTATGTAAATGAATGAGGCTGGCTGTGTTCCAAGAAAACTTTCTTTATGATTGTCGAAAATTGACTTTTATGTAATGTCCACAGGTCACAGAGTCTTCTCTTTAAAAAAAAAATGGAAAATGTAAAAAAATACATCCTTCAAAAAATTTCAGAACTGTACAAAAGTAAGTGGTGGGACCCAACTTGGCCTGCGGGCTGCAGAATGGCCCCTGGCTTGGTACTGTCCTCAACACCCCTTAAGTGTTATGTGTGTGTAAACTACTGCTCCTGTTAGTAGAGTTGGTAACATCATTGTTACCCTTGATGTATGAGAGCCCGCAGTGCTGGATGCTAGAGAGGCTGAGGTGCAGCACACAAGCCCATAGATCCCCTCGGCTTCCTCCTGGGAGTCCATCTGCAGACTCAGCCCCAGCAAAGAGGTTTCTTCTTCTGTGCTGCTGCTCCTTTCCAGAGGCTGCCGGGATCACTGTGCTGCACTGGAAGGAAAGGGGATTCATTTGCTATGTGATTGATTAGCCAGGCCCACCCTGGAGTGATGGTTGCCCCTGTCTGTGTCCTTTGCTGAACATATGCAGGTGGCTGTGTTCTTCCTAGGGATGGGGAATGGTGATATAGTGTCTATAGATGAGAGTGAAAAAACTCTTTGTGCCTGACTATTCTAGTTCACCTCCTATTTTAATGTACAAGAGATGGAAGAAAAGAGGTTCTTAAAAGAGTAGTAAAAAAAAAAAAATTGGAGCTGGGAGTAAAGGAATGAAAGAGTAAGGGGTTGTTGCCCTGAGTATGGGGCTAGAATTTTTCAGAAGCCTGCAGTGTGTTCAGCTCAGTAGAAAAAATGGCAGATATCTTTATAAACTGTGACAGCATTTTTTCATTATTCATGAAAGCTTTAAAAAAAAAAAAAAACAAACAGCTTCATTTTAAGGGAAATTTATTCCCAAGGCATTTTTAATTGAGTTTTTATGTTATTTCTCTGTATTGACTGTTGAATCAATGTATAAGATAAACAATGTTCAAGTTTACCCTTTTGTTCAGTAAATCTCAGCTCTGCTTCTTCAAGCTAACAGTGAGAGAGTGAATAATGAACCCAGATTCTCATGAACTGTTGACAGGGCATTTGCATGACCTTTAATGACTTTTTAAAGGCATTTTTGAAAGGGACATTATTTTTTAATGAAGAAAGTTCACCTTAAACCCAAAATTTTTAGTGTAAGATTTCCCATTGTGTGTACATGTGACAATATTTGAAAGTACATGTGTGTCTGTGTGTGTGCATGTACAGATTTCAAGCTGTATTGTTAAGACTTTTAATAACCCACTTCTAAGACAGAATTTCTTGAAGGTGCATGTTATTTTGTTTTAAATTCATCATTGGGTGTATTTTATCCTTTCTGCCTCCCACAGTAGTAGACATCCCAAATTACCTGATGCGAGAAAGAATGAAGCAGGCACCTAGCAGTCACTTGCTCCAATCCTCTACCCTTTATTTCTCTCTACTACATCTTGTCCCTGCCTTAGTACTTCTAAGGACAGGAACTTCTCTGTTAATCTTTTTTTGTTTTATAGCTGTAAGGAATAATATTAATCCTTTGGATGTCTAATGACAATCACAGGCAAACCCACATCCCCATTCCACTTCCACCACCACACCACACATATCTTTCCTTTTTCCCTGGACTAAATATCTAAAGTAATTTTCCAACTTTTCTAACCTACATTTCTGTTCAAATGCTTCTGGCACCTCCTGGCCCCTCTTTTGTGCATGTTTTCTTGTGAGTCAGGAGCCAGCTCTCACTGTGGACAGCAGACTGTGTGCTATGTCCACTGGTGATCAAATCAGTAGAATTGCCTCTGTTGTGCTCCTGTTAATAAAACCCAACATGTTATAGCCTCTGATTGCCAAGTAAAATTGGTTCCTCTTGGACTTATTGCCAACTCTTATTCTTAGTAATCTAAATGATTATGGAATCTCTGTTAGCTAGTGGAACATTCCCAAGAAGAGATTACCTTTGTGACTGTGGATAACTATGGATAGTTCCAGAGCTCAATTAAACCAGAGCCTTTACACAAAATATTAGTTATGGACTTGCAAACCAGGGTCAACAGAGCTGGGTTGAAAGACAAGAGGTAGCTGGTGAAATTTCAGAAACTAGCAGAGTTATTATGGAGATCAGGCAAAGAACAGTGAATGTGCAGGGAGAAGAAGGTACAGTGGGGAAGGGAACAGGTTTAGAATTTTTTTGGCCTAAATCTGTAGCACTTCCTGGGTATTTCTTTCATGCAGCTCCTTTGTGCTTTACCTAAAGGAATCAAATTTTAATGATGAGGAGCTGGACTCTCACGAATTATATGTAACCCAGATTTACCTCATTGTCTAGATGTGTACTTGCATTAAAACATATCTTTCTATGGAACTTTGTGTTTCTCTGTTTAAATTCTCTTACTAATGGAGCTCATTTTCCTACTCTTCAAGACCCTTTTAACCTAAATAGGATGCAAAGTTATAGAATTGAAGTGAAGACTCTGCCTCATACTGGCTGTGATCTTATACAAGTCACAAGTTCTGACCCTTACCTTTAGGAAGAGAAGAATGACATTTACCTAGTTAGTAATCTTGTCTCATTAGGAAGTTGGAAGATTAAATGAAACCACAGGTTTAGAGAGAGCCTGGTATGATGCCACCAGTGCCAATCCTACTTGACCACAGTCTTTTTGCTGTTCCTCAACATATTTGCCATCTTGTTCACTCTTATATCAGATTTGATACCATGTCTTCTCTGTTTTCATCCAAACCATTATTTTTTTTAATTTAATGTAGAGAGACCAAGGGAAGAATCCAAAGATTCCTAGATGCTGTTTCTAGTACTTTTTGGAACTTTCAACTATGTTGGGGAATGGGGCGGGGGTGTCACAGAGTCACATGCTCTTTAGTGCTTCCCTGTATAAATATGTGAATTAGCCATTATCAACTGTGTCAACTCTGAGAATGCATGTGTCGCTAAAATGAATGTTTCAGTAAAAGCCACTGCCTAACCAAAAACTTGGTACAGGACATTTGAACAGAAAGGTATGTCAGAAAAGTTAGGAAAATACCTTAACTATTTAGTCCAGGGAAAAATAAAAGATGTGTGGTGTGGTGTGGTGTGGTAGTGGAAGTGGAACGGGGATGTGGGTTTGCCTAAGCAAACACTTGGTACTGGAACTCAAGTTCCAACTCCAATAGCTGGTGGGTATAGGTCTCTAACACACTCTGACTTTGTGTTACAGTGGCCTTAGCACATTAATTCTCCAAGTGTGGTCCAAAGGCCATCAGCAGCTCCTGGGAACTTGTATGAATGTCAGGTCTCAGGCAATACCTCAGACACACTGAATCAGAAACTTTGCGGGTGGTGCCCAACAATTTACTTAAACAGATCGCCAGGAAATTCTGATCATACTCAAACTTGAGAATCATGATTTGGGAAAGTGTTCTGAGCCCTAACTGACATTGGAACCATCTGGGAAGCTTTAAAAATCTAGTTGCTTCATTCCCAATCCAAGTTCTTATTGAACTGATTTGGGCTATAGTTTGGAAGTCAGGACTTTTTCAAAGCTCCCCAGAGGATTTTCAGGTGCATCCTAGGGTGGGAATTACTGTTCCCTGGAGTCTGTTGAAACTCCCACATATTTCTCTCTCCTGCATGGGGAGATGAGGAGTGAGAGGTGTGTGGAAGTTGACAGAGCTCCCAAGTAGTCTGCTGCAACCATCAAATCCTGTCTCCCCTTGGAGAATGTGACCTTAAGCTACCAGCCCTTGATAAGCCTTTCCAAAGACTCAATGAATATTCACTTGATGTGATTTGCTTTAAAGGTTGCTTTTAATGCTATATTTGTTCAACAAATGTAGGCACTCATATAGCACAAATATTAACTCCTAAATCCTCAAAGGCTTTCCCCATGATATGCCATCTGGCAGGCATTATTGTAATCATTTCTTTATTATCCACACTAATGAAGGACTAGCATGGCATTGGTAATTGAAAAACACAGATCATTTAAAAATCATCCAGGCTAAAGCTGGCACTGCTTCCCTAACTAGGAAGCATTCAAGAGTAGAAAATATTGACTGGTTACAGTTTTCCACCTTCTCTATGGAGGTACTCATATATTTTAGTCAGAAATTTGAGCAATAGAAGTGAGATCTTCTAAATTATAATTTTTTTTTCTGCAAAATAGGAGTCTGCTTTGTTGTAGAGAGGCAGATGGACAGCAAGGATACTAAAAATGCATTTGCACCTTGCACAGTGGGTTCAAAGAGGGGTGTGGCACAGGATTCCAGGAAGTGGCAGATCTGAATTCTACACCTTCTAATGTTTCCTGTGCTAATTGAGATGAGCCATTCAGCCCTCTATGGATCTCAAAATGTCCCCAGACAAGCAGTTTCTACATTACCTGGGAATCTGTTGAGATGCAGATTTTTCAGACCCCACCCCAGACCTCCTGAATGAGAGACCCTGGAGGGTGAGGCCAGCAAATGGTACTTTAACAAGTCCTCCATAATGTTCTGATGCCTGTTGTAGTTTGAACACTACTGTTTTCCACCAGGTGTTTAGTTTCCCTGTTTATAATATAGGGCACCTAGTGTAGGTTCTGGTTGAAGTTCACTCTTGCTCTCCAGTGACCTTGGCATGTGGGCCTGAAACAGGAAGAAAGATTTTCTGTCTTAGACCACGAACTTTCCTTGGATGTGTGATTGAAATAATTCAGCTGAAAAACTGTCATGTGAATAACAGAAAAGAAACACATCTCTTTAATTCCCAAACCCCACAAAGGGTGTTCACTATAAAATAAATCCTGCTTTCTTCAGCTGGTTGGTACCGTACCCCAGAGTAGAAAACCCTGGTGCTTTGGGAAGGAAGGCAGCCGCTCTCCCTTTCTCTAGGGCCTGAGAGCTGTCTGATGTGATTCACAGAGCAGCGCTTCTGCAGGGACCAACAAATGGTGTTTCAGAAGGATGTACAGAGGTACACCGGCTTTGCAGTAAAACAAGGGAAAATTTCAAACCATTTATCAAAGCTCTTGCAGCTTCCATTCAAGACAGGTAGAAAAAAAAAAATAACAGGGAACAAGAAAAGAAAATAAATCTGTTTCCAGAACTTCTCATAAATAAGAAAGGAGTGGGGGATTGTTGGCCTTGCTGGATTCTCAGAATATTTTTGTCACAGTACAGAAAGATTTCAAATGTTTCACCATGAAACCCTCATACTTTTCCCATTATCAAAATTTGTGGTTGTAAAATTATTTCGCTGCCTGTTAAAATCAAAGGAGAAAAAAGACAATCCTTTCAAAGAAATAGAGGCTGGAAAAATGACACCTGGAGTTAAAAAAGAAAGAAAGAAAGAACACAGTTCCCCCACAACTACCAAATTTATTTTTTTTTGCATATAAAATCCAGTGATGTTTCAAAATTTAGGGCTAGTCATAGAAAATTAAAGACAGTTTTCTAATTGACTTGTTTAGCAAGAGGTTTTTTGTTTTTATAAGACAATAGGACATGGTTTATTGCACATGAGAGAGACTTTTGTCTTTTATGTCTGGGAAGGGTGGAGAAACTATAGCTTTTATTACAAAGGATGGATCACAGATCCACTTTGCCTGAAAGAAGAATGCTGATTGAGGAGAAAACACAACAGTCAAGACCCTGCATTGGACATTTTTGTTAAATTCCCAGGATTGTCAGTTTGATCATCAATTTGATGCTAAAATCCAGTTTAAAACATGTAATCTGAGTTTAGATTCTGATTCTGTCACTTACTGACTCTGAAACTTTGGACAAGCCGCCAATGCTTCGTTTCCTTTTTGTCAAAGGAGGAAGGTAATAGAACCTACCTTGAGCGTAAGAGTTAGCTTATACCTGGTGCTTTGCACAGTGCCTGGCACAGAGCAGGTACTATTTTATTGGGAATATTTGCTACTTAGCCATATGGTTCTTTAAAGAACTCTAAAAATAAATTATATTGTTTCATAACTGTTAAGATTTTGAAAATGACAGTGGATTTTCTGTCCCCCACGTGTGCCTTAGGAGAAGATGATTGACAGCAGGAGGCTTCCAGGAGTTCATAGGAGCGCAATTCAGAGGAGACTGATGACTCTTGAGCCTTGAGTACCTTTCTTGGTCAGCGATTCACTAACTAGTTAATTTGTAGTTAATTTTGGCTTTGCTCAACTAGATTCAGAGAAATTATTTTTTGTTATTTGATTTCCTTTTTGTGCATTTATTTTTGGAATAGACTCATAGACTAATGCTAGAAATAGGTCTGAAATGAATGTGGCATTTTTTCTCTTTTACACTCAGCACACTTCACTGTTGGTTGGGCCATGCTGCATGGATGCTAATATTCGCCAACTTACATTTTTCTCAAATTAACTATTTTCAGGCTTTATAAAATCTACATGCTAGCAGGACCAAAATAAATGCATTCAACTTAAAAACTGGTGATAAGGGGGGAAAGTAGGAACAGTAGCTTAGATTGTCCAAGCAAGATTTTATCTTTTCTGCCAAATCCAAGTGGTGGCCTGGGCAGGCTTATCTCATCTGAGTGCAGACCCCTTCTTAGTCTAATGGAGATGACAAGAGCACCCACTTCTCAGGGTGTTATGAGACTCAAGTGACATAAAACCTGTTAGATGCAAACCAGAGCTAACTCTTAGGAAGAACTCAGCAAATACTAGCTTTTTTTATGTTACCTGTGTTCATGAAAATCTAATGTATTAAAGTCACCTAATGTAATGGGGGAAGTTACAATCTCTTCTAAACAACTGAAAATACTATAAAAGCTTTAGTTTCAAAATTAATTTCTAGACTAAATCCCTGATTATTTCTAGCAGTTTTATTTTTTAAATATCCTGCTTCTTTTGAATACAGGTTGACCTTCATAAACCAATGAGTATCAGATTAAGGCCAAGCCACTGAATTTGGTGCCCAGTGATCTTCATATTATTACAATTATATTTATTTTAGGAGATATATCTTCCTTATCATTAATGGTAATAATTTGGTATTTTGAACACTTTCCAACACCTTAATACCTGAGTCAGGATAAAATGTTAAAGTAAAATAAAAAAGTCGCTGCATGAGCTGACCTTGCTTCAAAGACACAGAAAGGGATGCTCTCAAACTGTGGAACTCTGACAGGCAGGCAGCACCACTGACTTATAATTTTAGGTGCTATTTATTACCTCATGAAAACTTTTTCAAGTTAAACCTGGAAGACACAGTTTAGATTTACTCTTGAATATTGTAGAAAAGTGTGGGTTGTTTGAACTTTGAATAAGTATAAAGAAGGTCTTCCTATACTTGAATTAGGAAAAATTGCTGTTAACCAAATTTCCTGGAAAAAAAACAGTTTCAAGCTGTTCTTAAGAGATATCCAGAAACAAAACAAAAAATAGATAGCATCATGCAAATTGCCTATATTATGAGGTAAAAGCAGTTTTCCTTAATACCTCTTTAAACTTTCTTTATCCTCTCTTTAATGTGAAAAAAAAATGAATGCCTGTAATTCCTTTACCATTTAGATCTGAATTTTGAGAACAGATCTTGGTCTTCACTTTCTGTTACTAATGAAGAAAAGTGGTTTTCTGCTCTGAATAAGAATCTTGGTGTTTGCTTGTTGATCTGGAGCAAGTGGAGAATATGGGCATATTTATAACTGTTCTTCAGTCTTTGTGGTCCTCAGTGTTTTGTGTGGTGACCACAGGCTTCATGCTTCCTGAGAGCAGGCAGGTGACTCCTGGACATCAAGTTTCTATGTTCAAAGGGCTGCAGACTGTATAACATTGGGCTTTTCACAAACTCCATGGACAGGTGTGGCCATACCTAACTCTCACATGAGAATGTGAATTTAAGGTGCTGGCCCTGAGTTAAATGCTGAGGTGTTATTTTGTGAGTGTTTCTTCTCCCCAAATGCTATTGGCTCCACTACTGCACAGTCCCCAGAAATAGAGTTTTTACATTATTTTATTATTTTTTTTTTTTGCAATGTCATCTATCTAAGAATAATCCTATGTTTTCATCTTCAGTTGAGTTTTCTACCCCAGGAATAAAAGCTGGTTTTCTGCCCCCCGGGGATCCCTGAAAGAAGTCTCTGTGGCCACTCAGATAAGGTTACATGGAGATAGAAAATGTCATCTTACTTGATTATTTGGAGCTTGCCTTTTGATACTTTAGTCTTACGCAGGGAACCGGACCTCTGATGGTTGGGGAAATCTGCTGAAGAAATAATCTGATCAGACATTTTGGTTTTTTTCAGAATCATGTTAACCCCGCCATGGACTTTACCCAGACACCTCCTGGGATGCTAGCTCTGGACAACATGCTGTATTTTGCCAAGCACCACCAGGATGCCTACATCCGGGTAAGGATATAGCCATTTTAGCTATTGTAGATTTCCTAGTGAATTTTAATTCCAAACTTAGAGACATGGAAGGTTACCTTTAGATGAATGGCCCCAGATCTGGGCCTTCAATCATGTGAATATTAAGATTAAGTAAAATCAACAAGGGGCACTGAAATATTGATTTTTAATCTTAAGATTTCTCACATGATGATTTTAAGAAAATACAGTAGTTTTGGAAAAAAATATATAGCTCAATATTGAATTATGACGAAACGTGTCAACTTAAGTGACTTAAGGAAGAGAAATGAACTGTCTGCCCAAATCCTCCATGATCCCAACTTCTGTGGAGACCCCTTAGACTTGCTCTTAGACTTAACGAAGGAGGTTCAGTTGTCCTCTGACATTGCTTCTGTTCAGTCTTATGCTGGATATACAATAAGAACAACAAAAGGAGAGAGAAGAATGAGATAGATGGGAAGACAGAAACCTGAAAAAAAGAAATCTCATTTCTTCAAAGACCAGTGAAATGCAAATTATACCAACATGGGTTAGTTTGTGTGCGGGGAAGAACGAAAATAGAAGGTACCACTGACTGATTGGGCAGTACAGATGTGGGAAGGACAGAGTGAATGAAGAAGAGCATAAGGACAGTGACACAGAAGGCCTGCACATCAGGGCTGTGCCACTGCAGGCCCTGGGCTTGTGCTGACACCTTTGCCCAGTGCTGGGGAGAGATGCCCCAAATCCGTCAGGGTAAGGTCTACCAACCCAAGATCATGATAAGGGTGGGATGTGAATAAAGGGGGCAAGGGAATTGGCAGGAGGTTAAAATGCTTGATGAATGAATCGCCTAAAGCTGAGATAATGAGGATGAAATTAGAAAAAAGAGAAGAGTCTGTTACTCTGACTTTGTTCGATTCTTCTTGGTGACACATTGTGGAGCCCAAGGTCTGAGACCCGGCACTGCTGTTGTCTAGTTGTATAAGTGGAGACATTTGCTTTTGATGGGTTAGTTTCTTCTGTAAATTGGGGAGACCTGGTAGTTCCCAGCTGGGACAGTATTCCCCTAAGGGACTTTTGGAAAGATGTGGGTGTGTCTTTGGTAGTTACCGAGTAACTTGGGGTGCTGCTGGCCAAAACCTGTAATATACAAGACAGTCTGCACTGTAAAAAATTGCCCTGCTCAGGATGGCCCCTTAAAAAAAAAAAATCATGGGCCTCCCCGGTGGCGCAGCGGTTGAGCGCTGGGTTGCGAAGCTTCCCGCGGCCTCTGCGGCACCGGTTCGATCCCCGGCTGCTCCCCGGCCACTGGAGGAGGATCCCACATGGTGCGCAGACCTCTCCTGCCACCCGCTGCTCCCCTCAGCAGTGTACTTCAGTCCTTCTGCCTGCTGTGCTCCCCACTCTGGCTCTGGTGAATTCTCTCACCCTCCCGCGCTTCTGACTGTACCCAGTGCATGTATAAACAAAACAAACAAACAAACAAATAAATAAATAAATAAACATGCCTCTATAAAAAAAAAAAAAATCATGCCAGGTCTCTGAGTTCCCTGTGGGAATTATATTTTAACTTTATGTGTTTTTCTGTGCATACAATTTGACAAGTTTTGACTTACACTGATATATCATTTGCAATTTGATTATATAAAGGATTTTATGCATTTTTCTGAAAGATTTTGTATCAGGTGCTTCATCAGAAATGTCATCTCCTGTAAGAAAATTGTTTTTTCATAAAAGTTTCATTTGGCTTAGATGTGTGTATATTTATTACATGGATTTTTTTTCCTAGGGATATAATCAGCTGTCTCAGTAAATAAATTAATGTTGTTGAGCTATCACATAATATAGCTTTGGAGAGTAGAGTGTAAAAATAAGAAGCTAAGTAGATATTTAATTTATTATTAACTGATTAACGTTTGTGGATGAATGTTTCTAAAATTAGACCTTATTGATGCTGAATGTATTGTCAATTGCTTAAGAAGCGTATGTCTCATGAAAAGTAATTTAATGTTTGAGGTACATTTTCCTCAACACATTCTCTAAACTGTTATACGTGAAATTAAAACCATGGCAACCTGACACAACTTTATATCTGATAGCATTTCAAAAGAAAAACCTAATTGGAAAGAGAAGGGTGGCCCTTTTTGTCCATGTGTGCTTTACTAGTTAGATTCCTAAAACTGTTCTTTTCTCCACAATATCTCTTTTTTCATGTCTGTTGTGTCTCTTCTGACTTTGGGACACTGACTATGGGATAGAAAGCTAAAGCTATTTTTGTGAATGAATGAGGTTAGCAGATTGTGTGTAAATTCTGAGGCATTCAGGCAAGGATGTTTTGTGATGCTTGTGTGTACTGAGCGACTATCACATGTCCAATGTGAGCTAGTGATGGGGAATAAAGAATAAGTCACCCCTGGTCATGTAATTGAGGAGTTTACTGTCTATAGATGCAAAGGAGGAGTGGGGAATGTGTGAAAAGATAAATACTAGCTGTTTTCCAAGTCATTTGGAATGCATTTTGATTGGGTAGAGGGATATTGGGGACACAGAGGAGAGTTACCAGTACAGATGTGGAGGTCAGCTCAGGAAAGCTTCCTGGAGGAAGTGGCATCTACACTGAGAGTGACTGGACAGTACTGGTAAATCAAGCAAAGTCTAGGGGTCATGGCAGAGTACACCTAGTAGAGGGGAACAAATATGCAACTAAAACAGGGAATGGGTAATATGATCATGACTTGAGAGGGAAATGTTGACATTCTCTAGGGACTTTATAGACCCTATTATTAAGGTAATTGTTTGTACTTTAACCTAAAGGCAGTGAAGAATTTCTTAGTGTTTAAAGTAAAGGCAATGAGAGTTAATTTTAGAAAATGCACTCTCTTGCCAAAAAACAAATGTGAGAAATCAAGATTGGAGGCAAAAATAAATTTGGAAAATCAGAGAGAAACATTGGTAACTTGAACTAGAGTGGTTGCAATGCTATTGGGGAAAAGCAGTTTAAATGAGTTATTTTGGAGCAAAGATAAATTGACTCTCTCTGAGGCAGATTTGCTGGCTGAGCTAATGGGTGGGGGGCAATGTCCTTAATGAAGTAGATATTGTATGTCTTTGAGGGGTAGTAATTTGGAGACATCTAGACTCTTTTATGCATGTGGACTTAGGTCCAGGTGGTCATGTCTAGTAGGCAGTAGGATATGGCAACAGAGCTCAAACACAGGGAGATACCACATCTCTATATTCTGCTTCCTTAAACTTATGTGTTCCCTCCTATCTGTTCATCTAGATTGTTGCAATATTATCTTAGTGGCCTCTATGCCCAAGTCTTATACCCTCAATAACACATTTCATGCCAACTGCTGGGATAATCTTTCTACATAGAATTCAGAACACTTCAAGGGATCTTCTTGACCCACAAACCTACCTTTGTGGTATCTGACACATCATGGGCTTTAAGAATTTCCTGTGAATTGAGTAAAGAGTTTTTTTTAGTTTTTATATCAGTAGTTTCTTGCCAATGATCAATTCTTTTTTTGTCATCTGAGGGTCTTTTGTTCCTTTTAACAATTTTATAGCAGTTTATTTTGCAACATGAATTTATTGATAGGCAGCCTGATTTCTCAGGCAATATTTGAATAAGCTCTGTAACTGTATTAATGAAAGCAGTGGCTATAATTGAATTACTCCACACTTGTACAAAACATAACATGAGGAAAAATTACAAATATGAGCGTCCCTCTGTCCCTGGAGTAAAATCTGGGGACATGCATAGAATGTTTTCAGACTTCTGGATATGCTTACTCTGCCGTTCTTGTCACTCGGGCTCTGTCTGTGAGAAGTGGAGGGTACTTGCCTTACTCCCATGATCCTTCTGTCATTATTTCCCACACAGGAGAATGGTACAAAGCTGTGCATGTTGTATGTTTTGTTTTTGTTTCTTTTTTTTTATTTGCCTGGCATGACAATTCTCAGTGCCTGGGAAGGAAGAAATTTAGTGACTCCATTAGAATTGTTAAACCTTTGGATTTATTTATTTTTATTTATTTTTTTAAAGATTTATTTATTTATGCATACAAGAACTGGGATACAGGCCAGATGTGCGGGAGGGTGAGAGGATTCATCAGAGACAGACTGGGAAACAGAACAGGCAGACTGAAATACACTGCTGAGGGGAGCAGCAGGAGAGTCAGGAGAGGTCTGCTGCACCATGTGGGTCTCCTCCCTGGCCGGGGATCAAACTCGTGCTTCAATGGCTGCGGATAGCTTCGTAGGCTGCATCTTAACCCCTTGTGCCACCAGGGAGGTCCCTAAACCTTTGGATTTAGACCACATTTTCTCGGTTTATTTAATAATTCACTGGAAGCTACTGAGAAACCCATACAACTTGGTTTTTTATCTGTTCAAGACTTCTGCTGGCTATTGTGAGAGCCAAGGTACAGTCACAAAACAGGAAGTACTACTGAGAAAATGTGAGGTTTCCAAACGTGATGGCCAGGTCTGAGGTGGAATGAGGCTTAAAAAATAATTCAGAAACTGAAAAAAAAAAAAGATGTTTTAAGATGGTGTTAATTCTTCATGGTAATGTTAGTCTTATTCTATCTAATAAGAGAAAATGAGTACCCAGTGTGAGTTAGAACATATGTAAGACATACTCCATAGATTAACATAATCTTTAAGAAAGGTCTATGAGATAAACATTGTTAACCCCATTTTGTTGATTCCTGAACTGAAACTTGGGGAATGCAGAGAGTTGCACAAGGTCAAACTGCCACGTGAAACTTGAACTTTTGTGATCTACAAATCTCAGACTATTTCCAGGGATAACTTGAGATATGACTGGTTGTCACAGGGTCATAATTATAGTTGTTTATACACTTGAGTTAACAATGATTTTAAAATTTGGGCCTCCCTGGTGGTGCAAGGGGTTAAGCACCGCACTATGAAGAAATCCGCAGCCTCTGCAGCATGAGTTTGATCCCTGGCTGGCCAGGGAGCAGCCCATATGGCGAGGCAGACCTCTCCTGTCTCTCCCAATGCTCCCCTCAGCAGTGTATTTCAGTTAGTCTGCCTGTTCTGTTCCCCGCTCTGTCTCTGGTAAATCCTCTCACCCCTCGCATCTCTGCCTGTACCCCAGCTCTTGTATGCATAAATAAATAAATCTTTAAAAAAATTATTTTAAAATTTTAATGTCTTCAGCCTTTTGGAGATAAAGACAACTAAGTAATACAGGAGATCAGGGCCAAAGATCAAGAGAAGTAAGTATATTATAGGCACAGTGTTCATGGACCAAATAAGGGTCATCTCCATCCAAACCAATTAGAAAAGACTTTGTTGAGAGCACAGTGGAAGATGGTGGTAAACTGTGGGTGTTTTGGTGGTGGCTATGCTATGGTCGCTGGAGGGAGAAAGATCTTATACTTCCCAAATACTAACAACTATGTAAACCAATGGTACTTCAATACAAAATTTAAATTAAAATAAAAGACTGTTTATGGTAGGCATCCAGGACCAGGGTTCAGTTTATTGAAGGTCCCCCACCTCTAGGTTGTCCCTTCTTTATTGTTTTTTCAGTTTCCAAGCTAGCCTTGGAGCTCAGCTCAAGGCTATTGTTACTATTGCATCTGCAAACATAGCTTCAGAGAGAAAGTTAAATACCCTTTTTTTCTTTTGTGCTCTTTAAGATCTGAGAGCAATTTAACCATTTAGTCTCAGCTACAATTGTATCCTATTAGGACAATATGTTTATAAAATGTCAAGTAAATTAGGTTATAGAGAAAGATGGCTATTTGTACCAAAGAATTGTTTTCTCAATTTTCTTTCTTGATTGCCTTTTTTTTTTTTTTTTAACAAATGAAGAATTTAAAGTATGTTTGCACTGGGCCTCCCCTGGTGGCACTGGCAGTTGAGCACCATGCTGTGAAGCTATCCACAGCCTCTGCAGCTCCGGTTCCATCCCGGCCAGCGGCGAGTGTCCCACATGGCACAGCAGACCTCTCCTGCCGCGCCCGCTGCTCCCCTCAGTAGTGTCCTCCATCTGTCTGCCTGTTCTGCTCCCCACTCTGTCTCTGGTGAATCCTCTCACCCTCCCACACATCTGGCCTGTACCCCGGTTCTTGTATAAATAAATAAATAAATCTTAAAAAAAAAAGTATGTTTACACTGTTTCAAAACTATTAACTGGATTCTTCCACAATGCATGCATAATAAATAATACTTTTTAAAAATAATTGGGAGAAATAGCTGATTTACCACTGGGACAGAGGAGACCAGTTCTTAAGACAGTATTAGAATGAGGTGACCCACTTCATCTGAGACGATCTAATGTAAGAAAAGCTTTTTTTTTTTTATTTTTTACACTGAATTTATTTTTTTATTTTTATTTTATTTATTTATTTGTTTTTAAAATAAATTTTATTTTTATATTCCCCATACAATTGCAACCCCCTTATTTTGACCCCAATCCCTTCCCTCCCCGCCCCCCACACCCCATAGAGTGTCTCTGGTTCATAGTTTTTTGTTGATTTTCACTTTCTTATAGTTATTCATTTTCCTGGTCCCTTATTTAAATTTTCTAGATTCCTGCTATGAGTGAGACCATCCGGTATTTTTCTTTTTCTTTCTGGCTTCGGCTTTGCTGTCTTTAGCATATTTAACATACATGATTTGTAATCTTTCCTTCAGTGCTCCCAGAGATAGGAAGATAAACTTGTGTCCCTTTTCTCTAGTACATAGATCTCTATGTCCAGTGAGGCCTGTCTCAATTTCAAAGCCACTAGGAGGAAACTCTTTTCAAACCCCTCTCTCATATAAGAGGCATAAACCTTATTATCATAGCAACCACATATGTTGCTTTAAGAACAACGATGCTAAACACATTGGTTATTTCTCATACAACACTTGTAAGAGGCTGGCACTGTTACTGCATTCAGTGTCTGTATCCTGTGCCTTTCAGGGAGTTGTAGATTCCTGTAGGGGTTGGATGCATTCTTAAGTAAGTCGTAACATTGTTTTTTTGCTCAATGCCACAATATTTTAAGGGGAAGAGAATTTGAATTGCCTACAGGCAATGCACACACTCCCTCTCCAAATAGCCATGAGTCTCAGAACTCCCTATCATATGCTATTTGATTGTTTCATGCATGTTATTTATCTACCTAATACTGAGTAATTTGTGTCAGTGGCCACTGATACTGGTAGTCTGCAGGGACCTTTTGGAATTTCTGAATGCATCGTCAGCACAGAGTAGGTGCTAAAACCATTTTACTTGTCTTTCCCCTTCCTAGTCCATGAAGTCGTACTTGATTAATATCCAATCTCCTAGTGGCTTCCTATTTATGTTCTCAATGTTTGTTGTCTTTCCATTCTTGTTGTCAACTCCTGGAGAGCAGGTGCTTCATCTTCTGTTCAGTATTTATACTCTTGCTGGGAATAAAGGACTTTAATTTCAACATCCAAGAGTAGAGAGAAGGAGTAGGTTCTTAAATTCTCTAGTTGTAAATTTTAGAGAAACAAAAGTCATCAGATCTTGTGAATACTTTGGACCAATGTTCAGGGGTTCTAAACATAGCCAAACCTTGAGCCAAACCTTGATACCCCCTCCTCCCAAAGTGCCTGCATTTAAAGTGACCAACAATCAAGTATTCAGTAGGCACTAAAGCTGGTGCTGATCGAGGCAACATTAAGCATTTAAAATAAATTAAGGAACTTTTAACATCTCAAGGGGGAAATTGGCAATTTCCCAAGCGACATAATTACAGGACAGTGTGTGTAATGTGTAATTAAACTTAACTATGAAGCAAATGATTGGAATAAAGCTTGGTGGCGCATCATTTTTTGTTCCCATAGTGCTGACAGATCATCCCCTCCCCTTGTCCCTGAAGCAGCTTCGGCAGCAATTGCTCCTAATTTTTTTTTAAATGAAATTATATGTTGCCAGTTAAACACACAGTGTCGTGTAAAGGAACCTTTTTTATCTGAGTGACATTTTCCTTCTAGGTGATCTGGAATACAGATTCAATTTAGAATAACAAGGACCCAAGACACAACCTTGCTGATACATTAAAGTGACACTTTGTCTAGTAATTCATTTAAATACTTTATTCCTTGCTTTTATTTTTATTCTTTCTTTGATCAAAGTCCACAGCTTGGAGGCTTGTTATTTATGTGCAGTTTTTTTTCATGTTTTAAAAATAGTGGCATTAATTTCAGTGATTGTGAATAACCAAGCTGTTACTGCCAAACAATTGGGACCCCTTGAGAGTGTGAATATGTGTGATCAGATTTACTAATTGCACTGGAAGGCAGAATCTCTGACTGCCAAAGCCAGTGATTTCAATAGAATGCTTCAGGCCTCAGTATGAGATCACTGTTCAACATGGGCTAGGTTTTATCTCAGAAGACCCATCATCTGCGGGAGGGAGGGCAGCTCCCCACACATTAAATGCATGCTGCGCTCCACCATCTGAGTTCTTTGAGTACTGAATTCATATCTGAAATCTAAAGCAGGAATAAAACTTGGTAGTTAATCTGTTTTATTCTCCCTTGCTGCCAGTCCAAGCTGGTATTAGGTTCAGAATGTTTTTACTTAGTTATAGCTGAGGGGTTTTTGTTTTTATTTTTAAACTTGGAAACACAGTGGAACTTTAAAATGCCATGATCATCTATTAACAAAGGTGAAACCAAGCAATATAATGAACTAAATGAAGTTTATAAGTTGTAATCCTGTACCAGGGTGAGTTACAAGGTTAGAAATTACAGACAGGGCCTCCCTAATGGCGCAGGCGGCTGAGTGCTGCACTGTGAAGCTGTCCACAGCCTCTGCAGCGCTGGTTTGATCCAGGCCGGCCAGTGGGAAACCCACATGCCAAGCAGACCTCTCCTGATTCGCCCTCTGCTCCCTTCAGCAGTGTATTTTGTCAGTCTGCCCATTCTGTTCCCTGCTCTATCTCTGGTGAATATGCTTACCCTCCCGCGCATCTGACCTGTACCCCGGTTCTTGTATAAATAAATAATTTTTTTTTTAAGATTTATTTATTTATTTACACAAGCACTGGGTACAGTCAGAAGCGCGGGAGGGTGAGAGAATTCACCAGAGCCAGAGCGGGGAGAAGAGCAGGCAGAAGGACCCAAGTACACTGCTGAGGGGAGCAGCGGGCGGCAGGAGAGGTCTGCGCGCCATGTGGGACCCTCCTCCAGTGGCCGGGGAGCAGCCGGGGATCGAACCGGCGCTGCAGAGGCCGCGGGCAGCTTCGCAACCCAGCGCTCAACTGCCGCGCCACCAGGGAGGCCCAATAAATAAATCTTTTAAAAAAAGAAAGAAAATAAATTACAGACAGCTTCAGGTGTAGTGACACCACCACTTTTCCCCCAGAGTATCAACTGGAAGTCTACTGTCACTGCTGTGGGGGTCTCTCAGATCCTGTGTATCTTCCCATTCTTTATCCAACCTGGTTCTCCAAAATCAGTCCACATTGTCCATTTGTATGTTTTACAAGGCTGGTGAAATAAATAATAATTATTGGGTACCTGCTCTGTGGCAAGCCTGCCTCCTTTTTACATTATGTGATCAACTTTGTACCTTGTGCATTTTCTACCTTTGCTATGCACAGCTCAACATCTGCTGAGCTCGGGGCGGCCGGGGGTGGGGGGGTATGCGTTCCTTCTTCATTTTCTGCTCTAATTGCTACACATTTTGCAAGAGCAGGAGTTAGAGAAGCTGTAGCTCAATTCTGGCTGTTCCTTTACAAAGGGCAAGTTTCTGGGGACCTCTTTTCTTCTGTGAGTCTACAATTGGAAGGTGTTATTGGCTTTTACATTTTTTAAATTAATAGATTTAATTTTTAGGGTAGTTATAGGTTTACAGAAAATTAAGCAGAAAGAGCTAAGGGTTCCTATATATCCCCTTTCTTTCCTCTCCCACACGCAGTCCCTATTACTAACATCTTACATTAGCATGGTATAATGAGCCAATATCCTGCAACATTGCTATAATTGCTTACAGTTGCAGGAGTTTTGTTGTTGTTGAGATTTCAGAATTTTCTACATAGACAATCATTTCATCTGTGCACTGTTTTGTTTTTTCTTCCTAGTCTGTACAATTCCTTTATCCTTTTCTTATTGTGTTAGTTAGGAGTTCTAGTAAGATACCGAATAGGAAGGGGAGAGGAAACATCCAGGCTCTGATCCTGATCTTAATGGGAGAGAATCAATTTTCTCATCATTAAGTATAATATTAGCATTACATTTTTTGTAGATATTCATCATCAAGTTGAGGAAGCTTCCCTCAGTATCGGCTTGCAAGGTCTGCTATACAACAAAGTATCACAGACCAGGTAAATCAGATAACAGAAATATCTCCTTTCATAATCATGAAGATCAGAAATTAGAGATCAAGGTAGTGGCAGGGTTGGTTTATTCTAAGACCCCTCTCCTTGATTTATGGATAACAGTCTTCACCCTGTGCCTTCTCATAGTCTTCCTTCTGTCTTTAGTTTTGTCCCATATAGTCATACTGGACTAGGAGCTGGACTGACTTTATTTTAGCTTAATTACCTCTTTTAAAACTCTATCTCCAAATATGGTCTCGAGCTGAGGCACTGGGAGTTAGAATTTCTATTTATGAATTCAGGAAGAACGTAGTTCAGCCTATAATACCTTTTATTTCTAGTTTGTAGAGTTTTTTTAATCATAAATGTGTATTGGATTTTATCAAATTTTTTTCCTATACATATTAATATTATTAATTTTTCTTCTTTAGCCCTTTGATATGATAAATTGCATTATCTGATTTTCAAATATTGAACCAACTTTGCATATCTGGAATAAATAAATCTCATTTGGTTGTAATATGTAATTCTTTTTATGCAATATTGAATTCTATTTGATACTTTGCTAAGAATTTTGCCTTTATTTCCATGAGAGCTGTTGATCTCTGTGGGTCTGCTACTCCTAAGCAGCCTGTTCAGCCACCATTTTGTTACCTACAGTTCTAAATCCTAAGCAAGGTCAAAATGACCCGTTCAATTAGGTATAGGAGCCCAATCCAGCAAGGTGACTTTCAAATCAAATAAGAGCACAAGCTGGATCATGCTGGGAAGGCTATGCATCACATGGTATGGCCAGGAATGCCCAGGGGGCTGATGACTAATGCATAAAACGTACTCCTGACTTATACATCATGAGGTATGACAGAGAACAAGGGTGGGGGGGGGTGGGAGGGTGGGGGGGTGGTTGGAGCTGAGGACTGATACATAACAAGGGACCCCAGAAGCTGATCATTGGACTGTCTTGTTGATAAGATTGAAACTAGAGCTTGATCTCAACTACAATACCAAGTCATCAAGCAGATAAGAAGTGCCTGGAGGGCACTGGAGGGCACAACCCCTGATACTATAGATGACAGAGCATCTTTTCTAGTTTCACCCCTTCCTTTTCTCTTTGTCCTCCTTTGCAAATGCAAAGGAGGACAGGTCTTCCTGCCCAGTGGAACAGGTCTCTATTTTTACTTTCTTGTTACATATTTTATTTTGGCATTAGGGTAAATGCTGCCCTCTTGGAATGTGTTAGCAAGTGTTCCTTTGCTTCTGTTTTCTGAAACAAATTGTAGAGAATTTATACCATTTTATTTCTTAAGTGTTTGGTAGAATTCACCAATTGAGCCATCTGAGGCTGATGTTTTCGGTTTTCAAAAGTATTAATTATTGATTTAATTCATTACTAGTTATCCTATTCATTTTATCAGTTTCTCCTTGTGAGTTTTGGTAGGATGTGTCTTTCAAATAACTGGTCTGTTTCATCTAAGCTATGAAATTTTTGAGCATAAAATTGTTGACAATATTCTTTTACCACCTTTTCCTATCCATGGGATCTATAGTGATGGTTCCGCTTTCATTTTTCATGTTGGTAATTTATCTTTGCTCTTTTTTTCTGAGTTAGCCTGGCTAGATATTTATCATTTTTATAAATATTTTCAAAGAACCAACTTTGCAATAATATAGTCCATTAAATATCTCTTATAATATTGTATCAGTCTCTTAGTTGGTTCTACTTTTTCCTATTGTAACAGGGTGGTCCCCAGGAAAGGGGGAGGTTCCCTGCCCCACCCAAGGGAGGGTGGAGCTGAGCAGGGAGAGGCGAAGCTGCAGAAGAGACTGAGGAAGGATGCAGGGTGGAGCCAGGAGACCTGGAGGAGGTGCATGGAGCCTAGAGACTCGTGAAGAAACTGCGCTTGTCTTTTGGTCGTGGATGGGGTGACACAGATGTGGGTGAGACCCATGGGGAGGTGACAATGGCAGCTTTTATCTTGATGTTGATTTTGCTCTTTTCCTTCCGGGCTTGTCTGGTTGTTTCTGATCCTTTTCTGTGGGTCCCCACTGGAAGATGCTTTAGACTTGTGGCAGGCTTTGGGGCCTTGTTCTGGGCCATTCCCATATGGATGGACTTTTACCCATGAGGGGACGGGTAACTTTGGGTGCTTCATTTAGAAACTAGACTCTTTGCCTTTCCTGTATTGTTTCCTAGTTTTATTAAAGTTCCTTCCCATTAAAGTCTCATATGTTTTGTGTTGATGCGGCGGATGGCAGAACCCATTTAGAATAGGCAGGTTTGCGGGGTTTGGGCTGCCCCTCTCCCTGTCCTATAACACTATTGCCTATTCTCAACTCAGTGCCCAGGATATTAAGAATCCAGGGTAATTCTTCTAAAATTTGGATGGTCATACCACTTCTGTACTTGAGATCCTCCAATGGCTTTCATCTGTCTCACTGAGAGTAATCCAGAACCATTGCTACAGCTTATAAGACTCTACAGTAATCTGCTTCTTATCTTTATGTCCATCCAGTTATATCTCGCTCAACTCCAACTACCAAGACCTCTTCTGTTTTAATTTGCTAAAGCTGTCATAATGAAATACCATGGATCAACTGATTTAAACAATACAAATTTATTTTTTCACAGTTCTGGAGACTGAGAGGCCAAGAGTAAAATGTCAGCAGCATTAGTTTCTTCTGAGGTTTCTCTCCTTGGCTTACAGATGACTACCTTCTCTCTGTGTCTTTATATTTTCACCCTCTGCACTCACATACTTAGTGTCTCTTCTTCTTCCTATAATGTCCATAGTTATATTGCATTACTGGCCACTTTAAAGGCCCTATTTCCTAATATTGTCACATTTTGAGATACTAAGATTAAACCTTCAAGGTACAGATATGAGTAAGGAGAATAATTCAGTTCATAGCATCCCTGTCAACCTTTAACACACTAGTACATTCTAGCCTTTAGGCCTTGTACTTGCACCTTCCTTTCCTGGGAACCCGCTTCCCAGTGAACCATGTGACTTCACTCCCTTCCTTGCTTCCTTGAGGCTCAGAGTGCCCTTTCTTCATCACCAAGAATAAAGTAGCTATTTCATTCCTTTGCTTCTTGTCTATCATACCTTTGTTGTTTTTCTCCAAATGTGATGTTTTTCTACATACTCTGAATTTACCTGTTTATTTCCTGCTTACTTGTATACTAGTGTGTAAGCTCTATGAGGACATAATTTTGTGTTGTGTCTTTGTTATGCTCTAGTGCCCAGAACAGTGGCAGGTACACAGAGATGCTTAGCACATACCTGTCAAATGAATGCCTTAATCCAATGAGTTCTGGTGGTTTGTCTTCTAACTTGATTGCCAGTTACCCCAAGGAAAAAGTCACAGAAATATGTTTCCATTTGGAGCATGCTATAACCTCATTGGCTGCAGCTGTCTTTCTGGCCTTTGTCCATCCCGGGATAGGGACCAAATTAGCAGCTATATTGTTGTGCCCCAAAATGGCCTTGCTTAGATATGCTGATGCTTATACTTAGGTGAATCACTGCTGACTTTGGTTTTTAAATTGTATTCATGTGACCAGTGCCCAGCTAGTATTAGCACATCAGGAGGCATTTTTGTATTGGTATAATACAATTTAGCTGATGATGTTCCCAAATGTTCCACTGTATTCTGTAAAAATAGCTTCACCCTTAGGAACTTTGCCATATACCTGGCACAACTGTGAATGGTTGACATTGTCAAGTAATGTTATTTTTAAATTGACCTTAATTTTATCAACTTTTCCCTGCATTGGTAAAATCCAAGATTCCAAAATTTAGTATGAATCATAAATAATAGAAAATATTTTTCTTGTATGTTATAAGGCAGTTGAAACACTTTTGGTAACAAATATAACAGCCCTAACAACTAACTTCTCTCTGGCTGGCTTATCAAATGTTATTCTGTAGTAAGGGTCCTTATACCTGGAGAATCTAAAATAAACCTTGGTTTATATCATTCATACTTGTCTACAAACTTGGGGTTACCAACATCAGAGAAGCTAGCTTGGCTGATTTTTCAGTTCAAGAAAGGAGATGCTCCTTTGCCACAAGACCTTTGCACATGCTATTCCCACTGACTTAGTCACACCTATCTTCATCCCTAACCCCTTGTCCACTTAACTGCTATTCATTCTTTAAGACTTCATCTTTTTGACTTCTCTTTGTTGACTCTGACTCCTTATAAATTTCTTTATAGCATTTACTCAATTTGGAATAATATAGTCACATTTTATTACTTAATCATTCTCTCTCTCAAACATGACACGTTTAAGCAGAGACTATGTATTTTTTGCTACATGTCCTCACTGTCTAGCACTGAGCCATTTAAATTATTTGTTAAATGAGTGGTTAAAGATTTAATGCTTTGAATCCCTGACCAGTGTCATTTCCCTCTTTTTCCCTCTGAAGTCTTTCATGACCAAAGTAATATGTGTCAGAGGATCAAAACTAAAACCAGGCTTAGAAAAAATCTGCCTTTCAATGAGCTAATGGTACCATTGAAATGTCAACTTTTTGTTAAGACTGATGAGATGCATGATATTAAGCATTACATAAAGTTTCAGTTATGAAAACCATAAAATATGTGCATGTTATATGAATAGACAAGAGTTCTACATGAGCAAATGAATGAGAAGACTAAAGTTCAGTTAATTATTTCTGTAGAGAGGTCGGTTTTACAGATAACCTGGTAACCTGCGACTTCACTCCATATAAGGTAGTAGCAAATCAAAATGGACATGTATTAAGTAATGAGTATATGTCAGGTGCTATTATGGACATTTTCACATATTTACTTCATTTATTTCTTACAGTGCTATAGGGTAGACATTGTCATCATACCACTTTTGCAGATGAGGACTGCAAGTTCAAAGATGTTAAGCAATTTTTATGTTAGCATTTCTTTTTTTTTTTTTTTTTACCTCATTTTAAATTTTTATTTGTGACTTGGTAAATGTTATTTTTTTAAAGATTTATTTATTTATGCATGCAAGAACAGGGGTACAGGCCAGAGGTGCAGGGGGTGAGAGGATTCACCAGAGACAGAGGGGAACAGAACAGGCAGACTGACGAAATACACTGCTGAGGGGAGCCGCGGGCGAGTCAGAAGAGGTCTGCTGCACCATGTGGGTAGCTCCTTGGCCGGGGATCAAACCCGTGCTGCAGTGGCCGTGGACAGCTTCATAGGTTGCGTCTTAACTGCTTGAGCCACTAGGGAGGCCCGACTTGGTAAATGTTATTTAAAAAAGATTAAATAAAATTCAATACAATCTCTAAAATTAAAAAATGAACAAAAGCTAATTTAATATCAAGGTGGCAACATATTTACACTGAATACAGTTATTTCACATTCATTGAAGACAATATTTTAGGAAATATCCTAAAGGCAAAAAGAACTTTAAAGAAACTTAAATTGTGTTCAGTAGTCTTATTAGTGTTTATATATTTTTAAATTTTTGGTACTATCATTTGTTTATATGATTTATCATATTATTAGGAGTCAGGTTTTTCAGCCCAAGAGAGCTGAAAATATAAAAAATAAAATAATAAAATCTTTACATTTGAATTGAAATGATTAGTATGAATTGTGACATATTCTTCTCTCTCTAAAGAACACATATTTAATAGCTCTATTCACTGTGACCTAAGAACAATGACAAGCCAGTAGCAAAGCCCAGGTTGTGTTCTCCAAACATCATTTCTCACTAGAAAGAACCATAACATCTTAGAGAAATGTCTAATTCCTATCCTGACAGGAATGTACAAGTTGAGTTTGTCGTATTTTTTGTGCGCAAAGCAAGAAAGGGCTCAAACACCAATGGCATCATGTCAAATGAACTGGAATCAAGAACATACAGGAATTCCTTGTAAAAGCAGGTCCTGCTTCTAAGACTCAAGTTGTATCTGATATCCTTAATAATGTCTTCAACTCCTTTGCTCCATCTACCCTTTAATTTTGTATCTGCAAAGAATGATTTCTCACCAATGCTGTTGTTAGCTAGTGCATCATTACGTGTGCACCGCATTTCATGTTTAGTAACGACAAGGCCACCATCAGATTGATAGCTTAGAATTCCACTGTCTTCATACCTTTGAGGCACCAAATCCACTGGATCATCAGTAGAGTGATTTTTTTTTTCAATTTGTTGCCACAAACATCTGTATTAGTCTCCTATCACAGCCACAACAAATCTGCATAAACATGAAAGCTTAAAACAAATCAAATCTTACAGTTCTGAAAACCAGAATTTTGAAATGAGTTCAGCAGAGAATTGAAAGGGAGAATCTGTTTTCTTGCTCTTTCCAGTTTCTGGAGGCCACTCACATCCCTCAAAACATGGTCCCATTCCATCTTCTAAACCAAGAGCAAATGGTTTAGTTCTTATCCCATTGTATCATTCTAACCTTCTCTTTTGCCACTGTCTTCACATTTATAGACTTTGATGATTATATTGGGCACACTGGATAATCCTTAAATCTATCTCAATTTTTATTCCTCTTTCCTAAGTAATGTAACAGCTTTCAGGGATTACACATTTTTGGAGTTCCATTATTCTGTCTACCATAACAGGCTTCTGGTTTTGGCCTAGCTGCCTTAACTTTTCATCAGTATCTGCAGAGAAGAGAAATGATTAAAAAAAAAATTTTGCAAATTCTCAAAGTCTTTTCTCGGCCAATATGTTAGCATTTCAACCAAGGTGCACCCAAGGGCCCTAAACTGTTAAGGGGTGCATGACCATCTGTGCACTCAAAGACAACGAAAACAGACTCTTAGTATGAAAAATGTTTAATCGCATTGTTGTGAGAGAGAGAATAGAGAAGACAGTTTCTTCTTTCTGGGCCACTGAGACCCAAAAGCTTGCCACAAGTCTAAGGTATCTTCTGGTAGGGAACAGCAAGAAAAGGGCCAGACAAGTTTGGGACAGAAGGAGAGACATAAAAATACAAATCAAATTAATAGCTTCCATTGTCTTCATCAAGAACAGTCTACTCATGTGTCTGTCACCAATGTATTTCTCCCAAATCCCCTACTTGTCTCTCTTCCACATGTCCTCTTCAAGTTTCCTTTGTTATATCAGGGTGCAAATCGGGCTAAGACGCAAAAGCCCCCATTCCATATATGTTCAATTATATAATAAGCATGGCTGTTTAATTCCACCCCTAGTTTGCAGTAGCTTCAGAAAGTCCAGTTCATGGCACACTGGGGCCTGTAATCCAAGACACATGCATGTAAGTGGGGGTAGGGACAATGGCACCTTCCTTTCATGGAGGTACTTCTGTGACATGTTGTTATATAATAAATGGCAAACTTGGAATTTGTACCCATGCAGTTGTGATGGTGACCTCTGTAGACAGGTCAGTTTTACAGATAACCTGGTAACCTGGGACTTTAGTACATTTAATTTAAAGATGTAGTAATATATAAGCTTTAAAACAAGACTTATTTGGCAATTTCTGTGCTATCAATACTCCCAGTAAGGTTGACTTTAAGACACCAAGAGTTTATGGCTTGTAAATTTTTTGAAAATTAAATAGTTGCTGCTAAGTAAGTGCTCTAGCACAGCATTTACTCAATCCCTTTATTGCTTTTACCTTCATGTGTTTTATCTCATTTCCTTTTTTCCACAATATGGTGAACTATGTGGAATCAGTGGGATTAACCTCAGTGTCCTGATCTTTTCAGTGGGTGATTGGAGTATCCAGTTCTCAGTGCCTCTGAGTGATAGAATTGAATGAGGGACATTCTCTTACCTTGTTCACCCTGGGCAGGAGACTGAGGAGGACACAGAGTTGGATCAAGAGAGTGGAGAGCCTCTTGTCACAAGGGCTAGAGATCTCACAATAGGTGATCCTGGGCAAGAAGAGAGTTCCCATATCACACAGGGAGCTCTGATTTTACTGGAATGTGGCTGTAGTTGAAAAGAAGAAACAAGATATTAGCAAACTTAACTGAAGTCAGCATTCTCTTGATAATATTTATAGTGGAAGGATGCATTTATCAAATGCACTTGACATAGAAATTCTTCTCCAAAGAGGGTATAGCTGAATTGCCCATCTTATCAACAACCAATCATAGCAGGAGGCAGCTGTCCCTAAGTGACAGGATCCTGGCTTTTGAGGGATTGATTAAATATTTTTGAAGGGAACTCTACCTTTGCTTTTGAAAGTATGAGATGACCCAAGCTTCTTAGGTGATGTCTTTTCAATATACTTTGGGGGAAAACAGTTTGAAATCTTTTGAGTTAACATTTCTATTTGTAAAATTGCTTAAAGGAAATAATTTTGTAAATAAGCATAAAAATTGCTGAGTGAGGGCATTTGTCATTAGTCTGGGGTAAGGTACAGACAGGAGAAAGTTTGGTTAGAGAGGGCCTGACAAAAGGATGCAAGTGAGAGGGCAGAATCTGTGCAAACATAAATGCAGCCAGGCAGCTGTTGTGCTCTTTGGCTTAGCAACCTTAAGCACATTAGGAATTGTCTTTTTCTTTTTTTTTTTTTTGAAGGATTCTTAAATGAAGGAAAAAGTAAAATTTCTTTGATATATAATAACTCTGAGATAATTGATTCCTCTATTATTTAAAGACTTACCTATTTATCATGTCAGCTCATTGGGGCAAAAGAGTAGCAGTCTCTCCATGGGCCCCAACATGTACATCATACTGAATAGAGGGGCTTCGTTCATTGCAGAGGGCAATTTTGGCCTTATCATGGTTGCTTCTTGAGAAAATCATAAGCAGAAATGCTTTGACCTGAAGCACAATTTTAAGAGATTTTTGTCAATTAAAGAATAATTGAGAGAAATTTCATTATTAATTTTGCTATAAAGGAATACCTTTAAATCTCATTTTTCCTTTTTTTAATTGCTGTACCATTGGTTTTCAACACCACATAAATCCATGTTTTCCATTTTCTGTGTTTCTCCTGAAAACATCATGTAATTAACTGAGAAACATACCAGTCATCAGGCATTATGGAATTTTTGTTGAGGGTTTGTTTCCAGCTAGAACAGGGTACTGGGAATCAGAACTGCTACCTAATTTGCACAAAGGCAGGGAGCCCTTCGCAGGTTGCCCCTCCTCTGTGCCCCATACCTGCTTTGACCTGAATCAGGTGTTTCTGGAGCCTCCTTCATGGTAAGAAGTTGAGGAGTGAGGCTAGCATGCAGGGGAGATGGAGGAGGCCATTGCTTTGCTGTGGAAGTTGGCTCCCTATCCTTTCATACGTTTTTTCCTACTGATTCTCACAGTGTTAACTGGAAGCATTTACAGCAAATACTTGCCAAGTGTTTTCCATAAACATACAACTAAGGACATTTTTCACACATTCCAATGCTCTGGAAATGTTTGTTTTCACAATGCACAAAGAAGGTAAGTGCACCATTTCCCTAAACAGCACTTTGAAATATGTTGCTTTGGCCCTATGAGAATTTGTTTCTGAGTCTGTCCATCATTGTGGCCATTGTATCCTTGGGGGCACATTTGGCATGTGCAGTAGACCTAGATAGTTTCTAAATGAATTGAAATTCTGTGTGTGGTCTCATACCTTGCCTGCTGAGTATCTTCTGGGTTCTGAGCCCTCCTCGTAGTAACCTTAAAGGCTACTCGGGGTATCACAGGAACCATTGCTTTTGATCCAAAAAGGAAAAAAAAAAAATTGGGGGATTGTGGATGGCAGGGGATAAGAAGGTCATTTTAACTCATTTAAGATACATGTAAGTATATGAAACTAATAAATCATGAAAATTTTCATGTTCAAACCAAGCGAGTTGGTGCGCATCATCAAAGGCAGACCCACTGGGCCCTCAGTGGGAACTGCCAGACCAGCTAGAGGCCAGATGTGTGCCCTGTACTGTCTGTTCACTTGTTAGTAACTGTTTTGTTGGTAAATTCTAATACATGCACGACTCTGCTATAGTATGGAAGATTCACAGGTGATCTGAATGTGTTTCCTGACCTCTAGGACTCATCCCCCTCAGGGTTCAAGTAGACTCCACCACAATTTGTGGCAGAAAATGAGGATTTTAGAGGAAGGAATTGTGTGAGATTTTATGGAGAGAATGACATTGGGTTGGGTTGTAAGGAGAAGAAAAATTCAAACAAGCATGAATGGACAAGTTGGGGACAAATGGGTATCAAGAGAAGCAATTTCCATAGAAGGAAACCACATCTGGACCTACCCTTGTAGACCCTACCCCTGTCGGAAGGCTGTCACACAGGACAAATCTTCTTTTAACAGAAATAACCATGATTTGGGATTCCTATATGGAATGAGATGTAATAGAATTAATTCCATTTAAAAAAAAAAAAAAAACTAGATAAAACTAGATTTAATAAAACAAAAATATTCTTGTCACATGCCCTTAACTTCAAACAAATCAGTGTGCCAATGTGTCTCAAATAGCTTTTTACATGTAATTTTCCCATTGTGGCTAATTTATGAATTTATATTATCTGAAAATTAACATTTTCTGTTGAAAATATCTCTCAAATGCGAATTTATTATTGTCCAGGAGAGGTTGGTAGTAAATTGCTCTCTCTGCTCATCTTTTCATCCTCTCAAGGCTGTTCTCCCATGCCAGAGTGAATTTATCAATCTGTGAGCTAAATGAGAAGAAAAAAGTGTGATATGATTTACAGGAATTTATTTTATCACTAGATCTTCTAGAATGTGTTTGTTTAGTCAAGCAAGTTACATGTAAATGTTTCAGACAATATATGTGGAGTGTAACTTAGCTTTAAGTCTGCCATAACTGTAAGGACAGTGGCAACAATTTCTTAGTAAGAAATCAAGCTTGAGAAATATCAAGTCTAATTTTTCATCCAACAGTGACTGTCAGCGCCAAACTTCTTGGTGTCTTTGCATCCCATTGAAGGAGAAGGGAGGCATTTGTATTCAGTAATATAAAGTTGACTGAGTCAAAATTCTGCCTGGTGATCTTGTGATTTATTGCTAATATTGCCCAAGATGCAGTGGGGCTTCTCTGCCTTCATTCAGCATCCATTGCCCAGTGGCAATTAATCTTTATTACGTTCCATAGCTTCCCTCTGGTTTGGAATGTTAAAAAGATACCTCAAAAGAGTGGCTGAAATCAATTTGTTCTTCAAGACTGAACTCAAGGCTCATCCTCTCAGTGAAGTTTAACCATTGTACCTCACATGCATCTTCATCACAGAAAGTAATTCTTCCTCATAAAAAAATGCAAATAATACACAAGTACCTAAAAGAGGTGCAAAGCAAATGAAAGTCTGTCTGTCCTACAAATCCCATCCTCTGTGTCTTCCAAATGGATTGCAATCCCCTAAAAATGATATTTTGTTCATATATACATTTTTAGCATTTTAGAATTTTAACTATTTATCAATAATAAATATTTAAATAGATACTTGTTGAACAAATGAATTAATCAATAATTATGAAAGAGAGTAGCGCTAGAGTACAGATGACAATTTTGGGGAAGTATAGTACCATGCTTTTCAAAATGTGGTCCTGAAACCAGCAACATCAGCATCTCCTGGGTGTTGGTTAACAATGTGGGATCTCAGGCTGACCCTTATCTGCTGAATCAGAATCTGCATTTTACAAGGCCCCAGGAAATCCATGACTGTTTTAAAATTTGATAAGGGGCCCCCCCAGTGGTGCAGCGGGTTGAGCGCAGCACTGTGAAGCTGTCTGCAGCCTCTGCAGTGCTTGTTTGATTCCCGGCCAGCCAGTGAGATACCCACAAGGTGGGGCAGACCTCTCCTGTCTCACCCGCTGCTCCCCTCAGCCATGTGCTTTGGTCCATCTGCCTGTTCTCTTCCCTGCTCTGTCTCTGATGAATCCTCTCAACCCCCGCAACTCTGACCTATACCCCAGTTCTTGTATAAAAATAAATAAATCTTTAAAAAAGGATTTATTAAACAAATAAAATTTGAGAAGACCTAGCAAAATATTTATCTGCACAAAAAAATTGTAAATATTACAAGGAAGTGTGTATGATTTGTGTTTTAACAGTATTTAGTGGAGTCATTTTCCACCAGTGGACACCAAAGGGCTTTGGAAGACTGTCATGCTTCCCTTGCCTCACAGACCCAATGAGACTGTCCTCAAGTGTACTATAGGATTGTCCTCTTGGACTGTTTCTTAATCATCACCTATGATGCCCCTATCTGGTCAGTCCTAAACCTAGGCTTGGAGAAAGAAATGTTCTATCACACCCAAGAAACAGTTTAAACTACAAACCATGGTGTAGAAGGCATGGGTTTTGCCTGTGAACTCCAATGCTGATGTATCACATATCAATAGCTGGTCAGCAGGCACGTTCCCTAAGCTCTAAGGTGGGAACATGTAGTACTTCTTTGATGCCTTGTGAGGGTCAAACATTAAACACGTGAGAGTTTGTACACAGTTATCAGTTCATATGTATTCATCTTTTTATTAATTGAGTTTAAATTCATATAACATAAAAATTACCCATTTCAAAGTAATCTATTCAGTGGCATTTAGTATATTCAAGCATTGTGTAACCACCACTGCTATCTAGCTATAATATATTATCACCCGAAATGGAAACCCATACCCATTAGGAAGTTACTGCTTGTTCCCCTTTTCTCCCAGCCCCTGGCAACTACCAATTTGTGTTCTTGCTCTATGAATTTTGACTCTTATTAATGATACATTTTTGTTAGTCACAGAAAATCAAAGAAACACAAGGCAACCATATTTTTATTATGTTTATTACTATTAATTGAAGTACCATTGTTTTACATCCTTGTCAGTTTTGACAATATAGGGTTACCCCCTCAGGTGTAGTCACCATAGCACTCCTACCACCAAAGCACCATCGTCCTCCACCATAGTCCATTGTTTTCTTGACAAGCAGATTTGGGTTTTCTTTCACCTGCTCTCATTGCTTTGCAGGTCTTTAAAAACAGGAGGTTTGCTCATGATGAAAACTGGGAATATAGACATACCATAACACATAACATAACATAACATAACATAAGTCAGTGGCTTGTAAAGTGTGGTCCTACACTAATAGAGTTCACATTACCTGGGAAATTACTAGCAATGCATTTTTTCAGGTTTACCCAGAGTAACTGAATTTTATCTGGTGGGTAGGAGGAGAAGGAACAGCCACTGGTTCTAATGCAGGCTCAAGTGAGAGAGGCACTGTTTTGAATAAGCAAGATGTTACCTTACTAAGCCTGTAGTGATGCTTGCACATAACTTCCCTGTCTACATATCCTCAGGAGATCCAGAAACAGATGCACTGACATAAGAGGAGAGGTCTTGTAGTGCAGTCCTTTGAGGCAGGCATCTACTGGAGAATCAGTCCTGCTTAACTTCTGGCTTTTGGAATAGTCAGCTTAACTGATGACTCAGCTTCACTCTGTGACATTGGGTCATTGTGCAGGCACAAAGTCATCCCCATTGTTATTTAATCCTTCCCCTCTTTGTGCTATCCCACTTCATCCTCAAAAGGAGGACTTTTCAGCAGAACATGGCTGTGATTGCTTGGTGTGTTTCACACATCCTGCTTTTGTTGCACTTTATCAAAGAAAAGGCAGTGTTTCTTTTTGATTAATGTTCAATTCAAAGTCTATTATGAACCTCCAGGCTTTAATTACTATACCATTACCAAGTCAATTCCTTGCCATTTTTTATTTATGGCCTTTAGTATGCCTCTGTATGTACACTTGCCTAATTTTATTCTGGAAGAATTTCATCTCATTAGCTGGGTTTTATACCATTCTTCTCACTTGCCCAGATTGTTATTTATCTGGTTTCCTGTGTTTGCTTTCTGCTTTGTTTTCTCACCAATATGACTTCTTATATATTCTTTTTCTCCTTTTCTTGGGATTCATGGTTCTTTTGTCCTTGGGAACAACTCTTTTAGTTTTTGTAAACTCTATGTGGCTATCCCTTCCCCAGGTCACACATATAACTCAGTTTTTCCTTCTTGTCTCCTTGGTGTCATTGCTCTTGTCCAAACACATTGAGGCCTAGTTCTTCACCTGGGATTGCTCATGGACAGCTATCTCTGAAAGGCCTATTGGGATCAGGGGAAGTGTGAGGATGAAGTGTTTTTCTTTTTGTCAAGAGTATGCTGCTAAAAATAATTTTTACATGTTCTCTGAATGCATTGCCAACACTCCTTCCTCAATCCCCTGCTTCAGAAGAATTAAGGGCTTGGTTTACTTGCTTACATATTTTCTGATGTTCCATCCCAGATCTGCTGCAGAAACTGGGGGAGGAGCTCAGCGGTGTTTTTTAATAAGTCCTCAAGGTGATTCTGATGACCACTCAACTTTGAGAATCACCATTATTAAAGAGATACTGAAAGAGTCTTGGGAAACCCATCTCAGTCAGAAATAATATTTATTCCATTTCAGACCTTACATTGCCAAGCTTAATAATCTCAATAGCAGTTGTGTTTTGCTTTCTACTGTGTATGTATTTTTTCAACAACATTGCCATAGCGTTATAAGAAAATTTCAGTAATGTGAATGGTAACACCCTGGAGCCCTAGAGCAATAACTCATGTAATGTATTTAACAGTAATAGTATCAATCAACTTCATCACTGAGTATTTGAGATGTTTCAGGAACTAAGAAATCTTACCTTATTATTTTAAATTTAATTTTTAAAAAAGATTTATTTATTTATTTATTTATTTATACAAGCACTGGGTACAGTCAGAAGTGCAGGAGGGTGAGAGAATTCACCAGAGCCAGAGCCAGGGAACAGAACAGGCAGACTGAGGATATACACTGCTAAAGGGAGCAGCAGGCATGGCAGGAGAGGTCTGCGTGCCATGCAGGACCCTCGCCAGTGGCCGGGGATCGAACCGGCACTGCAGAGGCTGCGGGCAGCTTTGCAGCCCAGCGTTCAACCGCTGCACCACAAGAGGAGGCCCTTAAATTTAATTTTTACAACCCTTTGCAGGTAGGTATTCCTGCCCCATTTTCATAGAAGGAAAAGATTAAGGAATGAGGAATTGAGTTGCCATAATTCTGTGTAAAGCCATAATGCTGGGTCTATTTATTTCTGTGTTCTGTGACACCTTGACTACACTACATAATTCCTCTTTGTGCCTGTTTCTCTGCCTGTAAAGGTGGATGCTGGAGTATTTCTGTCATTTGTTGGTACATGTGCCTTAAAAAGGACAATCCATGCAAAGCACTTAGAATGAGGCCTAGGGAATAAATTCTATAAGTAAATATTCTCTGTCCTCTTATCTGTGCCTTTCAAGCTATCTCTTTAAGGTTTATTTACTTTGGAGCTTCCCTTATCTATAAAATGGGATTCTGATTTGTTCTGTCCCCCCCCCCCTTGTTTTCTACCCATATAAAGTCATCATAGTAGGACTTCGGTGTGTCTGTTTAATTCCACCATCTTGCTCCAAGTTTATGATCACAATTAACCTCTGGTGCAGGCCCCTTGAGGGAGCTCAGTGTTATTTTTGATGCTTCTTTCTGGCTGTCTGGGACCACTTACCATTAGCTTTGGTACCGGGGAGAACATAAGAGAAGAGTCTCTTGTGGCCCCCAAGTCTCTGTTAAAGGATCCCAAGCTGGGTTTAGTGTCTTGGTGATGTATTCTAAGGACTAAAGCTTCACTCTAGGGTTTCCATGATTCTATTACTAGTGTAAACTATTCCTGTGTTGGAAGTGGAAGTTTGATAAGGACTCTGAAGATGTGTGTGCTATGGTGGGTTTAACTGTAGTATTGAGAATTTATTGTTAAAAACACCAAGCCATGACTTGCTTTTCAGGCCCTTGTTCTTTCTCTGTGCTCATACCACCCTATTTTTTTTTTTTTTTTGTGGAAGATTCTGCTTGATTATCAACACCTGGGACTCCCTATTTTGCATTTTTGGTATAAATTGGTGATGACAGTACTTTAGCTTTTCATGCTAAAATGATGGAAAGCTGCTGGTCTAATTTCATTTGTCCCCAGAGGGCCGTCAACATACAGCCAGTCTCACTGCGTCATGATTTTGGTTTAGTGGCTGGTAAAAGTGTTGTGTGAAATGTTGCCCTAGAGTCACACAGGAATAGGAAGAGGGAGAGCAGTAAAGAGATAATAAACATCAATTCTGTCATGTCTGTTTTGGGTATTTTGCCTCCATTTTGTGATTTAACATGCACAGCAGTCCTATGAAGTGGGTTTTATGGAATTTCTGTACATCTCACAAAGAGATGGAATGCCTGGTGCAAGCTTACACTAGTTTTGCCCAAGCTCTTAGCATTATCATTCTTTCCATAGCAGTTTTGTGTCACAATTATTTCAAAACAGCATCCTTTTTCTTTGGCTAAAATATAGTACAAGTTCACATACAATCCTCTGAGGCCTGTAAGGAGACCTTTGTGTTTCATCTGACCCTCCATTGGAGGTGAAGCCACATTCAAAAGGTTCAGAGTGGAAAAGAAGCCTCCATAGATGAGAGGTGATGGAAGAAGCCCTCGAGGCTCCCTCCAGGGCTTGCTCAGAAGATACAGATTGGATTGGGCACATCCGGAATAGGGAGAGCTCAAACAGAAATGAAGGAGAGCTCATTAGGGACAACCAACTGAATGTCAGCAATATCATGCTCAGACAAAGAGGCAAGGGAAGCCTGGAGGAAAGAAGCAGAGGGTACTATCAATAAAATGTGGCCACCAAATGCTCAGCACTTAATCACCAAGCCCCAGCCCAGTAGGTTCCTGATATACACAACTGGAGAACAGGAAGGAATAAGAGTATTTAAAAGTGGGCCCAAAATTCATAGAAATAAAGTGTTTAAAGGGCTATCTCACAGCAGCTGGGTCACACACTGCAGTCCTCATTGATCTTCAGGGATAAATGAGATATGAGAGGCTGTTATACCTTTGTCTGGAAGAAGCTAGATTTATAGTCCTGTTCCAATAAGAAGAAATTGATCAATTTAACATATTCAGATATGATGGCAATATGACTGTGAAGGCAATTTATAAACTATGCTGGGGTGGGAAGAAATTTGAAATTGAAGACCTTAAAAAGTGAAAAGTGAAGACCTTAAAAAGTGACTAGTCTAGCTCTATGATAAGCAGGACATCTCTTCCTTTTGTGGTTTTATCAGTCTTATGAACTTGTTGGAGATCAGTTCATAGAAAGTGTGTAAATATTCTCTATAAATGGTAACATACTTTATAAAATGTTCTATACTTAGTATTGCACAATATCCAGGGTTCTACAGAACTTGCAATTACATCTTCTTTTGGTAACTGATATTCTAAGATGAGTGATGATAGTACGACTTGGTACTCCAGCCTTTGTGGTTTCTGTTCCACTACTCTTGAAATTGAAGAATAAAGAAAAAATAAATATGAAAAACATGGCTGGATATTTCCAAGTGGGGCTTTTCAAATGCCTCGAGTGAATGTGGTTAATAACAGAATGTTGTAATTGAATCAGTGCATTAAATTTAAAAAACAAAACAGCTGTTCAGTTAATAATTAATAATTGTGTCTTATTGTAGTAAAACCTTATTAGTAACATTCATAATCATAGTCTTTTCCAAAAGCTTTCTGTAAGGATACTGACTTTAAAATCCACGTAGGTAACTTTAAAGATTTGTGTCTGCCTTGTCTAAGGAAATCAGTCAAGAAGGAGGGTGTATTTTTCTTGAGGTGGGTAAATATGATAAGATGGATGGTATATAAAAGAGTCAGGAGAAGGGCTTCTCCAAGCTGATTTACATATTGATTACTTAAATTACTCCTTAATTTAGTGCCTACTAATAAACTGTGCCTTGGAAATGTTTCCAGAACATTTATTGGCTGCAGTAATTCTACCTACATTGTATGCAGATCACATCCTCATTAAATATTGATGGGCTCATGAAATGTTAATAGACTGTTAATGTGAAATGCAAGGATGTCCTCCCTGGGAACTGGGAGCTCCGAGCTAACTGAAAGTGACCTGTCTCCTACCTTTCATGTTCTGTCTTTTTTTTGCTTCTTTTTGCTCCCCATGATCAAGAGATTCAGATTTGTTCCTTGATTGGACAATCTCAGATTAAAAATTTTTGTCTTTCATTCTTTTTGGAACATTTTAAAGGACAAGTTTATTAGGAAAATGAAAGTTAAAAAGAAAGGCACCTGCATAGTCAAGAGAGTTGCTTAGATTAAAAATTTTTAAAAGAGAAATGAAGATTCACTGATTGATGGGAATTTAGTTTTTCTTCCCTCCTGTTTTCCTGGATTGGAATTGCTAGGTAGAACTGCTAAGGGGAAAAGGATGTCCTAAAGCTAATTCCATACAGGCTTTGTGGACTCCACCCCTCTGCCAGGCCAAAGCCAAAGACACTGGGAACTCCAAATCCCATCACCACCAAAGAAAAGGTGTCTGGGACCTGAGGGTGGGGTTAAGCAGCCAAGTTGGTATAAAGGCAGACACATGGGCTTTGGGTGGGGGGTCCCCCATTTTGGCTCTCCGCCAGCTAGCAGCTCTGAGAGTGACTTTGGGTTTCCAGGTCGGCAGATCGGGTAGGACGCATTAAAGACTTTATTTCCCTATTTTCTCCCTGAGTTGTACATTTTCCTTATTTCCTTTTCCCTTGTAAATAAACCTTTTATTAACCTTTTGTGTGTGCCTTTAGTGGAGTATTAATAAGTCCCTTTTAAGCGCGCGGGTGAGGACCCATAGCCAGGCAACCTGTTCAATATTGGGGCTGTCCTATAACAGCTCCAGAAAGAATTATCTTAAAAGGAAAATGGTGATTTGGGCTTGTTCTAATGATGCTCTTAGTGTTCAGGAAGATTATACAGAAGAGATAGTGAAGAGGGAACAAACCTTTCAATGTCGCCTCATGGGGCAGCAGCATTGGAAGCAGCGGGACAGAGGACTCAAAGTCCAAGTAATGAGAGCGAGATTGACCTAGAGGGGCTCACATCCCTGAAGATGCAGCACCTTCTCCATAGCCAGTATCATTTATTTGGTATCAAATTCAGGGAGGGTGGCAAGTTATGTGGAGAAATGTGTGAATGAATGTATGTGGTGGGGATGTGGATTGGGCATGCATAATAGTCTGGCACAAGCTAGGGGAAAGTGAATAGGGGCTGTTGCTTGCAAGGCTCCATTATTGATGCTGATAAAAAACATCTTATCCCTAGATCTCTAGCCCCTGTTTATGCTTGACTTCTATATCAAGGTGGCCTATCTGGTTATGCTAATCTGGCATTAATGCTAGCAAATATGTCTGTGAAGGCAATTTGTAAACTATGCTGTGGTGGGAAGAAATTTGAAATTGAAGACCTTAAAAAGCGAATCCTATGACTGATTAGGCTAACTCTATGATAAATAAGACATCTCTTCCTTTTATGGTTTTATCAGTCTTACAAGAACTTGTTAGGGATCAGTTCATAGAAATATATATATATATATATATAATATATATATATATATATGCTAGCATTTTTGGTAATTCTAATTAGCCTTTTTCTTTTTATAGGTCTCCCTCAATTAGATAGAATGTTCCATGAGATCAGGGCCCTGGTTTATGGGGCTTATGAAGTGTCTTGGTAGATAATAATAGGTGCTCACTCACTGTCACTGATTTAAGTGAATTAGATATCACTCCTAAAGAGTTCACAGTCTGGGGAAAAGAACATATATGGAGCAACAACATTGCTATAGGTGCTACTGGAAGTCACCTACTCAAGGCAGTATATCTCGCCATGGGGTACCAGACAACACCACGGGGGAAGCTGGAGGCAGCTTCAGAGATGGAGAAACTGGTAAGACAGGTGACATGCTCAAGTATCATTCCTTTTTTTTAATGTCAATTTGAAGGTTGGTGATTTTAAAATAGATTATGTTGTTGTTTTTCATTTTAGTTTATTCCATGAGTAGATTGGTTCCCCTAGTTGTGGCAGGAACATCTCAAAACAGCTTAAAATAAGAGGAAAGTTGATTGGCTGGGCCAGAGGAGTTTAACAGGAAGAGCTGGGCATACAAACCTTCAGGACAGGAAAGTAACTGTGTTATAGGAATAAGTGGAACCAACAATTCACCTGCTCCAAGGCTTCCATTGCTTTTCCTCTCTCATTTCCTCAGTATCTTGGCTGACTGTTCTTCTCTCCTTCCTATATTTTCCTTTAAGGCTCATATTCAGATAGCTCATGAGCTCACATTTTGCCCTTTCCATGTTAAAAGTTGCAGAGAAGAACTCTAGTTCATCTAGTTTATGTCACATGAGCCTTCAGCATGGTCAAATACTGTCAGGAGCAAAAACTTGTATAAACATGGTCATGAATAATAATAGTCATGTCTGTGGGAAATATGTGGTTTAAATGTGGGGGTTGCAGTCACAGAAGAAAAGCTGCTATTTCCAACAAAGGGCAGATATGACTGAGAGGGTAAGAGTGGCTTTGTCACTTAGGTAAAAAACTCTCCATAGGCACCTTGGTGTAAATAGAAAGAAACAAACAAAATATCCTCTTACAGTATTAAGAGAATTTTAGGTCCTGTATATTTAGATAGACATATAGTCCAATTTTGTCTTGGATCTTGGGGCTTTAGTCCAGTGTGGCTCTCTATTTCTCTGTTACAGTATTGCCCACATTCTTAATGTTTTCCACCAACTGATTTCCCTTTCTGTCATGTTCCCTTCCCCATTGCAGATTGTACTTGAGAACAGTAGCCGAGAAGATAAGCACGAATGTCCCTTTGGCCGCAGCAGCATAGAGCTGACCAAGATGCTGTGTGAGATCCTGAAAGTGGGCGAGCTGCGTAAGTATACTTGTTTCCCATTTGGTATGAAGCCAGCCAAAAAGCCAGCTTCCAGGCTGTCCTCAGACCTACACAAAACACTCACAAGGTGCCACAAGCTCTGCACAGGCATCACTGTGGACCGAATTTCTTTGCTCAGGTTTCTAGTGGGTGCATTTCTGTTACTAAAAGCTGTGTGAATAGAAAGATTTTCAGGTATTGTGACAGAATTTCAAACATTATAGAAATAGGTATATATTAAAACTGCCTAATCTTTAATGCTCTGTTTAGAAAAAAGATAAAAAAAAATCAATGGATTTATTTTTTAAAATTCCTATTGAAAAATCTACCAGTAGATCATTTTCGTGTCTTTCTTTTGAAATAATCTTTCTGTATCAAGAAAAATTGAATAACTTAGTGAAATCCTCTTGTTTCCTGTATTTCACTTATTTAGATTGTTTTCACTAAGAAGAAATTCTTGAAATTTTATTCACTGGCATTATTTGACTTTAACCTGTTTTTGAGAATCTGATTTAATCGGTCCCCACAATCACCATCAATGTTGAGCCTCCTTAAAGCTCTGGATTCCATTCCTACCATGCTTTACAAGCCAATGCACAGTTAAATCTTTCCTCATAGGTTTAATACTTGGACACTCAAGAATATTTTATGTCAGATAGATGCCTGGTGTTTGCTACTGTTGTGAAAACGTAAATATTCAGTTAACTGCTCGAAAGCTTAAAATTATGGTCTGAAATGATTAATGGGAAGGAATCTGATGATGTAAATTGGAAACAGGGTTATGTTTTATGTGCAATATGGAAGTGACTGCTATGATAAAATAGAGAATTGAAACTTGATAAGAAAAAGGCTAAGAATTTCATCTGTTTGACCAAGCACATTAAACAGTGTAGAGGGTTGAAGGAAAGAAGCTGAAGTTGATGTGGAACTGTTCATTATTTATGACCCTATATTAGGACATTTCTGTATTAGAAGAGTAGCAGCCTGATCTGAGAGATTTCTATATCAATCTACTATGGTTTGTTGGTCACCAGCAACCATTACATTGCAGTTTACCTGGGCTCTAGACTTGAGTTATCCTTCCCACTCTTCATTAGACTAACTTGTTGAGACTCGGTATGGTCTATGGCTATTATTTCAGCTGAAGGATTGAAGTTTTGAATCAAATAAGTCCTATTGAATTCCTCATTCTGATAACTGCTACAATATCATGTCACCTCACTTTTATGGGGAACAACTCTAGAAGTCACTTGTTAAAAATCATTGCAAAACAATTTAAGAGTTTTAGAAACTGGAGAACTGTCATGCTTTACTTGAATATTATTTCCTATGTCCATCTTATTGCTCCACATTGCCCTTTCCTTCTTCCCTTTGGCCATTTCCACCTTCCCAGTGCAGATTTTGGCTACCAGTTCTTTACCTTGATTGCAAAAAAAAAAAAAAAAAAGGTATACTCTTTTCTGCAATGACTGCCATGCCCACATTCCTGCTCTTCTCCTTTGCCCAAGAGACATATGTCCAGCAAGCTGAAAATCAACCCAGCACAGATTATGGGTCTGACAGAGAAAAAGGAGAATGTTGGAAATGAAGGGGAGCTGGATTCTTATCTTTGCCAATTATGGTTTTCTTGTCTTTGGGTAACTTACATGTATCATTGTGCTCTTACATCCTCCAGTTTTTATCAGAAATTGAATGATGGCATTTTGCATGATGATTTGAGTACTTGTGTTAATTTGGCTTGATCACAGGTAACCTCAGAAACTGCAGTTGCAATGGTACTGGTGAGAGAAGTACCTTTGGAACAGATAATATTCAATCTTGGGGGACTAACTTGGAAAGGATGACCAATATCGGCCATGTATGGGCAGGTTAAATGTGGCTCTAATTTGGACTGTCCTTCATGTCTATGGGGCTCCATTGTGTGCTTGGAGATGCTTTGGAGGTGGGAGTCTCGACAGAGAGTGTTTCTCCGGTTAATGTCAGCTCTGTGTTTCAGGGGAGGGGATGGGTACAGAGTAAATGCTAACCTCTGACTTGTGTACATCATCTTTCCTGGACAGTTGAGGACCTGGTAGTCAACCAGGTACTAAAACGGAACAACATTCCTATAGACTCAAATAACAGAGTGGAGATGAAGGCAGGTGCTGTTTTTACACTGTATATTATTTAATTTCCCAGCATTCTGATACAATTGTCTCAGCACCTGGACAGGCCTGGTCTCTTCAATGAGTTGAGCTTGGATAGTTAGGGACAAATGTGTGCAAGATGACAATAAATTTATTCATTTATTCAGTGAAACCTATAGAGTATTTGCAATGTCCTATGATGAACACTGCAGGCACAGAGGTAAATATAAATACATACAACACACATATATACACATATATGTGTGTGTATATATATATAATCTGTTCTAAAACATTTTCCAAATATTTTTCATAATGTAAGTTTTCATTTGGACCTATTGTTTGTCATTCTCTGCAGAGACCATTCTGGATATTTTAGAAGGCTTACAAAAGACTCCCACTTTTCTGAAGTCTGCATGCCCAAATGAGCTGTTTTCTGTTCATGAAATATTAAAGGATTGCTACATTCTGATTGAGTGCTAGACATCATATGATGAAACACCCTGTAGTCAGAGGAAAATAGCTTTTTAATGGATTGCCTTTTGCCCATTGCCATATTAAATAAGTTACTAATATGAAAAACAAATCTGAGTGCACCCTGATGTTGAAGGAGATGCCTATTTTTCTTCTGAAGAAAATTGGTTTCACATATAAATCCACATGCCTGTGGTTTGTATGTGTTTGCTTTTCTCCCTCCTGTGTTTGCGGTGGTTCACAGATTTGTGTTAATAATTGACCTGAAAGATCATGGTCACTTTCAGTTGTAAACAACTGCTGATACCAGGAAGTTCTCATTTAAAAATCTAACTGATTGGAAAAAAGGGGGGGGGTAGCATATACAAAAGTAGAAAGATTGAATTTTATAGAAATGGTTTTTCTTTTGATTTATTTTAAGGTATTTTGAAGAAGTTCACTTCTGAAATAATAATTATATTTTGGTACCCAAAGCAAACATATTAATGTTCAATTAATGATACCATATTCAATTAATGATTGAATGTTACTGTTCAATTAATGATACCAAATTCAATTAATGATTCAATTAGTGATACCAAATGTTTATGCACAGTGTTTTTTATATATTACATTTTTAAAAACACTTTTTTTGCTTCCCAATTATTGACATTACAAGAGGCAAATGCTTAATAGTGTGGTTTAAAAAAGAATGTCTATTAATATTCTCAGATCACTTTATCAAGGTTATTTTAATTGATGTCTGAAATACCACAGGAGCTAATCAGGATCAATAGCATCTATGTTTATTAATGAGGCAAACATTTGCACTTACTGTATATTGTCTCAGGTCACTGAGCTCAAATCAGTGTTGAGGATGCCCCAAGCACTGTAGAGACAGGAAGTCAAGTGATTGCATGTTGGTCCCCCCAATGGGCCATCTTTGAATTACAGCTCAGCTACAAATTGGATATCTTGGACATGATTTTCTGTTCTGAGCTTCTGATTTCTTATCTAGAAAGTTAAGATAATACATGCTGTACATAATTGTTGGGAGGATTAAATGTCAAAATATATGTTGCCTTAGTTGGAAGGATATTTTTTCTTGTAAATGATAGAATTTCACTTTCCATAAGCAAATTGCAGGTTCAGCCTCAGAGGAAGATTGCTCTGACTTAAGTGACAGCTAAAACTGAGACCTGAAACAATGTTCCTTGCTTCTTCACTCTCTCCAATTTCATTGAAATTATTCTTCATAAAATCTTGTCTCCTTAAGACCTTTTTGAGAGTAAGGCATTTGTTTTCCTTTAGTTTCAATTTTTAAAACTATTAAAAATACTCATTGACCATGGGCCTCCCCGGTGGCGCAGCAGTTGAGTGCTGGGTTGCGAAGCTGCCCGCAGCCTCTGCAGTGCCGGTTCGATCCCCAGCTGCTCCCCGGCCACTGGAAGAGGGTCCCACATGGCGTGCAGACCTCTCCTGCCGCCCGCTGCTCCCCTCAGCAGTGTACTTCAGTCCTTCTGCCTGCTCTGCTCCCCGCTCTGGCTCTGGTGAATTCTCTCACCCTCCCGCACTTCTGACTGTACCCAGTGCTTGTATAAATAAAAAAAATAATTCTTTAAAAAAAAAAAAAATACTCATGGACCTGAATATGGACACATATCCCCAGAGCCCGGGCCCCAGTTGGAGGAGCAAGATGAAAGTAGAGGGGAGAGCAAGTCTTAAAAAAAAGAGGTGTACTTGTGTGTGGAGGTCAGGGAGGGGTGGGGGTGGGAGGGATGGAAGCAGGAAGTGGGAGAAGGGAGGCATAGCGCTGAGGAAAAGTTACAGGGCCATTTGCATTTCCTCTTTGGAGAAATTTCTTTTTAGCTCTTCTGTCCGTTTTTTTGACTGGATTATTTTCTTTGTTTTTGTTGAGTCTCATCAGCTTTGTAGATTTTTGTGATCTGTCCTTTATCATTAGTGTTGTGTGCAAAAATTTTCTCCCAGTCGGTGGGGTTTCTCTGTTTTGGTTATTGTCTCTTTTGCTGTGCAGAAGCTCTTTAAACATCACTTGTAATCAGGGAAATGCAAATCAAAACTACAGTGAGATACCATCTTACACCAGTGAGAATGGCACATATCAAAAAAACTAGCAACAACAAATGTTGGCGAGGTTGTGGAGAAAAAGGAACTCTCCTGCACTGCTGTTGGGAGTGCAAACTGGTCCAACCACTATGGAGATCTGTGTGGTGATTTCTTGACCTACTAAAGATAGAGCTTCCATATGATCCAGCCATTCCACTCCTAGGTATTTACCCAAATGACACAGAAACATTAATTCCAAAGGGCACCTACACCCCTATGTTTATAGCAGCACTATTTACAATAGCTAAGCTATGGAAACAACCGAAATGCCCAAAAATAGATGACTAGATCAAGAAGATGTGGTACATATACACAATGGAATATTACTCAGCAATCAAAAAAGATAAACACATGCAGTTTGCAGCAACATGCATGGAGCTAGAATGATGCTCAGTGAAATAAGTCAGAAAGAAAAAGAAAAATACCGGATGGTCTCACTCACAGCAGGAATTTAGAAAACCTAAATAAGGGACCAGGAAAAAGACTAATTAATACAAAGTAAAAATCAAAATCAACAAGCAACTATAAACCAGAGACATACTGGGGGCGGGGGAGGGAAGGAGAGAGGAAGGACTAGGGTCAAAATAAGGGGGGGTGCAATTGCATGGGGAATATAACCAAAATTAAAATGCATACATTGTGCAAAAATGAAAAATGATGTATGAATTATATAAAATAAAATATTAAGTAAAAAAAAAATAAAGTCCTAATCAATTTTAAAAAAAGAAAAAGAAGTTACAGGGGGCCCTCCCTGGTGATGCAGCTAGTTGGGTGCAGCCCTGTGAAGCTGTCTGTGCCTCTGTGAAGCTGTCTGTGGCCTCTGCAGCACGCGGGTTTGATTCCAGGCTGGTCTCGCCCGCTGCTCCCCTCAGCAGTGTTTTTGGTCCATCAGCCTGTTCTACTCCCTGCTTTGTTTCTGGTGAATCCTATTACCCTCCTGCACCTCTAGCCTATACCCCAGTTCTTGTATAAATAAATCAATCTTAATTTTTTTTAAAAGATTGGTATTATTATTAGTTAGGGATGTGAAGTCCTTATGAAGATACTCAGCTACTAACTGGTGCTAAAATATGATAACGGTTGTTTTTGTTATTATATTACTGGCCCCAAAACAATAACTTGTTGAAAGATACAAGGAAAACTTGATTTCTTAAACAAATAGACTAATTTCTCATCTTTTAGATATGGAGCACCTCATCCAGTGATAAATCAGTGTCAGATAGAGCAAGGATATTTCTTTTTGTTTTTCATTCATTTTTCAGTAACTGTAGAGTTCCTTCTCTGAGTCACGATCTAGCCACTGGTGCATGGACTTAGAACATATCCTCCATCCTCAAGTAACTCATAGGCTTAAAGGAAACAAGAAAATGAAGTTGGTGATGATAGAAGAGTCAGAATACAGGATTTGTGGTACAGAGGAGTTTGAACTTCACCTTACAGGCAGGAGGAACCAACCTAAGGATTTTAATAAGAAAAATAAATGTCCCAGTTGTGAGCAAAAAATTCTAGAATTAGATATTTTTACCTGAATGTAAGCCTGATAATGTATTAAGTCTCGACTAGGACAGACTTACCAATTATTACAGACCTGACTCAGATAATGCAGCAATGAGGAGACCATCAGCAGCAAGTAATAGAAATCCCAACTCAAAATGTACCATTTCAGAAGAACATTTGTTGAGAGTCATGATTGCAGTGTTGAGTAGGTCCTAGGACTAACTGAACTGTTCACTGATGTCATCAAGGACCCAAGTTCTTCCATGTTTTGGTTCTGCTTTCCGTAGTGTACCAAATTTGTCTTCAGGCTGGTAACAAAATGATAACTGACATCACTTGGTCCAGAGGAACAAAAGGCTATATCTTCCAGGAAATCACTGGTAGGTGTGTAAAAATATATTCAGACAGGGCCTCCCCGGTGGTGCAGCGGTTGAGCGCTGGGTTGAGAAGCTGCCCGCAGCCTGTGCGGCGCCAGTTTGATCCCCAGCTGCTCCCCGGCCACCAGAGGAGGGTCCCACATGGCGTGCAGACCTCTCCTGCCGCCCGCTGCTCCCCTCAGGAGTGTACTTCGGTCCTTCTGCCTGCTCTGCTCCCCGCTCTGGCTCTGGTGAATTCTCTCACCCTCCCGTGCTTCTGACTGTACCCAGTGCATGTATAAACAAAAACAAAACAAATAAATAAATAAAACATGCCTCTATTTAAAAAAAAAAATATATATATATATTCAGACAAACTTTCATGTCTCCTTGGCTGATACTGTGTGCTGTGTGCCTATGCCTAAGCCAGTCATCGATATGGCAAATTCAACCTTCCAGGGGGACCAATCATTAACCACACCTGAAACTGGATGCAAAACCAACCTTCCCTGAAGTGTATGACCACGGATAGTAGGTAGCTAAAGAAAACAGGGGTTCTCTTAAGATAGGGAAAATACCTACTTGAAATGCTTAATTCTGTCCCTTTACTTAAAAAAAAAAATCCTTTTTGCATTTTCCATACTGCTGCAGAAAGCTATAACAAATTGAAGTCATATTACAGTCCTCTGTCATTTTGCCTTTTTTGGGAATTGGGGAAATGCACTAGTGTTTGTTTTTTTTTTTAATGCAACTGTATCAAAGGTTGCAGAAAAATGGAAATTGGGGTTTGATTATAATGTATTTCATTTTTCATCACCAAGATGCTAGGACTCCACTACCTTACTTTCCTTTTTGTAAATGAATATTTCCACTTCTTCAATTATGCTTTTGTGTGTAGTTTATTCTCAGATGTATTCTGAAGGGCAGAATGACATACATTTATGATTGAAGCCTTCATATTTCTCTGAAACAATTTTATCATCTTCATCAGTTTGACCATATATAGATTAAAATTTTATAATGACTTCTCTGGTTAAAAAATGAAGATGAAATCTCTATCACACACTCTGAAATGCTCAGCATTACCCTACTTTGTCTTTCAGTAGTGATATTTATTATAACACACCAGTGATGCTGAGTGGAACACCTTGTGTAATTCATCACTCAGACACCTCAGCTTTAGCAAGTAAAAATAACACAGATGAGCAATCTGAAGGACTCTTTAGAGTGCAGCAGCAATTAGAACAGACACTTAACTCTGGGACATTGGTGTTTTCGCGTTTTGAGAACTCCTATCCATCACTTTTATTCTTAGAACATCTTCACTAAGAAAAACGTTAAGAAAATTAGCTCTTATCAATTAAATCTCGAGGACTATTTTATCCTCCTGATTCCAACCTGAAGCCTCTTGGATCTTGATTCTGTCTTGATTGATGATATTCTACTTTTACTTTCTTAGTTCATAAATTTATTTTGGTAATTGAGGTAAATTTAGAATACCCTTCATCAGGTATCATCTCCAAAGTGTGCCAAATACCAAATCACCCATAACTACTTCTACCTTTATATTTTATTTCAGTTTTAAAGTAAAAATGTTGTGCAAAACAAAATAGTCAAGGCCAGAGTCTGACTTTATAAAGTTATATCCACTTTTGACCCAAATATAAAAGGTCATAGAAAGGAATATAAAATTCATTCATGAGTGATTATTTAGAATAATTATAAAACTGATATCAGGATTTGTAATAGTGTTATTACAAAGCAAGAACAATTAATAAAAGATTCTTGCCTTCAGAATGCAAACCTGTGGGTAATAGACATAGCTGATGTAAAGGGCTTTTGTCAAGAGGTTTAGCCATCATGCTCCTTAGTCTTCGTTTTGTAACCTTGAAAATCATCATGATCATCATCTGAGAACAATATGAGGAAATACAGGTTAAAGTGTTTTGTTCACTATGAAATGATCTATTCATGAAGGAAATAACATTAACTCAAATATGCACAAATTTAAAAATATCAAGATGTATCCTGTAACAAAGCCAACTCTGCGTTTCATGAACTGTCTTCAGAATTTAAAGTTCTGCAGTGGTTTCTTGGTATTTCAGAAGGTAGTACTTCAATTACTTCTGAAATCACAGTGCAATGTTTATCTCCACAGGGAATGGTTGCTGAGAGAAATTAAATCTGGCCATTTAAAGGAGATTATATCGAGTAATCTCAACTATGGATGAAAATAATTTATTTTTTTCATAGTCTTTAGGACTTACTCCTTATCAAATTATTTCTATGTTAATATGTAGGTAGAAATAATCAGCATTTATTCTTGTCTCTTAGGCTATATAGATTGAGAGAGGGACTGGTAGATTGCCCAGCCTCAGAATGAAGAGACACAGACATGATGAAAGAGCACAAATGTCCAGTGTCTTCTCCTTTTGTACTTTATCTGTGTCCTTTTTATTATAGTTTCTATTGTTTGTCACTCTTTTCCTCTTTTTCCTGACCCAGATTTTCCTAAAAGTTGAGGTGGCTATAGAAAAGTTATAAAGATAATAAAAACAAATATATAAACTAAAAACAAAGGCAAATAAAAATAAAATGAATAAGTAGATTGTGAATATTTACAAAATATGTTATAAAGACCTTTGTTTTTCTTGGCCATATATCTTGAATTTGAATATGCATTTGTCCCAGGGAAGCAAGAGTAGCTCAATAATAGAAAACAAATCAGTGTACCTCTAAATACAATACTAAATTAGCACTGGATAACATTTAATATCATGTGTTAATATGATGGAATGGACATATTCTTGCAATCACATAAAGAAAAAGCTACTATAAAGAGACAAGCCAAAATTATAATTAAAGTGGTGGTAACACAACAGCTTCCCCACTAAAAACTGGTGGAAAGGCTGGATGCTATAGGATGCTAAAACCCACCATTATTATTTCTTCTAGATCTGAAGATACAAACAGAAGTATAGTTCATTTATAGAAACAAAATATTTTATAGACAATGAAAATTCTCTGTCTAGAAATTTATGAAGAAGCAAAGGAAAAGCATTTAGAATGAATGCAATTTAGGAGAATAGTTGCATAGCAGATAAACAAAACTTAGCAGTTTTTCCATATGTCAGCAGTCATTAGTTAATTATAAAATGGCTGAAAAGTTTATTTTTAGTAGTGGCAATAAAAATGTAAACTGCTTCAGAATGATGTTTTCTTAACAGGAAACGTCTTGGACTTCTGTAAAGAAAGTTATAAGATTTTACTGAAATATACAACACAAGTTGCAAGCATATAAATAATCAAATGTTTTATTCCTGATAGGAAAACATTAATATTGTGATACAGGTGAAAGTTTCTTCAAATGAGTGTAAAGACTCATATCTCATCACAAAGTTCCAATAGGAATTAGAGTGGGAACTTGTCAGAATGATTAGAGAGTTCATTGGAAGAATAAGGAGGTGAAAGTTGTTAAGGAAGAATTGATACAGAAAAGCAATGAAAAATGAATAGAAATAAAAATGTTTATTGTTTGAAACTTCTTTTGCATGAAAGTCTGAAGATTGTATGCATCCATATTCACCTATTGTTTAACATTTTACCATATTTTCTTTGTTGTTCTTCCTCTTCCTCTCTCTCTCCTCCCTGCCCTCCACACCACACATACACATTCACACATTTTATAAAAAATTGAAAATTATGTTTTGGTGGCAGACAAATTTTTTAATATGATTTGAAGAAAAATTCACAGTAAACAAAAATCATTTGAAGTTGGATTCAGATCTAGCCTGCTGTCTTTTAGAGAGAGCCCTGCCTAGCAAGAGGCTTCCTTGGAGAGCTGTGGGGAGGCAGGTGCCACTGGGAGGCATCAAGGTTGAAGCAGTGTCAGGAACCTGGCCCAGAACATCTGATTATAGGTGGTGATCTGAGGTAGATCTCAGGTGCTACCTACCATCGCATGTTCCCAGCTCAGGCCAGGGGCTGTTGTGCACAGGGCCTTTGGTCTTCAGTACAGTAGGTGTGGCTTATCTAAAATCCAGTGTCTATAGATGAAACTATGGGTTTTGGGACATGCAGCTTCTTCTATAAGTGGGAAAATCATAAGAAAAGGAAAAACATAAGTCATTTGCCACCAGTAGAGGAAGGAGGCAATTTGCATGGATGGCATTTCCACTCCTCATCTGGACAATCAATATAGCATCTAAGTTTTACTAGTCTTGCTCTCGAAATGTAAAGTGTTAAACCACCTTCCCCTATTTGTAGAGATATGTGTCTTTTCTGACCCCCAGACTTAGATTCACAAGCTACTTTCTTCCAGAGCAATAATCTTCATCTTCCAGTGAGTCTTTAGGTGTGTGGAATGTGTGAGATTGTGATTCACTAGACCATGATCTAAAAAGCCCCAGTATGTTATAAAGTGAAATGTTAATTTGAAAGGGTAACCTGAAATATGAGGTAGTCAAAGGAAAATGCTAGAAAATTCATATAGGTGGTAAAATGGCTTAAGATAACAAAAAAGAGAAGTTAAAATAACAGAAAATCAGGATGAAAGACTGCACTGACATAGTGATGAACTGCTAAACTGTAAGATTTGTTTTTAAAACCAAAATATATGCAAGTAAAACAAAAAATCGAAAACAAGAAAAAGAAAAAATCCAGAAACTAACCTCCAACTTCAGCCCACTTCTCTCAGAAGCTGTGATTTCCCAGGGAGTCCCACATGGTGGAGGGGAGCAGCAAAGAGCAAACCACTCCAGGATGACTTTAATAGGACGGCTATTAAAACTGCCTGTCCTTAACCTGAGACCTTTGGATGGAGACATCTTCCTGTTTGTGGGAGCAGATTAGGAGGGAGATGGCAGTAGAGTCTCCAGTCCTGTATACTTGAATTTTAGTAAAAAAAAGCTTGCTGATTTAAAGATAGACAGGGGAAAAAAGTGTTTAAATTTTTTTTTTTAAGTCGGCTACCATTTACTAGATGCTTTGTGTGTAGCAGGCTACTCCCTGTGGTCAATACCCTGTTAACCCTTATCAGGTCTCCATTTACAAGTGAGGAAACTGAGACTATGGTGAGATTGACAAGATTAGGTCACACTGACATTAAGTGCAGTTAACTACTGTGGGAGACTGTTGTGTTATTTACTACAACCAGTGCTTTTGGTTTTCTCAGTGTCCTGCCTCCCTTATAGACTGTAAGCGCCATGACAATTAGATTCATAATGAATTCACCTTTCATCTTTGTCTCTAGTCCAGTGTTTTACATATAATCTGCATTTATGAAGTATTTATTGCATGAATAAAGTAGATTTCTATTTGCTACATGGTCAGTTCCCAAAATATTTTCAGACATCACTACTTTTTTTTTATGAACTTTGTGTTTTACCCTGAGATCTCTCCAATAGCATCCTTGTTTTTTCTTCTATACTTAGTGATAATAAGTTACATATCTCTCCCCCTTCTCTTCTCCCGCAGGGTAATTTCATGAGTAAGCCTATTGAGCCTAGATTTGAAGTAGAAAATATCAACACTACAGTATGTCTCCAAAGAGGGAAAAAAAGGTCCATTTTCAGTCGTGTTTCAGAGCACACAGCTGTGTGTCTTCCTAATTTGTTATATTGCCAACTACCTCTGGACAACTAGACTTACTTCTTTCTTACCCACCCCTTCACCTCAGGGAATGGGGCAGACTTTCACCAGTCAAGAGTTTGGTTTCTGGCCTGGGAAGGTCTCCAGTGAGGATACAGTGGCCAGTAAACTGCACTTCAGGCATGTCTCTTCACCAGGCATGTGCATACAACCCACGCCATGTGAAGGGGAGCCTGGCCCCCTGGAATGGCTGCTATAGGCTGGGAAACCTAGCTCTTTGAAGGTCATTGCCAGTCACTACAATTCCTCCTGGAGTGTGTTCATTCCTGCCTGATAGAGACACCTTTCTGGTCTGCCTGTGATGAACAGGATGCAGCTTTGGATCCCAGCAAACAAGTGCAAGGTGACTTCCCTGAATGCACTTTCGAAGGCTTTGGGCACAAGAACAGATTGCAATTCTGGTCTGAGCATCTTTAGAAGTGTTAATCATTTTTTTCCCCTGAAGAAGCCATTTTCAGCTTTATAATTGCATGTTTTTTTCGTAGCATGAGTGAGTAAGGAGAATGACTTGCATTTTCTGAAAATAGAAAACTACTGGTTTCTCTGCTGTTTGGTCTTGTATAACCCAGGCCAGTGATTCCTGAACTTGACTGCATCAGATTCACTTGGCGGAGCATCTGTGTAATATAAATTCTTGCAGTGGAACCCAGAAATCAGCATGTTTAATGAATTTCCTGATTGCTTCCTAGGCAGCCCAACTGGTCCTTTGTAAGTTTAGGGATTTCTGTAGAGCCTCTGCTCCCACCCCCCACCCCTCCCCCATGGTAATTTGGATCATTGCTAAATGGATCTCTTTAGGGACTGGTGAGAGTTCTATATTAGGTATTAGCAAATACGGATTCTGGTTCTGGCTTCACTATCAAGCGTCTCTAGGCAAGCCTCTTGTATGGTCCTCCCTTGCCTCTGGTGAAAGCACTGTGGTTACCCAGGTGGCTGCCAACTCCAAGCTGCTGTGTTAAACAGAGTCCTCTTATGTACTCAGTGTGGCAACTCTAGTTCCTAAATTAGTTAACTAAAACTTTGCCATCATTTGTTCTTAAGTGGCATGTGTATAACCCAGATTGGTATGAGAGTCTATGCAAGAGAATTAAAGATTTACCCAAGGACTTGTTAGGAGAGGCCTCAGGCAGATTAGGTAGATGAGGCAAACCTGGTGACAGATATGTTTGCTTTCATACTGATATGACTGCTCCTTACCTTTGGAATATAAACTTTAATGTGCTTTCCCACTCTGAAATTTTTCTTCCTTTGAAATATCACCTTTATTGCCATCGAAAAGTCCTTTGAGAAGAACTACACCTTAATTTTGCCAGAAAAGGGAGAGGAAATGGCAAATGACAGTCCCCTCACTTCGTTCTCCCCCACCTAGCTGATTCCACCTGCTGTCTTCTCCCACCTCCACAACCCTTTGACTGATTTAAGTGACACTTGTCACTTCATAACATGACTGGTCCATCTTTACTAAGAATGGGACTGTTTAACTCTGAAGCTTGAAGGAAGAAACAAGGCCAGGTTTTACTTACCATTTCTGCAAGTCTTACTATCCCCACCCCCAGCCACCTACTTGACTGCTCCTTTGGCTTTTTTCTGCTATATCAAATTTGAGGAACTGCTTTATCTTTGAGCCATGAGTGTCCTATCAAAATGCACAGACTTGTTTTCCCATCCCAGTCTGCCAGGTCAGAAATTATCCTTCTACTTGTCTGTGTCATTCATGTTGTGAGAAGAAACCTTGAATTTAAGTCTTCATGGGGTTGACTGTTTTGCTCATTTAAAAAAAAAAATTGGGATCAAGAGTTTACTTTAATGCATATGGCTTCATGAAATTTCCTATTTGGTTTTATTATAAAAATCTGCTAATTGCCTAAGGTTTTGTAGCCTGATTCTTTACACTTAATATGTTACACACATCTTTCCCTTCAATAAATGTATTCATTTATAGTTTATTTGCACTTTTAATAGTTGAATATGTGGCCATGTTATAGATATAAATAGTATCCCATTTATTGACATTATTGATCTTTTATTGAGAGGTATTTACATTGTTTACAAATCTTTGTTTTTATTAAGGATATCAGGATGAACATTTGCTTAGTAAATATACTTCAAATTTTAGCTCAGGAGCTGTAATAATGAAATAAAACAATATGTTTCGTTCCCTTTAGTGACATGAATTTTAATTGGAGAAAAACAGGCAATAGACGAATAAAGAAGTTATTCCTGTGATGAAAAATGCAAATCAGAAATGAGAGGATGAATAATGTTTTCTCACTAAGAAAATGACAATGATCCAAGATATGAATGACATGAGAGAGTGGAACAAGACAGTATCTGGACAAGAGTTTACCTGGACTAGGGAAGAGCATTGTTAAGTTCTGAGGAAGGAGTTTCCAGTATGTGAAAGGAAAAACAGGGAGCCCCGTGTGCCTGGAACAAAGAGAAGCAGGGAGAGAGTAGCAGAAATAAGGTGTGGAGTAGGTTGGAGGAATTCTGCAGATCCTTGAATGCATTGTAACAAATTTGTCATCTACCCTGAGTGAAAAGAGCCATGAAGTGGTTTGAGCATATATGTGGCATTGAGAAGCTTACTATTTGCAAAAATTGCTTGATCCATTGAAATTAGACTGCAAGGGAGAACAAATTAATATACTCCATCCACTATAGTGAGCAAGTTGAAGGGTATAGTATATTTAAAAAGGATGCTACCAAAATACTGGAGAGATTGCAAAGTAATTGCACTCCATGTGTATTTTAAAAGATTTTCCCAATAGATTGGATATGGACTGGGAAATAACATGAAATCAAGTAGTGACAAGTAAAATGGAGTTTTCATGGAGATTGATGTTTTTTTGTTTTGTTTTGTTTTTTGGTGTTAATTTTGAGATGTCTTTAGACTTCCAAATGGAGACATTGATTTTGTAGTTGGATATTTGTCTGGAGTTCTGATATTCTGTCTGATATTTGTCTGGAGTTCAGGGGATAATCTGAATTGGAGACTTAAATTTGAGTATTGTCAACTTGTATCTGTATTTAAAGCAATGAAACTAGATAAGAGTATCAATAGGGCTCCAAAATTGAGTCCCCAGAGTACGCCTAATTGGAGGTTGGAGAGCAGAGGATGAACTAGGGAAGGGATTTTAGGAATGTAGGAGAACCAAGAGAAAATTCAGTTGAAGGAGAAGGAGAGGTTGCTGTATCAAATGCTGCAGGTAATGGAGTTAAATGAGGATTAAGAATTGGGCATTAGGGCCTCCCCTGGTGGCGGAGTGGTTGAGCGCTGTGTTGCAAAGCTGCCCACAGCCTCTGCAGCGCCGGTTTGATCCCCGGCCCCTAGCAAGGGTCCCACATGGCGCACAGACCTCTCCTGCTGCCTGCTGCTCCCCTCAGCAGTGTATTTCGTCAGTCTGCCTGCTCTACTTTCCGCTCTGGCTCTGGTGAATCCTCTCACCCTCCCACGCTTCTGACTGTACCCAGTGCTTGTATAAATAAATCTTTTTTTTTTTTTTTTTAAAGTACAGTCAGAAGCGCGGGAGGGTGAGAGAATTCACCAGAGCCAGAGCGGGGAGCAGAGCAGGCAGAAGGACCGAAGTACACTGCTGAGGAGAGCAGCGGGCGGCAGGAGAGGTCTGCGCGCCATGTGGGACCCTCCTCCGGTGGCCGGGGAGCAGCCGGGGATTGAACCGGCCCTGCAGAGGCTGCGGGCAGCTTCGCAACCCAGCGCTCAACCGCTGCGCCACCAGGGAGGCCCTTGTATAAATAAATCTTAAAAAAAAAAATTGGGCATTAATTTGAGCAATGTGGTGGTCAGGGTGACCTAAGCAAATGCAGCTTCAAGGAAGTGGTGGGGATATAGGTAGTTCAATGTATTTAGGGTGAGGATAGACGGAGTAGGACAATAAGTACAGACGAGTGCTGCTCAGGGTGGTCCAGGATCCCTGCCAGAGTGCAGATTCAGCTTTTAGTAATATTTATAGCAGTTTGACATGACCACAACATTCTAGAACATGATCATTTGTCTAGTTGTTAATTTGTATTATATTTTTTAAGAGTATCTTTTTCTAGTCAATAGATTGGAAATTGAAAACAAGCTGCTTCTTCATCTTCATCATGTAGTTTGAGAGAGATTGTTACAGATGTCTTTTGAAAGGCGTTTTGCTTAACAGAAAGCAGAAAAATGAGGTGGAAACTGGACAGGAAGTTACAGTCAGCTTAGTTTTTTTTTTTTTTTAATGGTGGGAGAAATTATAGCCTATTTATGTGCTTATGGGAAAGATTTAGTAGAAAGGGAAAAATTAAGAGAGACCTATACTCTGTCACTACATCTTTGCACAAATCTTTAATAATTTCCATTGAGAAATGTCTACCAAATAGATCCTGAATCAAACAGTATGACTTCAGCATTTTTAAATTCAATGTAGTATATGCTCATTGTTAAAAAAATTTCAGTGCAGAAAAGCAAAACTAATAATCACCTACTGTTCTACCACCAAGAAAGATTAGTATGTATCTTTTCACAACTTCTCTGGCATTAATGTGAGATGAAATTATACTATTTTTAACATTCTATTCTTTACATGCAATATATTATAAATATCTTCCTACAACAATAAATATGTAATTATATCATGATTTAATGGCTGCTTAACTGCTTAACATTTCATTGTGTGGATCAACTCTCATTAATTTAACCAGACTCTTATCCCAGAGTATTTAGGGATGTTTCCATTTTTAGTGGTAATAGCACAGTGACGAACATCCTTGTACCCCATCTGAATAGTTCCTGAGAATTAGTTCTTAGGAGTAGAAGTTCTATGCCAAATGGTCTGAAATTTTAAGGCTTTGTATTATTTTATGAAACATACCCCTGGATGGCCTCCCTGGTGGCATAGCGGTTGAGTGCTGGGTTGCGAAGCTGCCCGCAGCCTCTGCAGCACCGGTTTGATCCCCGGCCTCCAGTGAGGGTCCCACATGGCACGCAGACCTCTCCTGCTGCCTGCTGTTCCCCTCAGCAGTGTACTTCGGTCCTTCTGCCTGCTCTGCTCCCCGCTCTGGCTCTGGTGAATTCTCTCACCCTCCCGCGCTTCTGACTGTACCCAGTGCTTGTATAAATAAATAAATAAATAAATCTTTAAAAAAAAAATACTCCTAGAAAGGCATGAACATTTACACTCCATTGAGTTATCCTGTGGCGTTAGATACAAAAGTTAATACTTTTTTTTGAACTTTCAAAAAAAAAATGGGGTTGGAGAAATAAATCTAATTGAAATGGCAGAATTTTGGGTGATTTTTATATATAGGGAGTATTAAGATAGATACCTCATAGCCATAGATATGATAGAGATTTATAGATGGAGATATAAAATATATCTATGCCACGACCTCATTGTGACTTTCATGGTCCTAGGTACTTTTGCCTTTGTGTGCCTCAATTTATATTTTATAACTTATTAAAGATTGTAACCACATGAACAGAGTAATCAAAGTGTTGGACACATAGGAAGAACTCAGTAGCCCTGTGTAACACTATTGTCCCCATGGAGGCAGCTTTGGGAATCTGGCTGACCAAGTGTAGTGCAGGAAGAGAACAGTGCAGGTTCTCTATGATTGGAGCAGACGGGGTAAAGAAGAGTGCCAGAACCTTCGGTGGGCTTTTTCGGGCTTTTAATGAGTTTACCAGGTTCATGGCAGAGAGGGGTGTTGGGGGTCCGGGAAGCTGGCAGGCCTCCCAGCCCCCAGCAAGTCTTCACTCTTTCTGGGCTCTCCGGCGTTCTCTCCCGGCCTCTGCTTCTCTGCTGGTTCTTTTCTGATCTCTCTTTCACACTGCTGGCGTCCCGGTGATGCCGTCTTTATAAGCCCAGTCTTACAGGTGCTCTTTTGAATCACTGTTTTTGTGTCCTTTGGGTAGATCCTTAGTAGTGGAATTGCCGGATCGTATGGTAGCTCCATTTTTAGTAGACTGAGGAAACTCCACACATCTTTCCGCAGTAGTTGGACCAGTTTGCCTTCCCACCAGCAATGTAGGAGAGTTCCTTTTTCACCACATCCTTGCCAGCATTTGTTGTTGCTTGTTTTTTTTGATATGTGCCATTCTTACTGGTATAAGGTGGTATCTCAGTGTGGTACACCTATGTTTATTGCAGATCTATTGACAATAGATGAAACCTGGAAACAATCCAAATGCCCAAAAATAGATGACTGGATCAAGAAGATGTGGTACATATATACCATGGAATATTACTCAGCATTCAAAAAAGATAAACTCATGCCATTCACAGCAACGTGGATGGAGCTAGAAGGAATTATGCTCAGTGAAATAGGCCAGAAGGAAAAAGAAAAATATTGGATGGTTTCACTTATAACAGGAATATAGGGGAACCAAATAAGACATCAGTGTAAAAAAAAATAATAACAGTACAAAACACAACAAAGCAAAAACAGACAATTGTAAACCAGAGACATACTGCAGGGGAGGAGAAGGGAGAGGTGTGAGAGGGATAGAGGGAGGAGCACAAGGGACTGTGGTGATGGTGCACGGGTGCCTTGGGGAAGGAAATTCTATGGGGACTCAATCTGAGGGGGTGGGGGAAGCAAATATTATCTAAAAATGTAAAAAATGATAAATGTTATAATACAAAAAGTTAAAAATAAACAAATAAATAAAGCCCAGTCTTAGCCCAGGCATATCCCACCTACGTATGCCCACACCCTACTCCAGGTGTCTGCCATGAAGCATGTATTCAAGACTGCAGGATTCATCATGTATCCTAATGGTGGGAGGGCAGAAAAATCTGACACCATTTACCCTACACCGAGGTTTTCCCTCTGCTACGCTGATGTGGTATGTTGGGGAGTGAGGCAGCCATAGTCCAGCACGTGTCACCATCACTCAGATGGAGGTCAGGAGCCGGCAGGTAAGTCCTGATGCTGCCAGATTGTTACCAACAGAACCAAAATCTTTATTCTCTTTATGTGGAAATAGAGCTCCAATTTCTTTGTAGGTCCTGTTCTTGAAGAAAGTCAGAATCATAGCCAACTTGTTGATCCATTTGGATTGGCTAAATAGTTGGGTTTTTAGGTTATGATAAGTCAAACAAACAAAAATAAGTAAAGCTAAACCTCTTGTTGACCCATTTTGCTTCTGTTTTAGAATGTAGCCATCACAGTCATATCTGGGAGATGTTCAGAAGAGGCTCTTTGAGCCATTTTTCCTTATTTCAACAGTTCCTATATTTATGCTTAAGATAATACCATAATTTCTGTCATTTTTATATATTCTTTTGAATCATGACCTTGAGTCATTTGCTATCTGACTTTGAATATTTCCTGAGATGTGGTTATAGGCATTTTATCTCAAGAAATAGGATTTTAAAAAATATCAGGAAAAAGGCAGTCAAATGGATTACTCTCTTGAAATAATTGCAAATAGTGACTCATCAGGGATGATGAAATCACTCGTGATTTTTGAATAGTGCTTTAAAAAATGGAATCAGATAATTTTTAGAGTGTTTCACAAGTAGCGCAGACAAGTGTTTCCTTGGATCAGTTTTACATCATTTGTATATTTACTGAAAGGCAGTACAAAATGGGTCACAGCTGAAGAAGTTTAAAAGCCCCCCCCCCCCTCTGCTGCTCTCTCCTAAGACAATTCACCTTGAAATTACTTACTCAATAGAGCGTTGCTTGTTTGCACATCAGTGTATGCATTACTCATATCTTGATTCAAATGTGTTATTTTCCATCAGTTTATCTTAATGGTTGAGTTACCTGAGTTACACAGCAATGTAGGTGAGGCTGGTCATCATCTTTAGACATCTCCTGCCTGATTCGTACTCACATCTTTTCTTTAGGTACTGCTTCTGGTTCCTAGTGACATCCCTCCATTCAAGACATGTTCCTTGAAGGAGGTTTCTTTATAGATTAGAAAATGAGAATTGCATATGTGACATTTCCTCTGTGTACATAAGAGGCAGCCACAATATATGTCTTTAAATGAAAGGACAGTGTCAGTCCTTTGTGTCAAATGTGACTGGAGCCTTAACTACTGTAGGGTAAGGTAAAAAATCAGGCTTTTCTGCCCTCCCGCCAGCAGGATAGATGAGGGAACCCTGTGATCCTGAATGCATGCCTGATGGCGGGCACCTGAAGTGGGTACACCTGCACTAAGACTGTGCTTTTTTAAGGGCGGCGTCACGGGGACGCCAGTGCCAGCAGCAGAAGTCGAAAGAGAAGCCGGAGAGAAGCCGAGAGAGAAGCAAAGCAGAAGCAGAGAATGCCAGAGAGCCCAGAGAGAGTGAAGATTTGCTGGGGGCTGGGAGGACTGCCAACCTCCCAGCCCCCCCAGCACCCCTGCCTGCCATAAGCCTGGTGAACCCCAATAAAAGACCTGCAAAACCACTGAGGACTCTGACTCCTCCTTTACCCGGTCTGCATGGGATCAGAAAACCTGCACAGTGGTCCATTCCTGCCCTTACAACTACCTTTGTGTTTTTTATTTATTTCAGTGTTTTGCCACTGTTGTATCTGAAAGGCAGTATTCTAAACCATCAACAGCTATTTACATAAAAGCCTATATCTAAGCCCAAACACTAATGTCTGGTTAAATGATAAACACCCTGCATTCCTCCTGGGCTCCCTTCACACACAATTGAGGGAAAATGAATGAGAATAAGTGGGGCATGAGGAAGCAATTTCAAGGTCCAGACTAGTAAGAAAATCATTGAATAGTCATTCACTCCCACTCAAGCCAAAGACAGTGGAAAACCCCCTGCTGCTTCATGTCTTCTAAGGCTCCCTAATCTGGCCTTGTCTTCTTTATTTCTCATGTTATTTTCTATAAAACTCAAAAAATATCACAACCAGCATGCATTTTATTTAGACAGAGCCTATTTGCAGCTCCCTAAACAAGTCAAATTACCTTATTTGTGCCTTACTTTCTTAGCACTTTCTCTCTCAGCTGCTTTTGATCTAATGAATATCAGCCCAGCTTCCATGTTCCAGGTTATTGCCACAAAACCTTTTGGGACTCTCCAGACTAATTCTATTATGCACTGTAAGGGGCAGGAATGGACACAGTGCAGGTTTTCTGATCCCATGCAGACCGGGTGAAGGAGGAATCGGAGTCCTCAGTGGTTTTGCAGGTCTTTTATTGGGGTTCACCAGGCATATGGCAGGCTGGGGGGCCTGGGAGGCTGGCAGGCCTCCCAGCCCCCAGCAAGTCTTCATTCTATCTGGGCTCTCTGGCGTTCTCTGCTTCTCTCTTGGCTTCTGCTACTTCTTTCTCGGCTTCTTGGCTTCTCCTCGGCTTCTCCCGGCGTCCCTGTGACACCGCCTTTAAAAGCACAGTCTTAGCCCAGGTGAATCCCATCTACCTATGCCCACACCCTATTCCAGGTGCCCACCATCAGGCATGCATTCAGGACCTCAAGGATCCATCATCTATCCTGATGGCGGGAGGGCAGAAAAGCCTGACATTTTCTTTACCCTACATGCACCTACCATATTTGAGAACACTGCTCAAATATGCTAGCAAAGAAAATATGATTCTGGTCTTCATCTTATCTTCCTCCTGAGAAACCCACTTACAGAATTATTAGGCAAATATCTGTTGATGTCCCTGACCTTGTTCTAAATACTGGGATTATGTTGAGCTGATGGAGATAATCTAAAAGTCAATTGAGGAATTATCGTTGTCCTCCTTGTTAACTTATATTTTAGTATCCAGCAACCAAATGAGCAGAACTATTAAGGAGTATAACAAAACCCCCATGTATCATTTTAAGCTGTTTACCAAACAGCTCTTTAGAAATGAACTACAACACAAAAAAGGCTATTTTTCCCGTAGTGACCCTTTTATTATATCACTGTTTAGACAAATGCATTTTTAATCGAGATACTATTAACCTGTAGCATTCTATCAGTTTAAGGACAAAAGTGATATCACATATTTTATTTTATGATTTCTTTTCTTAGTATTGAAAGTTTTAAAGAGCACCAGTATGTTTTTATTTTTCAAAATAAATTACCACATACTAATTTCCCTTGACTTTTCTCTGCTATTTCTTTATTGAAAAATGAATAGTTTATGCTTATTTAGACACTATCTTTTAGAAAGCAGCAAAACAAAATTGAGTAACAATAAAACCTAAACTTTGAGGGGAAAGGGGAAGATGTTCACAGGAAACCAACATCATAATCTCTCTCATTCTCTCTCTCTCTGTCTCTTACTTTAAGATTACAAGATCAATACATTAATAGTAAATAAGTACACACTGTTGAAATTTAGTAGATGGAAAGATATTTATAGAAGAAAAGTAAAACCACTCACAATACTGCCATCCTTAGACAACAGCTGAAGGTGCTGTGGGGCATCTCCTATCTTCTACTGTATCTGTGTTTTTATCAGCACTTTATCTGTATATATACATATGTTTTTATAGACCTACATATGTAAAAAATGTGGGTTCATACTAACTCTGCGGTTCATAAGCCTGTTTTTCTTTTCACTCAAAATCGTCACATCAATTATATCCTTTTATATCTTAAAATATCTTTCCAGGATATATTCTGTAATGACTAGATATCATTCCACTGTGTAGCTATATCATAATTTGTCCGGAGCCGCCTGGAGCATGCGCCATGTTGCACATGTGCTCGATGAATTAGGTTTCGATTTACTGTTTCGCCTTCGGAGAAACCCCTGCGTTCTCCTGTAAATCACGCGAGACTGAGGGGCACAATGGGAGGAGCGACCAGGGTATAAGAAGGGAACCGCGAGAGAGAAAGAGAGGACTGCGAGGAAACTGTAAGGAGATACGGCAAGGGTTACTGCGAGAGGAGCAGAGAGAAGGCCAGGGAAGTAAGAAAGTCAGGATAAAGGAAAGACATGTAAATATAGTAAAAGGATAAAGGAAAAATAAAGAAGCAAACGCTAGCGCCAAGTCGTCAAGCCCCTCATTTCAATCCTCAGCCCTTCTCTTCCCGTGCCTCTGAACCCCGCGGGTCGGGACAATAATTGATGTAGCTGATGTCTATATATGTGAAAGCTTTTCCAATTTTTTACTACGGTAAACATCTCTAGGATGATTATCCTTGTAAGATAAATCTTGGATTTATCTTTAATCTTTTACTTAGAATAAATTCCTAGAAGTGGAGTTGCTAGTCATATATGCCCTTACGTTCTGGATACATATTTCCAATCCTCTGACAAGTGAGAGTGTACCTGTTTCACCACACTAAGTATTGTCATAAAGAAAACAGCTGCAGACAAGAAACTTCATCACTAACTTGAGATTTCAAAATGACTATTTTATGAGAAATGTGAAACATTTTTGACATGTATTGACCATTTGTACTTCATTTATCAAAATGATTGGTTTTATTCTAAATACATCAGAATTGCACGTGCCTTCATTAGAGTAAATAAGAGAAACCAGTGACCTCATCAGGTGGTACATGGGTTTGATTAGGAACTGGAAAGTTGACTCTGAAATACAGTTGATCCTTGAACAGCACAAGTTTGAACTGCATGGATTCACTTAGGCACAGTTTTTCTTATAACAGATGATATAAACTTATGGTGTTGACTAATACAGAGCAGTACTGTAATATATTTCCTCTTCCTTTTGATGTTCTTAACATCTTCTGGTCTCTAGCTTACTTTATTGAAAGAATACAGGATGTAGTGCACACAACACACCCAATATGTGTTAATGGACTATTTTATCAGTAAGGCTTTCAGTCAATGGCAGGCTGTTAGTGGCTGTCATAAGGACAGTCAAAAGTGTTATACAGGGTTTTGACTGCCTGGGAGATCAACCCCCTTAATTCCAGTATTATTCAGGAGTCAACTGTACAACTGTAGAATGGATCATTCTAACGTGAACATTTATAGAGTGATGGTTTTACTTAGATATTTTAAACTGTCATGAAAGTATTAAAATGGAAAAGCTATATATTGATATCTATTCAGTAATTTGTGTGGACCTGAGACCTATTTTCACAGGAGGCCCTTCAAAAAGTCTCCTTTTAAATACTTCCAGGAACACTTTGAGGAACACTCTTCCCCTGGGTAGTTTGGGTAGTATTTAATTTTTTAAGATTTTGCATTCTTTTTGTTTAATACTTTTACTTGGACAGTAGCACATACTATAAAGCACTTTAAATTTTATGGGAGATTTAAAATAAAGGAGATTGCCCCTCTCCATCTTTAACTTGTTTCTTCATGAGTCCAGCTTCCAATAGTAATCTTGGTTTGATTAGCTATCTTAGTTCTTTTCCATTGCATATGCTAAAGTAGTGTGTGTGTGTGTGTGTGTGTGTGTTTGTGATGTCATAGAGCTCACTATTTTTAATAGTTGGATGATATTCCAGAATAATGTCTGATATCAGATGATGTTTTAAATGTGAGTGCAAATGACTTTCAGTTTACCTGCAGGTAATTTGTTTATTTTAGTCTTTTGGAAAAATTGAAGGACCTGGGAAATGATCTTCTTGGCTAATACTAATACAGAATATACAGTAGGGTGAGCTTTTTAAAAATTATATCAAGTAAAGGAAGATAATACCATTGTCTTCTTTATATGCTAAATTTACTTAAATTTTGGAGGCAAATTACATTTTGGGAGGGGAGTACTAAATTTAATATGTGCCATCAAATGAGATGAACATTCACTTTGAAAGAGTGCAAGTTAAATAAAATTCCCTGAAGTTCTCTTTTGGAGAGTTGAATCAACCATCCAAAATTGATTTTTTTTTTATAACAATAGTCCCACTCTAGACTGTAGTACAGTTGTGGCATCCCTGCCTAGTTTCTTCTTGAGAGCATGAGGCCACGTTTGGGAAAAATAGACCTTTTTTTTCCCAGGATTGGGAGTGTGGTGAGGAGTATAGGGTGTGTAAAGTATGTTTGTAGGTGGGAGGGATGAATGATATAAATGGAATGGAACAGTATGTATCCTTTTGTGTCTGGCTTCTTTCATTCAATATAGTGTTTTGAGAACTAGACAGTTTGTTTTGCATTGTTTTACTGCCCTGTGAACTTAGGTTTGTTTTGCTTTTTACACTTTTCCTTTTAAGTCAGGTTTATTGAAATTCAAGTTGGACAGTAAGATTCACCCTTTTCAGGGGTAGAGTTCTTCAATTTTGATAAATGTTTCAAGTCATATAATTAGTATCAGAATCAGGATATGAGCTTTTTACAGCTCTCTCAAAAGTTTTCTCTTAGTGTTTGTTTTGCCTTTGACCAGTAGTTCTCATTCAGCAGAGTTCTCAATCACGAGGGAAAAGGTGGAGTTAAAATTAACATGATTGCCATAACCCTCTGGTAATCTTGTCTGTTCAATTTTTTAGTATTATGCAACTATTGTTGATGAGAGTGAACCACACCCTCCCACTCCTGTGTGTACGTGTGCGTGCATATGCACACACACACACACCATTGCTTTGAGCATCATATAGGAAGGAATATCACAGTATAGAAAATAGATGTCAGGGTTTTCTGTTCAAATGAATTACCAGATTTTGCTTAATCTAGGGATGATATTTCCACAGAACAGGGGAGGACACCTCCATGACAACAAAGCAAAATTGGTGCCCATCATTCTGAAATTCATCACATAATCTTTATTTTTTTAATATTTATTTATGTTGTAGAAGAACTGGGTATAGACCAGAGGTGCAAGGGGTGAGAGAATTCACCAGAGTGGGAGCAGAATAGGTGCTAACCCACATATGGTGTAGCAGACCTTTCCTGTCTTGCCCATTGCTGCCCTTAGCAGTGTATTTAATCACATCATTTTTAACTGGAAGTAAGTCATGGTCAGGACCAAATTAGAAATCCTTCTTTAAGAAAACAAGGGTTCATAGATGACAACATGAGAGTCAACCCACCTTATTTGCTAATCATTGCTCTTTATATATTTATTTGCATATATATATAAAATCTAAATTCAGTACTTAAATACACAATCTGAATATAACACACAGGCCCACAACATTCATAGATGTCAATAGGAGTCAAAAAGCAGTGGGTATTTGGGCCTCCCTGGTGGCGCAGGTGGTTGAGCGCAGTTCTGTGAAGCTGTCTGCAGCCTCTGCATTGCCGGTTTGATACCCGCTGGCCTCGGAGCAACCCACATGGCAAGCCAGACCTCTCCTGTTGGGTGTATTTTATAGTCTGCCTGTTCTGTTCCCTGCTTTGTCTCTGGTGAATCCTCTCACCCTCCCGTGCATCTGGCCTGCACCCTGGCTCTTGTATAAATAAAATAAATCTTTAAAAAATAAAAAGCAGCGGGTCTTTAATTGAACTGAACATGTTGCTAGGAAAGTCAGTCCTTTTTTAGGTCTTAGCTTTCTACTATAGACTTTAAAAAAAATAAACAATGAAAGAAGAGTGTATCATAATAGGAGTTTTTCTCAGCCTATCATATCCTCTTAATCATATTTCCACAAGACGCAGAAGGCTTTGGAAGGACTGCAGAGTGAAGTTACTTAGCAGCATGGCCTTTTTCTGTCAAATGGTACCTTGAAGGTATGACAATGAGGATTTAAAGTGATTCATTTGCAGTTTCCTCTCTTTTACCTCTTTATATTGCTGTCTTCTCACTACCTTCCCTCCCCCCAGAGAAATATCTTCCATGTCTAATCGGATGAGGTGAAGAAAAGAAACTTGCATTTATTTAAAGCTTAAAGTTTAGCAGATGGAAGCCAGCTTAAGTTTTGTGTGAATGTAATTTGATTTTTCCCCCATCTCACCACCCCATGTTGAATTCTCTTTGACAACTGATAAAATTCACATTTCCAAGCAAATCTAGGGTTTGGATATAAATATGCAGAATGAGCTCACAAATTAACTCATATTCTCAAAGTTAAAAATGGTGAAATAGGACTAACTTCATATAAGAAAATTTTTGACTTAATGCTGGTGAAATGGAGCAAAATAGAATATAACCCATAATTAAGTTCCAAAATTCTTCCACTTCATAATTTTAACAGTGTAAGTAGAAATAGTCTAGCAAAGTTGATTATTAAATCTGAGACCCATTTTCACATTAACTTTTAGTATAAAATTGCAGATGGGTTTCTTTTGAATAATATTCCCCAAGATTGACTTAAAAATGTTTGTTATGAAATAAATTAAATGTTTGAGAAATGTTATGAGATGTGAGACTTTAAAAATTGTAGCACTTATTATAAGTTCAACTTTCTTTGTTGTACTAAGACATGGTTGAGAACATCTCTCCCAAGGAATTTCTTCATTCCATCATTACAGTTTCTTCATTCCATCATCTTTGTTCTGGATTCTGGTTCAGGATTTTCATTCTGTCTCATAGGTGCAGGGGCCGGGAAATGATGGAATTGAATTTATATTTTCTATATCCGTCTGATTGAAGGCTGACTTTGTAATTCCAGTGGTTTGAATCTAGAAACAGATTCTTTTTCCTTGAAACACATCAATTTTAGCAACAGACTGCAAGGTAACTGAAGCTTTTATATGCATTCCTGTTCTCCCTAGTTAGATGCTGTCCCCACAGGCAAGGCTTGTCCGTATAAAGGCGTAAAAGGTAAAATCAGTAAGTCTCACTGCTCTGGGCAGTGCAGAACTGGAAGGGAGTTGTTTCTACTATTTGGAGACAGCCACTGTGACAGTGGAGGTAGAACAGGATGTCTTGGGAGGGGCTGTTCTGGTACAGTCTAGTCGCTTAGATGAAGAGAACCAGACCTCTAGGGACAAGTGACCTATAAATAATTTCCAAATGAAGTCATTAACAGATTTATATTTTAGAGGCAGAATTGTTGTTTAAATTCAAACTGCTGTGTTATAATTAATTTGTACCAGACTAATAGACTTCATATAATTTGGGACAACTTCTGATGACTGAAGGGGCAAAATTATTACTAAATAATATGCACATGAGGAGCCCAGATCTCCTAAAGACTATTTCTCTAGGGACTTCACAAGATAGTCATTTTTTTAGTAAGTATCACCTTCCCCTCTCAGTCCTGAGTTTCATTCCAAGAGGAAAGTTACGAAGAGTAGTGCCGTATTCTATCAATATTGCTTTCATCTGAGATTATTATAACTGTTTTATTTTCTTGTTTATGTTTTCCTCAGACAAATGTTAATATCTGCATGCCTTAGTGTAGTGGGCCTTGTGGGTATATGACAACTGCAACTGGAAAACAGTGTGGCTACATTCTGAGAATTGATGTTGAATGCAAATGGCACATACACTGGCTTTCACCTGTGCCATTATTACACATTTCCTGTGCCATTATTACACATTTGTGGTCACAAATAATTTGTTACTAATAATGAGTAAAGTACCAGACTTGTGGCTGAGTGTGAGAGCAAGTTCAAGGATGTCTCTTTAGTATTACATATTAAGAGCATCACTCTTACATACACACTATATACTTTACTTAGAGGGACAGTTGTACCTCGACAGCCCATACTGACAAAACCTTAATTTAGGGCTGAGCTTGCAAAGGGATGAGGTATGTGAATCTTCATATGTTGTCAAAATGCAATAGGTGACCACATGCTGTCCCCCGCAGTGCAGTGGAAGTGCCCCTTATCACCACTTGGTCTTCTCCATTCTCTTGGTCCAGCATTTTGTCTCTAATACTCAAATGCAGGTGTTCTCAGTTCCTCCATTATTCTGAATTTGGGATTCTCATAACATTATGCAGAGGTTGACCTGTTTTATTTATAAATGAGAATAACCAGCCCACAGTCCATATTTCATACCTGTCCTTCTGAGGTTTGTGAATGACTCCAATCCAAGAAATGTCTTCAAGAACACATAACCATCATTTCCAGGAAAGTTTTTAAGATGCATAGTTTTAGTAACAGAGGAATAATCCGTTTTAAAAAAATGATGGGTTTTCAAGCTGTTTCAGAATAACAGTTTCTATTTCTGGTTTGTTAATTTTCTAATTCTCAAGTTAATAGAGATTACTTGGAGAGAAGCAAAGATGTTTCAATATTTAACAGTCTGAAGTCATTTCTGAAATTATTTCCCTTTTAACATTTTTCTCAAGCAAAACTTCTCTTTCTTTTTTCAGATGGTAAAACAGAATGCTATATAGAATAGAAAAATTAGAAAAGAAAATATAAAAAAGAAAATAAATATCACCCTAATAGCCATTGCTAATATACTTTGCTTTGTCAGTACATGTATGTCTAGAAACCTTGCTCATCTTTGAACCCCAGGATCCACAAGGCCTTTGGAAAGTTGTAAGATGCTTAGCACATATGTGCGGCCTGGATGATCTTTCTCATGTTCACATCCTTTTTGATCAATGGGGAACCTTAGCTCCATTTGATCAAAACATATATTTCCAAGGTATTATACCTGCAGTTGAGTGTTTAAGCTGCCTGCTCCCCCTCAGTAATCAGTGACACAAATAAGAACTTTACCTAAGAATGAATGAATGCATTTCTGTAGACTATATGGATTCTGACTTTTATGGCATCTTGTAAATTCTGACAGTTTGGTCATAAATACAACTTGTACAAAGTTGTTTCTGCCCTAAAATATAGGGAAATTTTCCCCAGTCCTTTTTATTAGCACCTTGGCGCAATATTTGAAAACATTCTGCAAGTTATTGTAACCTACTTGTTTTCTTAACTGACTAATACAAGTGGATTTTTAAAGATTAAAGCAAATCACAAGCATGTTGCTCTCCAGTTTCTTTATTTTTTGTAAAATTATTTTTGTTCTACTTGAAACTGGGCCTCTGAGTCCAGTTTTCTCAGTATCAGTAGCTCTGTGTGGCACTGAGTTTCACCGGCATGAAGTTACAATGTCTTCTTAAGAGAATGACACCAAAAGGCCTGGGTGCTGGGTGCTAAGGTCCCAAGTCTCTGCAGCCAGGAGCCCTTCATTGTAGCTGGTGTGTTACTTCATGCCAAGAGAGATCCCATTTTACCTAGTTCTTGCCATTGCCCTCAAATTGCTAAATAGTTTCAGAAGAGTTGGTCCTGCACCCAGGCAAATATGCTTTCATTCACCGATGTGCCACACCCAGTGGTAACCTCAAAGTTCAGTGCCCTACAGATTTGGCTCTGATTTTTTATCCAACTTTCTGGTTGTCTTCAAGCTGTCCCTTTTCTCAGTTAGCCTGAATGCTGTTCAGGTAGGTAACTTTCCTTTTCTTATTTTGTGCCTCCAGTCAACTAGGATTATAGTATTTTCACTATCAAAATGGATACATACATCAGAGAACATTATTATTATTATTATTATTATTATTATTATTATTATTATTATTATATCCTGGATACATTAAGTTGAGAGCCATTGCCATATGAGTCAGTGTTAAAGTCTGGTATTGCCATTGCCTAGAATTTTCTCAAGAAAATTTGGAGCAACATTACTGGGTATCCAGGGTGAAGACCTGTTGAAAATCTTCATTTAAGAGTATCATAGGGGAAGAGGGGGATCAGGAGAAGGAGCAACTGGAGGGCACAAGACAGAAGCAGAAGACACAGAGGCACCGACAATACTGCTAATAGTCATGTCTGAAATGAATCAAAATGTGTTTAGAGGACTTTGGAGGCCTTAGGCAGAGCAGTTTCCATGAAGAGTAGAAATAGAATGCAACGTTGAAGGGTGCATGAGAGATCAGGATGGAGACACAGCCGATGGTGTGACTAGGTTCCTGGAAGAACCTAGTCAGAGGGCAGCCACCAAGTTTGGTCTTAGAGAGGATGTTGGAATCTTAGGAGGCTTTTTGCTTTGTTTTTGTTTGTGATGGTGTTTTGATTGTTTAAAGAAGAGAGAAATTATAGCATACATTATTGTGTGTAAGAGTCAAATACTAGATTTTCAACAACTTTGATATCCAATTGTTAAACAGTTGCAGCTAAAAATTGACCATAGTAGGAGTATTTACACCTCAGAAACTGGAAAACACAGTATGCACCCACCATTAGTACCAAGAACTAAAGATTAAACATTTACCACCATAATCTGATAGACAAATGAACAGGTTCCACAGAGTGGGATAGAGAGAAGATGCTGAGAGAGCCTGGTTTCTGAGGAGAGACAAAATAGGACCCACAAACTTATAGGGAAATTGCTTTTAAAAGGAGGAGAAGGGCCTCCCTGGTGGCGCAAGGAGTTAAGCACAGCACTGTGAAGCTATCCACCATCACTGTAGCACAAGCTAGAACAAGTGGGTAGCTCTGCCAAGGAGCTGCCCAGATGGAGCAGCAGACCTCTCATGTCTCACACATTGCTCCCCTCAGCAGTGTATTTCAGTAGATCTACCTTCTCTGTTCCCCACTCTGTCTCTGGTGAATCCTCTCACCCCCCACACCTCTGGCCTGTACCCCAGTTCTTGTATGCATAAATCTTTAAAAAAAAAACAAAATAAAAGGAGGAATATGACCTCTATTTTAATAGGATGTAAAAAAAAAAGGGTATAAGAAGAGAGTTTATTAGGACAGCAGTAATTATCAAAGCTAGCATTTCTGAGTGCCTGATGTGTGTAAAACACTCCTCTATGTGTTTTATCAGGATTGTCTCCTATAACAGCTACATGCTGAAGCAGTAATGCCATTATGTCTTCATAGATAAGGAATCTGAAGCACAGTGAGATAAAGTAGTTTTCTAGAGATATAACAGCAGTTGTATCAGGGAGCCAAGATTTGAAACCAATTATCTAATGCTTTAGTCCTCTTATATAGTCTCTGCACTCTGTACTACATTCCAGAGAACATGAAGAGTCCATGGCAGGAAGTAGACATGGATCCCTGTTCATGGCTTTTGTTTACTCCCTGAAGAATGTAACAATCCTCTTCAAGTGAGGGGAACTCATGAAGTTGTTTAAAGAAAGTAGAAAATGTGTGAATAATGTCGTGACACATGGGAGAGTAGACTGACTAGAGCAATGTAAGAAGATGCCCAGGCAGTGCCAAGGGCCGCTTGATGATTTGGGTCATAAATGTGTGGTGAAACCAGCCAGTACATTTGTAAACCTTTAGTCACTTCAGCTGCTTTTGTAAGGCTCCTCCATGGTCAAGGTTATAACAAAGTAGTGGGATTGAAGAATGGAAGTTCAAGTGAGTTAATAAACTTTGAAAGAAAGCATGATTGTAATCATGGACCATGGAGTTTGGAAGGAAGAAATAAGATATAGAGGTGGAAAGGGGCTGGTTGGACATGACAAAGTTGAGTGGCTTTATCAATTGGAGTACTTGAAGTAACTGAGAGGAAACTGTTGAATTGGAATTTATCAATTCCAATGATAGTGCATTTTCTCAGTACTCTCAGTTCAGGGTTGACAGGGTAAGGGAATAATGGAGTGGGAGCAAGAGTCATTGGTGATGAGGTCAAGAGTAAGACGTGGATCTAAAAGTAGTCTAAGATGAAGGAAGAAGTTGTGATGAAGGGAAAACCTGTGGTCCTGGTTCTAAAATATTTTAAATTAAATAGCATGTTATTTAATATCTTTGAATGACCTTTGGTTATTGCTGATATTAGTAGACAAATTTTGCAGTTCACTTTATTAATTTGTTGTGTTCATCAGAGGGGGAATGAATATGTATACCATATAATTCTTTAAACTTAGTTTAGTACCTTTGATTAATATCTCTTCTCAAGATTTATATTCCTTATTGAACCTGAAAATAAGTGCTGGCTTAATAAATAAATTCTAATTGGAGTAATATCAGTCAAAGTTTAGCTATTCACCGAAAAGCTACTCATAGATCTAAAACACTATGTTCATGTTTCCTTGGATAAAACAAATAAATGTCTGGGAATCAAGATCAACAGTCTGATTAATAAGACTCACAGAAGACTTGAAACCTGGACCTTCACATAAGTTTGAGATTCCTACCCCCTTTTCTTTCTTGAATTTTTATTGAAACCTAGAGAGAATTGGCATTCATAACTAATATTAAGGTACAGTGTGCAAATTGTGGTTCTTTTTCTCACTTTGTAGATGAAATAAAATCACATCTCATGCCTTTGTATGTTGGAAAAAGGGTGTCTGTTGATTCTTTGATTGCTCTGGATTCTCTGGGATGGCATGCACTAGACTATCGCATGGGCACCTGGTGCCAGTGGAAGGAAAGCCTTACTGATGCTGTTTTCCATTGACCTCATCTTGAGGAGAGTTTACTGCTCTGTTAATGTGAAACCTGACCTAATGGTGGGTTCTCCTGCTTAGGGGCAGTGTTTCCTTGTGTTCTAAGTGGGATTAATTTTCATAACTTAATTTTATGGGTCCAGGAGGCAAGTTAAGTTGCTATGGGAACAGTAAGTGAATTTTCTGGCTTTAGTACATGTACCACCTCAACAATGATTCCATAATGTCATTGGTATATTCCCTTTCCCAGTTTCATTTCCTTTCTCCTTTTTAGAGGGCTGTTGAAGGAGGAAGAGGGATTTTATTCACAGCTTGTTTATCTGACTAGTGTGTCATAATATTCCCCTGGAGAGTTATTTTCATGGTAATTACATGTCCACAGAATGCATGTGTCTAACCTTTACTTCCTGCCATTGGTGGGTGCTAGTTTTGACAGGCTTTCTAACATCATGGAGGCTTTCTGTCAGAGAAAAAGAAAAAAATGTTGTTCAACTTCATATCCTGGGGACCCAGCCTCATGCCCCAAACTGAATAATTATTTATTGAACTTAACCAGGATTTGTGCACTGTAATAAGTTGTGCTCATTCACATCTCACCTTGATCACGATGAGTCATTCAATTTTGCTTTGCTAAAATTGAAAGGGCTTTGGGTTAGATAGCTATATGCACACAGAGTGTGATTCAGGGAAGTACTTGCATTGCATTTCTAGGCCACATAATCTTTAGCCTAACATTTGCATATTAATGGATAATTGTAAAACATTATGTAAATTATACATGGTGGTGAATATATTATCAAATCAAATGGCCTTTGGGGTAATTACAGGATGCTGCTGTGTCAACTAGGATGCTGCAGGTTGAATGCTGAACACCTTCTCGTAGAAAGAAACAACCTGGGCCAGGCTTATGTTTGTAGATAGTCACAAGTTGCCTTTCATTATGATTTTCCATTCTATTGGATAAAGACTCTAATACTTGGGAGGATATTAGTTATCAAATATTAGATATTTAAAAGAATAAAATTGTGACTATAAAGTATTAGAATGTAGAAACTTAAGTTTGGAGATGAATTTAGATGTTTCAGCCGCAGAGAAAGTCCTATGAGTATTTGTCTTTTAATGTACTTATTCTAATATTCCTTTTCTTGTTTTAAAATAATTCATGCCCATTGTAACATGCAGCAGACAGTTCATCCTCCTTATGTTATCCCATTACTAAATAGTTGCATTCATTGGCTGCTTACATGTGTCCTCCCTGAAGACCACTGTCTGATTTATTTCCCTATTCTATATCTGTCTAGCAGCATGGTATTTTTTTCTGTATATAGTGGCAAGAAAGCAAGGAAGGGAGGGCAGAGAGAGGGGACAATAGAAGGAAGGCGAGAGAAAGCTGGATTAATAAGTGCTACCCCCAAGGAACTGAGTTCTGAGCAACCCGTCACTTTCTTCAACCATTTATTAGGCTTGCTGTATTAGGAAAGAAATGAGCTTTCTTTTTAGAACATGACTTTTTCCATAAAGGAAATCTACAATTTTTGACTGCACCTAGTATTTTGAGGGCAGCAATGTCTCTGTAAATATCTCCTAGTAATAAACATTAGATGGCGGACCTAATTGTCTTTAGCACCATTTAAGACTTCCTTTCTGATCCTTAGTTCCTGAAAGTTGTTATCTTATTTGATTTCCATGCAAACTGACCTCCAGACCTATTATTCCATTTCTGGTTCTCTGAGTTCTCTGTTCTATTAGTCAGTGCAAACTAAAGATAAATGTTTTGTTCTAAAACAAACCTGATGTTATGGCAGGTTCCCCCAAAACACAAGGCATAAAATGATAAACAAATTTGGAAAATCAAAACCGGTCATTGACCTGCTTCTTCACTTTATTGGGTCAGCGTCAGGTTACTTGGGACTTTAACCCAAATTTTTGACAAATTTATTTACTTGGTTTAAAGATTTAATAAATATATTAAAATTAGTAATATAGGCATTAAAACTCAAAAGAATTATTGACTGAAAGTTTTATATTTTGGTTCATCTAGAATTTTGCAGACTCAGACTAGACAAAAGGAATGGAGGTATGCGTCTCTAAAGGACATTTGTGTTGCTTTCTCAGCTCCAGTTAGATGGTTTTATCCTGGCTTTGCCTCTTTTGGCAAAGCCAAAAGTAACTTCAGGCAAGTGCTTACATAATCCCTTCTGCACACCCTTTAAAAGCAGGGTTCATGAGTCCCATCTCACAGCTCTGTCGTGAAGGTCAAAAGAGATCACAGAGATGAAAGACCCTAACAGGGATCTAATCCATAGTAGGTGCCTAATGCACATTTTTTCCTTATAGGTATCTTTCCTTGCCTCCATATTTTTTCTTCCTGCAATGTTGTCTCAAAAATCTCTGAAGTGTTTTTTAGTCAAGGTGTAAATCTGTGCTTGCCCTTGGGCAAATCGTTTATTTATTATTCATCTGTTTTTCCTCCATTTCCAGCTCATATTGGTAATTTGGAGCCATTGGGAACTAATGAGAAAATGAAAGGCATTGTTATCATTATTGCTCTGGTGCCAGGAGGTCTCATGTGGGGAAACTTGAGCGAGTGGAAAAGGATAACGGAAAAAAAAAAGAAACCTGCCTAGAATTAAGCTGTGCTGTCGAGGGCCTCCTTCATATGGCTTCAAAGCCACATTTCCTTAAGTGGGAGTTAAAGGCTTAATCTCTTTCCCAGTTAGAAATAATTCCTAATTATTAACATAATAGTGAATCATGTTTTGGCTCTGTGAGATATTATTGATGGCAGTAGTGAAAAACAGTAAAACATCAAAATGACTTCTGCCACACAATGAAATAGTAAAATAAACAGCTAATTAGTAGGTCATACAACATTTTTTACTATTGTACTAGAAGTGTGACACACATACCATTAATTTTCAGCAAGGATAAGTTGTATGGCTTTTATGGTGTTCCATATGAAAAGAGCTGACAGACATATTGGCCTGAAGCTCACATTAGTTCATAGTTTTTGAAGAGTCCTTCATTCTAATATTCTTGCATGGGGATCTGGAACTTCTTTGTTTTCTAGAGGTGTATTCAGAACATACTCAATACCCAGAGACTGTCCTGATCCTGGGGAGCAAGTCCAAGTGTTTTTTTATTGAGAATCTTCTAAGGAGAGGTCATATCACATCCCAGTAGGAGGTTAGCTTTTGAGGAACCTGGAAGTTGTTTAGCTGATTAGTCTGATGAAACTGTGTCAGGATTCCATTTCCTTCCTTTCTTCACATCCCCATCTGAACAGTGTGTCCTCCTACATTAGCAGGAAAGTAAGGGCAGCATAAGACTGCTTTGGGGCAGAAGGAGCGAGCAGCTGCTCTGGGCTCCCACCTATCAGATTTTTAAAGTGGATGTTATAATCTTCAATGAAAGTGTGGTAAACCAGCTGAAAACTCCGTCACAGGAGAATGAGATTTATAACAAATTTTATACCTCTGTTGCTTTGCCTGGGGTGATAGATCCTGGAGAATTTCACATTTAAATGACACACGTCCCATTGAGTCAAAGAAAGTGAAGATGTTGGAGATCTAGTGTAAGGGTGTCCAAGAGACTCTGAATTGAATAACCTACTGCCCTGGGATAGAATTTTCACTGTTCAGAAGCCAGTGGCCTCTAATATAAAATATAATGTGTTTTGTGCACTTGTGATTATGGGTGTCATTGTAAAGCTGCCATCTGTCTTTTGTGACTCTGAAGAACTTACTTTTTCTTACTATTGCCCTGCTTTCATTTTTGCGTTAGAAATATATTGGCCCTTAAATGTTGGTGGTATTGGTAGTGGAATTTTTAAGTGTTTTTACTTGACACAATGGGAAGTTGATGCTGATTCCCAAATTTAAAAGAAAATGTTTTATAGTGGAAAAAGCCCAATGAAGAGATCATTAACTAGCAAAACTGGCAGTACCAACTCTGTACCAAACTCAGTTTTGAGATACAGCTTTGTGAAGAGAAGTGTCCTTACCAATGGACACAGAGGTCAGCTCTTTGTGGACATGTGTGTGCACATGTTGTGTTCAATGGAAGTTTAGATTAGCCTCTCTTCCAATGGTGCACTGAACTTGCTGGATTGAGGGTAGTGTTTCTGAGGTGACTTGAGCATCTGTATTTTGTAGGCATCTGAAAGGAGTCATATTGAAGGCCTTGTAAAGAATAAAGGTCATAAAAGAATCTCTCTTGTGGATTATTTCATGAAAACCTTGTGGCATTGGGAGACTTGATTTCTATTTCCAAGTGGTTTTTACCACTTTCTACCTCAAGTAACAGATGGTGGCACATCTATTCTATAAAGAGCAAGCTGTGCCTTGTGGAGGTCACTGTGACAGTGAATCTTTAACACTTCATTTCCTTTCACTTCATACTCTTAAATCTACATTTCTTAAATCCACGTTTGCATAAATGGTTGTTAATATTTATTTTTTTTTCAGAAATATGACAAATCTATGCTGTAATATCATTGAACTTAATTTTAAATCAGAATCAGGATGCAAAACTCACTAAGAAATGTATGCAAGGAATAATGTAAAACTTGCTCTTACTAATATAATTCCCTTTAAAATAACCATAATTCATGCTGTCTTGTTATATGTTTGTTTCAGTTCATTTTTTTATTGGTATCAACAACCTATATTGGTTGAAATGGGAAGTGGAGGCAGTAGGGATAGTACTAATAGTAATGCTTAGGCTATAGGGGAGGTTCCACAGGTCTGAAATCAAAGGAGTGGGTTAGCACATTCTTCCTCTGAGTAGCCGTGTCGGGTGCTTGAAGATAGAAACAGTGAACTGGAAATGTGGAAGAAAACCTGTCTCAGAGTGGTCCAGAGCCCTTTCCCTCTGCCTCTGGACATTACAAGACCCAGGCTGCATGCCGGATCCCCATCAACAAAAGAAGTGTTATAGTTTATACAATAATCATGTATGAAACACCCCCCTTCTTTTCTTCTCTATATTATACCTAACATACTGAAAATATAATAGTAATATTTGTGAGTACTTGCCATGTGCTAGACATTTTGCTAAGTATTTTTGCATCTGTTAACTCATTTAACTTTCTTACTTTAACATTTAACTTTCTTACTCTCCATTTTACTTATGAGAGAACCCATGCACAGGTCCAGTGACTGGTGTAAGGTCACATGGCTAGAAGGTTCGGATAACAAGTGGAAATCAGGACTTCAGCTGCAAACTGCAACTCTACACACTGGACTCCAGGGTTCTGACCCTGAGTATATCATTATGCTTCTCCCCTTAGCCTCCCACCACCTTGCATCCACCAACACAAACACAAAATCAGCTGTTTTGGTGCTGGTCAATTCCATCTGCCAGTTACAAACACCTTCCTTTGCAAAGGTCAAGAGGGGTCACATCCTTCGTAAAGAACCAAATACAGGACACATTGCTTTCATATTTAAGAATTGACAGATTAAGCAGCCCCAGTCTGTGGTAGGGTTATTCTGTTTTGTTCCTAACAGGCAACAGCACACCATCTAATGCACCATGGTTCTGTTTTAGCTTCTTTGTGGTCTGATCAAGAACTTCTGCAGAAGAAATTCTAAACGTGCTGCTCCTGGAATTAGTTATCTCACTGTGACCCTGCCTGGTGCTCCTGTCAAGAAAGTCACTTAGATGAAACTGCAACTGTTGTTGCTTTGTAATCACTGTATTTCTTTCCTGTGGGTACACTGCCCTCATAAAGAATTGGCTAGGGATCTATAGTCAATAAAAATAGCTTGTGTTTATAAATCACCTTTCTTCCAAAGTGTAAGAATGACTCCACAAATCTTATTCAACCTGAAATCTTCCTGAAATATTATTGAGGGAGTCAAGACTATTATAAATTGTGAATTCTTTCCAAGTAAGATTGTGCTTTTTCATTTCGTTTGTTCCTCTCTAAACACCAATGTTCACTAAATGTATTGTGATTCATTGGTTCCCAGTGAAGGTTAAGGTCTATGCTACATTTCAATGGTTTCCATGGAATGAAACATGAGAATTTAGGGCTTCTCTTTCAGCTGAGGTGGTGAGCAGAACATCTCCCTCAGAAAGAATTGTCCACCATGTATGGTCAGTCACTGCCCTAGTGGAGGCTGCCCCATTCACATGGCCTGTGGTGATAATGGTGTTCCCTAGAATTGGGTGCTGCTCAATTCTGTGCAGAGTGATCCAGTCAAAATTATGGGAGATGAAGGAAGAGAGTCTATCTGAGAGTGGAATTAAGCTAGTTCCCTCTTGAACATCCACTCACAAGTTAGTTGGGGCAGGTCCTGCCAGTGGACAGTTAGTTATGATTCTTTGTTAATTCTTGGGCAAATAGCTGGGCAGTGAGTCTGCAGTGGAGGGTGTATAGGTATCTTGATTGCTGAAGTTTTGATTCTAGGCTTAGGCATATGCTTGAAATTCTTAAATCTGTATAATTATGTACCCAGAAGTCATTGTTTGCTCCTGAATTTTATCAGTTATCAAAAATGAAGAAAGTGAGGTAGAGAAATCAACTTACTGAAAGGTGGTTGGGATGGATTTCACCCAAATCTATATAGTCTGGGTCTTTACAGTATCCTCTGCCACTTCTAGTTTGGATAGGTTTTTTTTTTTTTTTTTTTTTTCCTATAAATGTGTCAGCTCTTTGTTTCTTCTTATTGTGTCTGGGTACTTGTCCTTTGGTCACAGAAGGCATTTTCTCATATTCACTTTAATGTCCAGTTTTTATCTTCGGAGGTGAGTTGCAACTGTTTTTTGACATTGCTAACAGGGAGATATGAGTATTGTGAGGAAGCTAAGTGATAAGCTACTCAGAAATCTGTTCCCTGGGTGATGGAATGTGCTCAGCTCTATTGTTTGTAAGCAGCAGCATTACTTCTCAGACATGAAATGCAATACATATGCTAATATGTGTATGAATGGTTGAAAACATGTTTGAACCAAAGAAGCTTGTCTGTTTCACATTTATAGGTAGTGGAAATTGAATTTTTTCAGCAGGTTTTCAGTGAAGATGGCAGAAGTATCAGAAATTGGAGATTGCTACAAAGTGCTATCTTCTTGCGAGTTACTGTACGCATGCATGCTACTTGGAATGGATAAAATGATTGCCAATCTTGGAATCATAACGTTCTGTAAAATATTGCATAATATGTATTTTATAGATCTCCCAGATACCCTGAACATAATCAGAATAAACAAAATTATTAAATCTAACATGAATTGAGATCATATAAAATGCTAACATTTTATTTCCTTTCACATTACCTCTTAAAATTTCATTAAAGTATTCCTAATAAAATAACACATTTTGCCTGTTAATATTAACCCCATTGCTTAAGTGGCCCTTTTTCTTTGTTATAGCATGTATCACTTTCCTGCTTGTGGGGCAGTTCTTGTGCCCATAATCAAGTCTCCACTCTTCCCATGTCTTTCAAAATACAGACCATTTTTTATGCAATTTTTGTAGTAACAGTTAATCAGTGTATACTAAGAAACTGAGGGTGGATGTTATAATTTTTAGTCTTTAAAATTGATTCTGAAAACCATATCACAGACATTTTTATTATTATAGTATTTTTATTAAGGGAACAATAGTTTTCTAACATTGTTATAATATAATACTTGTTATACATATAATACTTGGGGTGTGGGTTCATACCTCTTTACATTATACTGTACCGCAATAACCAACATCAAAGCACCAATAACCCTCTACTACTAATTTTCATTGGATCCTTTTGTTCCCAATTCCCACCCTACCACTGTGTAGCTTCAGTTTTACAGTCAAATTTCTAGGGTTTGTTTTGTTCAGCTTACTGTTCCTTTGTTTAGCATCTCTATTTTCCACATATGGGTGAAATCACAATATTTTCCTTCTCTTGATTTATGTTGCTTATTATTATCCCCTCCAGTTCCATCTATGTTGTTGCAAATGGCAAGATTTCATCTTTTCTTATAGCTGAGTAGTATTCATTGTGTATATATACACATCTTAATTCACTCCTCTGTTGTTGGGTACTTAGTGATTTCCATAGGTTGGCTATTGTAAATAGTGCTGTACCGAACATAGGAGTGTACATATATCTTTGAATTAGTGTTTTTGCATTCTTTTGGTAGATACTTAGAAGGGGACTGCTGGATCATAAGGCAGATCTATTTTTAACATACTTCATGCTGTTTTCCATTGGGGATGTACATTCCCACTAACACTGTGCAAGTGTTCCCTTTTATCCACATTTGTTGATACTTGGCTTTTTGATGTGGGCTATTCTCACAAGAATGAGGTGGTATCGTGTGGTTTTATTTTGAATTTCCCTCATGAAAATGGATAATAATCATTTTTTTCATGTCACTGTTGACCATCTTTATGTATTCTTTGGGAAAGTGTCTGTTTAGTTCTTCTGCCCATTTTTTCTAATTGCCCCGTTGGTTTTCTTATTGCTGATTTGTATGAATTCTTTGCAGATCTTGAGTATTAGTTCATTCTTGTTTGTATGTTGTTCATTTTTCCCCTCACTCTGTAGGGTGCCTTTTCATTTCTATGATATTTTATTTCACTGTGCACAAACTTTTTACTTTAACATAGTCTGATTTGTTTATTTTTCCTTTTGCTTCCCTTAATTTTGGAGATGAGCCCCCAAAGATATCACTAAAACTAATGTTGTGGAGTGTTTTGCCTGTGTTTTCCTCTATGCATGTCATGGTTTCAGAGCTTCCATCCAAATTGTTAATCCATTTTGAGTTAATTTTACAATTTTTTAATGAATTGCTGAAAAAGACTAGTTTTTGGTATTTACAGCAGACAGTAGCAACTACTTAATCCCTACCAAAAAAATCACTTTGCTTTTGCATAATAAATATGAACATGACTGGACAGGTGCCCTAAACATAGCATATCTAGGTGATAGCACATGAATATGTTTTCAGAATTCTTAGAATAATAATTCTTGAGGGTATTGAGTCTGTCCTTGGATGTATTTTTTTAAGGATTTGAATTCATAGTATGAATAAAAGTGTGCAAGCTATATACGCCAGACTTTTTAGAATACCCAATAAAGAGGAGTATTTCATAATTAAAGATTTTTAAATGTCCTACTAGGTTGAAACCTTGACATGAATAACAAAATTAATTTACCTTTGTTAACATTTTACAGTTAGATTTATTTATTTATTTATTTATTTATTTATTTATTTATTTATTTAGATTCATTTATTTATACAAGAACTGGGGTACAGGCTCAATGTGCAGGAGGGTGAGAGAATTCACCAGAGACAGAACTGGGAGCAGAATAGGCAGACAGACCAAAGACACTGCTGAGGTCTGCTGCTCCACGTGGGTTTCTCCCTGGCTGGCCAGGAATTGAACCGGCACTGCAGAGGCTGTGGACAGCTTCTCAGCGCTACGTTCAACTTGCTGCACCACTGGAGAGGCCCTTGCAGTTAGATTTAAAAAACCAAGGGCATAAGTTTAAAACTGAGAAGACTTTGATCAATAAATCTGGGTAAAGGACCTGAACATTTTAATTGATGACACTGTCAGCCTAAGCAAATGGCAAATGGTTGTTACCAGTGAAATCTCCTGCTGCACTTATAGAAATACAGTTACCTGATCCAAGAAGGGAATTAACATTCCCATTATAAATATACCTACCTCAGATCATGGCTAGAATACTAGGAATCATTCTGGGGTATGTTTCTTAAGATGACCTTAGGCAGGGCGGGGGGTGGGGGGAAGCACATTAAGAAGAAAATGAAGATGTCTTTAAGCAAGAATTGAAGAAATGGAATATGATTAATCATAAATAGAGAAAACACATTAAATTTTTTCAAGTGTTTCAAAAATTGTCAAGTGAAAACTAGTTTGACTTATTGCATTTAACTTGAGAGGATAAACTAGAACTAATGTGTATGGAAGTTTTAAGAAACCAGACACAATTTATCTCTCTTGCTTGACTTTTTAACAAGTGGAAGTGTACTGAAGATTTATGAGGAACTGCCCCTAATCTAACCAAAATTACATGATAGTCTTTTTTTTTTATACTTTTTTTTAATTCCTTTGTCACCTTTATTCTTTTTTTTAATATTAAATTTTATTTTTATATTCCCCCATACAATTGCAAATGCCCCATTCTGACACCAATCCTTCCCCTCCCGCCCCCCACCCCCCAAAAAGTGTCTCTGGTTCATAGTTTTTTGTTGATTTTGATTTTCACTTTCTTATATTCATTTTCCTGGTCCCTTATTTAAGTTTTCTAGATTCCTGCTATGAGTGAGACTATCCGGTATTTTTCTTTTTCTTTTTGGCTTATTTCGCTGAGCATGATCCCTTCCAGCGCCATCCATGTTGCTGCAAGTTGCATGTGTTTATCTTTTTTGAATGCTGAGTACTTTTCCATGGTATATATGTACCACATCTTCTTGATCCAGTCATCTATTTTTGGGCATTTGGGCTGTTTCCAAAGCTTAGCTATTGTAAACAGTGCTGCTATAAACATAGGGGTGCAGGTGCCCTTTGGAATTGATGTTTCTGTGTCCTTTGGGTAAATACCTAGGAGTGGAATTGCTGGATCATATGGAAGCTCTATGTTTAGTAGGTCCAGAAATCTCCACACAGCTCTCCATAGTGGTTGGACCAGTTTGCACTCCCACCAACAGTGCAGAAGAGTTCCTTTTTCTCCACACCCTCGCCAACATTTGTCGTTGCTAGTTTTTTTAATATGTGCCATTCTCACTGGTGTGAGATGGTATCTCATGGTAGTTTTGATTTGCATTTCCCTGATTACAAGTGATGTTGAACATTTTTCATATGTCTGTTGGCCATGTGCATTTCCTCTTCAGAGAAGTTTCTTTTTAGCTCTTCTGCCCATTTTTTGACTGGATTATTTTCTTTGTTGTTGCTGAGTCTCATCAGCTCTTTGCAGATTTTTGTGATCAGTCCTTTATCATTAGTGTTGGGTGTAAAAATATTCTCCCAGTTGGTGGGGTTTCTCTTTGTTTTTGTTATTGTCTCTTTTGCTGTGCAGAAGCTCTTTAATTTGATGTAGTCCCAGCTGTTTATCTTTGTCTTCACTATCACTGCTTTGGGTGATGTGTCTGTAAAGATGTCTTTGATGTGCAAATCCCGTAGTGTTTCGCCTATATTTCCTTCTATGTATTTTATGGTTTCAGGTCTTATGTCTAGTTCTTTAATCCATTTTGAGTTGATTTTTGTGTATGGTGTGAGGTAGTGGTCAAGCTTCATTCTTCAATGCTATTCCAATCAAAATCTCAATGGCATTCTTCAAAGAAATAGAATAATTATTGATGAAATTCATATGGAATCACCAAAAACCCCGAATAGCCAAAGCTCTACTGAAAAAAAAAGGAAATGGAGGCATCACACTCCCAGACTTCAAACTATACTACAAAGCCATAATCATCAAAACTGCATGGTATTGGAACAAGAACAGATATACAGACCAATGGAATCGAATAGAAAATCCAGAAATAAACCCACAGATTTATGGTCAACTAATCTTTGACAAAGGAGCAAAGACTATGCATTGGAGCAAAGAAAGTTTGTTCAATAAATGGTGCTGGGAAAACTGGGTCGCTACATGATAGTCTTTTGTGGATGCTTCTAATAGAGAAATTTCTTTTTATTTTTTTAAAGATTTATTTTTATTTATTTATACAAGCACTGGGTACAGTCAGAAGCATGGGAGGGTGAGAGAATTCACCAGAGCCAGAGGGGAGAGCAGAACAAGCAGACTGTCAAAGAAATACACTGCTGAGGGTAGCAGCGGGTGGCAGGAGAGGTCTGCGCACCATGTGGGACCCTCACCCGGCGGCCGGGGTTCGAACCGGCGTTGCAGAGGCTGCAGGCAGCTTCGCAACCCAGCGCTCTACCGCTGCGCCACCGGGGAGGCCCCTAATAGAGAAATTTCTAACAACAAGTTTTCCCCATGTCTGGAAATGTAGATTCTTAGAGGAATAGTCTGACAAAAGTACCTCCAAGGATAAAAAAACAGAGAACTGGATATTTCTGCCTGACCCTCACCCCACTACAAGACATCTGTTGAACATTTCATAAACCACAGACACTTATTTTTCTATGGGGAGACTAGATTGTCACCATTGGGGAACCTTGAATAAACTGGACCTGTGGTGTGTGTTCTCTGTGGTGCTGAAATCCAAGGTCTTTCAAACTTCCAGGCTAAGGTTTTTTCTTTTATCCTAGTCCTGCAACAATTCAGGTTGTATCTCTTACTTATTGATTTGCCTCCATGTAATGACTCCAAGTCATATACTTCACCTCCCTATATCAAGTCTTCTGATAATTCTGCCTTTCTTAAATTCAGCTGGTGCCCAGACTGCCTTGACTTCAGTCTACTGATCTCTCCAGAAGGATTTTATGAAAGAAATTGGTGATTTGGGTAGGGACTATAAAAGGGAAAACATAATATTCATGTATCATTCTTATGACTTATGAAACAATTACATTTTTTATCACTGCAAATTCATCTCATAGTGTAAATTCCTAAATGCTTGTAGACTAGAAGGGAAGGCAAATACTGGATATGGTGGGTATCTGAGAAAGAGAAAAAGGTTTGGTGAGACCACTGATAAGATAGATATAAAAGTTGGAGTTTTTTTTTCTTTATACTTTTGATTTCTCTACTACTTACAAAGTTCTTAGTGATTGGAGATATCAATCTTTTAACATGATTTTGTAGAGATCTTATCTTGGGCTATACAGAATAGACATCCATGTCCTGCAGATGAGATAAAAAACTGCTGGACTAATAGGGAAAGGTGCTTCTGTCTTTCTATGACCTTTCATAAGACAGAGTAATTGGATGATTTGGACATTATTCCCCATGAACCTAGGGAGCTAGGATTGAGCTCAAATGAGAGAATCTTGCAAACCTAAAATTCAAAAAAAGAAAATGAGGCTACTAGTGAAATATAAGAGTATGTAAATAAAAGTCTGAAAATATTATTTAATGATAATTGATAAAAAACCTGCACAAAAATCAAACAATTTAAGGTTCATAAAATATATAGCTATATTTTACTGGTAACATTTCTTGAGGAAAGGTCTCATTCAAAGTCTCAGTAATAATTTATAGAGCAGTGCCACACATAATTATACAGTTAGTAAAGACTTTCCATGATGTTAGTAAATGTATTACATATGAGTGTTAGAAAGATGAAATCTTTTTTTTTTTAAATAAGGTGAAAAGGTTGAAGCAAAGTTTCAGAAAATGTAAGTAAGAAACAGTTAATCCTCAAGATTCATTCAGTGTGATTTAATGATTAAATAATAATTCATATAAAGAAATTTGAGGGTGAAAGAATTTCTACACCTTCATAATTTAGACCAGTCTTTTTAAATATGGTCAAGTTCAGGGTCAGATTTATTAGCCTTAAAAAATTATATAAATTAGGAGGAATCACTAGAGAGGCAGCCCATTTATTGAATAATTCTCTTTCAACAATTTTTTAAATAAAATACTCTCCAGTGCTAAGGTGTCCGTATGTATTTGAAAAGCCCTTGTTATCAAATCTCACTCTTACATGCCCAAGAGGCCAAGGAGACAAAGCCCATTTCTCATCCTCTCCTCTTTATTTTAATGCTGCAGTTGTTTCAAATGTTTTGGTGGTTCTTACATAAATTCTAAAAGGAAACAATATTTGATCAAGCACTATGTAATAATCAGGGGAGAAAGGAAGCTGAACATGTCAAAAAAGAATTCCCATGGGAAATTCCACTTTTATGGCATGGATTCTGCCTAAAGCCCTTAGAGTAAACTAGACCCTCCATGCTGAATGTGGCTAAATTGTTTCCCTGGGTGGCAGTTAACCTCCACTGGGGAAGACTAAATATCATCAACAAATATTTGGTTTTCCTCCTTGAAGCACAGATGAGACTATTATAAAAACACTCAAGTTAGTCATCCCCTCAACTTTGTTTCTACCTCTATCAAATAGAGACCATATTAACCACCTCAAAGAGATGCTGTGAAGCACTTGGGTCATCGTAGTACACAATAAACGTTGGTTCTCATTCCACCTTCTCTTTCCCGTCTGTGTTAAATACTAAGAAAGAGAATCAGGAAGTAAGTTTTTATTCCTGCCAAACACCTAGACATCATTTGTCCCTGAAGGTAATATATCTTCATACTAAGTCTCTGATGGATTCATCGCCTTCTAAAGGGAGGCTCTGGAGGATGATATTCTTTAAATCCAATGATTACATGTGACAAATAGGGCTGCTATCCTAAGCTTTTAGTTTATCTTGTTGGTCTACAGAAAATGTTAAAAAGACATACTACCAAGAGAAAGACATACTTGGAGAAGCAATTGTCCGTTGATTGATGTGGTGTTAAATTTCAAGTTTATTAAGGAAAACAAAATATTTTTCAGTGGGTAAAATGATAGAAGCCTGGAAAAATAAGATTTCAGAACAAAAGGAGAGTGACTGCTAATAGATATGAGGTTTTTTTTCTGATAGTGAAATGTTCTAAAATTATATTATGATTATGGTTGTACAACTCTAAAACACTAAAACACCTAGAATTTCATATTTAAATCACTGAATTTTATGTTACATAAATTATATCTCAATGCAATTGTTTTTTGAGGAGTTGAAAAGATGGTATCTCTAATAGCAAAGCTATTTAATTTAATAATGCCTGGGCTCAGATCCCTATAACTTTACAGTCAATAGTTGGGTAACTTGGGCAAGCTATTTAACACCTGTGTACCTCAGTTTCCTCATCTCTGAAATGGGTTAAGAACATCCCCTCCTAGGGTTGTTAGGTGAATAATTGGAATTAAATATATAAAACATCTAACAGAATGCCTGACTTGGAGAAAGGCTTTGGCAAAGCTAGTTATTGGGATAGGGGATTTTGGTAACTCTGAGAATGTGAGAAATCAGTCTGGGTAAGAAAATTCCCAAGCCCTCATAAGTGAAAATTTGGCCATCCCATTTCAGGATGTATTTCTTTCCCAAAAACTACATTAGAGGAAATTGATTTGTATTTTCTCTATAAGCCTGTTTTTCTTTACCCTTTTGCTGAGCTGACCTGTAGACAAAAATCCGCTAATTCATATACCTGGCTGGAGATCAGACAAAATTTGTAATCTTTTCAAGGAAAGCAGGGCAGTTCTGTACCATCAATACCCTCCTACACGGATTTAGGCATTAAAAAGGCAGTGAAATATATTACATATTTAAAAATTAAACTTCTTAAGTTATAAAAATATCTTGGGAGCTGACACAAGACAAAGGCTTATAACAAGAATCTTTTTCACCATTTCAAATAACAGAAGAGTAGTGATTGTTGTACAGATGCACAGGAGAATTTTTTTCATATGCTCGATTATAAAATAATTACAATTAGTCACTGCAATGTAAGTAAAGTATTTAATTTTTAGAACTTAAGACATTTAATTTTTAAGTATATAGTATATTTCACTGGGTTTTTAATGCCTAAATCAGTGACTCTTAACCAGGGTTGGTTCTTTACCTCAGCACACATTTGTCAATTTCTGAATATTTTTTTTTTTTTTTTAGTTGTCACAACTGATAGAGGTGCTACTGGCATCTTGTGAGTAGAGTCAAGGAATGCTACTAAAAATCCTTCAATGCTCAGGACAGGCCTCTCTCAACAAAGAATTACATAGCCCCAAATGTCAACAGTACTAAGGTTGACAGACCCTGCCCTAAATCAGTTTGTCTTAGCTCTCCAGCTGTGAGGATTTTGTTCTATGAGGCAAAGTCAATGACTATGATGAAGCAGAATGATTTTTTTTTTTTAAGATTATCTGACATAGTAAATATTTAAGGTAGTGACATGTTTTGATCAAAAAAAACAGGTTTCTTAGGTCCAGAAATCTCCACACAGCTCTCCATAGTGGTTGGACCAGTTTGCACTCCCACCAACAGTGCAGAAGAGTTCCTTTTTCTCCACAACCTCGCCAACATTTGTTGTTGCTAGTTTTTTTAATATGTGCCATTCTCACTGGTGTAAGATGGTATCTCATAGTAGTTTTGATTTGCATTTCCCTGATGACAAGTGATGTTGAACATTTTTTCATATGCCTGTTGGCCATTTGCATTTCCTCTTCAGAGAAGTTTCTTTTTAGCTCTTCTGCCCATTTTTTCACTGGATTATTTTCTTTGTTGATGTTGAGTCTCATCAGCTCTTTGCAGATTTTTGTGATCAGTCCTTTATCTTTAAAAAAAAATAAATAAAAAAAAATAAAATGGAGCAGATAATTACATTATTAAAAAAAGAAAAAGAAACAACTGGAAGGAGAAAGTATCGAGAAAAGATAACATGATTTGCAAAGTGAGTTCCCTGGCATCATTTTTATATTTATGAAATATAAGCTGTATTAAATAAAAGCATTTTCCCTTTAAGGAAAAAACTTTAAGTAAATCTCTTAGGTGCCTGTGTAAAAAAAAACAGGTTTCTGTTATTTAAGATGCCTTTTTAAAAATCACTATCTTAGTAAGAAGGTAGGGAAAGAAAAATCTATAATATGAATTACTTTCCTGGAAAATGACACAAGAGCCTCAATTAAATGCTTAAAGATTTTTTTGGTGACTAGTAAATAATTTCAAGTATAAGCATTTAAGTTCATAGACTTTACTTAGGGAAGGCTCTCAAACTCAGGCACAGGGTATATTCATTTTTAGTTTAGGCATAATTTAGACTTGTTTGTGGTGGGAAGCCGTGGTTATGCTTATCGCACTTAACTAGACAAAGTCTGATGACCCAGTCAGGATGAATTTGAAGTCAGAATTTCCTTATTGGAAATTAGAAAGATCTTCACTTTTGGAAAATCCTTAGATGTTCAGGGATTGATCCCCCCAGGGACAGACAGGTGACTCTGAGGTAGCTGCATCCACTCATTGGGTAATTTGCTTTTCTCTGTATCCCCTGGAAACCACAGTACTTATATACCTAAATGGACCCATCCATAACTGGGGCCATGCTAGCATTCTTGTTGGGATTTGATCCTGGACCTACTTTTGTAGTCAGCCCACCTTTCTTGACTGTGTTTTTTAAAGCTCAAACAAAATTGTAAAAATGAGTTATCTAGAGAGAAGGGAAATGTGCAATTGGCTTGTAAACCAGTTATGAGCTATGCTGTATTTAACAAGTTATTTTGTTCAGTTGGCCTATAAAATGAAACTCCAGATCATTTGTATGCAACAAACTTGTTTTGCAAAGTGCTGGAGGCTAGGGACAGAAAGGTGAGCAAGCTCTAGCCTTGGCCCTCTAGACATTCATTTATGTGGCTTAGCGCTTTCTCCTCCTTTACAAGTTCAATAAGCAGCAACAGCTAGTACCGAAAAATTGTACAGGCTTTTTCTCTTAAGTGTAATTAATGTTTGATTGATCCCAAGTCATAATTTCTTTATATGGGAATTGGTGACTTGCAAGCTCAGAAGGAGGGGAATTTCTTTTTCATTGTTGAGCTTATAGTGAGTTGTTACAGCATCTCCCAATCTCTTCCACAAACTAAAAGGATCTTGAATATCCTTTTGTGCTTTGTGCTGCAGTCACTGAAGAGTTATCAGGTTCTCATCAAAAAAAAAAAAAAATCAGAAAGTGAAATTATATCAGTTGTTATTTTGCTCCAGAAACTCCTTGATCTCTTAAAGGTCTCCCTATTTGATCTGTCCTAATCTGATGCAGGGGGCATATTGTTGCCTATCCCTTCATCTCTCCATGAGTTTCAGTGTTTGAGATAACTGCACACATTTATCTGGGTTTTTGGTTTGTCTCATGCTTTGATTTTTTGTTTTGTCTTATTTTTATGATTTTCATTCCCCCATTTGATTTATCAATGATTATAAAATATTGAGACATCAAACCTCAGCTCCTGCTCTAATGAGAGCAGACACACCAGGTTCTTTCCCGGGATGATCCAAAGCTGGGAGATCTGGTCCAAGTGGAACACCTACATTGCTATACTCTCCCACAAGGAAGTGGCTGGGTACCTTCTTTCACACACAATGATACATGCTAATGCCTTGGGAGTCCATGTGAGGAAAATACAAAGTAGTCTTCATATTTCTGGCAGTCATGCAAGATGGTTGCAAATTCTAATAAATATTATTGCATATGTAAAGAAAACAGTTTCTCTCTTTCAAAGGTTGACCCTGAAATTGTATTTAATTGCTGGGCAGTTCTACATACTCTCTATAATTTAAAAGAAGACAGGTAAAATATATGCTTTAGATGACAGTGAAAAATCAACTGGCTCTTGGCTTATTTATATTCAGGAGGCAGAGAAGGGCTGGCTAAGTAAAATAGACATTGTAATTATAAACTGAGGATTGACTTGGAATTTGGCAAATCGTGTCAGTGGGTTGAATCCACTCAAGACTGCTTCTTGTTTGGCAGCAGTGGTTCCAGACCAGTAGAGTGGAGGAGAGCTCATGGGATGTGCCTGAAGCAGACAGTCCTGTCTCTGACCTGGGTGTTTTACTCCCCTTCCCAGCTTCCTTATCTCTAAAAAAGGATAATTCTAAACTTCCTGGTAGTTGTTATTCTAGGTAATGTGTGACATTCTGTGGGGGAAATGCTTTGTTGACTCTGAAGTATTGCATTAAAGGCACATTCTACCATGATAATAGAGACTGTTTTATAACACCGGACTATTTTAGGGAATCTAGGAAAAGTAAGACTTTCTTTAACTGGACTATTTTAGGGAATCTAGGAAAAGTAAGACTTTCTTTAACTATCTTCCTTTTCTCTTAATTTCATATATATATATATATATATATATGTATATGTATAATGGGAGTATAAGCAGTCAAAAAGGGGGGAAATAATTTTTAGAGAGCTTTGAACTCTTGTGATAAAATAAAAGATAAACTATCTTATCAATATGGACAAATTTTATTAAAATGACTTGCTGTAAGTTTAGGACAGCAAATAAAGAATGCAAACTCTTAGCTTCTGTGCCAGCTCCTAGCTTTTGTGATGGATTTTACTTTTAAGCACAGTTGTAGATTTATAGAAAATTGAAATATAATAATAGAGTTCCCCTATACCCTGCAGCCATTTTTCCCATTATTAATATCATACATAGTATGCTATATTTCTTATCATTTAAAATAGTGATATTAACTAAGACCACACTCTATTCAGAGTTACTTGGTGTTTATTTACTATCTCTTTTCTATTTTGTGAACCTCCCCAGAATACCACATTACAGTCATTGACTTGTCCTTTTTATGGTACAGAGCTCTGTCATAGGTTGTAATATGTATGTCCATATCTGTCTCTGTGTGGCAAACCCGTTACTATTGGTGAGGATCTCTATGGACCTTGCTGGTTAGCCACCATAATCTCAGACTGGAATATGTATGTACCATTACCTCCATCCCAGAGCTCAGCTTCTTAGCCACTTTGACTAAGAAAAACAGACAAAATCTCAGGTAGAAATTTATAAAATAGCCCCGAAGAGCCATAGTAAATGAAAGAATGTTAACTGTCCTCACTCACAGTACTTCTGACATTATTTCTCTAATAAACTTCATTTTTTTCTATTATACACATATTTCTAACCATTTTGAAGCCACTGGATATTTTAAAGGTTCAACTTTCAGAATGAGTTCATACTCATAAATAGGTGAGGGTTACTTGAAATTCCAATAAATCTTAGAGTCAGAAGACCCAGAAGATAGCATAGGTAGAAGTGTTTGTTTGTTTTTTATTTTTTTATTTTTGATGATTTTAGTAGCTTTTGAATTCACCATAATTGCTAGCAGGCATATTGAGGGACACCCTGGACCCTCCAAACCTTGCATGTTTTAAATAGGTTCTGCCATCTACCTCATAAAGACAAAGCATACACTTAGTGACTAAGACCTTCAATAGGAAATAACTTTAATAGCATTAGTGCGCAGTAGAAAGAAGATAATAGTTTCTAGTTGAACACCCACACCTCCTCCCATAGGTAAATGCCCAGCCAAACAGGATTGGTCCAAGGTTGGAGCTACTGATGTCTCTTTCAAGTATATGCTTCCATATCCCCCAAGTCCTTGGTGCAAGTCCCAAGGCTGAGAAATGAATGTCTTTTCTTTACATGTCTTTCTGGTCCATGTGCCTCCTCAAGTCTTCTCTCCTTCCAGCCTTCTCTCCTAAGTCCTTTTTGGCTTCCCCCCTACCACTCAGCTCCACACTTCCTTAGGTGGAGCAGGGAAACTGGAACCTCCCCTTTCTGTAGGGATTACATTGTTACATAATGATAAGGGTAAAGATACCTGTGACAATGAAGTAACAATTCAGAAGTGTTCAAGCATATAGTTGGTAAAGATCGGTGTCTGAATCTAGGCTCTGCTTATCTGATAGGGAATTCTAGAACTTTTCTGTAGCATATGTAGATGAAGTATGAAATCATCTTTTTAAAACCAGGAAGTTAAACAACTCAATGACTGTGACTTACTATTCCACCTAGAGGCAGAACTGTCTGGAAAAAAAGCTACAGCCACTGGTAGCTTTTTAGACAGACACTGGGTCTAGATTGTGACCTGGTTTAGGACATGATTACATGGACTCATTTTTTTTGCTCAGCTACTTTTCACCTATGTGCTGGCCAGCCTGTTTTGACACTGAAGTTAAAAATGAACAAATGAGAAAAAGACCCATCTATCTGTTAGAACATACCTTCTGTTTTCTCAAATATTGATGCAATCTTATTTACTTTATAAAAGTGCTCTATATTCTCTGTGGAGAAGAAACAATAGCAAGGATGGAAAGGCTAGCACAGATGCCCAGATAGGAAGCCACATCAAAGTGGAGGCTACGTGACCTGGAGGTATTGGTAGAGGTAGTGATAAGTATTCAGATTCTGAATTTATTTTCAAGGCAAAGTTCATCAGATTTGCTGGTGAATTGGATGTGGTGGTTGAGAAAGAGGAGCCAAAGCGGTGCCAATGTCATTGACCATTTACTTAAGAAGAGAAAACCAGGGAAGTCTGGGGGCTTGAGGATGAAAATCAAGAATCCAGGCTTGGATGTGCATTAGATATTTCTGTGAGATAAGTGAATGGATATGATGAGTAGGTAGCAGAAGACATGTGTCTGACTGAAGGGAAAGGATTCAGTAAACCAAGAGAGAAGATAAGATATCATCACCCAGGGAGCACAGGTGGAGAGCCAAGATATGTAGGACTGAACTGTAGGTTTGGAGATTATGAATAGGAGGAAGAAATCGTGAAAGAGGCAGTCAACTATTGCAAGAGGAAATGATATCCTACCTACAAGGGAAGGAACAATCACTATATCAAACACTAATATTAGGTGGTATAAGATGAAGACATACGGGTCTCCCCGGTGGCGCAGCGGTTGAGCGCTGGGTTGCGAAGTTGCCTGCAACCTCTGCAGTGCCGGTTTGATCCCCGGCTGCTCCCCGGCCACCGGAGGAGGGTCCCACATGGTGCACAGACCTCTCCTGCCGCCTGCTGCTCCCGTCAGCAGTGTACGTCGGTCCTTCTGCCTGTCTGCTCCCCGCTCTGGCTCTAGTGAGTTCTCTCACCCTCCCGCGCATCTGACTGTACCCAGTGCTTGTATGTATAAATAAATAAATGTTTAAAATAAATAAAAAATAAGAGTACACTGTAAAAAAAAAAAAAGATGAAGACATAGCATATACCATTGGATTTGGTAGTGTGGAGATGCCACAATTTCCTCTTTCACAACTGAAGACAATAATAGTGCTTACTAATGATGTTGTGAGGACTCACAGATAACACATGTGAAGTGTTTAGCCTGGAAAATGTGAAAATCCCATTAGCTATTTTAATGGAATTCATAAAACAGATCACTTTCATGTAGTGATTCTTCTGAGTCCCCATGGTGACCTGAGAGAGGAGTGACCAAAGCAATTATTGGCCTGTTTATTCATGAGGTCACTCATACTCAGTAAGGTTAGATGGAAGTAGTGGGGTCAATGGAACAGAGCACTTCCCAATCCATGTCTCACTGAGAATTTTCACATCTGTCCAAGAATAGCCTGTTTGCTGTATTACAACAAATGAAACAAAACAAAATGAGAAAACCAGCACCTACTTACTGTAATTCTTTATTTGAAAAAAATACTGTGTGGGCTGTAGTGCTTTTCCTTTATAAACAAACATCCTGTGCTTCATACCCCGAGTCTGTCTAATGCATATAAAAAAGCAGCTCATTATTCCCAGTCCCTTGTTGAATAACAGGAATTGTTTCATTATAATGAAGAGATTGAGGAAAATAATTTACAAATCTAAAAAATGAGAACCTGACTTCCTTCTTTGAAGCAGGAAGCATAGCTGACCTTCTGTGCTGTCCCCCTTTCTTTGTATCATTGTCCTCTTGAAAGTTCTAGACCCACACTGGGTTCAGTCCTTCCTGCAAATAGAATCCCTGTGGAGCTTTTAAATAATGTTCTGGCGCATTCTTTGATTGTCTGATTTAATTCACCTGTGGTAGACCTAAAAATTCACCTGTGGTAGACCTAAAAATCAGGATTTTTTTTAAATTTAGGTTTATTGAGATATAATTTATACACAGTAGAGTTTACCCTTTTTGTGTATGGTTATTTGAGTTTGATACAAAATCAACAGTTATGCACCCATCACCACAATTAAGATACAGATTATTTGTACCACTCCCCCAAAACTCCAGTGCACCCCTTCCAGTCAGCCTCTCCATCATGCCCTGGCCCCTGGAACCATTCATCTGTTTTCTGTGACCTCAATATTTTTAAAGGTAGGTGACTTTATTTGTAGCTAGGGTTGAGAATCATGGTGAGTAAAACTGTCTAGCAGTCTTTAATAAAATGCAGGGATATGTGGGTGTTCTGTTAATACATTCGGGGAATTCGTCAGTTTATCTCATACTTAAGGTTCCTTTATGAATATTAGCAAGAAAAGACTGATCTGTTATTTACTGTATACTATGATTGTCTCTTTGTTTTAGTAGTGGCTTGACAATAAAGAGGAATGGAGTAATTGAGAGGCTCTGAGGCATTGCCTGGGGGAGGGCTAATTGCCTGATCCAGCCATGGTGGACAGAGTGAGGTTACCACATGTGGGTGTAGCCCTTTCTCAGGTGCAATAATAAATAGACATTGTCCATGCTCCAAGTGGGTAGAGATAGGCAGTGAAGAAATAAAAATCTGTTCACAGAAGACACTGTCATGTAGTAGAAAACGTTATGCACAGAACTGACACCTAGTGATATGATATAGAGGATGTAGAGGCTACTTTATATTGGGTTGTGCAGAGCAGAGGATTGCTGAAGAGGCCACATTTAAGCCTAGACAATCTTCAAAAGACAGCCTTGTCTTTTGTTAAGGAGTTAAGGAATATTCCAGCCTGGGTGTAAAAGCCAAGGGAGAGCAGTGGAGAGGAGGCAGTGCAAGTGGTCAGGGACCAGTGCTCTGAGGCTTTGTGGAATGAATTCCAAGTAGATTTCATTCTAATTGTGACAGGCATATGGTTTCAAGCATGAAATAACGGTTTTTTATAGGCTTTAAAACATCACTTTTTGTACTATATGGAGACTGAGTTCTAAGAGGTGGGATCAGGCATGACTGGGATGGATACTAGTTAAGAGGCTGGTGGAGTGAGTGACCTAGGTCACCTAAGAAGACTGGATTCTCACTGGGGGTGGAGACTACGGGACCCATTCAGGTTGAATTTTAGAGGCAGGCATTTGAGAGGGACCTCCTGCGGACTTGTTAGGGGTAAAGGGAAAGAGCCAAAGCAAGGGTGTGTCAAAGTTGGTAATTCAACTTCTGCTCACTTGTGGTGCATTTCCTTCATTTCCACCGGTTTTCCCCATACAGCACACATCTTTTTTTCCAGTGTATCACTAGTCACCACCTGGAATTAGAGCTTACTGGTCCCAAGACATGAAGCCATAACCCTGATATCAGCAACTTGGTAACCAAGAAGCACTGCCTGGACTAATTTGGTTCTGCAGATTGATCCAGAGAAAAAAGAATTCAGCCTGCAACTAAGAGATATAAATGCCTAAGAGTAGGGATAGGATAAACATGGGGACACTTAATTAATTACTGTAAATACCTCAAAATTAAGCACAGTTAATACAATGCCTCAAGCAAACTGGATTTACAAAACAAAAACAAAAACCAGCTCTATATCTTTATAGGAAAGTGTAAGATGATATACAAAAGTAAAGGTCCCATGACCATATAATTCTCTTGAATGAAATAGAGCTGTAGAGAGTACATGAGAGCAGTTACATATTTAGTGAAACATAAATCATTGATCTTTTATTTTCAGAAGTGTAGCTTGATACAAGCATTTGATTTGGATAGAACACAAAATAGAGAGAACTTGTAGGACCACTTTGGGGTAACTCCACAGACCTGAGTGGGTGACTGCTTTACCATATTAGATTGTGTGTTCTTGTGGGCAAGGTGCATAGCTTGCCCACTGTGCATAGCTTGATACTCATATTTTTACACTTCCTTCTCTGGCCTGTATTCCAGGGATGGTGACTTCATTTTTGTCAGCTGAATTTCTTTTAAACTTATGTCAAAATTCATACTTTTTGTCTCCTAGGGGATGCTTTTAAAACAGCGTGTCCATCCTTCCTCTCAATTCCTTACTCTGAGAATGTCCGAGAGAAATTGAAGAGAACGTATATACTCAAACCTCATAAATATATTCATTCTACATAGGTTCAAAATAGAAGCCTTCTCTTCCACCTCTTCAACTCCCCCACCCCTATTTTCCTTTGTCAGGAACAGACCACTACTGTTCTGATGACAGGAGTTACATTCTATCAGCTAGGTAATCAAAGACTTCCCTGTTTGAAATATACCTTGTATATTCTAGGGGCCTGTAGTTTTTCCATGATGAATAAGGCCCTCAAGTGTTCAGGCTTATGGCTATAAATTGACAAATGGTAACATTAATCTTTGCATTGTTCCTTTCCTCTAAAGACATTATAGGGACAGCCAAGGTCATGCAATGATGTAGCCTGAGTGTTATTTTTCCTTTCCTTTACAAAATGTTGACATTATCTATTATATTTGCTTCACTTTCTCTGATCTCCCTAACTTCCTATTCCCAAATAGTTTTTAGATTTATAGAATTGTAGTGATACAAGTATAAGGAAAACACAGCATCTATTTCTTATTCCTGTCATATTTGGCAGTGTGTGGGCTCTATGTCTTCTTTCTTCTCTGGTAAAGAAATAAACTAAATGCAAATGTATATTAAGTTACCTTTGTGGCTGCTTTGTTTTTGTTGGAGAGATCACTATAAATGAAGTTATGTCTTAGGGAAGAAGAGGGACCTGTCACTTTCATTGTGCTGCGCATCACACAATACTGATAGCACTCGGGTGCTCTAATGCTACATTTTTACTGTTTCTGTGTCAGTTAATATTTTTGTCGCAATAATAATTAATCCTTTACATGTGATTTCAACTTCTGGGAATAGTAGATTGGAAGACCTAATATGCAACAGCTATTTGTAAGAATATCAGAACTACTTTTGTCTTTAACATACCTGTTCAGTCTGTGCCAAGGAATTAATGATGAGTCACGTGACCTCAACTATTTCTATTTATTTTAGCTTTAGTTTTTAGTCATAAAAATGATTTTGTTTGGTAATAGTTGCCTAAACTGAGCATCTACCTCTCAAAACTGTATTATCTGATAGGGTAGCTACTGGTCATCTGTGCCTATTCAGATTTGAACTAAGTTTATTTCTTTAATTTGTGAAAGATGTATTTCAATTTTATAGTACTGAATGTCTTGTATTTTTAAAGTTTATTATTTTTTATGACCCTCATGCTATTATTCGCCAGAAAACAAGGGGCTATTATTATTTTATTTATATCAATGTTGACCCTTTGACACCATTTGCATTGTAATCCTAACCTTAATATAAAAAAATAGACCTGAAGCCATAAAATATATAGAAGGAAATATAGGCAAAACACTACATAACATGCACCTCAAAGACATCTTTACAGACACATTGCCCAAAGCAGTGATAGTGAATGCAAAGATAAACAGCTGGGACTACATCAAATTAAAGAGCTTCAGCACAGCAAAAGAGACAATAACAAAAACAAAGAGAAACCTCACCAACTGGGAGAACATTTTTGCACACAATACTAACGATGAAGGACTCATCACAAAAATCTACAAAGAGCTGATGAGACTCAACAAAAACAAAGAAAATAATCCAGTCAAAAAATGGGCAGAAGAACTAAAAAGAAACTTCTCTGAAGAGGAAATGCAAATGGCCAACAGGCATATGAAAAAATGTTCAACATCTCTTGTAATCAGGGAAATGCAAATTAAAACTACCATGAGATACCATCTCACACCAGTGAGAATGGCACATATTAAAGAAACTAGCAACAACAAATGTTGGCGAAGATGTGAAGAAAAAGGAACTCTCCTGCACTGCTGGTGGAAGTACAAACTGGTCCAATCACTATGGAAAGCTGTGTGGAGATTCCTCAACCTACTAAAGATAGAGCTTCCATATGATCCAGCAATTCCACTCCTAGGGATTTACCCAAAGGACACAGAAACATCAATTCCAAAGAACACCTGCACCTCTATGTTTATAGCAGCTCTATTTACAATAGCTAAGCTTTGGAAACAGCCCAAATGCCCAAAAATAGATGACTGGATCAAGAAGATGTGGTACATATACACCATGGAATATTACTCAGCATTCAAAAAAGATAAACTCATGCAATTTGCAGCAATATGGATGGAGCTAGAAGAGATCATGCTCATAGCAGGAATCTAGAAAACCTAAATAAGGGACAAGGAAAAAGAATAACTATAATAAAGAAAAAATCAAAATCAACAAACAACCATAAACCAGAGACACACAGTGGGGGAGTGTGCGGGGAAAGGAGGGAGTATGGTCAAAATAAGGGGGGTGCAATTGTATGGGGAATATAAAAATAAAACAAAAAAAATTTGAACTAAGAATAAATAAAATTTTAAAATTCTTTAATCATTCTATCCACATTTCAAATGGTCACTAGTTCCTCCCTCCCACTCACATGCATATTTACAAACATCTTTCTTGAGTAAAATGAATATTTTAAGTCTTTGTATTTTTTTAAAGATTTATTTATTTATTTATGCAAGCACTGGGTACAGTCAGACATGCGGGAGGGTGAGAGAATTCACCAGAGCCAGAGGGGAGAGCAGAGCAGGCAGACCGACGAAGTACACTGCTGAAGGGCGCAGCGGGCGTGGCAGGAGAGGTCTGTCACGCCATGTGGGACCCTCACTGGCGGCCGGGGATCCAACTGGCACTGCAGAGGCTGCAGGCAGCTTTCCAACCCAGTGCTCAACCGCTGTGCCACCGGGGAGGCCCATTTTGTACTTTTTAATTATTCTGAATTGGAATCTACATTTTATCTTAAATCAACATTATTTTTATCATATACAGAGAGGAGGTATATGCATGTCAAAAAAATGAGTCAAACTGAAGCCTCATTTCCAAGTAACTCATGTGGGTTGTAAGTGCTGATTATTGATAATTAAGCTGAATCAGAGTCAACTGGAATCAACCTAAAAAGGGGAACTTTCCCCTAAGAATGCCTGGGATCCTCCAGTACATTTCTGCCTTCCTAGTTCTGTCGATGATTCGTCCTTTGTGCATTTAGTTTTTATATTTGACAGTGCTTTTTTTTTTTACTTGAAATGTCAGTATTACCCTCCCAATATCTCAGTTCCCTTATAGCCGAGTAAGTATCAAGTAAACTGGAATTATGGGTGTTTTTTACAAATTTGTTGAGGGGAAAGGGCCAAGATGCATTTTACTAAGTGCCCTGCCTGCCCACACTGGCTGGAGGCAGAGCAAGAACCCCTTCATAGAGCCAGTGAGAGAAGAAATATCCTTATCCCTCCTCTTCCTTGGACCAATGGCCTGCACTGTGGAGGATTCTAGGGGGATAAGAGAATTGTGGGTCTTATTATGTAAATAAATCATTATTTTAAAACAAAACAAACCATTTTACATCAGACCTTGTTTTATCCCTTGATATACTTGTAATATACAGGGCCACCAATTCTGTAAGCCTGTGTATGCACATGTATCCTTGCAAATGAAACATTACCTATTTATAGCAGCAGTGACTTATTTAACTAAATCTCACAAAGAATTTTTTTTTTCCTCCTTTGAAGATCAAAATAGAGTTTTCTGAGTTTGAAAAAGTAGTATTAGAAGGAAAACCTCTAAACAAGGAAAAAAAAAAACTGCCATACCTTTGCAATTTCTGATCTCTGTTGCTAAGAAATTAAGGTATAGGTGAAGCTTAGAATATTCATAAAAATAACTTTCATGGTAAGAATCAGAGAATCAGGGGAGACCAGAAAGTCCATCCCAAAATATCCGATCATCCTCTGGGTCACTCGCATCGACCAAATCAGTTGCTTCTATGAGGTTTTTATTAAAGTAAGAGAAATTGTTCTAAGAAAGTAAGACACCACCTGGGTGGACTTCCAGGTACATGAGGCGACTGATAGCACCCAGAGGCATAGCATACAATGGGCCTAGCTGAGTTATGTCCACAAGGTTAGGGTAGTTAGCAGGAGAAAAGGCAAGAATATCTTAAGTGAAAGAAACCTTGGAAGTGATGGAAGAGAGAAGGGTTGCATTAAGTGGGGGATCCAGGGAATTGCTGCTGAGGGTTTCAAGCTTCATGCTTGTTTTGTTTGGTTTTCAGCAAGGTGGCCCATTGAAAAGCACAAGGCCATGGGGATAGATATGAAATGTCTTCTGAGAAGATATGGGAGATGATAGACAGTGCAATTGGGTCCATTCAAGATTGTCCTATTAAGGATCATCATTCTCTGCAATCATTTATTGTGCTCTTGATTACAATCTCTAATTGGTGTCTTTCATATAGGTTGATTTTTATATGCTTTCTATAATTATTTTATTCAATAGTAACATGTTTAAAGGTGTCAGCTACCTAAATTAACTATATCCTACAGCCACAGATTAATGTAGCTATGTCTGCATTCCACTATCATTCATCCAGATAAAACAAGATGTCATGAATCGATAAACAAAATTAAATTCCCCTTTGACAATGACCCATTTTGTTAGAGTTTCTATATTCTGAGTTAAAAAGTAGTAGGGAGAAGTTTAGAATAGGATGGAGAGCAGAAGAAAAGGAGGGCAGACATACCCATAGATCCAGCATTAAAAATACTGCCCCCACTGACCCGTTGTTATCTACTTTCATATGCTTAGAAAGCAGCCCACTTTGAATTCTAGGAGTGAGACTACAGATGGTTTTCTTCGAGTTCTTTCACAGACTTTATTTCCCTCTGCTCATTTTCCACAAGTCCCTCCATCTCTTCTCCTGTCAAGAACAAATTTGGCCTCACTTGTCTTTGTCACAGGGTACTTTGCCCAGGGCCAAAAACCTGTTTCCAATCTGCTCAGGCCTTTGATGGCCCATTCCTGGAGAAGCTCCCTGGGTCTTCACTATAGAAAATGGTTTGTATTCCCAGTAGCAGATCAATTCTTCTTCAATTTCCTCCATTGTAGGGATTAGTGGACAGAATTGGCTGAAACCCAGAAGAAGAATGACTGATCAGGTTTTTGACTGAATTGGAAATGGAAATGTAAACATAAATATCAACCTGTAGTAAACAAAAGCTTTTAAGGTTATTGATACTAATAAAAAAAAAATGTGTGACTCTCCCACATAATGTACAGGAACTGTTGGCATCAAAAATAGTCCCTTGAGAAACGTTTTCAGTGCAGATTTTAAAAGGTATATTCTACCCTTTCCAGCCATTTTATTTATTTGTGGTGGGGTTAGCTACTAGATGTCAAAAATTTCAGAAATTACCTTTAACATCTCATTTTATTAGAATCATTTCATAATAACCCAGTGTTATTTCTCACCAACAAAGCCCTTACACCTCACTATTTTACCCCATCTTTTTGCTTCCTGGCTTCTCCTTTGTTCTCCTATGACTACTGCAAACTCAGGCTATCATAGTGATTTTTCCACATGAATTTGTTGAAAATGGTTATATTTGTTGAAAATATTTTGAATATTTTCTTATCATAGAAATATTCTGGGTCATAAGATCCTTTCCAGAAGCCTCCCTCCATCTGCAGTACTTGCATCTATTTTAAAAAGAAGAGAAAATTTCACAACTAAAATACATGACTCTCTTTGAACTTTTTCCTGATTTCCATCAGTTCATTGGAACTTAGCTCAGTTATCACCATACCTGACATTTGTATGATACCAGAACATCTTTGAAGATACTTTTGGTACATTTTCTCCTTTGATTCTCTCAACTGTGTGAGGTTGTGAGAAATCGATTCAGCCAGAACACTTATGTTTAGTACCAGAGTGGACTATTACTTAAGCCCTCTAACAATCTGACTTCTACACAGTGCTGGCTCTCTTACTGCAAAATCTAATTCAGAAAACTACTAACTGTTTATAGCTGTCCTTTATCTTCTGTTGTTTTTATTTTGTACCACTGAAGATTCTGGATCACCTACCGCATTCTGCCATGGGCATTGAGTAATTTTTCTCTCAGTGTCCTCAGATTTTTAAGAATCAGTACTGATTATCTTGACCTCCAGTATTTATCCTAAGACTTCATCTTTGGACAAATTACCTTGTAGTTCCTTTCCAGATTCTGTATTCTTTTATATATATATATATATATATATATATATATATATATATATACACATACATACATATATAAAAACCTTATCAGCAAAGATGCTGCATTTACCTTATTTCCTGTGTTTTCAATACCCTAGACAGTTTCACCCCTACCTTCCTGAAAAGGACAATCAGCCTTGGCAGTGGAGTGTGACTAGTTACAGTGTTTTGTTCTCCAGCCCCAAACACATGTTCTAGACATTGTTTTTGCTTCATTTTTACCCCAAATTTCTGATAACAATGCTTTGTTTTCATAGAACACTTTTCTCCTAAAAAAATTCAAAGTGCTTTGAACATTATCCATCCTTGCAGTGTGCCTCGGAGGTAAGTGGGTGGCATATATTTTTATCACCTTCTATTAAAGCGGAGGCAGAAAACACAGCACCAGGATCCCCTGGAAAGCTGAGCAATATGGACTTAACAAGTATTTGCTCCGTGTCATTTATTGGCCTCAGTCAACTCACTCCTGATAGAACTGGTCACACTAGCATCTTCTTTGCCAGAAAATTTATATGCATGGTTTAAATGGCTTCCAAGAAATGTTGATTATGGAATTTGGAATCTGAATGTAAATGGAATTTGAAATGAGCCTGACTGGAAAATTTTTCTTTAAGAAAAACATATTTAGAACTATGAATTAGAGTTTACCCATCTTTAGGTCCAATTCAAATGTCATTCTTTTAAGAAAATAATCCTACTCTTGCCCTGGACTCTACTAAACTTTGTAATGCATAACTCCTGGTTTTTTATTTTGCTGCTCATTTGTCTAGTGTCTATGCTGGATTCACCTCTGTGGGGAGCTACGCAAAATGTTTTTGGGAATGGAATGAGAGGGATTAACCTCTACTGTTCATAACTGCCACAGAGCCCAAATCTTTCACCACTAGGGCCTGGAGAATGTGTAAAAGATAGATTGCAGTCATCTGATTACCACTTTGCTCCACTTTCATTACTTGACCACAGATTGTGCTGAAGAATGGCTCTGTCCTTAGCCAAGCATTTTGGTGTCAGAATCAAGAAAGAATGATCCAACCAGCCATTTTATCCACAGCAATTCTGAGAAATCAGCTCTAGGTAACCACCCTGCAGAGAGGAGCAATGCACAGTGCCTTTACTTCCTGGAGCCTTCCTGGTCTCCATCGGCTACAGGCAGAGCAACAACGGTCAGTGACCGGCCCCAGGTATAATGTGTGCTTCGGCTGTCCTGGGCCTCCAAAGCCTCCAGAGTCCCTGTACTGGTCTGATGAAAGATGCTGCAAATAAAATAGCCTGTTAAAAATAAATAATGCCAATTCACAAGCTGCCCCCTGCATTTTCCTTTCCCTGGCTCTCTTTAATGTTTCTAAAAGGTGCCAGTGAAGCCCACAAAACATTGGTAATGAGAAGGAAGGGAGAGCAATTCTTTTTGTCATAAGAGTGAACTGTGAGTCATAGCTCCTGACTCACAGCGAACATACAAAGAGAGCCAAGCAGTGGGGGTGCACTCTAATAGGATGTTTCTCAAGTGAATCATGCAGGCCTGGAACGAGGAGCAGCCTGTATCAAGCTAAACAAGTGTATTTTTAAATATAGGAGGGCTCATTTCCTGGTACAATATGATGATGAGTCCTACACACTTACATGCTTATTTTAGCCCAGGCACTAAAATGTGTGGGCATGGTCTCCGTGGAACCTTCTCCTGTGGTCATGTTTTGTTTTGTCAGTGGGAAGGGATGTTTAATGATTAACTAGCACTAGCAAGAATATAATATTTCAGTACAAATCTCAATGTAAGAACTATTTTTGAATGTTCAATGTGAGTAACTCTGCCCCATTGGACAAGGACCACTTCATGCCTGGCCATGTATTCCACAAATATATATTTTTAAATCCTAAGTTTTGAGGGCCTCCCCGGTGGCGCAGTGGTTGAGCGCTGGGTTGCGAAGCTGCCCACAGCCTCTGTAGCGGCGGTTCGATCCCCGGCTGCTCCCCGGCCAGTGAAGGAGGGTCCCGCATGGCGCGTAGACCTCTCCTGCCACCCGCTGCTCCCCTCAGCAGTGTACTTTGGTCCTTCTGCCTGCTCTGCTCCCCACTCTGGCTCTGGTGAAGTCTCTCACCCTCCCGCCCTTCTGACTATACCCAGTGCTTGAATGAATGAATGAATGAATGAATGAATAAATAAATAAATAAATAAATAAATAAATAAATCTTTAAATAAATAAATAAATAAATCCTAAGTTTTGAGTTCTCAATGAAAGAGAAGGCATAGTCCTGAATCTCCAGGGTTTTGAAATTCCTGTGAGGAAACATAAAAGCAGACAGAACATTGTGAATAGGCAGAGGATGTGGCAGAGATACTTACACTGTCAGCTTAGAGATAGTGGGAGTAAGAACCCACAGAGATGGTAACACCAGGTACACTGGATCTTGAAAGACCTGTAGGAATTATCATTGGAGAGCAGAATGAAATGAGTACTAGTGTTCAAGGCAGAAGGAAAAACACAGGTTAAAGTCTAGAAGTCTTACGCACAGTTTATTTCCTCGTTTTGTCAATTTTATTCTCAAACTTTTGAAGTTGTTTTCTCATTGTCTCCTGACCAATGCCTTCTGAAATAATCAGAATTACTAAAACTTGTCCTGAAATAGACTCATTCAAGGCTAGATAGGATCCTTGTTGTGACAAGTTATTAAGGAGCATAGATTTTGAGGGATTTTGATTAGAGTGGCTTTATTCTGTTCACTATAAAAAAGCATTAATAAAATAAATCTTTTTGGCCATAATCTGGGAGATCTGTGATGACCACCTTAACCAAGGACAGGGAAGTGGGAAAGAAAGGGAGGAGATGTATTTAGGTTACTAAGGAGACAGAGAGGACTCAGGGCCAACTTGGGTCATAGAAAACATGAGCTACCTGAAATGGGAACCAGTAACTTGGATAGGTTGTAAAGTTCAGATTGGGCTTTGAGTTTAAGGTGACTAAGGACATTGTGAGGACTTGTCCAGTTGTGTCTGGAGCTCGGGGAAAGATCTAGATTAAGATAGAGATCTGACATCTTTGTGCATGGGAGCCATGGGACTAGATGAGTTCTCCTGTGGCAAAAGTAAAGAGAGAAGAAAAGAAAGATGAGAACAAAACCTTGGACAGAAAAACAAAATCCAAATGAAAAAACCAGGAAGTGAAGGAGACAGGGATGAATGTTAAGGCTAGAATAATTGTTTGGTGTTAGTGACTCTTTTCATTATCTTTTTCCCTCTGAAGTCTTAAGGCTGTCAAATAATCTTTAAGATATCCATAAGAAATCCACACAGATATATATACACTAGACATGTCTTCCTTACCAACAAGCATGGGTGCCATATTGAGTATCTTATGGTACTTTCCAGTGACTGTAGGAGATGTTCTGGTTACTTGTAGGTATAAAAGAATGGTAGTAATAACAGAAATGCTCTGTTTTCAGAGAACTGGCAAGTTTTTATAAGATGATAATTCCTGAATGCATTTGTCAGAGGAGAGGGAGAAAACTGTTTCAAAATATTGAGACAAAATTGAATGACCAAAAAATAAAATAACTGTGAAAAATGAGAATGAAAGTGTCTGAGAACATTAACTTTTATTTCACTTAGAAGGAAGTTCTGAGGAAACTTCTGAGGTTAAAAGCGTCTTATTCTTAGTCTCATCCTTAGTTAGGTTTTCATGAAGATTTGTTGTTTTTATCTAAAATGGCCTCTTCTTAGTGGGGGTTTAAAAAGAAAGAGAGAAAGATGATGGTCAAGAGCTTGGAGACTAAACTAACCCTTGCTGATTTAGGTCAAATTCAACTGAAGACCAAGTCTGTGATTGGGTAACAACAACCTGAAAATACAAGAATATTATAGAAATTTCAGTGGTTATCACTATAAATTATTGTAAATCAGCAAGATTAGCAGGAAAAACTAGCAAGACATTCAGTATAAGAAGAACTTAAGAGATAACAAAGGGTTTTAAAAAAACTTGTCCATCCATTTAAGACTCAATTTTCAAAAACACACATTTCAAAAATCTATCTATATTCCTCCATCCCAAGGGACCAGGAAAAAGAAACCAATGTTTTATTTGTTGGAATATACATTAGTGTGTAATGATGTATAGGATGAAAAGATAGATTAAAGCAGTAACAAGAGCATAAACCTAATTTTATTAGTGGTTTTCAACAGTGAAAATAATTTTTATCTATTGCAAAACCAGATTCACATCTAGGATATCTGTATATTCAAGACAATGAGGTGCATTCTGAGAGTGCACTCTAGTGCATAAGCCACATACTACTTGAATTTATTTCCCCAAATACTACTGAAATACAAACACCTGCTTTTGTATATATGTGTGTTCTTTTTATTTGAGGTAGTTTCTGTGAAATAAAGTTCTAACAAAATCTTTCTTAAAAAGAAATCAGAGTGATGAAACTGTTCTCATTGAATGGAATTGATGTAATTTAGCTTTTTATTGATGAGAGAATCTAAAATCTGAGATGCCTTTCAAAGTCATGGATATGTTTGTGAACTTCGGACAGTCTATCATCACCTACTCTGTAATGGTTAGGACAGCTGTGACAGCAACTGTGTAATCAGGGCAAGGAGACCTCTGAGTATACTGGTTACACACCTATTTAGTTCAGGGTACAGCCTCTGCAGTCTGATCGCCTCTACACTTCCATATTGACTTTGCCTTTCTCTGGCTGTGTGACCTTAGGCAAATCACGTATTCTCTCTGTGCATCTGTTTTCTCAGCAATGAAATAGAGATGGGAATCATGTCTTGCTCTTGTATAATTTTTACATGAGAATTTAATCACTTAGTATTTGTAAGGCACTAAGAATAGTAACTGGCATATATCAAAACACTGTATAATTGACAAAAAACAGATTGATAAGATTATTATTTTCCTCCCTGAGTCCACACATTCATTTGTTCATTTGAAATTGTATTATTTTTATTGAGGTAATATTGGTTTAAAACACTACATATGATTTAGAGGTATAAGTTCACACTTCAGATATGTATCATCACACCACACCCACAATCACCTCACCTATAATCTTCTACCATGGTCCACTGGGTCCCTTCTACTTTTTGTTTCCCTCTCTGCTCTCCCCCATTCAAGCCTCAGTTCTACAGTCATGGTTTAACTTCTTCTATCCCTTTGTTTTGTTTCTTTATATTCCACATGAGTGAAATCATCTGGTGTCTGCGTTTCTTCTTCTGACTTACTTCATTTAGCATAATTCCCTTGATTGCCATCTATGTCATCACAAATAGGAATATTTCATCATCTTTATCCACTCATCTGTCATTGGACAGTTAGGTTGTTTTCATAACTTGACTATTGTAAACAGTGCTTTACTGAACATAGGAGTACATATATCCCCTTGAATTAATTTTTTTTTGCATTTTTTGGGAAGATACTTAAAAGTGGAATTGTTGGATTACATGGTACTTCTATTTTTAATATTTATTTATTTATGAAGATTTACCAGAGACAGAGTGGGGAGCAGAACAGCCAGATCTGCTGCAATACACTGCTAGGGGAGGAGCAGGTGAGACAGGAGAGGTCTGCTGCTCAATGTGGGTCAGCTCCTTGGCAAGGAATCCAACTCATGCTGCAGTGGCTGGCAATAGCTTGATAGCGCTGTGACTTAACCCCTGAGCTTCCAGGGAGACACCTCTATTTTTAATATTTAAAGAAACCTCCCCATACTTTTTCCCCATAGAGACTGGACCAGTCCACACTTTCCCAACAACAGTATATGAAGGTGCCTTGATTTCCTGATCTTTCAGAATATTGACCTTGTATTGATGGAGATGCATTAGAATTTTATTTATTAAGAAAAGGGCCTATTAAACCAATGAACAAATAAAACATCCCTGAAATTAGAAGTCTACAAATTGATTTTTTTTCACCAGGCATTAAAACAGAAACAATTCTAATGATCTGTCAGAATTTTCATAGTTATCCTCTCTCTCTCACATTTGTTTTGAAGGTAACTTTCAAAGCCTTAAGCAAATGTCTTAAAGAATTTAACATGTAACATGTTAACTCTGGGCAATTTCTTTCAATATCTGTAGTTCTTCTGTATTTGATTTAGTGAATTATGTAGGTTTCATTCTTAAGATACTGATATATCATTTTAGTCAAAGATTACTTGTTTGGATATGACGTGTTTTTCAATTACTGACCTCTATGTCATTTTTCAAAGATATGGGATTCACACAAATATTTGGTTATGGTGGAACAAACATACTTTTATTAAAAAAAGAACAGCAACATTTCTATGGGAATACATATCTGCCATAGATAAATCAGAAAATGTAATGTTTTCTTACCAGCTGCAAGAATTGCATAGCCAAGAATTACCTTAGTTAGCAAGATCAAGTCTTTATTAAAATAGTGGGTCAGAGAAGAAAGACATGGATTTAATTTATTTCTCGATTGCAGAATATAGGTGTTCTAGAAAGTATTAACTGTCTACTTTAAAAATACTCCATTGAGAGAATTGCTGTCCACTGAGAGAGGCAGAGTAACAGGGCCTCTGGACCCACAATGGAGTTTCTGCCCTGTCTTGGTTACCTATTAGCTCTCTGAGCTACATAGCTTTTCTGGGCCTCAGTTTTCTTATTTGTACTGTGGGATGGTAATAGCTGCCCCTATATCACAAAATTGTTATGAAGATTAAGCAAGAAAATATTTAAAAGGAGTTTAGTACAGTTTCTGATACATGGTCATTGCAATAATCTTAAGTAAATAACTCATCTTTCTAGATTGCTCTTTTAATTTGCTGAAACAAATTCCCCCAAGTGTCTTGTTATTCAGATTATGTCCTTTTCAAGTTTTCCAGCCAGCTGTGACTCCTTTGATATTTAATGTCTTATCCTTTAATGTTCTTTTTTTTCTGGTAAATCTCAGTCAAGTGCCTGTGTGAAGCTTGACCTTTTCCTAAATTATTATTATGATGCTTAGGGATACGCTTCTTGGGCCTGGTATTCTGTTCCCATCGAAGTGCCTCACTACCTCTCCTCTCCTCATCACCCAGCCTACTCCCTAGGAAAGAGTTGTGCTCCTTGCCATGACCCCCTGCTCAAAAGAACTGAATGAACTGATATAGAGGCAGAGATTTTAGGACTTTTAACTCTTTTTATGTTTATGGATATAAATTGTCATCCTCTCAAATCCCACACTGGCGAAAGTGTGATACACTCTGTCTCTGTAATTCCACCCCCCGGGGTGAGTGCATTATTAACACCTTTATGCAATACCAAAGACCATATGTTCCTTGTGACAGTTCTGAAAAGGCCTAAGATGAGCAGTAAGAGAGAGCTCCTGCTCCAAGTGGGCGTGTGGTGGGATGATTAGACAGGGTGAGGAATGGTGAAGAGAGTCCCCCTGACAGGGACTAGATTGGCAGTTGATCTACAGAGGAGGCTTATGTCTTGTATTTTAGAAACATAATCAGATTTGTTTTTCTTTTCTGTTGATTGTGTATTATACATTTGTTTCCTTTAAAATATTCCTCATTGTTGTTGTTTTTAAAGAAAACCTTCATTTAGGTTTCAGAAATTTGGGAGAGGATCAAAGCCGGCAGGTTGGCCTCAGTGGCTGGAGTGTGTATGTGGAGCCTCCCAGAAAGTCCTTATCCCATGGGACCATTGTGATGTGTATTGTAAAAATGTTTGGGGGACATCCCTCATTCTGTCCTGTAAGAGTGTGTGGAGTGTGGTATAATGAAAACTATGGGGGGAAAAAAAAGCTTGTTACTGAAGGCATAAGAAAGAAAAAGAATAAGAGAAGGGAAAATGGACATGTGTTATGGAAACCCCAGAGAATGCTGAAATTACTAAATCCAATGTTTCTGGTTTTACAGATTTATAATCAGGAGCAGAAATATAAACAAGTAGAGAAAATTAAATATCTATAGAAGCACAACAGATAAGGAAGTTGGGAAAAACTTGAATGAGGTGCCTTTGGGAAAGGGAGGGACTTTGGAGGACTGCTGAGAGGGCCCCATGAAGAGGGAAACCCAAGAGTACAACATATGAAATACAAGCAGAGGTAGTTTATTTGGTAAAGAGGTAGAAATGATGGTGAACTTTAGAGTTCAATTATATGTCAGACAAAAGGAGGAAATAGTAGCTTGAGGTCAGACTGGGAAGTCTTGAAAGATCTTGCTATAAAGTATTTGTGTTTTATCCTAGCAGCTCCAGATAATCACTGAGTTTTTAAGGGGCATCATTTACTAAGCACTGAAGACAAGAAAAAATATGTGTGATCAGCAAGCCTTGACATGTTCTTCTCTTTAATTTTGCATTTACTGGATTCAGGATTACTTACTTACTTTTAGCCCCTTTTGCTAGCTCCCTAGCCCTGTCGAGGTATAATCTATGGTCACATGATGGACACATAGTTCTTACTGTGTCTTTAGTCAGGTGCATTCCAGCTGCTTATTAATCTGCCTCTATCCCAACATAACCCTCCAGAGCCCATCTCACATGGTTGGACAGACAATTATTTATATCCATGCTAAATTTGCTGGATGACAGCCTCTTAATATGCCACTTCTCAGAATCATTTTCCTTATAAAGGAAATTTTAACAAGGGCATGCAGAAATCACTTCTTGAATATCCTCTCCTTTGCCCTGTCTTGGACTTTTCACCACCCAAATGTAAATTTTCTCTTCCCTGATCTTCCACTGTACTCTCCCAATGCTCAAGGGACACTACACCCAAAAGGTAGATAAATATGTTTAGCAAGATAATAGTGTTTTGAACTTTATATTTGTGTTGCTAACTCACACCACAAATTTGATATTCCCTTCCAGATAGTTCTTTCTTTTTTCATGATCTTTTGTTCTCTTTGGACCAAGAAAGAGCTCCTTCATAGACCTATAAGTAGATCCTAAAATGATCATTTTGCCAGTAGATAAGGTGTCAAGAATCCATTTTCCTACAAATCTTGGTTGTTTCATCCAGAGGACAAAGGAAAAAAGCAAATATTGAGCATATCAGCTAGGCCATTTTTTTTTTAATTATAAATAATCTCACAGCAGTCACTTAGCATACTCTTATCAGAAATCTTAATTAGCTGCAATTTCTCCCCATTTTTTTCTTTTGGTTTAACATTGCACAAGAAGACATTGGGGATTTCTGCTCAAGAACTTTTCAGGGGAACATGATAACTTCATGGAGGTAAATAAGATTTTACTGAAGCTAATAAACCTTTTATTAAATTCAAGTGGGGGGAATAAATTACTTATCATATTTTTATTTAGCACATTTCATGACTAATACTTCTTGAGTGCTTATTATATGTCAGTCACTGTGCCTAAGTGTTTTATGGGCATCTTCTCATTGTATCTTTACTTATTTCTGTAAGATATTGATATGGTTACAATAACAGAGCCTTAGAGACATTATAATACTTAGTTGGGATCACATAGTTAAGGTGCAAAAGAATTCTAGCCCCAGTGCTAACTTTAGAACTGACCCTCCTAACCTTTCAGCATGGTTCACCTCTTGTCCTCAATACTCTAAAATATCAAGTAAATGGATTCCAGAATACCAGGAATCCTCAAATTATCTGAATTTTAATTCCATTGAAAAGACACAAAAAGTAGAGTAAGATAAAAGATGAAAAGTTATTACTCTAGCATGCTCTTATTTAACCCCTTTAATGACTTTCTAGTGCAGATGGAATAAAATCAATTCTTCCCATTGTAGTCTACAAAGCATTAGATGATCTCATGACTGCCTGCTTTTTCAATCTCATCTTTTACTCATCTGTCCTTGCTCATGAGTTCAAGGTCACATAGATAATGAGTGGCAAAGGAAGCATAATTTGATCAAGATCACATGCTACTTAATAGTGACACCAAGATTTGCACCCAAACTAATATTCCTCCAGAACTCTGCTCTTTTATTAACAAATACTATGTGCCTAGAATGTAGCCTCATATGATTCTTGCTGAATTGACTGTCCTTTGGTGTTAGAATCTGATTTTCAGCCCTAATACTTGTCAATATTTTTTTTCTGTCAGTGTCCTTAAAGAAGACCCATAAGATTGGTGAAAAAATGAAGCACTGGATTACTTACAATATGTCTTTTCAGTGTAGATTTCATACTATTTTTAGGCATGATAGAAAAGAATATATAGAGTTATATTAAGTCAGACTTCAAGAGCTGGGAGGAGCTGAGCTGATTTGAAGTCTCTGATCTCTTGTCCTGAAATAGCAGGTTGGTAGCTTCTACACTGGTGGAACTCAGCAGCCATGGAGGAACTTGAAGTTCTTTGCTCTCACTCTCCTCTTTTCACCTCTTCCACCTACAAAATCTGTGAACTTTTAACATCTTCCCACACAACACCACTCTCTCAAATCAAGCCTTTGAAGAATACCAGATCTAAAAATAGAAAAGTCAAAGGCCACAGGTTTTTTTCTGCACAGGTATAATGCAAATATACATTTGCATATGAGAATTCATAAATATATAGACTGACAGTAGAACCACAAATAGTTCTAATTTCAGTTTCTATGCTGTAGATAAAAGTCAGATCTTATAATCTCTCTGGCAGATTTTATGTATTGCATGTTTTGTATATATGATTTATCTTTTTTGTCCTTGTAGTTCATAATTTTAAAACAATATGCCCTTTGTGTTAGGCTAATGCTTATCTCTCTTTCAAAGTACACAATTTCCAAACACTGTTACAGGTGATTTAGCTCATAATTTTGCTGTAAAAATATTCAGAATTTGCCCATACCTCCCACCTTTCTATATCCTTCTAATCATTTGCAAATGGTTCACAGTCTCTCAGCATAATAGGGGTCATAGAAGGCATGACACAGAGCTTTTCAGCGCCTCCAGAATTTTACTTGTCATAGAAAATTCCCATGAAAGAGCAGAAATCATGTGCATTTGCCTATATCATCTGTCATTTTATCTTTAGTCAAATAATTTTCTTATATAATGGTCAGTGTTAGGTGCTATTAATAGGTTGAAAGGGTATGAAAACAACTAACAATTTTCTTACAAAAGAATAAGTAAATACTAGCTCATCAAACATTTTTGAAGCCTAGAAAATGCCACTTTAATGCTTTAACACCCTCAATGAAATGTGTAGCCATCCCATTATTCCAAGAAATAATAATTTAGGAAATAAAGTTCAGAGGCAGTTTCCAAGTTCTATAATCATTAATAGACATCAGGGAGGTAAAAGTACCTTATACAGTGTGTGTTTGGGGACGGGGGGAGTAGTCTTAGAACTGTTGAGTAGAATTAGTTTACCAGCTCATCTCATTTAGAGGTAAGAAACCTGGAGCCCAGGGAACTGAGAGAACCTTCTCAAGGTCATGGGCAGTACTACTACCTTGTTCTCTGTACTCATATTTAATGGTTTGCTCACTACACTGAAGCAGCCCTTATTATTATGGAGATTCCAGTAAGGATACCGACCTCACCTCCCATTATCCAATGGGAAATGGTAACAAATCTACTTTGGAAGACAAATTGCTACATAAGTGTACAGCATTCTTATTTTTATTTCTGAAACATATATATGTGGATTTTAACTGCTTCCAATTGGCCTATTTATAAATTAATTAGATGGAGGCAAATTAACAAGATCTGTTTTACCCTCAGCCTTAAAAATATCTTAATATTCCTTAAAAGACCATTGAGTTACTTCTTTTTTATAGAGCAGAGTTTCATTGTGTTAAAAATAGTGTGCTTAGAAACAATTTGATTTTTTTAAATAGTCATACTATTTTTAACTCATTGAGTGTTTCTCTCTAAATTTCATTTGTAAAATCATCACCTACAAATTCAATACTTCTCCCCCAATGTTTTTATTTTTTTAAAAAGCAATTAGTTTTTATTATTAGTGTTGCTTATTTAAACATCTGAATTAGGGACTCTATTGTTGAGACTTAGACCATCCCTGCATGTAAGCTCACTTTTATCAATGGGATGGCATGGGACAGCGTGCATTTGATATAAAATGAGCATCATAATCCTTTTGGCTCAAATTTGCTTTGAGCTTACTTCTTGTATCACTGTTTCCATATCCTCCTCAAAGCAGCCTAATGAAGGTTGTACTGTTATTGTCCTGAGTTTGTAGATGAGAAAACCGATACATACACAGATGCAATGATTTACCCAGGCAGCTCAGCTAGTAACTAATAGAACCAGGATGTGAGGCCTGACAGTCTGGCTCCCAGCATATTTATCCCTTTCTGTCCTTCTAAACTCTTGCATGAGTCATTTGGCCTTCCTCAGTCATCTTCCCTACAAAATGAGAGAAAAAAAAACAACAACAGATCAGCTAATCTGGATGGACCCTTGTGCTCAATAATCCTCAATTGTAATTATCTGCAACTTGAATGTTTTAGAGAAAAAATAAATTGATACTTAATACTTCATCTTTTTAAATGCAGGGGCATCCTTAAAACAAGGCATCATAAATCTCAAAATACATCAAATTCTTTTCATTCTTTCTTGTGTCATATGAAGAATAGACCACCCATTTTTTTAAAGATTTATTTATTTGTGTATATAAGAACTGGGGTACGGGCCAGAGGTGTGAGGGGTGAAAGGATTCACCAGAGACAGGGAGGGGAACAGAACAGGCAGACTGACTGAAATACGCTGCTGAGGGGAGCAGTGGGTGAGGCAGAAGAGGTCTGCTGCGCCATTTGGGCTGTTCCCTGGCCAGCCAGGGATCCAACTCCTGTTACAGAGGTTGTGGATAGCTTCATAGTGCTGTGCTTAACCTCTTGCACCACCAGGGAGGCCCCCACTCATGGGGTTTTTTTTTTTCCCAGGCTTTTCTAAGATGTGTCACTTTGCCATGAGAATTGTTTTGAACTGAGGTCATTTGAGGTCCCACAGCCTCATTAGAACATTTACTATACCCTTACTGATCTAGAAGAATGCAAGTTGAAGGAATTACCCAGATTAGTTGTGTTGTTTTTTTATTTTGTTTTGTTTTGTTTTAACTAGAATAACCTTCTTATTAGAGAAAACTCTCTCTATGTCAGGCCAGTTACAGAGCATCTGGTCTTCATCATATGAGTCACCCTCCTCTCTCCTTGTAGCCCAGTCCTCTATCCCGTTCCTTAGCTTGGGATTTATACCCCAATTTTTACTCACCAACCTTGCAATCTGTAGGTATGTGGATTCTCCATATGTATGTAATTAAGTTTGTTTAATTTTTCTACTGTCTGATGTTCATTTGATTATTCAGCCACCCCAAGAAGAACCCAGAGGGTTAAGGGAAAATGCCTCTCCTCCCCAACACAGGTCAAGTAACTAATTGTTCTTGATTTGTTCTCTCTTCATTCCTTGCTGCATTTCTTATTTTTCCCTTTTGAAGACATCTAGGATGGAGGCAAGCCATCTCTCATGTGGAGATTGAAAACACTGATTCTGGTAAGAGGATGCTGGTTTGAATCTTGCCCTGTCACTACAGGTTGCTTGGCTTGACCATTCCTGAGTTTTTTCATCAGTGAAATAGGGATGAATGTATAATTACTGTTATCAAGGATACAGAGCAATAGGACAGTTAAAGCTCTTAGAAGAGTGCCTAGCACAAGGTTTTAAGTAATTGCTAGCTAATGCCATTTTTACATTATAAGTTTCCTAACCATTTTTATTCACTGTGATGTCAGCATTTAAATTTCATTTCCAATGCTGACTTCTCTTATGTAGGAACACAGACATGACTATTAGTCTTTTGAGTCACTCCTGCAGTAAATATGTCCTGTAGCTGACTTGATCTCTTTGCAAACACTGACCATCTTGTCTCAACTTTCTTTAGTCACTTAGGTTCTGGTTTCAAATCACAAAAATACAAAGGAAAATAGAGCGCTTTCTCCAGATCCTTATTTTCTTGTTCACCTCTCCTCACCTCTTTTTCCATTCTTTCCTCCTTCATGGGCTAGGGAGTGCTCTACACCCTAGTGCATTTACTTCAGGTGTTGGGCCCTAAATCCAGGAAACTATCTCACTTTTCCTTACACATCTTAAATAGACCCATTGTCAAGATTTCTTTAACTAAAGCTCAAAAAAGCCCACAGACTTTGATATTATTTGGAGGTTTGAAGAGAAGATGGGAACTTACACCTATTGTGTCACAAGAGCCAATCTCTGCTAGGTACAGTCATGCATTGCTTAAGAGCAGGGATATGCTATTAAATGCCTCTTGGGCAATTTTGTCTTGTGTAAATGCAATGTTAACAGTGGATTTTGTATCCCTAGGAGCCATGGTGAACAAAGCAAAAGAAGGTTAAATCAAAAATAAAAGAAACAGATGGTATCAAGTGACATGGTAAACAGGCAATGTACAGTGCAAAGCTCTATGATGTTATGGCTACAAAGTTACGATGGCTACCTTGTTACCAGGCAACAGGAATTTGGGGACCATCATGGTATATAAGGTCCATCACTGACTGTAACATCATTATATGGCATGTAACTGTACTTCACTCCCTACAATCTCAGAAAGTTACTAGTAGTACATCCTTCTTACACATGAGGAAGTATTTGCATCACCTATCTAGTGAGAACTTGAATCAAGGCTCACCTCATATTACAATTTATATTCTTTTCCTGAGCCAGGAGCTGTTTTCTGTAGAAACAATGCTGATTTGCCATTGCTGATATGTACATGCAGCTTTAACGTGAATTTTTATCTTCGGGATCTAAATACTTCCATAGGTTTTTCACAAGACCAACATGAACGATTGGTGAACCCTACCTCTTCCATATTGGTACGATTTCAAAGGCCATTTACCAGATTTTTCTTTCCTTCATTATCTCCACTGTTGCTAGAGCCTTTAAGAAACTATATAGTACACAAATAATGATAAGAATTCTATCTAACAGCCACTGCTTACTATTCCTACACCATGTGTTAGACACCTTACCACACACTCTATATGCATAATTTAATTTGTGGTTTATAATCTTTATATGGTTATGTATTTTACAAAAATAGTTTCAGGTACTTTAATTGTCTAAGATTAAACAGCATGCCTTGGATCATCATACTGGGTCTTTGAGTACAGATCTGTGTGAATGTAACCATTGTATTGTCTTTTTTTTAGCTTAGACACATTGTTACAAAGAATAAAATTGGAATTCTGTTAGCATGTAACCCAACTTCTTAATTTCTAGAAATAAGTCAAATAAATGCACTCAGTGGCACTCTTCCCCATGGACTGAATATCTGAGGGAAACGTGGTGTAGTACAGAAACTGAGACTATCTTGAGGAAGACAGGAAATAGATGACATCATCCTCATGTGCTTGTAGAATAAGTAACAGTAACATAGACCCAGTGCCTGACATGTAGTCGGTGGCCCTCATATGACTATTGTTGGTACTCCTGTCACAAAGCCAGGTATTGTCCATCATCAGATGCTGGCTGTGCATTTACTGAGAACCTTATTACACCGAGGTCAAGACTGTGGTTGAAGGAGGAGGGCAATTGTTAGGGGGAAAAGATGTCCTGAGCAAACTCCATACAGGCTTTGTGGACTCCACCCATGCTCCATCAAGACACTGGGAACTACAAATCCCATGATCACCAAAGGGAAGGTTGCAAGAACCTGAGGGCGGAGTTAAGCAACTATGTTCTCTGTTTGAGTATTTAACTGGCCATTTGACCAGGGGTCTCTCTTTTGGCCATGCCGGCACTTGGTTTTTCGCCAGCTCAGCAGGTCGTTGGGATTCCAGATCAGCGGAACCGGGAGGACTCATTTACGAACTTATCTCCCTCTTTTTCTCCCTGAGTTATTCATTTCCCTATTTCCACTTCCCTTGTAAATAAACATTTTATCAACCTTTTGTGTGTATCTGCAGTTTAGCATTAATAAGTCCCCTTTGAAAACACGGGTGAGGGCCCACAGTCAGGCAACCCGTTTTATATCGGGTTGCTGTATAACACAAGATGATCTACAAGAATGGACAGAGAAGTTAATCTTCAAAGCAGTAACATCAAGAAAATGCCTTGAGCCCTTGATGTTAACTAAGTCAGGAAGCCTTCTACTAGGTCATTTAAGCTGTAGGTTTCAAATGTTCATTTGGGGACACATTGAAAAAAGAAACTCATGTTAGAAGATTTGATTTCTCCAGGTTTCAACTTGCTCACAAATAAAATGAGTATAAGCATGTTATCTATCCCCTGAGTTGAGAGGCTAACTCCTGTAGAGACTTTGGCACATCAGATACTCCTAACAAATGCAAATCTCCTTTACTTATGATGAGATTACATTTCTATTAACCTGTTGTAAATTAAAAGTATCTTGAGTAAAAAATGCATTTAATACTTCTAACCTACTAAATATCAGAGCAGAACATAACTTTAAATGTGCTTAGAGCACCTACATTATCCTACAGTTGAGTAACATTATGTAACACAAAGCCTATTTTATAAGAAAGCATTGAACATCTCAGACACAGGTAGGCCTAAACATCATGGGTTGTGAAAACACAAGCACAATATCCAAACAAATCTGGCAGTGGAGTGCACTGTACAGGATAGGTTGTTTACCCTCACAATTGCATGACTGACTGGGATTTGCAGCCACTGCCAGCATCACAAAAGCATAGTATATGGTGTACAACTAAAACTAAAGGTCAGAATTCAAAATTTGATCAAAATGTGGTTTCTACTGACCGTGTAGTGTTTTGCACCATCATGAAGTCAAAAAATCACAGGTACCTCAGGAGTTAGGGACTGACCATACTCTCTGTTATCAATGATGTTGCTTTCATCCCTCTTTACCCAAGGTAGAGCAGGGTTTGGTCTAGTTTTGTCTGGTTATCTTAGTTCCAATAATCCCATAACATTTTAAAGGCATAAAGTACACATATACTCATACTAGGCTGGAAAAAAGATACTGTGATAATGTGATTAATAATAAGTTCTTGGGTGGCAATAGTATTTTCAAGAGCTTCATAGACTAGTAAATTTCATTGGCTTCAGTGCTTATGAAAGTGAAATTGACAGCTCATTGCCCAGAGCAGCAAACACATAATTCTCCTGTGTTTTTGTTCCAAGTTCTTAAAATAGTTTTGTGTCTCAGGTCGGAGGTTCATTTTCACTATTTCTCTGCCAGTAACACAGACTGGGGTTAGGGTGACTCATTGTGTTCTTGCCTGATTTCTGAGATGTGAACAGCTTTGACTAGGAATTGGGGGACAATCAAAGAACAACCCATGTTCTTGGAATGAATATGCTGGCACAAAATTCTTTATTACCACCACCTCTCTATTTACATAAACTTTTCCCATGAGTAATGACATATGATCCTCTCCAAATCTCCGGAAAACCCAGAAAAGATTTCATTTCCATTTTTTCATTAGGAAATGAGGATCAGAAAGGTGAAGTGAAGTGTTCCTGATTAGCATGAGCTGGACTTAAACCCAAATCTGCCTCCAGAACCAAACTCTTTCTACAGGACTGCATATTGCCGCTTACCCATACCCTTGCCATGTCTGGAAGAAAATACCATTCATGGATCTTGACTTTTCATATAGATATCAAGTTGCATCCTTCAGAAGGGATGAGCTTCACAAAATCAAACCTCTTTGTTGCTTTTCAAATTGTTTCAGAGGTGTAGAACTGACTGTATTCCTAAAGGTTGAAGATAGACAAGGTTGGTGTATTGTTGCTTGTGACCCTGCCAGATCAGATCCTATCACCATGTCCCCTGAGGTTTGTCAGGGTTCACTGGCCCCGGGCTTGTGTCAGAGGGTTTCATTTAAGTGGGATCGGCCAGGGTGTGTGCCAGGTTCTCCCCAAGAACAGTTGGCCTCGACTATAAACCTTGTTCCATTTTTGCCCCTTCCCTCTCCCCTGGGCCTCTAGGAGTTGAATTTCTACCACTTGGGGCCTTGAAAACTACTTATTCTTTAGAAAAATTCCAAATAAAATAGGAATTCTTTCACTGTATATTATCAGCTTACAGATTGGTTTGTTAAAAAACAAAAAAAAAAAAAAAAAAAAACTATGGTTACTGTTATTAGGTGTCAAAAACCTCATCCATTGGGCTCCAGGAACCTGCATAAGACATGAGTATAAGCGGCACAATAAGCATCAAATGAAATGTATGTAAAGTGACTATAAAAATGTAAGCTTTATGTAACCGCAAAGAAGGGAAGGGCTGCAGCACTAGTCTGGGAAGAGGGAGTGAGGTGGCTGTGCATAGAGCTCAGAGCACCAGACCTGCCCCAAGGAAGCTCTGCAATAGAAGGCTCAGAGGCAGTACAAGCTGACTTCAAGAATGGCCAGGACTGGACCAGTTGTACCTTCAAAGTCATTTGGATTGCTGTGACCTCTAGCCATCTGTGTCTGGGAATGTAAAACAAATGGTTAATGGCATCAGATGGATAATGAGCTCAAATATCCCCCACTTACTGCCTTAGGAAGGAAAAGGGCCCCCTAGAGAAATAATAGAGAATGCCGTTGTCAAAGTTGCAATTAATTGTGCATTCAGGAAAGCTCATCTCCTGCTAGTTATGCTGTTCAGAAAGGGTCAGTTAAGGATGATGAAGGAACTGTGATTGAGAGGACAATTTTTGTAGTGTTTTTAAGGTCAAGAATGCATATACAATGCCCAAATTCCAAAGATCATGGAATAAAGTTGTATGGGTCATGTCCTGGGGTGGATTAGGAGCTGACTTTCTTCAGTCAAAATATGTGCCTAAGGGTATGTCTGACCTTCTGACCTTAAAAGCATGGAGAATATTGGTTGCTTCTACAAACTGTCTTTTTACCACCACTGCTTAAACCAAATATGCCTCCTGCCACCTTTCTCTGGAGCATATGCTGTGGCAATGTCCTCTCATTTCACTTTTCAGACTTCATCTCTTATTTTCTTTCTTTCTTCCAGCTAGTGAGACCTGCAACGACTTTCATCCAATGTTCTTCGCCCATGACAGATCCTTTGAGGAGTTTTTCTGCATTTGTATCCAGCTTTTGAATAAGACATGGAAGGAAATGAGGGCAACTTCTGAAGACTTCAACAAGGTAAGGTGAATCTAGGGGAGAGACAGAGCTCCTATGTTCCCAAAGGAGACTCAGTGTACATAGTTCTTGGGCTGTGTCTGTGTGTGGGAAGGTAGATGGCACATTGAGAGAATGATAATGGCTATGATTTTGGGTTATTTTGAGAATATAAAAAGAATGACCTACCTATGTAGACATGAAGCTGTATGTTGGTAATGTTCTCATACCTAGGGTTAAGTTTGGACAGCTTTGTTCCTTTTGGCTTACTAAGCTGAGACCCTTTCTTTAGAAATATTGTTTAGATGAAATTTTTCCTCACATGATTTTGGCCTGGGATGCCTGGGTATTGCAAGATCTATTGGAAAAAATACCTTCCCTCCACTTGTGCAAGTAGCCAGCACTGGGAGAATGAAATCAGAAAGGCTGCTCTGTTTTGGTCACTTGGACTTTTTTTTTGAGAATTTTAATTATGTTTAGATCTGTGCTTTTCCATCAACAAGTGTTTTTATTAAAATGCAAGATTTTTTTAAGGAGTTGAGTAAGTATGTATATAGGGAACATTTCTTGGTTTATAGTAAACCTTTGATTCTTTGAACTAAAGTCTCCTTTGTTTTTCTTTAAGAGTGTAATGAACTTCTCATTTTTGTCTGTGTGTGAATGTTAAGTGAAGAGAACAGTATTGATCAACTAGGAGGAAGCAGAAGCATCCTGTGTGTTTTCAAGATAAACAAAATCTTTATCCTGAGATAAACACTTTGTTGAAAATAAAGACATTACTAATAATAACTGAGAGTGGGGACAGGTATATTGCAACTTTTAATACTTTTAATTTGCTACTCTATTTGCTATTTTCCTGCTGCTGTTCTAATTTGCTACTGATCTGGGTAATGTATAACCCCATCACCTAGTTCCATGGTACCCCTTGACCTGATCTAGGGACATAACTTTCTAAAAATAGAAAGGTATGTCTTCACAGTCATCTTGTGGGCCTCCGGGTGCTTGGGCTTGGTGTACAATACTATCCACCTTCCAGCTCTACTTGATATTTTTTACTGATATTCTGGATATTTGCCTCTTTGCCACCCTTCCTTGGAATTTACATCTCATCCTTTTCTACCATATATGGCCAATATTGGTTAAGAAGAAATAAAACCAGGAAAAGGAAATGTTGCTCATTCCCAGGTCTCACTGTCTCACCAGCATAAGGTGCTTACCTGCAGTTTTAGCAGACAAATTCCAAGCTACCTCAGCATGGGCCATCTATATAATCATTGACATAGGTCTCAGCAATGTCTCACTGGAGAACACTGATCTAGAAGCTGCAATCTACAGCTGCAAAGGATCAGCCGTACCTAAGGACAAGCATAATTCAGGAAGGAAAATGGAGGGAGGATGTCCATTAATTCCTTTGTGATTATACTGGTAGCCTCTTGAGTGTACTTGATTTGGTTGTGAGTGACTTTGAGAGTCAGGTGCAAATCATCCCTGGGAGAAGGGAGGAAAGGGCATGAAGAATTTTGTACAGTCAAGCCAAGATAAAGTAGAGAATAAATCAATAATCTCTTAAATGGTTATGACTACTTTGCCTCTGGTTAATTCAGTCTTTTACAGACTACAGTGGTTGTGTTTCTCTCTGCTCCCTCTTCTCCTAGAGTAGACCTCATGAACTGTGTGCTTTGGCATCAGTTGTCCACTTGCTTTCTGAGAGCATCTCATTCACCCTTCTTCTCCTCAATTCCAGAAATCTGCATTTTTATAAATGATAATGGTGCAAATACTGTTGTTGATCTGTGCAATTAAGGTTTATGGAGAAATGTTATCAAATTCCTACAAAGGAATGGTTTAAGAGGAAGAGAACTTACACATTTGAATCCTGTATGACCTAAGATAATGAGATGTGAAGTTCCAAGAATGCATTGTTAGCAAAGGAAGTCAGAATGATTAGTCTGAAGGAGGCGAGCAGGGCTGATAGAGGGAAATGAGCATGGTTATGGTTTCTTAAGGGCTTGTGTTCAGGTTGGTGGCAGTGATATCCTGCCTATACAGGGAGAGGTCCTGAAGATGACAGCAAGTTCCCTAAAGTGACTCTTTAAAAGTGAAACTTATTTTCACTGTTATCTTATATAGCTGCAAATATACTCTGCAGCAAGATCTAAGAGCCAGGTTTTGAGTAAGGTTTCTTACATGGCCCTAGTGCTATCTTGTTGCATTATCTACAGATCATAAACTAGCATCTGTTGTCACACAGTTGCTGCCAAGTAGGAGTGGCAGTTTATGGCTGTGAACAGGCAGCTGGGGGCCTAGAGGCAGAGGGCCCCACCCCATGTCCCAGAAATCCATTCCTTAAAGATGGGTATCAGAGGATAAGCTATGGGGAGGACAAGGGATTTGTTTCTGCATGAGACATTGTTACCATTTGCTTTTTTTCTGTTTAAAATGTTGTTACCATCTTACTTTTGTAACCAAAAGAGTATATCAGTTGTATACTTTATCATGTGGGTATTATTATTTTTCTACTGCCTCTGTAACAAAGAACAAATGAGGTGACTCAAACAATACAAATTAATTTTCTTACATTTCCATAGTTCAGAACCAAAAAGAGTCTCCCTGGACTTAAATCATGGTGTCAACAGAGCTATATCCTGCTGCAGCTCTAAGAAGAGAATCTATTTCCTCTGCTCTTTCCAAGTTCTTGAAACCTTCTGTTTTGCTTGGCACATGGCCCTCTTTGTTCATCTTCAAAACCAGCAACCACAGTCCAGTCTTTCCTACATCACACCTCATTGCTCTGATCCTTCTTTTGCCTCCATCATTCATTTTTGAGAACCCCTAGGCATTTGAGAATGCCCTGGACCACCAGCATAAGCCAGGATATTTTTCCTTAAACCATTTAATTTTAGCTGATTAGCAACCTCAAGGTCACCTGCAACCTAAATTCCTTTTGCCCCATAGAAGGTAATGTATTCAAAGGTTCTGGGGATTAGAATATGGGCATTATTCTGCCTACTGTAATGTGTATTTAATTTGTAAGCAGATTAAATTTGTAGGTGTGTGTATCAATTTAAATTAATGAAACATTGTCACATGAGATTTTTGTTGTCCTTTTAGCTATTAGACCAGCACAATACCAGTGATAGAGTTCTGCTAGTGGTTGCTCAAATATTGAAATATATATACACATATAATTATGTCCCTTTACTTTTATGTCTCTGTTCTGCCCCCATCAGCCTTTACAAAAGAGAAGAGCCCTGTGTGAGAGCCTTTAGCTGAGTTTGAAGAATGTCTTCCTGAGTTTTTCCTGCTGCCTATCAGCCACTGCTCTGCCTTACCAGATAATAAATTGAAAAAAGAGATGAGTTGAAATTTTAATCAGGTCACTTTTCTTCTTGTTATTAACTTGGTAGGAGAAGAGATTGAATTTAGGAACAAATCTAGATTTGGAGTTACTAGTAAATGTAGTATTTGTCTTGTTACCTGAGATATCCAAACTTAGGTTCAGAGATATTTTAAAAGAATCCAACATGAGACATGATTTCTTTTGAGCTGTCTTAGATATACCCTCAGTTTCCTGCCACATGGAACAGAAGCATGGAAGGTATATTTGTTGACCTGAGACCCAGGGTTCTGTAAGAAGGGCTTAGTTAGCTATCTGTCTTCTTTACCTCATAACTGGAGAAGCAATATCCATCCTAATTTTCGTTTTGTCCAACAAACAGTGTTAATTTCTAGCTGAACCAGGCATCATTTCTACAACCTACTTTGCTTGTGACAGACACTACTTTGTGGATAATTTAGTGCCAGGTCGATAATGCTCATGCTCAAAGTGAGCATTTGGAATGGCAGAATACTTCCTGCTGCTCTCGACTTAGAAGCAGCAGATGAGATTTTTTTTTTATTTGTATAAGAGAAGTAGAATTATGGAGTGATTAAAATATTTATGCTTTGAAAAGTACTTTAAGTTTCTCAATATAGCAATCTCTGCAAAATAATCCATTGATTCAGACCATTGAGTCTGAATTCTGTTTTTGCCTTTTATTACCAATATTTTAGAGCATGCATTATTCATTTTTATGGGAATTAGAGAAACCTAACTGTAGCTGGATACCTTAGCACACAAGTGGCCCTATAGTCATTCCTTTGAAGTCCTCATTTTATATAGGGAAGTAAACAGGTATGGGAATCTCACTGAAAGCTTTTGGCTGCCTGCACCTTAAAAATCCTGGCAAGGATATACACATTAAAATATATGTGTGTGTAATAGTGTTTCTCAGCTTGTAAAATGACTCACCTGGGAGGGCTTTTGAAGCCCCCATTATTCCAGTCCCCAAATGCAGCACATTCCAGTTCTATTTGGGGGGTAGCCACAGTTATCAATGAACATTTTTCTTAACACAATTTTGATCAGGAAAGGCAAATCATGTCCATAGAATTACTGTCAGCTAACAATGTAACACTTATCACCAACTATTGCAAATTGCATGCACTGATGAAATAGTATGTTCATTGGTCTATAAGACCCAATCCTGGTTTTGCTTGGGAAATCTATGCCTGAAAAACTTTTTTAAAAATTGGACACTAGTATCCCATCACCCTCTCTTATGGCAGAATGGTATTAATTTGAAGTAATAAATATAAAAATTCTTTGAGGAAATAAAATATGCATTTGCAATGTGTTCTTTTAATGTGTAATAAGATAAATCATTCTATAAGAGCATGTGGTATAAATATACAATGGAATATTAATCAGTTATTTAAAAAAGATGAAACAGGAGGGGATTATGCTACGTGAAATCAGAAGGAGAAAGACAAACACTGGATGATTTCACTCATATGTGGAATATAAAGAAACAAAACAAAGGATCAGACAAAGATAAACCGAAACAAATCATAGAAATCTGGCTGCAAAATTGAGGCTACCAGAAGGGGTGGGGTAGAAACGAAGGGTAAAGGGGGCCTAATGGACTGTAGTGGAGGATTATGGGTTCTTTGGTGGTGGGTGTAATATGATAACATACATTTGAATAAGTGTGAATCTTTACCCCTAAATCATACACAATGTTGTAGCACTGTTACATAAACAAAAACAATACAATTTTAAAAAATAACAAATTGTAAAACAAAAGCAGAAAAGCTTTTTAATTAAATAGCTCATTTAACTTTGCCAGGAATAGACTTTAAGCTGAAAAGTTAATGGATGTTGCTGGGGTCTTCCTCCAAACGACTTTATAAAGCACCTTAGTTTTCCATGTGACTAGCCATGGGAAGCAGCCTTAAAATCAACAGGCCCCTCCCATAATTCTCACCTTACTAAAACCTCTCTTGCAATTTCTTAGCTGTCCATACCTCTCTTGGGATGGTTAGTCCTTCTAGAACAAAATACTTGTTCATAGCATTGGTGTTACTTTAGATACTATGAAAATTGACATTAGAAAATAAGATCAAATAACTTTGTCATGTTTTCAAATTACAAAAGTGGAAGAAACTAATGATTCAAAAAATGTTGTGACTCTGCAGCAAAAGGCACTGTTTTAAAACATCACCCGGTGGCATAATAAGCAAAGCACGCACAATAGAGGTTAGAATCTCAGGCTGGCAGATGAGAAAGCATTCTTTAAAATAGGAGACACTGCACGGGAGAACCCAGGCCCATCAAACAAAGCCACAGCTGCTCCTGGCTAAGCTAAAAGCTTCATCTGAATCAGTGGGAGAAAATCTCAATTAGAAAGAATTGGAGCGGAGGACAGAGCAAGTATCCTGAGAAGTCCCCTAGATGATTATCCATGGAAAATAACTACTAACAAGTCATATCTAATGGATTCTAGTATAGTGTATAAGAGAGAGTGAAAGCTTAAAGGTAACAAACACATGGATTAAAAAGGGAAATATGCTCACTTCTCAATCTGCTTGCAGCTTACTGACTTTGTGTGCATGCTTCTCAGGGAGCAATTATATATTCACAAGTCCGCTTCCTAGGCCAGCTTACTTCATAATGGTGCAGACAGCGCTCTGTTGGTTAGCTGAGCTGGCCTAGGGAATGAAAGGTGGTCTGTGACTCTCAGCATGAATAAACATGAATCTTCTCATTTGCATGAGGCAGGTGACTGTAAAATATCTCGCAGCAAGTTGTGAAAGGAGGCTTTGTATGTCAGTGCCCAGGGGAAGCTGGGAAGGACTCTGCGTTGTTTATCTTCATTAGAATTCCATCTAGTGCTGCTGTTATTGATCTGAACAGGGCCTGGTGTGACTAATAAAGTAGGTGTACGTTTTAATTGAAGCATGAATATTTAAGTAGAAGAGAAGTCTTTTAAAAGGCCCTAATGTCTTACAATGAGTTTAACCATTTTTCAGCTGTCTGGGTCATTTACAAGTATTTGTTCAAAAGGCTGGTCATGTTGCACAAAGGATTTGAGGTTTGGCAGTAAGGAGATCAACCCTCCTCTAGAAGCAAATGTGTTACATGATGTTTCCTGTTGGATAGGTAGCAAGTGTATGTGTTTGTGTGTGTGTGTTTAATTGAGTGCTTTAATTTAGTCATTTAAGGTAAACCTTTTTTCATGAAATTTGTCATTTTAGGCTGGACAATAATCAATGCATGTGTCCTTATAGTCCTCATCAATATCAATTATGCTATCTAGAGACATTTGAAAGACTACAAGAGACTGACTTATACTTACTTTTTTCCAAGAGGTATCTTTTTACATAGGTCCCAGTATTAAACTTTCTAAAAAGAAATAATATTTTTTATGAGTAAGCTGGACCTGACCAAGATAAGGCGGTGGCTGTGGGGGGGGAGCAATATGGTTTAAAGCAGTATTTTTTAATCTCTTTGGCATTACTACCCCCCAAGCATCCATTTTCAACACTTTTTATCCTGTAATTTTAATTATGCAGATGTGTTGTTATCAGTTTATGCACTATGTATATATCCATGCTTTATACATGAAAAGAGTAAGATTTTTTGCTCCTCTAAGGACTACATTTCACCCAATGCATGCACTCTCCCCCTCCACTTTACCTCCACTTTGAGAATGCAAGGTGGAGAAGATAGAAGGCTGAAAGCAGCAAGAGCTTTGGGGAGCTATCCAGTGTGGTGGTCCTTCACCAGCATTGTGGCCTTAAACATTTCCTTCAGCCACCATTCTCTTCTGTAAACCAGTGGTCGTGATAATAGTAATAACAGTATTTCCCAAGATTAGATCCTCAAAGGTTGACTTTGTGCCACAGACCAGCACAGCAGTAGACGATGAGGCCACCTCAGGGTTGAGAGAAGCGTGCAGGGTGGTCAGGGAGTCGGCGAAAGAAATGACAAACAGACACACTTCAAGAGTGAAAATCTGAGTGTAATTTTCTTTAAGTTTGTGACTAGTATATATATGTTTTCTAAAAGCACAGGAATGAATATCAAAGAAATTAGCTTGCTCACTGGCTCTGTCTATCACTATCAGGGAGGTGATCTACATAACAAGCAATGACCATTATAGAAGAAAGGAGGAAGTTTAGAAAGACAGATAAGGGATTAAAGTTTGTAGTTCTAGAAAGACAGGATAAGATTTTTAGCATTCTTGTAGTGGTTCTTGGTGGTCGTTATCTTTTGATAAGCTTCTGCCTTTTCAGGGAACTTCTGCTGCACTTTCTCTGCTTCAGGCTGTTCTCCCCCCCCCCCCCCCCCAGCTGGTTGCCCAGCCAGATCTAGGGACCGTGGCGAAAGCCATTCCTAAAGATCGCAGCAGGTAGGGTTTTGCTGTTCTCCCCCTGCGCGCTGGTTGCCCAGCCGGACCTAGGGACGGTTAGCCCTAAAGGTCACTGCAGGGGGAGGTGCAGCACTTTGTGTCACCCTATACAATCCTGCAGGTGACTTAGTGGCTTAGGTGTGTCTCTGAGGCAGGCCACACTGGTCATTTAAATGTCCAGGAGCCCCCTTCCAATTGGATGACTTTGTGTACACAATTCAACAATCAACTTTGGATTCCTCATCTCTGAGATGAAGAGAGGAAAATTACCACCATAAATATGTCTAGTCTGGCTCTGAGCCCTGAACCTTGTCAGACAGATAAACTATATGGCTCAGTCTACCCAGAAACAAGCACCAGGTGACAGGATTCTAGATACCTCTGAGAAGCAGTGATGAGTGAGAAGAAAATGATACTCAGAGCAACACTGATGACAGACATTCTCATGAAAGGTAGAGAAGCTTCTCTCTCAGATATAGTAATTAACTTGCCAGAATGCATCTCTGTGTATCTTAGTGTTCACAGCTACACAGGATCTGTGCAACTTTAATGAGAAACATAGGGATGACCATAAAGTGGTCCATTTCCAGGTAATATCCAGGGATAAAACCATTAACAGCCTGGTCATATCTCCTTATGAAGGGAGAGTCTATGAGTACCCTGACCCCTTTAGAAAGAATTAGATTTGTTTGACCGTGTTCATAAATACCATAAGAAATGATTAAGATGTTTAATAGTTTAACAGGTTTAAAATCTGTTTAAAGATGCACTGTTAGGTTTAATTACCTGAAAACACTGCTAGCATGTTTTGCTTTCTCAATGTTATCTTTTACTAAAGCATTTAAAAATATTTACCATGAGTGAGTCTAATGAATAATTTTGGATAGGTCTGACAGAAATATACATATTGTTGGTTCCTTCATGTTCAAGGTCTGTCTGAGAGATCTCATTTCTAAAATCTTCATAAAGCCAGTATATTTCTCTTTGCATATAACATGCTAAGTTGAGAAATGTCAATGACAAAAAGAAAATTGATAGATTCTTCTGCTGGACAGCAATGAGATACATTAGTCCCTTGGCACAATTGAAGATCATCCCTAAACATGAAATAATGATGGCTCTGTAAGTTAACTGTTCTATATAACTCTTTTTGGTGTCATTTGAAACTCTTCCCTTTCATTAACTACACTTTGGGGCTCTGTATGAATTGTTAACCGGTTCCTATGACCTGAATTCCATACTCCATTGTGGATTATATGAGGGATTTGATAAAGGCACAGATACCATTTTATTAGTATATGTCCAATTAAAAGCAAATTACCTACATTTTAAGTAAGGCATAATGAAATTTAGGCATTTTAAATTAAAGGGCAGATGTAAATCAGACTTGGATAGCTAAGAAGGGTACCATTAGATGGGAATCTCTCATGAAATACAAGTCCTCCTCGATTTGAAAGAAAATATTTATCTTGTAATTGCAAAGTAAATTATGTCAAATGGGAGTTGAGAGTGCACTGCTGCAAAAGAATGCTTTTCCTCAGGTAGAACAGAAGAACATGGAGATACTGTCACATAGGTGCGTCTTATTAGCATCTGAGCATGCCAGAAGTTGGGGTGCGATAGTGACTCTAGATGAAATAAGGAGTCAAAATGAGAGATAAGGGGCTAAAGTCATTAGCTAAGATGCTAGTACAAGAGCCAAAGATGGTAGAAGATTAAAAAGTGAGATTATCAAATAACCCTTGCAAAAAATACCTAGCACATCTAGGGGGCAGGGAGTTAAATATATATTTAATTATTTAAATGTTCACAATTCAATTACTAATGTATATTTCTATTATGCATGTGTAGATTTTATACTTTTACATATGAACAACAGTGAATGATGGGTTAAGACCATCATCTTAGCAAATGGGAGCTGTAGCACTGCTGCGTGGCTCAGCACCACACATTAGCCTGCCTGCTCTATCCTCAGGCATGGAGCCAACTAATCAAACAAGCCAAAAGCAGCAGCACTGGTTGAGAGGCAAGAAGAAGTCATCAAAATAAGCCTAAGTTCAGTAGCTGTTTCCTTCTTCTTTTGTGGCAAAACCAAAAACAGCATGAAAACTTGGATTTGAGAGATGTGAATTCCAAATTACTAGTTCCTTCTTTACTTTTTCTCCCCTTCTTTTATCATTTCTGTGTGTTTTTGGTGCAGTTTTGGTAAAACTAAAATTATCAGTAATAGAAGTTGGTCAGTTAAACTATATGCAAGGAATTTGACTAGGCAGCACACTCACACTAACCAGCACCCACCCTCCCTTAGGAATGTCCTCAGACCTGCAAACTTATGGCAACAATTATCTTAGAAATTCCTCAAGGACACTCCCTGCTCCAACCCTGTGAAAACCCAAACCCTGAACTTACCATCATGAACTGCAATTGTCTGCATAATTGTCAGGCTTCTTGGAACAGGACCTGGTTCAGAGTTTATGGATAGTCACTACTCTTGCTATGAGGTCTTCTTCCTTATTATTTCCTGGGTTCAGATTTTTTTCTCTCACTCCAAATATGTAAATTGAATGTCTGATTATAGTTCTACACTGCTCATGGGTGTGATAAATCCCATATCCTCCCCATGACCTCAACATGAGTGAAGTGTGTTTTATCTGTCCTTTAACTTTTGACTTGATTGAGTGACTTTCTTGTGCCAGTGAGATGTTTATGGATATGAAGGGAGCGCAGACCTTACTAATGCTCATGTAGTTGGTTTGGGCTCTTGCATTTTGCTTCAGCATCTACTGCCCCTTTGCTATAGAGTCTAGGAGAACATAAGAAGCACATTTTTCTCAGTCAGCCCACAGAATTACACAGGTTAAAACAGCTACTCAGTTGAACGATAGACCTGTGAGAACGTCTTAGCTTTGAGGATTATTTGTTATTCAGCAGTAGTGTTGCAATAATGGACACCGATTGTTGCAGTTGTAACTTTCCAAATATCCTCTGACACAGAAATAACCATACCATTCTCTCTTTGAACCCATCTGTGGAACTTTACTGCCTGAGTCACAAAGTTGCATGGCCTTGATGAGATATTCAGACTACTCTTTAATAAGCCTAATGTACTTTTACTGCTCCAAGCCCACATGTTTACCCCATTCCTGCCCTGAGCTCTGCATACACTGGGCATATATGTATATACCATTCCATATATACACAATAGTATGTTCATGTCTTCGGCATTCATTATCCTCCTTCCCTCTGCCAGAAATGTCTTCTCTCATCTGCCTTTGAAATCCAACTTTAGGATTTCACACAAGTGCCACCCCAATAAGAGAGGTAAGCGGTCCCTTTCATTTGGAATAAATTTCTTCACCTCTACCCCCACAGCATGGAACTAAAATTTTATTTTGGAAATTATCTTCTAGCTGTGTAATAGTAGTTGTTTATTTACAAATCTGTCTTTCTAAATTAAGTCATTGGGAGTCATTGGAATAAATATGTTGGGAGCAAGAACTACAGCTTTTATTTCTTAATATCCTCCAGGTGCTTCTTAAGTAGTATCTGCCCAATTACTTTAGGCTGAATGTTGAATGAATAGATGGGCAGAAATGTTTAATTCGCTCATTATGTAAAATAGTCCATGTGACCAATAAACTGAATTAATTTACAACATTTTAATGTGGGATGATCACTGTTCCATTTCTGGAGTCCATAGGTGCTAAGTATTTTGCAATTCTATAGAAGAATTTTCTTGCTCAAAATGTCAGTTTCCTATTTGAGAAAAACTCCAAACCCTTTGAATATAATCTCTTTTTCATGTGTCAGTACTTGAAGGAGTTATCAGGTAACTTTGCCATTCTTTTCTTAATGAAATGACAGAGTAATTATTTTCCACCTATAAGGTGAATAAATAGCCTCGAAGACATTGAGCAGATGCAAGAAAACTAAATTACTCTTTTCTAAATTGTGTGGTTTCAGTCCCTAGTCAAAAAAAAAAATTGTCACATTCACATTTTCTTATATCCCTCTCAGGGCTGCTTATCCCACAAAGCCTGGCCATTTGGGGAGTAGTCTACTTTCCCACTGGTCTTTTTTCCAGGTCTGTGGGGAAAATAAGGCCAGTCATGATGCTTATCCCTTCACAGGATGACTGCTAAGAGGCCTTCCAGAAGTATGGAGAATTGGTGTGGCTTCCAGCAGCCCCTGCTATTTAGATGACTGCTTTGTCACCAAACACTTCCAATAAGCACATGCCTGTGTAGCAGGCATATAACATCGAGCACATCATGCAGTTCCCAAAAATTATCTTTTGAATTTTACCTTTACCACCCAACATTCTCTGAAATTAGAAAAAATATACCTTTCCCAAGAGTACTATAAGAGTGAAAAGACTTGATTCTTGCCACAGTGATTTTGTGTTTTATGTGCTGGAGGCAATCAACTCCCAAGAACACTGTGCTCCTATTTTCTTCATCTCTTTGTCACACATCCATTTGTGTGGCTTGCTGGATCTGAGGTGTATGGCATATGGCCTTTTGCTGCTTGAGCTGCCACAGAAGTAAATGTCACTGGCACGTGATGCCAGATTTCCATTTTGTGAATCACAGAGCACAGGATTCTGTCAGAAAGCTCCCTGGCCTCTGATATTCTTTTTTTTTTTAATTTACTTTTATTTATTTATGCATACAAGAACTGGGGTGTAGACCAGAGGTTCAGGGTTGAGAGGATTCACCAGCAACAGAGTGGGGAGCAGAACAAGTAGATATAATGAAATACACTGCTAGGGGAGAAATGGGCGAGACAGGAGAGGTCTGCTGTGCCCTGTGGGAAGCTCCCTGGCAGGGGATCAAAATCACACCAAGGGGCTGGCAATAGCTTGATCGCGCTGAGACTTCAACCCCTGCAATACCAGGGAGGCCCTTGCCTCTGAAATTCTTAAAGCAAAAGTTGAAAGGGGTTATGAGTGTTCCTCACAGATGTTGTGCCTATTCAAATGGTTCTTTCACCAGAAAAAAGTGATATTTTGGCCCTCAAGTATGTTATAAAAAGTTGTTTGGCTTATTTTGTTGTGACCAGGACACCTGGGAAACCCTGGCTATTTGTCAAAGCCTCAACTCAGCAGACACAACTTAGTCATGGATGTAAAAGTAGTCTTTAATTTTTTCTTAAATTGATCAGAATTCACTTGTGCACAGCTCTGAAAAATAAAAGACAGTTCAAGATATTGATGGTGTTTGGACAGGGTTGACCAAAATTTTGTACTCATCAAATATTCCACTTATAAAGCACTTCAGTGTTGGCTGATAATAGATACCTGAAGCTGCTGCACACACACAGCCTCAACCTTGGCTTTCACCATCTCCCCTTATTCATTTTCTAACCATTATCCCATCTCAACCCCTTTTCCTCTTCCCAATGCCTCTCCACCCTTCTATCCCCAATGAGGAATCAAAGAGTGGGGGGAGATTGGAAATTCACAAAGAAAGGATAAGTTCATTTAGTTCAAAAAGTACATTTAAATATAAATGTCAAGAATATTGACTCTGGATCTAGGGAGAAGGGTTTAAACCCAAGTTCCTTCATTTCCCTGCAAGGTAAACTTGGGCAAATTATCTTGCCCCGTTTTAAAGTCTATTTATCAGTGAAATATAAAACTTCATATTTAGTTGTTTTAAGCATTAAATAAGCCAATAAAAGGAGTCATGGATTCTAATTGGGATCTCCCTGTACATCTGGGAATAGCCTACATGTGCCCTCAACACCCTCCTTGCTACACAGAGGTATCCCTGAGTTGGATTCTTCCTGATGTGATTTGTATTCTTTCCCTTCTTATCTGCTCTGGAAACTTGCTTGATAAAGTTCTTTCCAATCCTTTTATTATTAATCTTTTTGTCTTAGATGATATTTTCTTACCAGCACATAATTGTACTCAAATCTCCTGCATTTTAAAAAGCACTTAAGTCCTTCTTGATACACTACCTACTCCCCCTCATCGTCTAGTTTTCTCAAAGAGGAACTTCTATTTACTACCTCTACTTTTCACTTCCCATTAACTTATGAAACCACTACAACCTGTCTTCTGCCCTCATTAAAATATTACTAAGCAGAAGAAAAATATGACTCTATAAAGCACTAAATTACATTGTCAGTACTTGAAAACTTCTTTAGCCACTATTTTGACAAAGTCAAAAATTACCTCTGGTTAAAAACTAAAAGTGGAAATACTGTATTATCCAGCTATACCACTCCTAGGTATTTACCAAAGACTATGGAAACACTAATTTGAAAAGACATATGCACCACTATGTTCATAGCAGCACTATTGACAATAGCCAAGTGATGAGATTAACCTAAATGCCCATTGGTGGATAACTAGGTAAAGATAAAGTTTTATATATACTCAATGGAATACAACTCATCTGTTAGAAAAGATGAAATCATTTTTTTGTGGCAACATGGGTGAAACTTGAATTGATTATGCTAAGTGAAATAAGTTAGAAAATGAAAGACAATTGTTGATTTCACTCATATGTGGAATATAAATAACCAAAGCAAACAAAATGGCAAAATACAACAACAAAAAAATTAGATTCTGGGGAAAATATAGTGCTACCAGAGAGGAAGAGGGGGTGGTTCTTTGGATAGAGGGGATTAATTTGATAGTGTGATGGCACCAGAATTTTGGTGGTTGGTGAAAGCAGCATATACATATGTCGAGGTGTGACGTTGTATTCCTGAAGTTATGTAGTTCCATAAATGAGGGGTAAGTCAGTAAAATTTGATTTTTTAAAAAATGATCACCTCTCATGGGCATTTTAAAATCTTTATCTTAAATTCTTTTTTTCCTTTTTTTTAAGATTTATTTATTTATTTATACAAGAACTGGGTACAGTCAGAAGTGCGGAATGGTGAGAGAATTCACCAGAGTCAGATAGGAGAACAGAGCAGGCAGACTGACGAAGTACACTGCTGAGGGGAGCAGCGGGCGGCAGGAGAGGTCTGCGTGCCATGTGGGACCCTCACTGGCGGCCGGGGATCGAACAGCGTTGCAGAGGCTGCCGGCAGCTTCGCAACCCAGCACTCAACCACTGCGCCACCAGGAGAGGCCCTTAAAATCTCTATCTTATTTGTCATTTTTGAAGCACTTGGCCCTGTTAGCCACTCTTCTTTCTTAAAAACTATCTTACTATGGTTTTAGAAATGAATGCACATATACAAGATAGAAACATGATACTATCTGGGTAGGTAAGAAGGTGGGTAGGTAGGTGGATTGGTAGGTTGATAGATGATGAATGGATAGATAGACTATATATAGTGCATATATTGCATATCTTTATAACTACATATAAAAGGAAGACATTTGTTATTATTTTTGATCCAGTTACAACTGATATTCTAAAGAAAAATTTTTAGAAGGAAGTTAAAATATAACTAAATTCAACAGAGAAATATGACTCTAAAATGCACTAACATATATATGCTTATATATATTATATATTGAAGGCATATATATGTATATTCAAGGTATATACATATACATATATATATATATATATGCCTTGAATATTTGAAAACTTCAGCCACAAAAGACATGATTTCTAAGAGGAAAGTAGAGATTAAAAGGAATTGTTGAGCTGTTCTAATTTAAGACTGGAAAGAAGTCACATTGTTATGAATCTCTGCTCTGATGGACTAGACATCAAAAAATTTATAAAAATAAATCTTTTATTCCTTGCACTTTTATATGCTTATTGGCATCCTCTAGCCTCCCCTTCAATCTCTTCTCTTCAACCTAAAAAAAAATACCAAATCTCTTCTATCCTTAAAAATGATTTTTCAACTTTGTTCTTCTTTCAGAGTCTTAGTCAATCTCCTTCTTTTATTGCACTGCTAAGCTTCCAAGAAAGGATGTCATCCCCACTTGTCTACCCCCTCCACATAATGTGACCTGACTTTCACCCAGTCCACGCTACTGAAATTGCTTTGTTTTGGTCAGCATTACCTCCTAATTTGCAAGTCCAATGACCTCTTCCCAATGATTCTGATGTATTGTCAGATGTCCCCATACTTTGCTTCCTGGATCCTCTCCATTCCCTGGCACTGCCACCACCACCTCTCAATGACCTCTTAAGCATCAGCATTCCTCAAAACTCTCTTCTTCTTTCTCTCCTACCACCTCCTTCCCATCGACAATCTTTCTTCTTCATCATCTTATGCAGATATCAATTCTCTCAATGAATGGACGCTCAAGGATGAAGCACAAATACCTCAAACTCCATGTGTCCCAAACTGGTTTAATTATTCTCATAGCTCTCTTCTGCAGGGTTCTTTCTATGCTAACTCTAAAAATGATATGACTATCCACCTGCTCTTAAACTCATAATTTTGGAGTGATCCCTGGCTTCTTCACCTCTTCTCCATAACAGGTTCCCACCTGTGTATGAGAAGAGATCATCTAGCTTTTACGACTGCGACTCTGCTTCCTGCCACCATCATCTCTTGCATAGACCACATTTGTCTTTCATTGTTTTTCCTGAGTCTGGACTTAGCCCACCCATAAGTTCTTGTTCCCTTTATTTCCAGAAACACCTTTCTAGACTATAATTCTTCTCATAATAGATCCATTCTCAAGAAACTTGACTCTGGTTTCTTATAGCACAGTAACAAAAATCCACATTCTTTTGGAAACCATGCTTTCTAACAAGAGGCCTATTACAGTCTGCAACACACTCACTTCTAACCTATAATTAATCATAATTCCCAAGCATGCTTTGAACATCCAAGTCTCTACTCTTACCTCTGTTTCCTCAGTGAAAAAGGTCCTTCATCCTTTCCTCTGAAATTGTGCCCATCTTTCATTAATCATGGCCCTGTTCCGGGGCAGGTGGGGTCCTTCCTTGGAGGCAGAATTGTTTCCTCTTTAAGTACACTTGTTCATCCCTTTTCTTTATAGCACTTAACAGACTCAGCAGTACATCAGATTTGAAAACCTGTGTTAGCCAATTAGTTAGCTTTGCACATGTCTCAGGCCACCTCTTGTTCTACCTCTTGGCTGTCTTAAAGCAATGCTGCGGAATCTTGGAAGGACCCATAGAAAATCATGCTCTTATAGTTAGTTTTCTATACTCTCTCCTTCTTGACTTTTCTCCTGAGAACTGGGAGGAATGCTTCCTCACCTTTCTACCCAGGATCCTTACCAGCAAAATGATATAGGTGCTGCCTAGATTGAATTTTTTAGCCAGCCATTAGTGGGAGAGTGGGGGAGGGAGAAGAAGCAGCTGATATTTCTTTTTATTTATTTATTTTTATTTTTTTTTTAAATAGAGGCATGTTTTATTTATTTATTTGTTTGTTTTGTTTATACATGCACTGGGTACAGTCAGAAGCACGGGAGGGTGAGAGAATTCACCAGAGCCAGAGCTGGGAGCAGAGCAGGCAGAAGGACTGAGGTACACTGCTGAGGGGAGCAGCGGGCGGCAGGAGAGGTCTGCGCGCCATGTGGGACCCTCCTCCGGTGGCCGGGGAGCAGCTAGGGATCGAACCGGCGCCGCAGAGGCTGCGGGCAGCTTCGCAACCCAGCGCTCAACCGCTGCGCCACCTGGGAGGCCCTGATATTTCTTTTTAAAAACAATTTGATGATGTTTTAAAAGGAAAAAGTATTATTTGGAATAAATTTTGCAAACTATAGAACAAATTTAGTGAAGTGAATTTAGTGAATTAAGTGAAGCACATGAAGTGGTAAGAGAAAGAGTGATTCTCCAGAGTGATGATTTCTGTTAGGGCCAGGAAAAAAAATAATAAGGCATTTCCAGGAGAGAAGGAAAAGGATTGTTTTTTTTTTTGTTGTTTGTTTGTTTGTTTTTTGTTTTGTATGCTTTAAGGAAACACTGTTAGATTTTGTTTTGATGGTATTTACTGCCTGACAAAAGCCAATTGATTTTCCTGGCTCACATGTGCTCCTGCACAGAAACTGGGGCCTGAGCTATTTGAAAATACATTCACATTCCAAAGTAGGCTTTGGTAGAGCCTGGGAGACTTGCACTCCAGCTTTTGTGAAGTTCATTGCCTTACCTCTACTTCTTCCCCATTTATGAGCAGATGACTTGCAGCTCCTCTGCCAAAGAAAAGGAAGAATTGTCATCTACGGTGCCACCAAAGGGCCACTTGCTACCACTTAATATTTCTGTAAAATTTTAAGAAATCTGTTGGGGCAAAGTTCTGGTTAGCAAACTCACCCACAATTGAGGACCTCATTTATATAGCCTGCAATACAATGCAGCTATTTAGAATCATGGACTTTCCAGGGAAGGGGAAAATGTGTGTGCTTGAAGATGTTTGCTCCACTATTATTTGTAATAGCAAGAAAATAGAAAATAACTCTAGATTAAGCAATGACTACATAATCACTTAGTATATGGGTACATTTATTTATATGTTCATTTTTTTCTGACATTCAAAATGATATTTGTGAATACTATATAAATATAAGAAAATATGTTAAAGGTGAGTGAGCAGGGTACAAATTTATATTTTAAATAACTAAAAATACAAACTAAGGTATTCGGATGATCTTAACAATGCATAGTATGGCTAATTATAGTTTTCTCTCTTTTTTACTGAGGTAACATTAGTTTAAAGCACCGAGTTTCAGGAGTACACATTCACACCTCCAAAATTATATATGCCGCACCACACACTCCAAAATCTACTTACTGTCCACCACCAATCCATCCCCTCTGGTTCTTCTCACCTCTCCATCCCCTTCCCCTCAGGTAACTTCTCTTTTATTATGCATTTCATGTCACGTATTTTCTTTACTGAACATGTGTGTTACAGTCATTTCTAAAATAATAATTTTTAAATAGGTGGGTGCAGAATTGTCACCAGGCATCAGACATGATCTGATCTATGGTGCTAGTCTAGAGAAAATTTTCTCACCTCAGCATCTCAAGTTATAAATTCAGGTTTGGTTTGTTTATTCTTCCTTGAAATAAAGCATGGATTTGAGCCAGATGTGCCTACCTAGCCAGTACCCAGTATCTTCAGCCTGAAGTTGACTGGTATTCAGATTGAAAAATACTCTGAGGCTCCATTTGAGGAAGACTCATTAACTGGAATGTAGTTCTGAACAGATGTGACATCCTTGCAGAAATAAGCCGGTTGGAACACGACACTTGGTCCAGCATCTGGGCTGCTTGTGAAGTGGGTTTCCATGAGGTTCGGGAGTGTTTTCCAGTGCACCCTCTTCTCTCTAAGGCTGGAGATTGCAAGAGTGGGAAGAGGAAGGAATGGGAGAAAACATGAGATGAGTCAGTGAGATGTTGTTAAAGATATCCTCACCTCATAACTCTATTCAGGGTGTTAGGTCAAATGACAGAGAAATACTCGGAAGTCTTTTGTAACTTCTCTAAGTGTATAGGATTTTAATAAGTACTTGTATTCTTGACTAAGGTATCAGAGATATCTAAAGATGATATTCCTGGTTTTGTGTAAGTAAATCTGACTCTCAGGAGTTCACAGTATTAGAGATAGGTTTGTAAAGAGATAATTATGAAATATTGTGAAATACAATAGCAAAAGTTCATACAGCATATAGAAATAATTCAAAGGAAAGGAGGACTTTAGTTAGATGGACTCTAATGTATGAATAGAAGTTTACCAGATGAGCAGAACAAATTTAATCAGAATGAATGCATGAAGAGAAAACATAACTAATAGAGCTTTATTACTTTGAAGATATTAAGGCAATATTCTTGGCTTGGCATGCCAAGACTTGAAAAAATGTGAAGCAAGATGTGAAAGCACATTATAGGCACATTCCAAGCATTAGTGGACTTTGTGGCCAAATATATTGTTTCGGTGTATGTACAGAACAGATGAGATATCTAATACACAATATATCCCTTCAAAATATAAGCAAGATAATTTATTTAAAGTTGAAGAGATAATTATTTGAAATATGTTCTTCACAATTCCGTGTGTGTTGCTGTACTGAGAGTATTGTAGGTGATGTAGTTTAGAAATCATGTTTCATATTTGCCTTGGGATGACTTAGATAGGAAGTATTTTTTACATGTAAATGGATTGACTGTTGGCCTTTGGGGAAAATTTTTATTTATATTATCAAATTAACTCCCTCCTATAATTGCTGGCTGAAAGATACAGGCAAGTACTTAGAAATAAAATAAAATTGGATTTTTGTCAGACTGTAATTGCTGCACAAATTAAATTTCAGAGTTCATTCTTTGTGAGAGTTAGGAATAACCTCTCAATATCATTTGCCTAGGGGTCATGGTTCACATTTCAAAGCTTCATTTAATTGGAAGTGGAACAAAGGACAGTTTGAAGCAATCTGGCTCTTACAAGCTGATAATGAAGAACTGAGTCTAAGAATAAGCCTGTTAATGCTGTGGCAGCACTGGTTTGCCATGAGTGGGTACACTCTGAGTTAATTTTCCTAGAAAGGTGGGGGTGGGGGGGTGGTTGCTGATGTTCATTGAAATTCTGGGCATGCAGTTGTGAGATGATTGGCTTCTGACAAAGCCCACTTCTTTACTGAGAGATGAAATGAAAATAACTAGATTAAACAGAACTCACCCTAGAATTCTACATGGTGACCCTCTTGGTTTTGTGATGTGGGTCCATATCTGGCCTGCTACTGACTTTTCAGACCCCTTTCCAAGCAGACTTTTGCTTTGCCTGTCCTCTTCTATATCTCAGAACTTGAATATCCTAGAGCTGACTCTATAAATAGCTAGTACTTTCCACTTCCTCCCTGCCCTTTGGGATACACTACATCTGTGTATCTTCTTGATCATTTTATTTTTCCCTCTTGTTCCGCAAACCCTCCACTTTACCTCACATCCCTAGCTTACTGTTTCTGTTGCAGTGAATATGTATCTGTGAGCAGAAAAAATAGAGAAAGTAAGGACATCAAATGTTAACTATTTGAGAAAACATGAATGTATTCTTTATCAAGCGCAACAAAACTTGTCCTCTGATTGAGAATATCAGAGACTAATTTTTTTTCCAAAAGGCAGAATTAATCACATGTGAAATTGATATATTTCAAAACTAGAGAGGCTTACTTATTCATTTGATCTGAAAATCAAGAAGATGTGATAAGACCCAGAAGCTTCCCTTTTTCGATGGCATAGAAACTTTTTCTTCATCTCACCTAAAGAATATCCAACCATTGGCCCCAGAGCATTCTACCACCATATTGCGGGTGGATGTGCTTGGCAAGATTGAGCTGTGGATTTTGGCATTTTCATTTTTTTTTCCTTTGGCATGGTTTTTCTTCAGTCTGCAATTCTGGAATGCATTTCTATGGTATATTTGGAAGTTTCAAACTGGCAAGATGATAAGCTTTCAGATTTTCACCAACTATCCCTATGAAGAATTATAAGATATGCATCATATTGGGCCTTGCTCTTGTGCCCCATGTTCTTTTCAGATCAGCCCATTCCAATTGGACATGTCCTTTATACCCAAAGCCCAGGACTTGGCTTTTCAGCTCTATTAGTGTAAATCATGGTCACTTGTAAGAGTTGAGGTTCTAGAGGAAGGAAGAAAAAATGTATGGGTTGGACAGAGACAGGTTTGTATGATATAGATCTCATTTTATTTCATAGTGTTTGTAGATTTTTTTAGTGTTTGTATAATTTAGGATATTTTTATGGGAAATACAAAGATAGCCAAGTCCTGGGAAATAAAATTTCTCATGTTAATTCCCTATAAATATGAGTTACAAAATTACTCGGGCCTTGAAATGCCATCAGAACAGTTCTATCTGCTCCAGATCCCTTGCTTATGGAATCCCTCTGGAAACATGATATAATATACTACTTAGGGTACTTCACAGACAGAAATGTGAGTTTGAATCTTGAGTCCCCTGTTTACTCAGTAGTAACTGTAAACATACTATATAAATGTCTTGTATCTCTGTTTTTCTTTTTGGAAAATGGGAGTTTTCATGGTTTGGGCCCATTATAAGTGCCACATATGCATTTACTGGTTTCTTTTTTTTTTTTTTTTTCTCATATCCTCTCTTAGATGTTGAAACTCTGTCACATGGAGATTAGCATTCCAGGACCTAAAGATAAAGTGACAGTATAATAGGCTTTGGAAGTTCTGCTTATGCTCATCTCACCGTGTAGGTGAGAAAAAGAAAAGCAGCTGCCTGTGTTTGGGGATTTTTCTGTAGAATATCATAATGATTATCTCCTCTTGGGAGAAAAAATATAGTATTATTTTGACCATGCTTAGTTGAGGTTTTATGTATGTTTGGGTTTTAAAATGCACCATAAAAAAAAATCAGAGATAGTTATATCTTGGTAGGCCTAGCTGACTAGAGAACTATCTGAACTGACATAATCATGATCACAACTTTGTCCTATTCAGACTGAGTCCTACCTCTGACTTCACGCCTCTGGGGAACATGGTCTGGTCCATATGTTTGCACACTGCTTGTGCATGAGTGTATATTGGGGGTGCTCAGGACTAGAGGTGCTCCAGGAATAGCTGGAGATGAACCTTCTGCAGTACATACCTAACTTGGTGAATTTTATTGAGGTTCAATCTGACCAAAATGATTTCCCTTTTAAGAATGATTTAACTAAGCAAAAATGGAGTATTAGTTAAAATTTGTAAGTAGCTGAAGAAAAATGGAAAGCTAGTTTAGAAATAATTCCACCTATCTACATTCACTGCATTTTCTGATTTAAAATTATAGATCACCTAATAGAATTCTTTTTGATTTGTGAACTTATTTTCAACATATTGCAGAGGTGTATTACAGTAGATGCTAATAATACATTTAATAAATCATGTTTATGGAATAGAATTTAATTAGCTTGAATCTGCCCCAAGAAAATGCAAGATAAATGATAACCAGCAGTGACTATACAAAACAGAGCAGAGCGTATAGGCTCTAATGTGGAAGTGAAATAAAAAGAGATTTCTCCAGATTTTTATTCAGACACCCAGGGATAGTTTTGCCTCTTGAATTTTCTAGGTATTTGATGTTATGATTGCCTCCCACTATTTGTAGACAGCACATATTAAATTTAATGTTTTCAGAAGTTTGATGGTATTCTACAGACAATCTGTTTTGAGCCTCTGGACTGCAAATCCATTAGATGTATGCTTTGTACTTATTCTTGGGGGGTTAACAAACAATTCAAATTCTAAACCAATGGAATTTAGTTTCCCTGTTTTACTCTTTTCATTACACAATCTAGAAAGGGAAGAATACCCAGTAATAGCCAAGTTAACCAATCCAGTCTGTGATATCAGTCACCATAACACGACTAAACAAAATTCGACAGAAAAATTCTTGGGAAGTTTCTCCAAAGACTCTAGCTGTGTTGTATGAAATGATTTCTCTGAATATGTAGATGAAGTTGCTTCTTTTTCAGAACTAAAGCCATTCTGGCTAGGTGAGCCAAAGAGCTTTCTTGCAAGTTTTCAGATAGATGAGGGAGTGAGGGGGAAGGTAGATTAGACTGAAGGCTAAAAAATATTATGTTTACATTGAAATTGTATCTTTAAAAAAGGAATTTTTTAGGAAAAAAATTATCTGAAGAAAATTTATGACACTCCCTAGTGAGCACAATATTATATCATCTTCCTGGCAGGTCTGATAGCATTTCTGATTACCTGCTGAATCTGGTCTTTAGGTATGAACCTAAATCATAAACCTCTTCACCTGCATAGCTCCTGAGCCCCAAACTGTCCTGTATATCTCTCCTTAACTTTAACTTTGGGTTGCATGATACAATGTGAATTAGCAGTCATCAAAGAAAAATGGTCTTATTTTGATGGAGCCAGTCCTTTGGGATAGCTTGAAGTAGTCAGATCCCCATTATAATATATATACTCTCTTCCAGTTAATGCAAGGATTAATTTGGGATTAGTCTTCTCCTCTTTTATGTAAACAAATATCTCTGCAGTGATTCTGTAACTGTGTTGAGTATAAGTATTTTCTGGCATGCTGGGCAACATATCCCAAGACACCACTCCCCATAATTCTGGTTTAGGGCCCCAGGAAGCTGGATTTTAATGAGAACTCCAGATGATTCCAACAGGTCATCCATGTATATTACTTAGGGAAAATAGAGATAGAATCCTTTGCTTGGAATCCCTTCTCTGCCTCTTTTTATCTTTGTAAACTTGGTGAAGTAACACAACCTCCTTGTGCCTCTGTCTCCTCTTTCTACATACAAGAGTAACAATAATGCCTCATAGGTTGTTAGGAAGTTCTTAGGGTGTTAGTTAGGGACAATGATCTTAGGATGTTTTTTGACCTACTAATTAATCAGTAAATGTTAGTGTGATCAGTCTTACAAGTTATGGATGCTTTGAAATAGATGGTTTCAATCAGATTGGCATCCTATTAATATGTTGTTGAGATCAACTGAGAAATATATTAAAATACATTGGTGTGCTGGGGGTCAAGGAGTCATTTCATGGAGTACCTCAGTGACCTGCCATAGCTCCTAAAATAAAAGCCAAACTTCTTAAGGTGATGTGTACCCTTCAAGTCTGGCCTCTGTGTGCTCTCCAGGTTCATCTTACTAAAAGAAAAAAGAAAAAAAAGAAAGGATCTTTTAATCATTCTCTCTGTCTGTCTGTGATTGGCCACATTTGGCTTCTTTATTCTTTTTTGAGATGCCATGCTCACTCCTAGCTCAGGCCCTGTGCATGTATTACTTCTTTTTTTTTTTTAAGATTTATTTATTTATTTATACAAGCACTGGGTGCAATCAGAAGCGCAGGAGGGTGAGAGAATTCACCAGAGCAGGAAGCAGAACAGGCAGACTGACGACGAAGTATACTGCTGAGAGGAGCAGCGGGGGTAGCAGGAGAGGTCTGTGTGCCATGTGGGACCCTTGTGGGGGGCCGGGGATTGAACGGGCGCTGCAGAGGCTGCGGGCAGCTTCGCAGCCCAGCGCTCAACTGCTGCGCCACCAGGGAGGCCCATGCATGTATTATTTCTTATGAGACACTGTTCACTTCACTTGCAATTCATTAACTTTTATTTTTCCTATAGATCTAGCTTAAATATCACTTTCTCTGACATGCTTTACTTTACCTCACTAAGTCTATTTATTATTTGTGCTCATAGCTTTCCTTCATATCCCATCTCACAGTTACACTTTAATATGCTTTGCCTCATCTACTGTTGTCATGCTGTAAAACAACAACCATGTCCATTGGTTTTGTCACTAGTACACTGTTTGGTATATAAATTCACTAAATATTTATGGAACAAATGATTAAAATTTGGTTGAGGAAAGACTTAGTTGGAATGACAGAGACTGTTTGGACAGTCTTGGGAGACTGAAAGGGTAAAGGGTAGGGTCCTTATGGGAGAGAAGTTAAACCTGGTCCAGAGAAGTGGTAGAGAAAACCTAAGATATCCAGCAAGGTTGGAGGTAGTCTCAATAGAAATGAGAAAATTGCCAGTGTTGGAGGTGGGTGTCTGGGAGGCAGAACTCAAGTGAGAATTCCTTCCCAGGCTCACAGTGGAACAGAGAGAAAACCCAATTTCTACACTGTTGAGCCAGAGGTGAACACTGAAGATGGATAGAAATGTGGTATAGATGGAGAGTCCATTAGGAATAGAGGAAATCCAGGGCTACTGTTGTTTATGAGACAGTGGTAAATAGCTCAAAAATCAGAGATGTGCAAAGAACAAACATCAGCCCTTCTCTCCACACCACCTCCCCTGACACCAAAACCTGCCTTATATCCTGAATGAACTGAGAGCACCAAGTTTGTGGAGACCCTTAGAAAAGAAAATGTTCTCTTTGAGATGCATTAATATGGGACAAAGAATAATACTTTTTCTAACCTCCGTAAGCCAAAATCTAAGCCTTCTTTGACCATTGCCATTTTCAGTCAATCTCTGTAGATTTAGGGCTTTCTGGTGACCCACATATGATTACCACCATCTGATCCCCCTTCTGGGTCTGACAAGTCCAGGCAGCCATTCTTTACTCAGTGGTGGCCCCTGCTGTTAAAGAAGAAGGTAGCAGCACATTAATTCTGGTCGAACTACCAGAATTTGGAAAAAGCAGAGGAGCACTATGAGGGGATGAAAATTGCCTGAGAAAATTTCCATGGAGAGTCCCAGAATATAGTGAGCCTTTGGTGAGGTGCTAATATGGAGAAGTTGAACCTAGAGATTTTGTGCTTAAAAATATTTTACAAGTTTCATTCCAAAGGTTTCCTGGAAACTACTGAAGTGCCCTCTGAGAAATGCCATTGTAAACTTTTACTTAGGGATGTTCAGGACTATTAGATGACAAATATTTAAAAGATACCCCACTGAAGCTTTAGACTAACTACAGTAAATTTTAATTGAGACTGTAGGCACTGGAGGGGCTGTTTATGTTTGTTTATATCCTGAGTCCGAATCAGAGATGGATCCTCTCAGGGGAAGCCTGCTGGGGCACTCCTGGACATGCAGGCATTGCTGGGTATGTGAGCTCCCCTCGCGTGCATATGCTGTGTGTGACAAATGAAGCAGTTACATGACATTTCTGGATAAAAACTGTATGTGAAGAGGAGGGAGAAAGCAAACTCAAAATCAAATAGAAGTCGGGAGAGGGGGAGAGATGAGATTGTGGTTGATTATGGGTCTGGCAGCAGATGTTCTACAGGAATCCAACTCGCTGCAGCCAGTCTGTTTCCATGGTAACAGAATCAGTAATTATTGAGCCTGAGTGCTCCCCCCACTCCGCCTTTCTCCCAACAAGGTGGAGGCTGATGAATATGAACTATCTCCAGCCCATCACAAGCTCTTTCTTTTTCTTTTTCTTCCCTTTCTTTTTTTTTTAGTTCTTTATAAGAAAAGTGGGAGTATTGAGGAGTACTAAGAAAAGGAGTTATATTTTATTGTTATTTATATTATTCAGAGCCTGGGGCACTAAAATTGAAATGAAGTTTTTTTTTTCCTCTGGCGATACTATAAGAGAAAAGCTCTTCCTAGAAAAGCCGATGATCTCTGAAGATCCTAAATAAATGAGCAGGAGTTTCCCTGAAATGGAGGCTGCCTGTGATTGGCTGATCTTTTCACAATTCCTGCCAATTGGAGCACCCCTGAGCTCCAGCTCCATAAACATAAGCAAAGCTACATGCTTATTCTTCTGGACTTGAAGTGTATACCATTCAAAGGTGTGAGGCAGGTCTCCATTCACATGGCTCAACTGGAAACCTGTTTCATAAGCAAGTATAGTCCGGAACCATCTGGTGTCCTAGCACATTGTTCTTCTTGGAGACGACTCTAAGTCATTTGGTGGTGACAGCAGCTCAGCAGCAGTATTTGTAGTTGGGAAAGATGGACTTACGGGCGCTTGGTGAGTAAACCTCAGTGTTACATCACTGTCCGCCGGTATTAGCAGGCTGAGCAAAGATGTAGCTTTGTCCTATTGTCTGCCGAGAAAACTGTGACTTGGTTAACAAGCACACGGAAGAATGGCATTATAGGGTTCCCGTGTGAGCTTCTTTATTCCAAGGCTGCATTCATTGCTTAAATATGATCAGTTTTATAGTTGACTGCATTATACTGGGACTGGTTTGTCTAGTTAGGTTTAGTGTGAGGAGTGAGTGCTGCTTTTTATCTCTGAGTATGAATCCATTTCAAAAGAGATGCTTTTAAAACTAAAGGAACAAGAGTCAACCTTTTGCATTGCTAGGAAGAAAGAATGGTGCAGGCACGGAGCCGTGAGCTGCTTGATTGTGTTGCTGGTGTTTGCATTGTGGAGAAAGATGTTATTACAATGGTCTGTCAAACACTCCTTCAGACTCCAGCCACAGAGGGAAGCATCTCTTTTGCATGAGCTGCTGTACTCTGCTTGAGAAGTGTGCACCCAGCAAGTCATGTACCTTCCTTCTTTTGTGAAGCCAGCTCCAAATTGAAATATGTTCGCTCTCTTTTTAAAAAAAAATAATCACAAAAATGACTTTAAGTGCAATCAGAGAGATTTTAGCTGTCAAAAATCGTGCTTTGAAATACCTGTTTTTCATCCACTTAAACCTCCGAAAACCAGAGAGGGTTAGCAAAGTTATATCCAGAGATCGGCTCTTTGCCAGAAAAGAGATGCTCTACTATCAGTCTGCTCCCTAGGGTTTAATTTTCTGAAACTGGAAATGAAATTTTCAATTTTGTCGGGTAGAAGCAGGAAGAATAAGCAGTGCAGTAAACAGGCATTGGAGGGGCAGAACAAGGAAGGAGAAACTGCCTTTAGGGACCCTTCTAAGCTACAAACTTAAAAATATATGTAGCAAAACAGAACAGAAACACTGTGAGATTCCAGAGGAGCTATAATCTTTCTGAACGTGGACAGGAGAGGTATTGCCTTTGACTTGGGTGCAGAGAGTGGGGGCTTAACTTGGGCTTCCATCTCTGCTAAGAACCTCTCCTAGAGTCTCTGCTGATTTTGAGGCTTCATCACTGTTACTTTAAAAAAAAAAATATGATTTCCTATCTTATTAGCCAGGTAGGCTGATAGCACACTTGATGTCTTCTACTTACCTTTCACTTGGGTTCGAATAGAGGAAAAGAGAAAAAAGTGTTTCCTCATTCATAAATAAATGCACATGAAATAGTCATATACAGAAAATCTTGTTGGCTTGTCCTTTTTTCTTTCTTTCTTTTTTATGGTTTTTGGCTTGCCCTTAAAAAATAATGTCCTTTTTACAGAAGAGAGTGTTGTGTGTCTTCACGTGGCTCTAGAATGGAATTTGCTGTGTCCTACATGGCATCTGTGACAGATGGGTAAAGAAACAAGGGAACTAGAGAGGTTTCAGTGTAGAAGACTTGAAAGCAAGGCCAGTGCTTTGGTGTCTAGGAGAATAGAATAGAAGTATTCTGTGACCAGTGAAAAGGTGAGGCTGCAGGAGGAGATGGAGAGTTTTCTATCTGAGGATGACAGCACACAACACAGGGGCAACCCGGTCACTTGACCAGGTCAGTGGCCTATCTTTTAGCTGAAGGTCTCTCTGGAAATTTAGATTTCCTCTGATCCCAGAGGCTTGATATTCTCAGTTGAGAATTCCTACTTATTGAAGCCTACGTGTGCATACAACCTTGCCTCGCTGCAGCTCACTCCCCAATCATTGTGATACGTGCATAGTTTTGGGGAAGTCTGGGTCCTGGTGGATGTGCATTAAGTAGTAGTCACCCTATTAGAATCACCCTTCATCCTCTTTTGGTATCTTCTTTCTGTCGGTAGTGTCACTTGATGTGAGTGAAATGCTGGCACCTGTTGGCAAGAATGAGACGAGAAAAAGATTTTTTATGGAAGCAGTAAAAATGGTAAAAAAAAAAAAAAAGAGTAGTTATTAACCTATTTTTGCATCATGTAACTCTAAGAATTTGGAAGAAAGAAACCTTTGCTGAGAACATACATTTATAAACTGTCACATAAGACATCGATGATAGGTCACTTCAGGGTAAAGTAGAATTGCTGTCCTGCATGAATGACAAACAGGGCTTGTTGCAAGTGGGACCATTGAATACTGCCACAGCCTCATCTCAACCACTGCTGGCCTGCAGTGGTTTTGGTACCTGGATGAGATCCTGAGCATTCTTATTCAAGTTCAAATTAAGTAGTATTGGGAATGATTCTACAACATGGTGGTTTTCTCATCTTGAGTTTGGAGGGTTGGTGAAATGAGTTATAGGATTTAAAATTAAAATGTTCTTTCAGGTGCCAAAATTAATTGTATCCTGTGTTGTCTGTTTGCTCTTGAGTTAAACAGTTTCTTCATGGCATTTGTAGGATGTGAGAGATCTTAGGAGGATAAAAGATAAAGAAAAATGAATTTCCTTAGCTTTTCAAGTGAACATCAGAATCTCTGCTATAAGTTAAACTGAGTATAAATATGTGGAATCCAACCCCTTGAAATTAAGCAGTGAGAGTTTTAATAATACAATTCCTCAGTTCTTCCAGTAATTGGAATAAAATCAGTCACAAAAGGAATGGCCAGCCTGCCTTTATCATGTACTGTGTGCCAGGCACTGTTCAATACATTTGTAACTGAAAATCTATTAGCTCATTGAATCTTTATAACATCCCCAACAATGCTATTTTCTTGATGAGGAAATTGAATCACCAAAATATTGAAGAACTTATCCACATTTATTCAGTTAGGAAAACTGGCAGCTGCTTGGTATTTTCTCACATGTTGATATACTTGTGTGCTACATTCATGGAAGGGGAGTGTGTGAGTCTCAACTATCAGTCTGTCTAGTGGAGTCAGGCTACAGGGAGTTGAATTAAACAATCATCACAATAAAGTCAAATTAAAATGGTCTTCTAGGGTGATTGGGAGAGTTATTAACAATACCATTTAGGAAGAGAAACTTGAGCTAAATACTCAGCACCAAATGCCTATTTGTTTCCCTTCATGTGATGGTGCGATGCAGCACCTCATTCTGCAGAGCATTTATTTGACTAGTGTGAATTGGGTAGTTTATATATGAGCCAGCTCCTCCTAAACATCTGTAAAAGGTGGAAATTCACCAGTGTTCCACAGATGCTCTTTGCTTGCTTTTGCAAGGAATGATTTACAGTTGTTGTGGCAAATGTAAGGGTTGCGAAGGGCCACAAACAACAGGGAAGCCTATTTGGGGTGTAAATGATCTGCTGTGGATGTGCAAATCAGCAGGGCTGCCATGTATTCTGAAGACCTTATGAGCAGTAATGACAAATCCAGCTTAGAAAGAGATTCCAGATATGACAGTAGACATATATTGATGGAACAATTGAAGACTCAGAGATCATGCCTGAAAATCCTCAAGTGGCACAGTTTTCAAACTTTTCCCTTCAGAGTTGGGGAACATTGACAGGACTGGTGTAATGTGTTGCTGGGTGGGGGTTAGGGGCGAGGGTACGAGTCTGTCATTCCTCCTCCTACTTCAACCAGAGCATCTCCACTTCTATCAGCTGGCATTCCTGGTCATATTAATGAAGAATGAAAGTAAAGGAATTGACTGCTAGAAGGAAAAATTATTGTTCTTTTCAAAATGTCCATTTGATACATAAAGAAAGAGAAGATCAGCGTATATAATCAAGAATACTTTATAAGATGGAAAAATGAATCCATATTGCTATATGGAAAAGAAATCAGTAGGAATATTAGTAGCTTGTTTTAAAAACATGGATTTTGTTATGCATACCTAGTGGTATATGCTTTCTAGTAGTATACTAGCTACCTGTAGATGTAGGAGATGATTTATTAACTACACAAAAAATAATATTTCACAGGGACATGAGAGCAGATCTATTTCTGTATACAAGTTCATGTATATAATTTCAATTTCTTAGTAGTTGTAGTAAAAATGTAAAGGAATATTAATTTTAATAATATTTGTTAGCCCAGTATGTCCAAAATGTTGTCATTTCAGCAGGCAACTACAAAATTATTTTAATAACATTAGTTAGCCCAGTATGTCCAATATATCATTTCAGCAGGAAACGACAAAATTATTAGCAAAATATTTATGTTTAATTTCCTAAGTGTTTGAAATCTGACATGTATTTTATACTTTCAGCACAACTCAATCTGGAAATTGAATTTTCACAGGAAATCTGTATGTAGAGTTCATAAAATTTATAACTGTAACAGTAAATTTACATATGTATACAACTAGTTCCAAATATACTTAAGTTTTCCAGTACCTGAAGTGAGTATCAGTTTTTAAATGTAAACTATCTAAACTTAAATAAAATCTAAAACTTAGTTGTTCAGGCTCACTAGATGTGTTTATTGGCTTCCGTAGCTACACATGGTTATCATCTGTCCTCTGGACAATCGCAGTGGCTGCTGGTCTCTCAATGAAGTCTCCTCATATACTAACTAGGCCACTTCATCATCATGCCAAGGTACCTTCATCTCTTCCATGAGGTGCCAGGAAGTCGTGCCATGGTAACAGAGAAAAGGAGAATTAATATCCACAAAGGCGTTTGCCCATATCTGTCATGTATAGCAAAGTCAACATATAGCTCAATTCTGGATTAAAAAGTAACCCTTGATAGCTAACTACAGAACTGAAGCATCAAAGGGGGGGAGGGATAAGAATAAAGAAGGAAGGAAGCACAGTAGTCTATAGTGGTGGAATATGGGTGAGTAGTGGTGGGTGCACTATGGTGGTAATACCAGATGGGGGTATCCCAAAATAACTCAATTTAGAACAAATAAAGTATAAATAAATAAATATTGGTTTATCATCATACTTTTTAGCATGGGGGAACAGAATGGTGTGCCATTTCCTATTGTAGAAAACCAACATTTAGAGTCTGTGGCATTTTTCCATTCCCAGATATTTTGGTATTCCACTCACCAACCTTTGGTGCTACCTCCCTCAACTCAGGGAGCATGGAATTAATTTTCATAATAAGCAAAATAAACTATGATTGAGGAGCTAACTCTGTTGCAAACAATTCTTTTTGAAGACAAGTATAAATTGAAGCTAAGGAATGATTTAATTGCTATCATCTTACTTGATTCTGCAAATTTTATTCAGCCTGAAAATATTGACTAAGTAGTTCTTCCAGTTCATTTGGTCTTAAAATTCTTAACTTCAATATCAGATATTAACCTATATAGTTATGGCCCCAAAGTTTTTCTTAATGTTAAGCCAATCATGAAAATGTAATCAACCTCTCAAGTAACCTCAAAATCATGCTGTTTTAAAGCCTTCATAGAGGCATCCAGTCCCAGTCTCTAAAGATGTCCTGGCATTGACCATTTTGGCTAAATATGAAAGGTAGAAGAATAAAACTTACACTAATTTGGCCCTCTAAAATTTTCTAATAAAAAACTCAGAAATTTCACAAAATATTGAAAAATAGGGACAAGTTCATACTATTCAATACCATCCCTAATATCAGAGATAACTTGTGGTTTAGTTCTCCCCATTTCCAGCATGTTGGACAAAATCCCTAAGGAGAATGCCCTATGCACTTAAGCACACAACAAGTGTTTTTGTTTTTAAATTGTAAGTTCTCAGCAACTTCTTTCTTTTCAAGTTTTAACTCTTCTGAAAGAACACTGGCAGACTAAGTAGGTTAAATCATAGGGTTCAATCTGAGAACAAACGACTTGTTTTGAGAATCTGTTGATGTTTGGTCAAGCCAAAGACTAATATATTTAATCATGAGTGGAAAAAATGCTGTGGAATTTCAGTGAATGCAAACACTGGGAAATATATTTAATTACATAAATAAAATTATCATTAAAATTGTCTTTGAAGTACCACAAAATGTTCAAGTGCATTAATTTGATAACTTATTAGGCCCATGTTCCATTGATCATAGTCATCTTTTCCACTGTATTCAATACTCCCTGAGGATCCTTCTTAACACAACACTGTTCACCACTACCAAGCTATCGGAATAAGCTTATGGCTGAAGCTAATATTTTATCTCTCCTAACTTCTTTCCTGAGCTCTGTGCCTTGCACAAGACTTTGAAAATGAACATACAGGGAATTATGATCAGTATGCAGAGTTTCAGGGATAAGAGAATGACAATTCTTTACTCATCCTCTTGCTCAGCTGTTTCTTGGAGGTGTTGCCATCTGACACAGAAAGCTGCAGCCTGGCACTTTGGAGCTTACTTTTCTTTTCCTTTGAGCTATAAGTGATGAGAGACATGTCAAGGAGAGGAGTTCACTGGCACCATTCCCAGATCTGGAAGCATAATGAAATAAAGTTTCATTCTGACTTGGTTGGAATTCTTATAGCTGAACATTTATGATTGCATCTAGGGCAGTTTGAACATCCACTTGCCTGGTAAGAGTGAAGCGCTCATCAACTAATTAACTCAGACCTTCATGCTGGCAACCCATGTCAGGGCCCCTCTAGGCAAATCATTTCTAAATAGAGCCAACAAGACCACAGGTCACAGGGGTGGAAAGAGCCCATCACATCTAGTGGCAGCAGCGTGAAACCTGTATTTCAGAAGCTACACCCTATGTGAAGAGTGCTATTAAAGCAAGAAATGGTCTGAAGCTACAAATATTGGTTCTGTCCTTAGACCTAGGCTTAGTGTTAAGGGTTCAATTGAGGCTCAGGTTCTGGTGTGTTATATTCGTATGGTTCATTGGCACTTTTTCTAGTATCCATAATAGTCATAGCCGAGTCATATTCTTCCAACTTTAGAGAGTGGTAGGCATCCAGTGTCAAAAGCTATATTCAATGAGCCAGGCTCAAACATCCCTGCGGAGTAAACATAAGAAGTTTTACAGAGACCTTATGAGTGATGCCTCTCTGTCCTTTCTAAAAATTCCAAAGAACTCCATAGATGATTATTTAACCTCTCTGGACCTTCGTTTCTTCATCTATAAAAGTGGAGTAAAGGTGCTTTCCTCACAGGGATGATGAATGAAAATTAAATTTGAGTAATGTCACTGTGTGAGTGATTAGTTAAATCCTACTGTGCTATGCAAGATAGTATGATTTTATTCCTTTGATGGAAACTTAATTTTTTCAAGTTGTGAAAAAATTGAGTGTCCAGCTCAGCTCTTTGTATGTGCTGCAAAAGTGCATGTGATGTCTCCTCAGATCCTCTCCTAAGTCCCAAGAAGTGACTCCAAGCCTGCTAGTAGTGGAGGTTACACACAGAAGAAAAAGCACTGTATTCAGAGCCAAGAGTCTGAAGTAAGATTCCCAGCTTAACCACCAGTAAAACTGCCATGTTTCCTCTCCAATCTTGAATATTATTGCTTTTCATGGATAATATATAGATAGTATCTACTGCATCTGACCCACAGAAGTTTTTAGAAAACCATGAATTAACAGATTCCATGTGCTTTGTGGATTATAACATGTGGTATTTCTATTATGATTTCAAATCTATTATGTCCTAACAACTAAGCCTTGCTCATTGGGAAGCAATAACTGGAAACCTGTTTCTAAAGTACTAGAAGCTCCAAGATGGTGATGTATCCTTTCCAGGTATTGGAAGTAAGTCAAGAGCAAATGATATTGTGCTTTTAGGCAGATGTCTGGCAGCATCCAGCAAGACAGTGACCTGCTGCAAGCAATCTGTGGCTTTTACGTTTGTAAGTCAAGATGTTCTTGGTCTCCATAGATGACCCACAGATCTTTCTGGACAACCAAGTCTTAACCAACTCTGTCTTTCTTCTTCTTGAAGATATTATAAAAGCTTTGAAAACAAGATACATATTCTTGGTTCTTCCATAAGCTAGTTCCCAATCACATCTTGATAGCTTTCTTCCCCACCCTTGCCCCAGTTAAGAAAATCACAACTCTGGGTTACATTTTCTGTTAAAAGAGAAGAAGGGGTGATTTTTTTTTCTTTTGTTATATCTGATTATATATTTACTGTAATTTACTAGCATCTTAGATCTTGAAAAAACCTGAGTCCTGGGATGGCAAATAGATTCCATCTGGTGACAATTTGGATATATTGACAGTGGCTGCCTTGACCCCTACATCTGAGGTCATTGGTCCCATCAGCAGCTAGGGGAGAGTAGCAGTGTGTGATTACTTTATTACAGGAAAGCAAGTGAGGCTCAGAGAAACTGATTGACTTGTTAATATGTCTCTGTTACAAGGTACCATGTTCACCTTTTCTTGGTTTCTCTGTTCAGTGAATGACCATATTTGCTGAATGCCTTCTGTATCAGGTCGAGGCCATGTCAGGATTTATGGCCATTTATGGATTAACCTATATGAAGGTTCATTTTTTATGGAGTCATTAGCACAAAGTTGAAATTGCCCAGAAAAGAGACCATGATTACAAAAATTTCCAACAAGCCGCATTTACTTATATAATCACTAATTCATTCAATTGTTCATTAGACATTCATTTCCATACCTATGTGCATAAAGAATATCCACCTTCAGAAAATGGTTCCTTGAAAGGCTGGTGCGAGAACAATTTGAAAGTAGCTGATGAAAACAAATTTGTCAGTGATGGCCGTTGCTTTCTGCCTTCCTCCCCTCAGTCTGTTGCTTTATATGGCCTTTCTTTATATGGCACAGATTTGAAAATGAACACCTAAGAAAAACTGAATCATGAAATAATTTAAGAGCTATATTCTGTTCAGGTTTTTCAAAGCATCTTACTAGGTGAAACCTAAATGAACCACTTTACCAGAGGTTTTAGAGCTGTTAGGTTATAACAAAAAAATGAATTTGCAACTGTGGTGACCAGGAACTGCTGGAATTTCTTATCACCTGGGTAGAGGTATTGTAGGGTAAGGAAAAATGTCAGGCTTTTCTGCCCTCCCGCCATCAGGATAGATGATGGATCCTTGCAGTCCTGAATGCATGCCTGATGGCGGGCACCTGGAGTAGGGTGTGGGCATAGGTACATGGGATTCACCTGGGCTAAGACTGTGCTTTTAAGGGCGGCGTCATGCGGATGCCAGAAGAAGCCAAGAAGCTGAGAAAGAAGCAGGAGAAGCAGGAGAAGCCGAAGAGAAGCAGAGAGAGAAGCCCAGCAGAAGCTGAGAGAAGGCAGGAGAGCCCAGATAGTGAGTGTAAGGGCCAGACTGGCCACAGTGCAGGTTTTCTGATCCCATGCAGACCGGGTAAAGGAGGAGTCAGAGTCCTCAGTAGTTTTGCAGGTTTTTTATTTGGGGTTCACCAGGCATATGGCAGGCAGGGGTGCTGGCTGGGGGGCTGGGAGGCCTGCCAGCCTCCCAGCCCCCAGCAAGTCTTCACTCTATCTGGGCTCTCTGGCGTTCTCTGCTTCTGCTTCGGCTTCTCCTTCAGGTTCTGCTGCTGGCTGGCTGGGGCTGCTGCTGCTACTGCTGCTGCTGGCGTCCCCCCGTGACGCCGCCCTTAAAAGCACAGTCTTAGCTCAGCTGAATCCCATCTACCTATGCCCACACTCTATTCCAGGTGCCCGCCATCAGGCATGCATTCAGGACAAGGATCCATCATCTATCCTGATGGCGGAAGGACAGAAAAGCCTGACATTTTCTTTACCCTACAGTCCACCCCCTCAGGGTTTTCTGCCATACAGTCTTTATCAGTCTCTATGTACCAATTATAAACACATGTCTCTTGGCAATATGAACACTGCAGCCATGGCCCACAAAAGTAAATGAAATACATCACAATATAACAAAATACAATGGAACACAAATACAACAGAACACAAATAAGTCCAGGCAGGGCCCCAACCTAGCGCAAAAGACAATTATTGGTACCAGCAGATGAGCCACCAAATCTGCTGCCGAAGGCACTGCTCATACGAGGGAGGGGAAATCACACACGGCATCTGCTATAACATACCAGGAGCCGTCAGGCTTCCTGGCCTTCTCTGGCTGTAGTCTAGGCTACAAGGCACACACAGCATCCACCCCCAGGATGCACTAGCTCTGGGATTGGCAATTTTATTCTGTTGGGGGTAATCGCCAACCCTCAGGGTTTCTGTCTGCAGTCGCTCCAACACTCGGCCTTCATGGCCACCCATGCGACTCACAGACCCCTGCTCTCAAGCCAACCCACTGCACAAGCACATGGGTTGGGGATCCAAACTTTGCATTCGGCTTGGGCTCCACCCCAAGCCACATTCCCCACCCGTCCCCCAAGGACAGGTTCCTCAGCTCCTCACCCTCACTCAAGAATGAACAGGGCATCACCCACAGGTGATTTTACGAGACTCACAGTTCTTCAGCATACCCAGGCTGCTTAACAGCCACTCAGGGCTTCTCAACTTAGCATCAGTACCAGCTTTTGCTTTCTTAGTTGGCTTTTCTCCTCCACCTGGCTGCTGGGCATGCACAGGCTGCTTTTGGCCATCAAAGCCCACTGGCCACCCCCAGATTCCCATCTCCTGGGGTTTACAAACAAAACTGTTCCACCCCCTGGGTCCCAAAACATATCAACCTGCAAGGTCCTCCGCCTTCTGGCGGGATTGTCAGTCCAAGTTTATAAGTCCATGTCCTTTGGCCTCTCCCTGCGTCAGCAGCGGCCTGCTGCCTCAGGGGTCATTGGCTGGTCCTTTCCGGTGTCGTTGGCTGGTCCTTTCCGGTGTCGTTGGCTGGTCCTTTCCGGTGTCGTTGCCTGGTCCTCTCGGGCGTCTCCTCCATGTGAGGTCTCGTCCCACAACTCCGGACCGTATCCACCTTCTGTGCCGCCATGGTGCCTCCAGCGTCATCACAGGCAAACAGTCTGTTCTCCTTAGTCCCTCCAGGTCTTCGGAGGGCTCCAATACCCGTCCGCATGGATCTTGCCGACTTACGCCAATTGTAAGGGCCAGACTGGCCACAGTGCAGGTTTTCTGATCCCATGCAGACCGGGTAAAGGAGGAGTCAGAGTCCTCAGTAGTTTTGCAGGTTTTTTATTTGGGGTTCACCAGGCATATGGCAGGCAGGGGTGCTGGCTGGGGGGCTGGGAGGCCTGCCAGCCTCCCAGCCCCCAGCAAGTCTTCACTCTATCTGGGCTCTCTGGCGTTCTCTGCTTCTGCTTCGGCTTCTCCTTCAGGTTCTGCTGCTGGCTGGCTGGGGCTGCTGCTGCTACTGCTGCTGCTGGCGTCCCCCCGTGACGCCGCCCTTAAAAGCACAGTCTTAGCTCAGCTGAATCCTATCTACCTATGCCCATACTCTATTCCAGGTGCCCGCCATCAGGCATGCATTCAGGACAAGGATCCATCATCTATCCTGATGGCGGAAGGACAGAAAAGCCTGACATTTTCTTTACCCTACAGTGAGGATTTGCTGGGGGCTGGGAGGACTGCCAGCCTCCTGGCCCCCCAGCACCCCTGCCTGCCATATGCCTGGTGAACCCCAATAAAAAACCTGCAAAACCACTGACTCTGACTCCTCCTTTGCCCGGTCTGCTGGATCTGAAGACCTGCACTGTGTCCATTCCTGCCTTTATAGGTATAAATAACAGTGGATAGCAATATCTCTTAGCCCAAAATTTCCCACTGTGTGTGCATTCTCATCCCTGGCAAGACTGTCCTTAGAAACTCACTCTTTGTCACTTGTTTCAAGGTCAAAGCAATATCAGGAACACTCATTTGGTGGTTATAAAAATAATGTTCTCTATGTGCTAGACATATACATATTCATATATCTTTGTAGTAGAATTTCCCAAATATTTGTTTTATTCTTAATGCAGATATTATTTTAAAATTCCCACATACCATAATCTTTCAAGATACAAGTTTTTATGGAAGAGTGTATCCGTTATGCACAAAGGATGGAGGGTGGGAATTAGGGAGACATCAGCACAATGCTCAGCCTCCATCCCTATTCTAACAGTTTCAGTGGTGTGATACAAACTATGTCAAAGACATTATGTCCCCTTTCACAGATAAGGAAATGGAGACATTGAGAGTTAACTTATTATCCATCTAATAGGTGCAGAGTGAAGTTCAAGTCCAGGTCGTCTGATTCCCAACCTGTGTTCTTTTTATTGACATTTAGTGGCTCTATTGCAGACTCACTACCTGTGTGTTGATTTATAGCTAACATACTAGAAAAGTAATCTTCAGCCTGCATGTTCATTCCTCTCAAGGTGTGAAGACTTTTCAAGGGAAAGATAGTTTAGAGGTAATCCATTTCCTAATTCTCAATTTCTACACATACATTAAGATCAATCATCTTGAAAATAGCATTGCTATACACCCTTTCTTAACAGCCTTCTCCCTCTTGATAAAAAAGGTTCCTCCTCTCACCTTCATCAGAACTTAAATGGCAGTTTTTCCAAAGTGTATTAATGTTTTCTAAAGCCAAACAAAGAAACTTGTGAGATTCTTTAAATCTAGGTCTATAAGTGGGTCCTATCTATTAAGAGAGATCCCCAATGAAATATTCCTTTTGGGTTTAATAACCAGGAACATTTGTAATATATTTGTTTTAATTAGTGTATAGTGTATATTAGTAATGTTTGTACTATTCAATAAAAAAGAATTTTGTTACAGCTCTCTGTTTATAGAAAAAGTATTTTTAATTAGATTTAGTGTGCACATATACCCACACATATACATATGTGTTTTTTTTTTCAGAGACAAATAGTGTATGATTAATAGTTGGCTTTTAAGTATAAAATTCTATTACAACAAGATTCTGTATGAGTGGAATTGAGATGGGTTGAGAAGATAGGAATGTGAGTTCTAGGATGACGATTGTTAAACAGTCACTCATGGGCCTATTCTTAGAAATAAAATTTTGCTGGAACACAACCATGCCTATTAGTCCATGTGTTTCTATGACTGCTTTCATACTACAGTGGAGCAACTATGACAGAGCCTGTTGAAAAGCCTGAAAAAGTATTACCTTTTACATAAAGTTTGCTGAACTGTGTTAAAGGAGAAAAATGATGCTATAAAATTTCCACCATTGATTAAAAGCTTATTCCTGTATTTTTAAATGAGCTATGATGGGTACCACTATTGTATGTATATTCAAAGAAACAGTTACAAGAGTGATGTAACAGTTTATTTTTAAAATATCAATATTGTAATACAAAGAAATTTATTCTTTGCAAGTATTTCAACTTTGATGAAAAAATTTCAACCATCAACTTAAAAATATGTGAAGAGGTACATAGATTTTTTAAAAATAGAGATTCAGGAGATCACTCCCCTAGACACAGGATCAGGGATGTGTTTCCCATAGCTAGGCCATCCTAATGATGGATGGAAGCTAGTTTCCTTCTCACAGAGCAAGCTGAGCTCCATGTGAGTACCTCAGCCCTCAATCAAGCTGTCTTCCTATAACCTTAAGGGGCAACTGATGGAAATATGGGGCTGTAACAGAACATTTTCAAAGAATGGTCTCTTAAATGTCTGGACTCAGTATTACAGATCAGAAAAATCCTTCACAAGTAACTGCATTGTTGCTTCTATAAGCCAGCTAGGAGGAAAAGAGAACAGCAGTGCCCTTTGAGGAGGTGGAAGGCTCCTGAGCAAAACGTACCCGTGGAACTGTTAGGAGGCTGGCTGTGCCTCCCTGCACTGTGGGTTGCCTCACATAAGTGGATATTTAAACCTGCATGGTAATGTTAATACATGTCATGGATTGAATTGTTTCCTCTCTCAAAAAAAGATATGTTGGTCTTAACTCTCAACACCTCAATTTATGACCTGATTTGGAGATCACAATGAACTGAAAATAAGGTCATTAGAATGATCCCTAATTCAATATGACAACTGTCCCTATAAAAGGGGGACATTTGAACGCAGGGACAGATGTGCATTGATGGAAGATGATGTGAAAAGACACATGAAAAAGGAGACCATTTGCAAGCCAAGAGTGAGACCTGAAACAAATTCTTCTCTCACAGCCCTCAGGAGGAATCAGCCTTGCTGAAACCTTGATTTCAGACTTCTGACCTCTAGCACTGAAACAAACTTCTTTTGTTTAAGCTACGCAGCCTCTGAGACTTTGTTACAGCAGCTTTATCAAAAATACTGTGCATTCAACAACTTGAGTTCTTTTAAAGGACTTTCCAAAGCTCAGTGATTTTTCATTGTCCATCAAAACACCAGTTGTTATCAGAGGCATTAGGACAGAGGACTAGAACCAGGTAGACCTTGTTGTGACCCTCTACCTCCTTTTTTCACCTTAGAGCTATTTAGTGGCACAGTTAAGATCAAAAACTCGAGCCAGAGCACTTGGGTTTAAATCCTACCAAGTGTGTCCCCAGGACCTGAACATCCTCACTATCTAAATAGAAGATTTATTGTACCTACCTTATTAGGTTATTATGAGGCCCAAATAAGTTAGTAACATGTAAAACTCTTAATGGTCAGTGTATAATAGGTGCACAACAGTTAAATCTTCATTGTGTTATTGGGGTACCAAAAAGAACAAGCTCTGCCTTAACACTATCCCAGATCCATGAATTGCCTACTGCTTCTCCCCAAGAAGTCTGGAAATTTTTTGTTAAATGACCATATAAATGTTTGAAGTGTTTCAACTGCATTTTTTAAGTTTTATCATTTTATTAAAGCAACATTGGTTTATAATACTGTATATGATTCAGAGGCATTGTATTTTCTCTTGTTTTATCCTGTTTTATTCTTAGGAAGGCTAATATTTGAGAATAGCTAGCATGCCTTATTAATTCTTAAAAAAAAAAGTATGTTCTCTGGCACCAGTTGGCAGTTAAATTTTGTCAGTCACTGAAGATTATGGATTAACTCATTGACCTTTTTACCCTTCAAGCTAATTAGCCATTGGTCAAATATGGCTAGTCACAGAAACCAAGCACAGCTGACCAAACAGATTTCAAAGAATAAATTCAGTGAGTAAATAACGCCAAGCTTAGATACCTCAGTAATATTGTTTTTCTAAATCACTGGAATCTCAATTATCTTTCCTTCCCAGCTAGAGTTGGAAGTGTGGTATTTACAACCCTTCAAAGCAATAGGAAAAATAGGACTAATTAAACCAGCTATCGTCTCCCTTCCTAAGTGTCCCCTGCCCCATTTAAAATTATTTTGTCACTTATGTCCTCAACTAACTGTCCCAGTTTGACTTTAAATAACTTAAGTGTATCCTTTGGGTCCCGTATTTAACAAACCTCTCTCAAAGGGAGACTTCCCAAGCTGAAATACAGTTTTTCTCAATTTAATTTAATTACCACTACCTGCCAAGATTTTCTCACACCTCCATAAAGCACCTTAAACAGTTCATGCCTCACCTCGGTGTTAAGGATTATTAAGTACTTATAGATAATTATCATATCCTTTTAGTGTTTGGTGAAACTCAATATTTTTAGGGATTTCATTCTTACTGAAAGAAGACCTCTCTAAGTAGTCTTTCTCAAGCTCTTGTCATTTGAAATTATTCTCACTCTGTAATATAATAGATACATCCTCACCAGGCTATTCTCAGTAGTTGCAGGGAGGGGAATCCCTGGGGCAGGCACCCCCACCTTGATTTGACTGCTAGAATTGTATGTCCATCTGGTGTGTAGCTCTGTTGAGCACTAGGGAACTAGAATAGCAAGGTTCTGCCTTTCCCCCGATTTCTCCTCATATGGGCATCCTTGGGGTATATACCCATATTTTTCTGCTTAACCTCTGCCTCTTCCTCATTCTTCAGGGCAGATTTTTGTAGCAAAAGGGATTCCAGATTGAGTGACCAAATTCGATATTCATTGCACAACCACATTCAAAAGTCAGGGTTTTGGTTTTTGTTCTTGTATTTGGGAAAACAGAAACTTGCATTTCATAGGAGTAGAAAAATGTGATCATTTTGCATTATCATCATTGATAAAATGAATTCAGAGTGTATAGCACTGTGCTTGGTAATTGGGTGAATCCAAAGACAATATAATCTGTACTTTGTTCTCAGGATCTTAGAAAACAATCAAAAGCTTAAAAGATAGCAAACCATACTGAATAGTATTACTTAACTAAAAGCAGAATTTTAAGCTTCAAGTAGACGAAGTTCCAGGTCACCCATTTTGTAGCTAATACATTTGGAAATATATCCCATGGTAAAGAGCACTGTACTCCACACTTGCGTGAGCTTTCCTTAACCAAGTTATTATATGTGATACCGTTGTGGCACCTATCTAAATAAATTATTATGAGGTTTATTGTAGAAATTGAACTGCATCTATCTATCTATCTATCTATCTATCTATCTATCTATCTATCCATCCATCCATCCATCTATCTTGTTTGACAGTAAAATTATCAAGAAATACTGCTCAGTAAACAAGGAAGTTATGATGTATGATGCCTGGTGTGTGTATGTGTATATTTGAGATGTATGAGTATACTTTTATGTGTTTGCATATATATGGGAAAAATCTGTAATCTGAATAAGACAGTATCAAGAATGGGCAATGCTGGAGAATAAGAGAGGAGAACCCAGAAGAGAATCTTTCTGATCTTTGTCTGTACCATGGTTTTACTAGAAGCATCCATTGACATTCATGTTTATTTTAATCATCAAAGTGAATTCTTCAAAATTAAATGTTTTGATAAAATAATAGTAAAAATTAAAACCCCATACAGTATTATCAATGATAATGAAGTGTTTGCTCTTGGCTTTAATTATTGGAGAAATATAATTTAGAATTTTTTTTTAAATATTTAAAGCAGAGAGTGTCATCCTTTGATATACATTACAATCATCTGTTGGCACTTAAAACTTAATCCTGGCCCCAGGATCACCTTGACTTTGTGAATCAGAATTGTAAGTGAGACATACATAGGTGTGTTTAAAAACAACACCTTCTCCCACCACACACACACACACACACACACACACACACACACACACACGCCATCCACCACCAAAACAATAAGAACTTCCTTAACAGCAATAACTCCCTATGATGTGTACCATTGTAAAGCCTACCTAGAATGAGAGAGGAAATTACAGATGACAAGAACTATCCTGTGAAGAAATAGAAATCTTATATTAGGTTGATAAACTACACATTATGTTAAAAAAAAAAAAAGGAAAATTTTAGCACCAAATGGAAAAAAGAAAAACTAGAAATGGTAGTGTGGACATTCAAGGAAAAATCAATAATCCAAAAATCTTTAAATGGGACAAAGAATCATACATAGCTAAAAAGTTCAAACTAATAAAGTTGTAATCTTTACTTATATCAATATCATCAAAATATAAAGAAAAAGCTAGAAATCCAAGAAGAAATAGATAAAAAACCCAACTGATAAAATGCTTTATTACTACAATATAATGAAATATGATGTATAGAATATGATGTAATGAAATTTTGTCAACTAGTAGGTGGTATGTAGTGAATTGGCACCTTACACTGAAAATATGTATTCTTTTCAAGCATCTGTGCAACTTTTTAAAAAATGTGTCACTTACCTGACCATACAGCCTAAATAAATTCTGAAAGTAGCAGACTTTTAAATAACTATTGAATCAAAGAAAAAAATCAATTAGAGGTTATTTAGAAAATAAAAAATCAATTAGAGGTTATTTAGAAAATAATGACAGTGAGAACATAGTATGAGATACAGCCAAAGCTGCCCCTAAAATCATTAATTTAAATCATTAGTTTTATAGAAAAAATGAAAATAAATGAACTAAGAACTCAAGCTATAAAGTAATAAGTAAAAAATTGAAGGAGAGAGGAAAAATGTAATAAAAGAATAATAAAGTAGGAAATAATAGAAGCAGCAGTGAATCAAAGAAATACTCATTAAATAACCAGTAACCATTGACAAATTTATTGAAGAAAAGCAGAAGAAACATGAATTAACAAAATTTTAATTGAAGAAGAGAATAAGACTTTGTTAATACAATTGATGAGGCAATTTATTAGTAATAGATAAAACTCAGCATGTGCATGTGCACACACAAACAAAATAATTCTAAACCACCTAGGAATATATTTGTAGCAGAACATTTTAAGTTGCTAGCAAAATAAAATATCTTTCTTTATTGGTTGAGATATGTTTTCATACAATATATGAAAATGAAATGCAATATGAAAATAGTAATATGTATCCAGAACTTAAAAATCTCTAAGATCTTTGACCCTTTATCATGTGGTTTAAGTAAGCATCAGAAATGTGAAAAATATTCTTTCCTTGAAAGAGTTTAGGATATTGTGGAGTGCGCTGATTATGTTAATGTTTATATGGGGAAATGCACAAATAGAATTATTTCCTCTAGAAAAAAAGTTCATAAATATGAACCTAAATAATTCTGGGAGACTTCACCCCAATGTTAACATTTATTTGAATGTAAGGATTATAAGTGATCTTTATCTTATTCCTATTATTTCTGTGTATTTTCCATATATTCTCATTGGAATAGCAATCTTCTATAAATGGAGAATCAGATTGCTAAAGCAAAGGGAGAAATTTCAATATAAAAGGACAGAAAAGCATTACACAGGAAAAATCATATACAAAAGGCATGTATGTATATAACATACCAAGACTGAGGATGCCACAAAACCTTAACGTTCACAGCATGGGGCATATACCTTCCATATCTTTGAAAGGGGTATGGATGTATGGATGATAGTTGGAGCGAGAAAATATTATCTTGGAAATGCTCTTTTCAAAACCTGACACCTTTGGTGTCCAAGTTCTTCCATCACAGGCCTTTTATCATTAATCCGTAGGCAGTCATCTGTTCCTTGCCAGATGCTTGATTCCCTACCAAACACCTTTTACCCACCAAGAGACACTGGCTTCTTTCTTTTCCTCCTTTTGTAGCTCTATCCTTTCTGTGAGTGAGGTTCTGCAAGCGGTCAGTACCCTTCCTTTACCAGAAGCACAAAGTTTGACCAACACTCCCCCTGGTGGCAATTTAACAAATCTCCAAAAATGACTTACCCAAGAGCCAGGGCTGATAACCAATGCCTGCCTGGGTTAATTGACATATTTGTTAATGAGGCATGTTACTGGGCTCCACCTTAGAGATGTGGGCCCAAAATATGCACTCCTTTATAACAAGCATCCCAGATGATTCAAACATTCAAGTGTGGAATCTATTAACCTAGCTTATATATCCTGAGTGTTGTAGAAAAAGGAGGCCTCATGAGAAGAAACAGATTTTTGTAAACTAACGTACTATTAATTTGTTAAAAGAGGAGAGGTCAGAGGAGTTTGTATTAATTTCCTACCATGAAAATGTGAAAGAATGTTAACTGCTACTTATTATTCTCTATACTGCCTGCAAATATTTGGGAGTATAAATTTCAAAAGAACAAGTTAAACTGGAACACTGTTGTTTTATCATTCTCCATTCATATTTTCAAACATCCTCCCTATCTTAGATCTTTGTCTCCAGTGTTCAGATAGCCAACCCATTTGAAATAACCTGCTGATTTAATCAACGTGCTGTTATGATTCTAGATGGTCAATGGGCCTCTTAAATAAAACTGGCCCTAATTCAGACTGGTGTTTCTATTCTGATCCCTTTTGTAAATAATTTGTTTCATGGTCAAAGTTTCTTTTCATTATTTCTCTGTAGTCTTTGGTCATCCCTTTCTCTGCTTTTTTCTTGGAAACTGTCAAATGGCACAATCATTTTATTTACTGGTGTTAGTCATACATTCAGGGAAGAGGGGACTGTTTATATTAATATCAGCATATTACTCAAATCATTTATCATTTATATATAAAGTTTTAGAGAGTAAGTTTGTCATCATTATTGATTGAAGGAGAAAAGCGCTTTCTTGTTGTGGTACCACAGAGTTGCAGTTGTCATGGCTGCTTCTGCTTAGGGAAAATAGCCTTGGTTATGTCTGCAACAGCATTATTTGGAGGGTAGTATATACAGAGCACATTTTCAAGAGCCTGCTTGAAAAACCTGTGGTCCTGATATCTAGTGCTACACAAAAGACTCCAAATATAAATAAACTTCAAGCTGACCCATAGATTTAGGTCTGATTCCCATTGTGGCATGGCTTCTGCCATAATGAACGATGGAAGGGAGACGAGATAATGTAAGATCTGAATGGAGTTGCATTCTGAAAGGCAGGCAGCCAGAGGTCCTGAGAATTAATGGAGGAACTACAGAAAAAAATATGACTCTATTACACCAAGCACTTTCCTATTTTCCTTTCTACTGCCTCACTGAGATGATTTGGCAGAGTTTAAAAATAAATGAACTGTATTCATTTTTCCTTCAGAGCTTTGCTTTAAAGCCATACTGTAAGGAAAAAAAAAAAAAAAAGAAATACTAACACCTGCAGTATGAGGAATCAAGACATGAAAATATAAGCATTTTTCCAGAAGTATATATTTAATAGCCCACTACTCCTTATGTGAGGAGATAGGCCTGTAACCAATTAAGGTCGTGTCATACAGGCAAATGTGATACTTCAGAGAGATGATAATGATCTGCTAGAAAATTCAGAGGAAATGTGATTTTGGATGCGTGTCATTCGCATTTGATCCTTTCTACTGTTACCTTTATGCTGCAACATATATGATCAGGTTTAGAATTTTTACAGATACTCAATTCCAATTTTCAGTACTGCCCAGAGACAGGATTCTTGTGTTGCCATCTCATTTATATTGTTACTTGCTTTTCACATTTTTTTTTTAGCTGCAGAATCCTTATTTTATTTATTTATTTTTAAATATTTTGTTTTATATAATTCTTACGTCATTTTTCATCTTTGCACAATGTATGCATTTTCATTATGGTTATATTCCCCATACAATTGCACCCCCACCCCCTTATTTTGACTCTAGTCCTTCCTTTCCCCCGTCCCCACCCATAGTGTGTCTCTGGTTTGTAGTTGCTTGTTGATTTTGATTTTTACTTTGTATTGATTAGTCTTTTTCCTGGTCTCTTATTTAGGTTTTCTAAATTCCTGCTATGAGTGAGACCATCTGGTTCCGGTATTTTTCTTTTTCTTTCTGACTTATTTCGCTGAGCATGACCCCTTCTAGCTCCATCCATGTTGCTGCAAACTGCATGTGTTTATCTTTTTTGATTGCTGAGTAATATTTTTCAAAGAGTGGATACTTCCATGAAAAGTATAGCACTGTGATAGAAATGAGGTTGGACTTCTCAAGCTTCCTTCCCCTGAGCTCTCATGCCAGCGCCTCCCGCTGTTAGAAAATGGTCTTAGAGGAGAAAGAACAAGGTTTCTTCTCTGTAACCTACAGGGAAAATGCCTTTAATTATTCATGCATTCTTTGATCGTACACATATTTAGTCAGGGCCTATTGTAAGCCAGAATCTCTTCTTGGAACTAGGTATGGGAGATGCAGCAACAAATAGAAAAAGGAAGGAACCTGCTCTCAGGGAGACGAAGACGAGGAGATAGCCAGGCAACCAGGAGGAGTTGTTGCTACAAAGAGAGTAAAGAAGGGCAGCCAGAGACATGGATTCCAGGGAAAGCTTGAATGTGGGGAGATTGAAGGGAACTCTAATATGTGAGGAGGTAAGGTCTAAGAAACCTGGCTGTCCAGAAAGTGTGGCCACATCCAGAGCTTGATAGAGTGTTTCAGGTCAAGAAGTCAAGAAAGTTCCTGAAAGCCCAGAGGCTGCAGGGGTATCTGAGGAATACCCAGTGACATTCACAGGAGCACAGGGTGAATCAGGGACATGGAAGCTGAGAGGTCAGCAGCAAATATGCCATGCTTAAAATTTTATATTTCTCATGTTTATTTTAAATTAACTTTTACTCTGGTTTAATTATAAATTATTAAACTCCTATGATTAAATTCTTTATATCGTTATTATATAGACTTCCAAAATTACTTTGAGGTAACTCCCATATATGATGCCTAAACATAGGTCCATTCAAATAAAAGCTCAAGCTCACATGTAGAGGGAGAACAACTGTGGATGTTATATATAGTGGGATTGAGAATTTAAAATGTAGTTCTGTGTTTAAAAAAAAGAATATATGATGGCTTATATATTTCTGATTAAAGGAAAGCTATCCATTCTTAAGGGAGGAAACATCTAAAATAATCTCTAAACACAATGCAATTAATAATTGCAAGCATTAATAATTCTCTTCATGAATATTGAATGCCTAATATATGCAAAGTATACAGAGTACAGATACTCTAGGGAATACAAACCTTAATCAGGCATAAATTTTGCCTTCTGGGAGCTTGCAGTTTAATAGGGTATATAATAAATATACAGAAATAGCTATTCTATAAGGCTAGAGATATAAATATAACATTTGTTTTCAAAGTATCTGGAAACAGACTTTCAAAGAACTTGGTTTCACCATGGAAGCATTTCAAGATTAGGGAAAGAATTGAGTCATGTTTGTAGCCTCTCCATAATCCTGGGATTCCCAGAAGCAGGACAGCAGGGCAGGTTCTTAGGCTGGCATCCTTTGCCCTCACTTGCCTCACACACATGCTGGTCCTCATTCATGTCAGAGGTGAATCTGTGTCCTGAGCCCGAGATTGCAGGTCTTCTGCATTGTGAGCTAGAGCCAGCAGTTGGAGATCAGGTGTGTAGGAGGCAAATTGACATTGCTATAAAATTTGAGTCGTGCTTTTATTCTTTTAAAATATGTTTTGTGTCTAATTCAAGTTTATAGGTGAAAATAGAAAATGTAGGCATCACCAATGGAAAAATGTCTATAATCCATCCATCAAAAGAAAAACTCTGTTAATATTTTGGTCTATATATATATACTCTGAGACATTTTCCTCTGTGTATGTGTATGGGGAAAGGACTACATCATCTAAACTGTTCTGTGGTTCCCTTCTCTCACCTTGACGGTTAAGACTTGTAGTTCAATGATGTCATTAGTAATTGCTACATGACACTGTAGTGTACAATTGTATTATTATTTAATCAATTTTCTAGAGTTGACACAGATTTTTCTGAATTAGAATCAATGCTGGAACTGAATTTTAAAATACATCTTTTCACATGTTTTTCAATTTTCTTTGAAACTTCTATAGCAGTGGAGAGAGCAGTGGTTTTTGTTAACCATCCTAGTTTTAAGTGAATCACACACATACTCAAAACCTTTATTTAAGACCTTTGTTCAGTGGCTCTAAGGGCACTTTAAAGCATTGATGTCATAAATTTTAAATCCTCTTTGTTTCTTCTTTTTCCCACACTAGCCCGCCCTATTAATTCCCTTAAATCAATAACCCAAGCCAGAACACAGATGGCATTTTCAGGTCCTTCTAGTTACTCAAAACCTACCTCATCCAATTCTTATCTAAGTTCTTTAAGTAGTGTCTCCTAAAAAAATGCCCTGAGATCTTATGCTTATCTTCCATCCTCTTATTTCTTCTGATTCATGCCACTAACTCTGGATCACTAAAGAATTTTTGCTCTTAGGAAGCCCTGCTCTGCTTGGAATCCACTCTACTTTCTTTTTTTTTTTTTTTTTTTAATAGAGGCATGTTTATTTATTTATTTATTTGTTTGGTTGGTTGGTTTTTGTTTATACATGCACTGGGTACAGTCAGAAGCGCGGGAGGGTGAGAGAATTCACCAGAGCCAGAGCGGGGAGCAGAGCAGGCAGAAGGACCGAAGGACACTGCTGAGGGGAGCAGCGGGCGGCAGAAGAGGTCTGCACGCCATGTGGGACCCTCCTCTGGTGGCCGGGGAGCAGCCGGGGATCGAACCATCGCCGCAGAGGCTGCGGGCAGCTTCGCAACCCAGCGCTCAACCGCTGCGCCACCGGGGAGGCCCGGAATCCACTCTAGAGCGGGAAGCCAATTGCAGCTGGAAATTTCCCTCAGTCACAGCTTAAAGTTATCTGGCACAATGTGATTATTTTCGGAAAAATTGCAAAAGCCATTCCACCAAAGAGAAGCATGTTTGCAAGTATAGATTAGAAAATCATTTCCATTTAGGAAGCCTAATTTAATTAAGAGACAATTTTTAAGTTATGAAAGCTTTTCCTGCTGAGTCAGGGTTTTTTGCTTCTTGGCTACAATAGAGCAGGTAGTTGAAGTTGAGACTGACTCCAAAGACCACTATGTGCTTGGCTGCATCCAAGTTCAGAATATCAAGCACTGTGCTGAAACTGATGGGCAGAGGGTATTTTGTTAAATTCTCATTAAAGCACTATGTTGGACTTCTTTTTTCAATTAAGATATTTAAACTTTAGATTCCTTAGAAAAACATACTTAAAAGCCATCAATTCTCTGTCTTTCTTACAGAAAAGGATATTCATAAATATCACCAAACTATAAAAAAAGAAAAGATTTTTGAGAAGTTACATTTCCTGGGATTAATGATGTTGTTTCTAAGGGAAAAGTACATTAGTGAGACTGAAGAAGAGTTTGTAATAAGTGCAGTTTATTTTATCACTGCTCCTGATAATCTCCAAGGATTTGATGAATTAAAACTCCGTAAATTTCATTCAAATTATGTAAACACTGACTATAGTAATTAATAACATTAGCATTACTCCTGAAAGTTAAAGTTGGGATTTTAGAACAATTGATTTTGGTTGCTTTTCTTCCTGTATCCTCCACTAGACTGGAATTTTCACAAAACCGGAGTCTCTGCCAGTCTTATTCATACTGTGTCCCTGGTTCTCTGCAAGCACAGGCTAAGTTTGCTAAATTAATGTTTGCATGCAAAAGAATGATTATTTTGTGTTGCATACTCTTCTCAGGAGATACAAGAAGAGGGAGAAATTTGATGCTCAACCTAAAAAGATTATAATACTGTAAAATATATGTTTCTAACCCACCTGATTTATGAAATTATTATCATACCTTGTAGCGTGATTCTCAGTAGAAAATCTATTTTGTCTTCACTCATATTTACACTCTTATCACCCTTAATATACATCATCAATACACGTATCCCAAGGACTTTTTAAAAAATGTTATTAAGTACTATTGCATTATAACATTATGTAAGCTTCAGGAATACATCATTATAAATCAACACCTAAAAATATTACATTAACTTCACCACTAAAATTCCTGTTCTTTTTCTGTTCACCATATTCTTATTCTGTTTGACCCCTGTTATCAAATTACCCACCTTCATTCCCCCAGAACTTTCTGATCATCACTAATTTGATCATATAGTCTTAAAGTTTACTTTGGGTTTAATTATTTTTTTTTTAGTTTATGTACCAGATATGAGTAAAATCGTATGGTGTTTGTCTTTCTCTGTCTGACTTATTTCACTAAGCAAAATACCCTCTAAGACCATTCATGTTGTTGCAAATGGCAAGACTTTGTCTTCTTTATCTGAGTAGTATTCTATTATGTATATATACTACCTCTTCTTTATTCATCTATAGATGGGCACTTTGGTCATTTCCATAACTTAGCTATTATAAGTAATGCTGCAATGAACATGGGAGTGCATATATTTCCTTGAGTTAATGTTTTTGTATTCTTCAGGTAGATACCCAAAAGTGAGTGATTGAAATGTGAGAAATTTTGATTTTAATTCTTTGAGGACTCTCCACACTGCTTTCCATTAATAGCTGCTCCAATTTACAATCCCTCATCAGTGCACAGCAGTTCCTCTCTCTACATCCTCTCCAGCACTTCTTTATTGTCTTTTGGAGAATAGCCATTCTTGCATCCAAGTTCTTCATTAATGAGTATGTTATATGTATCTATGTGTGACACAGGCAACTTTTTCACAGCATATTTAATTGTCTCCAGGTGTCACAAGAAATTAAAAAATAGTTTTCAAAACTCTCGGTAAGTCAATGTGGTAAACGCTGGGCTAGATGATCTGCATCATTGTTTCCCCAAATGCTTGTCAGTGAGCTCTTAGTAACTGATCAGCACAGGATAAAGAGCCAGCACCACAGTGGAAATATATGTCATTAAGCACACAGTTCAGTCCATAGCTTTTTCTTGGTGAGACTTCCTCAATGAAGGAAGCAGTGCACTGACTTTCATTCTCATGCAACCTCTTTATTTCAGAGATGAACACTAATCCCTAACTACAAGTCATCATCAAAGTCTTGTTCAGTTCAAGGAATTTCCAGATTGCCTTTTAGGGGCAGAATTTTTAGTTTGTTAAATGGTTACTTCTTAAATAAACAATTAAATGTTTATATAATAATTAATATAAATAATGTAATCCATTATATAAAAAGGTGAAGATGGTGATATGTCAAATAGTAACAATGTCAGAAGAGTAGATTCAAAGAGCTTGAGGTGGAAGCAAGTTTGGTATGCTTATAAAAGAAGCAAGGCATCTAGTGTAGCTAGAGAGTGGTGAATACATACTAGAATGATTGTACAAGCCTCATAGAGTAGGGTCAGAACTTTGGCTTTTGTTTTCAGTGAGGCAAGGAACCACTGAAGGGCTGTAAACACAAGAGTGATGTGATTTGGACAGGCTTTAGAGTCAAAGATGTGTCTGGGTTTTGATGGGCAAGATTTGTGGAGGTAGGGAAAACTGGGGAGGAACAGATTGAGGAAAGGAAAGAGGAACAAAGAATCAAATTTAGACCTGTGGATGTGAGAAATGCCTGGCAGACATTCAAGTGTGAATGTAGAAAGAACAGTGCAATAGATGTATCTCAGTCCAGGAAGAGGTTGGGATGGAGATGTAATTTGGAAATTTTCCACATATAGGTGCTACTAGATCAATAATGGTTATCACTCAGGAAGTAAGTAAAGATAGAAAAGAGATCCAATTACCAAACCAAGGTCACTCCAACAGTTAGTGGTCAGGAAGATGAGAAAATTCAGCAGCGGAACTAAAAGAAGATAGATGCTGGGAGTTAAGAAGTACAAACAACAAGAACATAAGTGAATAAATTATGAATGCCAAGAGAAGAAAGACTTTTTGGGAAAAGGCAGTAATCATCTGTTTCAAATGCTATTGTAAAATGAAGATTGTAGATTATCTATAAGATTGGTCTTATGGAGGTCATTGGTGCCCATGATTAGACAGTTTCAGTTCTAATTCACTGCTTGATTAGGGGAGTTATCTTGCAATTGGTTTTAGCTTTTTAGTGAAATGAGCTCAAAGTTATCTGATGAAAACTGAGGAGGAAGGAGCAGGGTTTTGGGAGCTTTTGAATAGAGAAGCTCTGAAGAGTGAATTAACTAGGAAAATATAGCATGATTGCCAAACAGAACTAAGAACTCACTTGTTGGTTAAGGTCATAGAATTAAAATGAGACCAGCCAGCACCATTATATGCTTTTCTCTGAACACATTTGGCTGTCCAGAGAGTGAACAGGATTTAAGAAAAATTGGTGTTTTGCTAGGCAATTATAAAGAAATGAGGTTTTAGGAATTTGGGAGTAAACATAATGGAGTGATTATAATTATAATGAAATAGAAGTTAGGTAAAGATGGAAGTAAAGACAGTAATGTGATGGGCAAAGAAAAGATGCCAATGTCAAAAGTCACAGTAGTGTCAAAGAATTTTTGGAATGGGAATATTAGACATTATGAGTTGGAAGGACATGATATAATTATAAACTTGAGACTTTGGTAATTGTTCTGTATCAGCAATGACAAAGTTTAGGATACAATCACAACAAAGAATGACTTAGAAGAGTATAACAGATGAGATCATTGGACTGAGAGGCCACGGAACTGAGAAGCTTAATGTTGGATGAATCATCTGTGGAGATATTGAAATCACTAAAAATGATGATAGAATGGTGGCAAAGAGGGGAAAATGTAAGAAAATCTTCAATAAATTGTCAGCATCACTAGGAAAATAGTAAATAATATAAGGAGGGATAGTGAGTTGTATAGTCTAATAGCAGGCATCTCAGAAGAACTAAGTTGGAGGTTAGGGAGTGGAAATGACAGTGGTCTTGAAGCAACATGGAGGACTATCCAACTTCCAAGTACCAAGGGGTGTAAAGAAAAACTTGAGAAGCCTGCAAGAGAAGTATTCTCATCAATCAGGTTTCCAGCAGGGCAAGAAAGGGAAACAAATGACTGGAGAAGATACAGGAGAATCTCCTAGTGACAGACTCGGAGTTCCCGAGGGCATATTAAAAAGGTTGGCTCATTTGAGGCTGGAGGTGGCAGAGCCCAGATCTTCAATCAGATTAGGGAATAAGCAGAGCCTTTGGACTGTAGATCTGGGAGAGTGTTAGGTGATGATAATGGCTGGAGTAATGGGCTCATGCTCATGATTAAGTTACACAAGAATGAGATGTGACAGGCTGATACTGGAGGGTCTTAGAAAGAGTGAGATACTCAGAATTAAATCTAGCTACTAGTAGGGACAGGTCTTTTTCGTGGTTATAATGAGGTGAGAAGCAGTAGAGGAGAGAGAGTAGAAATTGCCCCAGAAGTCTGGAGCACTCCAGGTCTCTTTGAATGCCAAGGAACGTGCTCTGGCAGGGGCTGAAAAGATCTAGGGATTTTGCCTCAGTTCTTTCAAGGTAACTTCCAAGTTCTTAGCAGCCATATTCCTTCAATTGTTCATTGCCTTCTTAAGATTGGAAAATCACCATCCTGTGATTGGGGTCTTTTCAGAATTACTTAGGTTGGTTGAATGTTTCAACAAATACTGTTTTCATGGAGAGCACTTTAAATTTACATTGGAAAAGAACTGTTGCTATCCACTCCACAGAAACAGGGCTGCTGACAGCACTTAAATAGCTTTGGCTATCTCTTGGGGAGATCACAGTTGGTGGGAAATCAACAACATTAGCATGGAATATAACTTGGAAATGATATTTTTCTTTACTCTCCACTAGACACATTAGACTTAGGAAACAGACAAGCAGGAGGTAATTAATGTATAAAGAGAATGGGTTTTTGCTTTAGCTAATGATTTGCTTGTCATTTTTTTTCAATATTATAATCAAACCTACGGATCAATATTACTTACCTATTATAAATTAGCTTTTTTGCTTTTCCCATTTCAAAATGATCACTGAAAAAATGCCCAATTGATGATTTTTATGTAGGCAAAACATGTTTTTGATGACAGTATTTCCAACTACTGCTAAAAAGCTTTATCCCTACAGGTTATGGCAAGATGGCTTACTTGGTATTCTTAAAGTCTGATTAGTTTTCTTGGTCCCCTGGGTGCATTCTTGAGTTGTAAAATAAAACTTGTAGGATAAAAAGTCCTTTTTTCCTATTGCAATCTAACCAATTTCAGAATTGTACTTTAACAAATGTGTAATATATTGATCGATCTGATGACATTTGTGTCTAAAATTACTTCTTGGAAATAGAGGAGTCCTTGTTTTGTAAGTTTCTGATTTAATTATTTTATTTCAAGTGAGAAAAGAAGGCAAATTCAGAATTTGAGGAGAATTATAGGTTTTTGTTTTGATCTGTTCCTAACTCAAAATGTTTACAGCATGAATAACCCCCTAAACAAGAGAAGACTTTTAGAAAAGGAACAAATATTGAGATAGTTAAGTTTGAATCAGGCACCAATTTATGTATCAGAACTGAGAGAGGTAAAAATTAAAAGAGGTCTTTTCTCAAACATGGAATGGTCTAGCAGTGGAGATAGACATGGAAACTCAACCCTGTTGAGTGCCATTATGTAACAGGGTGGTCCCCAGGAAAGGGGGAGGTTCCCTGCCCCACCCAAGGGAGGGTGGAGCTGAACAGGGAGAGGAGAAGTGGCAGAAGAGACTGAGGAAGGAAGCAGGATGGAGTCAGGAGACCTGGAGGAGGCGCATGGAGCCTAGAGACAAGTGAAAAAACTGCGCTTGTCTTTTGGTCGTGGACTGGGTGACACAGATGTGGGTGAGACCCATGGGGAGGTGACAATGGCAGCCTTTATCTTGATGTTGATTTTGCTCTTTTCCTTCCGGGCTTGTCTGGTTGTTTCTGACCCTTTTCTGTGGGTCCCCACTGGAAGACACTTTAGACTTGTGGCAGGCTTTGGGGCCTTGTTCTGGGCCAATCCCATATGGATGGACTTTTACCCACGAGGGGACGGGTAACTTTGGGTGCTTCATTTAGAAACTAGACTCTTTGCCTTACCTGTATTGTTTCCTAGTTTTATTAAAGTTCCTTCCCATTAAAGTCTCCTATGTTTTGTGTTGATGCGGCAGATGGCAGAACCCATTTAGAATAGGCAGGTTTGCGGGATTTAGGCTGCCTCTCTCCCTGTCCTATAACAATTAGACATATTAATTGAACTTTGAAAGATGATTAAGAATTTTTGTCACATATTTTGGACAGGAGTTATTTAGGGGTCATCAGAGATGAAATTCAAAGAGAAGGCAATAGCCTGAGCAAAGGGTTATTAGAGTCATGAATATGGTTGCCTTCGGGACCCTGGTGAGGTAGCAAAAGGCAGAAGAAAGCCAGTAGTTGATTGGGTTCTTCCATTACATAAAAAAGCCTGACTGAGTGTCCACTACCCTGTCTCTGACAGATGCAGGGAAATGAAATAAGTGTATATATGTTTCCAAAACATTGTGGAGAATACTCATTTTTAATAGTTATGCAGAGATTATTAGAAATTATCAGAAATTATTGTACTGAAATAATATGGAATTGTACTATTCTTCTATTAGTCTATATATTTCATCTATTGGATGTCTTCATATAGGAAGACTTTATCACCTGCTCACTGTAATGGTTTTCCAAACACATTTACCTGTTATTAAAAATGGATTTTCCATCTTTTAATGAATCGGGCCAAGGGCTGTAGTGATAAGAATTCAGAAAGAAAAGATGGTGTAAAGAAAGAGTAGGGTGGCCTCCCCGGTGGCGCAGCGGTTGAGCGCTGGGTTGCGAAACTGCCCACGGCCTCTGCGGCGCCGGTTCAATCCCCGGCTGCTCCCCGGCCTCCGGAGGAGGGTCCCACATGGCGCGCAGACCTCTCCTGCCGCCCGCTGCTCCCCTCAGCAGTGTACTTCGGTCCTTCTGCCTGCTCTGCTCCCCGCTCTGGCTCTGGTGAATTCTCTCACCCTCCTGCGCTTCTGACTGTACCCAGTGCGTGTATAAACCAAACAAACAAACAAACAAACAAATAAATAAATAAATAAATAAATAAGACATGCCTCTAGAAAATTTAAAAAAAAAAAAAAGAAAAAAAAAAAAGAAAGAGTAGGGGCACACACTCCCCTATTCATAAACAAAGTTTCCTTTCTTTTTCATACCCAGAAACCTGACATGTTTTATTTTACTTACTTTGTTCCTCTGTGAGTTTTGTTAATATCTGTGCTGCTTGCTTACAATACTTGCTAGGTTTTATTCATTTGTAGCACGGACTGTCTCAATTAAGGTAGCGGATTTGAGCCGAGACAAAGATTTATTTCCTAGTGTGAGCAGTTAGGGGCTATGTAACTGTAGTGTAAATGCATTAATCCGCTAGCCTCTGTGGCTATCACCTGCGACCTTGATTGTGCTAGTGTAGGAGGCACGAGGGAGCGAGGGTGCGGGCACACATGCCTGAGAGTGGACACCTGGAGTATAGTGTATTTATTATTTTATGTCTAAAAAGAACTCATCAGGTTCAAACCTGAGAATGTTTTTATGTTGTTTTATGAAAGAGGCTTCAAAAATAATGTATAGATTACACTAAAACTACATGTACAAAAACATTAAAAAATACGTACCAAAATTTTTAAAAGTGGGTTTCTTATAGTTGGTATGATTAGAGATCACTGTTTTGGTTATCTTTTGTAATTTAATTACATTGAATTTAATATACAGTGAAATAAACAAATATATCTCACAGATTATAAAAGTTTGGACTGTCAGATATAACCGTGGACCTCAAGGATATGTGCATGGCTAGTATGGGGGCTTTTGTGCAATGTCCATATTGATGTGGAGAACAATGTCTTTCATTGTTCTGACCTCATTGTACCGAAAAGTTGTGAGAATTCTGTCACCTTCCTGTGGGCCCCCTAGACAATGCTTTGTGGGTAGCAGAGACCTGTCTCCTACAAGAGCAGAAACAACTCCAGTCCTCCTCTACTGCTATTTTTTCCTCCCCAGCTGTTCACATGTCAGTAGAATTTTTCTTATGTAAGTGGACCTCTCTTGAGACTTTCTGTGATGGAAAGAAATGTATTGAATCTTCCCCCCTCCCTTTCTTAAAAGCACCATTACAATTCTCACTTACCCTCCATTCATTTTCATAACTGAGTCTAGAGTGATTGCATTTTCTATGAACCTTTCTTAAAAGTGTCCCAGTCTCTTTACAAGAGGCCCTTTACCTGGGAACCTGAAAGGTAAAAGTAATGATATGGAGGTGCTGTCTTATTAATCAAACGATTGCTCTGTGCTGAGCAATAATCACATAAACCTGCGCAGCTGGAAAAGATTCATTAGTGTCATCTCTAGCTGCTCACATCTCCTCACCCTGTTCAGTCTCTGAGGCATTCATTAAAATGCCACTGATGTTTCAATGGTTAGCTCCTCTCTCACCTCCCATTTGACCAGGTGCTGTGAGCCCCAGTGGCAGGGAAAGACCACTAAGAGGTTACCAAGCATAACATTTAATTAAAGGGCTTCTGATGGCCTCTTTGACTGATTTCCTTTCAAATCTGCGTGGATCCACTGGGAGATTCATCTCGGGATCTGTGTTCTACACTCAGCCAAATGACAGCCCCTAGAGGTAGGTAGATGTGACTCAACATGACATGGACCATCTGTAAATTATGGGTTTGCCAGTCTCACAGACTTGTCACCAGTCACTGCCCTCACCCTCCTGGGAACAGCTACTGGTGCCTATACAACCTCCCTGACTCCTAAACAACTTTTCTGATCCACTTCCTGACTTCCATGTAAAAATCTGTGAGTTCAGAGTTTTTGCTCTGGTTTTAAATTCCCCTTCTTTTAGTCAGTCTCTGGATAAATTTTTATTTAGCATCTACTACTTGCCAGGCCCTGTGCCAGAGACTGGGAACACAATACTGAGTCAGAGATATGTTTCTGCCCCAGGAAGTTTACATTCTAGCAGGGGAAACATGAAGAAGCAAAAACATGAAGTGGGTGAGCAAGTCAAAATAGTCTCAAGTGTCAGAGAAGCTGCAAACCAAAGAGAGGCAGAGAGTCTAGTAGGGGTGGGCACTATTTCAAATATTAGAGGAGGTGACAAGTCTCAGTGTTTGGAGAAGACCATAATCCCAGACCATCAGCTTCAGGGTCCCAGACCATAAGCTTCACCTGGGAACTTGATAGAAATGCTAATTCTCAGACCTTATCCCAGACCCACTGAGTAAGAAACTTTGGACCCAGAAGTCTGTATTTAACAAGCCTTCCAGGTGATTCTGGTACACATCCACATAAGAAAACAACGAATTTAGGCTACACTTATATGATGGCCAAGAGGCAGCCGTGAAGGTGTGAAGGAAAGTACTTTGTAAGCAGAGGATACAAAAGAGTTAAGGCATCAAAGAGCTTCATTGAGGAGGAAGCCAAGACCTCCTAAACACAGCAAAGTGAAGGGGCAGAATGGCAGATGATGTTGGCAATGTGGGGAGAGGTCAAATCTTGAAGATTCTTCTAGACTAGTGTGAGGAGTTGGGTTTTAAACTAAAGTGCGGGCCTCCCCTGGTGGCGCAGCGGTTGAGCACTGGGCTGCGAGGCTGCTGGCAGCCTCTGCAGCGCCAGTTAGTTCCCCAGCTGCCGGCGAGGGTCCCACAAAAAAACAAACAAAAAAATAAATAAACTAGTTAAAGTGAAAAACCACAGGAGTATTTTAAGCAATGTCAAGCACTGATAGGAATTACTTTTTAAGATGATCTCTATTGCTGAATCCAGAATAGATTGGAGCAGCTTAAGAGTGGGAGTGAAAGACCAGTTAGGACGCTAGCACACTAGTACAATCAGTGCATGATGTTAGCCTGGACTAAGGTGGTAGCAGTGGTGACAGAGGTAAGAAACTAATTCCAATATATATTTTAGAAATTTAAAAAAGACTTACTGATCACTAAAAATGGGTGGGGAGTGGCGATGGAGTGGGCACAGGTCATGAATGACTTCCTGTTTTCTATCTTGATTAACTATAGAGAATGATGGTGTCATTTACTGTTCTGGAGAGGAATTATGGTGGGGATGTCCTCTTGGCCTTTTTCTCAGAGATGCTCCCTCACCTATTTGGGCTGGAATCCCACTGTCAAGAGCTTCTGGAGTCCTGGAGCCCATCCTCAACTCTGATTCACAAGCTGCATCTTCAGTCCAACCCAGACCCCTAAGAGAAGAACTGCTGAACTGACTTGTACAAGGCCTAGAGCATAGTCTTTGTGAGGAAAGCTTAAGGAATATCTACATGACTGTGTATAGAGCAGCTTACCTGTTAAAAAAGGACTGAGTCAATTCCCAGTCATGCTTTGTCTTGCTTAGACTTAAACTTAGTGGCATACTTATTAATTATACCTCAGGAAGTAGAGAAAAAGCAGAGAAGAGAGATAAATTTCCCAGAGCCATGAAGTACAAACAGTGCTAGTATCCAGTGGGGTTTGAGCCAAAAGGTATAAGCAAAAGGTAAGAGTGACTAGGAGCAAAGCGAAAAATCAGAGAAATCTGTGGCTCAGTGGTGAGTGACCATGCGCCCAGTCACCCACCATGAAGAGTGAATTGCAGGAGAGAACAGAAAGGAAAAGGGATTTTTAAACTCTTCTAATCTCCCAAAGAAGGTGATCTGGTTCCTGAGTCTTGCTTATGAGACTAAAGGAAATGTCACCTCCTCTCCCGAGCACTTCAGTCAATTCAGCCAGCTGGGAGCAATTCACCTGCAAGAGTCCCTGTGCCTTCTTGTGTGTGCTCTTTGGATAGTATTTTGTCCCTTATCTGTGGCCTGGTGGACTATACAGCTGACAGCATCTTGTAAATTTAAACCCAGTTTCTATCTCTCTGAAAAAAGTAGTGAGATAGAGGGCAGGGTAGAGGATAGGAGGATATAAAGAAGCTTTGGAAGGATAGAAACCTTGGGAACTCTGACCAAAGAAACCATGGCCAAAATCTGGATATTGATTTAGGGAAATCATTTTAACCATGGGGGCTTGGTGAATTTACTTTGAAAAAATGTTTACATTGGGCCTCCCTAGTGGCACAGCAAGTTGAACACCACGCTATGAAGCTGTCCTCAGCCTCTGCAGTGTGGTTTTGATCCCAGCTGGCCAGAGAGAAACCCACATGGTGCAGCAGACCTCTCCTGTCTTGCCCGCTGCTCCCCTCAGTAGTGTATTTCTGTCATCTGCCTGTTCTGCTCCCCGCTCTGTTGCTGGTGAATCCTCTCACCCTCCCTCGCCTCTGGCCTGTACCCCAGTTCTTGTATAAATAAATAAATCTTTAAAAAAAAGTAATGTTTTAAAAAAAGATGTTTATATTGTTTATGTGACTGGCATGAAGCTCTACCACTGGTTCTAAGATAGAGGAAAGGATTTTCCTGGAAGCAGGGGGTAAACAGGCTGACAATGTGTGCATTGTCTCCACTTCTTACTTTTCCCTAGTCTTTTCTAGCTTCTCCTCCCTGCCCTACTCCACCCTTCCTTAGGGTGGAATAGAGAACCTGGAACCTCTCCTTTCCCTGGCAATACCCTGTTACAATTTTAAGCTGCTCTAAAATAAACTTTCATATAAAATCAAGACCCTATTTATTCTAGTTATGCTCTTCTCCCCTCTTATCACTCATCTATTCAAACTGCCTTTATTGAGCATGTACTGCATGCTATGAACTCTCATAGAAGCTGAGGAAATTAAGTCTAAGAATGGGTAATTCCCTGTGATTGTATTTATCACAGGTAGGTATTTGCTTTACTTCTGTCGCTTTAGCCATACATTCATGAATTTTGCCACATTTAATTTAATATACCTGTACTACATCCTGAAGGAGCACAGAGAATTGGCCAGAAGAAATCAGGATAGATGGTGGTGGTGGGACAGTCCAGGCACAGGAAGTTTCCAGCCAGTGGTCAAAGTATGAGTACCTCAAGGGCAAAAAATGCAGGTGACCCAGGTTTGTTGGAAAGGGCCTTATGTAAACTGTAATGGTGTTTGCCTTTGTCCGAAGGCTTACAAAGTCCTATTTCAAGCCAACAAGATTTAGGCTTTACAGAGAGAATTATTTGGGTTGAATTTGAGTTGAAAAGTCCAAGATTATTGGAGAAGAGTCTGGTTTAATCAGCAGCTGCCAAGCACAAAAGATAAGAGCCTAAGTCAAGGTAATAGCCAAATGCAGGAATAGGGTAAGAGATATTTGGAATGGCAAATCAAAAATTGGGTATAATTAAGCATGAGTTGGAAAATAAGAAGTTGAGGATAATTTCCTTATTCCTCAAAATTTGAACTTCTGAGATAGAAAATAGAGAAGAAAAAGCAAACCAAGATTTGGGAGTGAAGTGCTGGGGGTAGATCCAAATGGAATTAATGTCTTGCACAAAGCTAGTGTATCTAGAGAGAAAAGGTGATTGAGATAGAATGGGAGGTGCTAAATTTGTGTCATAAGCATGAGATAAAATTGTTGAGTAGATGAAATCAGCAAAGAAGATGGGTGAGAAGAGCAAGATGACCCAAGATTGTGCAGCTGCTTTTAAGAGGCCCTCGAAAAAAGGCAAAAGCACATAAGACCCTGAAGACTGCACAAAATCATGTGTTTTTGCACATGCATGCCTGTACACACACATGTACTCCTGTGCACATGTGTATCCACAGATGCATTCCTGTATTCACAATATACACTTATACATGCAAGTACATACGTACATGTCTATATACATGTATATAGGCACATATACATGTGCATGAAGGAGCACACATTGTGTGTCATACATATGCATTTAAGCACATGCACACATGTACACACCTATACATACACATCAATACCCATATACACATACATGCAAGCAACACGTGTGTACAGTCGCACAATACACATATTGCTTGGATACACACATGTGCACATGTGCATGCAATCAAATACACATGTGCACACACCTGTATACATGGTGTACACTTGTGTACATGCATGCAAGCACATGCATATACACCCATACAAGTATGTGCAAGCAACATGCATGTGTGTGCCCATGAACAACTGAATATACATGTACACCCATACACACATTCATAATATGTACTTACACACATGCACACAAAAAGGTTGTAGAAAATGCCTTTCTGGTTTTAGCCAGAAGTAGCTTTGAAGCTTCAACCACAAAAATTTGGAAGAATTCTACTTTTTCATCTTGACAACCCTCTATCCACAGCATAACGGGAGGGTCCAGTGACCACTTGGGTGACAGATGCATATTCCCTGTAACCATTAATACCTCTCATTCTTCTATTTACTGTGAGGGTGTGTAGCCTTCACAGTTACCCCAAACCTATCTTTTCTGTGATGGAAATTTCCATTATTGACGGCGAAACAGCAGGCTAATGGCACAGATGAATTGTAAATTTTGACAGCCCCGACAGGTAAATATTGGCTTTGCACAAACAAGTTTCTATAAATAACCTGTCTGCAGTAGAAACTCCACAGATGGCAGCAGGGCTGCCCAAGCGTTGATTTTCCCAGGGTGTTCAGTGTGGAAAAGCACAGCTGTCAGCTTTGCTGTTCTCATTGTGAGCTCAGGCCACCTCTGCTGTGTCAGTCCCATTCTCCTGTGGTAGGCAGGGGAGGGGGACAGGTGGAGATCAGTCATTTCAATAACCTGTCTCCAGTGCCTTTCTCTTCCAGATTCTTAAAAATGTCACTTCTTCAGGCTTTGCAGTCAAAGTGGGAATTTGTCTGATATGGGGATTTGTTGGCCCCTTTTTAATTAAAGTTGGTCCTATTGAAAGAAAATCAGAAGAAGTGAGACACATAATCACTCTGGACTGTGTGCCACATGACTGCATTGCTAAAAATAGTGTTTTCAGGGCTGTTCTGTGTGGATGTGTGGGTTGGGGAGCTGTTCACATCAGCAAAGCATATTGCAAGGGGAATTGGTCCAGCAGCCTTCTCACCCCAATCAGGGAGTCGAGGAAATGTAGTGAACCACCATTGGAAAAAATATAAAGTGTCCATTTCTCATAGATTAGCTCACAACTGGAATAACTCTGACTGAAGTAATCATTCTAGGGATTCCGAGGAAGTTAGTGCTAAATTAAATGCCCCATTACCATGGTGGGACTCTGGATTGGGGATGCCTATGCCTCCCACACTCTCTACTGTTTAGTTCCTGCATCCCTTTATTTCTGTGGGCTCATTGGTTTAGTGCATTTTGTTGAAATCCTTCTGGAAATAACAAGGTATATACATTGAGTCAGATGATTCTAGAAGGTATCTAAGATAGCAATAGTAACCAAAAAGTGTGGCTTTTGTTTTTATTTCTACACTTAGAGAAAACATGATAACAATAGACACTGCAATTAGACAATTTGTGATAGAAAATTAGGAGAAAAATATTGTGGAGACCTGAAGTAGAAAATTACATGTGAATAACAAAGTAATGATGGTGTCACACCCAAGCAGAGTTGTATGTAGTTTTTCATTTAGCCTTATCCTGAGAGAAGAGAGCAAAACTGACGCCTGTCAGCAATTATTATAAAATGTAGTTTGTGTGTTTCCTGTGCTCTTTGTTCACAGAGTGATTCAGAACTCTTTATTCCAGCTCCTAGGCAACTAATCACCATTACCACCCTCTTCTATGCATTTCTGGTAGGGTTCTAGTTAAAACTCCATGTTCAGAAGGTCTTTGATCTTTGCCTTTTTCCTCCAACTCCTGTTTTTATGCACAAGGGCCTGTTTTCAGCAAGGACTGTGAACTCCTCATGGGTAGGACTGTCCTCAGTGCATTGTACCTCTTGGGTACTCTGTGCAGTGACCTGTATCCAGCAAGCAACAGATCAAGGTTTATGGAATAGATTTGACATAGTGAACTATTTATCTAATTTCCATATTGTGGAAGAGACCAGAGATTATTTGTGATGTAATTACAGCTTGATATTCAGCAATTAGCTGAACAGGACCATCAAATGTATAGAAAACATAGAAAATAAAAGGTCCTCTTTCACTAAAATGGTAAGAAGGCTGGGTCATGTCATATAGGAAACCCCTCAGTATAATAGAGTGAGTGCAGACTATGGAATCAGATAGTCTTCACTTTGAATTGTGCACTCTTCCATGTGTGCTGGGTTTTGAGTCTCTTTGAAACTCAACCCCCTCATATAAAAAAATATAGGTAATGGGCCTCCCCAGTGGCGCAGCGGTTGAGCGCTGGGTTGTGAAACTGCCCGCAGCCTCTGCAGTGCTGGTTCGATCCCCGGCTGCTCCCCAGCCACCTGAGGAGGATCCCACATGGCGCACAGACCTCTCCTGCCGCCCGCTGCAACCTTCAGCAGTGTACTTCGGTCCTTCTGCCTGCTCTACTCCCCGCTCTGGCTCTGGTGAATTCTCTCACCCTCCCGCGCTTCTGACTGTACCCAGTGCTTGTATGTATAAATAAATAAATAAATCTTAAAAATATATATATATAGGTAATAATCATTGAAATCTCAGGATTGTGACATAGAAGAGGCAGGATAATATCATTATGGCTGCAAGAAGGAAATCTTCAATTCCATTTATTACCTCAGTAAGCTGCAAAAATATTCCTAACCACTCTTTGCCTTAGTGTCCTTATTTTTAAAATGGGGAAAACTGTTGAAATAGGTAAAGGTGGTGATCACTGTGGTGGTGGGTGGAAGGTAGATTTTTTTGGTGATGATAATGTAGCATATACAAATGTTGATGTGCACCTGAAACATACATAATATTAACAATGTTACTTCAGTAATCTTTCTTTACATGAGGAGAGTTGCTGTGAGGACTAAGTAAGGGTATCTGTAATGTGCTTAGGACAGTGTGGCACATATATGCTCAGTCTGTGCTTGTAGCATTGAAAAGAGATCCCTGCCTGGGGTGTTTCTCCATCTTTTACTTTTCCCATGCTCTTCTCAACAATTTCTTGATCATTTCACTACTTGTGAAACTAACCACATTACTGTCATTGTCATAAAGGATTGCACAGCTATTGTCCAGCACACATAGCCTCACCTCACTAATCAGTAATCTGTGCCAGCTTCCACACAAAGCCAGGAGGGAAACCTGTGAGGCTCCAGGAAAGAAAAGGGTGAGTTGTTATGGAGAGTTAAGTTTTGGTTTATTTTCTATTGTTATGAAAATATGTCCTTCAATTGAAAAAAAAGTAAAAACTTTCTTAAAACCATAGTAATGCATATATTTATCAAGTAAGGGATGAGTAAACTCTTTAGAGACATACCATACACTTCACTTATTCAAGACCTTAATATTCTACTCATTCATTCATTCATTCATTCAAACTCCCTATGTAGTGATTGTACATCTGTTCCTACACAAGGTCCTGGGATAAAAATAGGAAAAGGACTATCTTTACTCCCTAAGACAGCAATTATGTTGGCAATGTCAGTGAAATTTGACAACACAATTAAACAAAGATCTGTTCATGAATGAAGAGCCAGTGCACTAATAGGGAGATTGTAGACAAGGAGTAAGGTGATTTAACCTTCTGCTAGTCCTAACAGAAGGTTAAATCACCTTCCCCTTGTACTTTAATTGAGGTAGAGGGTGTGAGGGTGTGAGATGTGGGAAATATTGAATTTATATAAGGACTTTGATGAATTTTTTATATTTTTATTTGCATGTTGTAGGGGCAGGAATGGACACAGTGCAGGTTTTCTGATCCCATGCAGACCGGGTAAAGGAGGAGTCAGAGTCCTCAGCAGTTTTGCAGGCTTTTATTGGGATTACCAGGTACATGGCAGGCAGGGGTGCTGGGGGGGCCGGGAGGCTGGTAGGCCTCCCAGTCCCCAGCAAGTCTTCACTCTATCGCTCTCCAGCCTTCTCTCGGCTTCTCTTTCGGCTTCTCCTCGGCTTCTGCTGGTGTCCCCATGACGCCGACCTTAAAAGCCGAGTCTTAGCCCAGGTGAATCCCATCTACCTATGCCCACACCCTATTCCAGGTGCCCGCCATCAGGCATGCATTCAGGACTGCAAGGATCCATCATCTGTCCTGATGGTGGGAGGGCAGAAAAGCCTGACATTTTTCCTTACCCTACACATGTCCATTGTCTTCTGACCATGTGGTCAGTGGTATCCCCATTGTACAAATAAAGAAACTGGAGCTCAAGGAGAATAATGGGGATGGTGCTCATAGGGAGCATCTCTGAGATATAGATCTAGGTTCTACAAGTGACTATAGTCTGTGGCACAGTGCATTGTACCCCTAGGCCAGCTTGCTGCTCTAGTGACAATGATGCCTGATTACTGCAGGAAGATCCCTGTGACATGTTATAAAAATCACCTTTTTTCTTCTGCCTCAACAGGCATCTTCTTCTCTTCCTCCTGGGAGCATCATATCAGTCAATGTAATGACACTCGGCCTTCCTAATAATGTGTGTTCCTTTTCTCAGCAAGTGTTCATCATTGTATATTTTTCCATTGACCTTAAAAAATTCCCTGACTGGAGAGGTAAATCCCCTAATTAGCATGCAATGTCATCTATGATCTCATGTAATAATTCATTTGAGCTAAAACAGTTAACCTACCACCAAAGAAATCACTTCCTTTAAAGGAGTAAATCATTCATTTATCCAGATTTACTCCCTCACAGAGTAGGTATATTATAGGTAGATATATAATTCATTGTCTACAGTAAAGAAAATCCATTGTTTACAGTAAAGAAAACATCCTCTCCACTCTTTCCTGAAGCCACCATCCTGTGCATAGCTTCCTCAGATAGTAGCGGCACCAACCTCTCCTTAGACCACACAGAAGCCGCTTTTGAGTCTTAGCATAATTTGAGGACTGTCACTTGTAATTACTTCATGTTTCTATTTTAAGGATTGTTGATGCTCTGGCAAAAATCACTGTTTATTCCAGATATAGCTGAAGGGTCGTAGAAGTAACATGTAGCTAGCCACACTTTCTGGTAGAAGAGGAAAGTTATGGCAGAAAGGAGGTGGCTACTCACTGTGTCCAGGTTGGGTACAAGCCAGTGACTTCTGCCATTCTTCAATCAGTGTCCTCCAGGTTGTAAATCACCATGTGGAGATCTGACCTAACAGGGCTTCTTTGACCTGCCACATTTCAAAATAATCTGTCTATGTAAATTACAGATTACTATTTACACTTGCCCCCCAAACACTTGCTTTCTGAAGTTTTCCAAGTCTAAACTAAGGTAGATGTTAGTTTCCCAGCACTATTGTGAAGCCAAAGCAACTGGTGTGAAGTGGTGGGAAAGCTTAAGAAACAGAATTCAGTTTCTGTCATCTCGCTGCTGTGCAAAATTAGGTATGTTGGGTCCTCTCTCTGGACTTCAGTTTGCTCATCTGTAAAAAGGAGAGGAATAGAGTGTTGACAGGCCAATAGAAGGGTGTTTTGTAGAGTGGATACAGTGTCTTCCAAAGAGATAACTCTTTTGAAAATATATGATAGATAATCTACCCCAGACTTCCTTGATTTCCAAGTTGCCTGAATGGTCTTAGGTGTAGCATTCTTTTCCAGGGCCCTTTTGACAATGGCATGAAGATCACTCAAGGCAACAATTTGCAAAGTGGGTGGAATATTAATAGGTTTTATGCTAGGGGATAAAAAGCTTTACACGAACAAACATGTTTATGATATCAGAGGTTTAATAAGTCAAGTGGATTTAACTTGTGTATGTTAATATGTATTGTCAGCTTCCAGAAGGGGTATAATAAATAAAGTTTCTTAAGACTTGACATCACAGAATTCATTCCTCCTCCCACATCTTTTCCTTCCTCTACCCAACCCAGCTTATCATGGAACCAGTGCAACCCAAAGTATACTCTGAAAAATGCTGACCCAAAGAATGCTAAAGTGGCTACCTGCAGCTTTTTCTACCAGTGCTGGTAGAAAGGTGTAGTTTTATAGGTAATATCAAATGCCAAAAATTATATACAACCCAAATACAGGACTCCTGAATATACTAAATAGTTAAGTGAAGGTTTTTTTCCTACATGGAAAAAACAAGGTTATTTTCCTACATGGTCTCTGTGCTGGTTTTACAGAAATCAGTTAATTTTCTTCTAGAACCAGTATGAATATTACAGGAGTGGCATTTATCCCAAGAATATACTTGAATTTGGAAATTAACTTAAATTTACTTTTTGCTGGTTGTGGATATTTCATAGAACATATAGCTGATAGTCAATATTACCTCCTTCATGAAGCGACTCCAAATTCCCCAGCTAGAATTTGTCTTTTCTTCTTTTTGACCTCTTATCACACTCTAACTGTGTCTCTTTTGGGCATTGTAATTCACACAGAGTGAATTATATACATGGTTTCTGTCCCCTGCTGATAAAGGAACTTCTTCACCCCTGACAATGCCTAGCACGGAACTTACATGCGCTATACTCTGAAGTGGCTGACTTGGCAAAAGAGCTTCTCATGTTTTCCTAAGTTTATTTATTTCTAGTTATTATTGCTTTTATTAATTAGCTCATATAGACTGCACGTGCATTGATTTTTCATTTGTTCACAACAAACTGAGATACTTTCCACCTTCAATTAGCAAATAAACTGAGACTTTCAAAAGTTAGAAATAACTTGTCCAGTGTCAGAATCAGTGTACCAAACTATGAGTGTCTCTTGCCCAAGTCTGAGCTACATATCACTAAACATCACCCTCGCAGAAGCTAAAGAAGAGACAATTTAAAAAAGTAGCCTCAGAGTTACCTTTATGGTCCTCCAGTCTCATTAAATTCCACTGTAGAGTAGTTGCCCTTAGGAATGAAAGACTTGCAGACCACCAACCAATTGCTTTTTCTTTTTTAAAAAAAATTTATTTATTTACGCATACAAGAACTGGGGTATAAACCAGAATTGCTGGGGTGAGAGGATTTGGAGACAGAGTGGGGAGCAGAACAGGCAGATCTACTGAAATACACTGCTGAGGGGAGCAGCAGGTGAGACAGAAGAGGCCTGCTGTCCATGTGGGTTAGCTCCCTGGCCTGTTATCTAACTCATGCTGCAACAGCTGGTGATAGCTTGATAGTGCTGTGACTTAACCCCTGTGCCATCAGGGAGGCCCCCTATTTTCTTTTTCTCCTATGGTTTTAGTGTAGAAGGCTGTTTTTGGCCTGCTTTCTCTGAAGTTGTTTTTACCATGGTTGCTAAGTTTGAGTTAATTGCCAATTTAGGCAGTGTTCTGGTTAGAAAGACCTTCCAGAGATACCAGTCTCATCTGCAGCCTTAAATGCAGAGCGTGGGCTCAGGGTATGCATGCCTGATTGTGGACACCTGGAACATGGCGCAGGTATGCACAAGTGGACACACCTGAGCCTCAGAGGTCAGGGCTATAAGGGCAGTGGAGGACAGCAGTGGAAGAGCAGCTAGGAGAGGTCGAGTGACAATAGAGAGGCAGGACCACGATACTGGGAGGCCTGCCAGCCACTGGGCCCCCATGACTTCCTGACTGAAGTGCCAGCAAGGCACAGTGAAGCTTCTCTATGGTTCCAGACAGACAGGTAAAGGAGAGTCCTGGAGCCCTCAGTGGCTTTTTCAGGCTTTTAATTATCTTTCTCTACACCATTTGTAATGAGACAACCAGTTGCTGGGCAGGTATGTGGGTCAGGAGTCCAGGAGGCTGGCAGGCCTCCTAGCTTCAGGAGAATCTTTACTCTTTCTGGCTCTCTAGTGTTCTCTCATGGTTGTTCCACTGGTCTCTACTGCACTCTGCTACACAGTCCTCTGCTGCCACCCTTATGCTCGGTCTCCCAGCTCAGGTGCGCCCACTCACACACTGCACACCATGCTCCAGGTGTCGCCATCAGGTGTGCGTTTAAAACCACAGGTATTGGTCATAGATGCTAATGTTGGGAGGGCAGAAAAAAACCTGATAACTTCCATTTACCCTACACTGCCTTGCTAGCCTGCAGGCTTGCCCCATGACAAATGGTGTAGAAAGATCATTAATGCCTGAAAAGCCACTGAGGGCTCCAGGACTATCCTTTACCCATCTGCCTGAATTGATTCAGAACTTGCCCCATGCCTTGCTAGCACTATAATGGCGGAAAATAGAACTGAAGATTGGCGTTCTCACACTGTATTGAATGCCACTCCGTACCTGCTATCAACCAGCCACTTGGTCCCTGTTACTTACAGTCTCCTCAGCTGAAACAGGAGGATGAGCTGTGGCTTTTCCCAGTTTCTCCCTCTTGGCCTGGCTCTCTCAGAGTGGGTGCAGCTTCCCAGGAAAAAGGTTGAATGACAATCTGAATAGGAATGTGAACCCTTGTGTAAAGCAACCAACCCATTCTGAGCAGGTTTATGAACGGTTTTAGCAGCCACATGCTCTTCGCCGTGGTTTGTAGTCGCTCTAACACTCCTTCGTACACTCCACTCCTCCACCCTCGACACTGCACTACCACCACACCGCACTCTGCTGCACCACCCTTATATTATCAGTCTTTTAGCGCAGGTGTACCCACTTCAGGTGCCCGCCATCAGGCATGCACCCAGGATCACAGGGCTCTCTCATCTATCCTGATGGCAGAAGGGCAGAAAAGCCTGATACCTTTTACCTTACCCTACACCTTGTATGCATGTGGAACAGTCTAGAACCACCACGGTGCCCCTGACATGCTTTATTGCCACTTCATATCTGAGAATAAGAAAACACAATTCTTGGTAACTGAATTAAACCAAAATTAATCACGTGGAAGTGGCATCCACTTTCTGTAGACTTTTACTTGTAGAAGGTCAAAACTGCAAAGCCTGTAGAAAGAGCCATTCTAGGGGTGCTTGGGCCCCCTATCTGACGGGCTTAGGTCTTGGAGCAGGTCTCAGACCTCAGTCTCTGGTAGGTTATTAAGTCTTTAACCTAGATTTGATATGGCCAGGATAGCAACAAAGTTCTAAGACTCATGCAAAAAAAAAAAAATGCTTAATTTGATTTTCAAAAAGGTGATTTATGGGTCATTTTTTTATTTTTTAATAGTTTTTAAAAGCATAGGGGGAAGCATGTATTCTTTTTAAAAAATAGCAATGTCTGTGATGATTCAAATTTTTTAAAATTAGTAACACAGAGCAAAGCAGATAAACATTTATTCCCTCATGAAGCTTTATCCAGGAGACCACTGATGGCAACTAGTGAAGAAAGCCAGCTTTTGGCCATTCAAGAACACCCAAAATGAAACAACTCTAGTAAGAGCTCTCTTACTCCATGCAGCTGGACCTGATGGCTTCTTAGTTGATTTAAAAAAAAAAATGATGAAGGTTAATCATAAGATTAACTGCTGAAGGTTAATCATAAGATTCTTAATCATGAGAAGGTTAATCATAAGATTCTGAATCATAAGATTCTTAAATATTTTTTAATTCAAAATATATAAATGTATATTCATTCACTGATTTTTTTAAATGTAAAACCAAACCAAGGCATGTTTTAGGCTTGCTGATTGGTGTTTTTGACTATTCTCTGATAATCTGATAAAATCATACCTAAAAGGCATCATCTTCCTGTGTCAATTTCCTTGGTTGGTATGTGATCTTGAATGTACTTATGAAGCAATCTAAGTACAGAATCATCCAGTCTTTTGTGGTTAAGCCACCACACCTGGTTGGATGGTGGGATTCATTTTTGTTTTAGAAATTTTTTTAGCCACTCTCCTAGCTTGCAGCTTAGAGCATTTTCTTTTTACATCCACATTTCACCGTGTACCAAATGACATAATTACAGTAAACAGGTATTGCTGGCAGAAGCAGGTTTGGGAACAGATGCAAAAACCTCACTTCTCAATTGGTATAAATAAAAGCACAAGATCCTATCAGCCTCTAGACTGTTTGCTTGCAGTGTCAACTTGGATATCAGTCACGGAATCTTACAGAAATGTTGGACAACATTTCTTACTCTGGCAAGTCATTTATGCAGCAATCATTTAAGAGAACTACTGAAGTTCAGAAGAATGAAGTTCATAAACACCCAATTATTTGCATCCCTCAGAATCGTTTTTCTCAAACTGAGTGCTGTGGAACCCTGGCAGTTCCATGGAAGGAGTGGGGGAGCTCATGGGTCATTAGATAAAGTTGGCAGCAAGTCTTAATCTCCCCAGCTTACTCCAACTATAGTGGCTACTGTTTTATACATGAATCTCTTGCAGTTAATTTCATTTATTTTAAAAGATTTAAGAAGAGATCATATCTTTAAGGCATATCGGGGTGCTTTGAGGGAACAAGTTTTAGACTTTTAGCAGCCTGTTAGGAACTACCATAGACAGAGGATAGCTGATAATATTTCTAAATCTTTTAAAATGCAAATGATTCAAATGCCTACTTTCTAACTGATTTCTTTCTTTAATTGTTTACTGAATAAATACATTCATTTCCTAGGCCATGGTAATAAAGTGCCACAAACCAGGTGGCTTAAAACAACAGAAATCTATTTTCTCTCCTCTAGAGCATAGGAATCCAAAATTAAGGAGTCAAGGGCTAATACTCCTATGGAAACCTCTAGAGGAATCCTTCTTCTCTGCCTAGATCCGGTTGTGCACTGACAACTGTTTGGCATTTCTTTTTTTTTTTTCCAGTATTTTTATTTTTATTATTTTTTTAATATTAAATTTTATTTTTATATTCCCCCATACAATTGCAAACGCCCCATTCTGACCCCAATCCTTCCCCTCCCGCCCCCCACCCCCCAAAAAGTGTCTCTGGTTCATAGTTTTTTGTTGATTTTGATTTTCACTTTCTTATATTCATTTTCCTGGTCCCTTATTTAAGTTTTCTAGATTCCTGCTATGAGTGAGACCATCCGGTATTTTTCTTTTTCTTTTTGGCTTATTTCGCTGAGCATGATCCCTTCCAGCGCCATCCATGTTGCTGCAAATTGCATGTGTTTATCTTTTTTGAATGCTGAGTAATATTCCATGGTATATATGTACCACATCTTCTTGATCCAGTCATCTATTTTTGGGCATTTGGGTTGTTTCCAAAGCTTAGCTATTGTAAACAGTGCTGCTATAAACATAGGGGTGCAGGTGCTCTTTGGAATTGATGTTTCTGTGTCCTTTGGGTAAATACCTAGGAGTGGAATTGCTGGATCATATGGAAGCTCTATGTTTAGTAGGTCCAGAAATCTCCACACAGCTCTCCATAGTGGTTGGACCAGTTTGCACTCCCACCAACAGTGCAGAAGAGTTCCTTTTTCTCCACACCCTCGCCGTTTGGCATTTCTTGACTTGTAACTCCAGTCTTTACCTCTGCCATCACATGGCATTCTTCCTGGGTATCTGTGCCTTCATATCATCCTCTTTTTATAAGTAAACCAGCTGTATCGGATCAAGGGCCTCCCTATACTAGTATAAACTCATCTTAGTTATATATTTTGATACAATGACCCTATTTCCATGTGTAGTCAAATATTGGCATTAGGACTTCAAAATATACTTTTGGGGAAGCACAATTCAACCCATCACAGATACTAAGGATTTTCTGGATATAGTTCTCTCTGTTTCCAGCCTCCTTAATGCCTAGAACTTCCAATGAATGAAACAGTCTTTCAACATTTGCAGTTTCAGAGATGTTCCCAACATAGATCCTCTGGGAGAATCCCCTAATTCAGATAAGATGATGTAGCCAGAAAAGATACTACAGTGACAGGAACTGTCATGTTTTGAGCATTTACTCTGTACTTAGTCTTATGATAAGTATAGGACATCTCTTTTTTTATTCTCCCCAAAATTCTAATAGATACTTCTATTGTATATTACTTTTATTTCCAAGTAACAGAAAACTTACAATTTTTAATAATATTTAACAAGAGTAAATTATTTTCACTTATCTAACTAGAAGCTAGAAATAATGTTGACTTCAGGGCTAGCTTGATATAGGAGATACAGCTCTGCAATTTCCCAGGTTCTACCCTCTACTGTGTGGCAGTTTTGGTAACTGGGCATTGGATACCACAACATGCATGGAAGAGAGAGGGGTCAATTTAGGACATTATCCCAGAAGGAGCAAAAATGTTCAGAAAAGAACTCAGTTAGACAGCTGCCTATCTCCTTGTCTTTAATTTGAGTACACCACTGTTCAGAACCAAATGCTATCAACAAAATGGGTTAGATACAGACAATCAGAGGTGGGAGATTGGAGAGGTTACCATTCACTCAGACTCACGGACTGCCAAAAGGATGAATAAATACCTAAATAATAAATTTAGGCATCTTTTAGGAAGGAAAAGGTGGCATCGTTAGGTAATCCACCAACAATCTCCTTCTCAGCAGGCCCATAGCTAAGATTTAGGGAAGTTAATCACTTCTTTCTAGTCACATGACTTGTTATATCAGGCTAACGTTCCTTAACAAATACCTCTGACTTTCACATCTCATCTCCAGTTATCATATTGGAATGGCTAGCCATTGCATAGGTTTTTGAGTAGTTGTTAAGTCTCAGCTTCTTATAAACTTGATCTCCACACCCTTAAACAATGCACCCTCTACCAAGAGCACGAAGAGCCTTGGAATGAGGTGTGCATCTCTGAGTGAAAAATGCTGTGGAGGTGTTGAGTGTTCAGAGAGAATACTGGAAGTACTTATGCTGGGAACATTCCCCACCTGCATAGACAATCTTTAGAAACCCTAAAGCTCTTCTATTCTCTTAGGTATTTTAATGCATTCTGATCTAGGTATTGGGTAGGCTGGTAGGAAAAAGAGACAGAGAGAGAGACAGAGAGAAAGAGAGAGAGACCTCTCAACTTTGCAACTAGCCCATTTGTGTTTTGTTTGTTTTTTTTTTTTAAAGAAGAGACAGGCAATACCTGAACAACCACTCAGGAAGAATTTGCAATGTGAGACTACATTTATTATTGTTGAGCAGTAACAGAATGTCTCCAAGATGGAAGAAATGAAAGCTCCCTCTTGCCCAGCATTTCACCAAGTGATGTTGAAGTGAAGAACAAGTTTCTCCATGCTCAGACCCTAAACACATGCAGGGCCTTTGCCTCTAATACTCTGCTGAACTACTTCCCTGAGTTTCCTTTAGAATTTTTCTACTCTGGGGCATTTGAAACTTTTTCTAGTGTCACTGGAGGAGAGTTGTAGAATCTAAAAGTTTTTCAAGGACATTTCCACGGGCGATCATCTGATGTATTGTCAAGGAGAAAAAAATTATTTTGTCCATTGTTAATCTTTATGCTAATTGTTTCATTTTTCATCTCCTAATCATCAAAAGCACACGTTTTCATTTTCATTTCAATAATTTCAACTACTTGCATCCAAAGCAGAAACAATCCCAAAGTTTAGTAACTTTCATAATGCTCAAATATAATCAGCTCTTACTTAGCCATGCCTGAAGGTTCTCTTTTTCCTTGCAAGGTCCTCCCACCAGGATTGGTTCCATGGGTGTGTGCAGAGAGAGGAAAATTGTGTGGGTACTGACAAGCCAGCCCTTTCTACCGGCAGATATTGTCACCCCTCGTTCTTTCCCCAGAGGTATCCCTCAGATCACTCTGGCTCCTGAGCCAATTGGGAAAGTACTTCAGCATCATTGGTTGCATGGTCTTGGTTAGGGGAAAGGTTGACTTCAATTTGCAAGTTATAAGCTTGATTTACAGGATGCCAAAAATCTGTCATCTGAGTTGTCCCCATTCTCCACATTCCTACCACTTAACATGTTGACCCAATGTTTACATACTCTCTCTTCCTGGTGCTCCACATTTCCTCCACTCAACTCCACTGGTCTCCCACAGGTCATTCTCCAGCCTCCAACCCATCTAGAGTCCCCTGGGATCCTGCCAGTGTTACAGGGCAGCCCCGATACAAAACGGGTTGCCTGACTGTGGGTCCTCACCCGTGCGCTTAAAGGTACTTATTAATACTCTACTGCAGGCACGAGCAAAAGGTTAATAAAAGGTTTATTTACAAGGGAAGGGCAAATGAGGAAATGTACAACTCAGGGAGAAAAGTGGGAGATAAAGTCTTAAATGTGTCCTATTCGATCTGCCGATCTGGAATCCCAAATGGCACTCTGAGAGCTGGTCATGAGCCACCAGCTGTGAAGCTAGGAGGCGAGCAAGAGAGAGACCCCAATGCCCATGTGTTTGGTTTTTATACCAAACCTGGCTGCTTAACTCCACCCTCAGGTCCCAGCAACCTTCCCTTTGGTGGTGATGGGATTTGTCTTTCCCACTGTCTTGATGGCTTTTGTTTGGAGGGGGGGTGGAGTCCACAAAGCCTGTATGGAATTAGCTCAGGACATCCTTTCCCTCTAACACCAGGAGAACCTTGAAATCAGCACATTTCAAAATGCCTAAGACCAAACTCTCTTTAAAAAGAAGTATAAGGGGAAGATTGGTAAATAGTATATATAGAAGCAGAGTTCTTCTCACTCCAATGGCCGTTGATGCTCTGAGGTGAATCTCTTCCCCTATTTTGATTGCAGCACACATATCATAGACCTAAAAGCACAAGACTATTGCCCATTTGCCCCCTGCTTTCTAACTCCTGCTTTCTGTTCTCAAATTCCCTTTCCTATCTGCCTAGCAATTGAAGACCTCAGATCTCCCCAAGTTTGCCATGTGTCTAGAAGAGTCCAATGGAGTTGCATACTTCCCCCACACACAGGGCTCCAGCATGCAGGAGAGCATTGCACTCATCTTGTTTCTCTAGTTCTGGATTTTTCTCCTGACAAGGGCTGGTGTTGGTCACATACCTCTCACTGTATCTCACCCAAGCACAATAAAATTTTCACAGAGGACTTATAAAATGTGGATAGACAATTTCACATCACTGTTACTCACAGAGTTGTGATTTTATGCTTCATATCTCACCATGGAGGGTTGATGGGAGCCTCAGTTAATCTTCCCACACCCAAGACCCAAGAGACGAGCAATGACCTTGAACCCTCCCTGGTCTTCAACTAGAAAATTACCTGATCTTCCTGGAAAAAAAGTCACTAGTCATGCCTATCTGGGGTGCCATAGACCAGATGGTTTAATGTCTTTGAAAATTCCATAACTGCACTTGCTTCTATAAAGTTTTAGCTATAGAAAGTCTAGCATTGTGAATCATCATATTAAGTAAGGTTGGAAGACAGTCATTCCCAGTCTGCAGCCTGGACTTCTAAAATCTTCTCCAAGTAGGGGTGAGTAGCATAAAAGTATTTTCCAACCTCACATGCTCTGAGCTGCTTTGAAGCAGGGTTAATTGAACCATATGGACACCTCAATGCACCTGTACCACTGCAGAGTCTCCCTGGGCTGCTGTAAAGAGCAAGACAGACTGATTCTTCTTATCTTTTCGGGGCCATTCCAAGCAAAAGCAAAATCCCTGATCCCAAGCTGGAACACCAGCCCTAGGGAGACTTTTCTCTGTCCACTGTCTCTGCAGCAGTAGGAGGATCCCTGAGGAGGGAAGACAGGCATTTCCCATTCATCTGTTGAGTCAACAAACATTTGCAGTGCCCTTTCTGTGTCAGACACTGAGCTTTCAGCAGCACTCTCAGTGATGAACAGAGTACACAGCAGAGTTTTGTCAAGTTGACCCTGCAGGCTGAAGAGCAATTGTGAGCCTTCATCTTAGAAACATCCAAGAGACTACTGGATTTTTTAGACATAGAGAAAAGAATGAAATCAGCTCTTGCCTATGCTCCCTGGATCTTCTCAGCGCACTCATTTTTCGGTCAACAAAAACCTGCTCTGTAGTGCCTTCCAGCTTCATTTTATTTCTGTCCTTAGCACTCTATTTTATCCCCTTACAAGGGTGAGTATAGTCAATCTTGTTCTAAATTACAAAATCTTTAAATTAGCAGGGTCTGAATTAATGACCTTTTTTATCCATGCATTTCAAGATTCCCAATTAGAAGTAAATGGACTCCTCAATTCTATTACACATTTCCTCTTCCATCCATGAATCTGGAAGTTTTAGCAGGGCATTAGGCACATTCCCCTCCCTTAGCACTTATCACTAGGCCTTGAATTAATTTTCATTTGTCTTTCAGTTAATCAGAGATCTCCTTAAATAAGGAAAGGAGGAAACTATTTCTTATCATGAAAGATACTAATTCAAGTACTGTGTGAGAATTCTCTCTCGTGTGTGTGTTGGGGGGACAGGAGTTATGTTTTAGGTTTTATAAAACTTTGTCTGACAGTACCTTACATATCTCTTAAAACAACCCAGTAAACGTTTTATGAATGAATGTATGAATTAGGTTTACCTTCTAAATAACAAGTCATCTCAGCACATGTTTACAACTGGAGCCACATAACCTCTTGAGTATAGTACTTAGTTACCTGAAGCAATACCGTGGATTACAAGGAGCTTTTCTGATTTTCATTCACATCCTTATAAAGAGACACTCATACATAAAAGTCCCTAGTGCATAAAATTTGCTCAGTTGCCATTTGGTACTTACAAATGATCATTAAAAGAATACTGTGAAATAAGCAGTAACAGCCTCCTGAAGGTAAGTCCATGTGAGCCCAAGGTCACAGAACTCAAGTTTGGTTTTGTTATCAGGTCACATGTGTTGTGACTTACTATGTGTTGGGTGTGCAACTGGTGCTGTCCATGTGTTTTGTAATTTGTTTTTAAAATGTGTTTTATTAAGTTTTTACATGACACAAGCCCTTTTCCAACAGTGCTCATTACAGCTCAGGTTGCTAGTCCTGTGCTAGGAGACTACGCCTTGGGAAAATTCCAAAAAGCCCCCCTACATGTTCTAAAGGAAACACTTTTCTTTACAAATTTGCATCCATCTTTCTCACTGTTAGATGGTGCTCACAGTGTGATGGGGCAAAGAGTCAATCTTATTTAAATTCTGCATTGTTTAAGACTAAATGCATCAATTATCAAATTGACAGTAATGGAACATGTAGAACAGGAAAGCCAGAAGCTGATTTCCATTCTGACCCCTTTCAATGACGAATGATATGATGGAGATGAGGAGAATGAAACTAAAAGTGCCTGTATTCTCACCTCACAGGTGATTCCATCTAAAAGTTTCATCAAATATGTCCATGTGCCCTTGTTGTACAGAAGGGAAGGAAGCATGTCTTTCCCTGTAAAACATGCTCTGACCTTTTTTTGCATTTGCCTGATTGGAAAACAGATGAAATTCCAAATATGACATGGTTGGAATGATAGACTTTCTTATTAAGGAAGAAAATAGTCAAATTTATTTTTTAAAAATCAGTGAGGTGTTTCTAAAAACACAACATTAAAAAATGATTACCTGAGCATGCTCCTCAAAAAAAGATTTTATCCCTATCTTAGGGGGTATTTCAATTACAGCCTGCTTTTATGGGAAGCAATGCCCCTGGATCACAGGGGTGAGTAACAGAGCACAGCATGTGACTTGGAAGGCTTCCTACTAAATATAGCTCAGCACATTAAAGGCATAAGTAATTTTTATGACAGCATAAGAGAAATGAACCTTCAATGGTTAGGAAATTTTAGCTTTAATTGGGGGAATTACATGGAGGTAAGGCTTTCAGCTCCTTTCATTTTCAAAAGGTATATACTAAATTATTACAAAATAAGCCTGTGGAATAAAATTCATAGACGCTGTAGTATAGAAACAAAATATATCTTTTGAATTTCCTAATATTGGCCTACTGTTATTATTAACACAACTGCCTTGGACCCCAAATAACCCATTTAGAATTTCTAGACACATAGGGGCCATGACTAGGCCCTGTTCAACAGCAACTGATGCATGGACTGGGGAATCCTGCTCAAAAGTTTAGTCAGTTCAGTGGCAATATAGAGAAAGAGATGAGAGAGTAAGAGAAAGAGGCCTCATGGCTATTCATGGACTAGATGTATTTTCTGCCTCTCTTTGCTTTGGGTCAGCCTGTTCTCCTCACAGCACTTAGGCTACCTTATGCTACCTAATGAGCAACATAATCCCCAAACATAATTTAGACCCTTGTGGAGATGCATTGTTTCATTAGGCCACTTGGAGCTCACAGAGCAGCAGACTATTCATTCTTTCAATTGTTCCCAAAGGGGTGTACTAATCTGATGAACCTTCTTAGTTATACATTGGGAGTATATCATTGATCAGAAGAGCATTGGCCTTTCCCAGGGTACTCACTGGGAAGTGATGTTTTTCAAGTGCATATAGAAACCAATGCAAGGGACTGTCATAGACTTTAATGTTTATTATTTCAGCAAACCATGCCAGTTACTTTATTATTCTGCTACAGTGACCTTAAGACATTCCCTCTTTTAAATTCATTAGCTGATTAAACTGTATTCATCCAACTATTTACTAAGTACCAGCCCTTAAATACTGGATCACACTATACATGCAGCTGGAGACCTAAGGGTGTTTGATAAAAGTCTGGAGAGTGATGCTGAGGATCATGGTATAGTTATCCATTAAGAAATAATTCTGTGACAGTTTTAATTCTAACCTAGAGTGAGAAATTTTCTAACTAGTGCCTTGAATGTATTCACTCTCCTTCAGAGAACATTGATGTGGGAGGCAGGAGGTTCAACAGGAAAACTGAATCAGACAAATTAAGAGATGGGTTGGCAACAGAGCTGAGCATCATGGCCGGACTCTGGTCATTGGGAACTGAGTGCGCAGGTGTCCAAATTCAGACTGAAGTCACCCTCAGAGGCACCAGTGAAGAATAAAAGCTTTGGTGTCCCACTTATCTTGTCTCGTTCCCAGTTTGCTACTTACTAACCATGTGAGTTTGAATAAAGCTCTTAAGCTCTATCAACTACCCCTTCTTGGCCATGTGGAGATCATCACACCTCCACATGTAGGGGCAGATACAGAGGCTGGCCAGAGAAAACATTGCATGAATGATGGTTGTCAATGGCCAGCGTGGTTATACTGACACTGCTATCTACTTGTCCATTGTCCACACAGGTGTCTCTGCTTATGTGCATATACATACTGTATGGCTCTGTATGTATCAGATGTACACAATGCACACTTCAGTGGATCCTTGCCACTCAAAAGAGTTCTTTCTCGTTCTATTCTATAAAAAGGGGGGTTACCTGATACCTTGGGGACTCTCCAAACAGACCCAATGGGAAAAATGATTTGGCTGCTTTAGGTCATAGTTAATATTTACCATCAAGATTGAATTTGGGGCTGTCGAGTGTCAGGGAGGTGACCAACTGAGAAGTCTTATTCCTAGCAGTGGGGACTGAGCTGATCCTAAAATAGATATCTACATAATCTTTTTGTAGCATGGTGTCACTGCCCATACTGCTTTTCTTGTGTTTCCTAGATTGGGTAAAAAGAAAAATTCTTATCAGAGTATCAACTTTTCAAACAGGATTTCATTTATATGTCATGATGCATTGTAATTGCCTTCTGCACCTAATTTACAGATGACTCTTTTTGACTGGTTCCATTAAAAAAATGCTTAAAATCTTATTGATTGCGTGGGGAAGGGTAAGCATTATTGTCAAACCCTGGAGTCTGCAGGAAATGAGATAGAAAAAGAATCAGAATGTCTTTTAAATAATCCTGCTCTTGGACAGAAGCACAGGTGGCAAGAAACAGCCAGTTTTCTATTTCCTGGGGCAGAGTAAAGACATATTTATGAATCCTGGAGATAATCTTGAAGACTTACATGAACAAAGAAGCTTATCTTCTTCATTAATAAGTGGTGAAAAATGAAACTTCAGAATCTTCTCTTCCTTCATTTTAGATTTTCAGAGATTTATCAACACCCAAGGAAAAGGATAAAGCACTAAAAGATGAATTCTAGGCTTCTGAATTAACCAAGATTGACTGTCATGATTTATTCAGGTTGAATTGTAGTCTGACTTCCCGGAAACCGGTCACCTAGTTTCTGCAATTTGAATCCCCAATTTCTCCCTGCACAAGCCTATTACTGTAGTTGTAATGACAGTCCTTAAAAGTAACCAATTTCTTTAAATATGTAAGTAGTTCATGCACCTCTGTCAGTCATCCATACGCTACTGTGATGAATTAGTTCCTTCAAGTTTAATTTCTAGAGATATAATAATTGTGTGAGAAGGGGGAACTTATGTTTTGGGAAAAAAACAGTTTGGTACTGTCTCCCAAAAGTAGAACTGGATGTGGTACCTCAGTGAGGAGTTGTCAATTCTGGGCTACCTGGTGTAGCTTCACGTTTTGTATAATTCCGATTGACAATAAGATGCGACCAACTACACACCTCTCCTGTCTCACCCGCTGCTCCAATAGATCTGCCTGCTCTGCTCCCCACTCTGTCTCTAGTGAATCCTCTCACCCTCAGCACCTCTGGCTGTACCCCAGTTCTTGTACGTAAAAATAAATAAAATCTTTTAAAAAATGAAATAGAATGGGGATCATAATATCCTCTTAGTGTTATTGAAACAATGAAATGAACTAAAACATATAAAGCATATACATGTTAAGAGTTCTGTAAGTGTTAGTTGCATTTTTACTATTACTTTTGTTGTTGTTTTTGTTTTATTTATTTATTTTATATAATTCTTACATCATTTTTCATTTTTGCACAATGTATGCATTTTCATTTTCATTATATTCCCCATACAATTCTCACCCTACTATGACTTTTGAAACTAAAAGACTGGGCATGTTTTTAAATAGTTCAAGTACCTACAGAAAGCTCCATAGGAACCAATCTTTTAATGGCTAATTTCTTGTTGCTTGCTTTAAAGTCACTAATGGGGATGTATTTTTTCTACTATATGTGAAAATAGGACAGAATTAACTTAAAAAGCGGGAAACAATAAATCATGAGATTCTATCACAGTAGATACATAAAAAGTATAAATTATGACAGTCAGATAAGAATTTGAGCATAATGGTTTGAAACATGGAAGGACAGACCTCTGAGCTTCAGAAATTAATGTGTAAAATGGAAACATTTACATCAGATCATAGGGCTTCCACTTGTCCCCGTGTGTATTGACAGCATGCATGAATGTAGCCTACCCTAGGGTAAGGCAATCCAAGGCACTGAGTAGTAGGTTGGCTCCTCTCTACCCTCTCCTTCCTTGCACTAAGGGGAGAAGCAAGTGAGGGGGAGATTTAATCACTGGAGATTTAAGATAATTGTGAGTGAAGCCCAAAGCTAAAGAAGGCAAAGTCCTGACAAGCTAATCTCAGTTTAGGTGGGTCATTTGCCCCATGGAACTCTAGAGGTCCATGCAAGAGACTTACTCCCAACCCTACCATAAGGGCTAATAAGTCCAAATTAAAAATTGCCTGCCTGGATTTAAAACTTATTTTCCATACTCTTCCAAGAACCGATGAGACCTGGACTCTAACCTGACCACTGACTAAATGTGTGACCTTGAATGCTTCACTGGAGGCCCAAACATGGTTCTTTATCTGTAAAATGAAGGAAGGCCTGGATTTTAGCCCTGGGCTCCTGTGGGTTAGTCTGCCTTTGTCCTGAAAACAGTGAATTGCGCTGTGACTCTCACAGCAGGGTAGAAATGAGGACGGAGTTTTAGTCACGAATTCTGAGCTCTTCCCTCCCTCCACCTCCAAGCCTTGGGCATCAGGATGTTCCTTATGTAACACAGTCAGGAAAAGGAGGGCAGGAAGGTAAAAATATTACCCTGCAGTTGTAGCTAAGCTAGTACCTGGCTGGTCCTGAGGTTGGAAGAATGAAGATGAAGGAGACACAGAGGGAAATGGGAAGGGACAAAGCACACGTAAAATCCAGATTGAGTCCTCTGGCCTGGGGCATTCATCTCCATTCTGTCCTCTATGAGGCTACTGCATCCATGGTTAGAAAAAAGGCCATGGGGTTGGAGCTAGAGGGGAGATGCATCCATCACCATTGCTTAGAGTGTTTAATTTTCCAGGGACTGTCATTAAACAAATTCTTGCTGCAGCCTGGCAGCCCTCACAGACATTTGTTGGAAGAAAATTATAAGGAGGCGATTTGTTTGAGATAATAGCAAAGCTGGGCTCTGGATTCTTAATGGCACATATAGACCTTTGCCTTTCTAAAAAGTTCTTCTTAGAAAATTCATTTTCTGTCCTACCATTGCAGTCAGAGTCAGAAGAAATTGGACAAAGTGAAAAGATGCGAACGTGTGCTGGGTTTTCAGAAACCAAATTGGGACTCACCCAAGGGAAATGGAAATGAGTAGGGGGAAATATAGGAACCAAATGCTAGGTATATAATGATGGGGTGGAAGAGATTCTGTCCTTCTACAAAGGATATCATTCCTGGAAGTTTCTGGCCATCACCTGCCAGGAATGGCATCCTTTAACAAGTGACTGTCTTATATTTTGCTGCTGCAGCAGCTAGAGCAAAGCCAGGCCAGGCATGGCACAGGGAAGATCTGAGGGGCTGAGAACTATATATAGATTGCAGGCTGCTCTTCCCAGCCTTTGGAAATGTTCAAGCACTCAGAGTCAAGAAGAAAAAAAAAAAAAATGATCGCTCTGTTTGTTCCTTGAAGTATAAAAATGGTTTTATTTTTAGACATTACCGTGTGTGTGTGTGTGTGTGTGTGTGTGTGTGTGTGTTTAATCTACTGGCAGTTTTCTTCAGAAGCAACCATAGAAAGTAGAATAGTGTAGCAAAAGGTGGGCCCAGGCAAAAACTTGGTGAGGTGACTGGGGTTTCTCAGCCTCAGAGCTATTTACATTTGGGGCTGGATAATTCTTTACTATGGGCTCTGTTCTGTGCTATAAGATGTGTAGCAGCATCTCTGGTCTCTCCCTACTACACTCCAATTATGCCATGTTCTGTTTAGGACAAAATTGTCAAAATTATACCAAATTGAAGCCTCTGCTCAGAATATGACTTATTTCCACAGGCTGCTGCATTCAGTTTTTCTTGTGATCAGTCTCTTTCCCACACCATTGGTCTTCTGTGCCCATTTTCCTACCAGTTGCTCACTATAACCCTACCTACCCTGAGGGGGCACTGTTCCTGCTCCATCCTCTGATCCCCCCTTTGGATGAAATGTATCCCACTCTCCTCCTATTCCCTATAACATGTAGTAAGTTTAACACACAGTTTTGTCATGAAATGTTTGTATTGTATTTACCAAATATATGTCCTTTAAGTAAGAGTTTGCCAAATATACTGCTTCAACAGGAGAAAACACATTTCCACTCAGTGCCTCCATTCGGTTTGTTTACTTGTATTTTTCAAGGCAATGCCAAGAGATGGTATTCTTCCTGAGATGCCTGTATTTCTTCTTCTTTGTACATTTGTTTTCCTTTACAACCTTCCCAACATTTGGGACCCCAGAATGAGAGAAGGGAAACATGCTCAGCCAGTGAGCTAAAGTGAACCTTCCTTTCAAAAGCATCTACATATAAGGTGGTTAAGTGCCACTAGCCCATTCATCTGCATTGTCTTACACCCAGATCAACACACCCCCCAAAGTAAAAAGGGATATTTCTCCTAGGAAAAGTCAAACTAAGCCATGAAGTCAAGGCCAGATCTTTTGGGCAACAGATCTAAATATTTAGATCTAAGATCTAAATATTTAATAAGATCTAAATTTAGAATTTGGAAGTAGAGTCTGACTAGGACAGGTGGTATTTAGAAGAGTGATTTTTCTAACACACAACACCAGTGAGCATTTTGCTCAATGTTTAGAGCCCTCTAATGGTTCCTAGAGGGTGAGTTGAGCCTCTTTGACCAGAACTTGATGCTGCTTTGATTTGCCCTCACAAGATTCACAGCCAGTCTCCCTGTGGCCAGAAACTTCACTACCTGTGTTCCAGGTACATTGAACTATTGCCAGTTTTCCAAATGTGCCAACTTATTTCATACCCTTGTCTGGAATAGCCTTCCCTCCATCCCTTCTACCTGGGAGATTCCTACTCATCTGTCTTGACCAGCACAAACATCTTATATTTGATGCTACATTTTTTGCCTAATGATATATGATATATTACTATTCTTCTCATGAAACAGAGTTATTTATGTTCCTTTCTGATATTCAATCTGTTACAATGGAGGTACTCCCTGAATGTAATTGAATGGATTAGTGCATGATCTCAGTCCATAGATTTTAGGATTTTCCATTTTTAAGGAGAGTTTTTAAAAATTTATTCAATGAAGTGCTGAATTCGGGAAAGTACCTTGAAAATTCCAAGGTGTGCACCCAGCCAGTTATTCTTTGGAAATACTCACCAATTCTCAGTCTGTTGACCAGGTCTTCTGCTACTGAGCATCCAACCAACACGAGGATTTTCATCATGGCTTCCTTCCTTATGTACTTTTCAATTGGCATAGCATCTTTGGAATTGTTCTGTGTAAACTGAAACAGTATACTCTTTGCCTTTACTCGCCAGCCTGAATGTATAATATTGACATACACAGTTCTGCAGGCTGTGAACCCAATTTCAGAAAAAATTTCACTCATTGGTAGGTTAACAACCCATTTGTTCTATAAGTTGTGCTGTGTCCTATGAATTTGAACAATCTTTCTCTTCATAAATGAACTTCTTGGCATATACAAGATGTAAAAAGGAAAGAGATAGTTCCACCACTTCAGTGAGATAACTAATCCATCTAATATTTCCACTCCCACAAAGCCTGTTTTCACAGAATTGGAAACCCATTGGAAGGATTGGAAGCTTGAAGGAAAAGTCCACACAGACTTGCAAAAACTGGGCTTGAGAATGAAGGTCCTGAATGTCTGTGTGTGCCCATCTTGATTTTGGTCTCTTGTCATTCTTCCTTCCTGACCATGTCAATGATGGTTTTGCATATTCAATATCACCCTTAAGGAAGTCAGGAAGTAAAATGAGAGGCTCTGTGAGCACTTTCCAGAGGAAATATGCCATTAGGATGAAGTTTTAAGATACTACTCAGCCATTTTTTTCAAAGTTATCATGAAAGACGAATGTGAAGTGGAAGTTTTTAGACCTTTTTTCCTGCTAGCAGCCAAGTGCACCATCCACTAAGGAAGTGCTTTTGCTAGGAACTCAGCCACCACTTCCCCTTGATGCTCTCCCCTGCAGCAGCAGGTTAATTGTAAGTCGTATTCATTTCTAAGAGGCAGGTTTTATTTTTTTCCTTTGTCTTCATTGTTTTCTTCTCTTTCCCTTCTCTGTCAAGTCATGTTTGGGAAGATTTCTTAATTTTCAGACAGAAGAGATCCCAGAATCCAAGAATAAAACTAATTATAATGACAAATTGACCAAAATGAGAAAATGACAAATAATCTGTGGGTTGAAATTTTCCCAAAAGCCAAGAATAAATAAAATGTCTCTTAAAATGCCTGGTGGAGGAGGCTGATAAAAGAAACTAAATTATCTGTTGTTTTTCCTTAAGTCTGTGATATCTGGCTTTCAAAGGGAAAAATGTTAAAATTTTTAAAGGTATGAAGTAAAATAATAAATAGACATTCATGTGCTTCTGTGAATTGGGAGCTTGAGAGAAAATGTCATCATAATTACATTGTTAATGAATCTGTAAATTTCTTTTGAGAAGAAAATCAATGATGTTATTACTTTCCCCTTTAATGTCAAATTGCTTCAGTTGCACAATTGTATACCTGACTACATATTTACTATTACTGGAACTTCTAGCTGTTTTACTATAAATATTAATAGATGTAATACTTTGTTTCCCTGAAACTTGCCACTTCCCATAAGGGAATAGGAAAAAATCAAAATTAACAAGGTTTAATTATATAGAAATCCTAATGTTTGATGAAGAAAGGGAAAGTTCAACAAAAGGGGAAGGAAATGGAGAGTGTGTCCAGTTAGCACATCCAAAGTATCCCTGTCCCTCTGCTAATAGGGCACTTTCTCAGGAGACATACAACATCAAAAGTATGGAAAGTTGTGTAGTGAATCTGCTATGCTGTGAATGTTTGTACCCCCCAAAATTCCTATCTTGAAAGCCTAACACTCATAGATGATGGTATTTGGAGTTATGGCCTTTTGCTGGCACTTAGATCATGAGGATGAAGCCCTTATGAATGGAATTTGTAATCTTAGAAGAGGTGCCACAAGATGCCCCAGCCCTTCCACCACAAGAGAACACAGCAAAAAGACCCAAGCTGTGAACCCAGAGTGGGCCCTCACCTGCCCATGCCAGCACCTTGATCTGAAACTTTAGCATCCAGAATTATGAGATATAATTTCTGTTGTTGTGAATTACCCAGTTTGTGGCATTTTGTTATAGCAGCTCAAATGGGCTAAAACAGAATCCTATCTGAACTCTTTCTTCATTGAAGAGCTTTTAGAAACTTTTCTGTGTTGAAAATAAGGAGTTCTGGAGAATTCATTTGATATTCATTTCAATGTCTGTTGCATCCCAGGAATTTATACTTGGTATGAGTCCACATGTCATGTCAGATTGGTTATATACTAGGTGGGAAAGAAATAGTACTAATAATAGCAGCAATAGTAATAATAGCAGCAATAGCAAGGATAATGATAATTGTTGTGATGTTTTCAAAAGTATTTGTAGTGCCAGCACATAAATATCTATATGTTCATGTTATATAATATTCACAGTCTGAGGGTAAGGTCTGTTATTGTCCCCATTTTATAGCTGAGATAACTGAGACTAAGATACAGAAAGTCACTTGACAAGGACAAAGAGCTAGTAAGTGGCAGAGCTGAGTTCTGAAGGCAGAAACTCTGGTTCCATGGGCCAACTTTACATCACAGTTCACACAGCCTCTAAAGGGCATGGACACTGAAACTGATCATCTGAAGTGCTCATAGAGTCCAGTATAAAGAGCTTTGGGTGTTCAGAGAATAACATTACTGTGGGAAAGTCAAGAAAGACTTCTTAAGTGAGGAGATATTTCAAGAGACAGGGTGATCTATCTCATAGCAGAAAAGTGAAATGGCAGAAAACAACATGGAAAATTCTGTTCTTAAATTACCATTTTGGAGAGTGATTTAATATGGATATGTTTTATGCCAGATTTTTAAAAAAACTTTTTCGTATATAAAACCTTAGTGATCTATTGATATTCATTAAAAGATGTGCACATATATATGCATGAATTTCATTATGCAGATAAGTAAATTAATGTATTGGGTGAGAGTTTATGCTTTAAAATATAAATCGAGCACTATGTTATGATTAAATATTAAAGAACCATATAGTTTTGGATGTTGTAACAGTTGTTTTTAATAGTCACAAATTGGCTGAATGGGAAGACATGAACCCTTAAAGCTATATGAATTCAGTCTTTCCAGAGGCAGTGCCAGGTGATGGTCACCTGCACTAGGCAACAGTCCAGCTATCCAGTCAATCCAAATCCCTCTTGGAAATGAGGAACAATGCATTCATTCACTGTCATTCCTTTTCATGGACTCACCGACTCTGGTATTCAACAAACTTTTACTGGATAAATCTGAAACCCTATATATTGGCTTTTGTGTGGCTTGGCCAAAGGGCATGCCACTTGGTGGAATGAGTAAAACTTAGGTCCTGCAGGCCAGGTTAAAAGTTGAAGTCAAAGGCTATACTATATAGGAGGAAGCTGTTAGACATCAGTCCAGAATAGAATTCACAAAGGGAAGAACCAAGCATCCTGATCAGATCACTGTTGATATCAGAGGGAGTGGGGCATTGGCTCCCCATGAGGAGTTCCCAGTAGAGACACATCATAGTGCTGAATGGCACATAGGATCTAAGGTATCAATTTCAGAGACTGACTGGTGATTTAAATGATTTCAGAGCTAGAACTCCAGGGAAAGAGGGTTACAAATGGCTAGATGAGTTGTCCCAATGGAGTTCAATGAGGGCTCCTTTCTCATGAGAGCTTTGAATTACATGAGCCCAAGAGATATGAACTGGTGCTCTGTGAGCATTGGGGGCCTGCAATCTCAGAGGAGGACTATCTACTGGGTTTACAGCAACACACTAGCATCAGGAGTTATCTTCCATATTTTGCATGACCATTTTGTTTTAGGCACTGTGTATCCATTGTCTGATCTCATAGCACCTAACAAGGTTGGTGTCATTATCTCATTGCACAGATGAAGAAACTGAAGCTGAGCAGGCAGTAGAGCTAAGTTTCAAACTTATCTGACTCTAATGCCCAGCTTTTCCCTATTTTTCTAAATGTTGCATCTCTTGAGCTAGTCCAAGAGTTATTGGTGAAAGAGATTAGGTCAGGAACTTAGTCATAGATATCCGTCAGGCTCAAAGGTCTTTACCCTGCTCTGGAAAAGGTAGAGACTTCATAGTGCTAAATATTATGGGAAATAAAATAGAAATGAATGACTGTCCTAGTCAATAATAACCAAGTACTGGATTCCATGAAGCACAGTGGTATTCAACAGAGATAGTTACATTCTCTGCCTTTTAGAATCTTCCCTCCCAATGTGTGCACCATTTACTTTCTTGAATATTGAGCAGTGAGAAGGAAAGTCACTAAGTTTGTGCAAGTTATTTTTATTATGGATACTAAATTACTATAAGTTAGAGGTATCATCCTCAGAATAAAGTACATCCTGAGTACTTTGTTGTTGAATGAATGAATAAATGAATGAATGAATAAATGAAAGCATGTTTGCTTGCTCCAGTAGATTAGCTTTCTTGCTACAGATAAGCCAAAGGAAAAATATTTTCCCATACCCTCTAAAGTGAGTCTACTTTGTTGTGTGGGAGGTAGCAATTTATAGATCTATCTACACATTATTTTCTAAAACTCAAGTATTTTGGAAGAACAGATGGAGTAACATACTGTATACAATAGTGGTATTTTGCAATATATTTCATTTTAAGCAATTTGGTGCTGCTTTATTTAGCTAAAGCCGTTGAAGTTTTTTTAAAAGCAATGATACAAAGACCATGAGTGGATGAGTTCATACTGGACAGGCCCTCAGCAACAATGCTAATGAGTTTCAAATTCTTCTTTGCAGACCCCTGCCCTGGCCTCCATTGCCTCCTGTCTATAGGGATGTTCTGGGGGATGGTGATGTGTAGGCTGGTTATCTGTATTTTTTGCAATCCTCTGGGTGATTCTGGTATGCACCCAGATTTAAGAACCATCTTTTATACCCATATCTGTGTGCTCATTTATACCTGTGTCTTAGTACATTTTCTTGAGACTTATTTATTTTCATTTGTGGGCCTCCCCGGTGGCGCAGCGGTTGAGTGCTGGGTTGCGAAGCTGCCTGCAGCCTCTGCGGTGCCGGTTCGATCCTCGGCTGCTCCCCGGCCACCGGAGGAGGGTCCCACATGGCACGCAGACCTCTCCTGCTGCCCGCTGCTCCCCTCAGCAGTGTACTTCAGTCCTTCTGCCTGCTCTGCTCCCTGCTCTGGCTCTGGTGAATTCTCTCACCCTCCCGCGCTTCTGACTGTACCCAGTGCATGTATAAACAAAACAAACAAATAAATAAATAAATAAAACATGCCTCTATTAAAAAAAAACATATTTTCATTTGTTAAATTATTAGTGAAACAAAGGAAAGAAAACTCCATTCCATTTATACTTTCTAAGAGTAATGGGGGAAGTAAATAAGTATATTGCAATTTTTCTATCCCCAGGAAATTTGGCTGATAGATTTCATTTAATCTTTATGAGAATCTGATAATATTTTAAGAATGAGTTGGCCCTCATATAGATTGTTGAGCAACACATACTCCTTATACCATAGCTTATTATCATAAGTCTGTGCAAAACCTTCCTCTTATTTTCCTATTGTTGCTCTTCACTTTTCTCTCCTCATCCATTCCCCTTCCTCCATAGAGTATGCTGACACTAAAGTGTTCATGTCTTTAGAAACAGTATTTTACTATTTTATGCATATACTTTAATTTACATAAATGATTATTTTTTATAATATAGACTTTAAATTGTAAGAATGTTTCTCATTTTTTCACTCAGTGGTATATTTTTCAGATATATCCCTCTTGCTTTGTAGACTTCCAACACTTTTTTTTTTTTTTTTAAATAAATTTTATTGTTATATTCCCCATACAATTGCAGCCCCCCCATTCTGACCCCAATCCCTCCCCTCCCGCCCCCCTAAAAGTGTCTCTGGTTCATAGTTTTTTGTTGATTTTGATTTTCACTATCTTATAGTTATTCATTTTCCTGGTCCCTTATTTAAGTTTTCTAGATTCCTGCTATGAGTGAGACCATCCGGTATTTTTCTTTTTCTTTTTGGCTTATTTCGCTGAGCATGATCCCTTCCAGCGCCATCCATGTTGCTGCAAATTGCATGTGTTTATCTTTTTTGAATGCTGAGTAATATTCCATGGTATATATGTACCACATCTTCTTGATCCAGTCATCTATTTTTGGGCATTTGGGTTGTTTCCAAAGCTTAGCTATTGTAAACAGTGCTGCTATAAACATAGGGGTGCAGGTGTTCTTTGGAATTGATGTTTCTGTGTCCTTTGGGTAAATACCTAGGAGTGGAATTGCTGGATCATATGGAAGCTCTATGTTTAGTAGGTCCAGAAATCTCCACACAGCTTTCCACAGTGGTTGGACCAGTTTGCACTCCCACCAACAGTGCAGAAGAGTTCCTTTTTCTCTACACCCTCGCCAACATTTGTTGTTGCTAGTTTTTTTAATATGTGCCATTCTCACTGGTGTAAGATGGTATCTCATGGTAGTTTTGATTTGCATTTCCCTGATGACAAGTGATGTTGAACATTTTTTCATATGCCTGTTGGCCATTTGCATTTCCTCTTCAGAGAAGTTTCTTTTAAGCTCTTCTGCCCATTTTTTGACTGGATTATTTTCTTTGTTGTTGTTGAGTCTCATCAGCTCTTTGCAGATTTTTGTGATCAGTCCTTTATCATTAGTGTTGGGTGCAAAAATGTTCTCCCAGTTGGTGGGGTTTCTCTTTGTTTTTGTTATTGTCTCTTTTGCTGTGCAAAAGCTCTTTAATTTGATGTAGTCCCAGCTGTTTATCTTTGTCTTCACTATCACTGCTTTGGGTGATGTGTCTGTAAAGATGTCTTTGATGTGCAAATCACGTAGTGTTTCGCCTATATTTCCTTCTATATATTTTATGGTTTCAGGTCTTATGTCTAGTTCTTTAATCCATTTTGAGTTGATTTTTGTGTATGGTGTGAGGTGGTGGTCAAGCTTCATTCTTTTGCATGTAGCGACCCAGTTTTCCCAGCACCATTTATTGAACAAACTTTCTTTGCTCCAATGCATATTCTTTGCTCCTTTGTCAAAGATTAGTTGACCATAAATCTGTGGGTTTATTTCTGGATTTTCTATTCGATTCCATTGGTCTGTATGTCTGTTCTTGTTCCAATACCATGCAGTTTTGATGATTATGGCTTTGTAGTATAGTTTGAAGTCTGGGAGTCTGATGCCTCCATTCCCTTCTTTTTTTTTCAGGAGAGCTTTGGCTATTCGGGGTTTTTTGTGATTCCATATGAATTTCATCAATAATTGTTCTATTTCTTTGAAGAATGACATTGAAATTTTGATTGGAATAGCATTGAATCTGTATATTGCTTTTGGAAGGATGGCCATTTTAATAATGTTTATTCTTCCAATCCATGAGCAGGGGATGTCTCTCCATTTCTTTGTGTCTTCTTCTATTTCTTTTAACAGTGTTTTATAGTTTTCTTTGTATAGGTCCTTTACCTCTTTTGTTAGATTTATTCCCAAATATTTGATTTTTTTTGTTTCAATAACAAAAGGGATGGTCTTTTTGATTTCTTCTTCTTCAGATTTATTGTTTGTGTATAGGAAGGCTACTGACTTTTGCGTGTTGATTTTGTATCCTGCCACTTTACTGAACTGATTGATGAGTTGAATTAGCTTTTCTGTGGAGTTTTTGGGGTTCTCTATATATAATATCATATCGTCTGCAAATAGTGATAGTTTGACTTCTTCTTTTCCTATTTGGATTCCTTGGATGTCTTTCTCTTGTCTTATTGCCCTGGCTAGGACTTCCAGTATTATATTGAAAAGCAATGGTGAGAGTGGACATCCTTGTCTTGTTCCAGATCTTAATGGAATTGCTTTCAGCTTTTAACCATTGAGAATGATACTGGCTGTTGGCTTGTCATAGAGGGCCTTTATGATGTTGAGGTATGTTCCTTGTATCCCAAGAATTTCAAGGGCTTTTATCATGAATGGGTGTTGCACTTTGTCGAAAGCTTTCTCAGCATCTATTGATATTATCATATGGTTTTTATATTTCTTTTTGTTGATGTGTTGGATAACGTTGATTGATTTTCGGATGTTAAACCATCCTTGTGCCCCTGGAATGAATCCAACTTGGTCGTGGTGAATTATCTTATGGATACATTGTTGGATTCTGATAGCTAAAATTTTATTGAGGATTTTTGCATCAGTGTTCATTAGGGAGATTGGCCTGTAGTTTTCCTTTTTTGTCTTGTCCTTGTTCGGTTTTGGTATTAGTGTAATGTTGGCTTCATAAAACGTGTTTGGTATTGTCCCTTCCTTCTCAATTTTTTGGAAGAGTTTGTGAAGGATAGGCACTAATTCGTCTCTGAATGTTTGGTAGAATTCATTTGTAAATCCATCAGGTCCTGGGCTTTTGTTTTTGGGGAGGTTTTTTATTACCATTTCAATTTCGCTAATTGTAATTGGTCTGTTTAGGTGTTCTATTTCTTCTTTATCTAGCTTTGGGTGATTGTAGAGTTGTAGGAATTTGTCCATCTCCTCTAGATTGTTGAACTTGTTTCCATATAACTGTTCATAGTAGTTACTGATTATTCTTTTGATTTCTGCTGTGTCCGTTGTGATTTCTCCTCTTTCATTGATGATCCTGTTTATTTGTGCTTTCTCCCTTTTTTCCTTTGTGAGCCTGGCTAGGGGTTTGTCTATTTTATTGATTTTTTCAAAGAAGAAGCTCTTGGTTTCATTGATCTTTTGGATTGTTTTTTTAGTTTCAATTTCATTTATTTCTGCTTTGGTTTTTATTATTTCTTTTCTTCTACTGGTTTTGGGGTTTTTTTGTTGTTCTTTTTCTAGATCTTTGAGCTTCGAGATTAGGTTGTTTCTTTGCGTTCTTTCTTGTTTCTTGATGTGAGCTTCTATTGCTATATATTTTCCTCTTATTACTGCTTTTGCTGCATCCCATACATTTAGGATATTGGTGTCCTCCTTGTCGTTCAATTCAAAAAATTTTTTAATTTCTTCTTTGATCTCCTCATTAGTCCAATGGTCTTCCAGTAGTGTGGTTTTTAATCTCCATGAGGTAGGAAAGTTCCTTGCCTTCTTTTTATGGTTTATTTCTAGTTTGATGCCTTCATGGTCAGAAAAGATGGTTGATATGATTTCAATCTTGGTGTATCTGTTGATGTTTGTCTTGTGCCCCAGTATGTGATCGATCCTGGAGAATGATCCGTGTGCGCTTGAGAAAAATGTGTACTCCGTTTTTTTGGGGTTTAGTGTTCTATAGATGTCTGTTAAGCCCAATTGCTCTAGGTCCTTATTTAGAGCTTTAGTTTCTTTACTTATTTTTTGTCTTGTTGATCTATCCATTGTTGATAGTGGTGTGTTGAAGTCTCCCACTACGTATGTGTTTTCTCTGATGTCTGTTTTCAGAGAGGACAACAGTTGTCTGATATATTTTGGTGCTCCTTCGTTTGGTGAGTATATGTTAATGAGTGTTATTTCTTCTTGAAGTATTGTCCCCTTGATCATAATGTAGTGACCCTTGGGGTCTCTTTTTATCTTTTTGAGTTTGAAATCTGTTTTATCTGATATAAGTATAGCTGTTCCTGCTTTCTTTTTTGGTCCATTTGCTTGTAGGATTGTTTTCCATCCTTTAACTTTGAGCCTATTTTTATCTTTTGTAGCTAAATGTGTTTCCTGGAGACAGCAAAAGGTTGGGTTTTGTTTCTTAATCCAGGCTGCAACTCTGTGTCTTTTTATTGAAGAGTTTAGTCCATTTACATTCAGAGTTATTATTGATATGTTAACATCTGTATTTGCCATTGTGTTTGTCTTTCCTTTGATTTTATTTATTTATTCTTTTAATAACTTTTTTTTTTTGGCCTTCTTTCATTGTTATTCATCCCTCTGAGGTTCTGGCTTTAGGACTCCTTGTAGTATTTTTTGGAGTGGGGGTTTAGTTGCAATGAAATTCCGGAGTTTCTGTTTGTCTGGAAAGGTCCATATTCTTTCTTCAAAGAGGAAGGAGAGCTTTGCGGGATAGAGTATTCTTGGTTGGCATCTGTTTTCTTGGAGTCTGTTGACTATGTCCCTCCACTCTCTCCTTGCCCGTAGTGTTTCTTCGGAGAAGTCTGATGTCAGCCTGATTGGTTTTCCTTTGAATGTTATCTGTTTCTTCCCTCTTGCCAGCTTCATTATTTTTTCCTTGTCCTGGATTCTTGGGAGCTTTACTATTATGTGTCTTGCTGTATTTTTCCTTTCGTCGTGGAAGTTTGGTGTTCTTCTTGCTTCTTGTATATCAATTTTCAGCTCCTTCTTCACATTTGGGAAGTTCTCTTCAATTATCTCTTTGAATATTTTCTCTGTTCCTACATCTCTCTCCTCTCCTTCTGGTATTCCTATAACTCTTATATTTCCTTTCCTCATGGAGTCAGATAGTTCCCGAAGTCTTTCTTCGTTCTTTTTCCTTCGTACTTCTCTTTCCTTTTCTGTTTTGGTTCTTTTTATTTCTATGTCTTCAAGATTACTTATTCGTTCTTCCATTTCATCTATTCTGCTTTCATTGCTTTTCCCAGAATTCTTTAGTTCTTCCATTAATTCTTTGATCTCCTGCATTTCTTTTACTTCCCTCTTTAGGGACTCAATTTCTTTCTTCTGACCATTGTTTTCCCTCTCTAGGGACTCAATTGCATTCTTCTGATCGTTGATTATTTTTCCCTTATCATTGTTTTCCTTTATGACTTCTGTTAGTTTTTTAATCACGGCAATTTTAAATTCTCTTTCTGGAAGGCTCAGAAATTCTTCCAAGTTATTGTCGTTGCAATCTGGGGGCTGGCTTTCTTTTTGTGGTGTGCTTTTTCTCTGGAGAGTTGCTAGGTTGCGTGTGGTTCTTCTCTTCCCTACTGTCTGTTTTCTAATTTGCCGTATGCGTTGGGACACTGTGTAGTTGGGACTGGCCGGCATCTTGGGTGGGCTTCTCTGTTCCCCTCTGGTTCTTCCAGGAGTCATCTGTCAGTTTCAAGCAGTCTTTACTGGAGAAAGGTCCCTGTTCTAAAATGCCGATGTAGGGACACACTCCCCTGTGCGCCTGGTCTGCCCCGGTGGTGGGTTCCTGCTCCCCTCTGGGCTTGGACTGCAGGCCAGAGGGGGTCTGGCGTGGGCGAACTTCCCCCGCTCACCTCTGGCTCCTGAGGAAGCCTTCTGCAGGTAGTCTTTACTGAAGAAATGTCCCTGTTCTAAAATGGTGATGTGGGACACACTCCCTGCGTGTCTGGTCTCAGGCACACTCTTCTGTGCACCTGGTCTGCCCCGGCTGTGGGTGCTCGCTCTCCCTGTGGGCTCAGACTACTTGTTCGGAAGGGGCCCGGTGTGGGCAAACTCCCCAGCTGGCCACTAGCTCCTTCAGGAGCCTCTGCTGGCTTCAAGTCGCTAGGTGGTGCCAGAGATCTCTCCTAGAGCCCTTGGGGAGCTGATTTTCCACCCCGTGGGACAGGGAGCAGAGCGGGGATGGTAGGGTACACCTCAACGGCTTTGGGGTGCTGTGTCTGCCTTGTGCCCCACCGTCGTGGGGAACCCACGCCCCTAATTTCGTGCCCCGGGTCTCTGTTCCAAAGCCCTCAGTTCCAGGACGCGGGCTGTAGCCCAGATCAGTGGGGCGGGAATGGCGCCTTTTGAATCCTGCTCCCCTGCCTGGGCGCCTTGTTCCTGCTCACTCAGGATGGGCCTCCGCCGTCTCCCCCTAATTTCGTGCCCGGGTCTCAGTTCCAAAGCCCTCAGTTCCAGGATGCGGGCTGTAGCCCAGATCAGTGGCGCGGGAATGGCGCCTTTTGAGTCCAGCTCCCTTGCCTGGGCGCCTTGTTCCTGCTCACTCAGGGAGGGCCTCCGCCGTCTCCCCCTAATTTCGTGCCCCGGGTCTCAGTTCCAAAGCCCTCAGTTCCAGGACGCGGGCTGTAGCCCAGATCAGTGGTGCGGGAATGGCGCCTTTTGAATCCCGCTCCCCTGCCTGGGCGCCTTGTTCCTGCTCACTCAGGGAGGGCCTCCGCCGTCTCCCCCTAATTTCGTGTCCCGGGTCTCAGTTCCAAAGCCCTCAGTTCCAGGACGCGGGCTGTAGCCCAGATCAGTGGCGCGGGAATGGCGCCTTTTGAATCCAGCTCCCTTGCCTGGGCGCCTTGTTCCTGCTCACTCAGGGAGGGCCTCCGCAGTCTCCCCCTAATTTCGTGCCCCGGGTCTCAGTTCCAAAGCCCTCAGTTCCAGGACGCGGGCTGTAGCCCAGATCAGTGGCGCGGGAATGGCGCCTTTTGAATCCAGCTCCCTTGCCTGGGCGCCTTGTTCCTGCTCACTCAGGGAGGGCCTCCGCAGTCTCCCCCTAATTTCGTGCCCCGGGTCTCAGTTCCAAAGCCCTCAGTTCCAGGACGCAGGCTGTAGCCCAGATCAGTGGCGCGGGAATGGCGCCTTTTGAATCCCGCTCCCCTGCCTGGGCGCCTTGTTCCTGCTCACTCAGGGAGGGCCTCCGCCGTCTCCCCGCAAGCCTAGGTCGCAGGCGCGGGGACCTGGGCAGCTGCGATCCGGTCCGGATCCGCGCTGCTTTCCGCACGCAACCTTACCGGGCGGCCGGGGCTGTGTGCTGGTGCTGGTCTCCTCCTGGTGGGCGGGGCTCTCTTTAATGGCGCCTGGAGCTCACCTCCGCGGCGGATCCTGCAGGGTTCGCCTCTCCCGTTCACGGGGTGTGGTGGCTGAAATAGTTCCTTTCCACTCACAGTCCCACTTGCTGCGTCCGTTTTTCTTGTTGGGCGTTTTGGTTTGTTGTTTCCCTCCTTTCTGCCGGTCGGAGAGTGCCGCCTCTGTGGGCGGGGGAGGGGAGCAGGGTTCTGCGCTTCCCTCCCTTCTCGTCCTCTTTTATGGCAACTTTCTTCTTCGGGCAGTTTGCTGGAGTCGTCCGTTTATCTTCCGTGTCCCAGTTCTCACTGGGACCTGCCGCTTTTCCTCCCTATTAACTTTTTTTAATCGACTTCCAACACTTGCTTGAGATTTCATTGTCTGCCTTCCCTCCATTTTATTTGTCTTTTCCAGTCGATAGATGACCATGTTACCTCCTGTTTCCCACTGCCACTAATATCCCTTTTCATGGATCTTGAACACCCGTATGAGAATTATTTCTGGAAAGTGTACCTAAGAGTTGGGTCCCTGAGTCAGAGGATACATGCATATTTAATTTCAGATTGGTTTCCTAACTGGACTAACACATGAGAATTCTCATCTCACTACATCCCACCAACATTTCTAGTTTTTGATCATTCTGATGACTGAGAATATATTTTGTTGCTATTTAAATTTTCATACCTTGAGTTGGTTACTAATGAGTATTTCTTTTCACATGTGCTTTCTCTATTTGGATTTTCCCTTCTGAGAATTGCCTTGTCTTGTCCTTTATCCAATTTTCTCTTTTTTTTTAATATTCAGATATTAGTCCCTTGTCATTTTTGCTCTTATAAGAATTAACTCCCAGTTTGTAATTTATCTGCTTACCAATAATTTCTTTTTTTATTTGTTTAATGTAAATAAATCCAACAATTTTCATATTATGGGTATTAATTTATGAATTTTTTTTGTGTGAGGAATTTTCCCTGAACATGTATTTACCATTTTTATAGATAAGGAAACAGGGCCTCAATATTGTTGCTTAATTCTACACTATCACTGAGGAGCAGAATTTGAAGCTATTAATAATTAATGATTAGTAAATCATGAAATTCACAACATTTTTAAAGCAGTCAAGTATTATTTATACTAAAAACTATGCAACCTGCAACTTCTGTCCATCAGATTTCACTGAATTGTCCTCTTTGCCCCCAAATTCTTGCAAAGTGTCTCAAATTGTATTACTTCCAAGCTGGGCATTATTACAGCTTTGTTCTTCATTAAGCTAATTACTACTTGTACTCAAATTGAGCCATTTCACTCAAATAACACTGTAACCCAGTCCTTTCTCTATGATGTCTCTGCCTTTTCTCAGAAAGTACAGGACTGATAGCAGGTTCTGTCTCATCTAGAGCAGGGAATTTCAAGGGCCTTCCTCCAAGGAAACTGCTGGTACAACTCCTGTGTTTCTTAGACATCATAAAAAGAACAGGGGAGGGAGTTGGGGACATGAAGGAGACTGAGCACAGACCCTTCCCTCCAATGTAATCTAGACACGCTTTGCCTTTATTTGTTGAGTGCATTGAGTAATATGTAAGATCTATTTGAAAAAGGATTCTATTGCTAAAGAGAAACACTGCCTCAGAGAACTACTTAATATAAATTGACAGATTTTCATCTCTGCTTATGTTATATTTATATAATGCTTTCTGTTTTGAAAAATACATTTACCTTATTTTTAGACTAAAAAATCTTGTAAGGTAAGCATGTTTTAACAGCCGCAGCAAAATTTTATCACAATTAAAGCTCCACATCAGAGTACTATTTTCACAGTTGGACTGAAGGCCATATGTCAAGACCTGATAGAGATTATCACCATATTGGGTAGAAAGTAAAACAGGATGATCTCTAATCTCCTTTGGTGATCTTATAACTAGAAATGACTAAAGGAGAAACATCAAAGGAATAATCTACACTAAGCCTCTTGTCTGTTGGGGGTCAGAAGGCAGGACCCCACATTTATTGAACACCTGTTCTGCTCTAGTTACTGTGGTAGGTGCCTCATATGATTTAATCCCGACAGCCACTCTGGGAGTATTATTGTATCCATTGTAAAGGTGATGAAACTTAAGATTAAGTGGAAAAGCTTAGAGCCATAGCTCTCCAGCTTCAAAACCAGGGTTCAGTCCACTATATAAGGATGCATCCACATATTGTTGCATCATTTAAAAATTAACCTACCTCCACTCTATGTAAGCAGAAATTTTAGGAAGGAAGTTCTTCATATTAATTAGGTTTGCTTCAGGTTTGGCTGCATGTTTCACATCTTGATCCTCCCCACACACACATACATTGATCCTTACCACCTGCTTTTGGATCAACCATGTCATCTGTCTTTTATAACTTCATTCAACCTCTTTGTTGATGAGGTCACTTGCCATGACTCAGCTGTTAGCATCTTTCTTGCTTTAATTTCCAACACAAGCCTATGCTATTTTTGGTTTTGTCTCAGATTGGAAGATTGGAAAACAACAGTCCAACCTTCTGGCTCTCCATGTTGATTTGACTTGGCGTTCTCTCTTCATTCATGAATTTTTTTTTGTATTGCCAGCAAAGAAGACTTGCATGACTGAAAACTCTCTTTCCTTCTCAGAGTTTGTCTTTGATTTCATCTTCCAACAAAAGTCCCTCAAAGTACAAGTTCACTCTCTCTCCTCCAATTTCTTAAGGAAAGGTATATATTGATAATGTTGCTAAATAGTTTTATCAAATGTGCATATATTATGACGAATGTCCCAAACAAGACAAAGCAAGTAGCAAAAATAGCTGTATTTAACCTTAGCCATTTATTACTAGGGTCAATTGTTTCAGGAACTGCAGTATTAAATCAAAGCTATCTGGATCTTACAACTTCAGCTTCTGGGGGCATTTTACTAAAATGTTTCTGATTTTTCTGAAACAATAGAGAGTAAAAACATGCATTTGTGTAGCACCTTACAGTTTATGAAGTGCTTTCAGGTGTTTTATTTCTTTTACCCTAATTAGTCTAGTTTTATCACATCTATTTCACATAAGCAAATTCAACTACAAAAAAATCTTAAAATTTATAATAGAACATTAGTTTTGAAAGACAGATAAATGTATAAGAAGGTTTAGCAGAGCTCCATATAACTAGTATATGCAAATAATAATCTTTTGCCACAAACATGATGCATTGATGAAGAAATAATGTTATACTTTGGGAAAGCTGATCCATATGAAATATGGAGCTAAGACTATTGTCATTCAGCTGGCTGACACTCAGGGTCAATATCAGAGAGTTAGGATTCATGAAATTAAGAAAAGGTATCTATTTTCCACATGGAGAGTCAGAGCCTTTGTTTGTGAACTGCTTTTCCCATGATCCTTTCCTTTCAGGAGAGCTTCCAACAGCTAGCTGCTCCTAGCCAAACTTCAGCGAAGTCTGGATGTTTTCAGGATCTCATAACAGAAAACCTGGACTCCACAGATGCTCAGTAGAAAAGGCAATATTCCAGGCATTGGGGTTAACACAATTAATAAGAAGTATTCATGCCTAAGAAATGTAGCAGGAGGAATGTTTGTTTAAATAATATTTTGATATAATGACATTGTGGCAGTCATGGAATAACAAGCCTGCCTGAGAGTTTAGCCTATTAAATAGAGGGCATTTTGGAAAGAGGCATCAACAAGAAACAATAAAGAGTGTGGAAGCCATTTCTAGAATGAGGTGTTTCTAGAAGGTAGCATCTGACTGGGATGTAGTAGATGATTAGACTAGAAGACACAGTAAGAGGTCCCTTTAACATTAAAGAGTTTGGCTTTATGCTGAGCACCTTGATCCAAGTAGTCAGATTTGTGTTGAATCCATCATATTGGTCCCTCTGTGGAGTAAGGGTGGGAAAGGTTGAACCTACTAAGGTAAGTTAGGAGGCATTTGAAGTAGTCCTGATAAGGGATATTGAACCTGTTCCTCACAATCCCATTCTTGGTCTGTGTCAGAAACTCCTTCCCAGCCTTTCCTTCAGAGTGGAAGCTTCAAAATAGGAGCTTGTTCTTCAGGCTCACTTACTATTTATTGACAGGGATGTGGTCTTTGTCATTCCATTCATTTTCATCATAAAGTAAGGATCCTATTAGTAGGACAAGCTCACTTCATCTTCCACTATATCCTTTGCTTAAGTTGATCAAACCTTACTATGTTCAGAATTCAATTCACTTTTGTTATGACAAGAATAGGAACAGCTTGTAGTTTTACCAGATTATTTTGACTCTTTAGGCAACTTTTGGGTAAGTTCCCTTGAAATAAACTTTTCTATACATTTTATTCTCCCACTGAACATTGGTGGCATTTCTCTTCTATAATGCAATAAATAATCCCCCAGTTGAACAGTCCTTCCAAACATACAAAAGTGCGTTAAACTATTTTTCACTTAATATTTTTGAGTGCTCACTACGTACAAGGTCTCCTTTGAGGAATCCAGTCTAGTGAATGAGGCAAATGTAAATTTATAAATTACATACTGTGTGATTGTTGTATAGGGTATTGGAGCCACGAGATCATATTGTGCAGGATGTGCTGCTTCAGTGTTAAATTATTATTGTTAAATTATTCAATAGGCATTTGTCAAAGGCATTCATTGTACCCATCTTGAACAGTCTGCAATGTGCTATGGAGGTAAATACTTGGACAAACCTTGGACTTTGAGAAACTAGCACAGTTTAACAAAACATATGAAATGAGCTATAATGAAAGATAGATATTATGTATAACATAAATGTGAAGAAAAGCAAAGTGAAAATAAATATTTACCAAACACTTTATGTCAGGAATAATTTAGTTACTTTAATTTACATTTTCTAATTTAGTATTCCTAGCTACTACTGTGAATATTCTGATAATTTTAATACTAAATCCCTTTGGATGTGATTTAGCAACTGTCTTCTATTCTTCTCTGGGGATTTACTCAAACCCTGATAGCATTAATGTTAGAGATGATTAAATGTGCTGACTTTATAGAATGATTTTCCATGGACGTACTATCTTTTTTCTGAAAGCATGCGTTCTTCATAATAATACACAGACATGGAAGGTTCTTTTCTTACAATTCAAGGCCTTCCATGTCTATTTTAACAGAAGTACTACCAAACCTACCCTTATAATTTACTGGGTGTGATTATTACAGTTATCCAGTATCACAGAAGTTGCTGTATATACTCACTAAATGATCCAAATTTTATCCCTCTTACTATTTAATGCTTTAAATAAACTCCAGCAAGCTTCAACACATTGGAAAATGACTATATATATATATATATCTGAAACAATTTGGATATCAATATCTGTCATACAACATTCCTAGGTTTACCATCTAAAGCAATACTCATTTCGCTGACTCGCATTCTTTGCATGGTATGTATCCAACAGTCATCACTCATGTTTGTTCATTAGGTGTCGAGGTGATGAGCCAAGCTGCTATATTCTCAGCTGGGCCCACAGCCTATTTAGTTTGGCACTGATTAATGATGAGCAGGGAGTGAACAGTTTGCAGAACCATCTTAGAAACCCAGTTAGCCAAAGACAAATAGCTAAAAGTTGGCTGGTAGGAGTATCGGAGGTGAGCTCTTGAGAATGGATAGTCATTTAGAAAAACCCAATATGACTCTGGTTACTCTAATTAGGGAGGGCACAGGTTCTGCAAGCAGACTATGCCTTTGGGCCAGGTTTCTGGGTAGGCACTCCAGAATCAGGTCTAAGGCATGTAACTGATGAATTCATACAACTGCATTGTTGTTGTTCTGTGCACTGGTTCTAACCGTTGCACTTGCTGTGACACCATCTGCTTTCGGGTGACCCTTCAGACAAAATGCATTTGTGTAAAGTCTCTTGAGATGTTCCTCTGGTAGATCTTATAACAAAAGAACAAGCATTAGAACCTTTTCTTTACCAAGTGAACTTTTACACTGAAAAACAGCTTTAAGTGTAATGTTTCTGACTTACATAATATTTATCTCCAGTTTTTTCCTACTTATTTTATTCACCTGTTTTACTATTTTTTTAAAGATCTATTTATTTATGCATACAAGAACTGGAGTACAGGCCAGAGGTGTGGGAGGATGAGAGGATTCACCAGAGACAGAATGAGAAAAAGAACAGGCAGATTGACTGAAATACACTGCTGAGGGGAGCAGTGGGCAAGTCAGGAGAGGTCTGCTGCACCATGTGGGTAGCTCCCTGGCTGGGGATCAAACTGGTGCTGCAGTGGCTGCAGATAACTTCATAGTTGTGTCTTAACTCCTTGTACCACCAGGGAGACTCTGGCATCTATTTTTAATGAGAATTTTCTGCTTTTTGCCTCTTTCTATTTTTTTAAGTGGAGCCATAAGGAAGAAACATATTAAAATCTTAACAAGGATAGTTCAGCTCTAATTGGGGAAGAGAAGCAGTCCTTTTAGTGGCCAGTAAAAACTTGGCAAAATGTGTTTGTATTAACATTTCCAAAGGATTCTCCCTATTAATGATGGGGATCACCTCTGAAGTTCTATTGGCAACTCTTGGCTGGAGACTTTAGGAACAACCATTTCCTAAAGATAAATGAGTCCTTGTTTAGAGGAAAGTTTTTCCACTAGCTCATCCAAAATGTTCAATTCAAAAGTTACAAGGATGCCCAAGATCATTTGGGGGGAGAAAATACAGAGAGGTTAAGATGATTTTCTTGTGGTTACACAGGAGGAACACAAGAAGAAAGATGCAAAACAAGGTTAGTCACCTGGCATCCTGACTTAGTTATTAATCTTAGACTTTTATTCTTCATTTGTTTGCTTAAAGATCTTGAATTTTCACCATTCCTGCAAGACACAACTCAAATTCTGCTGTTTGCAGTTACAAGTATTATAGTTTGATCTCAATCTGTCTTCCAAGGCTGCCTCCAACCATCTACTTAAATGAATATTTGTAAACAATAGCCATCATGTATGTCTGGTCCTATAAAAACTGCTTGACAGTATTTTAATCCTAACTTCACATTTCAAGGTCTATACTATAATCTCAAATTTATTTGGAACCTGGGGCACAAGGAGTTTCAAAAGTTTGCACCAGGACATGCAGATAGTAATAGTGAAATGCCCAAAAATCAAGTTGGTTCTGCCTGACTCCTGTGCTTATTGTTTTCCTTTGACCTTTCACTGAAGCCAAAATGACTAGAGTAGCTGTCTTTCTATTGACCTTGAAAGCCCTATCCCCTCTCACTCTTCTTTATTTACATCTAAATCATACCTGTCCTGCATAACCCCACCCACAACCTGCTTTGTTCATACACTGTCTTCTCACTCCCTCTGCTGGAAGAGGTCTTCCCTCCTCTTCCAAGTACGCCACCAAACAATTGGGAATGACCATTTGTCTTCAGTGCATCAAAGCAGAAAATATGGTGCTGGTAGGAGTCAGGAGGTTTGGGTTCAAATCTCTGGTCTGTTACTATATCATATGTGATTTTGAGTAAGTCACAAAGTTCTATCTAGGCATATGCTGCAACCTGAGCTCTAAAGGCCCATCTCATCACAAATTCTAAGATTTTAAAAATTCTAGGATTCCTAAATTTATGTTAAAGACATAATTTCTTTATGAGTTAAGTCCTGTGCTTTTTTGTGTCACCACAGTCCTACCTTTGCCCTATCTGTACAGTGCATTTTGTAGAAATACATCAGATTTTGTTGAGATGCTGTCTCTCTTTACTTCTAACTCATTCCTACTTATTTGCTTATTTTTTATTCATTTATTCCTTTTTTTTTCTATTTTGGCTAGCTTTGAATTTACGATAATTTCTAAGATCCATCCCTAGAATACTCTAGAGGCATCTCCACATTTCTGGATAGTATAGTGACTGGTTTGGGATTAAGCCTCTCAAAGGCAACACTTTTCATTTTGTATATCCAGAACAGATAAAAGCAAAGGAAAAGTCACTTTGACAATATGAAATCTCGGAAAATTAAATTTGAACAATAAATACTTTGTAATGTTTTCAGGGACTTTTTTTTTTCTGCATTTCCTCAATCTTTGGGCATCTGTACATATAAATCCATCACTACCAATCTGCACACAAACACACACACATATGGATGGTTGCCAATTGATTAAAGTCACCAGTCTTTAAATTTGGTTTCAAAGAACATTGGTCTACTGTGCCATCTTCAGTGACACTTGTCCTCATCTATCCTTGCATCTTTTATCACTTGTGGCCCCTGTAGGTTCTCAGGCATTCATTATAGGAAAAGGTGGTTCTGCTTTATCCCTTCAGCAGACACCATTTTGCAAAGTAGCTCTCCTTCTTCTCTCCCTAGCCCCAGCAAATTCCTCAAACTCCAGTTTTCACTTGTCAGATGTTCATGCTAATTCCCAGGCTCTCTAAAAACAATTATTATTATTGTTGTTGTTGTTGTTGTTGTTGTTGTTGAAGTAAAATTCTCATAGATGGTGGGTTTTATTTATAAACAATTTTCTTGTTTGTTTACTACTTGAATGCTTACTACTTACTAGGAACTACTAAATATAATCTTTTCATCAACTTAGTGCAGTATTACTCATTAACTCTAGGATAAAGTTGCAAATATCTTTTCATTCAACTCATTCTGAAATCAGTTGGAGCTTGATATTTCCATTTAATAATTTGAAGGATTGACTTTCTAATTATAGAACTTGGATTCAAGTTACCAATATGTATTCCCAAGCCTTAGTTTCTGGAACTGAAAGAAATGAAGAATTTCTGTTTGGCAGGACTGGTGTAAACACATGATGAGATTAAAGATAACACGTTTAGAGCACTTGTATCCTTACTTAGTAAACAATCCAGTAAATTCTGAGTCATTATTCCATTGCCTCTGACAGAAAAAGAGAGCTTTAATAGCACCTATCTCATTTGACTCTTAAAACTATGCCTGAGTGGGAAAGGGCAAATAGCGACTTTATTTTTAATTTAAAAATATATTTTCTAATTCAAGAATGGAGAGCATGTCCACTTTTCTTAAGTAAGAAATTGGGAAAAAAGGAAGAAGTACAGTTAATTTTTTTTTTAAGTTTGCTTTGGTCATATCACTGTTTCCCCCTTCTTTCACACTTTATCTTAAAAAAAAAAAAACAGGACATTACTCTCTAAATAACTGAACTCTAATACAAATTATGTCCTTTTGGAAATTATTCCATTTTAATAAGCAAGTAGCAGGAGCATTTGTATTATAAATAAACATTAAAAAATATCCTCATTTAATTTCACGCAAGTTATAGTTCTAAAAAATTTCCTTAAATATTGGTTTCCATCCAAATTCTTTTCCAGAATTATAAAATCACTGAAACTTCAAAGCAGAGAAGAGGAATGTGATCACATTCAACATCATAAGGTCTATAATTTGATCTAGTAGACTAAAACCTGCTTACTGTTTCATTTATTCAATAAACAGGTATCAGCTCCTCTGAGCGTTTGGCACTATTCTAGCCCAGGACCTAAGTCCTTACCTTGGCCACTATACCATTCCCAGAGGTATTAATTTTGACTTCCGTTGAGGTATTAATATTGACTTCAGTTGTTGAGATGAGGTCATAAGTGATGTAGAAACACTGCTTAACTATTGGGTCAAACAAATTCTTAGGGACATAAAATTGAACACAAATTCAGAATGCAAGAGGACTTGGGTTAATCATCCTGGAAAATTAGTAAATGAGCAGCAGAAAATATAAGAAAATCACATCCAAAATTATTGAACATTAAAGTCAAATATGTCAGGTAAAAGTGCTCACCTATAGAGAGTGTTATAGTGTGAATGTCAAGTTCAATTGATTAGTAGTGGTTAATAGAGGCTGAGTTCTGGTTCAGCAAAGAAAAGTGCTATGATAGATTATTGATATCTGCCATAGGCATTGAAGAGAGGAATGTTGGTGTGCATGCCACATAATTGCCATCTGTGGATGTATCATTAAAGAAAGGGACCACATTTAGGTGAAAGCATGAAAGACCCAATGGATGTCTGGAAACTGTGGGAATAGCTGCCTTCATCTAACTGTGAAAGGTATAGCTAATAAGCAGAAAGGAAGAGGTATTGAAAGGAGAAACATTTCAGATATTCCTTGTCTTCATTCACTACAAACCAAGTGACTGTTAGGCTTTTGCAGAATCGGAGATCTCTGAGCTATTTTAATTGTTTGGTTTTTGTACTGTTGTGAACAGATTCTCCTTTAAAGATAATAAATGACTCATAATTACTTTAGTTTGGAAAGTGCTCTTCTGCCCTGGAACACTATAACAACTGGCCATAGAAAAGAGAAAACCTAAGGATTTATAAGGTGTCCCAATTTATAGCCATCTGGGTGAAATACAACCAGACATTGGCATAGCTGTGCATTAACCAGACTTAATCTATCAATGCTGCGGTCATAAACCCTCTCTTTCCCTCTGCTTAAAACTATCACAGGGATTCATCCCCGACCTTCACAAAGACTCTCCAGAAATCATTCTTTGAAACACATAGATCAGAAATAGTCTGGTTGACCTTCGGTTTACTAAGCTGAAGGGGAAATTTTCCAGGTAAGAGGGATTTTAAAATCCACTAATGCTAAAATGATAAATGAGGTATAATCTCTTCAGTCAAATGGCTTGAGGTCCTATTGGAAGACTGAGAGGGAATACACAATTTCGTTAATTTTGAGAAGCACAATTGTTGAAGGAGTGAGGTAAGAATAGAAATATATTTATATGTACAAACATCAGTGGTGTGCTTAATTATTAATCCCCAAAATTATATTGATAGCTCATACCCATAAAAGCACTTACTGTGAGGTCCACTATTAGCCGTTACACAGCAGTGTCCCCCAACTACCTTTGAATTTTGAAAGAGTGGGTACTGGATCTGGTTCTTTTGTTTCCAGTACCTCATCTACTCATCAGCACATATTCAATGCTGATAAATGTTAGCTGAATAAGTAAAGGACAGAATATATGCATCTAAAGCTTGCAAGGTAATACTAGGAACAACTTACTATATCAAATTTTAAAAATTAAAACACATTTATTCTTAAGATAGTATGTTAATGTTGCAGCTGAATTTATTTGGAAATTAAAATAAATACCATGGGGATATAAATTTCTCAATAAATAGTGGTCCACTTAAAATGTGACGCTGTTAGTTTGATGAGTAATAAAAAAAAAGGGGGGGAAAGGATTTAGAAAAGGTATAAGAACAGTCTTTTTCCTTCTATATAAATATGAAAAAGTTGAAACCACTGGGTCTTGCTAAATTTTCAGTTCCCTCAGGTTCCCATCTCTCCTACCTGATGTGTCTGGAGGAGTGTCCACCAATAGTTTGCTTTGGTGGCAGTGTCCTTCAATTTTTTTTTTTAGAAATTTTATTTTTAATTTTTTAAATTTTTACATCATTTTTTCATTTTTAAACAATATTTGCTTCTTCCCAACCCCTCAGGTACAGTCCCCATAGAATTTCCTCCACCAAGGCACCCTTGCACCATCACCTCAGTGCCATGCACTCCTCCCTCTCTCCCTCTGATCCCTCTCCCTCCTCCTCCCCTTCAGTATATCTCTGATTTATAATTGTCTGTTTTTACTTTGTGTGTTTTGTACTATTATTATTTTTTAATTGATTTCTTATTTGGTTCCCTTGTATTCCTGCTATAAGTGAAATCATCCAATATTTTTCTTTTTCCTTCTGGCTTATTTCACTGAGCATGATTCCTTCTAGTTCCATCCAGGTTGCTGTGAATGGCATGAGTTTATCTTTTCTGATTGCTGAATAATATTCCATCGTGTATATATGCCACATTTTCTTGATCCAGTCATCTATTTTTGGGCATTTGGTTTGTTTCCAGGTTTCACCTATTGCAAACAGTGCTGCAATAAACATAGGAGTACAGGTGTTCTTTTGAATCAATGTTTTTGTGTTCTTTGGGTAGATCTCTTAGTGGAATGGCCGGGTTGTATGGTAGCTCCAGTTTTAGTAGACTGAGGAAGCTCCAGACAGCTTTCCGTAGTGGTTTGACCAGAAATGCACTCCCACTAGCAATGTAGGAGAGTTCCTTTTTCACCACATCCTTGCAAACATTTGTTGTTGCTTGTTTTTTTTTTTTTTTTTCATCTGTGCCTGATGGCAGAGGAGTTTGATGGATCCAGGCCTTGCTTTCCCCAACCCCTGTCCACTGTGGTCTTGTGTGAGCAGTCTGCTTACAAAACTTTATTAAGCCTCCCTTCCAGGGGGGGCGTATTGTCCCATTTCATTTGTTTAATAGTTTATGCAAACTGTGCCAGGCCTCAGGTTTCACCCTCCATGTGAAATAATAGACATTTCATTCATTTCTTAATGGCAGCTACTTTTAGATAGTTTCAGGCTGATTTATTTGTACCCACTGATACTCTTCTACTCCAAATATTTATGAAACTGATTTTAAATGCTGTGCACAGAGATGAATTACGTAAAATTTCACCATCTATAGTGGGTAAGGCACACTGGGGGAGAACAACACATGAGCAGACTCTACCATTCACTCCTTTTTTCACACATGCCAATTAATGAGTAAAGAAGCAACAATGACTACATCTCAGATGTTTTGTAAACAGCCCATAATATTTGAAGGGATATCTGTAGATGTCATTTATCCATTTATAAATCTATTCGGAAGTAACTCATTATTTAGCACTAGTAATTTGGCATCAGGATTGTGTAACTTGAAAAGAAAAACTCCTTCAGGTTCAGTCACTTCAGTGAAATTCCTCCCTTGCTCTTAGGGAGCCCCCAGGGGAGTCTATCCACCCCCAACCCCACCATGGTCAGGCAGCTGTAGCTATAAGAGAGGAGACAGGTATCTAAGCAAACACTGGTTTACTTGCCAGACTTGCCCGTTGGGAAGATCGTTCTTTATAACTGAAAGTCTTTGCTTTCAACATCCCTGATAGACAAAGTATGACTAAATTTGGTGAACAAGCATTAGAAACCAATGGTAGCATCATTATTAAAAATTGTGACCATTTTCCCCAGGCCTTGTTGGAAAAACTTTTCAACCTTCTTTGTGAGAAAACCAGCCCCATTTGTTTTTGCTTTTCTCACCACACAGTCATGTTTTGACTGACACATTGTTTATTAAAAGCTGTGGATTAAATGCCACCCACTAATGTGATTTGTGAGGACTTTGCTTGCCTGGGGCCAACTCCATCAGACACTAGTGAAAACAGTTTCCTGTTGTCATCCAGGACCTCCAATTAGTAAACCAGCAAATCTAGCCTGATTGCTGTATTAATTTGGCTTCCTGTTTCAGTGGGGATAGGCTGGGTCACACCACTGTTTGCCTCTTGATCTATCTCCCCTCTGGACAGGCTGCAAAAAGAAGGCAGTGATCCCAAGCCTCACTTTTTCTGAGTTTTGAGCTGGTTTCCTGTAGATGCTGAAGAAATGGAGTAGGATGTTGCGTCCATATCCCCTGTTTTAACGAACACAGCACTGACTGATTTTAAGATGAGTTTCTGGTTGAAAGGTTTATTTATTTACTTATTTTTACTGACTATAAAGATGCCTTACACCTTAAATTAAAATGCTTTATCACAAAGAGCATGGCAGGGATTAGTACTGTGAGTCTTTGTCTTAGGAATGTGAACTCATTCAGTTAGCACTTGTGTGGAACCACAGAGTCAGGGATTGTATAATGAGTTGTTTTTTTTTTTTTTTTGGGGGGTGGGGTACAATGCCAGGCCCTTCAAGCTGTCAATTTGGATTAAGATCAGATTCTCAGGATGCTTGAAACTTTCTGATCATCACTACCTGCTTCAATCAATTCCTTCTTTATTAGCAATTAAAAACCAGAGGAAGTTTTCAAGCAAGAGAATGGCAGTGTTGGGCACTAGCTCTCTTTCTATCTGCTCCAGTGCCATCTGCTTTGCTCTCAGGGTACATCTGAAAAATCACCTTTCATATTCTATTAATAGTCTTCCCTTGAGTTCTCCATGTTTTCCTTGAATGCTGCCATCTGCAAGCTTACCCACTCAGGGTTAGCATGCAGGCTGCTGCTCCTGTGTCTAGGAACACTGTCACTGATTGCTATCCAAGGCATTGGGAAGATGTTGGCTGTTCTTGCTACAGCAGGTTCTCTAAACCACACCTTGCCCAGGTAGGCAGATGCCTGCACCAAGGTAGCTGTGGTTACCTCGGTGGGAAGCAGCCCAGGTAGAATGGTCTGGTCCCCAATGGTGGTGTCTTCTGAAGGATCTAAGCATGCTCAGAGAAGGAATGGTCCCCTGGCTGTTTTCTAACTCTCTCAGGTAAGAGCACTAATCCTGTCACACCATAGTGGGTACCTGAAGGTCAGGTCTTGTGGAGACTTTGGGCAGTAACAAGATGAAGTCTAGCTTCCTTAGGCAGCATCTGTAAGTCACACTGGGCAGTTATAAGGAAAGGGATCATGGCCCTTCTCTCTTTTATCTGGAATGGCAGTATGCTTCCTCGTTACACCCACAACCCTTAATCCCAGCTGCACATTAGCATCCCCTGGGAACTTTCTAAAACGTGACCAATGTCCAGAACCCATTCTCAAACAAATGAATCAAAATTTTTAGGGGAGAAAGCAGGTATACTTTAAATTTTGTTGTAGAGTGAGTGTTGAGAACTGAATCCTCAGTCATGAATTAAACAGTTTCTCAACAGCTACTACCTGGAAGGATTGTGTAAATTCTGAATAAACAAAAGAGACATTGTTCATGACATTATGACATAATCCTATGATTGGAGAATAAGGGGGCTCTAACCCTGACTTTAGAGAAAGAATATCTAGCAAAGAATATCTAGACTTGAAGATTGAGCAGGTACTGGAAGAAAGAGTATTAGTCACAGGGAAGAAAAAGTACAAATGAAGAATAAAGTTCAAAGTGCTAAAATGATCTCAGGTGGCTCGATCCCAGAGATGGGGTAAGGACCAACTAGGAGGTATCTGCTTGAGGATGAGGTGGAAGGTGGCTCTGAGGGTCCATGTGTCCACAATGGAGACACTGGCTGTCACTACAGGCAGTACTGAGCCAAGGTTTCAGCAGGTAGAGGACATGATCAGATCTATATTTTGGAAACACTACATTGCTGTGAGGCGGGCTGAAGAGGATACTATTGAAGTCAGAAAGGTAAATGTCTGACTTCAGCACTCACTCTGGCCAGGGGTTTATCTCTTAGGTAAATTAGGACAGGTGATAGGGTAGGGTTCAGGGAGTGGTCAGTGATAACGACAAATTAAATGGAAAGAATACTCGGCAAGTGAGACAATATCACCCCAATCCTGAAAACTGTATACTCAGAGCAAAATTCTATACTTTCATGTAGGCATAGGTTCCTAAGTCTACGTGGTTCCATCCATTGCCCATAATTTTCCATCTTTCACCAAAGACACCCTCAGAGTTGCATCACAGTTACATCACAGATATATGGCACCCAGAAGGCAGGCCTTGCTGTCAATGGTTGGCATTCCAGACTCTGCCTTGGGAAGAGCCAAACCAATGAAGTTTCAGTCTATAGTGGGCTGTTCTTTTTCTCAGCTCCTGGCTACATATCTTGACTTTTGATGGGACATACAGCTAGCCTCATATTTATTGTCCTTAGATATGCCATCATAAAAAGGAACACTTAGAAAAATTCCACAGCCATATCATGCACTACACTGGCTCCTGTTTCTGAATTAAGTCATTACCATCCCCTCAAAGAGATCATGGAGTTGTTAGAGACTCACTAGAGAAACAGAGATGGAGGAGCAAATGACTTTTTACTATTCCTGCATGCCACGATTAGGCCATGTCCTTTGTGAACTGCAAAGAACATTTTTACATTTATTAATGAAAAAAATATTTCAAATTCGACTGGTATCCGTGAGGACACATCATGAAATTGAGAGAGGCCAGAGGTTGCGCACCAGCTAAGCTGACCCTCTGAAATATCAGAACAGTCTCTCTGGTCATTTATCTGAAGACCAACCCCACAAGGCCCTGGATTGCTGGGACCTTCACCAGGGAGCTGCAACTGTCAAACTCCAGTGGAAGGCATGGCAGGACACACAAGGACAGGGAAAACTATCTTCAAGGCCTGAAATCATTCAGGGAGAGAATTGAGAAAAATTTGAAAAATAGTAATTCTAATAGTTTGGAATTGATTCTGTTCAATGCAACCTAAATACAATCTTGACCTGCCCTGCACATATTATGAGTACCTGGTGTCACTAGACACTTGTTTGCATGTAACAGGAAGAGTTTTTCTTTTATTTTTTTTTCAAAGATTTATTTTATTTATACAAGAGCCGGGATATAGGCCAGATGTGCAGGAGGGTAAGAGGATTCACCAGAGACAGAGCAGGGAACAGAACAGGCAGATTGACCGAAGTACACTGCTAAGGGGAACAGCAGGCGAGACAGGAGAGGTCTGCTCGCCATGTGGATTGCTCTGAGGCCAGCGGGTATCAAACCAGCACTGCAGATGCCGCGGACAGCTTCACAGCGCTGTGCTCAACTGCCTGTGCCACCAGGGAGGCCCCAAGAGTTTTTCTTTTGACAACCTGTCTTTAGGACTGTGAATAAGGGAAAACCTCATAATGATGAGTAGAATGTATTGGGCTAAATGTTCTGCATCCCCTAATCCTGAAAGAACATTATCATCTCCATACCTTATTATTCCTCAAGCCAAAGTCCTAGTGCTGTTCCTCAACATCATGACACTGGAGAGGGACTCGAGCCTGAGAATGGATGTCTTGCCTTTGCTCCAGTATGCTATCACTTTTTCCCTGGGGGTGTGTACATGTTCTACCCACTTTCCTAGAGCAAGAGCTTATTCAGTACAAGCCCTCAAATGCTTCACTCACTGTGCTTTGCACATTGCAAATATTTGAAAACCATTTTTTTGAATGCATGGATGAATTTTGCTGGATAAAGGTCATGGGTATAAAAGCAGAGTCAGAGAGGTAGTTAGAATAGGAATGCACAGATGCTCAGTAGATATTGGAATTAAACACAAAACACATTTCAATGAACAATGACACCAGAACACAATTAGACTACAAGTTTGCTTGATTCTACTCATAGATCCTCAGCAATTATACCTTTTTTCCAATCTTTTAAGAAATAAAAATGTTTTCTCTACCTAAAGTGAGAGTATCTGTGGGACTCCCACATTTTTGGTACAGTGTGACATTATTACAGAGAACAGGTACTGGGAGGATTCCAGAAACACAGGTATGGTTCAGACATTGATTAAGTAATCAGTCAATACCAAAAATGAATGTAGGTTCTAAGAGTATGTTTTCTTTGATGTCTATGGCAAAACACATGCTGTAATTAAAAGTCTTAACTTATTGCTTTGCTGATGCTTCTGCAACACTGTCTTTGCTTTCTTAAAACAATGACAAAAGCCTGATAATTTCCAAAGGAGACTGTGTAATAGAGTGTCTGAATAGGACTGTGGAATAGGTTCTGAGTATAAAGTGTCTGAGTGTCTTGTCTTTAACTTGTACACATGGAGCAAGAAAGACTGATGCCATTAGTTGAAGCCCTTGTGGAAGCTTCTTTAGAAAGAAATAGAGGCATATTTGACTTATTTTGCTATTGTGATGCCTTAAAAACTGATGACATCTTTCACTGGCATCATTTTCCTTGGCAAGCAAAGTGACTTTTTCAGGGCCAATGCTAAGCAAAACTGTAAGATGAAGTTGGCAAAGCCAGTCTTTGGCTCCAACAGTCTCTGTTCTATGCACCACATCCACTACCTGTCTCCCTTACCTGGAGCCAGGTGTCCTCATGAACTCTTCTCCCTTATCCTGTCAGTCTACTCATGGGAAAGGTTCTATATTTTCTTCAACCTACATATATATGTGATTGTTGCAAATTTAAAGGTTTATTACAGTCATGGATTTTTTTCATCTAACTGGTATCAAAGTCTTAATCTAGATGAATGAAGCTCTAATGGTGAATTTTAAGCAAAACTATCTAAGTTGGAGCTAAGGAGTTTCCCAGATTACAAAAGGAATTATCATTTCATGCAAAAGTATAACCAAAAGTAAACAAAGATGACTTTTACATTTATTTTTTATTGAAGTAGCTTTTTTGTTTGTATCCTGCTTTTTTCCCTTTCTCACCTATTCAAGCAATCTCAGCCTCACAAGCTGGTATTCTCCTTGAACTTTGTTGTATGTATTTGTTGTGACTCTGGTTGCAAGTGACAAGAATTCCATTCAAACAATCTTAAGTGAAAAAAAGATTGATTTAACCAATCAATGAAAACTCTAGGGTGAACTGACTTTATAGTTGAATGTAGCTTTACATTATATTCTCTCTCTCTCTCTCTCTCTCTCTCTCTCTCTCTCTCTCTCACATATAGGCACACACTTGTTCCTTCTGTTTTATTCCATTGGAATTGGTCTCATTAACTTCCACTCGCCCAGTTATTGAGGAGCACTCCTACAGAATAGGTTTCAATTTGATGAGAAAGAAGCCTGCTTCAAGTAATGTCAGAGAAGTCTGGGGACAGATGCTGATTGGTCAATTTGGGTCACATGCCATGTACTAGTGTGATAATTTTGTCTGGGCAGATGTGGTTTAGCGATTGTCATCTCTGTGACAGCCCCTTTAGAAACACATGAAATATGTTCAGTCATTTTTAGTTAACTAAAGGACAATGTTATTGACACGGGATCCCTGTGAGCACAGGTATAGGAAGAAAGCATGCAGATGATAAAGAGGGAGGGGATCTGGCATCTGGAGTTGGACTCATATCCTGTGGGTTTCTCTGATGGGCACATCTGAGGCCTGCTCTGCACATCTGAGGCCTGCTCTGCTGTTCCTGGAAGTCAGTTTAGTTTTGCTGCCAATGAGGATTCACTTTCTTGTTCTGCTTCCTAAGGTCCCATTCACTTGGAGAAAGAAACCTGAGCAGATTGCTTAGTATCCTGCACCATCAGAGAGAATCAATACAATTAAAAGAGCTTAGCAAGTGCAAGGAGCTGTCAAGAGTTTGGAGGACATTTCAGCTGCCTGTGAGATTTCCTCAGGCTGTAAGATTTTTCCTTTTCCTTGCAGTCAGGCAGATTTGAAAGTTATGGTCTTTTCCATACTGTAAAATCGCTACCTCAATAACAATGACATTTCCTGAACCTGCCGTTTTGGGGGATCTTATCAGTGAGCAATTACTGAGTACCTCCTATGAATGAGTTACTGAACAAACAACAGATTAAAAGCCAGAAGGAGTACATTGGTCACATCCAGAGTGATAAAGGATAGCAGTACCCCAGGCTGATCAACATAAAGTGTATGTCATATCTACAATACTGGGCTACAAGGCAACTGAGAATTCAACTAAATATGTGTAATCTTAGCTAAATCCTCAATCCTTTTTCTGTCTCCATTTCCTTTAAAATTGTGGCAGTAGCACCTACTCCATTGTATTGGAGGGAAGTGAGGAAGTATATTAAATGAAGCACAGAACAGCAAAGTGCCTGACTCAATCTGGTTTGTAGCTGAGGTGCATTTGTCATTTTCTTTTACTTTTAAATTACTAAACAACTCCATGAATGGTGACATGGGTCACAGTATAAAAGAATGCTTAAAACACTGGCTTCAAATCTCAGCTCAGCCACATACCAACCAGCTGAATGATTTTGAACTAGTTACTTAATATTTTGAAATCCAGGTTTCTTTAAATGGAAATGATGAATATCTGCCTTATAAATGTGAGTGGAGTAAGAAAGAATGTGTAAAGCACATTTAAAGTGCTTTCTATAGAACCTCTCCCATGGTAGATACCTTATCAGTGGAAACAATTGTTCTCATCTGTAGTGGAAGCTAAGAAAAGAAGCAGCAAGATTACAAGTCTGTTGGTCGCACTGCATGTTTTCTGGTTTTCTACTGCTTCATATATTCTGGTAAAGATGAATCCACATTAATAGAGGCAATGGGTAATTGCTTCCTTGTGGACTGGATCTGTCCTGAGGGAGCAAATCACTATACTCTTCCTTTATCTTGAGGCTTCCAATGAGCTATGTCTTTTCGAATTTAATATACCTCTGGGGTTTTTTAATGTCTGGCTCAAAGAGACAATACAACATGCACATTTCTAGGTGTATTGTTTGTTTGAACACTTAGGCCTTAACTACATGGGAAACACACTCTGGGAGGGATGGGTGTATGTATCAGTTCACATTCATTTGTCCTGGGCCCAACCAATTCCACAGTTCATTGTGTCTCAGTGATTTTCTTCTGGGAAAAAAAATGATTCTGCAGGCTCCTAGCTGTTGGTTGGACTTCTTTCATTCTTGAGTGTGCATTATTTGTTCTTGCTTCAGCAGCAGTCACATAATACATGGTACAAATGGAACTCTTTTACTCACTCCATGCCTCCCTACTCTCCCAGTTTCAAGGCGGTCAATCTATTGTGGTGACAATTGTACAAGAGGAAATGGAAGTAGTAGCTAATGATCATTTACTCTTTGGAACAACGTGCTCAGGATTGGGGCTGAGAGCACATGTGGAGGAGATCAGTGAGTTAGGGAGCTATTAACTATGGAGGCTTTTCTGAGTGAGCAAGGTCAAACCTCAAGAAAATAATAATCTTCCTTTAATTTACAGGTAATGCAGGTAGTGAAGGAGCAGGTCATGAGAGCGCTTACAACCAAGCCTAGCTCCTTGGACCAGTTCAAGAGCAAACTGCATAACCTAAGCTACACTGAGATCCTGAAAATCCGTCAGTCTGAGAGAATGAACCAGGAAGACTACCAATCTCGCCCGATTTTGTAAGTCACTTGGGCCTCTAGCTCCTCAAAGGCTCAGACCCACCATTTCTGTAGGGGAGCCCTGTCATACAGCTGGGTTGTGATGTAAGCTCTTTATAGAAGGATAGCAAAGGACATTCCAGAAGATCTCAATTCAGTTCACAAAGTCACTGCTGGGGAGCAGGGAACCTGGGAGCAGGATGGGCTGGGATGGGCTGAGGGGGAGCTAGGAACAGGTGCTGGCAGAAGGACCCAAACCAGAAAGCAGCCCAGTTACTGAAGAGTTCTCTTTGGAGTTGTAGCTGAAAAGTTTGGACCCTTTTCTAATGCTTGGGACAATGTTTGTTTGTTTTTCTTATACTGCTATATTCTGTGTAGGTGCCTTTAACATGATATGGGGCATCCAGAGTGAGGCACACTGATACCTAAAACAATAAGAACATTGAAGTCCTGGGAGAGAGAGTTATGAGAGAGAGAGTCATGGGAGGGAGGGAGAACATGAGAAGAAGAGAAGTCCAGCTCCTCCTGCTTCTGCTTCACATTGGAGCATCTCATGTCACCTCCTGACTACTAACCTACAGGTCATAGGTGGGGGAGGGGGCCTTTTATAAAATTTTACATCAAGTGCGAATTGAAACAGCTGCATAATCTCATGTTTCTCAATTTTTAAGATGTACAGAATCTTAAGCAAGAGAACTGGGGCTTTTGTTGTATGGGGAGTTTTTTGTCTGTTTTTTCTTGGAACTGGCCTATTTATCTTTACTGTCCTTTTCTAAGAGCTAAGTAAGTTTTGTTATCCTTATGTTTAATAGGGATGGAAAGAAGGAAAAGGGTGAAGAGTAAAAAGATGGTTGGAATTTATTCTCATTCTTGCCTCAGAAGATTGTCTTCTGAATTTTCCTGTGAAGTCAAGTTGTACTATAGGGATGATTACGGTGACCATCTAAAATCAATCTTTCTCTCTCTCCCTCTGATTCTTTTTCTTTCTGCTCCTCTCTGTTTCTTGTTCTATATATTTGACATTTTTAATGCTTGGCAGTTTGCAAAGCAATCCCTCCTGCTATTCTGTTGCCTTGCGTACATGTGAGAGAGACATGTACTCAAGGACCAGAAGAGCATCTAGAGAGCTGATGACCTCACTAGCAAGCAGAGGAGCAGGGACTTAAACTCAAATCCAGCAGAGCTCCATTGCCTAGTGCAAGATTAAGATGAGGTTTAAAAAAATGCACAGGTCTGCAAAAACAATAGCCAAGATATAGCGTCTATCTTATGTTCCATCTCAAACCTTAAGAAGCATTGTTAGAAACTGTGGGCCACAGACATTAGTGAGAATGAGGTTTGTCAGCAGGAGAGAGAAAGTGCTTCCTGAGGGTCTTTGGCATCACTGTAAAATCTATGTCACCCCCACATTGAGAACCAGCCAGCGCTTACGAGAGCACCACTGGGGTGCCTTTGTATTGGTCTTCAGCCAGAAGGTAACAGTAAGAAATATGGAGCTGTAAGCACTTTGGATAAATGATAGTCTCCTTAGAGATGCAGTTTCTCACTTGAAGGGAAGGAGAGTGGCTCCTCATCTGATCCCACTACGGAAACATTGGATTTCATAGTGTCTGTTTCAGCAGATGTGTAAACACAAGGGACTTTTTTATGCTTTTGATAATTCTTAATCTAAAGGGAGACCTGGAAACTACTTCAGTTAAGGCCAAGTGATTCTAAATTCATGTTCGACCATGACTTTGTTCCATGTAAGAATGCTAACTACATATCAAGTGTGAACATTTTGCTCCTACTTTGGTTTCATATCTTCATTTTCCAAGGCTCTGTCACTGACATTCTAAAGTTTCTTCTCCCTTTATCACAAGAACCTTTTATCCTTATTTTATTTTTTATCTAAGGAAAAGCAATCAAAATATAATGGAAATCTCCTATATGTGTGAAACTTTGTACTGTTACTCAGCCATGGGACTGAAAAGCACCCTGGCCATCTGGGGTTCTTGGCATCATTGCAGTAAAGTCATAGACTTGTCCAGAGCTACAGCATTTAATGGGAGGCCATTGGCCAATCTTATCATTATTCCAACCTCTGAAATAAGCAAGCAGGAGTCAGCTTCTTTTCTAGTGATAGGCTTTGTTTATTAGAAAGATCTACTAGACAGGAGCTCATTGTGGGGTGAATGGTAAAATGTTGCCAGAATGGCTCATAGGATGCACACAAGTCAACAAAGAAAAGGCCAGGTGTGATTGTTTTCATTCCGTCAGTCATTCTTTTAACAAATGTGGATCAAAAAACTTCTACCTGCTAGACCCTGCCTGAGGTTCTGGGGAAAAGCAGAGAATCAGAGACTCTTTCCCCCCACCTCATCCCTAGCTTTGAAGTAAGATTAAGAGGAGGCTCCTCAGACCACGCTCAGTGTTTGGTGGGAGGGAGCACAAGCAGGTGGTTATCTGAGAACACACAACACTGACCTCCAACCCCAGCTTGGGGGTTAGAATATTAGAATTTTTGAGCTGAAAATACTTTTAATGTCATCCAATTCAAGCTGTGTAATTTGCAGACAGGCATAGAAACTTGGCTGAGTCTGGTGTAGAACCCCTCTGGCCCTGCCACCTGCCCATCAGCCCCATTGCCTGGGGCCTCTGTCTTTGCCTTGCCACACACAACACCAGAAGGTAATAAACCTTGATCCTCTAAAACCTGGGAGGCATATGTCCTATTTTCATAAAACATGTTTCTTGAGAAGAAAATTGCAAGCAAGTCTATGTGAACAGATACTTCCTTGGAATATATATTCAGTGGATTAAGGAAGCTCTGTTTTATTTCTTAGCTTTTGACTATTGCAGAGAGGACATAGTTGTTATTTTCTGCTTAGCATGACTTAACAGGAAGATAAATCATCTTCACAATTAATCCAAGTTAATGGATATAAAAAGCTTGAGTCATCCAAAAATAGGGCATCCAACATTATATTGAGGAGAAGAGGAGATATGAGGACAAGTGTCAGTGAAGAGGAATAGAAAATGTGGAAAACTCAGATCCAGAAAGCTTATAGACTTGGGATCAGATTTCAAGGTCACTACTTGCAAATACAACTCTAGGCAAGTGGTGTAACCCATCCTCAGCCTATTTTACTTGTATGTGAAAATAAAGATGATGAAAGTTTATACATCATTGGGTTGTTGTGAAGATCCAACAAAATAGCACATGAAAAGCACTTAACCTAAGTCTGGCACATGATATCTAAAGTAACAGCTCCTCTTATTACTAGTTGATAACCAGAATGGCAGTACTGGCCTTTGAATGTTTTTATATATGCTTTATCTTTTCTCAGAAAGTACAATAAAGTAGTCTAAAAATAAGTAAAAAAGAAAAACAAATAAAGCTAGAAATAAAAATAATGCCTGTCCTACAAATCCACATCCTCACTAAAAATTGACCACAAGTTTTTTTTTTTTTTTCATAATTTGCTCTTAGCCAGTGTCAATAAGACAATGGTCAGTTATATAATTTTCAGCATTCAATGCACTTGGCATTTATCATGTGCCTGTCACATACCAGGTGATATTCTAGACATATACAAGCCAGAAGTGAAGAAAACAGACCTAGTCCTCAATCCTGCAGGGGTTATATTTTCATGTAACCTAGTAAATAAGATTACAGCAAAGTAAACATAGTAAATAAGATTACAGCACATTAAGAGGGAATACAAGCGATGAAGATATAAACAGGATAAGGGAAATGTAGAGTCCATTGTTTTAAATAAAGTAGTCAGAATACACTAAGATGGTGACATTTGAGCAAAGATGTGTAAGTGACGAAGGAAGCAGGCTTTGTGGGAATTTGGTGAGGGGTATTCCAGCAGAGAGCCACCAGTACAAAGGTCCTGAGGTAAGAGGAGGTGCCATTGTGTCTGTAACCAAATAAAGTAGAAAAAGAATAATGGGAGATGAGGCCAGAAAGGTGTCCAGGAGCCTTCTTGATGGGGAGCCATTGTGGATTTTGAGTAGAGAACTAGCATATCCTTACTTAGGTTTTTAAATGGTCTCTATGACCACCTTATTGGGAATGGACTCTAAGGAAGCAAGTGAGCTTGGAGTTCATCTAAGATGCTAAGGTTAGAAATGTAAATTTGAGAGTTATTTGCATAAAGTTGGTATTTAAAGTCATGAGGCCTTCATGTAAAGAAGTTCAAGGACTGGCCCCAGAGGTCCTGTGTTGTGAATACCTGAACAACTTCCTTGTTCTTTTAGTCCAAAGTCTCCACAGAGCCCATTTGATAAGTACTGTGGATGACCACTTGCACTCTACCATAGCAGAGTCAAGCAGTTGTGACAGATAGCATGTGACCCTCAGAATCTAAAATATTTACTTCTGGCCCTTTACAGGAAAAGTCTGCCAACCTTTGTTCCAGATGAACACCAGGTAGCAATTCAGTAGGGCAGACCCCACGTCCAGAAACGAGTCTCACCAGCTGTCTCCTGAGTGTGGCACTGGTCTCATTTGACCTGATTTGGAATTGTCTTCCAGAAACAGTGCTAGACTTTGAATTGCTCTTTACACACTCATTTACCTAACCTCCTTTAATCTTCCTCCTTTTATTTCTTCACAAGGCCTTTAGATGTTATTAAAGGATTATTTACCAAAACAAAGGCAGTGAACCCATAACTTTGGCCTCTCTGACACCAGACTGAGAATTTCAAAACCCAATTCCAACCCATGTTTTTATTGGATTGCCACAAAAGTCAGATCTCATCCATAGGCACATCACTGAGGGATTACATATGTTTTCCCTATATCAGTGAATTTTATAGCAACTGAGTTTGTTTACAGGAAAAGAAGAGGAAATCACTTAGAAACGAAGGAAAACTGCCCCATGTCCTATATTATCCAATCATGTTTTGGAGTCTTTCAGGGTATATAACATAAAGGGTAGCTCTCACGGCAGCAGATTCACTTATTCTGATAGTCCTTCCCAGGAGACAGTTCCATAATGAGTGTGTGTGTGTGTGTGTGAGAGAGAGAGAGAGAGAGAAAGAAAGAGAGAGAGAGAGATCAGGAGCACATCTGGGTGTTACACTCAAAAGTCATAAATCACCAATTAGAATTACTTGAAAGTACTTTCAATTATTTTCTCCTTTTGGTCCTCATCTCCATCGCCATTTTAATAAGTCAATTCTAGCCAAGATTCCAAAACTCTCCTGCGATTTCTCCATTTTTCAGTGCTGCCTCTTCCTCTCCGCCCCGTTGCCCCAACTTGAAAGTCAGGAGCAGTGATTTATTGCCCTGTGTGACTGTCTTGGCAATTCCCCACCTTCTTCTCCATTCAGAGCAGGGTTCATCAAAGCTGCAATTTACTGACTCCATTTTATAAAAGCCGAGTGGTGATAATAAATGGTTTTAGTGATCTGAAAGCCTGAAATGAGACCTTATGAGACCTGTATAGAAAAAGCTTTACAAATGCACCAAACTGTATTATTAGGGCTATATCTCCTTATTATGCTTTTTAAATGTTCAGTTGGAACAGTATCAGATGACAGGAGGTTCAAGGCCATTTAAGGCTAAAAATGTATTAATGGAATTCTGGAATACCCTGCCATTTTGCCAGGTCCTTTTCTTTAATTTTTAAAGCCTTTTTTTCCCATGTTTAAATAAAAACAATTTGCATGAGAAAAATCTGACTTTGTACCCTACTCTAGGCTTAACCTCAGTGAGCTGTTTCCCCATCTATAGGATGGGAAAGATATTAATAATATCTCCAAGTTATAGGAGGGAAAGAGGAGATGTTAAATGAGCTAACATTGCATAATACATTCTCCTGCTCATAGAAGACACTTACCAAGTATTAGGTCCTTCTCCAGTTGGAAACATAATACCAGGTGAAGACAGCTTGCCTACAGTCCAGTGCCAGAGCAAGTCCAGAGCTAAGGTTGAAGTTTGACCAATGTTATGTGGGCATATGGAGCATTTGGATAGAGGAAAGGAGAAAATATCATCAAAGTAAATTCAGTAATACCTTTCCTTAATGCCCAGTATTTATGGAGCATGTGTACTCATATTATCTTCTTGGGAGTCACAGCATTTTCCCATGAGACAGTCAAACATCAGTTTTGGCCTGGGAGAAACTCTGGCAGCCCACTAATAGATAAGGAAATTTAGCTATGTGAAATGCTAGTTGTGAGCATGTCCTGAATGAGAACCCTAGTATCCTGAGTTCTAGATCTATGTCTAGTCAATACTTCCAACACTGCTGTGAGGGCTAGAGTCTGGGTCTCCTATACAGCTGTAAGTAGAAAATTCTAGCTTTACTAGTACATTGTACTAGCCATGCTAGTACAATTTCATATGAAAAAAAAAGTTCTGCTCTTAAAAAAAATTGATAATCATTGCACTATATCATATCTTTGAAGCACAGTGCATTTAAAATGAAATTACATTATATTAGCCTGAGACAAGATACAAATAATCTTTAATTTATGCTCTCATTAGCCCAGTCTCTCTGGGCTAGAATCTGGGACAATGTATTGTTCCTATTTGTAAGTGATAGAAATGAATGCAAAATATAGTCCCATGGTTAGTCCAGGGCACAGTGTTTATTGTGGAATAGTAATCATGCGATTCCTGTTTGGTCAGATCACAAATAGAGTCTAGGTATTTGCCTGTGATAGAGACAGGAAAATGTGACCAAAGATTTAGTGCCTCAGCAGAACTGAGTGAATTTTTGCTTAAGTGTTATCTGTGGCTTTGTAAAATAAGAGAAGGAAACCTTTAGGGCTCTTTGGTGTAGAAAAACAGCACTGAAGTTGGCTGGTGCTTTTGTGGGTATTCTGTAAATGTCAGGGAATCTATAGTGTTATTTTAACAGATAACCCTGTCTGCCAACATTTAATAAGTGATTCTCTAAAGCCCCAACTTGGGAGATATTGGGACGTTTGTGAAAAGATGTAGCCGCCCTTCTCTGATGCCCTTTCAACCAGCCAGTGTTCTCAAGGCACACTGTGGAATAAGTGTTTATCCTTTTGCAGGGAACTAAAGGAGAAGATTCAGCCAGAAATCTTAGAGCTGATCAAACAACAACGCCTGAATCGCCTTGTGGAAGGGACCTGCTTTAGGAAACTCAACAGCCGACGGAGACAAGGTATTGTTTGGGGCCACTCCATACTTAGCTAGAGTGCATGATGGTCGCCACACAGGGAGTCACCAGGGCATTAGTGCTGGTGTAAGGTTAAGTCATGCAGTATTGTAAGAAGGATAAGAATAGCAGTAAGAAGATGTGGTACATATACACCATGGAATATTACTCAGCATTCAAAAAAGATAAACACATGCAATTTGCAGCAACATGGATGGCGCTGGAAGGGATCATGCTCAGTGAAATAAGCCAGAAAGAAAAAGAAAAATACCAGATGGTCTCACTCATAGCAGGAATCTAGAAAACTTAAATAAGGGACCAGGAAAATGAATAACTATAAGAAAGTGAAAATCAAAATCAACAAAAAACTATGAACCAGAGACACTTTTTGGGGGGTGGGGGGCGGGAGGGGAGGGATTGGGGTCAGAATGGGGAGGTTGCAATTGTATGGGGAATATAAAAATAAAATTTATTATTAAAAAAACATAAAAAAAATACAGCTCAATAAAAAGTGTGTAAAATTCCATAAAAAAAAAAAAAAAAAAAAGAATAGCAGTCCAGGTAAGTACTGATTCCCCATGCATTCCCAGGAGAAAGAAAGTCCAGAATTAGAAGACACATGAAACTGAAGAACCACTCTTGGCTGTTTGCTGCCACAAGACTGCTAGTGATGGTTCAACAACAGCTGTGTCTATTGAGAGTTTACTGGGTGCTGAGCTCTCATTTTTCTTGTATTATTACATTTCACCCTCACCAAGAACTTTGTAAAGTGACTACTGTGATAACACCCAGATTTCAGATAAGGAAACAATTAGCCCGAAGTGTTAAGTGACTTGCCCAGAATGACAGAAGAATACCATTTATATTCTAGCAGCCCTGTGATCCTTACTGTGGGATTTGGTCCCAGAGCTTTCAGTGTGGATGGCTCTTTTTCTCCCATCCCCCATACTGATTCACTTTCATGTCAAAATTATTTTATGAGAAGAGATCAATAACACTGAACCAATGTGGAATGAAATCAGTTCTCATAATCTTGCAAATTAATTTCTGAATTATCTCTATAAATTCAAATTCATGATATCAAGTCAAAATGGGTGCCATTAGACTACTTCAACTAGGTAAAAGCATTTCAGCTGTTTCTTCGATAGGAAAAATAAAGTCCTTATGTTTTCTTGCTCTCTTGCCATGCTGCTGATTTTAAGTCAAAGCAGTCATACCATACTGTCCTAGGAAATGAAACTGAAAAATAAGGTTTGGGAGAAGTGAAGACTCGAGGAAGAATCAGAAACATACATAAGCATTAGTACCAAAAGCAAACATCAGTGATGGCCTGAGAGAATCTCTGGCAAGTATTTTTGAAACTTGATGGATGTCCTGCTCAGACACAGAACTAGCTCATTTACTAATGACAAACATCATTTCATGTTTGTACTGAGTTCATCCCCCTGGCCTTTATTTTAATGGCTTTGTACAGAATATTGAATACATCCAATGGATTTCAAATGTTAGCAGTAAAAATCATATTAAGGAATTTCCAAAGACAGAACTTCCTTGAAGAATGAAAATTCAGGTTATTCACAGGGGAAGGGAACCGTGACCATGAGCTTCAACGTGGGCCTCAGGGGAGAACAATAGGTAGAATAATAAAGATCTGAGGTTTTTTTTATTATTCCTTCCCCTTATACCCCTCCCCTTTATACCTAGGGAGGAGAAAGTCTAACATTAAGAAGAAAAGTGAAATGGGGAACTCACCTTTTTATTTAGCCTTAGAGGCTCCAGTCTACTCCTTCCCTTGCATTGTTCCAAGAAGACAAATGTACACAGTAGCTAGGACAGAGGCCTCAAGCCAGATAAAGAGGTCCTACCTCCACCCCTAACTATATGACCTTGGATATTTACTCCATCTGAAATTGGGATCACAATACTGTCTACTGAGGTTACTGTGAAAAGCCACTGAGAATGTTACTCTGAGAAAACAACAGACTGTAGCTATGATTATTCTTGAAGATTATAGAAGAAAAAAGCAATGAGCTGGGAGTGACTAGACTTGGTTCTAGAATTCCTAAGTCTGTAAATAACCTCTTGTGTGTCTTTAGTCAGGACAGGTGAACTCTCGGGGCCACAAGTTCCCATCTATTAACTGGGAAAGTAGGACTCGATATTTTGGCTCTGTTAAGCCAGGTAATCAACTCTATGCTCTGATCTCTTCATTGCTTTTTGAAAAAATCAATATTCAGGGTGCACTGTACCATAAAGATGATTTATGAAGGTTTATTTACTTGATATTGGGCAAAGGGTACTTGAGTAGTGGGGAAAGTGTGGCAAATAAGCACATACCACTAAATTCTTCCATGAATATGCAGCTAAAATCCTTCAGACCTAACGCAAAGAACACAATTTAACCATCCCATCTACTTCAACACTAGACTTCCCTTTTTAGACTAAAATGGATAGATTCAACTAGAATAATCTTGTTTCTAAATTTCATAATTACAGTGTTTTTTTTTATTTTTTCAAGACATTAATTAGTCTCTTATCAATAAATATTTCCAATTTTCTAAAAATGAATTACTCAGTCAACAAAAAAATTAGCATCTATGTTATAAATTTATTAATTGAGCTCCCTAGGGAGCATGACCATCTGTGTTTAATATAAAATCATCCTTCCGAATACAGATAGAAAACTTTTTGGTATTTGGTAAATGGATTTAAAATCTAGTGACCAGTTCCATGTGCTTAAAAATAGGGATGCAGAGCAGATTGTGCTGAAATTGGTTTCCTATTACCCCATCAAGACATTCCATTTAGATTTACACAGAGTAATGAGAACATAATGTAGATCATTTTAATTCCCTTAAGAAAAGTATACTTTCATCTGACATCTCAGAGGGGTACTGACATCTACCTCCCTCAAGCCCTCACAGGTCAAAGAGCAACTCACCACACTGCTTTAAACTTGTCAAAGAGTGAATCTGACTCAGAGGAGATTTAGTATTAACTTTATAGGGGAAAATGAGTTTCCCATCCCACAGAACTGAAAAGTGGAGGATCAATGTGGCCTTAACAGGCCTCACTGGGCTCAAGGCCCCTGAGTGGATATTTGCTGGTCTGCAAATGAGGATAACATGCAGTAGACATTTACATATCTGGGTTCCTGGGGCTTCTGACCACATTAAGACTAAGAGGCAGTGAATCATGTGAGACATGTCAAGCTATGTTCACATCCAGGCCTCTCCACTTGATAGCTGCCTTGGGCAACCTGCTTAATGTGTCTGTGCTTCTGTTCCCCCATCTATCATCTGGGATGACTTCACTTCCTACATAAAATTGTTGTAAGGGTTAAATAAAGTTAGGCATCTATAGCAATTAGTAGAGTGCTTGGCACAGGAACACATATTCATTAATGATATTTAATATTAATTTTTAATTTAGTAGCGCCTCAGAATATAGACTTTTAAACTCAGGCAGTATAGTGCTAATGGATGTCACATACCTGCTTCCCTCCTTCCACTCCTACTACCCACTACTGGGTATGTTAGGCTCTTGCTCAGAAACCCGCACAAAAAAGGGTTGCTGTCATGTTCCCTGGCCTCTACACCAAAGGCTTAAAATGAAATCCCAGAAATTACGTTAAGGTCATTATGTACTTCATGAGATTTGGGAGGCTCAGGAGCTACCCCCTACTTCCTTTATAATTCAGAGATTAGGGTCTTTCATAATCACTTGCACTGCATGATTTTGATAAGAACCCAAGGTGAACAATTAGAGAACCATTTCAAGACAAGATTATGAAACTTGCTTCTCGCTGAATACATTGTCTTTGTCATTGTTCATCATTCCTCCTGTAAGTGCTAACATGAAAAACCTAATTTGGAACTCAATAGTGGACAAAATACATCCAGACCCATGAGAGATCAGCATGCTTCTGTACTGCTGCCACAAGGGCTGTGTACCTGACACTGCTCCTTTAGCCTAACCCTGTGAACCTTTGTGGGCGAACAGTTGTTGTTTCTCTACCGTTGATTGAATTATTTTAATATTTCATTAAACTTTATCAAAACGCATTTGTACAAAAACACAGGTTTAAATGAACATATTTTCGTAGGCAGAAAAGCCAGTTCATTTTCAAGAACAAGGCAGGTTCCAATCAATCAAAATAAGATTCATTGTTGCTAAAAGGCAGAGGGACCAGTAGTATGATCAAGAGGGCTACCACTGAGTGAGAGAACAGGAAGATGCTAATATTTATTGAGAACCAGCTTTGCAAAAGGTGCATGATGGAAATTATATATATATTTTTTTCTCCAATAATTCTTAAAATTACTTCACAAATGAACAAGGATCACTAGAGTTTTTATATTTTGAAGCAGAGCCCACGGCATAAACTGAGTCTAAGTGATGCCAAAGCACTGTGTAGGCCAAACCATCGTTAAAAGGATTTGGGGGCTTTGGCATCATCTTTTACTGTGAAAGAATATGTAATCCCCAGGGAGGCAGAATTCTGAATCAAAACACTAGTGTCTCATTCTGAAGAACATCCAGTGAAGTGAGAAGGACTTGAGAGGCAGAATGAACTTTAGTGGATCTGTAGTTATCTTTTTATCATCTTTGTAGTCTTCCTTTATGGGACCAACAGAGAAATATGCATCTCATCATCTAGAAGATGACATTTTCCTTTAAAAATATTGCTGGGCTCCCTCATGTTTTGTAACTTAGAAAGGTTTTGACCTTAGGAAAGATGTGGGCCTTCTGAACACACTGAGGAATTTGCACATTTTAGGTTAACCAAGGAAAAATACTAAATTTTAATGGAAGTGCCCTAGGACTAGACTTAAGCAAAGGATACCTGCCTCCCAAACACAGGACTCCTTAGGCCCTCTAACTATGAGCTTTGTACCCAAAACAAAGATCCCCCCATAACTCCATAACAGTCAATCAAGACCCAGTTCTTGCTGTGCCTGTACCTCATTGAACAGATTAGTATTTTACACTCACCTACAGTAGCTATTACTTAGTATTCCAGTCTCCCCCAAAGACCTGCTGTCCAGTCCAAGCTTGCCTCTAGCCTGGATGACAAAGATAGTGAGCCACACTATTCGATACAGCTACCTGTGCTATTTTAGGTAATTAAAATTAAATAACATTTAAAAGTTCTCCTTTTACTATTGGCTAAAGCAGATACAGAATATCTCCATCCTTGCAGAAAATTCTACCTAATAGTGTTGAAGAATTACAGTTGTCGATTACTATCAGCTCCTTAATGATTTATGTGACACTGAGGATAGTTTCAGTCAGTTCTAAAGACCATCTTACCAAACTTGTGATCATTGGAACCAGGTTTTCTGTCATTTATCCAAGAGAAGAAAGAGAAAATTGTCTCCATATTCTCAGTTTTTGAATTTAGGGATAAAGAGATGCCTATTAACATACTAACATTTGTAATTGACTGGAACACCTCTATATTAACTCTTTTCTCTTTAAATGCTAGTAAACAATCTTTGATAATGTTCTCACTGCTTCCTGCTAATTGCTTTTAGTGACACAATCTACTCATTCATTGCCCTGAGGGATTGAGAAACTAGTAGCATCATGCTGGCTTTTGAAAGAAAATACACATTTTTCTCACCTTAAAAGAAACTACAAATCAAGCTGCTCCTGGTTGACACTGAAATGGGCTCTCCCAACAAGTCAGGGTGCAGTGCTGCTGGGAACTAGCAGCTCTCTCAGCTCCACCTTCAAGACACACAGACCTTGGGCCTCCCCTGGTGGTGCAGGCAGTTGAACGCCAAGCTATGAAGCTCTCCGCAGCCTCTGCAGCACCGGTTTGATTTCAGCTGGCCAGCAAGGGTCCCACATGGTGCAGCAGACCTTTCCTGTCAAGCCCGCTGCTCCCCTCAGCAGTGTGTTTCATCAGTCTGCCTGTTCTGTTCCCCAGTCTGTCTCTGGTGAGTCCTCTCACCCTCCCGTGCATCTGGTCTGTGCCCCAGTTCTTGTATAAATAAATAACTAAATCCTTAAAAAAAAAAAAAAAAGGATACTGGTAGAGTGTATGTGAGTCAACACAATCTTCCTGAGCCTTTTCAGTCCCTTTTTCATTATTTTGTCATCCATCCAAGGTTTCATACATGATGGGAAGAAGCAGAACATGTCAATTATGTCAGTGACACACACTGCTTTTTGTAGTAGACAAGGAGGAAACTTGTATGAATTACCCAGAGATACAAGGAAAGCCAGAGAAGGGTAGTATAAAAACCAAAGGTATCTTAGCCTCTGGAAGGAGGAAATTCTTTCTTCTAGTCACCAGATATCATAATGACAGAGCCCAGGTAGCCTTTTGTGTTTTTTTTTAAGTAAACATTGGCTAAGAAAATGTTTGTCTTGCCCCCTGTGTCCCTGACAAGCAGATACTATATTCTCTAATAGTTTCTGAATGCAAAATCTTGCATAAGAGACTGCCCTAATCCTGTTTCCCTGCATTGCAGGTGAAGTCATTGAGTCTCTCGCCCTATTTCCAAGACCTGATAAGTGTCTGCACCATCCTTCTCTTAGTTGTGCTCAAGAAGTGAAAGATCACTTCCCTGGCTTTGTCTCTCAGGTTTGCCTTTCATCCTAGTGACTTTTGCTGTATCTGCTAGGGTGCTGTGTACCTTGTAGGCACTCTGCAAATATTCATCAAATAAATAACAAACTACCCTGAAGTATATGCAGCACAATTTTTAGAAGCCTTACAAATGACTATCTCTTCAAATGATGTGTTTGCATTTTTCTCCACAAAGTATACTTGCACTAAATTTTGTACCAGTTAAATTTCTCAATGCCCTACAAATATATTGAGGGTAGTTGATCTTTGATTGCTTTGTCTTCAGTATGTTTTGTCTTCAGGTTACCATCTCTAACCCCTAGAAACTGCCCCAGCCTGAGAAGTGAGGGATTTGTAGAAAGAGCAGAGTAAGACCAGTGTATACAAGGGCCAATCTCATGATTCCTTTCTGGTTTTCTTTCACCTGATTTTCTTTCAGTTGCTCATTTAGCTAAAAATGTCACCTCAGAAGCAGCAGGGGAAGGAAAGCTATATATGTGTAGTGCCAGGAAGAGTACAGAGCAGGTTTTCTATTATCCGAGCAGACCCGACGGGTAAAGTTGTCCTGGAGCCCTCGGTGGCTTTCTCAGGCTTGTATTGAGCTTTTATATGTAGTGCAGCAACAAGGTACAAGGCAGGCAGGGGTGCCAGGGGGCCAGGAGGCCGGCAGACCTCCAGGCCCCCGGCAAGTCTTCACTCTGGGCTTCTCTGGCGTTATTTCTCCCCTTCTCTCTCCTGCCTCTTCCTCTGCCTCTGCTTCTCTTGGCAAATATCTCAGTACTGCAGTCATGGCCCACAGAAGCAAATAACACAACAATGTAACAAATGCAGGTGCCCCATCAGGCAGGGCAATCCTAATGAAGGGAGGGCAGAAAAGCCTGAAAACCATTTACCTTACAATATGGAATTTCCACAGCTGGATTTGTGGTCATCACAGGACATTTAGATGTGATAAAACATCCTTTTGGTGCCCAGATTTATCACTGGAAACCAAAGCATGGCCTCTTCCTCTGGAGCTCAAAATTCCTATAGTGAATAGCAAGTCCAATTCCCAAATATGTCCTCTTCCTGGAAAACTGATAATTGCATATACCAAAAAAAAATTGACTGTTTGCCAAGTTCTTCAGAAAGATGACCTATATTTGTCTGTGTATGTGTGTGATGTAATTTTGAAAATTGAGCAATTCCAGAGGTTTTCCTAGCCATCAAATAATTTTTTCCTTTCAAATTTTCACATCAGAGTTAAAAGTCTTTTAAACATATGGATTACCATATTCTAAAGTATTCAGGAATTCTCATACCCTATTTATAGATAAGGAAGCTAGGAATCACAGAGGCATTTTGCTTTTGTAGATCGAATTCGGATGTTTTCTTTGTTTGTTGTGTGGTTTTTACTTCCATTTTTAAAACTTACTTTTCTAATAAAAGAATCAGAGTTAAGTTATGGTTTTTCATTGAAAGCAATTTTAGACATAAAAACATTTTTCCTACAATGTTATGGAGAGCTTTTATTCAAGTGATTTCAAAACAATTCATGTTTGTAGACAAAATCATGAAGTGCTTTAACCATGGCCACTATGTCTGCCAACTGTGTAATGGCACTATGGGGTTTACAGGTAATGGACTTGTGTCTTAGGCATTTGACTAAGTCCCCTTGGGTCTTCATTTGTCAATTTAGCCAACACTAACTGTGCAACTTTTATTATCAGGAACTGTGTGTGGAGTTGGGGCATTGCAATTATGAAGATAGTGGCTCTCTTCTCCACACATTATTTTTCACAACACACCCACTCAAACAAGTTGCTTACCTAAGGTCTTTAGCAGATAATGAGAAGTCAATTAAAAGAGTTATTTATACAAAGGATCCTAAGGTCCTGGTCATATCTATTTAGAGAACTCAACTCTAGGATTTGGAAAGGCAATTATATTTCCACTCATAGGAAAAATGCCTGAATCACTTAGATTATTTCCTCATAAATTCCGACCTTTATGTGTATCACTAGCATACTAATAGTTCATTGATTAATTTGGGTATATTTGTCTCAGTGGTTGGGTTAGTTTGGTGTCAAATAAGATATGGCCCACAACTCTCTCAGTAGTCTTCCAATCTCAGAGAAATTTTTGAGAAAACTGTTTTTTCTTCCCACTTTTGTTAGGTTTATATGGATAAGGATTAATTCCCACAGAATTTATAGGTACTGATAAAATCATCCTCTGAAACTACTCCCTCAGAAAGCTTATTGCCATAGTACTTGATGATTTGATAACTTTCGCAATGGTCACTAAATGTGTATCAAGCAGGACAGGTGCTAATTACTTATTAAAATTAAGAGATGATTTACTGCCCAGGTCTCTAGAATTCGTTCTTTCCTGAAAAATTAAAATCAAATGAATTACTTGCTTCTCCAGGACAGACTATTAGGAAATAAGGATATTAATGTTTTTGGAAAACAGAATAACATACCATGTAAATTTGTGTTTTCTTCCTCAGACAAATTTTGGTATTGTCGGCTTTCTCCAAACCACAAGGTCCTGCATTATGGAGACTTAGAAGAATGTCCTCAGGGAGAAGTGCCCCATGATTCCTTGCAGGACAAACGTAAGTGAGTCTTCTGAGTAAAAGACCTGGATTTTGGTTGCTCATTTGTTCCCTGGTCACAAAACATCCTGCAGAAAAACTACCAACCTAAATAAACCCATAGGACATGTCACTCTATTATAAGTTCTGGTTTAAGCATTCTCATCAAGCACAAGCCTGATGGACCTGGGTAGGGGATTGAACAGGGGAGGGCCTAAAAGGAAGCTCAGGTATCTCTCTTAAAAGATAAAAACTTGGGGTTCAAACATCTACTTTCACATTAATAATCTAGGGGCTATTTCAAGGAGCAAAAGCAATATAAGCCTGATTCTGTCCACTGTCCTTTTCTGATGACCCAGAAAAGACCTAGCACCTCCCTTCTGTCACCCTACAACCTGTGGAAGTCAGATTGACTGCACTTGTCACAGCTCAAGGCCATAAAAGGTAAAAATAAATGCAAATAGGCAAGTCCCAACATTCTCACACTGACATATCAGCAGACAGCCTAGAACAGTCTCTCTTACTCCAACTTAAAAATGGGACAGTCTGGTCTTTGTAGTGGCATTTAGTTCAGATTATCAGTAGCGTTTCTTTTCATAGGAGTGCTGCCTCCCCCGCCCACATTATTAGCGCTGTTAACAGGCAGAGAGAGAAATCTGAAACCCAAGGATGCAGAGTCTGAAGCATTGTCTACACATCTCTGCCATAGAGGTGACCAGGTCTCTATAATGAGGACCTCTGTAATGAGGACCTCTCTATAATGAGGACCTCCCTTCGGGTGTGAGAAAGCCTTCCCATCCCACCATGGACTAGCTCAAGTATTAGTTCTCAAAGTGTGGTCCCAGGACCAGTAGCAGCATCACCTAAGAACTTAGTAAGATGCAAATTCTCAGATCCCCTAATTAGAAATTATGGAGAAGGGGCACAGTCTCTGTCTTCACAAACCCTCCAGGCAATTCTGATGTGCATTCAAAGTGAGAAATGCCCAACTAGATACTGTGCTGACATGCTTCATAGTGATCCCCAAATGTGGCTTTCAGCAGTTAAGTACAAATTATAAAAATCAAAGGAATTGATAGTGGGTACCAGCATTTAATTTTAGCCAAAATAGACTATTAAAAAATAGAATATAACTAAAGTTGAAGATCATAATCCTATCACAAAAATGAAAGGACTTTTGATCACAGGTTTTATATGCAGCACTTCCATTCTAACTTGTCCCATTGCTTTGAAATAGGTCACCTTCTTCCTCAAAAAGGTCAAGAGATGGGTAGCACCTGAGCATTGTGTAAGAACAGTTTCTAGGCTTACCCAAAATCTGATGCCCCTCCTCCACTCTAGTAGGCCAACATTCCTATAACCCAGCATGAAGGTACAGAGCTAGGAAATGCCCATGTCAGGGAAAGCAGCTTGCCAGGGTAGTTGCAGAAGAGCAGATCCTGAGCTTCAGTCTCCAAACAGATTTCAGTAGTGGAGTGATATCCTCAGAAAGGGTTGTTGCAGTCCCCTCTCACAGTGACTCCAAAACTCTGTCTTCAGCCTTTGAAATTTAGTTCAGTTCTTACTTCACTTACCTTAGGGTTACTTCCTGATAAATTGTTACTTCACCATTTCTATTTCACCATTATAGACTGAAAATATTATTAGTAAAAAATACATTTAATACACCTAACCTACAGAACATCATAGCTGAGCCTACTTTAAATGCACTCAGAACACTTCCTTGATTCTACAGTTGGGTGAACTAATCAACACAAAACCTATTTTATAAAAAAAAAAAAAAATGTAGAATATCTCAGACACAGCTGGCTGTTTCATAGACTTGATGGGATGGAAAAAACACAAACCATATTGTCTCATAAACCCTGACAACATAGCACACTATAGAGTGTTAACTCTTGTGATCGTGTGGTCAACTGGGATCTATGGCATATTGTCACTGGCCAGCATCACAAGAGTATGGTACCACAAATCCCTAGCCCAAGAAAATATCAAACTTCAAAATTTGAAATATAGTTTTCACTAAATATATATTCAGTGAAAATTGTTGCATCATTGTAAACTTGAAAATCCTAAGTCTAACCATCACTAAGTCAGGGAATTGCCTGTAATTCGGAGTTCAAAAGAGCAGTTTATAACCAGTTTATCTGTTGCAAGATAAAACAAGCTGTAAACTACACACACATACATGATTATCCATATGTGCCATAGAAAGGGTAGATGCATATAATGAAATAAAATGAAACTATTATGTGCCTGAGATGAGAAGTCCCAGAGTGTGGAAACCACAATTTACTACTTTACACCTGATTTATATTTAGTTCCAATTCTACATTCTGCCTGGAGCAAAATGGCCCACTCTCTTGGAGTCCTTAAAAGTCAGAATCCTCATTGCACTAGAAAAATGAAATGTTCCTTTAATTAATGTTAAGTGCCATTCCTCTTACTACATAAGATTGCCCTGTCATGAGACCAAGGGGAAAATTGTCTTCTGCCCCTTGAGTGAATCAGTGCTGTATATTGAGATATTGATGAATCAAAGAATGTAACTGAATCTTATTAATACAGATTGAGGGCCTCTCCTTAATTGTCTTCTTTCTAAAGATTTAGGAAATCTTGCTTCTTATATTCTTTTGGTGTGACAGGAGATAGGGCTCTAGATGGCTCCACATCTCCTTATATGCCCTCTCATCCCACGTCCCTCCCACCTGATTTATAGGTTCCCATCACTTCCTTAAATACTACACATTGCTTTCTGACCATGCTCAGGATCCCCCTGCCTCCTTTTGAAAGAATCTAGGCCAGCACTCCTTGCTCCCACATCAAAGGGACCGGGGAGAAAAAGCACAGCCCCCTCACACAAGGCGATTAAGCCTGTTCCAGTAGATAAAGAGAGCAGCTGAGACAGCAGAGCAAAGTCAGCGATTTGGGTCACTGACAGTGAATAATTCAGGTCCCTCAATATATAGAGGGAATTGATTTTGATTATTAATAATAAGAATGATTGCAAATAACATTTATTGAGGGCTTACTGTATGTCTGGAGCTGTGCAAAGAGCTTTAGATAAATTATCCTCTTGACGATGTGAAGAGATAGCTATCATTGCCCTTGTTTGACAGATAAGGAAACTGTGATATAGAAAAATATGACACTCTTCAAGGTCACATGGCCCATGAATCCTCGAACAAAGATCTCAATGCAACCATCTAATTCCAAGGCTCAGATTTTTACCCACTCACTTCCTAGATTAACAGCCAGCAATGACCTTGCTTTCAGATTTTTACCCACTCACTTCCTAGATTAACAGCCAGCAATGACCTTGCTTTCAGCATTAAGAGTTAATTCACAGAGCAACCCTGGGAGGCATATGGTATTGCCGTTCCACACTGCAGGCCAGGAAACTTAGGGTCTAAGAACTTAAACTTAAAGTGATATAGCCAATACGTGGATCTAAAATTCAAGCCCAGATTCTGTGATTCCTAAGACAAAGCCGTCCACTCTTCTGTGCTGGTAAGTTAGAGACCAGAGACTTGACTGAACTCTCCAGGGGTCAGCCTGCCCCTCCGCCCTACCTCTGCCAATGGGAACTTTGACTATGGAACCATATACAAAATAGGTACACCTGGCTTACCAGGGTGGTTTCTGGCTGAACATGGCTCCCAGTGATGAAAAATGAAATTGGGCGTCCCTGATGGTGCAAGGGGTTAAGGCACAACCTATGAAGCTAATTGCAGCCACTGTAGCACGAGTTCAATCCCCAGCCAGGGAGCTACCCACATGGTGCAGCATACCTCTCTTGACTCGCCCGCTGCTCTCCTCAGCAGTGTATTTCAGTCAGTCTGTCAGTTTTGTTCCTCACTCTGTCTCTGGTGGGTCCTCTTACCCCCTGCAATTCTGGCCTGTGCCCCCATTCTTGTATACATAAATAAATAAATCTTAAAAAAAAAAAGTGGAAACTATTTTTATCATGTGGCCACATTTACTTTTTCCATAGTATTTTTATTTTAATTCACAATTACAGTTCTGTAGATATTAGCAATCAAAGAATTTTCTAAATTATCTGAAGTGATAACCACATCCTGGAGCTGTATTCTACATGATTTGAGGGTGCTGTGACCTTTCCATACTTAGGGAGAAATAAACTAGCAAGGAAGTACCGAATGGAAGAAAGAGCAGTGGTCCCGGGCCTCCCGGTGGCGCAGCGGTTGAGCGCTGGGTTGCGAAGCTGCCCGCGGCCTCTGCAGCGTCAGTTCGATCCCCGGCTGCTCCCCGGCCACCGCAGGAGGGTCCCACATGGCGCGCAGACCTCTCCTGCCGCCCACTGCTCCCCTCAGCGGTGTACTTCGGTCCTTCTGCCTGCTCTGCTCCCTGCTCTGGCTCTGGTGAATTCTCTCACCCTCCCGCGCTTCTGACTGTACCCAGTGCATGTATAAACAAAACAAACAAACAAACAAATAAATAAATAAAACATGCCTCTATTAAAAAAAAAAAAAAGGGCAGTGGTCCCAGTTCTGCCCCCCACTAGCTATGTGACATTTTATCATTTTCTCTTAAAACCTCAGTCTTGCCAGCAGTAAAATGGGAATGTTGGATTAGATTGTCTCAATTCTGCTCAAACTGAAAAAAACATTGAAAAGAAGAGACTAGTCCCCAAAGAATAAGAGTGACAGGTAGGACCCCAATAGTGACGCTCCTGCTTCTCATATCCTGGGACCCTATTCTTGATGTTGCGCCCACATGAGCAGGTTTGATGGAAACATTGAGCTGATTTTGAAGTTATCAGGAGCCCTCTGCTGCCTCTTTAGGGTGTAGATTAAGATACATAGACTTATCACTCTGACTCTGCCCCTGGGACAGAGAGGATGGCATTTTAGCCCTGCTGATGTCCACTAATCTTCCAGTGCATCTGGAGACAAACTATGCAAAGAGCAACCTTTAAAAGCCACAATGTATTTTTAGAATTTTGTGTTTTCCTTTTAGCCACAATCCTGTGAGTAATATAGCAGCTTGTGTCCTTGACAGGGGACAATTCTTATAAAAACATAAAATATGTACTATCACAAGCACTGTGGAAAAGTGCCTCCTCTCTCCTGAAGGCTTCTCATAAGAGATTCTGAAGACTGCCCCCACAATAGACTTTTGTGTTACTCTTGTCCCGTTCCATATGATGGGTTTTCAAAGCCAAGGGCTAACTTACTATTCATAGATTGCCGGCACCTCTCTGTAGTTCGTTGACCATGTTATATATTATACAACAAGAGATTTTCTACAAAGTACTGTGACTCAGACTCCATCTGAAGCTCGAGATGATTTTTTAACTTTGAGAAAGCAAGTTAATTTTATCAAAAAATCACTTCACTGGTGTATTTTCCATAGAAAAGTAAACCAACTTTCCAAAGTGTACAAATTGCCCCTTCCAGGGGTAATAATTAGGCAGCCAGATTGACCCATCAGAGCAATTAGGACTAATTGCTGGTTATGAAAATTGAATTGAAGGCTGAAGCCAGTGGTTATGTTCAAAGAGAACTTCAGGAATCATTGAACCTCCTACAGGAAAATGCCAACACAAAGGTTATGACACTCAGGAAGGCTGCATTGCTATAGTATGGTACAGGAACAAACAACCTCAAATTCTCACTGGCTTCAACAAAAGTTTCTCACTCACATTACTTAACTTGCATTGGTTGGCAAAAGATCATTCCACACAGTTATACTCAGGGACACAGGCATGTGACTGCTTTGCCAGCCCATAGTTATGCCATCTGCATGGAACATGTTGCCTCTTCTGTCTACAACTGGAGAAGAGAGGCTGATGGATATGACCTTCACACTCCCTCCGCCAAGAAAAGAGATTTGCCATTTCTACTCTTGTTTCCTTGACCAGAACTACAAAGGTTGTAGGGAAATGTCATTTCTTTCTCTCAGAAGGAAAGGAAAGCCAATTATTAATTAGTACAAATAATGTACTTATTAATGCAGTTTACTATTTTACTAAAGAGACAGAATCAGGACTGTAAGATGAAGGAGATGTGGTAGGACAGATAGCAGGAGGAGCCTGCACAGAGTCCTGAAGAGGTTTATCAATGCCCTGCTCATTTCCAGGGTTAGTAAAAGGTCTTGGATTACCTAGAAAAGATTTTTTTTCAAGAGTTGCAATGTTCCTATATATCCCAAGTGACCCTAGATTCACAGTACCTTGCAGGATTGGAGAGAGACAGATGACTTCACTTTTTTTTATTTTTTGTACATTAAGGTTCCTACCACTTTCTTTCTCACATCATCTTTTTTTTCAAGATTTATTTATTTATGATCAATGGAGGGAAGTTTTCTTGTCTTTTGTAATTTTGTGACTTGTGATATTACAGTATTTAAGATCATTAAAAGAAGAATGGGGGTGGATGACACCATCAAAATACTCTGGAATAACATGCATATAATCATATTCTCTCAAACGATACCTGAATGAGTAAAAACATTTTCTATACAAACCACCACCAGAATAGTTTTATGTAGTAGTTAGGATAAAGTGGTAGCATAAATGTAGAAATTTCCTTATATGTGTACTTATTAGAAAAGTGAGACTCTAAAAGGAAGAATTTTGGGACTGAGTCTTTAGTTTGCATTCATTAAATGATCATTATTAAAAAAAAAAAAAAAAAGATTTGAGCCTCCCCTGGTGGCGCAGGTTCTTGTATAAAATAAATAAATAAATCTTTAAAAATAAATAAAGGGCCTCCCCTGGTGGCGTGGCGGTTGATCACTGGGCTGGGAGGCTGCCCACAGCCTCTGCAGCATTGGTTCATTCCCCGGCCACCGGCAAGGGTCCCACAAAAAAAAATAATAATAAATAAATAAATATTTTAAAAAAGATTTTTTATGCATACAATCACTGGGGTACACGGTTGTGGGGGGTGAGAGGATTCACCAAAGACAGAGTGGGGAACAGAACAGGCAGACTGACTGAAATACACTGCTGAGGGGAGCAGCAGGCGAGGCAGGAGAGGTCTGCTGCGCCATGTGGGTAGCTCCCTGGCTGGCTGGGGATCGAACTCGTGCTGCAGAGGCTGTGGATAGCTTCATAGTGCTGTGCTTAACCCTATGTGCCACCAGGGAGCCCCCTCACGTAATCTTAACAAATGTCTTAAATGCACAAACTTCCCTGCCTTCTATCTTTCTGATGTGCTGAGTAAGACATAAGATAACATCATTTTATCTAACTGCATTATTCTCAGAATCTTCAAGATAAATACCAACTAAATTTCCTATCAGGAAGGAATGTTTATTTTATTGAGTTTTGTTTGTAAAATAGGGGTAATAAAATCTGCCTCACAGAATCATTGTAAGAATTCAAGAAATGTTATAGTTAGAATTTAAAGAGTGAAAATTCAGAACCATTTAGATTCAGATAATTTTTTTAATATAGGGTTGCTGTTACTCATTATCCAAAATGCAGAAACTATCTAGATGCAGCTACTATAGCAAGAGATGCTGATATATGTGATGCAGTTGGCATTGCTCCTAGAACATAGATATCTTCCTTAATATCAGTACTAGTATCAATATTACTATTGTTAGTGCAGCTGCTTCTAATACTCTCACTTTTAACATGACTATAATGGATGGTTATTATTGTTTTAGGTATTGATTTTAGTGAACTAGATTCTGCTGATGGACAGATCTCTCCATGGATGCTCTTTACCAGAATAAAAGAATATAATTTAATTTCTAGGCCTGGGACACCATCTGAGTTCTCTTCCTCTTTCCCCTTTTTCTTTCTCTCTTCCTTTCTTTCTCTTTTTATAGTCATTACTGGAAATAACAACTTTGATAGCAGACTTGATGTTTAGGCCTGCTTCTTCATTGACGTCTGAGCTTTCACATGGTGTAGTGACTTTCATTTTCTTTTATGAATTGCAGTGCCAGTGGCAGATATCAAAGCTGTGGTGACAGGAAAGGACTGCCCTCATATGAAAGAGAAAGGTGCCCTTAAACAAAACAAGGTATGATTTTCAAATTATTGCAAATAGCTCTGTCAGCAACTGTGGTGGGCCCAGTCTTCTGTGGCAGCAATACAATAAGAAATGTAATGGGTGAATTGAAATTCAACAGGAAGAATTTTATTTCACGAATGAAAGATTCTAAATGCAATTTCTTTAATTTATAAAATCAAAGTTTTGTTGTTGTTGTGTATGAGAGAATGTGTGTGTGTTCCTTCACTCAGCATTCTGTTTTACATCTCTTAGCCTTATTCTTTCTTTCACTGATACTTGTTGAATTCCTACCATTATCTTCCATTCTCTTGCTTTCTGACTATTTCCTGCCTTAGCAATTGTCCTCCTCACTTTTGCCCCCTCTCCAGTTCTCTCTAGAACTTTCTCCTCTCATCCCCATCCATTCTCTGCCCTCTTCCAGCTTCCCATTTATGTTCCTGTCCTCACTTTCACTTCTGTATCTTTCATTTTCTCCTGCTGTTCTCAGCCCTCAGTATCCTTGCTGAGGTCTCAGTGAAGTCAGGGAAAAGCAGAGACCAGCTGACTCAAAAAAATTTTAGGAAGCATTTAAGGTGATAGATAGGCTTCGTCATCATGGAAGGAAGACTGTGAAATATTTCAAACTTAGCTTAAAGGAGAAAAATTCCCAAAAAGGATATGTAGTTTAAAACTTCTTCACTTTGGGGCCTCCCCGGTGGTGCAGTGGTTGAGCGCTGGGTTGCGAAGCTGCCCGCGGCCTCTGCAGCGCCGGTTCGATCCCCGGCTGCTCCCCGGCCACCGCAGGAGGGTCCCACATGGCGCGCAGACCTCTCCTGCCGCCCACTGCTCCCCTCAGCAGTGTACTTCGGTCCTTCTGCCTGCTTTGCTCCCCGCTCTGGCTCTGGTGAATTCTCTCACCCTCCCGCGCTTCTGACTGTACCCAGTGCATATATAAACAAAACAAACAAACAAATAAATAAATAAAAAACATGCCTCTATTTAAAAAAAAAAAATTAAAAAAAAAAAAACTTCTTCACTTTGAAATATTTTTCACCCTCCCCTTCTAGTTTACCAACTGGCTATTGGTGAGGTGTGAGAGGGGTAGTATCTGAAAAGACGGAGGAATTTCCTTGCCCCAGTTTGGTGGTGTTTGTCCCTAGAAAAGCCATCAAGTATTAATTCTTTGTTCTCACCTCTCTTCACCTTGTGATTCTTTATATAACCATTATAAACAAAATTATCCAGATTAATCTGGATGTTCCAAATACCTTGAAACCAAAATTACCACATAGATTAATAAACTGCTTCTTTATTGGCCAATGTTGTATCTGAAAGGAATACAACAATTATACACATCCTAATTATCAATCAGGTTTAAAGTGAATAGTCCCTGCTCTGTAATTGCAAACATTATAAGACAAAAGAGAATCCTGGTCTGCATAGAATAACCCTATCTATAGTTGAGGAAAACATAAAATTAATGTAAAATCACTTTTGAGGAAGACAAACGGGAGAGGATACAGTCAAGAAAATGAACAGCAAGGTCTCTGTTTCTTAAGTAATATAGGTATAACTCACTTCAAGTCCATGCAAATCCTTCTTCATCAAGCCAGTCTCCACACAATAATATAATTTACCAAATTGGCAAAGATAATGACACAAGGTCATGCCTAAGAGTCTGGGGTCTTTAGGTCATCTGTTTTAGTGTTTCCCACTCCTCCCTGATATAGGGGATTCTACAGTTCATCAAATTCCAAGGAGAGCCTTAACTATAGCAACAAGCTCCAGTCTGTGGTTTGCCCCATTTAGCACCACCTGACATGCAGCGATACCAGATGCTCACTCCACAGTCTTAGGGGGCATTGGCTTGGCTCAGCTCTAGCTGAGTCCCCCTTGGTTATATAACACTTGGAACAAAGTGAGTGGGGGTAACTGGCAGCAACAAAATTCTATAACCCATAAAAGTCCAGAGGGATGCAGTTGGTGGCAAAATCGCCTGCCAGGACTGAAGCCTTCTGAGTAGGGACAGAGAAAATTATGCAAAACAGGCATGGTGGGACTTCTGGTTTCAGTTCATACATGTAAAATGCTTGGGAATTGTCACTTGTATCCTTAACGTAAGTGAAAATTAACAATTTTCTGGGGCCTACCTGAAAACAGAGGTTGCAGAGCAAACCACTACCCTAGAATCTGAAGATTTAGGTACCTCTGGAGAGTCAGGTATATCTGGAGCATCAGAGCCAAGTCTACTCACTTGGAACACAAGCCACAGGAGCGACAAATCATAAGATCAATTAAATGCCAAATCAGATGTGCTATAGGCTGAGTGTGGACCAGTGTGAGAATGAGAAACTCTTGGGGGTTATAGTCTTAAGGGGTGACCCACGCTTTCATAGACTTTACCTTCAGTAATTCTAGCAAATTTTCACAGTGACGATCTGAAAAAGATTAGCCCCTATGGTGTGGTGTCGGGCATGAGGGTGGAGATAAAGGGAAAAGTTATCATGAAACATGCCAGAGTCTTCTTCATAACAAATTCCTGTTTTCCAAACCCTTTTCCAAACTAAGGCAAGGCACTATCTCACATTTTATCCCCCTTTAATCTTCCTGTGTCAACTGTGGTGATTTGAAGGGGGGTGGGTGTAATCAATAGCAGTCAGAGTCTTGAGGTAATAAATGGGTAACTCTGAAATCACAGAAAGAGGACGGGGCACAGACAAAAGATCTATACCACTGGAAAAATGCAAGAGAGGGTGACAGCCCCAAGATATAGGACCCTTGAAAGATGGAGACTTAATTGGAAAATTCTAGAATGTAATATACCAAGGCCTGCTGATGGCTCTTCAATTTTTTCTGCTACAAAGTAGACTCTAACATTTTGGCCACTGGAATTGTGGTTGGCTTAATTCTCTGAGCAAGGCAAATTGAGACTAGAACCCTTAAGAGAGAAAACAAATTATCCATAATTGACAGTACTTTTCACTCACTCATCATCTGCTAAGATGGGCACTGTCCAAGATCCTAAGAATAGAAAAACGGGGATCTGAGCCTTTCTTTTGTGGTGGAAGCATTTGTTCAACAGTTATTCCCTCAGTCAGTTCTGGAGCACCTGACATGTGATGACATCTGGGCACAGACTGGTGAACAGGGCAGACATGGTGCAGTTACTGTGAGGATTAGAGGTCACTGTGTTTCACTGAGGTCAGTGCAACAAGCAAATTTCTTTGGAGAAAATAAGTGCTGGCTTCTTCACAGAGAGATTAAGAAATTTCTGAGACTTAATAAGAAATGTAATGGGTGAATTGAAATTCAACAGGAAGAATTTTATTTCATGAATGAAAGATTCTAAATGCAATTTCTTTAATTTATAAAATCAAAGTTTTGTTGTTGTTGTCATTTTGCTGTGTTTTTCAGAGTGAGTTTTCCTGGTGCTTATCCCACTGAATAATGGGTATTATAGTTAAACTAAATCACCAGAGGCAAGAGCTGACCAGAACTCACTGATTCAAACAGGAGTATAATTGGTGTAAGAGATGCTTTCCTCTCATCATGTGGCAGAATCCAGTTCTCATTTTTTCCAGTGTGATTCATAAACCTGAAATAAGAAGCAGATTATACTAGAAACTGATGTTCTAGAAACTGATGCTAGAACATCAGCCTGATTTTAACCAAAAAGTCTTTTATTCAGATTTACTTCATTCATCATTCATTCAGTTAAATGTATTCAGCATCTTCTATATACCAGGTCTGTGTCAGGTGCTAGAAATCCAGAGATAAATGCTATCAAACCCCATCCTTGAGTGTCTGACAGATAAGACTTAGGTATCAATGTGCAATTATAATCCAATGTTGTCTATATCCCAGTAAGTTTAAACACAGGGTGAGCCCGGGAGACTTGAGAAAGACTAATAAAGGAAACAATATCTAAGCTAGGTTTTGAAAAGGGATTTATCAGAGACAGAAGTGAGGAAAGTTTTTTTTTAGGACTAGGAAAGAGTACATGACAAGGTATGGTGCCCTTTCAACAAATGAATGACCATCTTCTGAGAAACACTGATTTCAGAGCATAGGATTGATGAGCGCAGACAAAAAAAAAAATGGGTCAGAGAATTATTGGTTAATAATGCTACTAAGATTGGGACCAGAAAATTATAGTTTCCTGAAGAAGGCAATATTCCCTATATATCTGTACTAGCTCTGAAATCTACTGTTTCTGTGACCATATTTAACACACCACACACACACACACACACACACAATACATTATATCTGAGTCTTTAATCAGAATGCCTTGCCCTTACAATGACCTGGATAGGATAATAGAGAAGCAACATAGCATAAGTGAATGCTGGGCAGAATGTCCAATCAAGGCACAGCACTCCAGAACAGTGTAAGAAATAGCAGACAAAGATGTGTACTAAAATATGGCAAACAAAACTCTACTCTTGTATTCAGCCAATTATTTGACCCACATTCCTGCCCAGAATGTCTCTTAGCATCCCCTTATCACTGGTCCCCGGGCCAAAGGGATCGTATCCCCCAGGCATGGAGGGATCTATAGGTATTCCTGCCCATTCTCTTGCCAGAACTCACCACCCCAATCCTCTTCCACATAAAGGAGTGGAAGATGTGAATTAATGGCACAGTGAATGGAGATAAACCATTCCTGGACATAATTTTTCACTGAATTAATCCAGCAGGAATAAAAGACCTTAGCTAGTGATTAGCAAAGCCTCAGAGCATCAGATGTCTAAGTGAGTGTTGTAGTCTGTGACAAGAAGCCCTGAGGGAGACACTGCCCTACATCCATGATTGCTTACTCTACCACCTCCTGGCACCTCTCACACACACAGTTTGGACAGGTGGCAGCTTCTAGAGTGTTAGTCCGAGAGGTGCCATCGCTCCCAGCATTGCCACCTCCCTGCTGAAGAGCTGACCTCCACCAATGACTCCATGACAGCAAGCCAGAGGCATCAATAAAACTGATTATAAGTGATAGCAGCCTTTAACACAGGCATGCAGTTCAGAGAATTAATTCCTCCTACCCCTCCCAGGCAGCTTTGGTGAAATTAAAGTGAGGATTGACATGCTCACAAATTTCCCATTTCCTGCCTGTGTTTATCAGGAATCTAGGTCATGACAGTTTTGCTCACTCACGTCTTCACTGGTATATGCCTTAGAAGGACAAAACCCAAAGTTTGCAGCCCCCCTCCTTCTCCTTCCTTCTCTGTGCCCCTGCAGAAGAACATCACAGGACAACCACACTGAAACTCTGTTCTCAAATGACTTCAGCACCTCACTAAGAGGTGGTGTCAGGTTCCAAGGTATTCACACCAGCTCGCTATCTTTAACAGGTATATGATTGCCACATGACTGCCTGAGACAAAGGGACAGCTGTCCTCCAGAGTCAGCCCAAATGCTTCTGAGTTTCCCTCTTTACTAAGGTCATCTAATGCTGATGTAATGTCCTGACTGTTCAAATGCAAAGCCCCTCCTCTCCTTTCTCTCTGTCTCTCAAGTATGAGTCAATGAGTTTTCCTAATGAATGACATCAAGATTAGTAAATAAATCATCATTTATATCAATGTTTCTAATTCAAAAGCAATTTTTATGACTTTATGAGATTTAAAATTTAACATTTTATGGAAAAAAGATAAATTTTAAAAGAATAAATCACCTAAGGTCCCACCACCGTAACATCATAATTTTCATTTTACGTATTTGCTTCCAGTCTCTGTCCATAGTAGACATTGTTCAAAATTATGTAATAATGTTCATTTCTCTTGCTTTTTTTCACTTTGAATCAGATCTTCAGTATTAGATTGAATGACTGACTGAATATATTCCTCTGACTGCTATTGCTTTAGTCATTTGTTATTGCTTTAGTCATTTACCCAAAGGAGAGAGGACATTTAGTTCCTCACATTATATTTTACAAAGAATAATGATTTTTTTAAATGAAAAAATGATTTTTTTAAAAATAATTTTTTTGAATAAAAATAAAAATTTATTATTTTTTTAAATAATAAATCTGACAGTGAGATCCCTGTTTCTTGATACAGATTGCCTTACAGTTTTATTTTTGATTGAGGTAATATTGATTTACAATACTACATATTGCTTTAGGGAAATAGAGTCATACCTCCCACTTACTGATTTTTTTTTAAATAAGCCCAAGTTATGGGACTACCAGTAGGACCATGACCATTTGAATGATAACTAAATCACCCAAGAGAGATGGCAGACTTAGTAGAAACATTGTTTTTGTTTGTTTAGGTGAACTCCTTTTTAATCTTACGGATATCCACTGGATGGGTCCGAATAAAGGTCTACGCAATAAAAGGAGTGAAAAATGGAAAGAGGGATATTTTTGGAATAGCTCTGATTCCCTAACTCAACATTCTTTCCTTTACTTCTTTCTGTTTCTGGCAGGGTGAGAATTATGAGAGTGTGAGATATTGGTAGTTCTGGGCTCAGACCAAGATATGCTCCCTCTTAATGAGATGGAGGTGAGCCAGATGCAAACAAAGGGAGACCCACAAGAAGCCCAATGCATGACTGTGTCAGCAGAGTCTCTCAACTAGTGCTGAGCTTTCTGAGTCCATTTTGGAAGAATATTTTAATCCATCTGAAATCCTATCTTCTGTTTTCCTTCTGGGACATTCTATGAGTTACTTACCAAAGACAAATCCTCTGACAAACGTTAAGGCAGATAGTAACGTGGGGAGATCTGAACCCCTAAGAATAATATCTCATAGACAATTACTGAGCACAGCTGGAAAAGGGGCTGCCATCAGTGGTGCCTAATAAAAGCACAGACAAGGAAGAACAGCTAGCACTTGTGTGTCATAATGATGCAGAGCACTGATATGCAATATGCTTGCTCTCTCCCTCACCCCAGATTAACAGCCATAAGGGTGTTGAGATGTGCAGACAACTTTCATTTTCCAAACGTATTCTGCTGACTGCTCAGATGAGTTAGAATATTGATTGTACCCAGTATTGCACAGCACAAGCAATTTGAGAAATGTATTTTAATGAACATATCTGAAACAACACTGAATATCTCAGTCAAGGTCATTCAGGTACAGTGAAATGACAGTGTCACTTTGTCCTTAGTCCTTTCAATCTGGCTCAAAGACTGAACTCAATAGATGCTCACCAATGAATGAACCCAGGCATTCTGACTCTTGAATCCATGTTTCTCTCTTTTTTCCAACTTAATTTTATTGAAGTAAAGTAGGTTTACATCTTTGTATCTTCTCTTGGGATTATAGGTTCAAACCTCTACAAATGTATACTTCTCACCCTGCCCACCACCAGGGCCCCAACCATTCTCCACCATGTTCCATTAGGTCCCTTCCTCCCCTGCCACTCCCGACCCTCCTCATCTGGTTGCTTCAGTTTTATAGTCAAATGTTTATTGTTGGTTTCATTTTCACTACCTTTTGTTATGTTTCTCTATATTCCACATATAAGTGAGATCATCCAGTATTTTGTCTTTTTTCTTCTGGCTTATTTCACTTATCATTATCCTTTCCATTTCCATCCATGTTGTTCAGATGTCAGGAGTTCATCTGATTTTAATTACTGAGTAGTATTCCATTATGTGTGATAAAGTGTGTGTGTGTGTGTGTGTGTGTGTGTACTACATTTTTTCTGATCCATTCTTCTGTCTTTGGGCACTTAGACTGCAGTGAACTTAGGAGTATGTATGTGATTATGTCAACATATGCAGAAAAAGTATTTGATAAGATTCACTATCCATTTACGATAAAAACCCTAAAAAAAAAAAACCTGAGGATAAATGAACATTCTTCAACATAATAAGGAGCATATACAACAAACCCATAGCCACATCATACTTAATGGTGAAAAACCAAAAACTTTTTCTCTAAGATCAGCTACTAGAAGTATGTCCACTTTCACCACTATTATTCAACATGGTACTAGAAGCCCCAGCTAGACCAATTAAGCAAAAGAAAGATATAAAAGAACAAAAATTGGGAAAGAAATAAAACTTTCATTATTTGATGACATGATAATATACATGGATAAACCTAATGACTCTGCTAAAAAATTAATTGAAATAATGAGTCAATTCAGTAAATGGCAGGGAACAAAATCAATCTGCAAAAATCAGCTGCATTTCTATGTGCAAACAGTGAGGCAGCAGACCTCTCCTATGTGCAAACAATGATCTAAAAGAGAAAGAAATCAAGAAAACAATCCTATTCATAATTGCAACAGAAAGAATTAAATACCTAGGAGTAAACTTAGCAAAGTAAAGGACCTATATGAAAACTATGAGACATTGTTAAAAGAAATAGAAGACACAAGGAAATGGAAAGATAGTCCCTGTTCAAGTATTAGAAGAGTAGACATTGTTAAAATGGCCATCCTACCCAAAGCAATATATTAGATGAAATCCCTGTCAAGACTCCATGTTTCCCTTTCATATCCTGCAGCCTTGATAGGATAAAATCTTGCTTTTGCGGAGCCTTTGCACTCCAATAGTTTATAGATCAAAGAACAGGCATGTTACCTAATGCTAATGGCTTTACCAGGAGCCTCATTATCTCCTTTATAGTTTCCACATGTTAGGATGCTTATGCACCTACGAACATCTGTCTGTCTGGGGTTGATTGAAGATAAAGCAGTCATCAGTACGGCTGATTGGGGAAGACTTTATTGTTTTTCCTGGTCTCTCTGGAAGGGAGATGGTAAAAAAAAGAATAGTAGCAGAGCTGTGGGGTGATGTGGCCTTGGACAACCCATTCAACCTCTCCAAGCCCCTCCCATGAAAGGGAATGATGACAGGTGCTACGTGGACTGTCCTGAGAATTAAATGAGGTGACTCATATGCACCTCTCCTTAATGAAGAAAAGTATGTTTTGAAATCTTGCAAAGTGTGTCTATTCCTCCCATCAGCGAAGGGCTGTTTCTCCTATTGGACACAAGGCAGGCCCTACTTCATGTTCAATCTACAGCTATTTTTCCTTCATATGTTTCCTCTTATCATTTGTAGGAGGTGCTTGAACTTGCTTTCTCCATCTTATATGACTCAAACTGCCAACTGAACTTCATCGCTCCTGACAAGCATGAGGTAAGGGTCTCAGTGGGGTTAACTCTTGATTCATCTTCTGTAGAAAAACAAGCAGGAGGAAAAATACTGCAAAGGAAGAAATTTCATATTTTAAAAAACCTGTCTGAGAAAAATCATGAACAAAGGAATATCTTGTTGACTTGGAGTAGAATGGAAAACTCTACTTACAATCATTCCAACTTCTTACTAATTTGATCAGTAGTTTATGGCAAAGAAAAAGAATGAACAAGTGTCTCCAATTCAGTAAGGTTAATAATTGTTAACCCAGAGGAATAAGTAGCCATGGTTTTGGCTCTGATTTTCATCGAATATTCAATTTTTGTCAGGATTTCACAAGATAAATGCATCTCTATTCTTTAAAACATTTGATGAAATAGATTTTATACCATGTATCTTTAAGTTATTTTAAGAGGTGTAGGCCTGTCTCTGCTGTTAGAATTTTATTTTCAAGATGATTTTATTCCTTTTTGACATCTTGTTATATGTATAATTTCTTTCTCTTCTTGAGCACACTGCCAGCTATATTTAAAATATTTAGCATAAATCCAGGAAAATGCATTTGTAAGATTCAGTAGCAGTTATGGTTGATTTAACTTTTTTTCTTGTAAACTGGAACCCAAAATCATATATGAAACTTTTATTTCTAGATGATACCATTCAAATTTTTGTTTTGTGTGTCATTGCATAAACAGCTTTTAGAAAGAAAGGGAACATTTTAGTAGAATCTAACTTTTGTTACCCCTAGGAGATTTAACTCAAGAAAAAAAAATACTGCTATAATGAAAAGTTCTTCAGTATCTAGCTCTCACTGGTTTGAAGCTTTTGAGCAAAATTGTGCATTCTAAAGAAAGGGAAGGATTAAACATAAATCCTGCATTTAGAATGGTACTTAAATATAATTCTGTGCTACTTGACATTTAGTTTGCAGAAGGGTATGACTTTGTCTCCATCTTCCTGGAAATAGACACTATGTCCTTCCATTTCTCTTTTTAAGCAAAACTGTGCTGTGCACAGGCCACCTTGTATGCAGCTGTATACAAAATTATTTAAAATGTTGGAGCTGTGGATGTTATTTAAATGTCTGCAAGGCTGTTTTTCTCAATGTACATTAATTCCAGATAAGGATAAATGCTCTGGGATTGCCAAATTTTTATGCATATCTGCCACTTCTTATTGACATAGTGAGGAGAAAAATGCCATAAGCTATGAACACTTTTAATTTTTTTCATAACTACTACCTCATTTTATTTGCATAATCATACCATAAGATAGGAAGTTCTATTACAGTTATCCTTATTTATCAAAAATGAGAGGCCTCCCAAAATGGAATACCTCACCAATAATCAAGATAATAGTAATTAAAACAAGCCTGGCTTAGTGTGTGCTGGGACCATTCTTGGCAATTCACTTCACTTAATCCTCATACAACCCTAAAAGAAACAAATTAAGGTCCTCATCTTATAAAGGAAATGAGCTTAGAAATATTAAGAAACGTGTTCAAGGTCACACAGGTCATTAAGTGATAGAGCTAGCACTTTAACCCTGTAATTCTTGCCACAGAAACCCCTTCTCTTTGGCCCCTGCACAGTGTAGCTCAGAGGGGAGAAAGTGGGACTTGAACCCATAATTTCTGTCAGTGCTTGTCACCCTGTGGCAGCAGTTATCTCATGGCCAATCTGATTTCATGGACACCCTCACCTACCCTTCTGCCTATGCCCCACTGCCACCCATGCCCAGATTTCACATCATTGTACTTGTCAATATTCCCAAGTGCATCTCTAAACAATTAATCCTTTTGGAAACATAACTATAATATCATTATTACAACTAAATAATTTTAAAATATTTTAATAATACCATGTGATTTTTCAGATCTCTCCAGTTGGCTCAATTGTGTGCTTTTTCTTTATTCTTTGTTCAGACCAAAATCCAAATAAGTCCATACATTTGTTAACATATTTCTTTAATCAAGTGAATTCAAGTTATCTTGAATCTATAGGTCCCTCTCTTTCTCTTTTTCTCTTCCTCTCTCCTAAGCATGTTCATATGTTTTTTTTCCTTTGCATTTTTTTCATTGAAGAAACAAGGTCATTACCTGGTTACATTGCTGCTAGTCTAGATTTTGCTCATTATAATTCTGTGTATTAGTTTGCTTTGGCTGCTGTAACAAATGGCCACAAACTTAGTGACTTAAAACATAAACATTACATTTCAGTTCTGGAGGTCAGAAGTCCAGTGAAGGTCTGTCAGGACTAAATTCAAGATGTCAACAGGGCGGCATTCCTTTATGGACCTTCTGGGCTCCATTTCTTTACCCTTTCCATGTCAAGAAGCGACCCATATTCCTTGGCTTCTGGCCTCCATCCATCTACAACAATGGACGTTGCATCCTCACATTGTATCATTCCAACTCCTCTTCTACAGGCAAATATTCCTATGCCTCTCACTTCTCTCACTCCTATTCTGTTTCCCTGTTCTACATTTAAGGACCCTTTTGATTACACTGAACTCATCTGGATAAATAAGGATAACCTCCCTCTTCTTAAGGTCAGCTGATTAATAACCTTAATTCCCTTTGCCATGGAACCTAATATATTCAGAGGTTCCAGGGATTAGAGTTTGATCATCTTTGAAGATGATTCTTGCCACTTCTGACATAGGCCTTATAATAAGCCATGGTGTACCTCCTCAGCTTAATAAGTGGTGTTGCCACAGTACTTCATGGTAGATTCATATCTCTATCACTTTAGATCTGTATAGTGCTTGTAGTTCTGTAGTATTTTTATGTTGAGTTCTGCCTTCTTGTTATGAAACACAACCCTTATAACCATAGGACAAAGAAAAGGCTAAATAGGATCTAGGATTGCAACTTGACCCAATGAGGACAAGAGACAGGGGTATCTAGAGCTCATTGTAGAAAGAAGACCATCCAATAGGAAGAGCAGAGCAGTTGCTATCATAGAAGTCCTGTATAGTTCTAGGACATCCTAACAGGTAAGCAGAGCATAATATTCAGAATGCAGTTTTCTGAGATGCTGGCAGCAGAGTCTCATTCTTTCATCAGGTATCATGACTCTCATCAGGTATCATGACTCTAATGCCAGGTCAGTGAAAGACTTCAGTCTTTAGGAGAGAAGCTGCCAAGAGCAAGGCAGGTTTCCATATAAACAAGGCATAGTTCCTTTCCTCAAAGATTTCATGTCTGCTGGGGAGTCAAAGAGCAAGATTAATTTATGAAAGTGGAAGAACCAGTCTTAGGCACTCTGGAGAACCTTCCAAAATGGGTGATGTCCCCAGGAACTAGACCCAGAGACCTGGAGGAAATAAACGCTAGAGACCCAGGCAAAAAATGTTCCCCAGATAAGCAACCAATCCCTGCACCCATTAAGATCGCCCAATAATTTTGACTATTTTGTTCATCAGACATTGAGCAGCAGTAGGCTATTTACTGGTTTTTTTTATGAGAAATTAAAACAGTGAGCCTACCATTGGTTCCAGGGTGGAATGAGTTGTATCATTGAGTTCTAGGAATCAGGTAGGACAGGCGGAGATTTGCTAGGAACCATGCTTGAGTCAGAAAAGAAGGAAGCTTGACCTGATGTTGAATCTATAAGGGCCAGGATCTTAAAAATTAGACTCTCTGGTGGTATCTTAGAGATATGTTGCACAGTTATGCATAACTCAAGTCCTGCTATTGTCGCATAAATAGGAAGATAATCATTGCTTAGAAGAGCATAGACCTTGGAATAGATTGCATACATTACTTCATATACTACCAGGTTTCTTCATTTACTATCAAGTTCCTGAAGTTTGTGCCTCGTTTCTCTCTATAAAACAAAGACAATAACAGAATTATACACTTTATAGAGATGGTGTGAATGTTAAATGATGTAGGCAAAGCACTTATCATAGAACTGAAAATGTTGTGTAATCAGGAATTGTTAGCTATTTTTCCTACCTTTATCACTGGCATCAAAAGTTACCATTGTCACTCTCTTTCCCACCAGTATTGTATCTGGACAGATGGGCTGAATGCGCTGCTGGGAAAAGACATGATGAGCGACCTGACTAGGAATGACTTGGACACCCTGCTCAGCATGGAAATCAAACTCCGCCTCCTGGACCTGGAAAACATTCAGATCCCGGATGCTCCTCCTCCAATCCCCAAGGAGCCTAGCAACTATGACTTTGTCTATGACTGTAATTGAAGTAGCTGGGCTCACAAGCATCTCCCCTCTCAAATTGGGAAATCTAACAAGAGAGAAGAAGGCAAACACTCCTATGCTTGGAATCCTCTGGTGGTAGAGGAAACCTGTGGGCCTCACCTCCAGCCCTGGCATTTTTCTGCCCCTGCCTGGTGTCTTGCTCACCACCCCAATTATGTTTCTAGACTCCATTGTTTTAGGTCACTTCCCATTGCAGCAGTTCACCAGTGGGACAAAAGCAAAACCCACCAACACATAGAGAGCCAAAGGCCCTTCTATCCAAATCCTTCCTTCCTAGAATAGGAAAGCCAGCAGCATCAGAGTAACCCAAAACCTGCCCACCAAACACAGAGGAGTATCCTAAGGCCTGTTTCTGGACAGAACAGCCTAGCTACTTGAGAAGACCAAATGCCACCTCCTCACTCCCCTTCTCTCTTGAGTCAGCTCACACCAACTGTTCCATGTGAATTGAAATCTGCTTTCAAATTCCTCTCACCTCCCTCCCTGCCATTGCCTTGCCAGGTTCCTCTTTGGTCCCAGGAGCAGCAGCAGCCTCATCCAGTTTCTTTCCTGCATTGGGTCTCCCAGACACAGTCCACAGGCCCCATGACCACTTTGCACCTGCTCTGTGTCCATGACATTCTTTCCTCAACAGCCAGCCTTGGGTTTCTTCTCCCTGCCTCAGCCCTGACCTGCCTTCTTCAGTGCCACCCTCCCTCCCAGCTCCTTAGCTGAAAGCACAAATGGTGAAATCAGTCATGCTCCATCTCTAATATACTAAACGTAAACACCTCCATGACCCATAGTTGCTATGTGAGGGTTTGGTGTTACCTTCTCCTGGGGGGTTCCTGCTGCAGCACATGTGCACAGGATGGTCAAGCTGTCAGACATCCAAGTTTACATCATTGTAATTATTACAGGTATTGACAATTTGCAAGGGTTTGGGGTTGGCTTTGGGTTTTTTTGTTTTTGTTTTTGTTTGTTTTTGTACAAAAGAGTCTAACATTTTTTTGGCAAACAGATATATATTTAATGAAGAGATACATAAATGTGTGTACTTTCCAGGTTTTTTAATTATTTTAATCCTAAACATCTTCCTGAGAATAACATTCCCTTAAACATGTGTGGATTAAAATTAATTGTGATGAGTTGATGTTTTGATTTAATAGCTTGGGTTCTTGGTGTTCACTGTCAGCATCACCTGGGAGCTTCCTTGAATTGCAACATCTTTGCTTCCAACCCAGACCTGCAGAATCAGTGATTTCTGTGCACATGATAGTTGGAGGAATATTGACACAAGACTCTTGATGATTGCTAGGTGACTATTGCCTCCAAACCACCGTAACAAATATTCCTTTTAAAGAAACTACTCAAGCTAAGAAATTCAGACCATGTAAAAATATAATCCATTCATTTTATGTTGTTGCCTCCCAACCATTGACTTTGTCCTTTAGTTTCTCTTTCTTACCATTATATATTTTATAGTACTGACCAAATTATATCACACTTGGAAGGAGCATATTTAGCAACAGAAAAGAATGCAGACCCGCAGACTTTAAAAAAATTAAGTCAGAACTAAATAAATCTAACTACAAATTAATAAACTATGGGTCAGTGCTCAGCAAAGAATTTTTCTGAGGTCAGTTTCACTGAAGGCATATCTGGATCATAAACTCTGAGGGCTAGAAGGGATGTCAGAAAGTCCAAACCTGCAGAATTAAGCATGGTGCAGCACCAGTCACTCTGGACTCCCAGCAGAGGTGTTAGGTGCCTTCGGGTCACTGCTTTTTACTGTCATCAAGATATGCAATTACAGGTTGACCTAGGTTGAAATGGCATGGTTCAGAGCCTCCCATAAATTGCAAAGAAAGAATCTTTTATGATCCATAGTAATTCACTGGCGGTTATGCTTCCCATCAGAGCACTCACAAGGGAGTGTCAAGTTAATGCTTCCTTTGTCTTTGGGCTTCAGCTATATTAACACATTTGTCCTTCATGTCAGGAGCATTTATTGATTTACCTATCATCATGATAAAATAATAAATGTTAGGTATAAGAAAGTAGACAGAGTGATACCATTTTTGGTTTAAGAGTTACCAACTCTGTCTATGAAAAAAGGGATATTTTGGACCAATTTATCTGAGATCCTGAGTCTCTGACATAAGAGATTGATCTGTCTCAGGGCCCTTGCTAGGAAGAATCTTCCCCTGTCCTGATGTTCTTGCTTTGGTACATTAAATAGAAATTATTACTTTCAGGACTATTTAAGACATCATTCTCCTATCTCTACTTAAGCCTTCTTCCCTAGAAGTAAATGGTCAGATGCATTCCTTCATTTTGTGGCATAGGGCTGCTGTCTCAGTGGCCACTTCAGCTCCTTTGTCTCAGTTGCCCAGCCCTTTTTTTTCTCCAGAAAATGTCTTGCACATCCATCTGGGTGGGTCCCCGTTGCTATAAGTTCCTAAGGCTACCAAATCAAGGAAGCCTGATTTTGTCATTAAAGCTCATTCTGCTATTTACTTCTTCCTGAAATAGATTTGATCATTGAGTTTTAATCCACAGATAGTTTAATTCCTACTTTGTTCTTATTCAGAGCCTATAAGCAAGACTGACTGTTTGTTGAATGGAAAAGTCATCAAGTATTTTTTCTACGCAAAATGTATCATGACTTCCTACAACCAATATTTACAAATCCATTCTAAGCTATTTTTCCATTATCAACTAAACCATGTCCTACCTACAAGGCTGTTATCTAAAATCGACAACTGCACCCAGCAGTTGTACCATCAACATGTATGCCTTTCGACCATTTCATTTTCATTAGGAAACATTTTACAATTCACTGAATCTCTTACTTTAAGGAAATAAAATATCTACATAAAAGTCTAGAATGTATTTAGAGTTAGATACTAGGAATATGACAAAATAAAATTCGTAAATTGAAAGTTTCTAAAAATGGGAACAAAATGTGTCAACTCAGGGAAATTACAGCCTACTAAGGCCCCCTCATATATTCCAAATAAGTGCAGCACCATGTGGTAAATGGTACTATGGAAGCTTGTACAAGGTAGAGTAATAGAAAAGAAATTGTCCACAACACTTTTTAAAGTGGGATAAGGGAAAACAAGAGAATGTAGAACCCCTAATTAGGTCTTGAAAGAGAGGAGCTGTTCACCACTTAAAAGATAAACATTCCAGGTAGAGCAAAGACTGTAAACAGAGCATGGAGATTTGAAAACTTGTGACTATTCTAGAATTGGCAAGTCCTTCAGTGTGACTGGTAAGTATATGATGCACATGGGACAACAAAGGTATAAAACCCTGCAGAGAAAGTAAGGCATAATTCATAGCAATCTGAGCTAGCTGGCAAGCGTTTTTTTACCTGAGGGTAAAAAGAGAGTGCAGTCAGGGGCATGCTGTTGTCAAGCTTGCCATTTAGAAATATCACAAGGATGAAACACCCACATCAGGGAAAGATTGGAGTTAGAGAAACTGAAAGCAGATATATTAACAAGAAGATGATGGAAACAGTCCCAAGAAAGAACCATTTGAACCCAAACTCTGGTAGAAGCAATAGGAAAGGGGAAGAGAGTGAAGTTTAATTAAAGACGCCAAATTAGCTATCCCCTTGGTGAAAGAGAGAGAAGGGTAAGGAAACAAACAGGGCTGTTATCTAAAATTGACAAGAAGGAAGGAACAGATGATTTTAGGAAATAATAATGAAATGAGGCAATGAAATAGTGTGAGTTTTGGACTTCTCCAAGGAAATGAGATCATTTAACCACTGTGAGCCTCTTGCCTCATTTATAAAATGGAAATCTCCTCACTGAAGAAGACTGCAGATGAGACAGTAGGAAACTGTCTGGGTTCAGGGAGTAAATCCTGTCCCTTCCTAAGGACCCCCCCTTCCCTCATATCCTTCCTTTCCTTTGTGGTACATGGTGGTTTGAGTGAATGATCTTTGCTACATAGCTCAGATGAAATGATGTTTTAATCAATTCAGCCTGTTTTATAAGAAATAAAAACAAGCAAAGGAGAGGAAAAAAAGATTTGTACTACCTGAAATAAGGATTTGAAGTAACTTGCAGTGAAACCACAATTCAAAATAAATTGAGGGAAAAACATTTGTATGGTATAATCTGATATGAAAATATGGTTATACCCCACAATTTTCCTTAAGTGGAATTACCTTTTTTGGACAGTAAAATATAAAATGAACATTTCCATCTAAGTGGGTTATTTTAATTCAGAAAAATAATCAGAACACACCCTGATGAATGGAGGAAATAATTCTACCAGAAACATGATATAAAGATAAATCTAAATCTGGGATACCACTTGAATGTTAAATCTAAATCTGGGATACCAGGAAGCCAGTGTAAATAAGGAAGCAATAACTGAGATCTATAACTCTCATTGATTTTATAAAAGTTTTATGGCTTATTTAATTTTTTTCCAGGCAACAAAGTTTGGAGATGAGCTATTATAAGCTTGTATCACCTTTAATAGACACCTCTTTGGAGGTACTATTTGTCTGTCATTCTGTTTTGCAGAATGAAAGATGTTGCTCCTGAAACCCCTCAAGAGTTGGAAGCAAACAGGCACCTTGCTTTCATATGAGTGCTGGAGTGATCATAGGGACAAAACAATAGAAAAATAAGAAGACTAGTCTCTTGGAATAGAGCACCAAGCAAGGTTTGGCCAGAGAAAGAGGTTAGGATGCCTGGGCTGGGGTCAGACTAGAAGAGGTGCTGAGCAATGGAATAATAGTGTCCAGAAGACCCAGAGAACAGAATCCAATGACACTTTCATTGGAACTCTCTACACTGAAGAGAGCGCACAGGAATATAAAAATAAGACGTGGACCCTGCCTTCAAGAGTCTCAGACTTTAGAATAGGAAAGAATGACAAAGAATTGCAATCCATGGCTAAAAGGACCGTAATGCACAAAGTAACAAACTAGCCCAGAGTGGAAGGTGAATTTCTTTGCCTGAAGAAGGTGAGGCCTTAGAGAGAGAGTTGGAAGGATGAGCAGGGAACCACAGGTGACGGGGGTGACACTCCTTACTGATCCTTTGGGTCTCAGTTTGGTGATCACTTCTTCCTGAAAGCATTCCCAGGACCATAAAGTGAAAGTTATGGACTCCTCCCCTGTGCTCCCATAGCCAGCTTCTCCCTTTTTTAATTGTTTGATCATGTCACTGTCTAGTTTATCAGACACGAGCTCCATGAGAAGAGGCCCAGGTCAATTGTTCTCACCATTCCTATGGCCTCCATTAAGCACAGTCCCACACACTTAACTCTACTCCCTCAATACTTCCAAATAGAATTGATAAAGGGTCTTTCAGGAAGATGTGGCCATACAAGACATTCATTAGGAAGAGAAAATGTGTTGCGGTTGGAACAAACATGAGTATGGAAGAAAGAACAGTAGGAGAAAAGCTTCAAAAGAGTGAAAAACCTTGAATGGCATGCCAAGAAGTTGGAAGTATGTTCTTTCTGAAACTGGGAGTCACTGACCTATTTCATGGGTGAACAGCATGACCATATTTGCATTTTAAGATCATTGTTTTCATGCTGTCAGCTGCACAAAAGACAAGTGAAGGAAGAGTGGGATTGGACCGAGCCAACCATGAGTCAAAAGTGCTTTCTTTTGAGAAGGCTGAAAATATCAATCATCAATCAAAGTACTAGGTTCAAATTAAGTCAACAGAAATGACATTCTCTACTAATTCAGCCTATTTTGTAAGAAGAATAAGCAAGGGAAAGAAAGGAAAGAAGTTTAACTCTGCACATACTTCATGAAAAAAAATGAAACTTGCTCATCATTGCAAATGACAGAAAAATAAAGGACAAAAGATATATTTTTAAAGCCTAATATATAAATACAAAAAAATAGAATTTATCTTTCTTAGAGTGCCTGAAAAACAAAATCTGCACAAATGCAGGTTACAGGATATGTACCTAAAACAAAATGACACAGAATAATTGAAAATACAAAGATGAGCAAGATAAATCAGTGCGGCATGTAGAATGACAAGATGCCAGGGAAAGAATAAATAGATACCAGACAAGTAAAACTAAAGATAAAAAGCTATGGGAAAGAAGTTGTTTTATAAGACTCTTTAACATTGGTACAATTTACTGTGGTGGTATGATTCATAGGAATATCTAGGTGCCAGTAAAAATTGACCTGAAATATATAAAACAAACCCATTATATATTCAAGAGAATTGATAAGCACCATTTTGTAGGGAGAGATTTTAAATAGTATATAGACTTTTAACTAATATGATTGACTGAATTCAATAAATAATTCAGTGTAGATATTATATAAATAACATGCATCTTTAAATCTCTTTGGAATATATTCAAAATTAATTGCAGAGTTGTCTACATAGAAAAGTCTTTATATCATAAGGTAGAAATTAGTTAAAAAGGATTTCTGGTACCATAAAAATACCCAAAACATCCTCTTCCCAAAATTATTTTAAATGCCACCAAAAAATATTAAAAATATTCTAAATGGTTTTATCTGAGAATGTGTTAAGGGAAGGGAAATCCACAGGTGCCACTAATGAAACTGAAATGAGAAGCTCCAAACTTCTGTACTTAAAAGGTAATTAAAATCCCAGTAATAAAAAGATGTCAAAAGCAATAAAGCATGAAAAATATAGTTATTGGCAATAAGAAATCATTGTCATTTTAAACATGAGGTATACACAACTGAAGAGAGAATTAATAAGTTAAAAATAGATCTGAGAAAAGTATCCAGAAGGCAGCACAGAGAAATTAGAGATTTTAAAAATCTGCAGGCATGAAGATGACAGCTAAGGTGAGAAATCTCATAGAAGTTTCAGAAAGAGGGATTAGTGAATGGTGAGATGTAGTATTTTAAAAACTGACTTAGGACTTTCCAGTGTGACATAAATCTTCAGATTAAGAAACACAAAAACTCTCAAGCAAGATAAGTAAATCTGCATTGGTAAAAAATTATACAGAGATTACAAAACACCAAAGACAGAGAAATTTTAAATGGCCAGAGAGAAAAGAGAGACTACCTTACCTTCAAAGAACAATTGAACTAATTGTTGCATCAGAAGCAACAATAGGGTTTCTGAATATTTTCACTTTATAGCACACATGGAAAACCATGATACCTGACAGCACTGGGGTAAACAGGTGAGGCAAGAGTCTGCAACCCCAGCCTTGTCCCGACATGTTAATGCCAAAGACACCAATACTTCCCCTTCCAGTGCTCCATGCACCGGTATGCTCAGCAGCACTAATTAGAGATTGAAATAAAAGGATTATGTTTGAAAGCACTGAAAGAAAATAATTATAAACTAGAATTCTATTCCAGTTGAAATGTCAATCATGAGGGAAAACAAAGTAATCTTCCAACAAGGCTCAAGGGAACTTGTCACTCACACAAAACCTGTAAGAGTAAGAAAAAAATGGAAAATTTGGGGAGCAAAATAACAAAAACAAAATGCTTGTGTAAAAGACAATAGTAATAACAACTAAACTAGAGTATACTAAAACAATGTGGGATTAAAATACAGAACAATAATTAAAATATATAATGAAAGAGTATCATTTACATTAAGCACTTTAACCTTTTACTTGTCAGATTAGTGATGCCAATAATCTTTAGATTTTAAAGCAACTCTTTACATGTTAAAAATTTGGGAATAACTATTGAAAATATCAGAGACAAGAATGTGTGACTTCCCTGCCAATGAAAGGCAAAACTGTAGTAAGGAAAATCAATTCAATAATAAAAGGAGCAACAAAATGTGAACTATAAAAATGTGAAAATGAAATAAACAGGCAATTAAAAAAATAAAAACTTAAATGCTCAGTAGAGCCATGGAAAAATACTCATCATCAGAAAACTGAAGAAATGCTCATCAAAATGAGATATAATTTTTGTCTGTTACACTAGCAAATAAATATATGATTAAAGATATTTCTCTTAATATCTAAATAGACATACAAATCAATAAGAAAGCAGAATAAGCCAACACAGAATCCAACAGAGATGTAGGTTAATGATACAAGTAAATGAATCCTCAAAGAATCATAAATATTCAATAAGCAAGGAAAATGTTCATGGTCATGAATAACTTTAAAAAGTACATTATCTATTTACAGAATTTTTTCTAAGATATTTTAAGTCATTCAATGATGTTAAAAGGAAAATGTAGCAGGTTCTCCCAATCTTCTTGAAGAAAAGTGTGCACTATATTTATCCAAATTAACTGACTCTTGACCTTGTAATTCTACTCATCAAAGAGTTGCTGTGTTTTATCTGTTTACGTGTGTATGATTTTCAAGGGATTCCAATGTTTAAAAATAAAAATGTAAAACCTCAGGGTTAAATAAATTTTGGAACATCCATTTATACCACAGCACACAACTGGCTCTCAAAATCCTGTGAAGTGTTTCATTTAAAGGAAAGATGTCGGGCCTCCCCAGTGGCGCAGCGGTTGAGCGCTGGGTTGCGAAGCTGCCCGCGGCCTCTGCAGCGCCGGTTCAATCCCAGGCTGCTCTCCCAGGCCACCGGAGGAGAGTCCCGCATGGCGCGCAGACCTCTCCTGCCGCCCGCTGCTCCCCTCAGCAGTGTACTTTGGTCCTTCTGCCTGCTCTGCTCCCCGCTCTGGCTCTGGTGAATTCTGTCACCCTCCCGTGCTTCTGACTGTACCCAGTGCTTGTATAAATAAATAAATCTTAAAAATAAAGGAAAGATGTCAATAAAATGTTAAGTAGAAAAAAATAAGTTATAAAAACAGTATTTTTATTTTTAAGTGTAACTTAGGTAGATTATACATGCAAAGATAAGGATTTAGAAGGACATACACTAAGATGTTTTTGATGATTTTCTCTATTTGGACAAAATCCTGAGAATTTGTCTGCTTGTTTGTTCATAGCCAAGCCTGTGTTTGAGATTTTTGTAATACATATGCCTTACCCTTGAATTAAAAACTTATTTTGTGATTTGAAATCCAGTGCCAGAAGATTAATGACCTGAACTGACTTTATCTCCTCTATCCCCCACATTGCCATGCTGCCCACATCACTCTCACTCCCTGCTTTCTACAACTTCCTCCAGTCCTCTGTGTCTCTTTTCTTTTTTTCCCAAAGATTTATTTATGCATATAAGAACTGGGGTACAGGCCAGAAGTGTGAGGGGTGAGAGGATTCACCAGAGACTGAGTGGGGAACAGAAAAGGCAGACTGACTGAAATATACTGCTGAAGGGAGCAGGAGAAGTCTCCTGCACCATGTAGGTCAGCTCAGTGGCTGCGGATTGCTTCATAGGTTGTGTCTTAACCCCTTGTGCCACCAGGGAGGCTCCTCTGTGTCTCTTTTCTGTCACCTATAACTGACCTCCAATCTCGATTCTATCAGTTCTTCTCTCGTCTCACACCTTCTCCAACCTCGGGAGCAATGGCACCCTTATCATCACCCCTAGTCTGCCTGTTTCAGATTCTTGTGAAATCTCCCAACAGAAATGAGGAAAGTTGTTAGGTCAGGGGATAAAATTTAATAGGTCAAATTATAGACTTGGTATTCATTAATCCAATTTACCCCCCAAAACCCACCCTCAGACCAGCTTCTGCTCTCAATCCATACTTCCTACAACACATCTAGCCACCACAATGTCCCTCTCTGACACATAAATGTCTGAATATATGCAGGAACACTCATTACATTTAGTAGCTTTCATTTAACAACTCCATGTGTTCCCCTTACATCCACATGGACATATTCAGTTCATCTTCATATAAATCATTAAATATTGGAAAATAGCTATCATGTCCTGTTTCATTTTTTTCCTTTTCTTTTCAACCTTCTTATCTGGCACAGTGCTTCAGATTGAATATATATGTTGAAAACTTAATGACCAAGGTGATTGATTGGGGAGCAGACTTTTGGGAAGGACATTAGTACCCTGTGAAAGAGGCTCCAGAGAGCTTACTTGCCCCACTTCCACTGTGTGAAGATACAAGTGGGAAATCTTCAACAGGAAGAGGGTCTTTCATGGAACCCAAACATGCTGGTACCCTGATTTTGAGAACTTGAAATTTCCAGAGCTGTGAGAAACAAATCTCTGTTGTCATCCTTCCAGTCTGGTATTTTGCTGTAGCAACATGAGCAAACTAAGACACATCATTTTTACTCATCTTTAATAAATAAATGTAATAAAGTCATATGAAATCATGTTTATAAGGTTCATAGGATAGTATGTAGCACAGTAAATACTCAATGAATATTAAAGAGCGAATTCTCATAGCTCGGCCTTTCCGGTGCCAAAATGAGACACATGTCCACTTTGAGTTTCCTTTCAATTGGACAATTAGGTCACACTCCATTCTTCTTCCCCAGCCTAACTTTTCCTTATAAATTTCTCCTATGCCTGTTTTTCCCATTTAAATATAACCCCTACCATCTTATGTGGCAATAATGGCTGAACAAATATGAATGCACCAAACGTGGGATGCTACCTGAAAGCCAGGATTGGTGGCCACCCTGAAAGAATAGAGATAAAAATACAAACGCGTTAATATACAGGAATCAGGCAGAACCAGCAAGCAATGGAAACAAGATCAAGAGCTAAGGGGAAACAGGAAATATCTGTAACTTGCCTTGACTGGACACAAGAAGTGTGGTATCTGTGTGGTTCTAGCTGCCTTTAACTGACCACGTGGTGGCAGGCATTGTGCTAAGTGCTTTCCTTACATTATATCATATCCCTCTCCAAGATGCTATAATGTTACCTCTCTCACAGATGAGAAGACCAAAATTCAGAAAATCTAGGTCACTCCTCAAGGTAGAGTAAAGGAGAAGTTGTATCTGAGTCTGAGGTGGCCTTTCTCGGACCATACTAACTCCAAAAAAATAAGAGAAATGTTTGTGGTAGAATTTCACCCTCTGAAACTTGTGCTATTCAGTTGGGTTTTATTGTTGTTGTTGTTGTTGTTGTTGTTGTTGTTATTCTAAATTTGGGACATTTCTCTCTTGGATTGGGGAAAGCAGGCCATTGCAATTTACCAGTGGAATCCATTACCTCCAAGACATTGCTCTCCTCTATCAGCCATCTGAGGTGTGCCATGTGTATCAGCCTGCTAGGCACCCTGCTATCCCTGTTAAAGTCCCCCATTCTTGTCTCATCTGTTCAGCCCCACACTGACCAAGTGTTAGAGCTGCATCAGCTCTTCTAGATTGTTACCAAAGATTTTTAACGCCTTATCCTGCTCATAAATTGTGAGAACTTCCTTATTGTCTTTAAAATTACTCCCCAAACAGTTACCCAACTTTCTACTAACTTTTCTTCCTGGCCCAATGCTCTTTTCTTACCTTTTTTTTAAAAAGATTTTATTTATTTATTTATTTATTTATTTATTTATTTATTTATTTATTTATACAAGCACTGGGTACCGTCTGAAGTGCGGGAAGGTAAGAGAATTCACCAGAGCCAGAGCGAGGAGCAAGAACAGGCAGACTGACGAAATACACTGCTAAGGGGAGCAGCAGGCACAGCAGGAGAGGTCTGCACACCATGTGGGACCCTCGCCAGCAGCCAGGGATCAAACCGGCACTGCAGAGGCTGAGGGCAGCTTCGCAGGCCAGCACTCAACTGTTGCGCCACCAGGGGAGGCCCCCAATGTTCTTTTCTGTATTTGTTCTTTGTTAACAACTTCTTCTTTAGCTGCCTCCCTGCTTTCGTTGGGGTCATTGTAGTCCTCAAAGCTGCCAGGACAGATCTTTAAGAAAGATAGAGTCAAAATATACACCCAGAACGTGTGTGGAGATCCTCCAAATAGAAAGTGTAGTTTGTTCACCTGTCAGCGGGTGCCTTTGGGCAATTCCCTTTTGATGCGGGGGGGGGGGGGGGGGTCCTGGGTTTTTCCTTTGAACAATTTTCTAGAATTTCCTCCATTATAGACTAGTGGCTCTTTGAGTAGTGAAATAATTCTTTCGCAAGACTTGATTCTGCATGTCCTTGTTTACATAAGGAAAAGAGATATGCTATCACTACAGAATGCAAAGTAGAAGAGGGAGCAAGAGCCAAAATGGGAATGGAATTTCCGCCCTGCTGTGGGGCAGTAACTTACCTGGCATGTTTGCCAGTTCCACACAGTTCTCCAAGAACAAGTGCCCAGGGCTGGCTCTGCCTCTGCGGAGAAGAAGCCATCTCACATCATTCTGTTTGCCCATCTTGGATTCTCTATTTCCCACACCTACTGTGAGTGAAGTGAGGAGAAATGAACAGTCAGATGTGCAATTTCATTTGATCCAAGTCATTTCAACATCTGTAAAGCAACCAAGAATTCATCCATCACCAAATAAAGTCATTATCGAAACAGCTGTTACCTAGACATGATTCTCAGATGGGGCAGTGGGAGAGCAATTTATCTCTTAGCACCAGCTTGCCAGCATCTAACTGAGGAGAAATCCTCAGAACATAACGTTCAGGCAGACATGTTGAAAATGTCTTTTCAAATTATTTTTCAAAGGATGTCTATTGTTTTCCAATGTGCAAAATACTCATAGAAAATTTAGAAAATTCAGAAACATATTCATGGAGGAAAATGCCTTCTAATAATGAAGTTAACCATTATTAATATTTTCATATATTCCCTTCCAGGCATTTCTCCATATATCATCATGTGTTGATGTGTGTGATATATACACATATTTCCTGCATATATATACATATTCCCTACATACATATTATAATATGTATATGATGGTCTTATAGACATATATCACATATATTCCATATATTTAAATATATAGAATATGTTTATGCACAGAAATATATGCATAGATATTGGATATTGTGTGATTGAGAATATACTCTATATTTATATGTGTTTCTATCACCAATCAAGTCGACTCAGGAAAAATTTGTCTATTTATATGGCTCTGCCCTCAGTTAGCCAGGTTCCTTTGAGGGGGTGGGGTCTCAGGCAAAGATTCCATTTTATTTATCTTCTTCTAGTGTTTGGCATCTTGTTTTATGTGGTCACTCCCCATGACTTCTGGAAAAGTTCCCCAACCCATCTCAGCACCCTTGACTTCATATATCAGGATATCTCTGAAATTGTGTATTCAATGTCCAGTATTAACAGAAGAGAGAGATAACAGAATTAAATAAACCCCATATATTAAATGGGGAAAAGTTGAAAAGAATACTTCAAGTCAAAAGGAAATGACACAATGATGCAGGAAGTGAGAGATATATTAACAGAGACCAATTTAAGAAAAAAAAGAAAGAGGTACAGGCCAAGTCAGACTGAGTAAAGTTCAAAATTTTCCCCTTAGTAATTAGAGCAGTTAGTAATTAGAGCAATCCCATTTGAATATTTCTCCTAACCCTCTGTAAAACTTCTTTATGAGAAAGGAAGATATATAAAGCATATTGCTTACCTTCAGGAACTCCCAGACAGGAATATATACCATTCTCTAGGGCCAAGTTTCTCAACCTTGGCACTATTAACATTTAGGACCAGATAATTCTTTGTCATGAGAACTCTCCTGTGCTTTGTAGGATGTAGTTTCTACCCATTAGATTCCAGCAGTACGTATCCATTCCCTCCCCACCAAGGACGTTATGACAACCAAAAGTATTTCCAGGTGTTGTGAAATGTCCCTAGGGGGTGCAAAATTTCTCCCAGGTAAGAAAAACTGAACTATATTTAAGGGATGGAAGGCAGGGGGCTATTTCTGTACCTGGTGACAAATGATACTATTTGCAAATCATAAAAAAAAAAAAAATCAGCAACAATTTCCCTAGGAAATTCCAGACTGAGAGCAACTGAAGCAATATGGGTTGGAGAAGGAGAGAAGAAATAAAAATGAATTAACTTATCTCACTTACTTTAAACCTCTGGTCAGTCTTTCAAGGTGGGCCTTATTTGCTTCATTTTATAAGAGAGAAATCCAAGGCTCAGAGGGGTAAATAAATTGTCCAGGAACACAGAGCAGGGAAATAACAGCAGTCCCCACCCCACAATGGTCTATTCATATGAAAGCATAAGAGTTCCTAGAGTTTGGAGGAAGGAAATCTTATAAATTCTAACTTTGAATTCTAAATCAGAAAGCATGGTGCCTGAGGAGATGAGCTCAAATGGAGGCCAACTTTAGTGACAACAAAAACTGAGTGATTCCATAGAGAAGATCTTCGAAATCCTCTGGTTTATTTAGAATTACTTTGTCAGCAAGATTGTTGTTGAAATATTTTGTCTACTGATTGGACCCTACAATTAAGTCTCCCTTGATGAAGACATGTTAAGGCTAATTTTAAATCTGATTACCGTCAGCACAACATCCACTTGAAACTGTATTTCAAACACGCGGCAGCAATATTCCCAGGGATATCAGTGTCAGAGTTTGTTGTCAGAAGTCTCTTCAGCTGTGTCTCCCTCTCCCAGCCCTGCAATCCTCCCCAGACACTGTCAGTTCACAGTGTGTTAAGCTCAAATTGCCTCCATGCAAGGAAAGTTCCCAGTGCTTCTTTCAGTAGCTCAGAAACGCAGTGGTGTCTAAGTGTTGGCCTGAATCAAACAGCAAGTGAAGAGTGAAAATCTAATCAGATTAGTGAAGGGAAAGTCTCTGGGCCATGCTACTAATACATGAATAGAATCTTCCTGTATTAGTAGCAGTTATATATGACTGTGGAGCTTCTGCTCCCTTGTGGAGGATTAAAGTTTGAGACAGATTGACATGGATTATTAAAAAAGCCTCCTGATCCCAAAGCCTTCCACTTTGTCTCAGATTTTCCTGTCTTCTTTGAATAAAACATATGTTAAGAAAGATAGGAACTCTGAAGTAAGTTCCTCCAGCCCCTCTTTACCCAATGGAGAAGCTGACATTCTACCTACTTCTGCTGCTTAAGATGACACCACACACAGAAAAGTGTGCCAAGCCAGGACAAGTGGGCCAGCACCATCAGGCTGAGGGCTATAGATTTCATTCTGGAATCTGTACATCTGCCCGGGTCCAGTGCTAATCCTTTTTATGACTCTCAATTTCCCCAGCTCCTCTTTCCTGTGCCATTGAGATAGTACACATCTCTGTAAACCTCTCTCTTCTTCATAAATTCCGAGCACTGAACAAAGACCCTAAAGCCCTTCATGTTTGGCTCTCATTTATTTCTTCAGATTCACCTCACTTACAATGAAGTCTTTAAAAGTACAGACGTAAGGAAGATAGAAGAGAGATTTGGGAGATATAATTGATAACACCATGTGACCAATTGGATGTAGGAGTGAACTCCAGGGAACAGTCCAGAGATACTCTGAGGTTGCCTGCTTGATTGATAAGGGCTATGGCATATACATTAAACAGCAGAATGAACTCAGGATGTGTAAGATGCGGTTGAGGGGAAGATGCATGGTTCCATTTAGGTTATAAGGATTTGAACACCGAGGACCACTCCATGAGAGATGAGAGCTGCCTGTCATGACCCCTTAACTGCCCTCTTATTCTCCTTGTCCTCCCAAATGAGCTGCATCACCACTCCATTGTCTACACAGATGTCTAACTGGATAGGTGAACAAATGAGAAGTGACAAGCTAGAGTCTTAAAGATTTTGGGTAGTGAAGAAAATGCGGGGAGAAGTAGGAGTCTTCTTGTTTCTTATATGCATTTGCAGACCAACCAAAAATTGACATTAACTAATGGGACATGACTTTCAACTTCTGAAATAATAGCTGGGCTGCAACTTTGATCTCCAGGCTCAGTTACAATGATCTTTAGCCCCCTAAAAAATGACGACCTGAAAGACTCCGAAAGAGTCTTCTACATCTGCCAGTAGCAATTTGTTTGCTTATGCGTTTCATTATTATTATTGTTAACATTATTACTGTTATTGTTATTGTTGTTAATAATAACATTATTATTATTATTTTATAACATCTCAATTTTATTTTTAAATATATATTTATTTATGCATACAAGAGCTGGGGTATAGGCCAGAGATTTAGGGGGTGAGAGGATTCACCAGAGACAGAGTGGGGAATAGAACAGGCAAATTGACGGAAATACACTGCTGAGGGAAGCAGCGGGCGAGACAGGAGAGGTCTGCTTCCCCATGTGGGTTGCTCCCTGGCTGACCTGGGATCGAACTCATGCTGCAGAGGCTGTGGACTGCTTCATAGTGTCGTGCTTAATCCCTTGCACCACCAGGGAGGCCCAACATCTCAATTTTAAAACAACCTTTTGTTGGTGTTTCTTATTCTTCCAATTTTTATTTCTTGCAATATATTTTTTAAAGAATCCCATTTTATTTAACTGCTATCCCCATTCAACTTTTAACCTTCTGGGATATACAGTCAGAGTTTCCCATTTTATTATTTTTTCATATTTTCACTTTTAACATTCTACCTTACACAGAATTCAGTCTGTGAATTCTGATTTGTTTGATTCCTATTTGTTTAATTCCTGATTTGTTTGATTAACTTTTCAACTGCTGGTATTAATTTTCAGTTGTTTAAATTTTTTTCTCTAAACCTTCCCTTTGTATTCAGTTTTTACTTTAGTGTATTACTGATTCATTTAAAAATTTTTCTATGCTTTCATGTATTTTCAAATTTCTACCTTAAATATGTAGCCTATTTCTCCAAACACAGACTTTTAGAAATGAATTATGAAACAATTTTGAAATAAAAAGGAGACACACACATGCACATCTTTTTCCTTGCAAAATGGAATTCCTCCTTAATCCACAATATAATGCTGCCTTAAATGGCACATCTGAAGCTCTGGAATGATGACATATCATTTTATAAGAAGGTGTGGGTTTTATAACTTCTGACTGAATTCAGAGAACAATAGAAGAGAGGAATTACAAAGGACTACAGTCTTATAAAAGGAGAAAGGTGTTATGGGAGTAATACAATGGGAATTTGAAGCAAGTGACAGATTCTTTGGATGGTAAATTTGGGTGGGTTGGGGAAAGCAGTTTGATAGAGAGAAGATTTTGAGCCCTTACCACATGCTGACAGCACCATCCTATCTACTTTAATAAACATTGCTCCTTTTCATCTTTGTAGGTGGCCATCCAGGCTGTGCTGTCCTGTATACATCTGGCCGTACCATGGGCATTGTGATGGACTCCAGTGATGGGGTCACCCACCTTTGCCCATCGTGAGGGGTATGTCCCCATTCCCATGACATTCTACATCTGGACTTGGCTGACCAGGACCTGAAAAACTACTTTATGAAGATAGTTAGGGAGCATGACTACAGTTTCACCACCATAGCTGAAGGGGAAATCATATGTGACATCAAGGAGAAACTCTGTTATGTTGCCTTGGACAAGGAACAAGAGATGGCCACTATGGTCTATAGCACCTCACTAGAAAAGAACTGCCCGATGGTCAGATCATCACCATTAGCAATGAGCAGTTGTGCTACCCGAGGGGCTCTTCCAATCCTCATTCCTGGCCATGGAATCCTGCAGCATCCAAGAAACTACCTTCAACTCCATCACGGAGTGTGATGTTAACATCCATAAGGTTTCCTTTATCAACATAATGCTGTCCAGTAGGACCACCATGTACCCCAACATTGCAGATAGGACACAGATCACTGCCCTGCCTCCCAGCACCATAAAGATCAAGATCATTGAGCCCCCTGAGCCCCAGTATTCTGTGTGGATAGGTGACTCCATCCTGTCCTCACTGTCCACCTTCCAGCACATGTGGATCAGCAAGCAGGAGTATGATGAGTCTGGTCCTTCCATCCTCCACTGCTAGCAGTTCTAGGCAGATTGTTACTTAGTTGCATTACACCCTTTCTTGAGAAAACCTAACTTTGCGCAGAAAACAAAGGATGAAATTGTCATGGCTTTATTAGTTTTTGTTTTGTTTTGTGTGTGTTGGTGCTTGACTCAGGTTTAAAACAGGAACAATGAAGTGTGTGACAGCAGTCATTGGAAAGAGCATCCCCCAAGTTCCACATAATGACTGAGGATTTTGATTGTATATTGTTATTTTTAATAGTAATTGCAAATGTCCTTGATGCATTGTAACAGAAAGTGTCTTGACATCCCCAAAGCCACCCCACTTGTTCCTAAGAAGGGTTATTTCTCACCCAGGTCCACACATGGGAAGGTGATAGCACACATGGGAAATGAGATAGGGTGGTAATGGCAAATATCACTTTTTAAATAAAAAGTAATAAAAGATAATAAGATGTTTCATTTATAATAATAATCATTTATAATAATGGTTATAAATGATTTTAAAATATTGTTATCTACTTGTTTTAATGTTTTCTTATGTTCTCTGAATCTTTTTTGATTTTATAATAGAAGGTAGAACAACTTGCAATAACATGACCTCTACATACTGACACTGTCTCCTACTATATTAAGATAGAAGTTAGAATTCTGTTGAGTACCACTGAATTTCTCTGTCCCTGCCATGTTCCTCTTCAAAGAATTGGAAGCCAATCAAGGAGCAAGGTGACCCAGTTTCTCTTGCTTTACTCTCGTCTCACTTAGCTTATACCTGCCTACAGGATCGAGATCAAACATTTGGCAGAGAATGTGTTTGTGCAAGTGAATGAGGATGGCCTTGTTTTAACACTCCAAGTACTTTCATTGTCCTATTTCCAAACATTTATTTACACAGCCCCCTGCCACTTTAGAGATATTTCCAGATCAAAGCTCCCTAATTGATCTTAATTGGTCAAGGCCATAAGCTGATCAATGTTCTCTCCAAGGATTTTAGCTACATCAGACCTAAGCAAATGGGATAAGAATAGCAAGAAGACTGTATAGGAGAGAAGATGGAGGACACAGAAGAAACCTGCAACCACATGCTTAGTGGACCACCTGGATTAATGTCTTGGCATAGATGCCTTGGTAATTGTATCACATTATCATCAATCCATAAGTCTTCAGGAACTGAAAGGGGGAGTTTTGGGAGAGCAAAGTGGGCATGTTCCCTCAAATTTTGTACTCATAATCACTCATATGCTGGAAGGTTCTGCCTCCATCCCTCCATGTTCTACCCTTATTGTTTGAACACTTAATTTGAATAAACATCTTTAATTATCTCTCTTTTTTTTTAAGATTTATTTACTTATTTATACAAGCACTGGGTACAGTCAGAAGTGCGGGAGGGTGAGAGAATTCACCAGAGCCAGAGCGGGGAACAGAACAGGCAGACTGACAACTACACTGCTGAGGGGAGCACAGGCATGGCAGGAGAGGTCTGTTGCGCCACGTGGGGCCCTCACTGTCAGCTGGGGATCGAACCAGCGCTGCAGAGGCTGCGGGCAGCTTCGCAGCCCAGCGCTCAACTGCTACACGAGGGGAGGCCCTAATTATCTCTTTAGGATAGACTCCAGAAGTAGGATTGCTAGGTCAAAGAGTATAAATAGCTTTGAGAGACTTTATTCATGTTCACGCATTAGCTTTTCCCCACTGGATGACCTATTAAAAACAAACATTCTATAACAGTCGCGTCTTTTAGGCACTTGATAAATTACTAGAAATAGTGGAGCTTAATGCTCTTCAACATACTTAAAGCTTCACTTCTCCCAATCTACTGGCTGGATTTTAAATATTTAAAATTATTCGGTAGTCCACAAAGTTTTCAATGATGGTGACATGCCCAATGTAAACATTTAAAATTCCTGAACCAAGGTAGTCAAACAAATGTGGAATCTATCATTCAAATGATCCAAACAGATTGTGTCAGCTAATCAAAAAATGAAAGACTCCAGGAGTCTTGATATTTGTGTAAAATGCAGGGTCATGCATATGATATGCTATAATTGTAGAAGGTTTTCTCTCATTAACATAGAATACACATATTGTAATACTCATCCTGTTAAAGTATACGATTCAATGGTTTTTAGTTTTACAACAATATTGAATTCTAGAATATTTTCAGTACTCCACAAAGAAAATCCAGGCCTTCTGATAGTCCCTCCCTCAGGTCCTAGCAACCACTAATCTGCTTTCCATGTGTATAGATATGCTTATTGTGAATATTTTATATAAATGGAAACATACAGTGTGTGGCTTTTTGTGACTGCCTTCTTTGACTTAGTGCAATGCTGTCAAGTTTCATCCATGTTACAGCATTATCAGTTCCTAATTCCTGTTTTTAGCTGATATTCCATTGCATGAATAGTTCACATTTTGGGTATCCACTCATCTGTGAAATTTTTTTAATATAAACTTTAAATTTAAGTTTGAAGTTTAACCAGAAAAGAATGCTAATCTTAATTATATGCTTGATGAATTCTAATCAACAACCAGCATCCAGATCTAGAAACAGAACATTTACTAGAACCCCAAAAATCCTTTTGGCCTTTTTCCAGTTCCTAACCACCCTCCATGCATAACTACCATTTTGCCATCAAAGATTAATCTTGATATCACAGATTAATTTTGTCCATTTAAAAAAATATACAAATTACATCATATACTTAAAATGTTCTGTCTTGTTTATTTCACCCACCTTAATATTTGTGAAATTATGTATGTTGTGACATATAGTTGTAGTTGATTCTTTGTCAAAGTTATATTATATGATTTTCCACTGTGCAAATACTATTATTGATGAATGTTTGTATTTAAATTGTTGGATATTAATAATGCTTCTCTGACTTCTTGTGCATGTTTCTCAGAGAATATATGTACGCATTTCTATTGACCATATGTCTAGGAGTTGAATTGCTGCTTTGTAGAGTGTATCTGTATTTGTGTTCACTTTTAATAGATACTAGGAAATAGTTTTCCAAAATGATTGTGCCAAGTTACAATCTAGGTTGCTTCACATCCCTTCCAACACAGAGCATTATCTGTCATTTTCATTTTAGCCATTCTGGTTGGTGTAATATAATACTGATATTACATTGTAGTTTCTAATTATTTCCAAAAGACTAATGAAGTTTAGCAATGTTTCATATAGTTGTTGGCCATTTGGAAGTCCTGTTTTTTGAAAGGTGTGTTAAATATTTTCCCCATTTTCTTCTGGATTGTCTGTGCTTGCTAATTAGTGCATAGAAAATCTTTTCATATTTATTTTTATTTTTCATCAGAATTCTTTATTTTCTGGATTTGAATCTTTTGTCAAATAAAGGCATTGCAAATATCTTACCCTGTGACCTGCCTTTTCAATCTCTTAATTTTTTCTTTTGATAAATAATCATTAAGTTTAATAATGTTTTTCAGATTACCAATATTTTCTTTTATGATTAGTCATTTTTTGGATCATGCTTAAGAAATCTTCTCCTATGCCCAAATCATGAGACTGTATTTTAATGTGTATGAGAGTGATGTTTATTATGAACTTCCTACTGAATGGTGGGTTTATCTCTGTTACTGCCCTATCAGGAGGGGTATGCAGTTTCTTATATATTTTCTGAATGGAAATGAGAACATCGTGGCACACAATCTGCGAGCACCAAATACACTTAAAGGAACCTGACCCAGGATTGTCTCTTAACTCAAGTTTCTCATTGAATGTCTAATTTCTTTTCAACTTGTACATCATCTTCATTTGTGGCAATAATTTGTTTTGACTCATTAATTTCTGTCTTTTCATCTAACTATAAGCCACACTTTGTGACTCTATTAGTCAGTTTGGAACTATTTAGGCAAGAATGAGCCACTTTCTGGGCCTCTCAGCAATGTCTAAAGATTTATATCTCCATCTGAACTCTTCTCAAAGATGCCAAGTTTTCTTTCAATTACTAATCTGGTGACACTTTGAGCATCACTGTAATTTATGTCACAGAGAGTCTAGGGGGAAAAAAAGAGAAATTAGCCAGATTTTCAATGGCATTTTACTGTCACATGAAAGGGAAAGATGGTCCACAGGCCATCTTCTCTCCAGGGGTCATGGTGCCTTCTCAACTCACCCTCATACACAGTGTTTGCATCAAGAAACCAGTGATGATTGATTCTGACACAGCATCTCACTTCAAATGCAAAACATACTCTTCTTCCAAATTAACTGCTGTTAAATAATAGGATCAGGCAGAGTTATACAACCAGATTGCTAAGGAAAGAATGATTCATTGGGTGCTGGGAACACCAGCGGGCCTCATGCCTTTACAGAGCACAGCACCTGCATCTCACCATAATGGGAGGCTCTGTTAAAGCTATCCAAGCACATTTCATTAAGAAGTATGGCAAGCTTCACAAATGGCAACTATCAGGACTCATAACAGCAGGGGAATGAGAGGGAAAGTCAAGATAATACCCATACACTCCCGTGGTGTTCCTCCTTAATTCACACAGGAGGGATGTTAAGACTGAGGGCAGCGGAATTTCTTCCCCAGAAGCTGGCCAAGAGAACAGTTTGAGAAGATGTGACAAAATATATTTAATTGCCTCCCAAACCTGCAATTCTTCAAAGTTTGATAAAACAGATAAGAAGCAATCTAAACAATGCTAATGGTGTGTCACTCCAAATCCCTGCTTCTTTATATTGAGGGGCAGGAACATTTAATGGTGATGCATAGAAAATATCTCATTGCCTATGTTTCTGTACAACAATGAAGGTTTCAGCTCCAGCTCCAAGGCAGAAATGATTTTTCCCTCCAAAAGAAATTTTAAGCATCCTTCAGCTTGTTGCAATGTGCCGGGCATGTGATCATCAGAGCTAAAAGCACCCGGTATAACAACCAAAACACAGAATCACAAAGGTTACACCCACAGTCAGGAGCAGCCTAGTGCATTTGAGACAAGCAAGGTCCTTGTTAGAAATCAGTAGTGAAAACTCAAATCTAAACATGATATTTGTAAGAAACACAACCATTGGTCATCTCCTTTATGAGTCCACAGCAATATGTAACACCCAGGGGAAAAAAAGCAGGCTATAATCTTCTCTCAGAGAGAAGAATAAATATCAGAGCTCATCATCTGTTATGTTTTTTGTAGTTTTCTTTATATATGTATACCTGTACCAGCTGTATATAGTTTTCATTAATGGGTTTCTTCTTTGGTTATCTCCATTCACTCTGAAGGAAGGTGGTTCTTAGCAGACAGTCAGAGTCAAGATTTCAGGGTTCAAACCAAGTACAAACACCCTCCACAATTCTATCTTGACAAAGTGTATTTCTTTTTGGCTGTGAGTAACAGTCTCCAATTATATGCTGCCACATAAATCCTTATAAAATCATTGTTTATTTTTAATCATTCAAAATTATATGTTTTGAATACAAATTTTCTTTTTAAAAATATCAGATGGCATTTAAACATTTATTTTTTTTCAGTGTTGCATTCATTGATTTGCCCAGAAACTACTAAGAATCCTGTACCTAATTGTTCATTAGTTTATAAGTTTAATAAAGAATAATAGATTATTTTAACAATAATATTTATGAGATTTCTCTATTTATAGAAAATATATGCAAAGCAAATAAAAATCATTTCCATATCCTCAATTATTTCATCTAGCCAATGCCATTACATTCTAAAGAAGTACTGTTTAGCTAGATTTAAAAAAAACTTAATGTCTGTTTATGGTTCCTTTAATGAATTCCATTATTTTATCTGGTTTCTTGTCTTTTCTTGTAAGCATAATATTATTTACTCTCTTGCATGTTGCAAGTCGGTCTACATTAATATGTATGAATGTATCTTCCTTCATTTCAGTACATGTAAGCAAACAAGCACATTTCAGACTGCCCTTGGAGACAAACACACACACACACACACACACAACAAACTTGTGTGATCACATACAGAAAGAATTTGTTTCCCTTACTCAGTTTTGCAGTCCATCAGAATGATAAATTGCCAAGGAAAAGGAGTAGATTGTCAATGATCTTCTCTACTTCCAAATACAATAGTTGTTATAATTTGGTTTTTATTTTATCAAAGGTATACATGTGTCCATATAGATCCAATGCTTCTACCAGGATTAGCACTTAAACCAAACTAAACCAAACCCTTCTTCACCCACAATCTCAGGTTCCCATTTGTAAGAGTTCACCTTTTGCAAATTTAGAACTTTTACTCTTGCTTTTGACCTGCATATCAAATTACAAGACAGCTTTTAGCTTTAGTGCTACTTGTAATATCTCACTGGTTAGGCAGCATAAGTTGACACCCTATTATGGAAGAAAAGAATTTAGCTTAGAAGTGTGTGCTTCCTCTACGTTACTTTTTAAAAATTCTTTGATAATTGCTTTCTTCTCTCTTTCATGTTAGAGGCCTTCCTAAGTCTGATGGTCTTTGGCTATCTACTTACTGAAAGAATGGGACCCTAACAAATTGATGGAAAGTTTGTGTGTCTGACTGATCCTTAGTATGTACAAAGTTCTCATGTAGCATGATCTCAATAGGTTATATCACGGGTCACTACAAGCGTCTATTTCATTGTCTTTTCTCTGGAGTAGGTTGTATTCCTCAATGGAAAATATTAAATCTCTATTGAGACAGTACAAACCTGGCAGATACAGAGAGATAATACTTGAGACCATTTCCTGCACATTCATTAACACATTTAATCTTTATAAATTCTGTGAGGTAAGGACTTCCCAAATAATGTTCATCAGGGATATTGGTCTGTAGTTTTGTGTATGTGCATGTGTATGTGTCTGTGGGTATGTCCTTCTACACTTTCAGTAATCGAGTAAGATCCTCAATTTTTTTAGAAGAGTTTGAGGATAATTCATCTCTGAAGTAAAACACACAAACGAAACCTTTTGGCCCTGGGCTTTTGTTTTCTGGGAGAGTTTGATTATTGTTTCAATTTCCTTGCTGTAAAAAAAAATTGTAATTAATCATTCTTTTTCAATGAGATCTTCACCCTCATTTCTGGAAGAGTCTGCTGTCAAGAAATCCTGAGCTTTCTGGGGTGTAAATCAGACAGTGTCTTCATCTTTCCACTCCGAGGAAAAGAATCAGTATTCAATATTCGTGAGTCTGGATAAGTCAATATTTACTTATCACTTACACTTTTCAGGTTCAAATATTTTTTACCCTTATCTTTTCGCCCTTCTTTTTGTTTTTAGGACTCCATGCTTGAATAAAGCAAACAAATAAGGCAAGCAAACAAATGAACAAACTGGTATCATTTTAGTGGGCTTCAGGAAGGAGCAAAGATAAATACACAGTGTTAATTCATTATCACTTCCCAGAAGACCATAATAATAATAAAAAAACTCTTTAAAATTTATTTCTACTTCATCAATATCAACTCCTTGACAATAATTGATTAACACATGACAATGCAAATGTATTTTAATTATAATAAATAGTGTCTTTATATGGTATAAGTTAAAAATCACTTTCTTATAAACAAGTCATTTCACTTGACAAGAATCCTGAGACTGCATGTTATTGCCTTCATTATTTGGATGAGAAAGTTGAAATTATAACGGTAAATTAAAATTCAGTGGTAGATGACTAAACAATGCTTAGGAAATGCTAAGACAAGAGACAATGCATTTCATATGGAAAAACTGAGGTTTAATGATGCATGATATTATTATAGTTAGTAAGTTACAGTGTTGGACCTCAAACCCAGACCTGATTAAAAGCCCAAAAGATCAATGAAACCAAAAGCTGGCTCTTTGAAAAATAAACAAAATAGACAAAACTCTAGTTAGTTTCATTAAGATAATGAAGGAGAGAAGTCAAATGTCAAATAAATAGGATCAAAAGTGAAAGAAGAATTACAACAGATGCTGCAGAAATTCAAAGGATAATAAGAGATTGTTAAGAATATTTATGTGCAAGCAAGTTCAATGACACAGATAAACATATTCTTAGAATTGTACAATCATCTAAGACTGGATAAGGAAGAAATAGAAAACCTGAATAAACCAATCACAGGGAAAGAAATTGAAAGAGTCATCAAAAGTCTCACAAAAAGCAAAACTCAGGACCAAATGGCTTACAGCAAGTTCTACCAAATTTTAAAGACAAACTAATATATATCCTGCTAAGACTCTTTCAAAAACTTGAAAGAGAAGTGATATTTCCAAACACACTTTAATAGGCCAACATTAAACTAATACCAAAACCAAAACAATACAGAGAATTACAGGACAATCCCTAATGAACACAGATGCAAAATCCTCAACAAAATTTTAGCAAATAGAATCTAATAATGCATTAAAAGATTTACACATCATGACAAAGTGGGGTTTGTACCAGAAACACAAGGATGTTTCAGCATCCAAAAATCAATCAATGTAATCACCACATCAACAAAAAGGAAAGAAAAATCATATGATCACATCAATAGATGCTGCGAAAGCATTTGGTAAGATTCCATGTCCATCCAGGGTCTCATTTTTCTTTTCTAGATAATCAAACTATTTTTGAAATAACTTTAGCCAAATCTGTGCCTAGGGCTATGTTTTATACTGAAGAATTACAATTGAGTAATCTTTGTACCACTTGATAAGGTGGCTGTTGGATAAACATTCTTGGGGTGGTGGAATTTGTCACATCACTCTGTGTCTGCTATTCCACTTAAACTTCATAACAACACTGGAAGGTGAATGCTCTTCTCTGTGAGGCTGTGATTCAGGAAGGCTTTACACAGAGCCAGAAGTAGGTCTCTGTTTAAAAAAAAAAAAAAAGCTCTCAAGATTTAAGCCAGCCTTCATTTCCCTGTACTTTCTGTTCCTATGAGCTCAGCATTATGTTCTTATGATCAAAAAGTTTCTTGCATGTCAACTTTCCCTCTTGCCTGTGACTCTTGAAGTTTGATTTGTGTCATTCATTCCCCAAAGTAGTTCAGACAGCCCTGCCAGTAGCAGGAATGTGATCAGCAAAAATATCCACCCCTGATTGGGCCTGAAACAACTGACTATGAAAGCCAAATGTTTTTTTTTTTTTTTTTTAAATAAATTTTATTGTTATATTCCCCATACAATTGCAGCCCCCCCATTCTGACCCCAATCCCTCCCCTCCCGCCCCCCTAAAAGTGTCTCTGGTTCATAGTTTTTTGTTGATTTTGATTTTCACTATCTTATAGTTATTCATTTTCCTGGTCCCTTATTTAAGTTTTCTAGATTCCTGCTATGAGTGAGACCATCCGGTATTTTTCTTTTTCTTTTTGGCTTATTTCGCTGAGCATGATCCCTTCCAGCGCCATCCATGTTGCTGCAAATTGCATGTGTTTATCTTTTTTGAATGCTGAGTAATATTCCATGGTATATATGTACCACATCTTCTTGATCCAGTCATCTATTTTTGGGCATTTGGGTTGTTTCCAAAGCTTAGCTATTGTAAACAGTGCTGCTATAAACATAGGGGTGCAGGTGTTCTTTGGAATTGATGTTTCTGTGTCCTTTGGGTAAATACCTAGGAGTGGAATTGCTGGATCATATGGAAGCTCTATGTTTAGTAGGTCCAGAAATCTCCACACAGCTTTCCACAGTGGTTGGACCAGTTTGCACTCCCACCAACAGTGCAGAAGAGTTCCTTTTTCTCCACACCCTCGCCAACATTTGTTGTTGCTAGTTTTTTTAATATGTGCCATTCTCACTGGTGTAAGATGGTATCTCATGGTAGTTTTGATTTGCATTTCCCTGATGACAAGTGATGTTGAGCATTTTTTCATATGCCTGTTGGCCATTTGCATTTCCTCTTCAGAGAAGTTTCTTTTAAGCTCTTCTGCCCATTTTTTGACTGGATTATTTTCTTTGTTGTTGTTGAGTCTCATCAGCTCTTTGCAGATTTTTGTGATCAGTCCTTTATCATTAGTGTTGGGTGCAAAAATGTTCTCCCAGTTGGTGGGGTTTCTCTTTGTTTTTGTTATTGTCTCTTTTGCTGTGCAAAAGCTCTTTAATTTGATGTAGTCCCAGCTGTTTATCTTTGTCTTCACTATCACTGCTTTGGGTGATGTGTCTGTAAAGATGTCTTTGATGTGCAAATCACGTAGTGTTTCGCCTATATTTCCTTCTATATATTTTATGGTTTCAGGTCTTATGTCTAGTTCTTTAATCCATTTTGAGTTGATTTTTGTGTATGGTGTGAGGTGGTGGTCAAGCTTCATTCTTTTGCATGTAGCGACCCAGTTTTCCCAGCACCATTTATTGAACAAACTTTCTTTGCTCCAATGCATATTCTTTGCTCCTTTGTCAAAGATTAGTTGACCATAAATCTGTGGGTTTATTTCTGGATTTTCTATTCGATTCCATTGGTCTGTATGTCTGTTCTTGTTCCAATACCATGCAGTTTTGATGATTATGGCTTTGTAGTATAGTTTGAAGTCTGGGAGTCTGATGCCTCCATTCCCTTCTTTTTTTTTCAGGAGAGCTTTGGCTATTCGGGGTTTTTTGTGATTCCATATGAATTTCATCAATAATTGTTCTATTTCTTTGAAGAATGACATTGAAATTTTGATTGGAATAGCATTGAATCTGTATATTGCTTTTGGAAGGATATGAAAGCCAAATGTTTTAATTTGGAGGATATGAGCTGATTATTGAGAGGATGGAAAAGATTCATTGTTGTGTTTTGGGAGGGCAGGGAAGGAGTGCATCCCGCTATGGAAATTTCTGATTAATCAGATTGGTTCATGGTCTGTAGGTTTGGCTCTGTAAATAGAAAGCAGATGCTGCTGTGGGACCTGCCAGAGTAAAGAAATAAATGAAATGGCTTCAAGCTGTGACAATCTCAATGCAAAATATTTGAAGAAATGATAGTGAGTTTTAGATATTTTATTAAAATTGGCAGGAGTTAGGGGTTATAGCCATAACACCTTATTCATTTTAGAGAAAGTTGCCTGAAATGTTTCAAATAAACTTTCCCAATATCCTTGTCCAAAACAAATAAGCAAAAAAAATGAGGGGAATGGAAATAACTATCATTTGAACTTGCAATATCAACCCATATGCAAAGTGCATTTTTATTCTCTTAAAAGTAAGATACATATTCAGACTGTGCATCATGTGCCAGTGTAGGGTAAGGTAAATAATTATCAGGCTTTTCTGCCCTCCCGCCATTGGTATTAATGATGGACCCCTATGGTCCTGAATGCATGCCTGATGGCGGGCACCTGAGGTAGGGTGTGGGCATATGTAGGTGGGTACACCTGGGCTGAGAGACTGGGCTTTTAAGGGCGGCGTCACCAGGACACCAGCAGAAGGGAAAGGCAGAGCAAAAGGAGCAGAGAAGCAAAGGCCATGAGAGAACGTCGGAAAGCCTAGAGAGAGAGAAGACTTGCTGGGCACCCCAGCACCCCTGCCTGCTGTGTACCTGGTAAACCCAAAAAAACTGTGGAAAAGCCACCAAGGACTCCAGGACCCTCCTTGCCCTGTCTGCTTGGATCATAGACAACCCACACTGTGCTCATCCCACTGCTAAGCCAGGTATTCTATAACTGTTGTCTCATTGAATACTCATCTTCAAAAACTTTTGACTAGTTGGCATATGTGTGTATATGTGTGTATATGTGTGTGTGTGTGTGTGTGTAAGCATACTCACATAAATGTATATGTTTGTGCGTGTATATATATGTATGTGTGTGTATGCACACACATATAAAATCTCTGATATGTGGAAGGGAGGCAAGGGAGGCAAGAGAGTGAATTAACTTGCTCTGGATTTCACACTGATAAGGGAGAGGGCCCGGGTCTGTCAAGCACAAGTGGGGGCTGGAAAGGGGTGATTTGATCTTGGTTTCAGGAGCTAACTTGCCTAGTACTAATCCCAACTCTGTCTTTACTGACTACAATGCAAGTCATTTAAGTGCTCTGTGCCTCAGCTTCCCCAACAACAGTAGGGATGAAATGCTGAAGTCAATACATGACAATACATGACAACAGAACTCTGACCCTGGACCTCTGCAACCACCAGCACAGGGAGTGAAATACCACTTCCAAAGCAATCTGCCTAGGACTTTTAGGGCTGAACCTGTGACTGCCAGCTTCCCTAGGTTTTTTTGTTTCTTTGTTTGTTTTTTTTTTCTTTTTTTCCCTTCTAGAGAAATGCAAATATATCCCCCAAACAAATCCTATCAGATATTCCACTTCTAATTAGCCTACTTCCACCTGCACTCTGTGTTCTCATTATCCTGCTGGCCTTGGAGTTGAGCTTCTACTTGCTCAGATTGTATCAAATAAGATGCTTCTGTAAATACACACCTGCTTCCCCAAGCAGCCTCCAATCAGAACATAGATGAAACCTGCTCCTTTTTGAAGCTTCCCCACAGTGCTGCCTGCCTTTGAGTCTGCCAAATATAGGGTTATGGTGGCTGATCATCTCCTATAGCAAGACCTTAACAACTTATGTTTGTTCTCATTTGGGTGGTCTTCTGTTGTTTCAATAAGTACAATTATAGTATCAAGTTCATGGGATTTTCTTGAGGATAGCTATAAATAAGGTAAGTAGTGCTTAAAACACAACCTGGCATATTTATTAAGAGCATAGAAAAGTGGTTTTTAAAATAACTTCACAATGAAAAGTGGTAAAGCAGATTCTGATAAATTCTTTACACGTGAAAAAGTTTAAGACCTAGCATAGCATGAGATGAGAGTTTGGATGGCTATTTAGTTGAAACTCTTCTTTGACCTCTCCTGAGATATCCCGTGATTCCCACTCAATATAAGAGGAATCTGAGACACAGCAGATTTGAAATTGGAGGACAAAGTTGGACTCCAGAATCCATGCTATTTCCATTTCTCATGCTTGCTTTTTCATTATGATTTGTCAAAAAAAAAAAAAAAAGATCCCATTGGAGAAACTGCCCTTTATATTAGAACAGAGTGGGTAAGTGAGATGGTTTAGGATTAAACCTCAAGACAGAAAAAAAAAAATGAAGTATTTCCCACCCCACTGGCACAGTGATGGAGGGATGTGAGTCAGAAAGCCAACTTAATTTGGTGGCTCCTATATTTTATTTTCATGAATTTTTTTCAAAATATTAAAATATATAGTTAGGTATTTTGAATAGAAAAATAAATGATGAAGAAAATGATGAAATAGAAGATGGATGGATGGATAGATAGACAGATAGACAGATCTGGCTTTTAATTGACAGCTTATATCAATTGCCTGGATGAAGAGAGAACAAAGATTAGGAATGGATAAAGACAGACAATGTATACTATGGTATAAAAGTCTGTTTAAAAATAATACAGGAAAAGATAGGAAAGTCACCAGAGATGAGTCTTCTATTCAGGTGATGCTCTTTCTTGGAAACAAAAAATAAGTAAGAACCATTTGATGACGTAGGAGACAGAAAAATATGAAAATAGCCCTGTGAAGCCCATAAGTGGGTGAAATATGAATAAGCAAATATTTTATTTTTTTAAAGATTTGTTTATTTATACAAGAACCAGGGTACAGGCCAGATGCATGGGAGGGTGAGAGGACTCACCAGAGACAGAGCGGGGAACAGAACAGGCAGACTGACAAAATACACTGCTGAGGGGAGCAGCAGTTGAGACAGGAGAGGTCTGCCATGCCATGTGGGACCCTCGCCGGCTGGCCAGGATCGAACCGGCACTGCAGGGGTTGCAAACAGCTTCAAAGCGCTGTGCTCAACCACCTGCACCACCAGGGGAGGCCCAACAAATATTTTAAAAGAAAAGTTTAAACTGCTAAATTAACAAAGAAACCATGTACAGGAGGTGTTTCTACTCATTTGACACATATTCTGACTGGAGCATTGAATGACCTTTAAGCAAAATTATGGTTCTCAAATCCACTTGCATTTGTATAAATTGTGTTTTCTTGTTTAAACTGGTAGATTTGGTGGAAGATCAGTATTTTACCCATTTCCCTCCTCATTCCACAGCAAAGACATAAAACGTAACAAACGGTCTGGAAGGTAGAAAGGACAATCCCAGAGTCCCAAGCACTCACAATCTCAGCCCACAAAACTGTGGAAGCACTCAGAGAGGGATTCACTCATCTCCTGACTCACCATTCCTCTCCGCCTTTGGAATGCCTATCCCTTTGTTGGGAACTGAAATTCTGAGCACTATCCATACATCAGAGAGATTTTTCTCTCTAAAGTAAACAAATGAAGAAAAAGCTCGAGAAATTTTGACATTTCAGTGGCTCAAAAGAAAGGAAAGTTACATAAAGAAGTAAAGAAAACCTCTCCCTGTACAATGAAGTATAATCATCCAGATACAAATAACACTTTTGTAAAATGTTTTTTCAGCATCTTAACATTTGAGGAAATAGTGTTAAGGGGAGCTTGGGCTGAAGTGAAGAACTATGGGATAATAGTAATCACCTCCATGACCCTCCAGGTATTGTAGACCTCCACTGTGATGCAGAGAGATGCACACAGCCCACCTTTTTCTCTTGCAAAAAGAAGTGAAACAAAACCTAATGGAATCTTTAAAGTCAGCCATTTATAGAAAACATGGGCGTGAGGAGAAAGGGCAAGTTGATTGACTCATAAGTATGCAGGACATTTTACAAGGTAACTGAATGGTATAAAACAAGTCAATAAGGAAAGGATTCCCCTAGAAAGGAAAAACTTGGGAGAAAAAAAATTGTGTGTGGGACTTGGTTTGGATTGTGAGTCAAATAAATGGCAAAAAGACAATTTTAGAAATACTCTAAGGACCTAATAACAAAATTTGATATTACATGATACTGCAAAATATTTGTCAGTTTTACTAGAGATAATAGTGGTGCCATGGTGGTTATGTGAGAAAATGTCCATATATTTTAGACCTGCATACTTAAGTATTCAGGGATAAAATAAAATCACTCAGATTTAGGTAAATTAAATTTTCAGTTATGGGGGTTTTCCAGGAACTCAAGTAAAATTATGTAAAAAAGTTACAATAAATGTATAAGTAAAACACAATGACCAAAATATAATGTAGAGGTGATAATAACATCAAATAAAGTTGCAATAAAGAGAAACTATTGCTAAATTGGGCAAAGTAAGTTGTATTATATTTTAACACTATCTATAATAAAGATATAGTAGTCATGAATGATAATTGACTATTCTCTGAATCACATAACATTAAAATATTGAATAATATATTAGAAGACCAAATTAACAAAAATATATCTAATAAGAAATCAGTATGCATATCCTAGAATCTGGACAAATTTGGGAAAAATTATCAAGGTTATAAGAAATAGTATAATTAATAATCTTGAATATCTTTCTGTCTAGTTAACCATCTATATTTAATCCACCTATCATGAATTATATTTATTAGAACAATTCAAAATGCAAAATACAAAAATCATTATCTTGGGTCACAAAGCAATCTCAATAATTACAAAAGGGTCACTATACTAGCCATTTTTTTTTTTACTATAGTGCAATAAAACTGCAATTAAATGGTGAAGTATTTTTTAAAGTTTACTTGGAAACTCAAAAAACCACATCCAAATAACACTGGAGTGAAAGAAGAAATTAAAACTGCAATTAAGGATGACTTAGAAAGTGACTATAATGATTAGAATTCTCAAATTCTAGTAGACCAAAGCTATATAAAAGACATTTCATAAAGAATAAGAATACGTGACCTATCCTATTTACAATATTGACCTAAGAAAAGGCATAATAAATATATAAGCTAAAATTCATAAATTTGAAACAGAACAAATGATAAATAATAGAGATTTAATTCTGACCAGACTAACAAAGAAGAGAGAACACAAATGTACAACATTAAGAGTGAAAAATCATAGACAATTGTAGAAACAGGAAAAATTATTAGGACAAAATAAGGTTAGAAATAAATATGAATATATTATATTCTTTATTATAGGACAAAGTTCCTCACATTATACATTCTTTTCTTGAAAGAGTCACATTTAAAAGCAAATAACCAGAAAGCTTTAAATGAAAAAAGAGCTATACCAAATGATTACAAACACAAAAAATAAGTAAAGATGGTAACATTATCTAGCAATGTAGCCAAAATTTAAGGCTGAAGTATTAAAATCAAGATTTTATTTCAATGAATAATAGTACAATTCACAATGGAAATACAGCAAGCATGCAACTTGACATGTCTATACCATAGTTCAAAAGATAATTAAAAACACAAAGACAAGAAAAACAAGACTACAATCATGATATAGTATGGGAAAATCCTTGAAAAATATTTATGAAAAATATTTTTGTATTGGGATTCTAGCATTGCCATGTGAAAAATCCTTTTCTTTGAAAACAAATGGAATTAATAAACTAGCGGTTTTTCCGAGCTCCATGTTCCTTCCCAGAGAGATCATGTAATATTTTCAAAATTCCTTTGAGCACTCTCTGTCTAGAAATGATGCTTGCATGCTGTTTAATGTTTCTATTAGAGAAAAAAGCAAAACAAACAAAGATGGTCCCTTAACATTTTGAATCTAATGGCATTATGATTTGATTCACCCTCTGAGTCCACCCCAGGAGGAATAACACAAGGGAACATAGTCCACCATCTTTGAATCAGCACCTAACAGAGCCCATCGACCTTGACTCATTTCATCAATGCAATTTTCTTAAGTCCCCCTTTTTTTCAAGGCCACAATACTAGGTTGGGAGCTTGAACTGCAGGATAGCAGGATAAAACAGATCTTTTTCCCCCACAGCAAAGGGATTATAGCAAGTTGGGTGATATCTCCACGCTACTTAGCTCCTCCTTATTTGAGTTGAACTCCATCTTTTGAGACCATCTAACCTCCATATTGTTTTTAAAGAATTCAAAGTAGTCTGGCCTAGAAAAATAATTATTTCCTCTTTTGGCAATGATAAGCATGATGGATATCTTTTGATAATTTCCCCCTAAACTGAAAGATCAAATAGAAAAAAAGGATTTAGAGGTTTGAAACATATCCTAAATGATAAATTTGGTTTTAGCAGAATGGCTTGTAAAGTTTGTCAGAGACAGAAGTGGAAGTTATTTAAGAAATAGAATTTTTTTACTTTACAAAAAATGCTTTAATTTTTTTACTTTAAATTATCAAACCTTTATCATAATAGGCTGAAAGTATAATATCAACAAATTCAAGAGTAGAAATTTTAACCCATTTTCTGATTCATTCATTCTTTTGTTAACTTATTCAATATTTAATGAGTTTCTATCATTTGTCAATAATATGCTAGATGCTGGTAATGGAGTCATTTATTTTTTTAAATAAACAGAAAATTCTTAAACTCTTGGGGTTTGGGAAACTCAAAAAAATTTCTTCTATGTAATTCTGGGATCTAAGAATACACAAAAAGGGCAATTATAAGCTATATAGATCATTTTAGTGAAAACTGTACTTGGGAAATTCATAGTATTTAATGATTTTGTTATTAAAGAAAAAAAAAGATTTAATTAAATGAAGGCAGCCCCTCCCCTCACAAGCAATGTGTGTCACCTGAAGTTGGCAGGGGGTGGATGAGCAGGGAAACACTGTGCATAGCTCACAGCTGGCAGCATAGGTCTGGAAAATCCCCAGAATTGAGCAAAAATACTATTCCAGACCACTACAAGTGGTGATGTGTAGGTTCCCATTCCAGAGTTGTCTGGGGATGGGGGGTGGAGTAGAGAGGAGAGAGAAAGAGAGAGAATGTTTAAGTAAATATTTATTGAGGTAACATCATTTTATAACATTATATAAGTTTCAGGTATACAGCATTAGAATTAAACATCTGCATCATCATGTGCACTACATCATGATCACTATCAAGAATCTACTTTCCATCCATCACTATACAATTGAGCCCTGTAGCTCATTCCAACCACTCCTCAATTCCATTCCCTTCTGGTGACCACCAGTCTGGCCTCTGTATCTGTTTGATTTGGTTTAAGTGGGATGGCTTATAAAGCTTCTCAGAGACAAAGGTGTGAGTCTTCATTGGTTGATGTCCACCTCCTCCTTCTAAATCCCCCTTATCAACATAGCAACTCTTCATGCCCTTCCCAGAACCCATATCTTTCTCATAAAGGACTTTTCCCTGGTTATCTTTTTGAACTTCCAATCTCCCCCCATGCCCATCTTAAATGGTATTACTGTTGTTTTTGTTGTTGTTGTTATTATTATTGCTACTGCTACCACTGATACTACAGCTATTGCTTTGACTACTGCCTTTATTTAACACCGATTCTGTGCAAAGCATGATACCATGCATGACATGATTAGCTTGCTTGCTTCTCTCTACCGTCCTAGATAACTAGGACCACCATTGTCTTACTTTCCCAAGAGGGAACAGGCTTGGAACCTCTATCTGCATCCCATTACTGTTGTAATGAATTACTTCAAGTGCAGAAGCTTAAAATAACGCAGATGCATTACCTTATAGTTTTGGAGGACAGAAGTCTGAAAACTTGGACTCACTGTACTAAAATCAAGAGTTAGTAGAGCTATATACCTTTTTGAAGACTTTCAGGGAGAATCTGTTTCCTTATCTTTTCCCATTTCCTAAAGACTACCCAATGTTCCTCACTTATGATCTCCTTCCATCTTCAAAACCAGCAATACAGTAGTGAATCCTTCTCACAAAATACATCACTCTGATCCATCTTCTACCTCGATCTCTCATTTTGAAGGACTCCTGTGGTATCTTGGACTGATCTGGATAATCTACGATACTGTATCTGAAGATCAGCTGGCTAGGGACCCTAACTCTAGCTGGAATTTTAATCACCTTCTGCTGCATATGTAGCATAGTCATAGGTTCTGAGGATTAAAACTTGGGCCTTGTTGGGAGAGAGGCATTATTCTGCTTCCCAGAATGATATTATGTAAATTGCAATAGGAACTAATAAATGGCATTTTTCCTAACACCTCCTGTGGCAGCACTAAACTGGACACCAGCAGCTCACATATGAATGAGTCAACCCCTGCCCTAGACAGGCTCACAAGCTTGTGGGATAGAATGGCTTATAAATGTTAACTATAAGGGGGGATGAGAAGTACATGCAAGATGCTATGAGTACACAGAGAATGGAGTGAATTTTACAGGAATGGAAATAGTGTGGGGTGGGGTTAGAGACGACAGAGAAAACATGTGAAATAATCTGAAAGATAACCAAGTCACTAGGCAGAGAAGAGGCTGAGGAATAATTCATATACAAAGAATGATGGGTGATAGGCTAAAAAATTAATTCACATTGGTGGGTCCAGGTTGAATGTCTAGGGAAAGGATGAGAACTATGTACTCTATTTACTAGGAAATAGGTTCTCATAGTGAAGGGTCTTCATGGCCACGCTAAGGTTCTGAATATGTGGTGGAGAAAACATAGTCATCAAAGAATTTCAAGGGAGGGAGGACAAACTTGTACTTTGGATGCTTCATTCTTGTGACCTCTCATAATTAGTTGGCAGGTTGGGTGAGGTGGTAGAAGCTGAGGTCAATGTCTAGGTGAAAGATAGTAAGGGGCTAAGGATGACCAGGAGCCATGGAAACAGAAAGCAGAAAGCACATTGAAGACATTTTTGTGATTTCAATAGACTTTGATGAGTGTGTAATGAAGAAAGGTTATGACATGAGTTGGAAAAAAAAAAAGTCAAAAAGTACCCAGAATCTCTCTCTATTGGGAGTACATGGTAGCACCCTAAAAATAAATAGAATTTCCTCAAAACCCATCCAATCATTCATTGCTAAGTTTATTTTACATCCAGCATCTTAGATTTCTAGGGATAAAGGCTCCTTTTTAGAATTTGAATCTTGTTACTAAATCATGAGAAGAAATAGCTAGCGGTGACAGCTGTGATTGCAGATGTTGAGACGTGTGTGTGTGTGTAATGACACATCTGGGGGAGGAGTATCATTTCTAAATCAGCTGTTTATATCATTGAAGAATAGAGCTCCCTTTCTACCTCCACCTAGGACCACTACGAGCAGAGAAAGAGTCTTCTTCTTCTTCTTCCCTAAGCCACCTTGACATCTTCCCATCTCTTGTACGGAAAGCTAGACCTTTATTGTAACTGTCAGTTTGATAATGGTTGAAACTGTTGGAAGATATTAAATCTTAATTGCCTAGTTTTTGTGTTTATACTTACATGTTTCTGTAGGTGTTGTTCATGTTTATCTATTTGTGTGTTTTTTTTAGAGTTGCCAGATTTAACAAATAAAAATAATAGAATGCACTGTTAAATTTGAATTTCAGGTAAACAGCAAATTGTTGTTTTAATATAAGTTTGGCTCATGTGTGCTTGTGTATGCAATATTTAGGACTTATTTGTACTAAAATATTATTCATTGTTTATTTAAAATTCAAATGTGAAAGCTGTGTATATGTGTTTGCATGTGTTTTGTGTTTGTGTGTCTATGTTTGTGTGTATATAAGTGTGTTTGTACATACGTAGGTGTGTGTGCATTTGTGAGTCTGGATTTTTGAATCCTAATAACAGATTCCTCTTAAACCCTAGGAAAAATAGAACTCTCCCCTCAGAAGAAAAAAAGCAATCTGATTTATCTCTATTATTAATTTTGACTTTGATCAAGTCACTGCAAAGTGAAGAGGTTGAATAGATTCATCCACTTAAATATTTATTGACCATTCTAGGAGCAGAAGGCACAAAGGCAAATAATTCAAAGAGAGCTCACAGTCCAGAGAAAAGACATCTATACAGGTGATGAGATTACAACATAGTAAATGCCACAATAAATGTGCAAACCAATCACCGTCGACTATGGCTCTGCTTTCTGGTCTTTGTGTTTATGAAGCTCAGCCTGTGTGAGGTAAAGATTATTTCAGTGTGATGCTTTTATCACTTGGAATCTTTAAATTATGATTATTGGTAAAAATGTGTGCTGCTCGGCTACACACAGATGATAACCCAGGCATCGACTGAGGGAGGTAGTGCCCTATCTATCAGGTTTGTTTGTTTTAATACTAGAGGTGTACATGGAAGCCAATGAATGCCACTGCATTTAAAGCATTTCCTATCAGCCCTCCTGGGCAGCAGACCTTGCTGCTTTAACTGGCTGCCTGTTTCCCTGAAGGGTATCTGAGCTGTTTCAATTGGCATCTTCCCAACTCAATTGGCATCTTCTTGAGGCTTAAGTTTCATCCCATTTTAACACTTCTTTGTTCACCCAACATTTTTTAAATGTCTTTCAAAATAAAATGAGATGGTCATCTAGAAGCTGAGATATTGGCCATTCTGGCTTTAAATTTGTCTCCTGTGAGCACTCCCACCCCTACAGAAGCTGCCTAATATTACAACTGAGGAGGTAATGGGAGGGGTGGGGTTAAGTCCAATGGCAAATACTTAGAAGACCGGCCAAGCTCTTATGACAGAAATCTCAGGGGTGGTCACAGGAAAGAAGTTTATTTCTCACTCCCTTAGCTGTCTGAGTCCAAACTGTCTTGTCAGACGTGGCAGTCACAGAGGGAAAAGCAGTCCAGTTTCTTTTGGGTCTTGCTTTGCTGTCTTCAGTCCATGGCTTCCAGCCCCAAGTCACCCTCAGCAACTTGCTCACATCCCAGCCAGTTGAAGGAGGGAGAGGTAAGGAGCCAAGTTCAGTTCCTGTCAAAATCCCAGACCTGGAAGTTGCATGCATCACCTTTCTCCAGGGCCACAGGTGAGAATATGGACAAACATGACTTCAAGAAAAGCCATAAATGTGGCCTTCATCAGGGCTCCCATGGGGCTTCTATCACAATGGAAGAAAGGAAGAGTGGATATTAGAGAAACACCCAATGTCTGCCCAAAGAATATTGCCTTGTAATATTTAAGATCACTCAGGCAAATAGCTGTCAGAATACACCAGTGTTTCTATAACTGGGAGGAACAAGAAAGAACACTAATGAACTCTCAGTGTTCCACACTGTGGGAATCATGTAGTGTATGCTATTTTATTTAATCCTGGCATTGAGCCTGAGTGGTTAAGTGACTTGCCTAATGATAACTACAGGTATTGTTGGGAAAATGTGGACCCAGTAACTCCCTCCCACCCCACTCTGCATCCTATAATATGAACATAATATGGCTGTGTCCTGGATCTTTAGCAATTGACTCAGTATCACTACCACCCTCATCTACGTCATCTCTGCATGGAAAAAGCAAAGCAGGAATTACATTCCCCAGAATGCCATTCCCTGAAGGTCCCAGCATCAGTGAGAGAGATCTGGAAGACATAAGAGAAGTAAAACCTTTATCCTGCAGTGGCGGTTGTATCTAAACACATGGGTAGATGGAGCTTCCTAGAAATTTTTCCCCAGTTCCTAAGAACTGGTAGTTTTAGTGTTTCAGGCTGAGATTTTGGCTAGTGACTTCTCAGAAGTTCACATACTGGTTCTTCCAATAGTAACATAAATCCCTGATTACATTTTAAGACTCTCCATGCCTGGAGCACATGGACTGATTCCTCATTAGACAAAGAATGTGAAATTATGAGATAGGACAGAGTTCTCCTATATGGCAGAAAAAAGTTAAAACTAGAACTGGATGAACTGGATTTGAATCCTGGCTTTCTCATGTACCATGCATGATCTTGAGTATATCAGTCTAACTACAGTACATCAGTGAACATCAACATTTTTATTTATCAAGCTGGTATAACAATATTTACAAAGTCATTGGGATCACCACATGTGATAAAAATTTTAACTATAGCTAACAAAACCAGAAAGGTGGATGCAATTGTTATAATTACTATTAATAATATTCTATTATAGGAATTATTCCATTTAATCCTAAAATGACTATGGTTAGTATTATTAATCCTATTTTACAAGTGGAAAAACTAAACAAATTGAATTAACTTGCAAATGATCACATAACTAGCTCTTAAAAGCCAGAAATTGAACCCAGTCTCTCAAGTTCTAGAGTTTACACTTTTAACCACAATGTGTTGTATTTCTTGTTGTTATGCAACTAGCTTGTCTATTTCTGCTTTCCTCTTCAGCAAATGTTTACCAGAGTTGTCAACAAGTACAGATACTGGTAAAGTTATGAACAATGAAATATACAAAATAAATTCCTAATAATTTCAAGAACCCAACATGAAATTGGTTTATCTGATAAAGTTCCTGGTGTCTGGGTATTTTCAAGGAAAAGTTCAAGGACAATTTACTTGGGATGACAATACCCTCCAGGAGTCATTTGGCTATGACTGAGACATTGTCACAACCAGAGATTGGATACTAATGGCATCTACTGGGTAGAGGCCAGAAATGCTTCTAAACACCCTCCAATGCACAGGATAGTCCTCTATCCCCCATGTTTCATGCCCCCCCACAAAGCTGTCTGGCCCCATTCAATAGTGTTGCTATTGAGAAGTCTTACTTCAGAGTCCTCATTTGGCCTATATGGACATTCTTTAAGGCTATACTATCTAATAAGACAGCCACTTACCACCTGTGACTATCAAAATATAAATTAGCTAAATATAAGTAAAATTAAAATTTTAATTCCTCAGCCATACTAGCTATATTTCAAGTGCTCAGTGGTCACAGGTGACAATAGGGCAGTATCATCATCCTGAGTTCTTTTGCATGGTGTTACTTCAGGATTTTCTACTTTAAAATAATTTTCTATTTTAAAATAATTCAAATTGTAGGACCTTTCATATTATATAAGACAAAATATTAAAAGAATGATTTTTAAAAACAGAAAAAATATGGCATATTCACACATGATCTTTAAATATGAACATTTCTAATATGATTTGATGCCTTATGTCCATAAGATTATGATTTGCTTATAGGTCATTACAACTGTGAAGAGAGTAGAAATTAAACATAGAATTGGCAAAACCCCCATCAACTGAAGCTCAGTAAAAGGCCTTGAGACAACTCTGAAATTATATTTGAAAACAAAGATTTTTATGAAATAGAAATTTTGAGTTTAAAATAAGATTTGTCTAACATTTTTTCATTTATATTTGTGGAATTCTTTTTAAGAGCCACAACATTCTTGGAGAATCTAGTGAATCTCCTATTAGTCAGTGAGAATATAAATATAGAGATATAATTTCAACATATCTCATGCAAATAATGGCTTAGTAAAGCTTATGTAAATCTGCTGTGTTCTGCTGATGCTTCCCTGCCATGCCCATTTCAACGGTTAGGAAATTGTGTTTCTGATAAACTTGTCCAAGTTTACACAGTGACAGAATCTGAACCAAAGACAAGCTTTATACATTCATTAAAAATTACCAATTCACACAAAAAAGTAGTAAAGGAACTACAGTCTATTATGTGATGTAAGATATATTTGTAATATTCCAAATTCTGTTTGGCATCTATGAGGGGAGGGCACAGGGCAGTGCTATAAAACAATGAAATGACCTTCAAAAATGCCTGAGGATAGAATAAAGAAATGCAAGTCCATTTAATATTCCACAGACTGGACTGGAAAACTCTGAATGAAGAAAAGTGGTCTGTTATTTTGGATTTATTATTTCTATCAGTATGTGCTTTTTTGAGAATCTATTGCCTTTCTCCCTGCAATGTTGCTGGTAATATTATAACTCTTTAGCCAACTGCCTCCATCTTTCTCATTAAGACTTCAGAAAGCAGTTTGCAAATTCCCCTTTGAATAGCTCATTAAGTTATTTGCTTCTGTTCTGCCTCCTCTTTCTTGTGTTCAGTGTCCTTATTTGTGCTTTTCCTTTAAAGCCAACAAAGAGCCTAGAAAATTCCCTTATGTAAAATTCCAAAATTCAACTGTGTATTTTACTCCTAGGCTTAATTATAAGAAATCATGCCTGTTCTATAGTTAGGCTTTTCAAAGTGTGCTATTATGTAGAACAGCAAGCAGAAGCAAAAGGTAGCAAACCTCATTGGAAGTCTATTCCACACAGAGCTATCCCTATTGAAATGGTGTAAATAGAAATAATATTAAAGAAAAATGAAATTGCCTCTAGGGCTGTGCCCTACAGATCTACTTACAAATCCCAAACAAAGCTTAGCAAGTCAAGTACTCTTAGACCAGTGTCTGGAACACAGCAATCAGTTAGAAAAATATTTGTTGAATAACTAAAATATTTTCTCTCTACTGAAAGGGAGAAAATATTTGCACACCGTACATCTGACAAAGGACTGATATCGAAGATCTACAAATAGCTCATACAACTCAATAAAAAGAAAACAAACAACTCAATCAAAAAATGGGCAGAAGAGCTAAATAGGCAAAGAAGACATGCAGATGGCCAACAAGTACATGAAAAAGAGTTCATCATCACTTACCAGGAAAACACAAATCAAAACCACAGTGAGATACCACTTCATACCAGTGAGATTGGCCATATCAAAAAAGTCAAAACAACAAGTGCTGGTGAAGGTGTGGTGAAAAAAGAACCATCTTACACTGCAGTTATTAATGAAGACTGGTCTAGCCACTATGGATAGCTGTGTGGAGGTTTCTCAAAAGAAAAATATGCATCTGCCATGTGACCCAGTAAATCCACATCCCTTCATTAAACTCTTCAGTAGAACTAGATGTGGTAAATTTTGTTTTTTTGTGATCCTTATGGATATGGTAAATAAAAATAACAGAAGGAAAAATGAAAAAAAATTAGAAAACCAGTTTAATTTTGACTATATTATTTTTTAGCACTATGGAGTAAAACCATAAACATAAAAATCATTTCCTCAAATATTACAATGGCAGTTATTGAAATTATACTTAGTTTTAATATACAAACACACACCTTTATGTTTATAAAGTGAGGGAATCAGATTAAAAAAAAAAAAACAGAAATTCCAGCATTTAAGCTTAGAAATCCCAATCATTGTTGTCCACAGCTTAGATAATTACATGTCAGAAGCAGGTTCCAGAAAGGAAAACAGTAATGATAATTAAAACAAAATGTGTGCCAATTATTGAGTCTTACTGTGGGCCAAGGAACTTTATATGGTTATCTTTTTTAATTCTAACAACTCTATGAGAATGAGAAAATTGAAGAAGAGAGAATTCATAAGTTAACCAGGATCACAAGAACAGTAGGTGACAGGAGACATACCAGAGGTCTTTTCCGTGAATGTCACCAACAAGTTTGCTTAGGAAACCTAAGGAATGAAATCCAAGCTCTATTTGGCAGAGAAAAGAAAAATGTTGGCCTCTACTATGGAATTTCATAACTTAGAATTCATATCTGGTGATCTGTCACTAAACTAAAAATGATTTACCAAAATCTAAATGTAGTTGTTAATAAGGTTCTGGAGATTATTAGAGTGTACTTCTTTCTGTTCGTTCTTTGTAAGCTAGTGCTTTTTATGCCACAATTTTTTCACTTAGGGAATCCCATCTCTCTAAAGTTCCCCTCTCTCTCATTTTATGAATATTCACTATGCCTGCCTCCCTCAGTTGATAGTGAACTCTGAGAGGGATCAGAGAGATCAAGGAAGAAAGAAAACCAGCATTTGAATTGCTGTGACAGGCACAGTATTGCACCCAAATTTCACACACATCATTTGGGTGGGCAGGAACCAAGTGTATTCATTGTTATAGATTCAATGTTTAGTATAGTTTACTACATGATTTTACAGCCTGAGGCAAAGACAAATTCATTCTTTGTTCTTTTGACATTGACACGCTTTGTTGCACACATGCTTATTTACATTTTCAAAATCATATATTAATCAACTTTCTACCATAAGGCAAAATCTAAAACAGACTACTTATGTAATGCAAAAGACACAGTTAAGATACTAAAATGAAATTAGAATATAGATGCCTCAAAGCTCCCCTGGGAAATGCTTAGACAATGAAGTGGAACTTGGTTAGTGAGAAAAGCAAAAAAGAATGTCACAGGGAGAGGAACAAACTGAGTTAGAGAGAGCCCATCATTAAAAAGACAATACAGAATCCACTTGGGGGGGGGGGAACACTGGGGGAGGTGGAAGAAAGCAAATTGACATTCCAATGCATCTCCTTATGCCTATTAAGATAATTCTGATTGTACCTGCAGGGAATTAATTACATCTCACAGTATTACATAGACTCAACTCATATTGTAATCTTGCCTTGTGGTTAAATTTACTAACCCCAGAAAATTGTTGCCTAACTATTCTGGTTTGGGTTTATGTCCTACATCCTGTCCAAACTTTCCACTGAGAAAGTAAACCTTTACACCACAGATAAAACACACCACCTTCAGTTTCTTGTCTTCCACTTTCATCCTGAATGTTGACCTCCACACTAGCATTTTCTCTGAAGTTTACCAACTGAAGGGGAAAATGTTTTTGTTTAATGTCTATGGCTCTGCATTCTGTCACTGAATTCATTCCCTCCATTGGGGCCTAAATGCTTTCTTCTCATCACTTTTCTTCAGAAGGAACACTCTGATCTCATTTCTCTCCAACCAACCATTTCCTTTAACACCTTATGTCTCCTTCCATTCATAGCTAAACTTCTTGGAGAATTGTCTACTCTTTTGTCCCAACACTGCACTGAAAGTCTTCTCACAAAACTGACCAGTGACTTCTCAATGCCATCGCCCAGGGGATGTGTTTTCAGTCTTTATCTTTCTTCATCTCATTGCAGCATTTAAAATTTGGAACATTCTCACTTTTAAAACACTCTCCTATATTTGCTTCCACAAACTGCTGTTTCCTGATTTCCCTCCTGTTATTCTGAAGCACTTTCTCAGTTTTCATCCTGGAGTGTTTTACCTCCCTGTTGCCACCCTAAACATTTGTTCCATAAAGTTTCATCTCTGGGTCTTTGCTCACTTGATCTTCCCTCCTTGAGAAATTTCATTAATTCTCATGTTTTCAATAATTATCATACACTGGGCATAGTCACATCTATATTTTTAGGGCAGATCATTCTCTTGAACTCCAAAATCTAATTGCTTCATTTTATTTCTCCTCTGCCCAAACTCAATTCTGCACTTTCTTAGATATCTTGGTGAATGCTACCTCCATGCACTCTAGCTCAAGGCAGAAGTTTTAGAATTATCTTTAACTCCTCTCTTTACCCCATCCTCCACAGTAAGGCAGTCAGCCAGCCCTATTGATTCCCCAAATAACTCTCAATTCTCTCTACTTTTGGAATTATTTTTTTTCCTATCATTTCTGTTCTGAGTTATGGCTAAATGCATATTAAATGGGGTTCCTCCTTCTTAGTCTTTGTCTAGTCTATTGCCCTTGCTTGAACTAGAATTTGCATTTTTGAAATTAAATCTCTCATCCCTCAAAGATACCGCATTGCTTTCAAGATAAAGTTTAAGTGTTGTGATGTGGCAATCACTGACCTCCCCTGCCTTCTTCTCATGCTGGGAAGAATGGTGGCAGACCATCTCCCCTTCCCCCACCATTTAAAAAAAAAACCTCTTGATTCTCAGCTAATAACTATATTTCCCGAAAGACTAGGTAAGGACACATGTTGGAATATATGGCTTATGTTTCAAAGGAAATTGTTGGTCCCAAACGTCTTTATTTTGTACTCCCTTAAGCTGGAACCAGACTTGGCAGTGACTCACCCTTAACTGTGTAAAAATGTAGATGGCTCCCAAGCAACCTCTAATAGCAGAACTACCTACCAACCTCAGTCAGCCAGTTGTGTGAACAGAAATAAACACCCATCTTATGTGAGGTATGTACTCAGGAAACTTTGTTGCTCTACCTTAACTTTTAACAAAACTGGTTAAGCTGCCATCTCTTCAGGTCATTGCCCAATCTCCAATTGAATCCCATGTTCCATCCGTACCACGCAAGTCATATTCTCTAATTCCTCCAAACTCTTATTCTCCATGTGTATGTGCTTGCTCCTTCCTCTCTGTAGAGTCAGCTCTCTTTTCTTTACCTATTCATTCCTTAGAAATCTAGTAAGTTGTTAATTCTTATTTGAATCCTTCCCTAACATGCTCATCCCTAGCCCCTCTTCTCTGCCCACATAGCACCCTGTACATTTTACCACAATGTCTTATAATCTTTGGTTTACCTGTGTGTCTTCTCTCTAAGTGTTAGCATCTTGATGTCAAGTGCTAGGTTATTTGGCATAGAATTGGATCTCTGAAGATCCAGTCTCCTGAGGAGTCAAAGAAAGTCACAATGTTCCAAGTTTTCCCAAAGGAAGTTTGAGTATAGCTATGAATATATATATATATATATGTGTGTGTGTGTGTGTGTGTGTGTGCATGTGTCTGGAAATGACCCATCTTAATAGAAGTACAAAGAGTCTAAAAAGTCAGAGGCATAGAATGTAGCCAACAATTTTAGAGAGTACTGAGAGAGAAGCTGAGGTTAGAGGTACAAGTGCTAAGTTCAGGGATCAGGAACAAGGGATAAACTAGAAGGGTCAGGAGTGGAGTAACCAAAACAATATTGTAGAATGCAGGATAATGATCCTACCAATGTCTATGTCCTAACCTCTTAAAACTGAGACCATTTGGGCCTCCCCTGGTGGCGCAGCGCTTGAGCGCAGGGCTGCGAAGCTGCCGCAGCCTCTGCAGTGCTGGTTCGATCCCCGGCCACCAGCGAGGGTCCCGCATGGCGCGCAGACCTCTCCTGCCGCCCGCTGCTCCCCTCAGTAGTGTACTTTGGTCCTTCTGCCTGTTCTGCTCCTCGCTCTGGCTCTGGTGAATTCTCTCACCCTCCCACGCTTCTGACTGTACCCAGTGCTTGTATAAATAAATAAATAAATCTTTAAAAAAAAAAAAAACTGAGACCATTTGCTAAATGGCAAAAGGGACTCAATGGTGCAGATGTAACTAAGTTTGCTAATCAACTGACGTTATAATAAGGAGTTTGTCCTGGATTATGTCATAAAGTTTGTACAAATGGGAGATTGAAGTAGAACATAGAGAAAGAGAGAGATGTCAGTATGAGAGGGACTCATTCTGATGTTGCTGGCAGCAGTGATGGAAGGATGCTATGAATCAAGGAATGTGGGCAGCCTCTTACATCTGGAAAAGGCAAAAGAGAATGAATTTTTTCCTAGATCTTCCAGAAATGAATGTGGTTCTGCCTCACATTTTGATTACAGCCCAAAAAAACCCATTTCAGACTTCTGACCTCCAGAACAGTTAGATAACAAGCATGTATTATTTTAAGCCACTGCTTTTGTGGTAATTTGATGCAGCAGAAATCAGAAACTGCTAGAAGCATTATCAACTGAATCAATTTGGATGGGATATTTCACTTCCCTATATGTTAGTTTCCTATGTTAGTCTCCTCCTTAAACTGGGGGCAATACTTATTCTGTGATTATATGAAATGAGATCTTATATCTAAAGCTCTTAGCAAAATGTGTGGCTCATAGTATGTCCTTCATAAATAGTAGTAATATCACCATCACCATCACTATCAACATTGCTATTAATGCTCACTAGTACATCCACTGTGAAGAGGAAAGAAGAGACAGATAAAGAAAAGGAAAGTAAAACAATAAGTATCTATTTTGGAATTCTGCAAGCATATTTGCTTTTAGCTCTTTTAGAATGTGTCTTCTTAACTCACAGAATGCACTTCATTTCCTTCTGTTTTCTCTCTCTTGCTTTAGGTATTAAGATCTATTTTAAATTTAGTCATTTCAAAGTCTCCTTGGCATCGTGTAAATGTCACACCATTAAATATATATTCAATGAGTGCTCAGGCAGGCTGGCTTCCTTGCCAAGAAGAGTCCCGTGGGTGGACAGGTGGAGGAATGGCTGACACCCAACTGCACACAGACTCTGCTGACCTTACTTAAGAGGACCATGTTTCCTGAGCTGCAAATCAAGATGTGTGGTCTGGCAAACACGTTTTCTCCTGAGTTTTCATCTATTTTTATGAAAAACTTTTCACAGGTATTAAATTAAATCACATGAAATTTAATAAATAATCTTTCCTGCAAAGAATAAACTCTCAAGTGAAAATATAAGGAAAACATAACAGTTTTTATAATATTGGAAATCTGAATTATCTCTGGCAATCTAGAACTCAAGTTTTAGTTAACAACTATGGGGATTTGTTTTGGTTTTGATTTGTTTGGCTCTTAAGGGTACTCTTACTCTGTTCCTCTGAGGTATACTTCCCTCATTCTCACCAACTGACCCTCGCGAGATGCCATTAACCCCAACTACTTGTTAATGAATCAGACACAGACACTGACCCTATCGATCATGATACCCCAGCCCCTGGGTCATAGTTGATTTCACAAATAGGACCAGGACCCATGCAGGGCTAATTTCTTAGCCCTGACGAAGACCATGGCTTTCTCCTTTTGCATTGAATAGCAGATGGTAGAGATGTACGTGGGAACTGATATCTGCCATACTTGTTACTGCAAAAGAAAAACACATCTGCAGGAAGCAAATGAGGCAAAAAATGAGGCCAAAACCAGGCAAGACTGAGAAATAAGAAGGAGAAAAAACCCTAGTGACATTTTCTGAGTCCTCAGATCCAGCAGTGCCTGATAGCACTTACTCCCCATACCATTCTGTCCACAAGCTAATAAATCCTTTCTGAGTAGGATTTCTATCACCTGAATTTGAAAGATCCATGGCTAATCAACAGGATCCTTGAAAAAACTGTTAAAAAGATACTTAGATCCATCCACGTTGCTGCAAAAGGCGTGAGTTTACCTTTTTGATTGCTGAATAATATTCCATTGTGTATATATGCCATATCTTCTTGATCCAGTCATCTATTTTTGGGCATTTTGGTTGCTTCCAGGTTTTACATATTGTAAATAGTGCTGCAATAAACATAGGGATACAGGCGGTCTTTTGAATCAATGTGTCTGTGTCCCTTGGGGAGATCCCTAGGCATGGAATTGCCGGGTTGTATGGTAGCTCCATTTTCAGTGGATTGAGGAACCTCCAGACAGCTTTCCATAGTGGTTGGACCAGTTTTCACTCCCACCAACAGTGCAGAAGAGTTCCTTTTTCACCACATCCTTGCCAACCTTTGTTGTTGCTTGTTTTTTTGATATGTGTCATTCCTACTGTTGTAAGGTGGTATCTCAATGTGGTTTTAATTTGCATTTCTCTGATTATAAGGTTGTTGAACATTTTTTCATAAGCCTGTTGGCCATTTGCATTTCCTATAAGGAATTATGCTCAGTGAAATAAGCCACAGGAAAAAGAAAAATATCAGATGGTTTCACTTGTAGCAGGTATATAGGGTAACCAAATAAGACATCAGTGTAAAAAAATAATAACAGTACAAAACACAACAAAGCAAAAACAGACAATTATAAACCAGAGACATCCTGCAGGGGAGGAGGTGGGAGAGGGATCAGACAGAGGGAGGGAGGAGCACAGGGGACTGAGGTGATGGTGCACGGGTGCATTGGTGAAGGAAACTCTATGGGGACTACACCTGAGCGGGTGGGAGAAGCAAATATTGTTTAAAAATGAAAAATGATGTAAAAAAATTTAAAAATGAATTAAAATTTTTTTAAAAAGATACTTAGGAAAACCATCCCAGAGGTGGACAAAACAGGGATGGGAAGAAAGAGGAGTGAGAAAGCAGGCGGAAAAAGAGTGAGGTGTTAAGTCAGAGCTCCATAGTTTCTCTGCTAGTGCTGCCATTAACCAGCGACCTTGGTAAGGTGTGACCTTGGGTGATAGTGTAACATTTCTGTTTAATGGTCTGCAGAGTGGATGACTATGATATTGCTGTCATACAAAACAAGATGTGCAGTGGGAGGCTCACTGGAGGTAATAGATGTGAGTGCTCTTTGTAAATGTTAAGTGCTTGTAAATGGCACTTATTACACACAAAGCAGCACATTTAAGAAGAATATGTATTGAAACAGAGACTAGAAAGGAAAAGTTAGACTGTAAGTAGCTGAACTCTTGAGAGAGGAATATGGAAATTAGCTAATAGTTGGATCTTCTATAATGCATCTAAAGGGCAAACTTAATACTTAATGTCACTGGTTTGAGTGAAAATATATACATCTATGCAAAAACTAGAAAACCAATATAAGACTGTGTGTAAGAGAAAAGGGGGAGGAGAAGAAAGCCAATCAATATTTGTGAGGGGTCCACAGGACCTCAGGGCCTATATGCCACATAAAATGCAGCATTGCAAGAGTCAGGTATGTGTGTCTCCATTTTGCATTTGAGGAAAATAAGACTCAGAGTTTAATTCAAGTCAGGCTTTACAATTCTGCAACAGAATCACTAGGCTATGTCATTCCCCAGATATTGCATTTGAACTAGATTTTGTGACTTAGATGAGGATATGCTTAGTTTTTCTTTCAAGATTGTGAAAACCAATCATTACTTTCAAGAAAGTCAGTTTATTTGAATCAAACAAAATTTTAGCTATGAATGGCTTTTACTATATTAGATTTAAAAGTCTAGGACTTTCAGTAGTCACAAAAATTTGTTTTTCCTTATTTTGCATGTCAAGAATTATGAAGAAACTGAAATTTTATTCTATATAGAAGTAAATAAGATAGGGCCTCCCCGGTGGCGCAGCGGTTGAGCTCTGGGTTGCGAAGCTGCCCGCAGCCTCTGCAGCGCTGGTTCAATCCCTGGCTGCTCCCCGGCCACTGGAGGAGGGTCCCACATGGTGCGCAGACCTTTCCTGCCGCCCGCTGCTCCCCTCAACAGTGTCCTTAGGTTCTTCTGCCTTCTCTGCTCTCTGCTCTGGCTCTGTTGAATTCTCTCACCCTCCCGCGCTTCTGACTGTACCCAGTGCTTGTATAAATAAATAAATAAATAAACAAATAAACAAATAAATAAATAAATAAATAAATAAATAAAAATAAATCTAAAAAAAAAAAAGAAGTAAATAAGATAGACTGTTACTACTTTATTTATTCTGGCAGAAGACATAAGACTCCTGGCCAAACATGGGGACTTTATTACTCAAGGAAAAGGCAATAGGTAGAACTTTACTTTTGTTTTGTGTGGGGGTTGCTTCCCTATCCCCTGTTCCCAAGTCCAAAGACAGCCTGTAATGAGCACCTACACCCATGGTCACATTATTGAAGAGGAATATGAAAACTGGGGGATTCACTGCTTTTATAGCAAGCCTGTTCTTTGTTAACCACATCCCTCAATTGCCGACTTTCAAACACAACTCCAAGAAATGGCCTAGGGAAAAGTGCCTTGCATATTTGGGCAGACCTAGCCAGGATGCGTAGGAAGGCTCAGGGGCCATAGTGGACTGCCTCCCAGCACAGAGCCCTTCCCTTGACAACACCGAAGTCTTTCTTGCTCCCACCTATTCTCTCCAATAAGAAAGAATTACAGTCACGATTTCATTTTCTGCTCTCTGTTGGAATCATTCCCTGCACATATTGCTTCTAACTGTTTCTCTTTCTAGTGGCAGACATCTCCCACTTTATTCCCAAAGTTCTTAGAAACACTGTCTTCGTGACTCCACCATTCAGTCTGTGTGATACCTTTTTGACATGTGACCTTGGCTAGGTAGGTTGAACTACTAAAGTATTACTGTTCCAGTACTTCTAGTTAGACCAGGCCACCAAGGGTATTATTCCCTTGTGTGAGTTTGAGGATAAAAGGAAGATAGCAGCCACTTTCCCATGTTCTCCCAATTACTAAAACAATTGCCCATCTAAGTGCTACCTTGAAGAGATTTTACAGAAGTAAATTAACCAATCTGTTTACTTGTAGTTCATCAAAAGAGAATTTTTTTCTGGATAGGCCTGACTTAAGCTGAAGCTTTTAAAAAGAGGTTTTAAGCTCTTCCTGAGAAAAGAGCTTGCTTTCCTTTCCCCATAATCTTCCTTCCTGACTGGACCAATGCCTGTGACAACTAGTTTCAACTTATGCCACTGTGTCTCAAGCCTGCTCGTGGTCTTACCTTCCTGACTGCCTGCCCTATAGATGTTGAGCTAACTAAGTTAAGCTAGCAATGACTTTGTGACCTAATCTCTTATAATAAGTACCTGAAAAGTAATAAGAATTAGCATATTAAATATATCATAATAAGTGCATTTATAATTATATGCAATTGATAATAATTTTTGCTATAATACTTATGACCACATATATATTCTACTGGTTTTGCGTCTTTGGACCCTAAATCATATGCCACTCAATGGAAAGGCTCTTTTGATGAGACTGAGACATCCTTCCTGTGAAATTCAATGACTTTCTCAGTCCTTATTTTGCATGACACTTACTAACCATCCATTCTTTAAATTGCTTCTTCCTTGGCTTTGGAAATATTACTCAGCATCTTTTCCTAGTCTTTCTCTCTCACATACTAGTTCCTCTAGCTCCTCCAGCTTTGATCATTTTCCTAAAAGTATTCTTGCCACATATTATATTGCTTTTCTCTCACATAGGTGGTCTTTCCCTCATGGTACTGACTATGTAAAGCCAGTAACTCAATATATACCTATAATTTTTACTATCTTGGGATCTCTGATAGAGCAATTCTTGCCCAGCTCTGTTCATGAAAGATACATCAAAGAGAAGACTAGTCTCAAGGCTGCTTGAATCTTTGCCACTTCGGACACTGGAGAAATTGCCTTTATGACGACAAAGATATTGCCTACCACAACCACCATCATAATTTTTTGATCTTGACACTAACACAGTTTAGGTTCTCATAAACATGATTTCACTTACTCCCTACAACATCCTTATGAGGTAGATATCAAAATTTTCATTTTTCTTATGAAAATTTGGGAAATATGTAATAGGGCACAGTATCCACAGTTGGTAGTTCTTAGTGTTGGGATTTATACCTTTAATCCAAGCTCCAATCAACTGAAAATATTATAATTGCCAGAAGATGTGGACAGGGATGATATAATCAAAGGTCATTTAAATTCATAGGATCTGATCAAGCATGAAAGAGCTGGTAGTAGCCCTTAAGCACTTTTAAAACCACTGCAGCCATGGGTTCTTTGTAGTTGGTATTATCATAGGTTCCCCTTGCCTTTGATTCCTAAAATAGATTTACAAATTCTCTAGATGCCATTTACACCCTTAGTAAATGGGCAGCCAGTAATGGACAACAACCCAGCCTCCAGAATTTTACTATCCCACTAATATAGCTTCACAAGCCCTAAGTCATGACCTTGACACCACTGAATCTAAAGCATACCATGTCTGGCAGATCAATAACCAAAAGATAGGGGATTTAGTGATTATTCCCAGTGCAGCATTATTGCAGAATCATGGTGCTTACAACTCTCTACTGAGTGCAACAGAGAACAACGTAAATTTGATGTCATTGGGGGGAATGTCCTCTTCCCCAAATAAGAGTTGTTGGCAATTATTTTAGTCTTGAATAAGCTTGTATGTTTTTGATATGGTGCTTATTTTATGGGCCAATCACTAGATCCTAATGTGACTGTGAATAAAAATTATGTAGAATATGAAGAACAAATTACAAAGATGTCCATGAAAGCTGAGCAGATTCCAAAGGAATAGGTGCCAGGATAGAATATCTCAGCAGATACAATTACCTACTGACTCTTGGGATTTTATCTTCTGCTTCTCCAAAAATAATTCCTTGATGATATATTTTACATTATACATCTAACCACTTCTTACTGTGATACTTCAATTATTTTGGTTTAAACCTTTATTTCAACTGGTTCTGAACTTATTTCAGCATTTTCAGAAGTTGATTTGACAAGTTCACTGTATCAATTCCCCAGTCAATACATTGACCACTCCCCACCTTTGCTAGTCCAGTGCATGAGAATCCTAAAATGATCTCCAAGGAGCTCAGCTTCCAAGTTAATTGAATAGCTGTTTTCTAGGAGGACATTCTTTTTAGAGTAGAGATTGTGAGAGGGGAATATCTCATATATTACTCTAGCCAGTCTCATTTTTCTAGTTACCTAGCCCCATGCATTCTGTTTACAGAGATGATGACACTAGATATTGGCTGCTGGATTAAGACACCTGCTTGTAAGTCCATTCCTATAATCTACTATGTTCTCTGCATCTGGGTGATGAGACAATAGTGAATACCAAAAACAAAAACCCATTGTCATACCTCCTTCACCACCAAGTAAGGTTTTTAGATGAATGCAATATTTTGTGAGAAACTTTATCAATGCATAATACATTTGTCAGTCCACAAATGGGAATCTGGCAGAAAAGTTGTGAAAGAGGATGGCAAATGTGTTTCTGGAATATGCATCTATTCCTATGAGGAAAAGTCACTGTTCACTTCATGGAATGGTGCTTCATTTGTACTCAGAATTGCCCTCTCTTGTTAGAAGGATAGGCAGTTAGAAGTGGCTCTAGGAAAATCAGCTTTCAGGATGAGAAGTCCATGGTAAGCATTCATTTTTGTCTCTATTTCCATCTCAAATGAGTTCATTGAATAAGCATCAATGTGCCTGAGTAAGGAGGGGACTGATAGTCACCTTTCCCACGTGTATATTGAGAATATTTGCACATCAGTATTGAAAGCCAGGAGCGGTTATTAATTTGCTGCAATAAAGATTCCATAGCCAAAGCCTAAGATTTGATTGCCATAACCATCTGATTAAGTCTGGGGCAATCTACAATTATTCCCTAAGACCCATCTGGCTTTTATACCTGCCAAACAGACTAGTTAAACAGAGCTGTGGTAGAAATAATCATTCCTGAATCTTCCAGGTCTCTGATGGTGGCACTAATCTTTGTAGTTCCTCCAGGGATGCACAATTGCTTGGAGTTTATTCTTTGGGGGCTTCCATTTGGCTCTTCCTGTCAATATAATATTTATTCCACAGTAGGAAACTAATGTGATTATTTTGCCAGTTGAGTATAGCTATTCTTGCTATGTTTTGGGGGAGTGAAAAAAATAACCAGAGGATGAGAAATGGGTAAGTTCTCTTATGCCATGTTTTATGCCAAGGATTACCAGTGTCTTATCCCTACCCCTCTCTTCCCATTGAGGAGGTTATCTATGCTCTCTTCAAATAAGGGTGACCCATCACAGAATCTCATTTGGAGAGGCTGCGTACTGGGGGCACTTCTCCCAATATTAATTACTGTGTAAATCAAGAATCTGGTAAGAAACAAATAGTGTATTTAAGTGGGGATAATTGAAAAGTATAATAAAAGAATGTTATACAAATATTTGGGCTGATTTAACAGAAACTAATAAGGGAGAGAAGTACACAGTGCTAACAACAGCAGGAAATGCTCATTGGAACTCAAGAGAGGTAACAGCTACTGGAATCCAGAAAGAATTGTAACTTTCAGTAATAACTGTAGCCTCTGCCAAACTTTAGCAAGAGAAAGCCTAAGGAATTAATATCCTAAATACGGTATGCTACAGTGTTCTGATAGTATTATTCTTTGCACCAACCTAATGGAAATCCAGAGCATAAAAGAGGCAATTGATGTAGTCCATATAGGTTATTCTCCCAGACCAAGGAACTGGATGGAGGGCAAAGAATATATCTGGAAGGATTAATGGAGACTATCATCTTCACCAAGATATCCACTTTAAGTACTCTAAAATATCACTGTTTCTCCAGGCATTGGAAATCCCCATCATTCTTACTATGCTCTATATTTTCCATAGCATCATCACAATCTATTATATGTAATTTACCTTTATATTAAATTCATGGTGTATTCTCTCTCTTTGGTAGAAAATAAACTGTTCTGGTACAGACTTCTTTATCTGTTTTGTTTCCAAACATCCTCAAATTACCCAAAATGGTGCCTATAACATAGTAAGTTTTCAATAAATGTATGTTGATGGATAAAAATAATGAATTGCAAGTTACTGGAGGAGAGAGAGAGAGAATGAGATCTAAATGTGATGAATTTTTAATCTTCCAGATGTCTTAAGAGAAGTAGGGGGGAAACTGAGGTATAGAAAGAGGAGAGAAAGAATAAGAGATGAGGAATGATTTATATCAGAAAATTGACCAACACTTGAAAAAGGTCCTCAAAAATCCAGTTACATATCCTGAGTCTCCCCCAAACTTTCCTTTGTTCCCAATCTTGCTCAGTGTCTCCTTCTTATTTTCTGTGTAATGCAGCTGTGGAGTGGATTTGAGAATAACTGAGAAAGCCTCCTTCATTTAGACTCTTAAATCTCCTCCATCATTTCTAATACATTTATATCACAGAAACAAAATTGCACCAGTGTGCCTATGCTGTGGGGGGGTTTACATGGAGGGGTGAATTAGCAGTGGTGGAGAAAGCACATTTATGTGTTTACTATGAGGATCCAGAGGAACAAGTTTGAAGATACCAATTGCTCTTGCCTGCCAGACAGTTAGTTTGCTTTATTCGGTGATCACATCACATTTTACCTTGGAGGTTGTTATGGGCTGAATGTATTCCCTAGATTTCATATGGTGAAGCCCAGTACTCCCAGTACCTCAGAATGTTAATACATTTGGAGATAGGGCCTTGAAAGAGATAATTAAGGTTAAAGGAGGTCATAATGATGCAAAGGGACTGATGGCCTTAAAAGATAAAGAAACACTAGAGAGTCCCCCACGTAGAAATAGCCATATGAGGTCACATTAAAAAGGGAGCCATCTGCAAGCCAAATAAAGAGACCACAAGAGAAACCAATCTGCCAACCCCTTGATTTTGGACTTCCAGCCTCCAGAACTGTGAGAAACTGAGCCTCTATTGTTTTAACTCTAAAGTCTATAATATAGCAGCTATAGCTGACTAAGACAGGGTCACCAAATCTTCATTGCTCATGGCACAACTAAATCAACGTATGTCACTTCAAACCAATATTCCCCAAGAAAGTCCTCAGTCTCACCCAGCTAGAACAATTCTCTCTCTTTCTTCAGGGGAATTTTATTTAGAGAGAGGGCTGGCATCACAGACAGAGCAATGGCACTACCCAAACTTGAACATGCTTGAATTCCTCCTTCTGAGTGACTTTCCAATCTTGGGTTAGCCAGCCTTTTCTTTAATTCATTGAGCTACCAACTCCTGCCATGATGTTTTTCTTCTTTTTCCCTTGCTTAAATTAACCAGTCATATTTAATACCAGCAATAATTTTCATGTGATTCTAAAAATGGAAAATGTCCCCCCCAAAATCTATCTTCTTGCCAAGAATTAATTCCACTTAATGTTCTCATTCAAACTCAGTTTCCATAGATAGAGTATGTTTCCAGTGATGGATGCCAGAAGTTCAGGCAATTTGCCAAAAGAATAGAGAAGAGAACGAAAGTGATCTGAACTTCGCCTTCCAGTGATTTATAAAATAAGCCATGAAGGTTATAGGGCAAAGCCACTCAAAACACAGATAGAGTGAGCAGAAAGAGGTAAAACTGGGCTCACTCTGTCAAACCCTGTTGAAAGAAAGAATCCAGAAGCTTTAGAGCACAGTCCTTTCAGACTGTGCTTTTGGAAAGATTTTTAAGTAGGGGTGAGCCAATAAGACTATTTTTAGAAGGATCTTTCTGTTAGCAGGATATATAAGATGGTAGGGAAACTGGGGACAAGACATAATTTGCACCTGAGGTTTACTAGAAGGGAAACTTCTATCTTCTTCTGCAGACATTCTGTGTTTAGTTTCAATTTTTAGCACAAATGTTTTATTTTTATAACTGAACAAATAAGGGGGGGAATTTCACTGTAAAATAACAAGATGACTTAAGTAAAGACACTGCACAAATTTAAAAGTAGGAACTGAAGATAAAATCCTTTTGTGGACATTTCAGTAACGATTGCTATGGAAGTATAAGTAGGACCTCAAACACCGAGATCCATGCTGGGACAGACCAGACCTTTCTCCTGGTAATACCAACTAGTTGTTGACCAGTTCTTTGGTCAGGCTGATATCAAACCTCATAGGTGGTCTTTAGCGAGGGTTGATCATAATGTCATCTAAGATAACACTATAATAAATGTATGTGACTTTTAGTTAGTGTATTTTATATTCTCTGAAAAATCCAAGCAAATAATGTGAGATAAATACTTGCACTGTCCATGAGTATTGCTAATATTCTGGTAGGGAGAGTAGGGAGTAGGCAGGACTGGCTGTCAGAATAAAGCCTAATTTTCTTGGTGTGTTCCACCATCAGGTATGGCTTTACTGGAAGGGTTCTTCCCTTGGTTTAATACTCAGATGTAACCATTATGAAATTCTTAATAAGTAATTCTACCTTTGAACTTGAATCTTGTAAATCAAATTCAATGGGACAATGAAGCATGAACAAAGTTGACAGGAGTTATATTCCTGTCTGCTGGTTCCTGCTTCCCAAGTCTCATTTAATCTTTGAGATGTACCATGAGTATAGACTCCTAAGGAATCATAATGTATGCAGAGTTCAGCAAGGTCCAAAGCAAGTACAGAGTATGAGAGAGTGGGGGTGCTGATTGCACTGACAGTCCATCCTATCTATTCAAACCAGAAATTGCTTTGAACACAAAAAGAAGGCAATAGCATTCTAAGAAACACAAAGGGCCAATTAACTCCATCACATTCCTTTTTAAAAGTATGTTTTTTTTTTAAAGATTTATTTATTCATGCATACAAGAACCAGGGTACAGGCCAGATGCACGGGAGGGTGAGAGGATTCACCAGAGACAGAGTGGGGAACAGAACAGGTAGACTGACAGAAGTACACTGCTGAGGGGAGCAGGGGGCAAGACAGGAGAAGTCTGCCGCACCATGTGGGATTCTCACCAGCCGGCTGGAATCGAACCTGCGCTGCAGAAGCTGCGGAAAACTTCACAGCACTGCACTCAACTGCCTGCACCACCAGGGAAGGCCCTGTAAAAGTATTTTTATTGAACTAACATTGGTTTGTGACATTTATAGGTTTCAGGTGCATAGTGTTATAATTCAACAGATATATAATGATTATTATCAAAAGTCTAGTTTCCATCCACTACCATATAGATGATCTCTATATGTCAAGTTTCTCAAATCTTCTATGCACTCATTGATTTTCCGCTGCTTGCTCTGTCAGTGCTCTGTGAAGTGTTTTAAAATCTCTCACTATATTTGTGGACTTGCTTAACTTTCCACTTAGTCCACTTCACCTGATCTGCCCTTCACTCGTCCCCTCTTGTTATCATCATTTTGTTCTTATAACTTAAGAGTTTACTTTTATTTTGTTTTGTGTGTCTGTTTTGTTTCATTTTCTTCCACATATGAGGAAATCATACACAATATAATTCCTACCCTTTATACTTCCTTGCAGTAGCCAAACTCCTGAGAAAGAGAGCCAAAGAGAGGGAAATATACAGTGTCCCCAGAGTTCTTTTTATTTTCACTTCCTCTTTCCTCATCAGTAAGTCAAAGGTAGAGAGAGCTGATAGGTTGCATATGTGAAGAGTGAAATAGAAACAATTGCAGGGTTATCTTGTGTGTAGCATTTTTACTGTTTAAGGGAGAATGAACTATATCTGCATGTATGAGTTTGGAATGTGAATTGTATGATTTTAGTCATACTGCATAAAAATTAAATGTTCTTACATTTGCATTGTATAACATTATATATATAATTTGTATTATATATAAATATGAATAGTAAGTTGAAAGTAATAATTTAAAATTTTGATTTTTCTTTATTTAGAATTATATATATATTTTTTAACTTTTTTAATTGAAGTACAATTAGGTTCCATTACATAATTTCAGGTCTTTTAAATAAATAAATAAATAAATAAATAACCATGACTAGGAAAGAGCAAAACCATGAGGAAAGAACAAGCTTTCATACATCTAGCAGTACTTTTAGTCTGTTTTTTGAACATGAAGTGCCACATTTTCGTTTTGCGCTGAACTTTGCAAAGTATGTGGTCAGTCCTGCCCAAAATTGCATAAACTGTCAATTCATGTGACTTTGGGACATTTTGATTATAATTTGATGGGAACAGAAGTGGAGGCTGAAAAGTCACATGAATGTCACTGACAGGGGCACAGGGAGAGAGAATTCTAGGTGTCTGGAAGGGAAGTGGTTGTATTAACTAATGTCCTTTAGTGGTGCATTTTGTGCAGCCTGCAAGAAACAATGGGGCAGGATCACTGACTGAGGGGTGTTTAGTATAAAAAGGCAGGCTCTTCCCTTTAAATTGTGTGAATAAGAGCAATTTAATGCTGAGAAATGATGTTAGAGAAAGACTTCTTTCTCATAAGATTGCTGATAACCTCTGTCTATTACTTGAGCTCAATACTGGGATATATTTGTACAGAAAAGCTGATAGCTTCCTCTCAGGAAACTCAGTGTGATAGATCAATTGATTTGTCAAACCCCAGCAGACAGAAACAATTGCCTTGGCTAGACTTAGTGAATGCAGATGGCTGGTTCCTTTACCATTTAATAAAACTTACCCTGACTGTGGATCACTTCCCAGGAGAAAGTCATGGTCTCCCTAGAATGCTCTGCACTCTTTCACCAGGTATTTTAAAAAAGGTCATAAAGTAGCACTGCAAGAACCTGAGAAAGCCATTAATACAAGGTGAGTATGCCTGGGACAATAGTTAAGTTAGTAACATGCCTGCTGGGAGTCATGTTAAAACCTGATCCAGGTTCCACTTGCTGTGTCCAGTCATCTGCCCATTCATATGAAGTACTGGGGAAAGGTAGACAAAGAATGTCCCAAATAAATGCTGATTTTTATATCTGGATTGTCAACTCCCAGGCTTACTCTGATAGACTGAGATGATGGACTGTCAGGAAACATTTGGTCACATAGAGCTGGTAGCTTGGAATCTAAGTCAGCTCAAGCTTGAGCCCATGTTTCTTGTGTTTTCTTCCTGTATCCTCTCTGACATCACTGATATCACTGCTTTTTTTTATTTTCAGTTTTATACTTAATTGACATATGACATTGTATATATGTTAAAGGGGTACAGCATAATGACCTGACATATATTGTGAAGCGATTAACACAGTAAGTTTGGTTAACATTCATCATTTCAAAAAGATACAAAAAGAAAAGAAAAAATGTTTTTTTCTTTGTAATGAGAACTCTTATGGCTTTCTTTCTTAATTCTCAAATATACCACACAATGTATTTGATAGTCCAATCATCTCTAGTTCCGTACTATCCATAACCTTGCCTTTTCTCAAATACTCTGACAACTCCAACTGGCTTGATGTTTCCTGCTTCATCATAGCATTTCCCCCATACTGCCCTCTTTGTTTAATGTCTTCCCTACTTCATTGTGTGATATCATTAAACCAATGTTGTCTTCTTCTTGGCCACACATGTGAGACTACATTTCCCATACTCCCTTGCTGGTACTTAAAATCTTGTGACTAGGTTCTAGCCAATGGAATGTGAGCAGAAGTAACATACTCCACTTCCAGGCCTGATCCAGAAGAATGTCCCAGTAAGATCCTGCAAGCTCTTTTCCCTCTACAGACTAATCCAGAAAGCCACAGTACCACAGAGTTCAGTGATGAAGATGGTTGGGTCACAAGAAAGATGCAATCCAGATCATTTAATCTGCACTTGGAAGAGAGCTACTTGGTGATCAGCAAGCACATCTGTTTAAGAAAATGAGAAGTGAACTTTTTATAATGTTTAGGGGTTATCCGTTCCTGTAGCCTGGGTTACAACTACAACTGACTTCTAATAATATTCTCCCTCCTTCTGGATATTATGTCATACTTGGAACACACGTGTAAATAGTTCAAATGTCCTCCAGTCAGCTGCAGCCTACTTCATCCTCGATATTTAAAGGCTGATATTTCTTCTTACTTCAGGGAAATCCTGAGCTCATCTCCTTCCACTTCCATCCCTACCAACATTTCCTGAGTTTTCTGAGAGACTTACATTTCTCCTGGTCACATCTTGCTCTGATATCACATGAGTCAGAGAGATCAGGTTAGGTTTCATCATCATTTGCATTTCTTAGAGCACCATTGCTTCCTTTCTGTTTTTAAAGCAAGTTCTAGTTTAAACAGAAAGTGTGGCCACTTGGGGTTCTCATTACTTCATTTATTCAATTGTAGGTATAACTTGCTTTCCTTGTATTCACTTCGAATAGGGCTGAACTCTCACATATTAAGATCCACAAATTCTATGCAAATGCAGTATTATCAACTTTTTATATGAATGGGGAGACAGGGAATGGCAGGTGTGCACTATAAATACCTCCTGTGCTTGAGCGCATGCTTCATTGTCCCTTTAGGCTTCACTTACAAAACAGAGGTTCAAAGATAAAATTACTTTAAGGGCATGAGCAGAGTATTTGATCTCTGTTGGGCTCTCTGCACTTGGGGATTTGCAATTGCATAGACCACAGGCTCATGAGTTACCTGAGAAAGAACGCTTCTTCTAACCCCACATCTTACCATTTGGAAGAGCTGGTAAGTGGACTCTGGGGCAGGCAGAAGGACAAATCACAGAGAGATTGAGGAAGCTGACAAAGACTGCATGATATAAAACCCTCTTTTGACTTTTTTTTTTGTGTGTGTGGGACCCTCACCAGCGGCCGGGGAACGAACTGGTGCTGCAGAGCTCATCTCCTTCCACTTCCATCCCTACCAACATTTCCTGAGTTTTAAACTGGGCCTCGCAGCCCAGCGCTCAACCGCTGCACCACCAGGGGAGGCCCTTGACTTTCTATTGAAATCATTGGTGACAATGTTCATGAGGTGGATTTTTGCTTTAGGGACTGTAATTAAGAGCTGAGTTATGCTTCAGGCCCTGTGTGGGACAAAAATAAAGCCATAATATGGAACACTGGCATACAGGTTACATCTTCAGATTAGCACATAGCAAACGACCCTAATTGAGTAATTGATGCCTGTTCTGTAACATCCTTTGCTCACCTCACCTCTAGGAATTTTCTCTGGCATGGATTCTCTCAAGTACTGACTCCCAAGCCTCCCTGGATCTTCACCCACCTGCCTCCTCTCCTCTATTCTGGAATTCAGACTCTTTCTGCCTTCCTTATTCATTCCCTCTAGGGTAGCCTTTGGAAATGCAAAATAGTCCTACTTTATTTGCAGAGCAATTTATTTCTTCTTTGAATCACCTCTGATTGACCCTATCTTGATAAGCCAAATTGTCCTGCAAAGGTGATTTACCTAGTGAAACAAAAAGGAGACAACAAACAAAACAGTACTTTATTTCCTTAGTACTTTATTTCCTTAGGCAGCATTTTTTTCTTGTATATTGTCATTACAGACCTCCTTGACATGACTTTAAAGCTCTCAGCAGTATGTTTCAGTCAGTCTGCCTGTTCTGAACCCCACTCTGTCTCTGGTGAATCCTCTCACGCCCTCTACCTCCCCCCTCCACCTCTGGCTTGCACTCCAGCTCTTGTATGCATAAATAAATAAATCTTAAAAAAAAAAAAAAAAAGCTCCTCTTACTTGAATCCCTAGGTGGATCTGGTTGCCTAGAAAATCATGTGCATATCATATTATACATATGTATATACATACACGTACATGTATACGTGTTGTCAAAATCAACAACGCCAGACACTTGTTAAAGTGGTTAAAACAGATTTTATTTAATAACTTGATAGTAGGGCCTCCCTGGTGGTGAAGGGGTTAAGTCACAGCACTATGAAGCTATCTGCAGCCACCCAGGCTGGCCTGGGAGCTGACCCACATGGCACAGCAGACCTCTCCTGTCTAGCCTGCTGCTCCCCTCGGCAGTGTATTTCAGTAAATCCTCCTGTTCTGTTCCCCACTCTGTCTTTGGTCTGGTGAATCCTCTCACACTCACACCATTGGCCTGTACTCCAGCTCTTGTATGCATAAATAAATAAATCTTAAAAAACAATGACTTAATAGCAGAAGAAAGAACTGAGATCCATTTCCACTTGCAGAAATGACTTGGCATTTTAAAAGAGTAGTTATTGAAACTGTTGTAGAGAAACCCCGATACAAAACGGGGTGCCTGACTGTGGGTCCTAACCCACGCACTTAAAAGAACTTATCAATGCTCTACTGCAGGCACACGCAAAAGGTTAATAAAAAGTTTATTTACAAGGAAAGGGGAAATGAGGAAATGTACAGCTCAGGGGGAAGAGTGGGAGACAAAGTTTTAAATGAGTCCTACCCGATCCGCCGTTCAGGAATCCCAAAATGGCGCTCTGAGAGCTGGCTGCAAGCCAGGAGCTGTGTAGCCAGGAGGAGAGCCAAGCGACAGCGAGCCAGCCCAAGGCCCACGTGTTTGGTTTTTATATCCAACCTGGCTGCCCAACTCCACCCTCAGGTCCCAGCCACTCTCCCTTTGGTGTTGAGGGGATTTGTCTTTCCCAATGTCTTGATGGCTTTAGTCTGGAGTGGGGGGGGAGGTGTCCACAAAGCCTGTATGGGATTAGCTCAGGACATCATTTCCCCCTAACAAAAGGTTCAGAGTGGTAAAGAAAAGGAGAACCAGGCTAAATTTCTCAAAGGAAGGGAAAATTTATTGTACCCTGGGCGGACCTCACGGACCCAAGGTGGGGGTCCATGAAGCTGCTCCTGTTGTGAGGAGAGATGTCCCTTTTATAGGGAGAGGAGAGGTCAGGCAGGAAAACTGGGCCGGCAGGGGGGAAAGAGGTTGAAGCGGAACAAAGTTGTTTTGGGTGGAGGCAAGTTGTTTTCTCCTGTTTATGGCTGCAGTTTAGGCTTGGTGGTATCAGTGGTCCTGGTGTCAGGGTCATCTTGTCTTTTTCAATGTGGGCTTCCTTATTCCTGGCCCCTGCATGGACCTTTCAGTTAGGGATTAGGGCAGGGAAAACCAGGTACTCAGTAGAGTCAGAGAATGGGAAATTACCAAGGGCTGGTCAATGTAAATGTGATTAGGACAACTATGTCTGCTAGCCGGTAATTATCCAAGTTGGGATTAGATTTTATCCTCCACAGAGACAGGGAGGTAGAGAGTCAGTTCTTCCTGATGATTACATTTCAAGGGCATGACTTTCAGATGCTTAGGAAAGACCCCTCTGTGTTGTAGGAGATATAAATTCACAGTTATAAGCCCATTATAGTAAATTGTTGGGAAAGGCAGTCACAGATCAGCCAACTTAGGCCACATAAGAATGGGCCTTGGGCTAAAACACTTCTTATAAGATAAAGACCAGGAAAATGAATAACTATAAGAAAGTGAAAATCAAAATCAACAAAAAAGTATGAACCAGAGACACTCTATGGGGGGTGGGGGGCGGAGAGGGGAGGGATTGGGGTCAAAATAAGGGGGTTGCAATTGTATGGGGAATATAAAAATAAAATTTATTAAAAAAAATGATAAGGAGCCCACACAGTCTGCCATCTTGCAAAGGTCCATCTTCCCTATTTTAGGCTCAATGTGTGCTCCTTTGTTTTCTTTAAGTGTATGCATGAGTAATTGGCCCTGAGGCACACCCAACTTTCAGTATTCCAAACTCTAGGGTGAGGGGTTGAATTCCTTCTGTGGCAGCACTAGGAGAATAGACAAGTCAATTTCCCTGTGTCAGCTCCTGAGGACAACCACTGACCAAGCAAAATCAATACACACTATAGTGGAACTGATTTTACTGTCTCTTCTCTATATGAGTACAGAGTTATTTCACTCAGTGCTTACTGAGTTGTATTTTCCTTGGCAGCTCCAATACCAAGATGCAGTGGGCAAAAGTACTTGGACTTCTACTCGTGGTAACTGGTTTGGGATGATGTGATTTTTGATCCTTATGTAGTTGAGGTCCTGCCCTGATATTAATAACTAGTGCACATAAATGCCCTAAAAAATCAGGGTCAAGTGACTGTTGTGGGGTGTTGGTAAGAAAAAGCAATAAATTCTGAAAGCACTGAGCTCACTTGATAGGCATTTAGGGGAGGATTGCCTTATGATGCTAGAAGTCCCGCTGGAGTTTGGTCATCTCTTAGTGTAATATAAGTTAGGACCATAATTACATGTCAAGAGTGTAGTTCTACAATTCTCTTTCATATGATTTCTCTAAATATATATACATATTTATACCCATACATACAACCATAAATTAGATGTACATATTTACATATAAAATCTTTTCAGTGAAATTTCAAAGAACTTAAAATCAGAGGCCTGACACAACTCTGCCTGGTGGAAAACCAGTTTTATAAGCCATGCTCTAAGATCCAAAAGATTAATAACCAAAAATAAAAAAATTCAGATATAGTGTAAAATAGTGTCTCCCTAAAGAACTTCTATGAGTCTCCCATCTTACAGTTGTGAACCATGTAATTCCTCCCATTTCTTGTTCTTCACTGAGCTGCCAGAAATTCAGGTTTAAGTGAGATGGTTAATCAAAACAAATACACTAGCCCTGATGATTAATCAGTGTTCCTTTTTTTCTCCTAGTGACATTGATTCCTATAATTGTGTTGTTTACATGCCCACGGAATGAGGATGGATGGTAAGGCAGGAAAGTAAACTTATCAACAAATATCTGGCTCATGCTGAGGTTTTGCTCAAACATTATTCTGAATACCATGTAAAATGGATATAGAGTGTTAGAAGTTAATTCATGAAGAATTCTTTTTTTTTTTAAAGATTTATTTATTTATACAAGCATGGGGTACAGTCAGAAGCGCAGGAGGGTGAGAGAATTCACCAGAGCCAGAGCAGGGACAGAGCAGGAGGCAGACTGACGAAATACACTGCTGAGGGGAGCAGCGGGCGGCAGGAGAGGTCTGCGCACCATGTGGGACCCTTGCCTGGTGGCCAGGGATCAAGCCTGTGCTGCAAAGGCTGAGGGGTAGCTTCACAACCCAGCGCTCAACCGCTGCATCACCAGGGAGGCTGTCGTGAAGAATTCTTAGTGGGAATCTTGAATGAGCATGGACTCTGCTCAAGATATAGCTATCAAGGCATAGTCCAGTGGGAAAGAGACATGGCTTAGTTTTCTTTTGATGTATAACAAATTACCACAATTTGATGGCTTAAAATATCATGCATTTATTGTCTCACAGTTTGGGTGGAGTCCAAGCACATCCTACCTGGGTCTTCTGCTTATGGAGTTCCAGGACCACAATCAAGGTATCAGTTTGGATACCTAAAGTTTCTGGGGAACATCCCCTTCCAAGTTTACTCAGATTGTTGTTGGTGTTCATTACCTTGTAGCTATAGGGCTTAGGAGAGAGAGTCCAGCTTCTAGCTTTTTCTAGACTGTCAGTTAGATGTTAACCCATAGTTTTTGCCCCATGAAACCCCAATTTGGGCATTTTCTTCAACAAACCAGCAATGAGCAGTGATATCTAATATGACAATACCTTGAGTGACCACAGGAGTGACATCACATCACCTTTACCAGATTCCATTGGTTAGAAACAAGTCATAGTTTAAACCCATGCTCTAGGGGAGAGGTTGCCCAAGGATTATGGAGAACAAATTAGAATCTGTTGCCACAAGAGATTATACTACTACAATCACAATTTCTGACTTGAAATGGCTTACAGAAAGATACATATATATATATATATAATTATACATTGAATAAAAACGGCATAATCCATAGCAACAGTAATGACATCAGCTTAAAACATCATGAAAGGTTTTAGAGGGCTGCCACCTGGTCTGGCATTTGTAGAAAGGAAAAAATCTGTGGGAACTTAGACTGGGACAAGATTGGAGTGTTAAATGCCAGAATTGTCAAATTGATTACCTAGGACTGTGCTTTTCCACATATAGGGCAGGGAGCATTGTACCAGGACTTGATATTCAAACCATGTAAGCACAGCCCTTCATGGAGCATTGATTTTACCATTCTACTTTTCTCAGAAGAAAACACATTATTTTTCATATTAGAGTAAGTGTCATGGAATAAAATGCAATATCAAAATTTGTTTCTTTTAAGTTAAAATATGAGACTCCAAATAATTCTCCTGATATTGGTGGAGGTTTCTTTTCAGAAGGAGCATTTCCACATGGCTTCTAGTCAGAACAGCCATCAGATACAGGGTTTCAAGGTAAGTGAAATGAAAGAGACATGCCCATGGTAGATAGAGGACAAATGGCCTCTCAACAAACTGTGGGATCAAGGAAGGCTTCAAAAGAGTCCCTAGAATAGGCCAGGCAGTCTCTTACTGAGACAAGGGAAAACCACCAATTTGTTACTGAAACAGCTGATGAATCCCATGTCTGGCCACAGCATAATTGCGCATGACTGTGGTAAATGACACGAAAAGAACATCCGCTGAGACCACAAGCAAGGGAAGTCTCAGGCCCCCACTAGAACCCAACCCCTTTTGATTATACAAATGGCTTGTAGTGTCCTTATCATGACTTCCACTGGGGGCACCAGTGGGTTTATGATATATTCAGTGTATATTCCAGGTATATGACAAATTTTCATGAGAACACGAGTCACAAAACGAGAATTCATTGGGCAGTATGACAAGTGGATCTCACCAAAAAAAAAAGGTAAGAAAAATTAATGAGGAAAACATGTTAGAGAAAAAGTTGTAGACAACTGAGACACTCACCCTTGTAATCACCAGCTAGGTCCCAGATGAGGAGCCTCTTATCTTTGAAGCAGTTTCCCTGGAGCTCTGTCTCTTGCTCTTTCACCTTCAATAAATTATAGTTTTCCCACTAACAGTGACTGAAGTTCTCATTGCATTCTTCAGTGGGACACTCAAGAACCCACTTGTGTGTGCCAGTAATATTTCCAGTATGAAAAGAAGAAACATATTTAAGCCTGATAACAGAAATGCTTAGGGACAAACAGAGAAGGCCTGTGGGGACTTCTGTTCCCCATGGTTAAGGCCACTTCACCAGGGTGTTACAACTGAGGAGAAAAACATTCTACTCTTTTTGAACTTTCCCTATGTTTCAAAGAGGTGAACATCTGAAAATTTAGGCTAGAGGTTGGCAAACTATGATACTGTGATATTGTGATATGTAAGAAATACATATTTGTGGGGCATCCCTAGTGGCACAGGCAGTTGAGCGCCTCACTGTGAAGCTGTCCGTAGCCTCTACAGTGTGGATTGGATCCCAGCCAGCTGGGGAAAAACCCACATGGCGCAGCAGACCTCTCCTGTCTCGCCCGCTGCTCCCCTCAGCAGTGTATTTCGTCAGTCTGCCTGTTCTGTTCCCTTCTCTGTCTCTAGTGAATCTTCTCACCCTCCTGCACATCTGGCCTGTACCCTGGTTCTTGTATAAATAAATCTTAAAAAAAAAATACATATTTGTGCATTCAGATGACTAAAATATTTCTCATAAGTCTTTGGTCTTCACCCATAACTCCTGGTTCACGATTCCCAAAACTCTTGGAATTTCCAAAGTGTTGAGAATAATAAAGTTGTTTTGTTTTGTGAACTAAGTGACATTTGGAAGCACTTAAAGATGGGAGTTGGTTGCTTGGTTAACCAACGATGTGATTAGAGGGTTGAAACTTCTAATCCCGACCCCAGACCAGGGAGGAAAGAGGGAATGGAAAGTGAGTTCAGTGCCAATGGTCAAGAATTTAATTCATTATGCCTGACTAATGAAATCTCAAAATAATAGTAATAATAATAATAAATAATAATAACAAAAGGAGGGATTCAGAGAACATCCAGGTTGGTGACGTGAAGATTTGAGGAGAACGGCATGCATAGAAAAAGCACGGAAGTGCCACACTCTTGCACATACCCTGCCCTATGGTTCTCTTTATGTAGCTATTGACTCATATCAGATAGTACCCTTTGCAAAGGATATCTTGCAATTAAACAGTTTCCTGAGCTCTGTGAGTCACAAATTCATTGAAGCTGAGGGCCCTGGGAACCCCTGATACATAACCAGAGGTTAGAAGCACAGGTAAAATTCTGGATTTTCATTTGGCACCTAAAGTCTAAAGGAAGAAGTCATGGGCACTTTCAATTTGTAGCTGGTTTGGTCAGAAGCATAGGTAACAGCCTGAGCTTGAAGCTAGCATCTGAAATGGAGGATGGTCTTAGGATACTGAGCCCTTCACCTGTAGAATCAGATAGTATCAGACCAACACTTGCTGGGTCCAAGAATTACTTGTTGGTGTAAGGAATTGGAATTGGGCATAGGAACCCTATTCATACCTAAAGATCAAATCCAGCCTGTTGCTTTTTTTTTTTTATAACCCACAAGCTGAGAATGCTGTTTGCATTTTACAAGTATAAAAAGAAGAGTAAGCTGTTTTTACAGAGGAAAATCAAATGAAATTCAGATTTGAGATCTATAAATTAAGTTTATTCAAAATACATCTTTCTTTCTTGCTGAGGTATTACCTATGGCTGTTTTCATTGTACAATGGCAGAATTAAGTAATTGCAAAAAAGAGAACAATTGTCTACAAGTCTAAACTCTTTTCTATCTGGCCCTTTTCAGAAAAAAAAAAAAGTTTGCCTAGCTTAAACCCTTCACTTGAATACTGACCTTCTCCCACTTGAATCCATACCTTCAGCTCTGTTTTTTCCTGCAGTGATGCCTTATAGTTTTTTTTTTTCCTGCAGTGATGTATTTTCCACACCACTCACCAGAGGATGAAGGAATAGATAGGTTCTTTAATTGAATAAGGTAGTGTGTGTGCTAATGTTGGTATGAAAATGCACCCCAAAATTCATATTAATATTTGAACAACTAACTAATAAATTTAAATTTTAAAATTGAGTAAACTAGGGGCCTCCCTGGTGGCGCAAGGGGTTAAGCACTGCACTATGAAGCAATCTGCAGCCTCTACAGCATGAGTTCAATCCCCGGCCAGCCAGGGAAACACCCACATGGTGAAACAGACCTCTCCTGTCTCTCCCATTTCCCCCCTCAGCAGTGTATTTCAGTCAGTCTGCCTGTTCTGTTCCCCATTCTGTCTCTGGTGAATCCTCTCACCCACCCCACCCCCACCTCAGGCCTGTACCCCAGCTCTCATATGCATATATAAATAAATCTTTAAAAAATTAAATAAACAAATAAAATTGAGTAAACTAAATCCTTGGTTTAAAAATATAGAAAAAATAATTTTGTTCTGAAAAATTTTCAGCTTATTTAATGTGCTTTGTGGCCATATAATTTGGGAATATAAATTTCAGAATTTCTCAAACTTATTTCACACTTAACAGTTTTTAAAGAAATTTCTAATATTTTCTCAAAATGTATCAAACAACACAGTTTTGTGATGCTCCTCTATACCTTCATGTCAAGAAATTATCTTCTAATTTGGGGCAAATAAATTCCTTTTCATAGTGAAACCCTTTGATCATTCACTCCCTCCTTTGGTCATAGGAATTTCCAATGGCATTAGCTCATGCCTCCTTCCCTCATTGTGGGGCATGCATACTCCTCCATCTGTGATCTCATGCCCCCACCCACCCACCCATATGCCTATGTATACACATTTCCATCTCAAATATATAGGAAGGCAGGAAATTTCAAGCAGCAAGTTATAACCCAGCAGTGGGTCATGAAATCGATTTAGAGGGTCAGTGACCAGCATTTAAAAAAATAATAAAATAGAATATGAAATATCAGAGTGCATATGAATAGCAATTGGTGAAATTTTGTATGGGTTCTGGGTCGTGACATAAAATATATTTCTTAGTTTGGGTCACAGCAAAGAAAGCCACTGTACTTTCAAATAAAATAAAAGAATATAACTAAGACTTGTGCTAATATTTGATTAGCAAAATTTGTATCTGTCCTAATATTCTTTTCATGTGTTTTTACCCCAGGGTATTCATTTTCAATTGCAAACATAAGGACCCAACGACCAATGTCTTTTGATTAACCTCTGTATCTTTCACTGACTATGAGACTCACTTCCTTACAGAAGACGCATAAATATTTGATTTTGATAATGAAATAGAATTAAAAGCTATGAGAGTAATCTCTCCAGTTTCTAATGTCACTGTCAGAGGATGAGAAGTAGTGGCATTGTGGTATGCCATAATGCCATATCCACATTTGTTGATCTTCCAGTGCCTTTTCTGCCTACAATGTAAGAGGACCCAAGGGAAAGTATGTCTTTCTTCAGCAGAACACACACACACACACACACACACACCCCACTTCCTTCATTTCCACTCTCAGCTCTGCCTCCCCCTGTTGGACCCCTTCAGGTATATATCCAAAGATTAGGAAACCATCAACATAAAAACCTATATATTCCACCATATTTACAGCAGCATCATTTTTAATAACTAATGTGTGGAAGCAACTTAAATGCCCATCAATGAATAATTGAATCAGTAAGATACAGTATATCCACAACATGAAATATTACATATCCATAAGAAAGGATGACAAGCTTTTAACAAAATGGAGGGAGTTTGAGAGAATTATGTGTAACAAAGTAAGTCAGAACAATAAAAACAAATACTGGGTGTTTACATAGTGGACAATTTGATAGCAAAAAGCTCTATCAAAAACCAGTGGAGTTTAGTAAACATCCTGAGAGCTTTAAGGAAAGAAAGGGACAGGGGATTAAAAAAAAAAAAAATTTACCAAAAAAAAAAGAATAACCACTCACTCCCAGAAAATGTTCCATAGGACTGCAGAGGCAGAATATAAAATTATATTCAATTCATAATGCTTATAATTTTAAAAATTTAACATATGATGGGGTGGGGGGCGGGAAGAAGTGGATTGACGTAGTTCTCAACAGAATTTATGGGTTGGCTTAAAGCTGAACAACAAAGATTATTTGAGGTAGATGAGAATATGCAGATAAAAAGCTCAGCAGAAGTTTTCCATCTAAGCACATAGAAGTAATGACCCAGAGGAGATGACTATACACTAAGAGGTAGAAGATACATTTTTAAGAAAGTTCAGATAGTAAGGGAAGGGGAAGAAGGGAGAAGAGAATATGAATTACTGCATGGATACAATATTTATCTATGTGAAAGACCATATTTCTCCTTCCCCCACTCCAACCCTTCTCTAGCACCCAAGACCATGTTTGCTACCTAGACTGTCTCCTGAGATTTATAGTCAGGTTATTCTACAGGCAACAGGGGAAGATTTAAATGTTTGTGGAGCTCTATTGTCCAGTACACAAGTCCAGTACAGCTAGTAGTTGGTGATTAACGACTTGTAGAATTAGCCCAAATGTGGATTTTATAATAGCTGTTGATGTTGGGAACTACAGGATGAAGGAATAGCTTTCATTCTGAAAGCTTTCATTCTGAATTTTCTGCAAGCCCCTCCCTCGTATAATGTCTTTGCCATCCATCCCACACTCACTCACCCAATGACCCTTTGGTTTTCCAGAGTTAGTACATAGTTTCTTTCACCCACTATCATCCAACAGGATGGCCTGCAGCTCTAGAAATTTGCCTGTGTGACTTGAAACCATGCCACTGTGGATCAGAGCACTGTCTTCTCTAGACATTGTTTAATTCACCTGAAACTAGTTGTTCACAATGAGCTGCTTTAACTGAGTCAAAAAAGTTGCTGGAAAATAAAAAGGTGAAAAAGCCACTAGTAGGCAATCTGTGCAGAATGATAGGAACACTTACCTAAGTCAGGAAGTTCACATAAACCTAAGTTGAAAAATTATGAATAATGATTTATGATTTTTGACTATCATGCCAAAGCTATTTTACTATTGATCAAGTTAGGTAATATAAAGAAAATACACTTAAAATTAAATGTTACAATTACAAGACTATACATACATCACAACTAATTGAACAGATGTTCTGCTCTGTCCGTTTTGCTGTCTGCAATCATATTTACATTATGAAGGCAGAAAAATAAAAACACCCATTAAAATGATACAAAGTACTTTAAATTTCTTATTTTGAAATTTTAATGGATCTCTACACTAAATCAATTAAAATACCAAACATAGGAGGACTTGCACTTTTGACTTTGATGGAGTAGGTGGTGTAAACAAACCTCCCATTGAAAATAATCCTAAGAACTGCATAAAACAGCAACAATGACCATTCCAGGCCATCAGAGAGAAACCAACAAGGCTATGTTTCCTTGACATAGCAAAGGTCCCAAAACCAAAGCACTATAGAAAAGAGAATTGAGAAAAGAGAAATACATAAACATAAATTGGACAGACTGTGCAAATGCACCTCTGAAACATTTCCTGCCCTTTCATTGTGCTTTCACAGGGTGAAATCATGAGAAATACAGAAGAAAACAATTTTCAGAGAGTAAATTTTAAGTAGAAATTTTAATTTCTTAAAATACTAAAGAGAAAAAAATGAGTTCAGGACATGCAAAGACCAGGGGGTCCTCATAAATCTAATGCCAGTGGGTCAATGTTTCTACTTATGGTTATGCTTAGAGCATATTCACAAAGACACATGCATAGGTAGTCTATTGGAAAGAGAACCTGCTAGCCATGCAGAAATTAGTTCTATTCTTTAGGAAACTACACATTTATCTCAAAGTACACACATTTACAGGCCATGGGGACAAAGTGAAGTTCAACAGCAGAATGTATTCAATTTATCTGTATTTGGGCAATAAAAAAAACTGGATTTCATTTTCCTTCATAAACAATGTAAACATTCAAACATGGCATGGATGTTCAGATATTGGCTATAAGTCAATTTCCACCTTTCAGTGACCAACCAAAACTCTCAGCAGTGGTCAAAGTATAAATCAAAGCTTAAACATCAAATCCAAAAATAGCTGAGAGCACTTTCTTCCCATGCACCTATGCCCCTGCAATTATGGTGCTTATCCATTTTCTCTTGGGTTATGTTCCTCTACTGTTACTTCCAAACTCCTCTCCATAATATTTCATAAAACTTCCCACTTTGTTTTGAAGTTCTCCTCACTCTCAAATATGTGAGATGAACTAAGTTAAATTGAATCCTTTCATTTGAGTCATAGAATATTAATACTGTAAATGGATCCTGACAATTTTTAGTCCACTGATTCCCAGTCTCCTGAATTAGCTAAAAGCACCAATTCCTGGACCATATGCAAATCAAGTCAAGAGGAGAGGTATGAACGTTATCCAACACATCAACAAAAAGAAATATAAAAACCATATGATAATATCAATAGATGCTGAGAAAGCTTTCGACAAAGTGCAACACCCATTCATGATAAAAGCCCTTGAAATTCTTGGGATACAAGGAACATACCTCAACATCATAAAGGCCATCTATGACAAGCCAACAGCCAGTATCATTCTCAATGGTGAAAAGCTGAAAGCAATTCCATTAAGATCTGGAACAAGACAAGGATGTCCACTCTCACCATTGCTTTTCAATATAATACTGGAAGTCCTAGCCAGGGCAATAAGACAAGAGAAAGACATCCAAGGAATCCAAATAGGAAAAGAAGAAGTCAAACTATCACTATTTGCAGACGATATGATATTATACATAGAGAACCCCAAAAACTCCACAGAAAAGCTAATTCAACTCATCAATCAGTTCAGTAAAGTGGCAGGATACAAAATCAACATGCAAAAGTCAGTAGCCTTCCTATACACAAACAATAAATCTGAAGAAGAAGAAATCAAAAAGACCATCCCTTTTGTTATTGAAACAAAAAAAATCAAATATTTGGGAATAAATCTAACAAAAGAGGTAAAGGACCTATACAAAGAAAACTATAAAACACTGTTAAAAGAAATAGAAGAAGACACAAAGAAATGGAGAGACATCCCCTGCTCATGGATTGGAAGAATAAACATTATTAAAATGGCCATCCTTCCAAAAGCAATATACAGATTCAATGCTATTCCAATCAAAATTTCAATGTCATTCTTCAAAGAAATAGAACAATTATTGATGAAATTCATATGGAATCACAAAAAACCCCGAATAGCCAAAGCTCTCCTGAAAAAAAAAGAAGGGAATGGAGGCATCAGACTCCCAGACTTCAAACTCTACTACAAAGCCATAATCATCAAAACTGCATGGTATTGGAACAAGAACAGACATACAGACCAATGGAATCGAATAGAAAATCCAGAAATAAACCCACAGATTTATGGTCAACTAATCTTTGACAAAGGAGCAAAGAATATGCATTGGAGCAAAGAAAGTTTGTTCAATAAATGGTGCTGGGAAAACTGGGTCGCTACATGCAAAAGAATGAAGCTTGACCACCACCTCACACCATACACAAAAATCAACTCAAAATGGATTAAAGAACTAGACATAAGACCTGAAACCATAAAATATATAGAAGGAAATATAGGCGAAACACTACGTGATTTGCACATCAAAGACATCTTTACAGACACATCACCCAAAGCAGTGATAGTGAAGGCAAAGATCAACAGTTGGGACTACATCAAATTAAAGAGCTTTTGCACAGCAAAAGAGACAATAACAAAAACAAAGAGAAACCCCACCAACTGGGAGAACATTTTTGCACCCAACACTAATGATAAAGGACTGATCACAAAAATCTGCAAAGAGCTGATGAGACTCAACAACAACAAAGAAAATAATCCAGTCAAAAAATGGGCAGAAGAGCTTAAAAGAAACTTCTCTGAAGAGGAAATGCAAATGGCCAACAGGCATATGAAAAAATGTTCAACATCACTTGTCATCAGGGAAATGCAAATCAAAACTACCATGAGATACCATCTTACACCAGTGAGAATGGCACATATTAAAAAAACTAGCAACAACAAATGTTGGCGAGGGTGTGGAGAAAAAGGAACTCTTCTGCACTGTTGGTGGGAGTGCAAACTGGTCCAACCACTGTGGAAAGCTGTGTGGAGATTTCTGGACCTACTAAACATAGAGCTTCCATATGACCCAGCAATTCCACTCCTAGGTATTTACCCAAAGGACACAGAAACATCAATTCCAAAGAACACCTGCACCCCTATGTTTATAGCAGCACTGTTTACAATAGCTAAGCTTTGGAAACAACCCAAATGCCCAAAAATAGATGACTGGATCAAGAAGATGTGGTACATATATACCATGGAATATTACTCAGCATTCAAAAAAGATAAACACATGCAATTTGCTGCAACATGGATGGTGCTGGAAGGGATCATGCTCAGCGAAATAAGCCAAAAAGAAAAAGAAAAATACCGGATGGTCTCACTCATAGCAGGAATCTAGAAAACTTAAATAAGGGACCAGGAAAATGAATAACTATAAGAAAGTGAAAATCAAAATCAACAAAAAACTATGAACCAGAGACACTTTTAGGGGGGCGGGGGCGGGAGGGGAGGGATTGGGGTCAGAATGGGGGGCTGCAATTGTATGGGGAATATAACAATAAAATTTATAAAAAAAAAAAAAAAGAGGAGAGGTATGGTATACATACATTTAACAAGTGCTGCCAGTTGATTTTTATGCTTGGTTAAGTTGGGGACAGTCATCTAGTACAACAATCCCCAAAGAACTAGAGCTTGAGAGGCAACATGAATATAACCTGAGGTGCTTTACACTGAAAGTCTAGGTTTGGGAATCACCACAGCTACGAAGGTGTTTGCCCAGAGTCCAGCTCACCTCTCCCAAAATGCCAGCCTCCCTCCAGATGTCTTCCAGCCTGCTGTTGTCTATTGCCAGAGAGTATACTCTCAAACTTTTTTCCTGCCCCAAAACACAACTTGAATATTATTCCAAACCTTTCATCTCATGCTTTTTAACAAAAACAAAATTTACACCCCTCATATACCCAGTAGTAAGATGTAAGAATAAGACCTTTAAACCCAACTCTTTATGATGTGACTCTGATAAGAGACTATTTTGTAAGAAAACTACCAACTTGCTTCTCCAAGCCTCCAAGTGATCACTGGTTGCTATATTAGGAAACATTTTTTTTCCAGGGAGAACTAAAAGTAGTCCCATAACCAACTTGACAGTATAGAGCATAACATAAATTATTCATAAACATCTTCACAATCTCATCGAGAAGAGGGACACAAAGCAGCTATAAATAGGAACATTGACACATTTATTTGACTCCCAATGTACACATAAATATAGGACTTAAACTTTTCCTGTGGGTAGCTGTTATTTGTGAAGATAAGAAAACAACTTCAAGGTAATAAAGTTCAGAACAAACTTATTTTTTGGAACATTCACAAGGATAAGGGAAGGCATATGTAATTGTGATACAATTTGATGTCTGCTTCCATCATTTACTAATAAGAAATTTTATTTCTCTGACCTTCACTTTCCCCATCTGTAAAATGGAATTAGTTACCCCTCTCCTGTGGGGAGTGAAGTAATAAATGAAATGTGCCTGACCCATAATTAGCATTTGAGCTATGGTAGCCAGTGTTGTTTTTATTTTCACTTGTGAATAAAGTCTCTCCCAGTCCATCTTCAGATACTCCTAATTTAGGGTCAGTCAGCAATTTCTTTAATTTCTCATTAGGATCCTGTATCATCATCCTGTATCATCATCCTTGTGGTTCATTCATACTATTGTTATAAATTGATTCTGACAAATGAGTTACTAGCTTGTCTGCCCTATGCCTCAATCACTGGTTGTTTCCATCTCTCTCTCTGTCTTTCTAGATCTTCTGAGAGTGAGACCTTGTCAAGCAGTCTTCACCCCCATTCTTTTGGGTACTTAATTCTAGACTAGATACTCTAGATACCTGTTATTAGTGGTGCACTCTATTGCATGGGAACACAAACATTTCTGTATTCCTGCAAACCAATGGATAGTGGTTTGAGAACACAATTTTCCATGGAAGGAGCAAAGAGCTGGTTGAATATTTCTGTTTTTTCAAAGAGCACTTTTGCAATCTCACTTAGAGCCCTTTCTTTATTGGGTTACTTCTTGTTCTTCCTTTCCATAACCTCTGACTTAGAGACGTCTCCTCTAACATAGTCAGGATACAAAGAATCAAGCAAAGATATATGTGAGAAAAGACACTAAAAACAGAACATATTGGTACCCAGTACCAGGCATCTTTAAAACCCTAATTCCTCTGGCTCCCCCTTGGACTCTCCTGGAAACCCCCCTCATTCTAATTTCCTTCCTGGGAATATAACTTTTGTTGCTGTTGGAGCTCCCTGTTCTGCCCCTACTTCTTCTGATATTTACATAAAAGAGTTAGCCCTTCTAGCAACTTACCAAGTCCAGCAATCATTTAGCATGGGATGTGTTTCAAAAGTTCTTAAAACAAGCATTATAGAGTGAGAAATGTTGGTTTTGCCATATCTCACAAAAAGTCGTTGCAGACATAACCATACATAGATTCTCACTGACATATATGCTCATTTCCATCTGGCTCTGTTTACATTGCAAAAGAGTTTAATGGGCTTAGAGGGGGAGCTTAAAATCTTACTTCCTGACCCACTTTACTGGAGAATTGCAGACTCTCTAAAATCTCCACTGAATAATCTTGAAGAGAAGGAGCAACACAGAGTAAGGAGACCTTTATCTTCACTGGCCCTGCACCCTTGAGTCTGAACCTTCACCTCCATTTTCTCTTTTAGCTCACTCTTTTTTAATTCTATGAACATTATTTGAGTACAGGTGTTCTTCAGTGATAAAGCCTGCCTTCTGGGAACTAGCAGCCAATGGGGGGTAAGCGGTCAGATGCCTACACTAATGGCCATGCCATAGAGGCAAGAGCAAAGAAAGTCTTGTCCAAAGTATTCTGGGAGCACATAGAATGGAGCAAACATTGTTCTTGGCAAAGGACAGGGAAGTCTTCTGAGAAGATATGGCCTTGCAGGCAAAGGAGAAATTGTCCTGGGAGATAAGGTGAAGTACATTCCAGGCATGTTCTTGATACAAGGACATTGAGGCATGAGTATCCAGATATGTCTGGTGTAATTAATTTGGTGTTGCCAGAATGGGGGAGGGTGACATGGGAGAGTGACTAAAATGTGACAGATGAAATGAGCAAACTCCAGATGATAAGCAGCCCTGTCAGCCCTTCTCAGAAATTTGCCCTTTATTTGGTGGGTCACGGGGAAATTTGATGGGAACTTTGATGGGTTGTAAGCCACAGGTTAATATGCTCTACTATGTTTTTGACTAAGATTGTTCTTTTCCTTCATCTCTAAGTTTACCTTAAATTGTACTCCCTCTATCTTTTTCTCTAAAAAAAAGCCTTACCATCTTAACATAAGGTCATTTAAGGATATTAGTTTGGTTATTTATTTTCTCACATCTATAAAATTATATCTGTCTTCCCTTCCATCACCCTCCTATTGGAAACTCTTGGCAGGAGTTTGACTGTGGATTTAGATGCAGCATATGAAACATTTGCTCTGTGCCAGGCACAGATCATATGCTTCTTTCCTCTTCCCTTACCCTGTCGGGTATTTGTTCCTGATAGAAAAACTTGTAATATCAGAGGATCCATTGTTCCTGATGCAGAAACTCCCAAGAAGCCTGCAATCAAATGATCTGAGCTTACAGTGTACATTTGGGGTCTGTAGAGTAAAACAGTCACTACCAACTCAAGTCAAGGCAAATTCTCAGAGTAGCCACTTACTGAGCCACATGATCTCCCAGGTCATTCAACCCTGATCACTCAAGTTGGTCAAATAATCTAAGGATCCTCTGCAATTGTGGTGTCCTACACTATCCACATGAACTTGAAACTGTTTTTTGCATTTTGCTCACGTTTCATTTGCAGTTTAGGGCACTTTACTTAGACTTCCTCTGTGAAAGTATTCCCAGAAGAGATTTAACTAATCCTTATTTTCTTTTTAATGGAGCAGCTAACTCTCCAGTAAGGCAGGAGTCTGTCTCACAATACCACCCTGACAATGAGTTTCTTGGTTTCAGCTGTAATTTTCATGAGGATTTTTATAAATTCATAATTCCATGAACTTCCAAGGCCAAGGATTGGTAGGAAAGTGCCTGTAGGGTACATTTGTCTGCCCAGGACTCAAAGGAAAAATAAGACAGGCCAGTGTGCCTTCCAAAAAATCATAATGCAAGGTAACCAAATATATTCAAATCAGAGAGAAAAATACTTACATGTATTTATGTATAATATGCATAGTGGAAAATTGACTCCAATATCACATTTCCTCTTCATTTTAGAACACTGATTTTTAGCTGAGCACATTGCCATCAGACTAAAGACGACCTGTCTCATCTTCCCTTGCAGTAGGAATGGTCAAATGATTATATTTCCCAGCATCCCTGTAGCCAGGTGTGGCCAATGAGATATAAACGTACGTATTGGGAGAGCCCTGCAAGAGGGGGTGGAATCTCCTTATAAGGTAGATGAAATCCATTAACCTTCTTCTACTGTCAACCTGGAACATAGACACTATGGCTGGAGCTCTACCTAGCATCCATTTTAGAGTATTGTGGAGAATTCTGGGGAGTCATGAGCAGAAAGAAGACTCTTAGCAAAGGAAAGAAACAAGCCGAAGAGAAGTGCTTTCATGATAATTCCAGTTTGTACAAAATCCCCTCACCCAAGTCCTTTTTTTTTTCTTTTTCCTAATAATGGAACTTGCCATGAATAAGAAGGTTAAAGACAATGCAGGTCAACAATAATCAGGAAGTATATTCAGGTGGAACAAACCAGAACCTCAGATACAACATTTGGAAATTATAAACCCTTAGCCTCCTGCTGCAGAGGCAAAGAGTACAGTCTGGGTGTACTCTGAATTCCCTGGGTGAAGTAAGTAACAAAGTGCTTCAAGGCAGAAATCTCATGCCCCAATGCAGATTTTGAGGACATCATGATTGGAACATATGATACCAGGATCCTCTAAGGACACTGACTAATTGTTATCAGCCACAGGAAAATCAGGGTCTTTCAACATGTGATGCAAGACCCTAGGTCACTTGCTCTCTTGAAGAACAAAGGCCACCCTGTTGAGGAAACAAGACTAGTCTGTGAGGGATGTCTGGGCAAATACAAGGAGTCCTCCGCCTTGGTGCAGTGGGAGGAAAAGGGAGGTTCGTTTAGTGGTGTATGGGCACATGCATCGCTTCAACATCACTTAGCACAATCACTTCCTGTGTTCCTCTTTTGAACTCTGGGTAGTAAAACCTCACTCTTCAAGCATGAAAATTGCTTCCCTTTATGGAAAGTCTACTATGTTGACTACTAACACTGACATGCCTTTACAAGTGAGGAATCTCACCCCTAGAAATGATCAGGGACTTGTTCCATGCTGCACAGAGAAGGCAGGGATACACAGTGTGGCCAGCCCCTAAGCCCAAGCACCGCGGTTCACCCAGGGCTCCCTATTCCTGTTGTGGTTGTCAGTGGGACTATCTGAATCACACACATATGACAAAGGGTTTAAAACATGGCCTTACACTAAAAGATTCTTCTCCCCTTTGAATTTGCTAGGCTCACAGCTACAAATATGACCAGGAGAGCTGCAGGACACCAGAGCCTGTAGTTGAAGTTTCCTCACAACTGTACTCCTGGCATAGTCCCTTGCACTCAGAAGGCATTCATTAGATGCAGCCTCTACCATTCCATATCACATTTCCCCATTTTGGCCTGCAACAACTGTGGGTGTCAGCATTCTCAGGAAGACTGACTTGGGTTGCAGAGTTCATCACACTCCTGGTGGGTAATAACTAGAGTTCTGCCTTATTAAGCACTTCCTTCTCACCAGGTACACTGCTTTGCAGTTTGGATGCATCATCTATTTTAGTCCTTCCAGAAATCCTGTGAAACAAATATAATTTTATCCCAATATAAAGGAGGAAACTGTAGTACAGAAAGATTGCATCACTGGATTTAATACATTCCTCAGAAATAAATAGCAGATAGCATATTTGAATATGCACCTTTTTGTCTTTGCAGTCCTTGCTTTTAATTACTACATTATCCTGCTTCCTCAGGGAGTCTCTGGAATTTCTCTATGCCCGGACCCCTATGGTTGTCCTGGTGACCTTCAGAGCTTCCCTTGATTACAGGTCAGAGACCTTCGAAGCAACAGCTCAGCCTCAAAGGCAGCAACATACCCACAGTGAACAAGGATATCCAATGACACCCTTGGAATCTGCTGACCCAGCCTATGCTGGGGGCATCCATAACGAATCACTCTGGAGTGTGACATCTCTGCCACAGTTTCAGTGATTAAACAAATTGCCGTTTGTGCATTTATTGCTTATAGAGAAATCTTCAAACCATAAAAATTGCTATTTCCTACAACCTAGAAAGAATTTAACTCCAAAATTCTGTTCATCCTTCTAAGTATGTCCATGGATAAGACCATTTAATATCCACAATGACAATTGGATCAGGCTCTCAGTCTCCAAATATTCATTATCTGCAATGTATAAACACTAAGGCCTTCTGGACTATCATGCACTGATAAAAACACACAAAAATGCCTGCATTCTGTTTATTCTAGTGCAGGCAGGAAGCAGGGGAGCTAGAATTTGAATCTAAGAAGTCTGGCTATTGGGCTATAAAACTGTTAGAGTTACCAGCTATCCAAAAATTCAGCCTCATTCACAGGCCAATGAGACGCTCACAAATCACAAATCATTCAAAGTGAAACTGTGACTGCTATTACTGCATTGTTGAGATTGAGCTATTCTTGATTGGAATAGTATGGGCAGGGATAAAAATAAAAAAAAATAAAAGCTACTGGCACAGCACACCTGGTTTGAGTTCTGAGTCCCATTTACAAGGTATATGCTTTCAAGCAAGTTGTTAAATTCCTCTAAGCCTCAATTTCCTCATCTGTGAAACAGAGGTTATAACAAGACTAAGTTATCTTGCTGTGGATACTATTAAATGTAAAATTATAAATACAATACTTTTCAAAGTGGAAAGAAAAATTCTGCTTTCTACTTGAAATGCTATTCCTTAAGTGAAAACAGGCAGGAAGAGGAGGAGGAGAAGGAATTGTTGCCCAAATTTGATAGGTCTCGGAATATTTCATAGAAACTGAAAACGAACTTTCCTCATTGCCTAAACAGGGAGAATAAAAACCCCACAATTATCTAATCTGGCACTTTGGCCCAGGCTCTTATCTTGTCGCAGGATAGCATATAACTTTGGTATTTCCTGTTTCAGAACAAAGCATTCAGATAATGTCTCTTCTCTATGAGCTGTTTCAAGTATTTTCCCCCCAGAAAAAGGTGTTTAGTTCTCATCTTGAAAACAGAAAATCAGTCTCTTAAAAATGAACAGGTGGAGTATGTAAATATATTTTGAAGTTCTGGAGAAAAGACACACATCATACATGGCCAAGTAAATATAAATTGGTTAATTCTAGCACAAGTATGTTCTCATTAGATATAAAACCCAGCTGTAGTGACTGCCCATTATTGCCTGTATTACTCAATGCACACCAAATGAAAGGGCTTGAAAAAACTTGACCCTTAGAGGAATAATCAAAATCTCCTGAAGAAAATAACTACTTGGCCAGAATATTCTTTAATGACAAAATGAGAAGCATAACCTTACTAAAGTTGCTAAGAGCAAAGCTAACTAACTCCCGAATATAACAAACTATAATTTCTACAAAATGTGGACACTGCTGATCAAAATGCTAAAGGGGTGCCTGTGGTTTACAGGCTTTTAGATGGTTGTTTTTTTTTTTTTTCAGTTTTAGTTTTATTTTGTTTTGCAAGAATGAAAGGGGAAGGGCCTTCTAACCAAACCCTCAGGGCAATTCCGGCAAGCCTACAGTTTCCTGAGGTTTAAGGCCCCTGACTCAGCCAGCCAGACAGAAGTACAAGCTGCTGCTACTCTTCATCTTGGGTTTTTCTTTCTCCTGAAGTTTATAGCTTAGAAGTTCTGCATACCGGGAGAACTTTCCTGTTTTCTACCTGTGTTGTTCTTTATTAGGGAGCTTGCAATCGTAAGTAAAGGATCTTTGAGTGTGTGTTTGTGTGTGTGTGTGTGTGTATGTGTTTGTTCCCTTCACATGGACTGAAAAGCATGCCTGTGAATGGTGTATGTGTATGTTGAAAAAGAGAAGGGAAGAGAACAGTGGATTATGTGACCTCAACTTCATCTTCCCTTGATCAGCAGCTTCAATATTTAAGCTGGTTCCTCTGGGGGTGTATAACTCCAAGATGAAATCCCCTTGGAAAATTCTGATAGCAGTTCCTCTGGTGCATTTCCTGGCCCTTCATGCCTCAACCTATCCAGTCCTTGATGACCAGTCCCCCATCAGACTCTCCACAGGCTACACTTGTGTAGGTATGTAAATATTTTGTGTGTTTATACGGAGATGTAGCCAAGGGGTCAAATACTTTGCTTGTATAGTAAACCGCCTATTTCTTGACATTAATAGCTATAAGATTCCAAGTAAAGGCATTCATAACCTCATCATCCTGAAACATTTCTAGTTCTGGAGTAAGCATTAATACTAGGTGCACGTACGTGTATCTAGAAGGGCTCTCTACAGTTGTTAATCTAAATTAGTTATAAAATCTTCCCTCTGATTGATGACTGGAATATTTTTCTCTTGGATAAGCAAATAGAAGAGCCTGAAATTTTTACCCCCTTTCGGAAGGACGGTAGGTAGCATCACACAGTGGAAGTAAAAAGTTTTTATCTCAAGCATGTCTGACTTTGCAACACTGCCCTCCCCTTCCCTCTACTCCATCCCTTCCTGTCTGTAAAATCTTGAGTAACTTAACCTTCCACATCTCCTTGTTTTGATGGATGAAATGGAGTTAATAATACTCACCACTTGGGGATGTGAGAACTGAGATCATGCACATAAATTTAAGGTATTTGCATAGAATAAGTGCTACAGGCAATCTGATATGAAATGGGGGTTTCCTTTCCCCCTAACATAAGGATTTAATCTTAGTTTGAGTGTTTCTCTCAGGGACTCCAGAATTGGCAATAATAGGACAGTGACCTGGCAACACTGATCACAGACAGAGATAACCGTTCCTTCACTGATGTTTTGGTGATATATTTTATTTCCATGTTGGTGTTTGTTTGAATTTGAGGGTGGCAAGGCAAGAGTAAAAGTAGGGTAAACCTTTGATATTCAGATTATACTTAGAGCTTCTAGGACAGTGATGAGCATTTCAGTGGGTCAGTCCATGGAGCCCAGGAGACTTAGAAATCTGAGTAGCAATTATTCAATGAGCAAACTTCAAAACAAATTCTAGCTGACAAAGACAGAAAAAAATGCAAGGGCTAAGTATGATGACCATATCTTACAAATGGAAATTCTGGACACTGCAATTATTTCTGGAGATAGTGCAGAACAATGTATGAATTAATCTTATTGCCTGAAAAACCATGACCTCAAGTTATTACCCATGCTAGGTTATACACCTCCAGCCCCAAAGTCTCCTTTTAAATTAAATCCCTAAGATCCAGAATCCCAGTGAATTTGTCCTTCACAGAAGCAGAGGTCTGTGGCCCCACTGGAAACATGTTCAAGAAGTCATCCTCAACCACTATTTTGTTCCATCAAATAACTATCACCATTACATTTTCTCAAAACAAATCAGTCAATTGGAAATACACTTAAGAATGGCTTGTGTGAAATTAGTTCTACTATTAGGATGATTGCAAATTAGATATTTAGATTTAGGTTAGTTATCTGACCAGAGACATTTGTACCTTCACCTCTATAACTGTCTTCCCTTCCCCAATCTTAATGAACCATAAAGTTAGAAGGACGTATTGAGGGGATACCAGAATAAGGTTGTTTTGTTTATGTTACTACATAAAAATTTTCAAATAACCATTTTGTTATAACATGATTTTGTGGGCCAAGAGTTTTTCAGAGCCTGGCTGGTGAGTCTTTGCTCCATGGGGGATTGAATGAGGTCACCAAGCAGTACTAAGCTGGTAGATTGATGGGTCTGTAATGATTTAAGACTTCACTCTCAAATTACAAACCTTGAGGGAGGGAGATGGTTAGAAGGCTGGCTCAGCTGGGAATGTCTATCAGTGTTTTACACTTGACCTCTCCAGCAGGGCAGTGTCAGTGTAGTAGGAATTTTTACACACAGCTCAGAGAAGAAGAAAGAGATCCAAAAGACAGGATCTAAGAAATGCCAGTCTCTTAAGACTTGAATCTGTAAACTGGCACAGAATGTCTTCTAGCTTCATTTCTTGGTCAAAACAATCACAGGTCCCTCTGCTCATACTTAGGGGAGGGTCAGAGATTTTGTGACCATTGCTGTTAGCAATAGGGGTTCACTTTGGTTGCCTGTACAAATACCCCATGATCCCCCAAGAGCTCAAGGAGTTTATTGCTAGTTAGATTTGATAAAGATTTAGCTCTCATTCCCTCACCAACTCACCACTTCTGGCTAATTCTGCTTGGATAACTTATTCACCTATTGTGATTCTTACAAGAAAACTGGATCTAAGAGGAATATGTCACATAGTCACATTCACTGAGCACAGATTATGTCCTGAGCCAGGTGTTGCAGGTGGTTCGATCTGGTGTCTTACTGTGTGAAGATGGTCCATTGGGGAAACATACTCAGAAATTTGCATGCAAAGGAGCTTATTGGGGTATACTCTTAGGGAAACAACTGTGATTTTAGAATCATATAAATTTACTATCATATCATAAATGTAAATTCATATCTATATTTTAAAAAACCATTGTTTCCAGTACTGTTTTCCCATTATCTTATGACCATCCTTTATTTTGTTTTCCCAACATTTGGTCTCTAGCCACCATCTTGGCAACCAGAAGTATAACTCCTTGCAACTAACAGGAACCAACTTGACCTAGGTTAAGCCAAAAAAGCTGGCATGGTTCATGTGAGAATTCCAGGAATGACTTTTAGAGCCAAAATGCAGAAAAAATGCAGTTGGACTTTAAAAATGAGTCTAAAACATGGCTATCAAGAGCCTAATGAATCATCTTCCTAGATTACCACTTCTACCTTCATCTCTGTTCCTAAAAACAACTGTTTTTACTGTTGTAGGCCTTTTGGCCAACTATAGGCTCCCTCAGTGCAGAGTCTGTGTGTAACAATCAACCCATGCAGAGCTGGACATCCCTGGCTAACAATTTAACTTCCCAGCAAAGAGAAGCTGGGCTCAGTCTTTAGACCACTGAGTAAAAAGCAGATGGGAATGAAGAAAGCTCATAGTAAGATGTTGCTGCCAGGGTTGTGGGATAAAAGGACAGCTCTCACAAAGGTGAGGCTTGTTGTTACTGGAAAGACATTCCAAAAGAACTCACCACAGAAGTTACTAAGCAATTGAGCCAACATCCCCATCAATAACAAACAACACCAATTCCAGTCCCACAAGGAGAGTCACAGCAGAAACCAACCAGTAGACCTGGAGAACATGGTCTTGAACATATTTCAAAGCTAGAACTAAGCTGTGTGAAGTCCCAATGGCCATTTTTCCAATTTACCAGCAGTTACTTGCACTGAACTATACATCCCATTTGATCCCTAAGCAAATGCTGATTCTACTGCACTTGAACAGGCAGTGCCTCTTTCTGCCACTTTTAAAATGTTAAGGAATCAATAATAAACCATGTTCATTTTTGCAAAACATCATTTTCTCTACATGGGTGATTTAGGGGCAAAGTAATCCTTATGTTTCTAAGTCATTGACATTTAAATTAAAGCATTGAATTTTGGTTTTTTTACAGCACTATTTGGTACTCAAAAGCCTTTTAAAAGGTTTCAAAAACACACAAAAACCTTCTCTCCCCTCATTCACATTTGATCAAATATATAAAATACCTTTGGAGTATATTAAAGTCCCACATTCTATACATCATGGTCAGAGATTACTTTATAATAACTAAAGAGAAAGAGGTGGTCCAATGGCTTCAAGCGAACATGAATGTTAACATAACATCTTGCTAACAAAAAGAGGAAAGATTTAGACAGAGCTGGCAGAGAAGTTTGAAAATTTAGTATCATAATTTATATTTATAGAATTTTCAGTTTCTCTATTTCTCTATAACTAACTACCTGTCCTTAAGCCATCATTGCTGTTAATAACAGAAGATACTTTATCTTGCTACCCTTGTGTTTAGATTTAGTCTTATCCGGGTAATTCAGGGTTTTCTACCATTGGTCCTTGCCAGAGGTTGATCTCAGTTCTCAAGAAAGGCTTCTGCAGTACCTTTGAAGGTATCAAATCTCAGCCTTTGAGGGGTATGCCTCTTCCGTTAGCCCTTAGAGATGAAGTGACAAGGAAGTATCTGAAGTGTCATGGATAATGTATAAGGTTTTTGATTATCTATTAGTATAACAGTGGGCCACAATTATATTAGCATCTTAGTAGAAATAGAAAAATTATTTAGCAAAATCTATCACCCATAATTTTCTCAAATTCCCTCCACTTTGTTGAAAATGACTGATTTCATTCTTCCTTATGATTATATAATACTCCATGGTGTAGATACGTGATATTTTCTTGATTCATTTGTCCTTTGATGGATATTAAGGCTGTGTCTATGTCATGGCTATTATAAAAAACGCTGCTATGAACATTGTGGAACATAAGGGTTTTTGTGTTGATGGTTTCCTATTCTTTGGATATATGCTCAAGAATGGTATTGCTGGGTCATACAGTATTTCCACTTTTGTTTAAGATATCCAGATTTCTTTCCACAGTAGTTACACCAAGTGTACATTCCCACTAACAGTTTAATGGGTTAATTTTTTTTTCTCCAAATACTCTCAAATACTTTTATGGAGGTCTTTTTAATATACGTCGTTCTTAGATGCATGATATAGCTCATTATGGCTTTAATATTCATCTCTCTTATTAGAAGTTACAGTAAAATATTTTTATATACCTTTTGGCCTTATGGATATCCTCTTTGATGAATTGTCTCTTCTTATCTGCTGCCCACTTATTAATTGGGTTACTTATTATTTTACTATTGAATTGTATGAATTTTTTCTACATCTTGGATATTAATCCCTTACAGTTATATATTGTGTAAATATTTTCAACCATTCAAAGAATATCCTTTTAATCATCTTATATTTTCTTTTGCCTTATAGGCACTATTTAATTTGAGGTAACCACAATTGTTTCTTTTTGCTTTTAGTTCCCTTGCCATAGAGGTCAAACCACCAAAAATATCTTTATCACTGATATGCAATGCAGCACCAATGTTTTTTTCTATGTATTTTATTTTTGCAAGTCATATCTAAATTTTTAATCCATTTGGAGTTTACTTATGTGTATGTGGCTAGTGAGTGATCCAAATTCATTCTTTTATTTCTCAGCATCATTTATTAAAGATACTGTGCTTTATGATCATAGTTGCTTTATCATAAATTAGGTGATGGTATTTAAATGGATTTATTTCTGGGTTTTCAATTCTATTCCATCAATCTGTTTACACATTATGTCAATATCATATTAGTTTTAGGAATATTGCTTTACAGTAAAGCCTGAAGTCAGGTAACATGATACCTGTGTGTAACGGCAGGACAGGCCACTGATCAGGTTTTATATGATCCAGCAGACCAGGTAAAGGAGGAGTCAGAGCCCTCGGTGGCTTTTTGCAGGCTTTTATTGGGGTTTACCAGGTACACAGCAGGCAGGGGTACTGGTGGGCCGGGAGGCGGCAGGCCTCCCAGCCCCCAGCAAGTCTTCACTCTATCAATCTATCTCTCTATCTGGGCTTTCCGGCCCTCTTCTCTCTCCCCACCCCCACCACTGCTGCTGGCATCGCCGTGATGCCGCCCAGTCTCTCAGCCCAAGTGAACCCACTTCAGGTGCCCACCATCAGGCATGCATTCAGGACCACAGGGTTCCCTCATCTATCCTAATGGCGGGGGCGCAGAAAAGCCTAATACATTTTACCTACCCTACATTGTGTTTCTCTACCTTTTTCTCAGGGTTGAGAAATTTGAGAACTTTTGTGATTCCATATAAATTACAACTAATTGTTCAATTTATCTGAAAATTATTTCTGGTATTTTGATGGGAATTGTATTGAATTTATGTATAATTTTTGGCAGGATAGCCATTTTGATTACGACTCTCAATCCATGAGCGCAGATATCCTTCCATCTCCTATGTCATTATCTAAGTCCTTTTACTTCCTTTGTTAGATTAATTCCAATATATTTAGTTTGTTTTGAAACAATTATGAATGGAATTGCTTTCTTAATTTCTTTTGCTTATTGTTCATATATATTTTTGCATGTTGATTTTGTAACCTGCCACTTTGCTGTACTTGTTTATTGTTTCTAATAACATTGATAGAGTCTTTAGGATTTCCTAAAGAAAATCTTAAATATTATGTGCACATACTGATCATTTCACTACTTCTTTTCCATAAAAAATTATAAAGAAATAAAATCTGCCTGAAATATATCCTTTGCAACTATTTGAATTGACAGCTATTAATAATTTTAGTGTCTATTAAAATCTATTAAGATAAGAGAAATAATACATAGCTTTCAGTTTCTTCTAAAGGGTACAGACAAAAATGTTTAAAAGTAATTAGTCTACACACTGTACTCTGTAGCGTGAAGCCCATGATCTTCAGTGTGACCTTCAAGACTCTTCACAATCTGGCCCCTTCCTACTTCTCTCACTCTTCCTTTTCTGTGGATCCTAGGGTCTACCTATAGCCAACTCCACTTTCTCAACTTCAAGTTTTCAAAAATTGCCTCTATTCTCTCCCTGGAAGGCTTTCTGCCCTATTGTTGAATGAGGTCCTCCTATCTCTTAACATTCATATCCCACAGGAAAATCAGTGGAACCGCAGACGGAGTTAATTTTTTTCCTCCTCTGTGCTAAAGCACTAATAGGTCTTTCTATCACATCACTTGTAGGTGCACTTACCTTCTGATTTTGCCTAATGATCTGTGACATCTCTTATTCATCTTCGTATCCTCAAGGATCTTAGTGTAACAGGGTGGTCCCCAGGAAAGGGGGAGTTTCCAGGTTTCCTGCCCCACCAAAAAGGAGGGTGGAGCTGAGCAGGGAGAAAAGATGCAGAGGAGACTGATGAAGGAAGGAAGCAGGATGGAGAGCCAGAAGGAGACCTGGAGGAGGCACAGTGAGCCAAGAGACAGATGAAGAAACTGCGCTTGCCTTTTGGTCGTGGACTGGGTGACACGGATGTGGGTGAGACACTCGTGGGGAGGTGACAATGGAGGTTTTTGTCTTGATTTTGATTTTGCTCTTTTCCTCCCAGACTTGTGTGATTGTTTCTGATCCTTTTCTTGGGTCCCCACTGGAAGATGCTTTAGACTTGTGGCAGGCTTTGGGGCCTTGTTCTGGGCCAATCCTGCTTGGTTGGACTTTTACCCACAAGGGAACAGGCAACTTTGGGTGCTTCTTTAGAAACTACAGTCTTTGCCTTTCCTGTATTGTTTACTAATTGTATTAAAGTTCCTTTTCATTAAGGTCTCATATGTTTTGTGTTGATGTGGTGGATGGCAGAACCTATTTAGAGCAGGCAGATTTGCGGGGTCTGGGGTGCCCCTCTCTCTGCTCTGTAATATTAGTATATCGTAGGTGGTATGTGATAAATAAGTAACAGGATGGAATGACTCTTGGCATCTTTATTCTCATATCCTTATTATTATTTTTTTAAAGATTTATTTATTTATTTATTTATACAAGCACTGGGTACAGTCAGATGCACAAGAGGGTGAAAGAATTCACCAGAGCCAGACCGAGGAGCAGAACAGGCAGAAGGACCAAAGTACACTGCTGAGGGGAGCAGTGGGAGGGGCAGGAGAGGTCTGTCACGCCATGTGGGACCCTCACTGGTGGCCAGGGATTGAATTGGCGCTGCAGAGGCTGCGGGCAGCTTCGCAGCCCAGCGCTCAACCACTGCGCCACCAGGGGAGGCCCTTATTATTAATTTTTTAAATATATTTTGAAATTAACCAAATGACCATCCTTCATCTTACAGCACAGCTCCTAATTTTCTGTCTCTTGTCATTTCTTGTGCTCTGTTTACCTTTGAATGCCCTCAGTCCTTGTTCTCACTAAAATTAGTGCCCAAAATTAGTGCCTCTTTCACTGCCAATGTTCTTGGGAAAATTGTCAGTTTAGACAACACTGAGCATTTTCTCATGAGAATAATGTTCTCAGTGGTGGCTGGGTTAAGCTACAGAACCTAATCTGCTCAAATGTAGTAAAAACACAAGATATCTGAAATAAAAGAAAACTCAGTAATAGAAAAGTAAACCATTGCTGGTAAAATAACATAGTTTTCAAAGACAAAATGTGAGAGAAAGTGAAAATCCTCACATTTCTCATGCAATTCACTAACATATCCTGTGGTGTCAGATGCTACAACAGACCTCAAATTTGTACATTTTTTTTCTGTCCCACTGTCACTAATTACCCAATCCACCATCTTCCTTCAGGACCCACACACCTTCTAATTCATCTCTGTGCTAAGATTTTTGTCCATTAAGATCCTTCATGACAGTGAGCATGATATTTGGAAGAAAAGATCAAATTGCAAGAACCTCCTCCGCAAAGCTCATTCACGCTCCTCATCACAATCAGCATAAATCCCTGTTTCTGTCATACTCTACCAGCCCATGGACCTGGCCTCTGCCTATCTCCCACCCCTGGATTCTAAAGTCAGGTTATATGGGCCTCCCCAGTGGCACAACAGTTGAGCTCTGGGTTGCAAAGCTGCCAGCAGCCTCTGCAGTGCAGGTTCAATCCCCGGCCGCCAGTCGAGGGTCCCACATGGCGCCCAGACCTCTCCTGCTGCCCGCTGCTCCCCTCAGCAGTGCACTCGTCAGTCTACCTGTTCTGCTCTCCTCTCTGGCTCTGGTAAATTCTCTCACCCTTCCGCATTTCTGACTGTACCCAGTGCTTGTATAAATAAAATTTAAAAATCTTTAATAAATAAATATATAAATAAAGTCAGGTTATCCTAGTCTCAGTGCCTCTGAGTGAGCTCCCCCTGCCTTCCTGTTGTCACTCTGCTTGTCCCTTAGTCATTTTTTGTGTCTTCAAGAAGCCATGGCTTTAGCTAAGAGCTATTCTACCTCCATCCTCATTGCTCTCTCTTACTTCATCTTATTTCTTTTCTTCATAGCACCTAAAGTTATTTATAGTTATTGTTTGTTGGCTTGTTTATAAGAAGTTTCTCCCTAATGTTTATAATCTCTAAGAGAACAAGGATCATATCAACTTGTTCTGAGAATATACTCAGAGCCAAGCACAGTGTCTGGCATCTAGAAGGGACTCAACACATTCTGTATTCCAGTCCCAGCTTCCCTGACCACTGGTTACATACTTGCCTGGGTGCTTAACCTCTCTAATCCTCCATCTGCTCATCTGTAGAAAGAGCAGTAATTCCTGTATCTACGAGCTATTGTGAAGTTTGAATGAGATGATAATGTATGCAAAAACACTTTGAAAACTGGAGAGCACACACTATTCCTGTGATGAATTATTTATGGCCCTAGTCAGGGTCAAAAAGCAAGTGTAGTCATGCCGACCTTGGTGCTGACAACTGCCAGGTGCTTTCAAGACTTTTCAATGAAGTATGGGCTTCAGACAAATGGGAAATCTAATAGACTGTTCTCTGCAGTTGGCTGCATCTCCAGAAGTACATATATGATTATAATTAGAATTTCAAGAGTTCTGTTTCATTTCACAAGAATCCCAGGGTACAGTCTACCTGAGAAATGGTCAGAAGCAGATCCCATGGCAGGTGTTTTTATTCGGCCTGCTCACTTCTTTTCTTATGATATCAGGAATGTCTGTTTCTGTTATACTCATTATTTTCAGATGCCAAGTAAGAAGAGATTTTCCATATGTGAAATTGAGCATGGTGGCCACTGAGAAAAATGCATTGCTTTCACCCATTCTCATCACCTCCTAAATGAAGAGTAGCTTAGACAAACTCACTATAGCAGAGCGAGGTCTCTTATTAACAGCAGAGAATAGTTTGTAATGGGAGGAATTACTCTGCCCATGCAACCCTCCCAGGGAAAACATTCTTTAACTTGTCAAGAGAGTGAAACCGCTTATTAGAAACTGTATAGCAAACAAAGTCAATTCCTCAATGCTTGCTACTAAAGGATTCAGGACACACATCACTGAAGACCCTAAATTAACAATCCAACTGAAAGGGAAGTTGAGTCCACTGGAAACAGACAAAAAAAAATGTGCACTGGAGCAGGACTCTAATCAAAGTGGAGCCCGACCTGGGCATTTACATACTTCAACCCCTGACCTACTTTTCTGTAGCATCCTTTTGATCATAATAACTCTAGCCAAGCAAAGTGATGATTGTGGCAAAATTCACTCATTTCTCAGAGACTTTTTTGTTCCCTTTAATTTATCTAATGATTTTCAATATTAGCCTGCAGTGCTAAGGAGCCACAGAAGTCATAGGAGCCCTTGATGGGATTCCTCTGTATAGAGCTCAGAAGAAAAGCCCTTATCTGTAAGTACAAAGAAGTGAAGAAGTGGCATATGTGTAAGTACAACCCACATTGCATTCATCCTTTTAATCCGTGGACTTAAAACAAATATACATACATACATATATATATATATATATATATATATATACAGTCAAATTTTTAAGAAAAGGAAATAGCATGCACTGTTTTGTGCTTCCTGGTATCATCACAAATGGAGCCTCCTCAAGGAAAAATTACAAGGAGACTTCTTTTATATCCTTCAGCCAATATTCCTGTAACACTGAACCAAGTGTGGATTTCCAATTACTGTCCTTTACCAAGTCTACAATTGTAAGAAACTATTATTTAAAATAGGCCTCCCTAGTGCTTCAAGGGGTTAAGACATAACCTATGAAGCTGCTCACAGCCTCTGCAACAGGAGTTTGATCCCTGGCTGGCCAGGGAGCAACCCACATGGCGCAGCAGACCTCTCCTGTCTCGCCCACTGCTCCCGTCAGCAGTGTACTTCAGTCAATCCGCCTGTTCTGTTCCCCACTCTGTCTGTATCCCATAAATAAACAAACAAACAAATAAATAAATAAATAAATAAATAAATAAATAAATAGATAGATAAATAGATAAATAAATAAATTTTAAGAATACTAATGAGAAGAAAAATCTGTGGCTAAATAAATCGCAAAAAATAAAGAAAAATATACCACGTTCTTTGAGGCACAAAGTCCTTTCCTCTCCTTGGAATGACTGCTCCCCCGCTTACCATTTTAGAACCTCTTCACAGCCACATATCACTTAACATTTGACCAGTATTTAGTATTCAGCAAACAATGTATGTGAATGTGGGAACTATATTGTGAGCTTCCTTTGAGCAGGAATCTATTTTGTACATCTGGGAACTATCAAAGCCTAGCACAGTTTCTTGCCAAGAACAGAGAGACCTCCACTAACTCTTGGTTAATTACATGTTTTCATTGTTAAACCAGCCTTAGGGGACTTCTCCAATATCCAGGGAATCTGTGTGTGCCTTTTGCTTCCATAAGGGAGAAAAGGGAACAACTGGGCAGGGTTTTTCTAGCTACATGTCTGACCATCAATATATTTTTCATGCATGTTTCCATAAAGAGGCAGTCCCATTTTCCAAAGGATTAGAGTCCCTTGAGTGTCTTTTCTCAAATTCATTCACTCAGTGAATATGTACTGGGCTTTTGTAACTAAACATGGTGGTAAGCCCTTAATGGATAGGTCATTGACTTTGCCCTGAAAGAGGGTGATATCTAGAAGGAAAGAAGTCAAAACAGCATTTAATTCCTGTCCTAGCTTTTGAGTATGATGCCCTGGGGCAATAGAAGGGAGGCAGCAGTGAGTTCTGACTGCAGGGAGATAGTGAGGTTCCAGTGGAGTTTGAGAAGGATCTTGAATGATTTGTAGGAGCTAAAAAGGCAAAAAGAGGAAAGTAAAAAAATATCACAAGAAAAATAAATAGCTTTTCAGGGTGGAAAAGGGAATAAAATAAGCTCATTTCAGGGCATGAGGCTCTTCTCTGAGTGGAGTAAGGTACGTATTTCTGCTAGCTGCAAATATTTGGTGTCTCAAAGAATGGTTACTTACGGCAAACTAAGCAGAGTAATTATCCACAATTGTCTTGTGTGTTCATTTGTCACTTTATCTAAAAAATAATATGACTTTGAGTCTGTATTCACCTGAAGATGTTCCCTGACCTTATTCCTTTGACAAATATTTATCCCACCTCACAATGTATTCAGAACTATCCAGGATATAACCTGAATACTTAATTTCTCTTCAATCATTGAAATCACCCAGGCTACTTGTCATTTGCTTCTTTTCATTAAAAGTATTCCTTGAAAATGTTCTGGATAACTAAAACTCCCGTTAAGCTGTAACAAGACACTGAAGCCAAAGACTGTTACAGGTGGCACCCTCTAGAGGGCATTGTTGGTGAGGATGAATAGCACTAAGGTGAAATCAAAGTATCAGTGGGGGTGGAGATTCTGAAAGGAGTCTTAAGGGACTGCAGGTGAAGGCCCCAGGATCAGTGGGTGGGATTTCAGTATTTTCCGGTCTTCAGCTATTTCAGGGTCAGCCATTTCTCCCCCCACCATGCATATCTTCCAGAAGGTATTTTGCAGACCTCTGAAGGACTTGGAGAGGCTTCCAGCAGCCAACCTGAGAGAAGAAAAGCTCAGAGGTTTTTCAGGTAGCCAAGTGACTGAAACTGTTTCCAGATTTGCTGCTGTTATAGCCTGAAATGAAAAGGTAAAGGACCCGGCGTGTGGGCCATTTGTCAAGTTGTTTGGCCACTTCGGCTGCTGTTTTCAATGTTGATTGTCGGTTCTGTGCTGGCACATCTCGGCAGCTCCATTGTGACCATCTCCTGTTGTGACTCCTGCTATCTTCGTGAGTTGGAGCCTGGCCTATTGTCTGGCTGCCAAGCCCTCAGTGGCAGAAAGACTCCATCTTGGGAGCACAGCCTTTTGTTTGGGGTGGGAGTTCCGAGTCCTCAGTGATGGGAAGCCTTTGTGTACAGGATTTTAAAACACTGGATACTGTTTCAGGTGAGGTAAATGGCAATTTGTGGCCTCGGTGACTCTATTTTCCCCCTTGTTTGTTAAATAAATCCCATTATTATTGTTCTCTGAACCTGAGCAGTCATGCAATTTTACCCATGGGTGAAGAATGCAGACAGTGACTGGTAAATTATTTGGGTACTGTTCTTAGCCAGTTTTAGTGCCCCTGTATCAAATCCAAACTTGAAAGGAATATAAAACCATAAGAGTCAATAAGTTCAGGTCTCAGGTATACTTCACAATGGAATCTCCTCTGCACCAAGTCTCTGAATTTTATTTCCAAATCTTCACACTCTCTGTGCTTTAAGTCCAATCTCAGTACCAAATGCTACAATTTATTGAAAAGACACTGTTTGAAGTGATTGCTATGCAAGATTTCAGCCCAGTTTCCAATGTGTTCTTCTTTCATTATAAGCTGATGTCTTGAGAATTTGCTATAGAATCTGCCATTTGACTCAAGAGAGAAGACTGTTCTTTTTCATACCTTAAGGAGAAGTGGAGCCATGTCCTGTGATAAGACTGGAACAAAGAGTGTGCAATGTCACCTATGAGATGATAAGTCATCTCAACTGCAGTTTCATCTATTAACCCTTCCTGTGGAGACCCCAACAACTAAAAACTGAAATAACACTCAGGTGGCTTGCAAGTGAATTTGCTTCTAGTTAGCAAACATATGCAGTCTTTGATACTCCAAACCAGGTCTTGTGTCAGGTACTGAAATTTAGAAGTGGTAATAACCCTCAAGAAACATCTCAGGCAACTTCTTCAAAGTCACATCATTTGCAAGTGGCTGGCTGCTGCTTGAACACAAAGTTTTATTAATTCAAAGCCTCTCCACTCTCTGCTATGCTACATTGCACCTTCTTATCACATTGCAAAATAATTATTTATAATTGCTTTCCAATTACAGTTATTAAAATTTATTTAGCTCCACCTAATTTAACAGGTGATGAGCAGATACATAAATCAGGGTATAAAGGTGTATTATAAATATTGAAAATATTCATGTTAGATATGCTTTATATATTTAAACTAAAATGAAATTGGTTTATTTCTTGTTAATTTAAGCAATGTCTATCTTTTTTACACTGCTTTATATTTCTTTAATTTCCAAAAAATGAGATTGCACTGCATCTACATTTCTGAAATGCTATTTAAAAAATAAAAGAAAATATATATGAAAATGCCTTTTAGGCCATAAAGTGCTAATAAGTATCAGCTACTAAAATCATTGTAAAGCAGTAAAACCCTCAATGCATGGATTAGATTCAAAGCAACTCTAATCAGAGAATATATTGGTGGTTGTCAGAGGTAGAGGTAGGGGTTGGTAACATGGGTAGAGGGTCAAAACGTACAAAATTCCAATAATAAAATAAATAAATCATTGGAATATAATGGACAACATGGCAATTAGAGTTAATAATACTGTGTTGCATATTTCAAAGTTGCTAAGAGAGTAGATCTTAGCACCACAAGAAAAAAAAATTGTAACTGTATGTGGTGATGAATGTTAACTAGACTTATTTTTTATTTTTTACAAATTTTTTTTAAGATTTATTTATTTATTTATACAAGCACTGGGTACAGTCAGAATCGCGGGAGGGTGAGAGAATTCTCCAGAGCCAGAGCGGGGAGCAGAGCAGGCAGAAGGACCGAAGTACACTGCTGAGGGGAGCAGCGGGCGGCAGGAATGGTCTGCGCGCCATGTGGGACCCTGCTCCGGTGGCCGGGGAGCAGCCAGGGATCAAACCGGCGCTGCAGAAGCTGCTGGCAGCTTTACAACCCAGTGCTCAACAGCTGCGCCACCAGGGAGGCCCAAGGCTTTTTTTTTTTTTTTTTAAGATTTATTTATTTATTTATACAAGCACTGGGTACAGTCAGAAGCACGGGAGGGTGAGAGAATTCACTAGAGCCAGAGCAGGGAACAGAACAGGCAGACTGACGAAACACACTGTTGAAGGGAGCAGCGGGCGGGGCAGGAGAGGTCTGTCGTGCCATGTGGGGCCCTCGCAGGCGGCTGGCCGGGGATCTAACTGGTGCTGCAGAGGCTGCGGGCAGCTTCGAAGCCCAGCACTCAACCACTGCGCCACCAGGGGAGGCCCTAACTAGACTTATTGTTGTGATTATTTGCAACATATAGAAATCGTGAACCATTATATTGCATGATTGAAATAATGTAATATATATATATCAACTATATCTCAGTATAATTAATGAATTAAAATTTTAAAATAAAAATTTTAAAAGTTCACACAATCAACTTTGACAGCTGATGTTGATAAATGCCCCAGCAAGTAAGTGCTCTAAGAGCAGTAAGACTTCTATCTATCTCACAGTCTCAGATTGGGGGGCCCAGGTTTGTCCAGCTTAATGTGAGGGAGCAGAACAATTGAGGCCAAAGCCTAGAATAGTGGAAATCTTTCATTCTTTTTTAGCAGTCCCTCAGTACACAGGTTTTACTTCTTCCTATCTAGAACACAAACACATGGTTACACAGTTCACATCAGTCTTCTTCAAGCCTGGTGGGGAATTTGGTTTTAATGACACTCTGCTTGTGAATTTGGGCCCCATTCCATTAGCAGATGGATATTGTGAACTTTTTGAGGGGATTGGCACATTGAGATATCTTCACTTTACATGTGACCCTCTTTTGCAACCCTCTTTTGCCAATATGTGGCACTCCTCTTAGTTCAATGAAGCCCAACAACTTCCTCTCACAGACCTATTGATCTTTGACCAACCAAGGGAAATGTCCCTTTCTTTTGAAAAAAGGTTATTTTGTTTTCTCCAGTAGTTCAGAAGATACAGGTCCTTAGAAATTTCCAAAGGTACCAGTGTATTAGTTTGGGGCCTTCATGCTTAACATATATCAAGTAGCTGAAAGCATACATACCTGACTTAATCTGTGAGTTGATATGCATGGCACTTGCTATATTAGAACTTGCTTGAAAGCTTTGTGCTCTTTAACTGGGAGGTAAAGAAGTATTTTACAGTAGTGTTGAGATTTCAAAACATATTCGGCTATACTATTATCTCATTTAATCATCACAGCAGCCCAGTGATACTTATTATATTATCAACTTTGCAGCGAAGAAACTGGACAGTGAGTCCAGGATTCCAGTGCAGGACTCAATCCCAGGTCTTTTAACTTCAAATGTTGACAATTTCAACCTAAAATTAAAAATCTGAGCTAAGGGCCTCCTCTGGTGGCACAGCGGTTGAGCGCTGGGCTGAGAAGCTGCCCGCAGCCTCTGCAGCACTGGTTCAAACCCCGGCCGCCAGCGAGGGTCCCACATGGCACGCAGACCTCTCCTGCCACCCGCTACTCCCCTCAGCAGTGTATTTCGTCACTCTGCCAGTTCTGTTCCCCACTCTGGCTCTGGTGAATTCTCTCACCCTCACACACTTCTGACTGTACCCAGTGCTTGTATAAATTAATTAATTAATTAACTAAAAATTGATTTAAAAAAAAAATCTGAGCTAAGGTCCCAGGCTGAGAATGTGGAGGATGGAAATGATCTCACTTATGATGTGTCATCTACTGCAGAAGGAAAGAAAGGGCAAAAGAAAGGAACTAATATTTATTGAGCATCTACTCTCTGTAGTTGTTTTCTTGCACTGTTGTCTTTAAATGTTATGTCTTATCCCATGTGATAGAAAAGAACTGGAAATAAAGCAAGATTCAATGATTTACCCAAACTCACACAATCTACAAGTGGAAAACTCAACTGACAACCAGTCTTTCTGATCCCTTAACCCATGGTCTTCTGACCATATTTCACATTTGTGTACATGGTAAATTTTAAAAGGAAAATGGCAAACAAATGTTTTGATTTGGAAAGATTGGTGTGGACCCTCCAGATTCTTATGGATCCTCCTGTATGGTTTGTTATATGACACTGCTCACATGTTTCTTCTGCTTCTTTGCAGGGTGTGTGCTGGTGGTATCTGTGATTGAACAGCTTGCTCAAGTGCACAACTCTACCGTCCAGGCTTCAATGGAGAAATTATGCAACTACTTGCCTGGTAAATACAGAAAGGATAATAAGCTGTGGGTTGCTTTTTTCCTCATTCATGAGTCATCATGAGTGAATTTACACCCTACATATGTTTGTGAGGGAGAATATGATGTGCTTTTTCTGTGAGTTGATATTCTTATGGGGTTCATAGAAATTAAAACAAACACCAAAAATGTGATTGTAGTCAATTACCTCCACCCTACATCCATTTTCTTTGATGGAAGAAGGATTGTTGTGGACATTTAGGGAATAAAATGCTAAATGGCTAATTGTTGTTTTATTTGTCACATTTATAATGATTTTTCCACCTGGTGATCATTTCCTTAAGTACAAAGGAGGTCAAAATAATGAATAATTATCAATGATTTATGTTAATTTGACCACATATGCATATCTAGTCCCTCCAACAAAGTACTTTTGACTGGGAAAACAAGTGATCTCAAAATCCCAAATAGGAAAGCAATCTGAAATATCCCAATGATTTGAATTGGACTCAATAAATACTTTACCCATCCTGCAAAAGAAAGAACTGATTGGTGGTCCCAACAAGTTATCTATTTTTTTTCAATCTCAGCTGAAAGAAAATATTGATTCTATTATTTCCTTTAGTATATCGTTAGATGACCAGTCATAGTAAAGAAACTTCTTTGAGAGTAAAATCTTTATTCACTTAATATTATAGAACAAATTCATCACCAATGCCTACATTATTTCCTCAAAGTAAGATAGCTGGATAATGGTAATTTTTTTTCTAATTAAATTTACTTCATTACTTTCTTATATCATTGCTCATTTTGTACAATATTTGATTTTTCCCCTCAGGTGTAGTCCCTGATTGTATTTGTGATCTGTATAGCACATTGTGCCATGAGCACCAAAGCATTTTCAAAGAATTCGTTAAATGTAGTCACAAGATAAATATTTCAAGAATTCAAAAATAAAGATTAGGAGAGGATAACAAACAAACACATGTGTTTACAATTTCCCAAACTAGTTATTGCCAAGATTTGAATATGTTTGCATGAACTCTCTTCTATGCAGATAAACTTGACATACCCTTTGGTGTCTTTCCACATTCAGTTCCATTCTCTTCCTACCTGCCTAAAGAGAGCAATTCACATGAACTTAATAGTATTCTCATCAAATTTTATACTAATACATTATTTGTATAAATCCGTAAACAGTGTATGTTATTTTCTATAAATAGCTTTTAATCCTTTTTTGGTAAAACAAAAATGTAGAAAACCACAAGAAATAAATATAGTGCTTTAAAACATTGCCCTTGCCAATGAAGACCAAGTCAAGAAGAAACAAATAGAGAAGCACTTCAGAAGCCCCATCCACTTGCCCTGCCCATCCCATCATAAATCCTTTCCCATAAAAGAGCACCATTCTGAATTTTACTGTAATCATTTTTTTGCTTTCCTTTGTAGTTTTATCACCCATGTGGCCATCCCCAGATACCACAATTCTTGCCCAGTATTAAAATTTTTTTAAAGATTTATTTATTTATACAAGGACTGGGGCACAGGCCAGATGTGCGGGAGGGTGAGAGGATTCATCAGAGACAGAGCGGGGAACAGAACAGGCTGACTGACGAAATACACTGCTGAGGGGAGCAGCAGGCAAGACAGGAGATGTCTGCTTAGCCATATGGGCATCTTCACAGCCAGTGGGGATCGAAACGACACTGCAGAGGCTGTGGACAGCTTCACAGTGCTGCGCTCAACCGCCTGCACCACCAACGAGGCCTTTAAATCTATCTTAGCTACAAGTTTCCCTTCCATTCCTCCATTTTCCTTGTAATTTAACTGTGGAATTTGCACTATGGAGTTTCCCACAGTCTCAATTTTGCTGATTGCATCCCAGTGGTATAATTGAAAATGTTTCTCTGTGCTCCGTATTTCCTAAAAACTGGCAGCTAGTTCCAGAAGTTTGATCAGACTCCAGTTTGATTTCTTTGGTGAGACTAAGTAGTGCAGTGTTTTCTTTCATTAGGAAATCATCTTAAGTGTTTTTTTTTTTTTCCTTTTTGTGATGTTTCCATTGGCTGGTACTCAACAACCAGATCTATTCATTCACTGGGGTTACAATAATTTATATTTTATTCAGTAGTTGAAATATGTTTGAGGTACTTTCCCTCATTATCATCATATTTTAGAAACATTACCCCCAAAATTCTTAATGGTACCATTCATACCACAAAAGGGGGGATAAATGCATAATTTCTGTAATTAGTCACCAGTTTTCAAGTAATTCATCACCTTTCAAGTAATTCATTATAATCCCAAAACATAAACTTGTTTTCTTTAAAATAAAATTATGAACTCATTAATTTATACATGTTTAATGAATTTCAATCTATTTTAAATATTATCCTTTTGAAAATCAAATTGTCCCGTCTTTGACCAGTGGGAACTACTTCAGATTGGCTCATGAGTTCTTTTGACTTGTGCCTGGAATAACCTTTGACAACTTCCTCACTAATTGATTTGGCAAGGTATTCCAGCTCTGTCTGGTATATTTCCAGTCCCACACTTGAAATTAGTCATTTCCACTAATAGAAAATAGTATTTTAAGACTATAATATGATGCTTAGGAATGCTCGCTGCTACTGAGTTGGACATTCTTTCTAGGCCTTTTATCTGGACAGTGATGGAAAATAAACAAATATATTTACATACAATTTTAAGATTAGCAATCTAATGAGTTCTCACTGACACTTTAAATTCAGAGCTTCAGAATGTTTTCTTCATAATATTTTCTATATCATATCTGTATCCCTCTCCTCATTGCAAAGCCTAGTTCTCTAGGACAAAGAGATTGATAGAATCAAAATATCCCAAATTACTCATTTACCTATCCCTCCCTACACGTACAATAGTGTCAGAGTGTCAATTCCCATACTACTACCATTCATCTATTTCAGGATCATGAGAGCAGTTAAAATTATTTTTCATGAGTGCTTTTCCCATTTCTCCACCCACTTTAATCTTGTGCTATATTATCAGAGCACCTAGCCATTGTTTATAATACTCATTCTTTTTTCACCCTCTTTTAGTCTTCCTTTCATCAGCAACTACAGGATTGGTGTTTGTTACAGTCTTTTTATGAATGTCTCTCTAATGGAGTTGTCTGAAGTACATTCTTCAGGAAGGGCTTATGGGAAAAATATTCCAGAATTCTTGCATGTTGATAACAGTTTGTGCCCTAGATACTTGAAAGTCAGTGTTTTTCTGTTTGTAAAAATCCTTTGCATATTTCTTTCCCTAAGTATCTTACATATGTTATTAAAAATGTTAACCTAGTTTTTTTTTTTTCTTTTCAGTTACTAGCAGTGTTTTCCTAGACGTGTTTTTCTTCTATAAAATGTAGTTATCTAGCTAGAATATCACTTACTGCATGTTCTCAAACTTACAATGTACTCTTCCAATATATACTTTTAATAATGTCAGGGAAACTGTTAGTATTTGTTCAGTTTCTTTGATTTGGTTTCCTTCTTCAGGGATTTCTATTATCCATACTCTGAATCTTCTTTGCCTGTCTTTAATACTTTACCTTTCTCTTGAATAGTTTTTATATCTTTATTAATTTTTTAACTTAAAATTTTTCTTCCTTTCCACTCTTATTTCACTCAAGGCATCAGTGATTATTTTCATGTCTTCCTGTGTCCTAAACTTAATTTACTTTTTATTTCTTGTTTTCTTGCCTAAATTCTCTTATCCCAAAGTGAGTTTTTCTAATTCTGCTTTCTAATATAATTTTGATTGTGTTGTTCTTTCATGTCTTATATCATTTTAGTATGCTTCTTTGATCATTTTGAAATACTATGTTATGTTTTAATCCCTTCTTTTTGGCTTGACTTTCTGGCATGCTTTTGCTTTCTGTAGGGATGTTATTCTGTTCCTTATTCTTTTTTTTTCTTATAATAACTTTGTATGGGAGTTGACCTAGATACATTTCTGTTGCTCATTTTTATGTGAAATTAGTTTTCAAAATTCATAAGAAGAAAAGTAGTTCAGGGAGTTTGTCTAAATGCACAGAGCTCCTTCTTCTGTTGTTTTTGTGAAATATTAAAAAAAAAATCATGGCAGGAGATTTTATGACTATTCCCCATCCATTTTTATTTGAATTTTCTCTTCACTTTGTTTCTATGCAGCCCAATATTGATTCCAAAAGCATTAGTTTCCCCTCAATGTGGGTTATAGATGAGCTTCTAGAATTTGTAAGTGTCAGATCACTCCTATCCCTTAGTCATTCTCACCTGAGCCCCTTGCACTTAGCTGTTATTACAGGGGCAAAGGCCCTGTCAAGTTTAGCTGTTGTTCTAAGAACACTGGCCTACCATGCTTTCTAAACAACACATTTTGGGATTTTCTTATCTCAGGTTTATCTGACACTTCATTGCTTCCCTCTACTTTCTCCCACTCAGATGTTAATAACCCACAAGTCTTGTGGCTAGGAGTGTTTTATTCTTACCTGATTGTATTTAGGGATTTATGGAGGTCCTTAGTTTTATTGTCCATGAGTTTTTGGCTTATTACCCAAAAACTCCTTTTTTTTTCTTTTGGTAGACAGTCAACTCTATTGCCTCCACTATCACTTCCTTTGACAGGGCTTTCATTTGACATCACTGCCTTCTATATGTATGGCTCAGCAACTACAGCTTTTCACTCAATTATATTTCTGTAATGTATATATATATATATAAAGGCATATAGACATAAAAAATTACAATTTTTTACCATATAAATGTCCTTTATCTAGCTTCATCCCCCATTGTTAGACATTCACAATCTATTATAAAATTTATATCTTCCCCCCACTGAATTAGAAAAACAAGAGGATAAAATTAACATTTTACAAAAATAAAAAAATAAATAATAGTTATCATTGTCATTAAGATTTGTTTAGATTGGTTGGTATTTCTGTATAATAGGCCACACTGCTATATATCATCATTTCTACCTTGAGTTTGACTTTCTCTTTTAAGTCAAAGCTGTGTTATTCCAAGATGAAATCAGAGTAAAAATCCTGTTTCCTATATTATCCACCCACAACCCAGTATACTAGCAAAATAGACAAAGCTTGAACCAAGATTGTTGGTATTCAGGGTACCATTTTGTCTCCTTCTGACTCTAAACAGAACATTTCAGTGTCTTTTGGAGTAAAATAAGAGGCCTAAAGTCAGATTCTACTAAAACAGAAATTTTTATTCAAGGGAAGCAAGTATTTCTGTTTTCAATGGTTGGGTTACCTTTCAATTGGAGAGAGAAAATTTAAAGGACTCAGAAGGATGTTATTGTGTTATTTTCATTTTATTAATTATCCTTTTACCTCTGATGGAAATAATTTGTTCAGTTTAGCATGAAGACCCTTCATTTGATAGACATAATGCCAGGGTAGACATTATTATTACCATTTTATGGATGTGGAAAACAATGCTCAGCATGGTCATGTGGATTATAAAGATAACAAAGATAGACTATCTCCTAAACTTAAGATTTACGATTTCTCCTTCTACTAAATATAATAGCCATGGATCATAGTGCTTATTTGTGTCTAGTATTGCCCCTGTCAGTGAATCAGGAGAATAGGGGACAAAGAAATTGAAATTATGCATATCAATATAGTTACTTTGAACTTTATTTTTAAGTAGTATTGCTTCTACCTCCAAAGCTAAACGAGTGCAGAAAACACAACCCCCGCAGAGAAAGCATGTAAGCAACATTCTTGAAGATACTCAGTAAAACTATGTTGGCCTTTCCTGTGCTGGGAAGACAATTTATTCAAACTGTGCATTTCTGACCTTCAGTTTCACCTACTGCTTTTGCCTCTAGCTCTCATTAGTAAACACCTTGGAAAAATCTCAGAACTGTTAATGGAAAAATAATTAATGGAATCATTCTCACTAGGAGTGAGCAGATACTCATGCCCTAAGAACTTCACTTTCTTGGGTCAACTATGCAGAAATCTTATCTCCATGGAATATGAATCTGATAATTAAAAATTCATGTTAACTTAAAATGAGGAGGACAACTCTCCTTACATCCTATGAATTTTGAAAATCTATATGCAACCTAAAATAAATACTACAAAACTAACTCTACAGTCAGCTTATTTCTCTGTGCTTCAAATTTTTCATCAGCAGTTAGGTATAACAATAGCTGTCATACCTGAGGATTCAAACAAAATGTCCTATATACATGAAAATGCAAACTACAAAAATAACATGGGTTCTAGAGTAAAATATTTCAACCTCAGTTGAGCCACTTACTATATCTGAAAATCAGGGGAAGTCTCAATCTTTATAAACATCAATGCTCCTCCCCAAAGAGTGAGCCTAAAAATACTCACTTAAAAGGTTTTTATTAGAAGGGGAGTGATGGTAATCATGAAGGTGACTTACAATACAGAATGTTCTAGGTCTTACACACACATACCTACGCACATAATATATGATACTGCAATTGATCCTTTTTTACCTCTGCCCCTGGGAATAGCCAACCATTTTTTTTCATATGCAGTCACCAAGTTCTTCTTGCTTTTTAGAAATTAAACGTTTTCATATCTTCCCAGTCACAGGCACTATTTAACTGTATAGTTTTTATATCAGATCAGTTGCTAGCAATGTTAGTGCCAATCTTTTTTCTAGTTATATTAGTATAGATCCCTGTTACCATCTGATTGGCTGACTGAGGCCTGGCTTTTTCTGGAGACTATATATCTCTTTTTCACATCTTTCTGTATTGATCTTAGAAGTTAGCTCTCAGAGGACCATCTCATATCCCATATTACCTTTGCTCCAGGAGCCTCTCACATTTAGCTATCACTGAATCCACCTGTGGAAATTTATTGTTCAAATTGGTCCTACTCAGGGGAGAAGCTTGCATTCATTCACTTTGAGTTGAGAAAAACAAAATTCTAGAAAATACACACACATCCAGACATTTCTGATTTACCAAAAAGAAGATTGATTTTCTCTGCCTCTCAGGTAGTCCTGCAAGTTTATGAAAGAACACCCTAATGTAGTTGTGAAATTGCTGCCAGCTGAACTAGTTCTACATTAACAATACTTGAAACTAGCTTCCAAAATGCTTTGTCAGTTTATATAATTTTGAGTGTCTATTACATAATTCTCCAACATTCCAATATTTCTCCACTTGTTACATGAGGAAACTGCAGTCCAGAAAAGGGAAGTGACTTGACGAAGGTCAGAAGACAGCTGGTGCTGAAACTCAGTTGAGTCCTAGGACATCACAAACTCATGACACACTCCCCAGCAATGACTCTACAAAGGAGGAAAGAGGTTATATGAATATGTTCTTTTAAAACAATTGTATTAAATTATAAATCATATGCCATTTAATCTACCAATTTAGAGTATAATTCAATGACTTTTAGAATCTACACAGTTTTGCATCCATTACCACAATCAATATGAGAATGTTTTCCTTATACCAAAAAGGAAACCCCAAACCCTTGATCTGTCACCCTACCCAAACATCCATCCTCGCTAGTCCTAAACAACCAGTAATGTACTTTCTGTTTCAATGAATTTGCCAATTCTTAGCATTTCAAATAAGTGAAATTATATAATATATGCCATTTATATCTGTTTTCTTTCACTTAGAATAATGTTTTCAATGCCTTCCATGTTGTAGCATGTATCAAAAGTTTATTACTTTTCATATGAATAATGTTCCATTGTATAAATAAATACTATTTTGATCATCTATTCATTAGTTGCTCATCTATTCACTTGGATATATACTTATGAGTGAAATTGTGGATCAGATGGTAATTCTACATTTAATCATTTAGAAGTTGTTAGATTGCTTACAAAAATGGCTACATCATTTTATATTCCCACAAGCAGGGTATGAGGATTTTAATTTCTCTACTCCTTCATCAATATCTTGCTTGTGACATCATAATACCGTGTGCATAAAGTGGAATCTCCTTATGGTTTTAATTTGCATTTTCTTAATAGATAATGATATTGAGTATGCTTATTGGCCATTTTATATTCTCTTTGGAGATACCTATTCAGGTACTTTGTCCATTTTTTAAATATGGTCTATTTATCTTATTATTGAATTATAACAGTTAAGTATTTATTCTAAAACTTTGTAAAATGATAAGATATATAATTTACATTTTATTCCTTTCTATATTTGTTCCCTCTTCATTGTATCCTTGGAAGAGAAAAAGTTTTAAATTTTGAAGAAGTCTAATTTATCTGTCTTTTGTTTTGTTTCTTTTGATGTCACATATAAGAAACTGTTGCCTCATCCAAGATATCAAGGATTACACTTGTTGTCTTTTAGTTTTATATTATTTTATATTATATTATTTTATATTACATTTTAGTTTTTTATTTTATAGTTTTAGCTCTTAAATTTAGGTCTTAGATCCATTTTTTTTAAAGATTTGTTTTATTTATTTATACAAGCACTGGGTACAGTCAGAAGCACGGGAGGGTGAAAGAATTCACCAGAGCCAGAGCGGGGAGCAGAGCAGGCAGAAGGACCGAAGTACACTGCTGAGGGGAGCAACGGGCGGCAGGAGAGGTCTGCACGCCATGTGGGACCCTCCTCTGGTGGCCGGGGAGTAGCCGGGGATCGAACCGGCGCTGCAGAGGCAGCGGGCAGCTTCGCAACCCAGCGTTCAACTGCTGCGCCACCGGGGAGGCCCTCTTAGATCCATTTTGAGTTTATTTTTACATGTGGCATGAGGTAGGGGTTCAAATTTATTCTTTGTATGTGATTATCCAATTGCCCCAGCAGCATTCTTCAGTAGAATTGTTTTAGTGTCTTGTTGAAAACAAATTGACTATAAATGTGAGAGTCTATTTATGGACTCTCAATTTTTTTTCCCTATCTATATCTCTATCACTATGCCAATACCATGCTATTTTGACAAGTGTAGCTCTGTAGTATGTTTTCACATTGGAACAGATGAGTCCTCCAGCTTTTCTTGTCTTTATCAAGATGTTTTTGGCTATGCTCAGTTCTTTTAATACACCTATGATGGTTGGTAAACTTCTCTGAAAAAAAAAGTTAGCTAGGATTTTGATATGGATTATATTGAATCTATAGATTAATTGGGTAAATATTGCCATCTTAATATTTTTTAAGATTTTTTTATTTATGCATACAAAAGCTGGAGTACAGGCCAGAGATGTGGGGTGTGAGAGTATTCACCAGAGACAAAGTGGGGAACAGAAAAGGTAGATTGACTGAAATACACTGCTGAGGGGAGCAGCAGGCAAGTCAGGAGAGGTCTGCTGCACCATGTGGGTTACTCCCTGGCCAACCGGGGATTGAACTCATGCTGCGGAGGCTGTGGATTGATTCATAGTGCAGTGCCTAACCCCTTGCACCACCAGGGAGGCCCACATCTTAATTTTAAATCCACCAATCTGCAAACATTCTGTCTCTCCATCTAGTTTTATCTTCTTTATTTTGTAGCTTTCAGGGTATATATTTTTGCACCTTTTTGTCATTAAATACATGCCTAAGTACTGATTCTTTTTGATGCCAGTGTAATTGAAATTGTTTTTAATTTTATTTTTGATTTTTTTCATTTTCTACGTTATGGAATACACTGATTTTTGTACATTAATCTATCCTGCAGTCTTACTGAGCTCACTTATAACTTGCTATCATTTCAGTAGAATCCTTAGAATTTTCTACATATAAAATCATGTCATCTACAATCTAACCCATCTAGAATATTTGTAATTATTTTTCTTAACTCATTTCCCTGTCTGGAACTTCCAATATAATTAAGAATAAAAGTTATAAGAGTCTATGTCATTGTCTTTTTCCTGATCATAGAAAGTATTTAGTCTTTAAGAATCATGTTAGCATGGATGTTTTGTACATAATCTTTATCAGGTTAAGAAAGCTTTCTTCCTGCATTGTTGAGATTTTTTTCTTTTATTATGAAGAAATGCTATATTTTGTCAAATGTTGTCTGCATCCACTGGTTGAGCATGCATTTTTTTTTCTTTGTTCTCTTGATGTAGTAATTCCACTAATTAATTTTCATATATTTAGCCAGCTCTTCATCCCTTGTGTCCATATTGATGTATTAACCTAGTTAAACTACCATAATAATTACCACAGCCAAAGTGACTTAGCAAACAGAAAATTATTTTCTCATAGTTCTGGAAGTTGGAAATCTAAGAGCAAGGTTTTGACAAGTTTGGTTTCCCATAAAGTCTCTCCCCTTTACTTTTGGGTGACTTCCTTCCCTTTGCATCACAGTCTTTTCTCTGTGCATGTGTCCTAGTGTGTCTTCCTCTTTTATATGGACACTGGTTATTACATTTATACCTTATGAGAAGATTATCTTATTTAACCTTAATTACCTGTCTAAGTACCTTGAATCCAATAGAGTCATATGATAGATTAAAACTTCAATATATGAATTTGGAAGGATACAATTCAGTCCAAAAGAGATTTGGACTTGAATTTTTCTTTATTCAGAATGTCCTTCCTGGTTTTGTGATCAGAATGAGTTTTAAAATGGTCCCTTCATATCTATGTCTTGGAAGAGATTTTGAGAGTTGCTATTGATTATTCTTTAAATGTTTGCTAGAATTCACCAGTGAAGTCATCTGATCCTGGGTTTTTCTTTGTAGGAAGTTTTTGATTCCTAATTCAATCTCTTGTTATATGTCTATTCAGATGTCTATTTTGTGAGACAGTTTCAGCAGCTTCTCTTTCTAGGAATTTGTGCATTTCATCTAAATGATCTAATCTCCAGCTATGGAGACGTTCATAGTATTCCCTCATAATTCTTTTTATTTGCATAATTTCAATTATAATGTGGAATATACTTTTCAGTTCCTGATTCAAAATCAAAATGTGTTTGAAGTTTCATGCTTTATTGTATTATAAAGTAAGTTTTATGAATGTACCAATTTTAATACAAAAGTATTATTTACATTATTTACCATTGAGTAAAAGTGAAGTACCAGAAAGAGTTCCCATATGGATCCTTTGTTTCTTACCCTACCTCCAAGCAAGGTATGGGTGGTCCAGTTTGAGCAAACAAAACAAGATAAATTCTCAGGGAGGATTTCCCACCCTTTTTCAGGACAGTCCACCTGTCCCTAATTATGCTAAAGTTTAAGTGTAATTACCAGGGTTCCACAGTAGACTCACAAATTGGAGAATCAGGACCAGGGGATTAATAAAGTTCATTATATGAACAGGTTAATACACAAGCATTTCTGTACATTTATAATGGGAGGAGAGAGGAGGAAGGAAATTAGTGTGTGTGTGTGTGTATGTGTCTGTAGTCTCTGATATATATGGCAATGTAAGGACACACCTATGACAGTTAATCTCCTTTAAACTCTAGAGCAAAAACATCAAAAGCTAATTAGCCAAAATGAATTTTTTTCCCAAATTAATATAAGAAGAATATTTTTAACAGAGCTATATTTCAGATTATTTACTTTAAAGGAAGTCCTATTTCTTTCAATTTCAACAAATAAAAACTTCCAACATTCAATGTTCCCTAGTATAAAAAAGGGAAATAAAACCCAGAATTTAACTATATTTTTATAACGAACTATTGCTCTTTAGCATGTACAGTAAACAAAGTGGTGATCACATAAACATGAGATGGAAATGATATTTTAATGGTTATATTAACTATAACATTTCCCCTTACCCTTAAAACTAATTACTTGAATTAATAATAAATTAATCGCTCAGCTTCAGTTCCTAGTAAAGATGATCACTATTAACTCATGTGTTAAATTCACCTTAACAAAAATATTCTGTTTCTCTTTATTTTTCTTAGAAAAACTGTTTTTGAAGACCACCTGCCATGCAATAATTCACGTGTTTGGACCAGATATCATAAAACTGTGAGTGTGCCATGGGACATTAATCTGACTCAGTTGTTGGTACATGGGGAAAACAGAAAAACTTGGAGGCTGTTGTTTTGGTTTCTAGTGAGCTGTCCTTACTGAACAAGTGTTTGAATTGTATTCTACCTCTTGCTAACAGCGGGAAAATGCAGACCTAATTTGGATCTTTTGTCACTTTAAGATTCCCCTTGAATTACGCTGTGGCTCAATATCTCTACAAGAGAATTTTCTAAAGGAATTTCACATTGGCTGGACACAGGCATTTGACCTAATCTCCCAACATGCCCTGGCCCCTTCCTGTTCGACTTCCTGGGTCCTCAGGCCACATTTTACTCATATTCTTTTCTACCTTCCTCCCAGTTCCCTGGCCCTCTCCATTTCCCCAGCCCCAGTCCCTACCACTAGGCGTCACCCATATGTGCCATCATCATTATAATCTACTTGCTTTATTTCATTTTTTTTTCTTTTTTCAGCTGAGGGGAATTTGGATCAGAAAAATCATATTTCTCAGTTTACGCACTTTCTCACCAAGGAATCATATTTATTAATCTTATATTAGTTATTTATTTGTATTTTTAATAATGTAATTAGCTTCCAAACTATCAAGAAAATTAACTCTAGGACCTTGACAATACTTATTCTAATATTTCGATCTCTGTCCTTCATTCTCATGCTTTTCTCCACTGAAGTAATAAATCCCAAGTTCATCTTTCTCTCTCTTTCCTCTTTCTATAGTTTTCTCATATATATTAATATAGTAATACATGATCATATAAAATAATGCATAATATAATTATATAAAATAATTATAATTAATAACATAATTATAATTAATAATATATAATTACATAAAATGATTATAATGAACAATATATTCATAATATAGTCCTTTAGACCATATATTTTATATTTTGTTTACTTTTTTACTTTATGAAGAGAATATCACATTTTCTGTATAGTCCTTTGGGATCTACTTATATTTATATGTCTAAGATTCATCCAAGTTGTTATTGCTGTAGTTCACTTGCCCAACAGGATTGTTTCTTGGTTTTCACTCTTGTGAACAGTGTTGCTATAAACATTCTTTGTGATTCCTCTTTTATTTGCCATTAGCCTCAGGGCAGAGAGACTCAATGGACAGCATCACCCTTCACAACAGGAGAGCCTAAGTTGCAGAATTTTAAAGGCAGGAGGAACTTATAAGTCAATGCTCCATCATGCTGTGCACTTACTTCTAGTAATATTGATCTCATTCTATTGTGGTAAATGATTTCTTCTGGTCTGAACTGTAAATGTTTGGGAAGCAAGCATCTATCTCTTAGCTCAAACTGCTAGAGAAGTGGCACATATGTATTACATATATAATACATGTATTATATATAAAATATATGTATAAATGTGGCACATTTGTATTACATACACACACAATGGAATACTACTGAGATATAAAAAAAGATTAATTCCTGTCATTTGTGACAACATAGATAGACCTGGAGAGAATAGTGCTATGTTACGTAAGTCAGAAGGAGAAAGACAAATACAGCATGGTCTCACTTATATATGGAAGATAGGGAATCATAACAAGTGATCAGTCAAAACCAAACCAATAATAAACCCTTAGTATCTGACTGCAGAACTGAGGCAACTAGAGGGAGAGGGTGATGAGAAGGAAATAGGGGAGAAGAAGGCCCAGTGGAAACTAGTAGAAGATTGGTGGGGCACTGGTGGTAGGCAGCTTGTGAAAGCATACACCCCTATAAACCTGTAAATCTATCTTTTTAATGCAAGCCTAATTATGTCACTGTCTAACGTAAAATTCTTCAGAGTCTTCATACCCTATGCAGGTAATTTATGAACTGATCCCTTAAGATATTTCCATCCCTGGCTGCTCCACAGCACACCACACTCCAAACCACTTTCTCTCTGCATGCCAGGAGGTTTTTGTCTAAGTACCTTTGCATGAGATATTCTCTCTGCTTGTCACATCCAAAATCTCTACACCATACAAATCCTATACCTTTGGGCCTCATCTCGAGTCACCTCCTCTGGAAGCTTTTCTGACCTTCCTCAAGCTAAGATAGACATATCCACCTACCAATACACACACACACACGTTTGCACACATAAGCAGCACCTCCTAGTACCCTGTGCAAACCCTAAGCAAGGGTTACAAATAATTAGAAAATTATTTGTAATTTACTTCTCCATTTACTTTTCTGAGTTGCTAACTAGATCAAAAGCCTTCTGAAGGCTAGGACTACATTTTATTTATCACTGTATATTGAGGTAGTTAGTGAAATACTGAATACATGGAAAGAAGGAAGGAAAGAAGAAAGGAGGAAGGGTGTGAGAGAGAGAGGAGAAGGAAAAAAGGGAAGGAGGAAGAAACATGAGGGAGTAGGGAGGAGGGTAGAGTGCGTTGTATTTCTAGGGCTTGGTTTGATATTTATGCAGGAAGAGACTTCAATAAATATTGTTGAAAGAAAGAATTCTTAAAAAAACAAAGAAACAAAAACATCTATGAGTTGTGAGCATGACTATATTACTCCTAAGAAAGTTACTTGAATGTATTAAGAGAAAGAAAAAAGTAACCCTTTTACTTTATTCAATGTATATGTTTGCATACTAAGTATGAGCCATGTGCTATGGGGGAAATCTTGGTCAGAGAGGTTCTGCTGGGCCAAGACCAGAGAACCAGTGAGGCAAATGCTAAACAGTCACACAAGCCTAAGAGGGCAATATACATTGATGTCTAAAAGGGGGTGCCAGAGATGAGCCATCAAGCACTTTCACTACTTTCAACTAGTTGAAACTAGTTGAAAGTAGTGAAAGTGCCCTCAGTCTATGGGGAAACTCATTATTCTTCTGTAGCTTGCTGGAGAGTAGTGAGTGTGAGAACCTGTTGAGTACAAGGATCAAATTGAGGACAAGCATAGTACTAGGTACTGTAGTGTGAACTGAACAAGAGACGTCCTCAAATAAATGCAAGTGTACAAGGCTGTTAAGAAAGTTGGAGTCCAGCAACAACTGAAGAAGGGATTCCTGATTAGGTCATGAAGACAGGAGAGAATATTTTTTTTTTCTTTGAGATAACTACAAGTCATGAGATGACCAATTCTCAGTCTGAGGTGGGGCACTTTGGAAAAAGGCAGATGCAGTAAATCATCACTTCACTATCAGTTTTGTGTGGTTCTCTTCACTATTAGTTTTGTTGATCTGTAATTCTCCATTAATCATATAAGTTATTTGCTGATAGAAATTTCTCCTCATACTCTTTGCTTCTTACAACTTGTTTCAATCAATTGGAGACTGTTCTGAGTTGATGCAGTCCTTAAAAATGACAGCATCATGATTTAGTATTACCTGAATTTCAGAATTCCAATAGTAAATGAATTTCCTAATCCAGAGGGCATCCCTCCTCCTTATTTCACACCAGCCAATTCACAGTGATTCATGGACTAATTATTTAGCAATTATATTTCTTACCCATAGGCAAGTGATAAGATGTAAGGAAGTAGGACACATGAGCACTCAAGCATTCCCCCAAGAGTCAGGTGCATTCAGGGAGGATACCTCAAGGAACAACCTAATCCTACCAGTGACCTTGTCCTGGTTCTTACTCTGCTGGTCCCGACCTCCATTGTTCCATAGGTTGCCATTGTAAACCTGATTCTAATCTTCTGTCCATCTCACCATCCTTCCTGGTACCCATTTATGGCTCCCTCTAAATCATAAATTTGTGTGTCCCAAACCCAGGAACTCTCAGAAATTGGGAAAGACCTAAACTACTAAATTTTCAGAAGAAAAATGCAAAACAGAATTTATAACAATTATGGAATACCTTAAATATGTTTTATTAGACACCAGGAATACAAAGCAATATAACTCTCTTGTCACAAATCAAAATTTTAAGAAATGACTAAATTCTTACATAGCATGCTATAAAGAGTATGGTCCAGAAATTGAAGATAAGTTTTAAGTTGTATAAGGGAGATTTTTCAATGCTGTGAGACTATCACTGTGGCCATATATTAATATATAAAACCTCTTTGGAAAGTGATGTTAAAGATCTAAATTTGAGAGTTTTGGTATGTAAAGCTCTGCTCTAGCACCATGTCTTAAGCTGGTGCTCTCTGCCAATCTGTTAACTAACCCTGACCTTGTTTCCTTCTTTTAATTCATGATGATGGTAATCATCATCATTGACTTTATTCTACTATTCTACAATTAAATGTGACTACTAGCTTTGCCAAATATTTTGACATCCCCCCCTCCCTGCGTGCCTTACTTCTGTGCACCTTGGGATCTACAGAGGTGGTACAAGGAAGTAAATTAATATGGGACAATTTCAATCTTATTTGCTGCTCTGGGGAAAAATAAACAATGTGAATGACAATGACAATTATGAGTAAAGATTTTGTAAGAATTTTACAAATTATATTTAGGCTTTGTCTTCTGCCCCAAGTTTAGTAAAAAGTACATGTTACTTTGCCATTTCAGTGCTTCTTCCATATTCTAATGGTCATCACTTATCTAGACTTATCAGGCTAAGCATTTTCTATTCTTGTTCAAAGAACTTCCTACTTTTCATCATTTAGTGATGAAACTCTGGTGATGAAGTTACGTGCCCAATTCCCATTCCTAACCCAGTTCCAAGAATGCCAGCTTCACTCTCTGATTAAGTGACTCCAACGTTTACTCTCATCTGCAAGTTTGCTTACCTGAAATTGTGCTCTATTTTCAGGGGAAAGAAAATAAGTCTCATACCAAATGATGAGTTGGTTTCTGAGATCCTAGATTGCCACACATGGAATATTGGACTTACATTAAAAGGGAAAAAATAGATTAAAGAGGTGTGAACCTATACCTCCAAATCATATACAGGGTTGTAAATCAACATTACCTCAATAAAATAAAAAATAAAGATTAAGCTGAGCCCTATTTATCACCCTTCTGAGTCCAATAAATACCAGACCCCAAGGAAGACAACAGTCATCAGTTAAATAAATGAACCATTAAGTTGAGAACAGATGTGTGAAAACAGTCACCCTCTCCTGATTTACTGACCCTTGGTAGATATTACTTTGGTAACAGAAACTTTGTTGCAAACAGCTTGTCCCATATCTTAGAAAACATAGCCTCCTTTCATACCTCTGTACCCCACCCTCCCAACTCCCATGAAGGATCCTGGGGGCCAAGCACATGACTCTCATGGTCAACTCTCTTTTTCTCTCCAAATTCAGGTGTTCATAGTAGGTCAATAAACAATCTTGTCAATCACTTTTGTTTCATTCATCTGAAATGCAATTTGAGAGTCCATGGTCACAGACTGTTTCCAAATATTAATGGCCATCAAAATATTTGAAGATGTCTGTTTTATGATGAGTTTTGATAGGATGCACTTTCACTAAAATGTAGAAATTCTTTCTGCAGGAAAGTTAATGCTATAAACTCTTGAGCATTTTTGGTTGGTAGTCCAAAGATAATATTATTAAAGATTTTAAATATTTTGATGTTCAGCAACCATTAAAACTGCTGCATATGCACAATGTGAAACTGGGATGCTTTTTGATTTATTTTGTTTGTATCTTCTTTTGGTTTACCTTTTAAATTTCATTTGTTATAATGCGCGTACAGGTGTAAAACTCCTTGGATAAGTGGACAACCTAAAGGAGAGTGTCAGGGAAATAAAGCAGAAATAGTAATGTAGGGAAGAGCAATTCCAGTGACTTACATCAGGCCCTGGTCTCAAAGGGCAGCATTAAGAAGTTGACTACTGTTTCTCAAGGGTCAGCCCATATGAAAGCTATGATTGCCTTCAGTGGTTAAAAACAAACTAAAAAAAAAACAAAAAAGACAAATAACAATTTGGTCTTGCTTATAGAGAAGAAGGAAGAGGAGGAGAAGGATCAGGAAGAGAAGACATAATAATTGGGTAGAGGTAGAGATTGTCATTGTAATATTTGGATGGTGGGGGGGATAGCTTTATTATAAGGGAACCTAGAATGTTTCAGAAAGTGCAAGGGCAGGAAAACAGCCAGACCCCATACAGAGACTGGAAAGAGCATTAGGAAACCATCAGGAACACAGAGGCATGCTCTCCCCTGGCTTCTTCACTGTGCATGCTGGATGCTGCCCCCCAAACCCCATCCTACTGACAAGCTTTCCAAATACTCAGTTCACATGACAGGAAACTGTATTGCAGGTCCCTAAGTTATTTTAACTTCTTTTGTTATGGGAACAGCACATAATGCAGTCAGACTTTTTCATAGAGATTCCACCTTCCTGTAGAAGAGAATCTGACTGGTGTCACTTCAATGGTCTATTGGGGTCCACTCAACTGAGGTATAACACTACTACCAGCAACCCATCCCTATGGGTGAAGGGGAACATCTCAGGGATAATATGAAGGGAGAAGAAACCTCAGCAATTTGCCTCTAGAATTTGTAACTATCCTTCTACATATTAAAAAGATTAATCTATGTTTCTGGACTTTATATTGTTTTGGTTTGATTTGATTTGGGTTTGAATCAATGATCTACTTGGGAAGTCCATACTTTACTTGTTCCTTCATTTGAAGCAGAACATTATGCTCATTTTTCTTGGTAAGAAAAGTTTTAGGAGTGTCAGTTAGAAAATGGATATGGGAGATTTGTTTTAGCCCCTTTACCTAGACATAAACCAAAATGTTTGAAGAATGCTGTCCTTACACCATGCCCAGGGGAGGAATACAAGTCAATTATATTTTATTTTCTGCCATAAGATAAAGAAATAGATTTACTTTAAGGGAAAAATATTATTTATATTATGCCTAAGAAAATAGTTTAGGTGTTTAAGGCTATGTCATAGAGGACTTTTTACTATGAGGCTCAGTAAACTTTAAAATATTGTTCCCTTCAAATTACAGCCACCTCAATTTTTCCTTTCCAAGTTTTATTTGTAGCTTCTCCTGAAAAGAAAAAACATGGAATCTGTATCATGGTTCTTGTGTGGCAGGCTCTCTCACAGCACTTTGCTGTTGGTGTCCCATCCCCATGAGCTTATTCCAAATGCAGAAGAGAGCAATGTGGCAGGAAATAGTTAGGATCCAGTTGCTCCCAGGGACAAGACCTAAAGACCTTGAGAAAGTGGATTGCAGGTAGTGGGGAACCTATTCTAGGGATTTGCCTTCTTTGAAATAGTTTCTATTTCCTAATGCCTGAGCGATCTTAAATAGCCTTTGTTTTGTCCCATTTCCCTCCAGACTAAGTGAAAAAATAAATGCTGATGTGGTGTGCCACATGCTGGAGTTTTGTAAAGAGGACACAGGTCAACCTTTTTGTCATCTCTACCCCATTCCCGAGGTGAGTGGCTTTTTGCTCTGTTGGTGAGATTACGGTAACATGCAAGTCCTTTGGTTTTGTGATAGAGGAGGTTGGGGACAGAGATGCAAAGTGACATTTTCAATCACATTGCATGAAATAATATTCCCAAGTTTCAACCTAGATCCCTACCCCAAATGCTGCTAAATAATGTCTTTGCTCTTTAACTATTGTGGTTTAGAATCTAGAGCGGGGTTAATTAATGGTAGGTAGGAAATCTCAAGGAAATAACAGGTTTAAATCCTCCTTTAGCTCTTAAAAACCGAGCAAGTCACTTGGATAGGGTGATCCCTCAACCCAATTTGCCCAGGACTGTCCTGGTAAAAGCACTGAAAGTCCCATATTCTAGGAAAACCTGTGTAGTTGCTCATTCTAGTCTGATTTTTATTGTTTCCACCCACAAAATAGGTGTAATAAAATACTTCCTTATAGATTTGTTGTGAGAAGTAGGTGAACTAACACATATAAAATGCTTAGTACAATACCTGCTACATAAAAAGTGTTAATGAAAGTGCTACCTAATATAATTATTATCAATATCATTATTATCCACAGATAGCTATTCAGAATACCCTGCATATGTTATTTCAGGTTGGACAATTTTTAATTGGAATTCAGGCAGTGACTAGGCTGCAAATGTTGACACAACTCCCTTTCCACACTCTGAATGAGGAGATAATATTAAATCCAGTTAGGACTCATAATATTGATTTCTAAAAGTTTCCTGCAAAAATAATGGAATAATAAAATTGTCTACTTTCCCAGAATTGTAGTGTGGGTTTGTTTTTTAAATATATTTTATATTTAATACTGTGGTTTTCTGTTTTATTTGTAATACCCTTTCATTCTCATTGAAATAAAGTCAATGTAACATTTTGTGGCCTAAACAATGAACATAATTTTGCTGACTGACAGTATTAAATATCTAAGTCTGTGTCCTTGTTCAAGAAGAGTTGCAAATGCCTGGGGTCCACATGCGGTTTGAATTTTCCCTAATTCCACTTGAGAAACTGGGGGCTTAAAATATTTTCATGTGTTCAAATAACATGCGAATATCATACCATTATATTCACTGCTTGATAGTTTATGGAAAAGACATGTCTATATGTGAGGGCAGATGATATTAGGTTTTTGTGATTTCCTTTAATAACATCATGGTGTGTATATATCACAGCCAGAGGTACATACCATCACAAAATGCTCAACTTTAGTCTTTTGTAAAATCACATTCTTTGTTTCAAATTCAATGGAGTTTATTTACTTGTCTTCCCATCACAAACCTGTTTTCAATTCCCAACTGAGGAACATTTTATGCAGGGTCTTTGGAGCAGAGGGATTATAGGACTTCATCCCACATCTGCTCAGCTTTCACCCCAGCCCAGAGTCCCCCTGGTCAACTCTCCTCACATCCCCAATTGTTGTCCTGGACATTTACCCTTCTCCCCAAATCCCCATCATTAACCTCCTATTCAACATGAGGCAAAAAAGAGGGACTATTGTTGCAAATGTGGACAGCTCACCCTCCTTTACCTCTAAGGTTTCCTTCAAAGACAACAATGGACATTGAGTGCTCACTGTGCTTCCATTCATCTTATTTAGTCCACCAAACATCCCTGGAGGAAGGAAGCATGATGACCCCCCTTTTTTTAAATTGAGCTAACTGAAGGTTAAAGAGGTTACATAACTTGCTTAAATTCACCCCTTTAGGAAAGAACAGACTTAGGATTTGCATCCAGTCCTTTACTCAGAGAGATTGGTTGGTCTCTGTAGCCATTTATCAGTGTCTCTTTATAACAATCAACTGAAATCTCACTATAAGAAACAACCAATGTTTGAGTGTTAGATGTTTTCCTTCTCAAATAAATTGTACTATATCAATAATTTCTTTGAGAGCTATGATGTTGCATACACATTTTTACTCTGCTTCCCCCCAACATTATGTTTTGAGCATATTTTTAATGGTATGTATCAGACCTTCTGTTCATTTCCATTGTGCACAAATGATACTGACAAAGCAGGGGTGAATTCCTTAAAGGTAGATAAAGACCCATTAAAGGTAGATAAAGACACAAATGTAGAGTATGTCCAACCTGCCAGAAGTCTTACTCATGACTGCCCTGGTCAACACTCACCACCCAATGTAGTTGCTATTCTGAAATCTATCACTACAGGTTAGTTCATTTATATAAAGTACTAGATACTCCATGTAATACTCTATATAATACATCTATTATGTTTTCCTTTGTATCTGGCTTCTTTTGCTTATGAGATTAATCTATGTTCTTGCACGTAACTGTATCATTGCATGAAACATTCACAAATCAACCTTTGATGTAACTCCTGCAATAACTTCCCTGTTAGTCCAACCAAATCTGTTTGTACTTTCTTTCCAAAAAACCTTCCACATTAAGGTCAGAAACACCTTTTCTTATCCTTCATATCTCATCTAATATGTCCTTCCTTCAGGGACGTCAACCCTGAGTTCTAGTACATACCCCTCTTGTCAAAGCTTTTCTAGGTTCCTTCACTGAACTTGTATATTACCCTTGTATGACTGCTTGTCTTTGTGTTGTTCCCACCAGGCTATAACCTCTAGGTAGAAAGACTCTGCCTGAGCCTCTCATTCACCACTGTTTACCCAATGCCAAGCATGGCATCTTATATGAATTAAAGAAATATTTGGTTGAATGAAGTGTCACTGACCTTTCATTTGCATCATTGATGGAAATTCTGATTTTCTTTCCTTAGTGGCCACACTAATTTCCCCAATACCTGCCTCCCATGATACTAAAGCCCCCAGCATATCAACTCCTCATTGCTTACACATTAAAGTATAAATTTTCACTTAACATGCTAGGATTCTCCAAAAACCTTCCCAGTTTGCCCAACCACCATTATCCTGTATGTTCCATGCTGCAGTAAAACAGGGAGGGATTGGTTTAGCCTTGAGCCTTCTTCAACCTTTCTTCTCTTGCACCTTCACTCTTTATCTTTTGTTCACCCAGAATGTCCTGTCAACACCATGCCCATCCTTCAAGCTCATCTCACTGTCCCCTTCTCGGTAATCTAACTCCTAAATGTTTCCCCTCAACTATCATCATAAAATAACCTCTCAACTATTTATCTGGGCCAGTACTATTCTAAATGCTTTGTGTATGTTAACTCATTTAATCATATGAAGTAGGTATTGTTGTGGTTGACTTACTCCAGGTGAGCAACAGGAGGCACTGAGCTATGAAGAGGTTATATTTATGTAGATTCTATTCTTAGGACTTATCAGGAAGCAAGTCAGCAGCTCTCCAATTTGTGTTGTCTCCATCATACCAGGCATCATACCATACCATACTGGGCATATGGGTAATATACTAAGCATTGTAATTTGCATGCATGATGTCACTTAACAGAGTTATTGAGGTCTATTTATTTTACAGTTGAGGAAATTGAGAACATGAGAACCTAAGCCTTTATGTAGGTTACACAGAGAGCAAGTGGCAACAGAGGAGTCAGCACCAAGTATTTGTCTTTAAAGCCCAAGTTCTTAACTGTTGTACTCCATGCCTCATGGATACTCCTGGGCACTGTTCCTTTGAACTGCACCACTGTCCCTGGGTCAGCCACAAGCAGGAGTTTTCTCACTCTACATCCTGCTTTACATGATTTTCAGATTCTGGTAAAATATAAATGGTGCAATTCAGGCCATCACCCCTCTGAAAGGTATGCTGCCAGATGAAGTGATGAAGGTCAGCACTCTGCTCCAGGGAGAAACTAGCAGTGTAGAAAACAGCAGTATAGAGCAAAAGGAGTCTCACTGTGGTAGGGCTAAAAAGGTGGAACCACAGTTGGAGCTCTCTGTGAACCACCTATTCATTACAGACAGCACAATTGAACTTCCAGGCCCACACCTTGCCCTTCCCTTAGCAGCATCTTCATGTTCTTATCTACCATGAACCCACCCATAATTGAATGAGGCAAAAAACAACCTACATTGTTCAGCTTTCCACAGGAGGGAACTGGGAAGAGACAAAAGAGTAGAGGCATGGGAATAATTGGAGAAAGAGGAGGAAGGCAGGAAAATGAAAATAAAGAGAAATGAAAATTGCAGACTGCATTGTCAAGACCACTCAGATGGTTTTGTAATACTTTGGGAGGATTATTTATATCATTCCTCCTCTTATTTGCACACAAAACGAGGCACTGCCCTCTGCTGTTGTGTGTGTGTGTGTGTGTGTGTGTAACAATTATTCTCATGCAACAACTCTTCAATGAAAATGGGATGTGACTCATCCCATGTGTTCTATTGCTCTTTATTTATTTTTTTAAATAAATTTTATTTCTATATTCCCCATACAATTGCAATCCCCTTATTTTGACCCCAATCCCTCCCCGCTCTGCCCCCCACCAACCATAGAGTGTCTCTGGTTCATAGTTGTTTGTTGATTTTGATTTTCACTTTCTTATAGTTATTCTTTTTCCTGGTCCCTTATTTAAGTTTTCTAGATTCCTGCTATGAGTGAGATCATCCGGTATTTTTCTTTTTCTTTCTGGCTTATTTCGCTGAGCATGATCCCTTCCAGCACCATCCACGTTGCTGCAAATTGCATGTGTTTATCTTTTTTGAATGCTGAGTAATATTCCATGGTGTACATGTACCACATCTTCTTGATCCAGTCATCTATTTTGGGGCATTTGGGTTGTTTCCAAAGCTTAGCTATTGTAAACAGTGCTGCTATAAACATAGGAGTGCAGGTGCTCTTTGGAATTGATGTTTCTGTATCCTTTGGGTAAATACCTAGGAGTGGAATTGCTGGATCATATGGAAGCTCTATGTTTAGTAGGTCCAGAATCTCCACACAGCTCTCCATAGTGGTTGGACCCGTTTGCACTCCCACCAATAGTGCAGGAGAGTTCCTTTTTCTCCACATCCTCACAAACATTTGTTGTTGCTAGTTTTTTTAATATGTGCCATTCTCACTGGTGTAAGATGGTATCTCATGGTAGTTTTGATTTGCATTTCCCTGATTACAAGTGATCTTGAACATTTTTTCATATGCCTGTTGGCCATTTGCATTTCCTCTTCAGAGAAGATTCTTTTTAGCTCTTCTGCCCATATTTTGACTGGATTATTTTCTTTGTTTTTGTTGAGTCTCATCAGCTCTTTGCAGATTTTTGTAATCAGACCTTTATCATTAGTGTTGTGTGCAAAAATGTTCTCCCAGTCGGTGGGGTTTCTCTTTGTTTTTGTTATTGTCTCTTTTGCTGTGCAGAAGCTCTTTAATTTGATGTAGCCCCAGCTGTTTATCTTTGCCTTCACTATCACTGCTTTGGGTGATGTGTCTGTAAAGATGTCTTTGATGTGCATATCCCGTAGTGTTTCGCCTATGTTTCCTTCTATGTATTTTATGGTTTCAGGTCTTATGTCTAGTTCTTTAATCCATTTTGAGTTGATTTTTTGTGTATGGTGTGAGGTAGTGGTCAAGCTTCATTCTTTTGCATGTAGCGACCCAGTTTTCCCAGCACCATTTATTGAACAGACTTTCTTTGCTCCAATGCATAGTCTTTGCTCCTTTGTCAAAGATTAGTTGACCATAAATCTGTGGGTTTATTTCTGGATTTTCTATTCAATTCCATTGGTCTGTGTGTCTGTTCTTGCTCCAATATCATGTAGTTTTGATGATTATGGCTTTGTAGTAAAGTTTGAAGTCTGGGAGTGTGATGCCTTCATTCCCTTCTTTTTTTTTTTTTCAGGAGAGCTTTGGCTCTTCAGGGTTTTTGGTGATTCCATATGAATTTCATCAATAATTGTTCTATTTCTTTGAAGAATGACATTGAAATTTTTTTGAAATAGCATTGAATCTGTATATTGCTTTTGGTAGGATGGCCATTTTAATAATGTTTATTCTTCCAATCCATGAGCAGGGGATGTCTTTCCATTTCTTTATGTCTTCTTCTATTTCTTTTAACAGTGTTTTATAGTTTTCTTTGTATAGGTCCTTTACCTCTTTTGTTAGATTTATTCCCAAGTATTTGATTTTTTTTGTTTCAATAATAAAAGGGATGTTTTTTTTTTTAATTTCTTCTTCTTCAGATTTATTCTTTGTGTATAGGAAGGCTACAGACTTTTGCGTGTTGATTTCGTATCCTGCCACTTTACTGAACTGATTGATGAGTTGAATTAGTTTTTCTGTGGAGTTTTTGGGATTCTCTATCTATATTGTCATATCATCTGCAAATAGTGATAGTTTGACTTCTTCTTTTCCTATTTGGATTCCTCGTATGTCTTTCTCTTGTCTTATTGCTTTGGCTAGGACTTCCGGTATTATATTGAAAAGCAGTGGTGAGAGTGGCCATCCTTATCTTGTTCCAGATCTTAATGGAAACGCTTTCAGCTTTTCGCCATTGAGAATGATACGGGCTGTTGGCTTGTCATATATGGCCTTTATGATATTGAGGTATGTTCCTTGTATCCCAAGAATTTCAAGGGCTTTTATCATGAATGGGTGTTGCACTTTGTTGAAAGCTTTCTCAGCATCTATTGATATTATCATATGGTTTTTATATTTCTTTTTGCTGATATGTTGGATAATGTTGATTGATTTTCGGATGTGGAACCACCCTTGTGTCCCTGGAATGAACCCTACTTGGTCGTGGTGAATTATCTTATGGATACATTGTTGGTTTCTGATAGCTAAAATTTTATTGAGGATTTTTGCATCAGTGTTCATTAGGGAGATTGGCTTGTAGTTTTCCTTTTTTTGTGTTGTCCTTGTTCAGATTTGGTATTAGTGTAATGTTGGCTTCATAGAACGTGTTTGGTATTGTCCCTTCCTTCTCAATTTTTTGGAAGAGTTTGTGAAGGATAGGCACTAATTTGTCTCTGAATGTTTGGTAGAATTCATTTGTAAATCCATCAGGTCCTGGGCTTTTGTTTTTGGGGAGGTTTTTCATTACCATTTCAATTTCACTGCTTGTAATTGGTCTGTTTAGGTGTTCTATTTATTCTTTATCTAGTTTTGGGTGATTGTAGAGTTGTAGGAATTTGTCCATCTCCTCTAGACTGTTGAACTTGTTTCCATATAACTGTTCACAGTAGTTACTGATTATTCTTTTGATTTCTGCTGTGTCCATTGTGATTTCTCCTCTTTCATTTATGATCCTGTTTATTTGTGCTTTCTCCCTTTTTTCCTTTGTGAGCCTGGCTAGGGGTTTGTCTATTTTATTGATTTTTTGAAGAACCAGCTCTTGGTTTCATTGATCTTTTGGATTGTTTTTTTAGTTTCAATTTCATTTATTTCTGCTTTGGTTTTTATTATTTCCTTTCTTCTACTGGTTTTGGGGTTTTTTTGTTGTTCTTTTTCTAGATCTTTGAGCTTCGAGATTAGGTTGTTTCTTTGAGTTCTTTCTTGTTTTTTGATGTGAGCATCTATTGCTATATATTTTCTCTTATTACTGCTTTTGCTGCATCCCATACATTTAGGAAATTGGTGTCCTCCTTGTCATTCAATTGAAAGAATTTTTTAATTTCTTCTTTGATCTCCTCATTAGTCCAGTGGTCTTCTAGTAGTGTGGTTTTCAATCTCCATGAGGTAGGAGAGTCCCTTACCTTCTTTTTATGGTTTATTTCTAGTTTGATGCCTTCATGGTCAGAAAAGATGGTTGGTATGATTTCAAACTTGGTGTATCTGTTGATTTTTGTCTTGTGTCCCATTATGTGATCGATCCTAGAGAATTATCCGTGTGCACTTGAGAAAAGTGTGTACTCCGTTTTTTTGGGGGGTTAGTGTTCTATAGATGTCTGTTAAGCCCAAGCGCTTTAGGTCCTTATTTAGAGCTTTAGTGTCTTTACTTATTTTTTGTCTCGTTGATCTATCCATTGCTGTTAGTGGTGTGTTGAAGTCTCCCACTACCTATGTGTTTTCTCTGATGTCTGTTTTCAGAGATGACAATAGTTCTGATATATTTTGGTGCCCCTTCATTTGGTGAATATATTAATGAGTGTTATTTCTTCTTGAAGTGTTGTCCCCTTGATCATATGCAGTGACCGTTGGGGTCTCTTTTTACCTTTTTGAGTTTGAAATCTGTTTTATCTGATATAAGTATAGCTGTTCCTGCTTTCTTTTTTGGTCCATTTATTTGTAGGATTGTTTTCCGTCCTTTAACTTTGAGTCTATTTTTATCTTTTGTAGCTAAATGTGTTTCCTGGAGACAGCAAAAGGTTGGGTTTTGTTTCTTAATCCAGCCTGCGACTCTGTGTCTTTTTATTGAAGTGTTTAGTCCATTTACATTTAGGGTTAATATTGATATGTTAGCATCTGTATTTGCCATTGTGTTTGTCTTTCCTTTGATTTAATTTATTTATTCTTTTAATAATCTTTTTTTGGCCTTCTTCCATTGTTATTCATCCCTCTGAGGTTCTGGCTTTAGGACTCCTTGTAGTATTTTTTGGAGTGGTAGTTTATTTGTAATGAAATTCCAGAGTTTCTGTTTGTCTGGGAAGGTCCTTATTCTTTCTTCATAGAGGAAGGAGAGCTTTGCGGGATAGAGTATTCTTGGATTGCATCTGTTTTCTTGGAGTCTGTTGACTATGTCCCTCCCTCTCTCCTTGCCCATAGTGTTTCTTCGGAGAAGTCTGATGTCAGCCTGATTGGTTTTCCTTTTTATGTTATCTGTTTCCTCCCTCTTGTAAGCTTCATTATTTTTTCCTTGTCCTGGATTCTTTGGAGCTTTACTATTATGTGTCTTGCTGTTTTTTTTTCCTTTCGTCATGGAAGTTTGGTGTTCTTCTTACTTCTTGTATATCAATTTTCATCTCCTTCTTCATGTTTGGGAAGTTCTCTTCAGTTATCTCCTTGAATATTTTCTCTGTTCCTACATCTCTCTCTTCTCCTTCTGGGATTCCTATAACTCTTATATTTCCTTTCCTCATGGAGTCAGATAATTCCTGAAGTCATTCTTTGGTCTTTTTCCTTCGTACTTCTCTTTCCTTTTCTGTTTTGTTTCTTTTTATTTCTGTGTCTTCAAGAGTGCTTATTCATTCTTCCATTTCATCTATTCTGCTTTCATTGCTTTTCCCAGAGTTCTTTAGTGCCTCCATTAATTCTTTGATCTCCTGCATTTCTTTTACTTCCCTCTTTAGGGACTCAATTTCATTCTTCTGATCGTTGATTATTTTTCTGTTACCATTGTTTTCCTTTATGAGTTCTGTCATTTTTTTAATCATGGCAATTTGAAGTTCTCTTTCTGGAAGGCTCAGAAATTCTTCCAAGTTACTCTCTTTGCAATCTGGGGGGTGGTTTTCTTTTTGTGATGTGCTTTTTCCTCTAGAGTTGCTAGGTTGCGTGTGGTTCTTCTACTCCCTACTGCCTGTTTTCTAATTTGCCGTATGCATTGGGACACTGTGTTGCTGGGTCTGGCTGGCATCTTGGGTGAACTTCTCCACTCCCCTCTAGCTCCTCCCGGAGCCATCTGTCGGTTTCAAGCAGTCTTTACTGAAGAAAGGTCCCTGTTCTAAAATGGCAATGCAGGGACACACTCCCCTCGTCCTGGTCTGCCCCGGCAGTCGGTTCCCGCTCCCCCTCTGGCTCGGACTGCAGGCCAGAAGGGGCCTGATGTGGGCGAAATTCCCTGTTCCCCTCTGCCTCCTCTGGGAGCCTTCTGCTAGTTTCAGACAGTCTTTACTGGAGAAATGTCCCTGTTCTAAAATGGCGATGCGGGACGCACTCCGCGCGCGCCCCGTCTCGGGCACACTCTTGTGCGTGCCCAGTCTGCCCCGTCTGTGGGTGCCCGCTCCCCCTCTGGGCTTGGACTGCTGGTCAGAAGAGGCCTGGCATGGGCGAGGTTTCCAACTCACCACTGGCTCCTCCGGGAGCCTTCTGCCATTTTCAAGCAGTCTTTTCTGAAGAAAGGTCCCTGTTCTATGGGTTGTTGGTGTTTTTTTTTTTCTGGTCGCTAGGTGGCGCCAGAGATCTCTCCTAGTGTCCTTGGGGAGCTGTTTTTTTCAACCCGTGGGACGGGGAACAGAGAGAGAGTGGTGGGAAAAGCCTCAACGGCTTTGGGGTGCTGTGTCTGCCTTGTGCCCCACCGTTGTGGGGAACCCACGCCCCAAACTTCGTGCCCTGGGTCTCAGTTCCAAAGCCCTCAGGTCCAGGACGTGGGCTGTAGCCCAGTTCAGTGTCCGCAAAAATGGCTCCTTTTGCACCCCGCTCCTGTGCCCGGGCGCCTGGTTTCTGATTACTCAGGGAGGGACATTCACTTCAGTGAGGACCCCCGCGCATCTCCCCTCAAGCCTAGGTCGCAGGCGCAGGGACCTGGGCAGCCATGATCTGCGTTTGCTTTTCAAGCTCGCTGCTTTCCTGCACAAGCTTACCAGCTGGCCTGGGGCTGTATGCAGGTCTCCAGAGTCCTTGTTTTTCTCTAATGGCACCCGGAGCTGTTTGCTCACCTCCACAGCGAATCCTGCAGGGTTCTCCACAGCTCCGGTTCACGGGGTGTGGTGGCTGAAATAATTCCTTTCCATTCACAGTCCTGCTTGATGCATAGTTTGTTCTTGTTGGTTGTTTTAGTTTTTTCCTCCTTTCTGTTGGTCGGAGAGTGCTGACTTTGTGGGTGGGGGAGAGTAGCAGTGTTCTGAGCTTTCCTCCCTTCTAGTCCTCTTTTATGGCAACTTTCTTCTTCGGGTAGTTTGCTGGAGTCGTCCGTTTATCTTCCGTGTCCCAGTTCTCACTGGGACCTTCCGCTTTTCCTCCCTATTAACTTTTTTTTTAATGGGAGATCTTATTCGCAGTGTTTCCTCGCCACCGTGTTGATCTGCCCACTCTCGGGAGTTTCTCCTATTGCTCTTTAATCCTCTTTTTTAGATTAGGATTACAGTGGAAAACTTCAGTTGGGCCAGGGGCAGGTGGGAGTCTTTTCTGCTTTATGATACCCCTTCCTGAGAGACCCTGTAGACTTCTTCATAACACACCACCCTCAGCTCAAGGAACATGCTGTATCTACAAACACCTCAAAGGCAAACTCAGGACTTACTCAACACCACTTTGATCCACATTAAAAGAGAATTATATTCAAAAGATATGTCCTAGTTGAGGTAGATTCTCCTTATTTCCCCGAGGCCTCTGACCCATTTAAATTGCTGCAGGGGAAACCCACTATCTTACGAAAGCAATCCAAACTTCTAAACGTTTTATCCCATAGTGAATCTGATTTCTGCAGGAACTAGAAGCTCTCCAAAACTGAGTGTGTGGGAGTGTGTGATTGCACAGGAGATTCATGTTTCTCTGAAATCTAAGCTGATATAAATGCAGCTGGGGAGGAGTAAGTTTGCACTCTTTTAATGAAAAGGTGACACGTGACAATTTCTTGATATTCAACTGAGAAATAAACAAACCAACTCAAGAATTGACTTTTATTTTTTAAATATTGTATCAAATAAAATATTGGGCATCTCTTTTAGTTGAAGGTTTCAGGTAGTAAGGTTTAAGAAAAATTACAGATGAACAGAAAATTGAACATTTTCTAAGATTTATTAATCACTAAATTTTATTCCATATAGTCAACAGTGCCCTTCCACTCATTTAGGTGTGCTTGGCCCTGTGAGCTCTTGTGTCGTCATAAAAACTGGCCCAAACTGCTGTTGGTTTGGTTTAGTTCTTGTTTTTATTTTTATTTTATTGAGATAACATTAGTTTACAACACTGTTTATGATTTAGGGGTATAGTTGCACACCCCTTCAGATGTATGTTGCTGCCCAAACCTACCACCAACACACCCATAATGCTCCACATAAACCACTAGGTCCCCTCTATACTTTGCTCCTCACTTCCCACCCCTTCCAGTACTCAATTCTGCAGTCAGATTCCAAAGGTTCATTCTGGTTTAGTTTTGTCTGTTCCATTGCTTTGTTTCTTTATATTCCACATGAGTGAAATCATCTGTCTCTCTTCTGATTTATTTCACTTAGTTTAATCCCTTTCAGTTCCCTCCATGTTGTCACAAATGACAAGATTTTATCTGTATTATAATTGAGTAATATTATCTCATCTTTTTATGTGCTTAGGCACTTAAGCTGTTTGCTTAACTTGGCTTTTGTACAAGTGCTGCAGTGAACGTAGGAATGCATCTGTCCCTCTGAATTAGTGTGTTATATTCTTCAGATAGATACCTAGGTGTGGAATTTCTGGATCATTCCAGAAAGGTGTTTTTAATGTTTTCAGAAACCTCTATACTGTTTTCACAGGGTCTGGACCACCAATGGTGTGCAAGGTTTCCTGGTACACTCTACACTCTCAACAAAACTCGTTTCTGATCTTTTTGATATGGGCCATTATCACAGGCATGAGATAGTATTTCTATGTGATTCTGAGCAGATAAAAGATGTGATAATATTGCATTTCCCTAATGATAATCAATGAAAAACTTTTTTCACATGCTTATTTGTCATGTATGTCTTTGAAGACATTTATATTTAGACCTATCCATTTTGTGATCAGTTTTTTTATTTCTTGTTGAGTTGTATGAGTTCTTTATAAATCTTGGATATTTGCACTATCTTAATGATAGTTTCTTTTGCTATGCAGTTTTTAGTTTGATATAGTCCCATTTGTTTATTTTTTTTTGTTTCCCTTGCCATTGGAGTTGAATCCCTGAAAATACCACTAAAGTCAATATCACAGAGTGTGTTACCTATATTTTCTTCTATGTATTTTATGATTTCAGGTCTTACTTCTCAGTCTTTAATTCATTTTGAATTGTTTTTTGTGCATAGTGTGAGAAAATTGTCTAATATTTCTTTTACCTGTGGCTGTCCAGTTTTCCCAATACTGTGTGTTGAAGAGACTTTCCCTTGTGAAGAATTATCTGGTCTCAATGGACTATACCAGAGTGCAAAACGTTTACCTTATTTTAGAATGTGAAGCAGTTTTCAGAAATATATGTGGAACTTAATACTTGTGATTCTACAAAGAACTTGATGAGCACTAGAGGGTAGAAATTTTGCTCGGCCCAAGTCTAAAAACTGTGTGGTCAAGCCAAGCTGCTGCTGGCCGTTTCTTTGACACCTGGCAAGCTCCCAGACATCCAAAATCTTTGAAGATTTATATATCACCACTTATCCCCCAAATCATCCTGTTTCTTGATTTCCAACCTTTCCTTGATGCCAGCCCTTTCTCTGATGGTTTCATTATTTTAAACAGTTAGTAGATTTCTAGTCTTCTCTAATCCTTCTTAGAAGGAATATGGATATTGGGGGTTTTAAAACCAATCTATTTAGAGTTCACACCTTCTTATGAGTTTTTTTTCATAATAGAGTGCTAATTGGGCTAATTGAAGTTCTCTATGGCTAAGGTATAAAATAAAGATATCTAATAATTTGCTCAAGTGTCTCCCATTTCAAAAGTTATATGTAAAAATAAAACTCCAGGGCCCTTACTCCCCTCCAGTTATAATCAACTTTCTCACCTACCTCCAATTGAGTGGCAGCTCAACATAGTGGTTAAGAACACAGATCTTCCAGTCAGACCACCTGAACTCATAACATGATAGCAGTTTTTACTGTCTGTTTCTCATTTAACAAGTTGATTAATTGCTTTGGGCCTCAGTGTCTTCATTGGTAAAATGAAGATAATAGTAGGAACTCATAGCATTGCTATGAATATTAAACAAATTACAGTGTGCCTCTATGTGTATTTATATGCATACATATATGTGTGCACATATTATATATAGGGAGTATGAATTTTAGAACAGTGCTTTATATAGCATATGTACTTAATAAGTGTTATTTAGCATCAGCATTATAATTATTCTCCTCTTCCAAGTATCTCTGCAACAAAGGAGAACTTTTCCTCTTCCTCAACTCTCATTTGCTTCTCAACCTACTGAGGTCTGGTCTCTAACTCCACCCTCTCCTGCAACACCTCCCCTTAAAGTAATCAGTGACTTCCTAAATGCCAAATCCAAGGATATTTTTATCCATTATCTGCTGCATTTGACACTGATTGCCACTGTTTCCAGAAATTTCTCTACCTGTCCCTAGTTATCCTCATCTGTCTCTATTCCCTTCCTAAGCACTGTGATCCACCAATCCAGGGTTATGCCTGCTCTAGATTTTCTCCCTGAGTGATAACAGGTAGGACAGCCAGGTGACGAAACACATGGATTCTGGTGCCAGCCTGCCAGGGTCATTGACTCTAGCTCTATCACAGTTTTAAGTGATTTGAAATATATTACTTAAACTTTCTTGTGTCTCAGTTGCCTCATCTGGAGGCAGATGAGGAGAGTATAGTAGAGCCTACTTCAAAGGTTTCATGTGAATATTACATAAGTAATTATATGTAAAATTTCTGAGAATAGTCATTGACCAAAATATTTGACCTTGTTATTAAGGTTTGCAAATAAAACTGAAAACTTTGGATCCTCCCTGGTGGCACAGGGGTTAAAGACAGCAATATCAAGCTATTGGCAGCCACTGCAGCATGAGTTAGATCCCCTGGTCAGCAGGGAGCAACCCACATGGCGCAGCAGACCTCTCCTGTCTTGCCAGCTGCTACCATCAGCAGTGTATTTCAGTAGATCTGCCTGTTCTGCTCCCCACACTCTCTGGTGAATCCTCTCACCTCCCACACCTTTGGCCTGTACCCCAGTTCTTTAATGCATAAATAAATAAAACTTTTAAAAAAAACTGAAAACTTTCCTCAAGCTACAGCCAATACATAGAATTTCCAGTAAGTATCTTCATGTGTAAGTGCCAAAGACACCTTGTACACAAGTCAGAAGCCAAACTATATTCATTTCTACTCACCAGGTATGGTTTTTTATTCCATAACTCAGTTTCAGCAACACCATTCTCCCACTAACATGAGCCTAACATCTTTAGGATGGAATCTTGCAGCATCTTCTTTTCTTTAATATTTTATTTTATATAATTCTTACATCATTTTTCATTTTTACACAATGTACGCATTTTCATTTTGGTTATATTCCCCATACAATTGCATCCCCCCTCATTTAGACCTTCATCCCTTCTCCCCCCGCACCCACCCACCCTGTAGTGTGTCTCTGGTTTATAGTTGTTTGTTGATTTTGATTCTTACTTTATTATAATTAGTCTTTTTTCTGGTTCCTTATTTAGGTTTTCTAAATTCCTGCTATGAGTGAGACCATATGGTATTTTTCTTTTTCTTTCTGGCTTATTTCGCTGAGCATGATCCCTTCTAGCTCCATCCATATTGCTGCAAATTGCATGAGTTTATCTTTTTAGATTGCTGAGTAATATTCCATTGTATATATATTCCACATCTTCTTGATCCATTCATCTATTTTTGGACATTTGAGTTGTTTCCATACACCAACTGGGAGAAAATTTTTGCACACAACACTAATGATAAAGGACTGATCACAAAAATTTACAAAGAGCTGATGAGACTCAACAAAAACAAAGAAAATAATCCAGTCAAAAAATGGGCAGAAGAGCTAAAAAGAAACTTCTCCAAAGAGGAAATGCAGCATCTTCTTAACTGAGACCTCTACCTCCAGTTTTGAACATCTCAAATCCAGGCACCCAAATGACATTCCTAAAATGCAAATCTGACTATACTCCCTTCCCTTCCTAAGTTCCTTCAAAACCATCCATCTTTAAGGCAAAATCTGGATTCCATGAGCTAACATATGTTGTCTCTACAGTCTTGTTCTTTAAAGAATTACCTTATCCTTCTCAGTTCTAGCAGTCACACAATACTTCTTATAATCCCCACCATATCCTTCTTGTTATGGCCTCCTGGTCTTGCTCCTATGTTTCCTGTGCCTATAATGTTCTTTCCCTGAGTCATTCCTGAAGACTCAACTCAGTTGGCAACTCTTCCAAGAAACTGTCCCTGACACCCATCCTCCCACTCCAGTAAGGATTAGACATCCTTTCTCACTGTCCTTATGATACCATGTCCTTCTAGCTGTCATTGCACATTCCATGTTGCATTTATTTATCAATTTAAGTGTATCTCCATGAAATTGATGGTGAACTATGAGTTATAAGGCTGAGGTTGTATCTGACATATTTCTCTATTTCCCACTGCCTGGATAAGGGCTGAAACAATACAAATACCCAATAAATATATGTTGAATAGATGGGCTAACTTAATTCAGTTATATCTGTAAAAAGGGGGCAGTAATACCATATAATGCACTTACTTTCAAACCTTACTGATATATGAACTCGCAGTGAATCTTCATCCTTATTATACACTCAACTATTTATTTAGAGTTGGGACTTTTCTCCTTCTAATCATCCAAAAGACTCATCATGGGCATTCATTCTGTCCTGTCCAGTTCTCCTTTGTGAGCAAACCTGCATTTATCCCCCAGAAATATATCTCTGAGTCATTCTCCTGTTATGATAACCTAGAGTCATTTTACAAGTAACCTCCCATCCCAACTTGAATAAGAGCTTTCTGGTGTATTCTCAAAGGCTACCTCAAATCTTGGAGTCAAGTTGGTGTTCAGTAAATGATTATTGAAAAAAATGAATCCCTGAATGAGCAGAAGATTAAATTGGCAAGAGGATAGGAGTTTAGAGTTTCTTCTATTTAAAACCAAGATACTCTCTAATAACCAGCAATTATTCTTCTTTGTTCTTATTCAAGAAAAGTAATCTCTAATCCGAAACATTCAGTTTTTTAGCAGTGTGTGTGTGTTTGTGTGTGTGTGCGTGTGTGTGTGTGTGTGTGTTTGTTTCTGGGTAAACTTCTTTAATCTGTCTCTCTCTCTCTTTTTTTTTTTTTACAAGACTCAGATCTCTGGAGTCTATGTCCTCTCCTGCCTGTGCATAATTACAAAGTAATATCATTATGACTTGCCATTTTTGTTGACTGCACAGATAATAAAAATGAATTAAGTTCTCTCAGTTTAACAGAACCTCTGTGTCAAACAAGGAAAGGAAATTACTTCCTCTGTGATCAACATTACATTGGAATTTGCATTCCAATGGACATGTACAATGGACATGGGCAAGTATAGCAAAATAATAGCTCAACCCTAAACAAAAATGAAATAATTAACTTCTCGTCTCATTTGGTTATCTGACCAAACTCTTCTGCTTAATTTATTCTTCCCTGTCCACCTTACCTCTGCATAGTATGTGAATGTTTTCTCATGCAACCAAGCCTAGGAAAACACAAAATATTAATAAGAAAGAAGCTATTTGTGTGACCATCATAGCTGAAGGTTTAGGAATTCCCTCCTTGTGTTAGCTGATCTTCGACTGTGATTTGGCAAACCATTAGAAAATCATATATTATTTTTGAAGAAAACTCAAGAAAGAATATCCTACAGCTTGGGAACATTTATTATATATTTTAACATTCTGGAAGAGTTAATAAAATTTTCCAAATTGTCTCACTTCATGAACTCATGGTCAGTGTCATAAGAGTCTTAGATGAAACTGACAAGCTGAAGTACAAACAATTATTCTTTTGTTCTTGTAATATACATTTACTAAGCTCCTATCATGTTACAGGTACATGGTAGGGCTCAAAGAGTAAAAGACAGGGCCTTCCCGGTGGCGCAGTGGTTGAGTGCCATGTTGTGAAGCTGTCCACAAACTCTGCAGTGCTGGTTCAATTCCCCACCAGCCAGGGAGAACCCCACAAGGCGCAGCAGATCGCTCCTGCCTCGCCCGCTGTTCCCCTCAGCAGTGTCTTCACTCCGTCTGCCTGTTCTGTTCCCCACTCTGGCTCTGGTGAATTCTCTCACCCTCCCGCACTTCTGACCTATACCTCAGTTCTCGCATAAAATAAATAAATAAATATTTAAAAAAAAAATAGTAAAAGACAACAACAAGCACCAATCCAGGACTAAGGTTTACACAACACAACAAAATCTGGACCAAATATTGTCATACATCATCCAAAATCCTTCCACACAATTCAAAGTTTATTCCATTAGCCCAGTTTTATAAATGAGAAATCAGAATTCAAGAGAATTATTGGTTGTAGAGTTGCATACATGACAATTTTTTTAAAGTTTCTTTTTAAACATCTGAGGTAATTATTAACAATGAGCTGCATGGCAGTGGAAGATAGCCTTCTAGATGCAGAAAAGTCAGTTTAAAATGGAGTAGAAATATTTTATATCTAAATTATTTTTTGTCTAAAAATAAACCCAAATGCATTTGAGAGTCTTGTTTTTAATAAAAATAGCATTGCAAATCAGTGGTGAAACACTGGCTTATTCAGTAAATAAATGGAAACTAAAGGCTAGCCACAGGGGAATAAGTTTGAAGCTAGGTGTTTATTCCCTATTGCAAAATAAATTCCAAATGAATTAATATTTAAATTACAAAGGATAGTACCACAAAGAAGAAAATCATGAGCAATTTTATTTGCAATTTGTGATCCAAATGTAAACACGAGAAATACATCTGACTATGAAAGCCTGCCATATACAAAATCAAAATCAAAAGACAACAGGCAAATCAGGAAAAGGGTTTGTGCCCCACATAGTTATTATCTCTATGATTCAAAAAAACTCTTATAAAATCAAAAGAAAAAAAAAGTAAGCAAAGGCCGCAAGCAATTGCTTTACAGAAAAAGATCAAAAGACCAAAAATGTAGGTGAAATATTGATCCTTTGCTCATAATTAAAAAAGTGAAAATTAAAATGAGATTCCATTTTACCTATTTTGCTTCAACAAAATTCTTTGAAGGACATTAGAAATTATCACAGACATAGAGTGGCTTTAAATATCAGAGAACACTAAATTTAATTGCTCCCTGGAGAGTTGAAGGCTTAAAACTCATGGGAGCTGAGGAGAGCATTGAATACTGAGCTTGGATGTACAGAGTACTGTTCAATCAATCCTCCAAGCATTTCAAAGGACCATGTCAGAGATTCCAAGCTGTATTATTGTTTAAGCCTATATTTGGAATGTTGAAAAATTCATCTACTTAGACTGGCTTAAAGAATTATTGGGGGTCATTAAACTCACGGGGATCTCAAAACTCTTCAAAGGATAACAGTAATTTACAATGGACTAGTTATCCTTGAGTTCTGATAGTAGAAACTAAATGATTCCTATGATGGTAATTATATGGCATTCAAGATTTGAACATGTTTCATAGCTGCTTTTAAGAAGTTAAAAAATAAATGACAACTATTTCTTTTTTATGTTAAGAATTTTTATTTTGCAAAACAGCATACCTTATACCAAATTTATTTTTTTTAATTTTTTATGTTCCCCTTACAATTACAACCCTCTTATTTTGACCCCAAGTCCTCCTTTCCCCACCCCCCACCCACCATAGAGTGTCTCTGGCTCATAGTTGTTTGTCGATTTTGATATTTTCTTTCTTATAGTTATTCTTTTTCCTGGTCCCTTATTTAACTTTTCTAGATTCCTGCTATGAGTGAGACCATCTGGTATTTTTCTTTTTCTTTCTGGCTTATTTTGCTGAGCATGTTCCCTTCCAGCTCCATCCATGTTGCTGCAAGTTGCATGTGTTTATCTTTTTTGAATGCTGATTAATATTCCATGGTGTATATGTACCACATCTTCTTGATCCAGTCATATATTTTTGGGCATTTGGGTTGTTTCCAAAGCTTAGCTATTATAAACAGTGCTGCTATAAACATAGGGGTGCAGGTGCTCTTTGGAATTGATGTTTCTGTGTCCTTTGGGTAAATACCTAGGAGTGGAATTGCTGGATTATATGGAAGCTCTATGTTTAGTAGGTCAAGAAATCACACAGCTCTCCATAGTGGTTGGGCCAGTTTGCACTCCCACCAACAGTGCAGGAAAGTTCCTTTTTCTCCACAACCTCACAAACATTTGTTGTTGCTAGTTCTTTTAACATGTGCCATTCTCACTGGTGTAAGATGGTACCTCATTGTAGTTTTAATTTGCATTTCCCTGATTACAAGTGATGTTGAACATTTTTTCATATGCCTGTTGGCCATTTGCATTTCCTCTTCAGAGAAGTTTCTTTTTAGCTCTTCTGCCCATTTTTTGACTGGATTATTTTCTTTGTTTTTGCTGAGTCTCATCAGCTCTTTGTAGATTTTTGTGATCAATCCTTTATCATTAGTGTTGGGTGAAAAAATGTTCTCCCAGTTGGTGGGGTTTCTCTTTGTTTTTGTTATTGTCTCTTTTGCTATAGTAATTTAATGTAGTCCCAGCTGGTTATCTTTGCCTTCACTATCACTGCTTTGGGTGATGTGTCTGTAAAGTAGTCTTTGATGTACGTATCATATAGTGTTTTGCCTATATTTCCTTCTATGTATTTTATGATTTCAGGTCTTATGTCTAGTTCTTTAATCCATTTTGAGTTGGTTTTTGTGCGGTGTTAGGTAGCAGTCAAGCTTCATTCTTTTGCATGTAGCGACCCAGTTTTCCCAGCACCATTTATTGAACAGACTTTCTTTGCTCCAATGCATAGTCTTTGCTCCTTTGTCAAAGATTAGTTGACCATAAATCTGTGGGTTTATTTCTGGATTTTCTATTCGATTCCATTGGTATGTTTGTCTGTTCTTGTACCAATTCCATGCAGTTTTGATGATTATGACTTTGTAGTATAGTTTGAAGTCTGGGAGTGTGATGCCTCCATTCCCTTCTTTTTTTTTTTTTTTTCAGGAGAGCTTTGGCTCTTCAGGGTTTTTGGTGATTCCATATGAATTTCATCAATAATTGTTCTATTTCTTTGAAGAATGACATTGAAATTTTTTTTTGAAATAGCATTGAATCTGTATATTGCTTTTGGTAGGATGGCCATTTTAATAATGTTTATTCTTCCAATCCATGAGCAGGGGATGTCTTTCCATTTCTTTGTGTCTTCTTCTATTTCTTTTAACAGTGTTTTATAGTTTTCTTTGTATAGGTCCTTTACCTCTTTTGCTAGATTTATTCCCAAGTATTTGATTTTTTTTTGTTTCGATAATAAAAGGGATGTTTTTTTTAATTTCTTCTTCTTCAGATTTATTCTTTGTGTATAGGAAGGCTACTGACTTTTGCGTGTTGATTTTGTATCCTGCCACTTTACTGAACTGATTGATGAGTTGAATTAGTTTTTCTGTGGAGTTTTTGGGGTTCTCTATGTATATTATCATATCATCTGCAAATAGTGATAGTTTGACTTCTTCTTTTCCTATTTGGATTCCTAGTATGTCTTTCTCTTGTCTTATTGCTTTGGCTAGGACTTCCAGTATTATATTGAAAAGCAGTGGTGAGAGTGGACACCCTTGTCTTGTTCCAGATCTTAATGGAAATGCTTTCAGCTTTTCGCCATTGAGAATGATACTGGCTTTTGGCTTGTCATATATGGCCTTTATGATGTTGAGGTACGTTCCTTGTATCCCAAGAATTTCAGGGGCTTTTATCATGAATGGGTGTTGCACTTTGTTGAAAGCTTTCTTAGCATCTATTGATATTATCATATGGTTTTTATATTTCTTTTTGCTGATGTGTTGGATAATGTTGATTGATTTTCGGATGTGGAACCACCCTTGTGTCCCTGGAATGAACCCTACTTGGTCGTGGTGAATTATCTTATGGATACATTGTTGGATTCTGATAGCTAAAATTTTATTGAGGATATTTGCATCCGTGTTCATTAGGGAGATTGGCCTGTAGTTTTCAATTTTTGTGTTGTCCTTGTTCAGTTTTGGTATTAGTGTAATGTTGGCTTTATAGAACGTGTTTGGTATTGTCCCTTCCTTCTCAATTTTTTGGAAGAGTTTGTGAAGGATAGGCACTAATTTGTCTCTGAATGTTTGGTAGAATTCATTTGTAAATCCATCAGGTCCTGGGCTTTTGTTTTTGGGGAGGTTTTTCATTACCATTTCAATTTCGCTGCTTGTAATTGGTCTGTGTAGGTGTTCTATTTATTCTTTATATAGTTTTGGGTGATTGTAGAGTTGTAGGAATTTGTCCATCTCCTCTAGATTGTTGAACTTTTTTCCATATAACTGTTCATAGTAGTTACTGATTATTCTTTTGATTTCTGCTGTGTCCGTTGTGATTTCTCCTCTTTCATTGAATATCCTGTTTATTTGTGCTTTCTCCTTTTTTTCCTTTGTGAGGCTGGCTAGGGGTTTGTCTATTTTATTTATTTTTTTCGAAGAACCAGCTCTTGGTTTCATTGAACTTTTGGATTTTTTTTTTTTTTTTAGTTTCGATTTTATTTATTTCTACTTTGGTTTTTATTATTTCCTTTCTTCTACTGGTTTTGGGTTTTTTTTGTTGTTCTTTTTCGGGATCTTTGAGCTTCAAGATTAGGTTGTTTCTTTGAGTTCTTTCCTGTTTCTTGATGTGAGCATCTATTGCTATATATTTTCTTCTTATTACTGCTTTTGCTGCATCTCATACATTTAGGAAATTGGTGTCCTCTTTGTCATTCATTTTAAAGAATTTTTTAATTTCTTCTTTGATCTCCTCATTAGTCCAGTGGTCTTCCAGTTGTGTGGTTTTCAATCTCCATGAGGCAGGAGGATAGTTCCTTACCTTCTTTTTGTGGTTTATTTCTAGTTTGATGTCTTCGTGGTCAGAAAAGATGGTTGGTATGATTTCAAACTTGGTGTATCTGTTGATGTTTGTCTTGTGTCCCAGTATGTGATCAATCCTGGAGAATCATCCGTGTGCACTTGAGAAAAATATGTACTCAGAATTTTTGGGTTTAGTGTTCTATAGATGTCTGTTAAGCCCAAGCTCTCTAGATCCTTATTTAGAGCTTTAGTGTCTTTACTTATTTTTTTGTCTTGTTGATCTATCCATTGTTGATAGTAGTATGTTGAAGTCTCCCACTCTGTATGTGTTTTCTCTGATATCTGTTTTCAAAGATGACAATAGTTCTGATATATTTTGGTGCTCCTTCATTTGGTGAGTATATGTTAATGAGTGTTATTTCTTCTTGAAGTATTGTCCCCCTGGTCATAATGTAGTGACCGTTGGAGTCTCTTTTTACCTTTTTGAGTTTGAAATCTGTTTTATCTGATATAAGTATAGCTGTTCCTGCTTTCTTTTTTGGTCCATTTTCTTGTAGGATTGTTTTCCATCCTTTAACTTTGAGTCTATTTTTATCTTTTGTAGCTAAATGTGTTTCCTGGAGACAGCAAAAGGTTGGGTTTTGTTTCTTAATCCAGCCTTTAACTCTGTGTCTTTTTATTGAAGAGTTTAGTCCATTTATATTTAGAGTTAATATTGATATGTTTGCATCTGTATTTGCCATTGTGCTCATCTTTCCTTTGATTTTATTTATTTAATCTTTTAATAACTTTTTTTTTGGCCTTCTTCCGTTATTCATCCCTCTGAGGTTCTGGCTTTTGGACTCCTTGTAGTATTTTTTGGAGTGGGTGTTTAGTCATAATGAAATTCCAAAGTTTCTGTTTGTCTGGGAAGGTTCTTATTCTTTCTTCATAGAGGAAGGAGAGCTTTGCGGGATAGAGTATTCTAGGTTGGCATTTGTTTTCGTGGAGTCTGTTGACTATGTCCCTCCACTCTCTCCTTGCCCGTAGTGTTTCTTCAGAGAAGTTTGATGTCAGTCTGATTGGTTTTCCTTTGAATGTTATCTCTTTCTTTCCTTGTGTCAGCTTCATTATTTTCTCCTTGTTCTGGATTCTTGGGAGCTTTACTATTATGTGCCTTGCTGTATTTTTCCTCTTGTCGTGGAAGTTTGGTGGTCTTCTTGCTTCTTGTATATCAGTTTTCAGCTCCTTCTTCACGTTTGGTAAGTTCTCTTCAATTATTTCCTTGAATATTTTCTCTGTTTCTACATCTCTCTCCTCTCCTTCTGGGATTCCTATAATTCTTATATTTCCTTTCCTCATGGAGTCAGATAGTTCCTGAAGTCTTTCTTCTGTCTTTTTCCTTCGTACTTCTCTTTTCTTTTCTGTTTTGGTTCTTTTTATTTCTGCATCTTCAAGAGTACTTATTCGTTCTTCCATTTCATCTATTCTGCTTTCATTGCTCTTCCCAGAGTTCTTTAGCTCCTCCATTAATTCTTTGATCTCCTGCATTTCTTTTACTTTCCTCTTTAGGGACTCAATTTCATTCTTCTGATCGTTGATTATTTTTCTGTTATCATTGTTTTCCTTTATGACTTCTGTCAGTTTTTTAATCATGGCAATTTTAAATTCTCTTTCTGGAAGGCTCAGAAGTTCTTCCAAGTTACTCTCATTGCTATCTGGTGGGCGGTTTTCTTTTTGTGGTGCGCATTTTTCCTGAGCAGTTGCAGGGTTGCAGGTACTTTTTCTACTCCCTACTGCCTGTTTTCTAATTTGCCGTATGCCTTGGGACAGTGTGTTGCTAGTACAGGCCAGCATCTTTTTGGTGTGCTCTTTGTGGGGTTCGGGAACTGGTGGTCTAAACGAGTCAAATACTGTTATGCCAGAAGTCTAATGAGGTAGTGGTACTTTGAGTATGTTAACTGTCGCTGTCCCAGAATATTTCCTCCTTCTGTGTTTAATTACAAAGGTGTGTCTTGAAGTCCCACAAACTTCCCTGGAGGTGGGGCAGCTGGATTGCACACTGGGTTTCAAATCACTCGATCCCGCTCTGGTTTCCACCTTCCTGCCAGGGCGGGACCAGGCTTGTGGGGGCCTTCAGCTCACCTCTGACTGCACAGGGAACCTTTTCCCTCTGGTTCCACAGGGCGCTTTCTGCCAGTTTCAAGCAGTCTTTACTGAAGAAAGTTCCCTGTTCTAAAATGGCCATGCAGGGACGAATTCCCCTGCGCTCCCAGTCTGCTCTGGCAGTGGGTGCCCACTCCCCTCTGGGCTTGGACTGCTGGCCAGAGGGGCCTGGCATGGGCAAACTTCCCAGCTCACCTCTGGCTCCTCCGGGAGCCTTCTGCCGGTTTTAAGCAGTCTTTACTGAAGAAAGGTCCCTGTTCTAAAATAACTATTTCTTTTTGAGAACCTCTTTTTCTCTAGTTCAAAAAAGTTAATGACCTTGGTGAATGTGAACAGTTCTAAACAATTTGTTGAATTTTAAAGTTTAATAGCTGATTCCCCAGCATCCACCATTGGCTTTCATCTTCACCTAATTTATTTCCCACATCAGAACTCAACTCAGAAGTCATTTTTCTAGGAAATTTTCCCTGATACCTCAATGTAAGCCAGGTACTCCAGGATTCCTTGGCTTTTATCATAATCTGTCCTTCCAGTAATTGTTATAATTATAATTAAACAATTGTACAATAAATTAAATAATTTTAAAATCATTATTTAAAGTTTGCCCTTTCTGTTAGGGTGTAATTCCTCAAAAACAGATAATCTATTTCACTCCTCAGACACATGCTCTTCCCTGTGACTTCCCTAGAGTACAGCACAATTCACTGCACATATTGTTCAAAAAGTACTTATTGAATGAATAGTGTAGTACACAGAATAATGCTCTCCCCAAGAGGTTCATATTCTCATTGCCAGAACCTAAGAATGCTCCCTTATGTAACAAAAAATGACTTTGCAGGTATAATTAAATGAATATTACCTGGATTAGTTGGGTGAACCTGTTGAAATTCATGCATTGCTGAAAGATGGGAATATGTGCTGAGAAATGGGCTATTAGGCACTTTTGTCATTGTGCAAAATGTACACAGTGTAGTTATACAAACCTAAATAGTATAGCCATGACACACCCACATCATACATTGTAGCCCATTGTGACCACCATTATGTGTGGTCCTTCGTTGACCAAAATGTCAGTAAGTGACCCATAACTGTAAGCACAAGGGAAACAAGAGGATCAGTGTGTGAGTGATAAAAATGACAATAGAAATAGAAGGAATTTACAGTCTCTAGAACCTGAAGAGGCAAGAAACCAATCTCTGTTGACACCTTTATTTTAGGTCCCTATGTCTCATTTTGAACTTCTGACCTCCAGAACTATAAAAGAATAAACTTGTTTTGTTTTAAGCCACTGGATTTGTGGTGATTTGTTACAGCAGCAACAGCTAAATTGATTGTGTAACATGGGGCCATACTAATCTAACTAATCCAATTTTTATGAAGTCTAGCACTGGAGAATTGTGTTTATACCTAGATACTAGGAAAGAAAAAGTCAAAATGGAAAGATTAGTTGTGAACCTTCAACGGTCCACTTAGCAGCAGTAGGTTTTGCATTTTTCATCTAGGAAATGAGTTTAAGAACCATCAATTCTTAACTCTCCAAGTCGTATGAAGTTGAGATATTCAGTATATCCAGTGCCAGGTACATTAATGAATAATGTCAGAAAAAGAATATAACAAGGATAGTTCTATTTAAAATAGGCTCATTTTTAAAAGTGTTACCTGTAGAAAAGGATAGCAATAGAGTGACTAAATGTATTAATAATTCTAATGGCTCCATAATACAGAATTAACCTAGAAGGACAGAAGAAAATTCAGCTAGTGTTAAAATATGTATGAGAAAGAGACCTCCAGTGATAAAAGGAATGCATTTAGAAGGAATAGCTTTATTCTTCTCCTATCTTCCATTTTTTTTGTCCCTGGATGAATATGAAAACGGTGTGAACTGACTTCATTTTTCCCCACATATCTTAAATTCATAAATGTCCATAAGAGCTGGGAAGTGTGGAACATGAAAATAAAATTGGGCTTTGATAGAGCTAAATCCTACATGTTGGAAAATAGTCACCCTGCAATATAATGGTAACTCATATATAATCCTGGGTAAGAAAATTCCACACAAAGTCCAGGCATCTCACTATTTGATAAAAAGTTATAAGCAGAGAGGTTTCCTGCTTTTGTCCTCCACTTAAAAATAAAGATCTCAAACCCTTTTTGGTCCCTTTTCTTATCTCTTCCAATCTGCCTTCTACTGGTTATTTATGCATTTACTGCAACTAGTTGGAAGTCAAGTCCTTTGAAATAGCTCCTTCCAAATCTTGCCCCATTTTCAAATCCGTTTGTACTACTGAATAGTCTGTCCCAATAAACTTCTAGAAAAGATCCAGAGCAAATCAGTGATCTTCTCCTCACCCACAAAACTGTCTCATACATGTCTGTTCTTTGGCAATAAAAAAAAATGCACCTCTAAAATCATCATTTCACTTCCCAGGGGCTTTCTCCTTTGTGGGAACCTGTCACTGCTGTCAAAAATATGAAGTGAACAAAAGGTATTTTCTGTAATTTTCAAATCTACTGAGGCTATAATTGATAGCAGAGAACTCTATCACTAAAAATGGTTCACTGTAGAAACTCATGACTAAAAGTATTATTTTTCTTTACTTCCTTTACTCTGAGGCATAGCAGAATTCGATTCTTTCACATCACAGAACCCAGGAAGGCCCAGTTAGTGAATGTTCAATTCAACAACACTTAAAATGTCAAGGTAAATTATACTGAGATCCTGAACATATCCTGTGCACAGTTCTTTTTTTTTTATTTTCTTTTTTTTATTAATTATTTTTTTTATTTTTTTACATAAATGTTCATTTTAAAACAATATTTGCTTCCCCCACCCCTCAAGTGTAGTCCCCATAGAGTTTCCTTCACCAATGCATCCATGCACCATCACCTCAGTCCCCTGTGCTCCTTCCTCCCTCCCTCTGATCCCTCTCCCTCCTCCTCCCCTGCAGTATGTCTCTGATTTATAATTGTCTTTTTTTGCTTTGTTGTGTTTTGTACTGTTGTTATTTTTTTACACTGATGTCTTATTTGGTTCCCCTATATTCCTGCTATAAATGAAACCATCTGATATTTTTCTTTTTCCTTGTGGCTTATTTCACTGAGCATAATTCCTTCTAGTCCCATCCACATTGCTGCAAATGGCATGAGTTTATCTTTTTTGATTGCTGAATAATATTCCATTGTGTATATATACCACATCTTCTTGATCCAGTCATCTATTTTGGGGCATTTGGGTTGTTTCCAGGTTTTACCTATTGTAAATAGTACTGCAATAAACATAGGGGTACAGGTGTTCTTTTGAATCAATGTTTTTGTGTCCTTTGGGTAGATCCCTAGGAGTGGAATTGCCGGGTCATATGGTAGCTCCATTTTTAGTAGACTGAGGAACCTCCATACAGCTTTCCATAGTGGTTGGACCAGTTTGCACTCCCAACAGCAATGTAGGAAAGTTCCTTTTTCACCACATCCTCGCCAACATTTGTTGTTGCTTGTTTTTTTGATATGTGCCATTCATACTGGTGTAAGGTGGTATCTCAATGTGGTTTTGATTTTATTTCCCTGATTATAAGGGATGTTAAACATTTTTCATATGCCTGTTGGCCATTTGCATTTCCTCCTTGGAGAAATGTCTTTTAAGTTCTTCTGCCCATTTCTTTACTGCATTGTTTATTTTGCTTTTGTTGAGTCATGTGAGTTCTTTGTATATCTTTGTGATCAGTCCCTTATCAGTTGAATGGAGTGCAAAAATTTCCCAAACATTTTTAACTTAAAAAAAATTATTTTCTAGTACACTATAACATCTCCAGAGACCAATTAAAATCATGGGCTTTTGCACCAAATAAGTCTGAATTGAATCTGGACTATGTTACTTACTGGTTCTTTGACTTTGGGCAAGTTATTTATCCTCTGTAAGCCTCAGTTTACCTAATCTTAAAATAACGAAAATATTAATTGCTACTTAAAACTTTCTACATTGTATTCTAATCACAACTTACTGTTGGTATTTTCCCCTGGGCTATAAAACCCTTAATGCATGGACTTTGTCTTATTAACTATGGTGTTCCTAGCTCATAGCACAATACAGACACTGAATAAGTATTTGTGGGATAAATGAATAGAATGAATGATTGCACAAGAAATCACTGACTGAATGAATATTTCTTTCTCCTTTCATTATCAATCATATGCTTCTCATGCTTGTACATAGATAACATGAATTTTCACACTTGTGCATAGGTCATTGGGATACAGAGCCAATTCTCTCCCCTGACCATATTATACTTTGCATTAAATCATCTATAAAATGGGATAAATAATTCTTTCCCTGGGGTAATTTTCAGGATCACTGAAAAAATAGGATTCATTTGTGTAGGTTGATGTTTTCATTATTTTAATTTTCCAGCTGTGTATTAGTGACAAACAGCCCAAAATAAAAACATCAATTGCTACTAACACTGATATTATGGTTATTTCATGCAAGGTACTAATCTAAGTATTAATTTTTTAAATTCTCATCAAAAAATGCTTTTATCATCCCCATTTTGTAGATGAGGAAACTGACAGAGTGTTTAAGTAACTTGCCCAAGGTACCACAACTAGTAAATGACAAGGCTAAGATTCAAACCCAAAAATATTCTAGAATCCAAATTCACTTTAAATGGGAAGTAATAGTGGAGCTCATGATCTGTTGATCAATACATTATATAAAGAGATTTCACTGAGATGAAAATCTTACCCACATTCAATTTGACCAAGTTCTTTCTTGTGTGTATGTTCCCTTTTGGCTAATGCCTGGCAGTGCACAAACCTTACCAGGGCACACTTTCCTCTAGAAACTGATGGCAATGAGCACTTGGTCCTTGTCTTTCATTTCCATCATGCAAACAGCTCAGAATCCAGAATCAAGAACTGCCATTTCTCTGGAGTGTAAGAGCAGTTAGTAGTCACCAAGATTATCCTTTTCTTTGAAGGTTTTGGGCTGCCTCTGGTTTGGATAAACACATATCATTCTAGATGAAAATGTTTCATGAGCCACCATGGTTAAATGCTACTGAGCTCTAATGATCAAAGTGTTGTTCTCTCCCCTTTTGTAGAATGCTAGTGCATCATACCATCACATCCTTGCAATTTTCTAAGTTCTTACATAAGGAAAGCCAATATACATAGTCATGGTTCTTTGAACCAGAACCACCCAGGCTAAGAGCTTATATTTGTGTGAACCTATTTAATGGTTTCTTCAGCAATCCACTCATGACAGTGTTATATAGGCTTTGAAGAGGATTTGAGGTGGGAATAAGGAAATAGTATATTCAAAGGGAGAATATAATGAGATCCTAATAGCTTGCAGGATCAAAGGAGTACTTCTGGAACCAAGCAGCTTATTGTTGATGGAGAATTTGCTTATGCCTCAGATCGTTGCTCTGAGTCATAAACATCATTCTGGCTTCCAACCAGAAGAGTTTTTTACCCATTTCACAATCCATTCCCAAACTTTCTCTCCAGTTGCTGATTACAATCCCACCCTCCATTCTGAAGGTTTAATTTTTCAGAAGATGGAAAAGTAGTCTTCATACTTTAGAAAAATGACTTAAACCTTCTATTGCCAACAGTGAAAATGTTACCAAAGGGAGATAACAATTATCTTCATTTTCATGTTACTTACAATTTGCTCCCTTTGCCTGCCATTAAGACAAGCTAACAAATTGACTTCTCCAAATAATTGAGTCCTTACATCTATTTTCTTCTGGGGGAGTCTGAGGGTGAGGGAGGAGTAGGCTTTTACCTAGATTGTCTTTTTTGTTGGTATTAATGCCCTTGGATGATGGGAGAAAGTGGTGCCCTAGTCAAACCAGATGAGCCTGCTTCAACCCCTCTAGGAAAACCAAAGAACACCTACCATGCCTGGCATGGTGTGTCAGAAGGTCTTCCCTGACACTGTGGTTACTTCATAATTTTTGTTTGTTTGTCTTCATCCCACACTACCATTGATTCCCCCCAAAATTTAACTGGATCAAAGTCAAATTGATTCTCTCAAGGGGATCTAGATGGCCTTTCCCAGGAGGACACTGCCAAGGTCCTCTCACTTCATATCACTTCTATTTACTGTGCTTATTCCCAGCCCATCTCCTTGCCATCCAGGAAAGTCTGGGAGAGCAGATGTGTCTATGCTGCTCACCTGGAGGGTCTCCAGAGCCATCACCGCATCCTTGTGTTGTGACCACATCATTTTATTTCTCAATAAGAAATAAGGCAGAAATTTTCTAGCATTTTTTTAGCTAAAATTGTGCTCATTATTGAAAATTTAGCAAACATAGAAAACACCAAAACAAAATGTTTTCACCCACTGTTACTATGACATATTGCCTTGTGGGATTTTTTTTTTTTCTGTGCATGTGTGCACAGTAAATCTGATAGCCAGTTTTCCTTGTTCAATGTAATATCATGAATTTTTCCTCCACTTTTTGTGGATGCTTAAGCTGGGCTTCAGGTTGCAAAAGGGTGTTACTAAGACAGAGAAGCAGAGGGCACATAATTAAGGCAAAGGAACACACATTAACTTCGAGTTCAGTATTGTGGAGAATGAGCTTTAAGTTAACTTGGGCAGCTATAAAGGATGCAATAGCAGAAATATGCACCTAGATCTAGTGTTTTATATCAACCTTGCCAGAGATGCTTACTTTATTATTTTATAAGAATTTCCAGAAAAGGCCAAAATTGCATTCAATAAAATCAGGTTTTGAATGGGACTGTTCCTAAAGTCATCATTTGATTAAAGACATCTGTGTTTTAAAGTGAGCATTGTAATGGGCCTGCTGTTAGTCAGTGAGTAGACCTTGGGTGTGGTATTGGAGAGAGGGGAAGGCCCTCACTCTGGGTACCACAGCATTGTCACTTTCATTGACTGATTATGAAGTGGTCTGAGGAGTCCAGAAGAGAGGCTACTTGGCCAGAGCAGTGGTGGGGACACTAGGAGGGTCAGAGACATAACTGTTTGCCAACCAGAACTGTAGTGTTTTACTGTTTTAAGGAACATGACTCTACCAGGACATCCTGGCAACTCAACCCACCTGCAGAGACTTCTTAAGTCACTAACATGCACTCTAAGATGGTAGCCAAATTGCTGCCTCTGACAGAGAGCTGAGGTTTTCTATCTTTTGAAGTTGAGCTGTGAGTGTAATCTGGAGCAGATTTCAGGGAGAGGGTTCAGGGTTGGCCCATAGAAGGCAAACTGCCCCTGGTTCTGCTGGCCCTATTCCTAAATAACACATGTTCTGAAAAATTCACTCCAACTCAGATTCACACTGAGCTCACTCTTTCCTCCACTCACATACACTCAGTATGGCTGATGTTTTCACAACATCACATAGACCCAGAGTGAGGAGAAGAGAAGCTTCCAGGGTGAAGAATGAGCAAGGAGTTAAGTTGGGACTCAAGGCATGAGCATCCATTGGCAGCAATGGCCAGCATCTCTCAAGAAGCTTGATATGCTGACCAGTCAGCTCCAAGTCCCACTCTACCACCCATTGGTTCCTGCTTAAATGCAAGAACAATGCTCCGAGTTCTTGGGCTAAGAACTATAGTGCTTTCCCCAAAGCCCCACTACCTACTGATAAGGGTGAAGGGTTATCTGGGACTGGAAGACAAAAATCTTCCAGTCAACCTATCAATTATTGAGTAGAGGACGGTTGGGGCAGGCTCAAGACTCCACATAAATGATATTCTCACAGCATCCCTGTGAGGTAGGTAGTTATAATTCGCTTGTTGCAGATAATAAAGGGCTTTCTTATATGTTAAGAAATCCTTCTCTGAATACTGAAGGGCTCAGAGTATAATTTGCTCAAGGATGCAGTCAGTAAGCACAAAGCTGAGTGTGCGGGAGAAATGTAGCAGGACCAGCCATGTCCACTGAGTAAGGAACAATAGCTCTGAGAAGCAGGCTGGGAGCATCATCCACCTGCCTCCCAAGGTTATTATTCTCCCAACCTTCCCATAAATACACAAACATGGGGCCTTTGGGACTCAATAGCAATAGTCATTGGTTATAATTAACCATCGATGTAAACTCAGAAGATGCTGTAGTTAGCTGCTCTAGAAATGTTTGAACTGGGGTGGTATCTAACCAGGAGAAGAACTGGAGATTGAGAGATCAAGGGTTACCTTGTCTGGCAGTAGCCAGCCTTCTTCCACTCTGCAGTAACAGATAATTATGTTGGCTGTTGACAACCTCTTACCTTAGGGCTTTCAGAGAGAAGGAAACATTACTTGGGGAGAGCAGCATACCATAGTAGGCAGGAAGAGAGGGGTTCACACTACATCTCTGCCAGACACTGGTTCTGTGATTTCACCAGTTTCTTAGCTTGTCTGTGTCTTAATTTCCTCATCTGTAAAAAGGTCATATTCTCTCAGAGCTATTGTGAAGATCAAATAAGTCAATGTTTGCAAAATACTTTACCTGGCATCTGGCACAGAGTAAATCCTTTAATAAAAGTAGTTATTAACATGAAATTGCCTCTTATGAACTATTTTATCACAGATTTATGGAATAACTACTTTATTGCAAATTTATGAGCTTTATGAATCCTAACTTTGGAAAAGACATAGAGAGAAAAGGTGAGACTCAAGTTGCAATATTATGTAATTTTGCTTTTGTAGGAGGCAAGAAAACTTACACTGGAGAAGGCAAAACAGATTGTCAAGAAATCCCAGACTCTGGTAAGCAATTGGTGGATGGGTGCCCGCATTTTCCTTGGCATATTCACCTTTCCCGTATTCCTGCTCTCATACTCCAAAAGCCAATGTTTACTCAGATACAAGCCCACAACACTCCATAGTTGAATTGAGGTGAAGGAAAATGAGTTACCTCCATGCTGTTTTCTTTCTTCTTTCTACATCAGTGTGGCCTTAGTCTGAGCCTCAGTTTTCCTGCCTATAGCATATGGACACTTACAATGTTCCTTTTCTCAAAGCTTTAATGTGAACACAAAGTTGATGTGTGTGAAGGCTCCAGGTATCATGCCTCAGATCTATCAAGTACTCAAAAATGCTAATAAAGCCATCATCTTTATTATTCCTCTCCCTATTTGTTCTGTTTGTAATAAAATTTTATTCAACAGATAGAATGTTCAGCTCAATTAAGTTATAATGGTGGAATCAAATATCTGACTTGGGCAAATCAGCCCCAGTTGAAAAGGAGGTAGCAAAGTAAACCTTTAAAGAACAGCATCTCCTTATATACTGAAGGTCTTAGCAATAGAAAAACGTTCATCAGGGGTAAAGGGCATGGACACATCCTTGGCTTCTCCCTCTTGGCTCATCATTCACCCTGATGCAAATATGTTTAAGGCATTATTGATTTGGCAACATGGGAAAGGGGGAGGAAAATCTCTTATGCTGGATTTAGCAAATAAAAACAGACAATGACAAGTTAAATTTAAATTTCAGATAAACATTGAATAATTTTTTTAGCATAAGTATGTCCAGGGAAATATTTTATGAACCCTACTCATGAGGGTATATTGATTTCAATGCACAAAGATGATACATGTTTAATGACAATATGTATGCATTTCTGCACAATAGATTAATCAATCACAGAGGCTATATCACCAATCATTATGTAATTTGTGAATAAAGGCCAACTTAACCAGTTCAGCTAATCTGCTTAAGTCATTAAACAAGAAATTGAAACACCACATGAAACCCTTCACTATCAACCTCAGAGCTCTATGCAAAAGTGGAGAATATGGTTCCTCTTTTCTTCTTTTCAACATGCATCTAAAACTGATTCTCAGGGCATTGTTTACCTCACTTGTACAAACTGCCTTGGCATTAACTCAAAGACTAATTAGGATTTTACAATTTTTCATTCTGTTTACAGAATTGCAAACATAATTCCTGGGACAGGAGTCCAACATTCCTTCTAAGAAGCCAAAATAATTTTTAAGAATTCTGAACAAATTCAAAAATAATTTTTGAAAACTTTTATTTATTTACTCTCTAGTTTCAATCTATCAAGGAAAAAATCAGAAAATGCAAATAAGTGTCTTTGAAAAATTGCTCAGAGGATATTAGTTACAATTAATTCCTTGCAATGATGAATATAACTATAGATTTAGTCAGAATGCAGAAAGAAACACACAGCCGATTGCATATCATTTCAGCACATCCTGTTAGACAATGTGAGTCCAGAATAGAGAACTCACATGTTCCAGGGACATCTGTATCTCACTGAGACCCTGAAAGATTCCTCAGCAGCGTTTCCATGGATCTGGCAGAGCCCAGAGTATTTACAGTTTTAAAATACCAGAGTTATAGAATCAATCTATTCAATTCTCATAAAAACCCTACAAAGTTAAACGCGTGTTTTTGCTATCAGCCCTATTTTTACAGATGAGAGAACTGATAAGCAATTCACTCAGTCCACATAGATAGTAAATGAGAAACCCATTATTTAAAACCAGATCATGCTATTTCCATGTCCTATTCATTTTCCACTATGCCATAGTTTTCAACCACACCCCATCAGTACTAAATTTCAGGGAGCAACATTCAAGTCAAAGGCTATGTGGATGTCAGAATTGTGCAGTGTGCAACCTGATTCTAAACCTAAACTGTTCAGTAACATTATTTAGAAAGCCCTTAAAAATTGCTGATGTTCAAGTTCTGCCCGAGTCCAATTAAATCTAAGTAAAATATATTCAATATCAGGTTGGCTTGTACAGATTAGTTACTATCCCCTTTGATACTCTATATCTCCCTTTCAGCCCATTTCCCTTTATTCAATCTCTGCTTGCTGGTCTATATTCATTTACTATCCTGGTGTGTGGGCAAGCTGTAGTCTTATGGAAACTTGTCTCTAATTCCTTTGCTTTGAAGCTTAAGAAGCTCCAACCTGCCCAGCCCCCAGGAAGGGAGCCTTTATTCTACCTCTTCCTAAGCCCCAGCCATGTCTCTTCTGTTAGCCTTTGTTTACTTCATAATAAAATGGAATTATTTTATTTGAAAATGTCCCTTATTTTAAAGTCACTTTTCAAAGCACTTGAGCAGAATGAGGGAGAGACATGTCCAAATAGAATAGACCTTTTGAAAAGAGACGGTGAGCAGGTGAAGGTGGGAATAGCTGGCTGGTGAAAAAAAAAGAAAGAGCCTTCAGGCTGACGGGCCAGCATGAACATGGACAAGGGGAATGAACAGAGAGTGTGGGAACAGGGACAAGAGGAAATTTAATTAAGTAAAATAGAACAAACTCTACAGGAAGGATATACAGACTGTGGAGTCCACAGAACTGAAGAGATTTTAGAATTCGGGGAACCATTCTTTGAACTAAATAACTATTTTTGTGATTTTTTTTTTCCTCTCCAGAAATATCTCAGAAGTGGTTCTGATATTTGTTCACTCCCACTTTTGGCCAAGATCTGCCAGAAGATTAAGTTGTATGTATTCTCTTCTACTCTCCCGAGCACTGGTGTGCATAAGATCTGTGGTCATCTGTTTCCTAATAGTTAAAACAATGTTCACATTTCAAAGGCATCCTCCTGGAATAGGAAAGATTTCTTGGTCAAAACAGGAGTTTTACAGAAACAGACAAATTAAGCCTGAATCAGTCATTGGCGATATATTGAATATGCACATCTTTGACTCTCAAAGACTGGCTTTCCCTCACTCTCATGCAGCCTGTGGGTGAGACTCCATGAGCAGCTGGGTGCAGGCTCAGGGACAGTAGGGATAGGCCCTGCTGGCTGTGTAGACACAGACAAGGTCGGCTGCTCTTCGTGACAGGGACTCTTTGAACATCTGTACCACAAGGCACTCACAAGGCTGAAAAGGAGCCATTTTTCACAGAGCCCAACCTATTACCAGAAAAATCTGCCTCAGATATCTATAAGCAGACTTCTGAACACAGAAAAACTGTCCAGAGTTCCAAACTCCTGTCTCAGTTTAAAACACTGTGTTCCATCTCCCTTTTGAATCAGATGTCATGCTGGATATCATAGTAATGGTGCTTCAAAATGTTAAAGACAGAATAGGTTCTTCAGAGGGACTTTGGACTAAGAGGAAACTAATACAGGTCCACTCTTTCATTTGGCTATTCCTCATATATTTGCTGCTGCTGCCAGGTAGGTTAAGAACATTGTTCATCTGCTGCACTTGGTCTGACAACAACTCCATGAGGTGGGGATTATTAGTCCCATTTGCAAGAAAAAGAAACTGAGTCTTAAAGAAAGAATTTCTTTCAGTCAATAGAACTTAAGATACAAGCCTATGTGTGTTGGACCCACATGTCCTCAAGCCCGCTTAATCTCTCTGCACCTCAGTCACCCCAAATCCAAGCTTAAGGTATTGACTAACTTATGGCTATTCCTCAAAATCATTTGGGGAGCTTTTAAAATGCAGATTCCTTTGCCTGAAAGTTCTGCAGCCCCCACCTGGGCTCCTGATTGTCTGTGTCATCCACAGAGCTCATGTTCTAGTTCTGTGACATACAGCAAATGCCACATGTACAGGTGATGCTTAATAATTCAAAACAATGTTCATCAGCTGTGAGAAATTAATTTAGACCATATCATCCACTCTGGCCTCTATTGCTTTTATCCTTGCTTTCCTGCAGACAGTTCCTATTATTTGAGTCCATTTTAATCCAACTTGTCTCTCATTGTAAAGGATTAAAGGTGAACGTGCCTAAGGTGAGCATTAGGCTATACATCTGGACTGCAAAAGTAGATTAGTTTTCTAAGGTTGCTGTATTAAAATTTCTCAAACTGAGTAGCTCAAGACAACACAAACGAATGTCCCCTGTTCTAGAAGCTAGAAGTCTAAAAGCAAAGTGCTGTCTCTGAGAGTGTCCCTGGGATTCTGGGCCCAATCCTTCCTGTTCTCTTCCTAGCTTCTGATGGGGCAGCTGGTCCAACCTTGGCATCTCTTGGCTTGCAAGTGCATCACTGTGGTCTCTGCCTCCCTCTCATACATAGCTTTTTCTTTTATGATGACATCACTCCAGTTGGAATAGGGTCTATTCTAATGGCCTCACATTAACTAAGGAGCCTCTGCAAAGACCCTATTTCCAGTTAAATTCATATTCACAGGGTTTGGGGGTTAAAACTAAACAGATCTTTTTGACAATTTAAGCCCCAACAGAAGTACTTTTCCTATGTCTTCCATCCTTCATTTCATGAACTTCATGGGAACCACAACACATATCCATTGTCTGCTGTGGAAGTACCTGGGGAAAGAAGGAGACTATGATTCTGATCCACATTCAGAGTCTCTTATATATCTAAGAGTTTAAAATTTTTTCCTGCTTCATCTGCCCCCATCAGCTCCTGCAAGCCAGCTGCGCAAAATGCTGGCCTTAGTCTCAGAAAGAGTGTTAGCCCCCCTTTTCATGAATGGGGGTAGACACAGAGAGTGGAGGGGAAATATCAGACATGAAAGAAGATGCTGGAAGGCAGAGGCAGCAAGCTCCCCAGGCTCCCAATCATTTCATCATGCCTAGCTTTTGTTGAATTGAGACCCAGTCCCTCCTTGCTGAAAGCATTATTGCATTTTCTGTGTCAGATGTGAGCCTGCAGGACCCAACAGTGCCAAAGTGACAACTCTTCTATTGAACCACTTTTGAAAACTGAATTCAAGAGCTATTGTGGCCAGGGATTTTCTTGGCCCAATTTAAAAGGGAAATTCTTCTTTCATGAACAAGCAAAAGCACAATATTTTTCTTCTTTCTAAAAATCATTGTGCCTTAGTATAACTTATATCAGGTCACAACATATTTAGTGCTTTGTGGTTTACAATGCACATTTTTATATAAATTTTTGTTGAAATATCATTAATTTAGAACATTATATTTAGGTTTACTGAATTATAATTTGACATCTGTTTATACTACATCGTAATCACTGCCAGAAGTCTAGTCTCCATTCAAACCACACAACTGATCCCTTTCCCCTACCCCTCAGCCTGCTTTTCCTCTGGTACCCACCAATCTGTTCTTTTACTAAACACATTTAAATGCAGTTTATTTTGTTTTGTTTTGTTTAAGATTTATTTATTTATGCATACAAGAACTGGGGTCTAGGCCAGAGGTGTGGGGGTTGAGAGGATTCACCAGAGACAGAATGGGGAACAGAACAGGCAGATCAACAGAAGTTCACTGCTGAGGGGAGCAGCGGACAAGTCAGGAGAGGTCTGCTGCGCCATGTGGGTTGCTTCCTGGCCCGCCGGGGATCGAACTCCGGAGTGGCTGCGGACAGCTTCACAGACTGCGTCTTAACCCCTTGCACCACCAAGGAGGCCCAATGCAGTCTATTTCATTCTCCAAAACAGTAATAGAAGTTGTCTGGTAACTAAAAGTTACCCAGTGCTTTCTATGCATCAAAACTTTTGAAGATGCAACCCTATAATACAGACTCCCTTTCTAAAAAGGTAAAGTCATTTGCACCAAGTCCAGAGCTAGAAATGGGTACATCTGACATTTGAAGCCAACACCCTTGTTCCAAAAGCCAGATTAATAGCCACTACATTTTCTGACCATTTACTTTTAGCCCCCTTTAAGAGAAACAAATCACTTCTAGTGCATTAAATGTCTGAGCTGCTGGCACAGCAAGCAGTGATAGTCTTCTGTGGCAAAATCCTATTACAAAATCCCCTCCAGAAGGAAAGCCTGTCTTGCTCTGTGCCTGTTTGATATAATGCCTTCAAAATTCATTTGAAGTTCCTGCCCTCCCAGGAAAGTTCCTACTTCCAGACCAACTTCAGTGGCTTGCCTATGCCTCTGGCCTCCAAGCTCACCCATGCCTGCTCTTGCTTCTGCTCCTACTCTGGCACCTCTGTTACTGCCTCCCCATCTATCTCCCACATTAACCAACAGGTCCTGGAGTGCAAGAATGATTGCTTAATAAACTCTTAATTCTTGGCACCTTAGCCTTAATAGGAACTCAATAAAGAAACAATAGAATAAATAAAGAAAAGGCAGTAATTTACTAGAAAAACAATGTATAGGATTCTAGGATACAAGTGGACAATCAGATTTGTTGCTGTTATTGTTTTGATCAGAATTCACAGCGCCCACACATTATTTTTTATTATAATAAGTCATTGCCATTTTAATAATATATTAATATTAGCTTCTGCTTTAGTTTTTATATTTAGTTTTTATATTTAGTTTTTTATATTTTCATAATCTGATGATAATTTTAATGGATTTCAAAATTTTATGTAATCATTTTTACTTTTAAATAATTTCAATAATCTATTTTTATTTAATACCCATATGTATAAAGCTACATATGTATTATTGTATACAGAGTATCATAGCCTGCATTCATTGTGTTTTCATGTAATTGTTGTTTTCCTTTTTTTCACCTGTCCCTTCTTCCCCATGCCTTGCTCCTTCCCCTGACATGAGTCTCTGTCCCCACATCAGAGTAAACCTTGTCAACACATTGGGGTGTATCCAACCATGGTTTCCTCTGTTTCCATTTCATCTTACAGAGATGAACATAGCACAGTGCATATAAATCGACCTCTACCCCCACCCCCAAGTGTTGCTTGGGACTCATAATTTAGGCGGGTACACATAGAAACTTTATTTCCTTAGTTTTCTTTGTCACCATGCTCCAGTTCAGTAAAATAATCTTAGGGAATTTGAACCTGAAGACTTACTACTGTAGAGTGATAGCATTTAGCCTGCCAACAGTCAGACACACAACAGTAGCAGCCAGCTGGGATTCACCATGAACAGCTACATGATAAATAGATAGCACACCGCATGGTTAGGAACCCAAAATTCTGAAGAGGACCCACAGATTGGATTTGGGTTGTCTCCAGAAACTAAAATGTCATAAGCACAGATGTCTAATGCCCAGCGGCCAAACTAGAGAAACAACCATGAGAATTACTGTCATCATTGTACATGATAACAAAAAGAGCTGTTGTTTTTTGAGTGCTTACCACATGCTTGGCACAGGTCTTCTTGTTTCACATATAACAACTCATTTAGCCTTACAATGTCTCTTGGAAGCAGGTACAAATTTTGAACCCATTTTACAAATGAGGAAATAGAGTTTAGGGGGAAAAAAGATTCAAGCATTTGCTGAAGGTCAGATAGCAGCTGATAGCAAATCTGAAATTCAAACCCAGATTCTAATCTCAAAACCCAAACTTCAGGTAGGAGGATTCCTGTCTTTTCCTTCCAATGACAGCAGCATCCACCCAATTACTTGCCTTGAAAAATGCTTTTTCCTCCTTTAGACTCTATCTTAAGATTATCTCCTCTCCTCTATAGAGTTAGAAATGCTTCCCTCTTGGTGCACAACCTCTTATAACATTTCTTTCTAGTACTGAAGTTATCTATGCATAATTCCCCCTGCCCCTCATCAGTCAGCTCCTCCAGTATGGGAGAAGCATCTTCTCTTCATCCCTATTATATAATATGATATCTGGCATGCTGCAGGGACTCCAAAAAAGTCTGTGGAATTAATTAGTTAAATAATTAATTTTCTTTTTTTTTTATAAATTTTATTGTTATATTCCCCATACAATTGCAGCCCCCCATTCTGACCCCAATCCCTCCCCTCCCGCCCCCGCCCCCCTAAAAGTGTCTCTGGTTCATAGTTTTTTGTTGATTTTGATTTTCACTTTCTTATAGTTATTCATTTTCCTGGTCCCTTATTTAAGTTTTCTAGATTCCTGCTATGAGTGGGACCATCCGGTATTTTTCTTTTTCTTTTTGGCTTATTTCGCTGAGCATGATCCCTTCCAGCGCCATCCATGTTGCAGCAAATTGCATGTGTTTATCTTTTTTGAATGCTGAGTAATATTCCATGGTATATATGTACCACATCTTCTTGATCCAGTCATCTATTTTTGGGCATTTGGGTTGTTTCCAGAGCTTAGCTATTGTAAACAGTGCTGCTATAAACATAGGGGTGCAGGTGTTCTTTGGAATTGATGTTTCTGTGTCCTTTGGGTAAATACCTAGGAGTGGAATTGCTGGATCATATGGAAGCTCTATGTTTAGTAGGTCCAGAAATCTCCACACAGCTTTCCACAGTGGTTGGACCAGTTTGCACTCCCACCAACAGTGCAGAGGAGTTCCTTTTTCTCCACACCCTCGCCAACATTTGTTGTTGCTGGTTTTTTTAATATGTGCCATTCTCACTGGTGTAAGATGGTATCTCATGGTAGTTTTGATTTGCATTTCCCTGATGACAAGTGATGTTGAACATTTTTTCATATGCCTGTTGGCCATTTGCATTTCCTCTTCAGAGAAGTTTCTTTTAAGCTCTTCTGCCCATTTTTTGACTGGATTATTTTCTTTGTTGTTGTTGAGTCTCATCAGCTCTTTGCAGATTTTTGTGATCAGTCCTTTATCATTAGTGTTGGGTGCAAAAATGTTCTCCCAGTTGGTGGGGTTTCTCTTTGTTTTTGTTATTGTCTCTTTTGCTGTGCAAAAGCTCTTTAATTTGATGTAGTCCCAGCTGTTTATCTTTGCCTTCACTATCACTGCTTTGGGTGATGTGTCTGTAAAGATGTCTTTGATGTGCAAATCACGTAGTGTTTTGCCTATATTTCCTTCTATATATTTTATGGTTTCAGGTCTTATGTCTAGTTCTTTAATCCATTTTGAGTTGATTTTTGTGTATGGTGTGAGGTGGTGGTCAAGCTTCATTCTTTTGCATGTAGCGACCCAGTTTTCCCAGCACCATTTATTGAACAAACTTTCTTTGCTCCAATGCATATTCTTTGCTCCTTTGTCAAAGATTAGTTGACCATAAATCTGTGGGTTTATTTCTGGATTTTCTATTCGATTCCATTGGTCTGTATGTCTGTTCTTGTTCCAATACCATGCAGTTTTGATGATTATGACTTTGTAGTATAGTTTGAAGTCTGGGAGTCTGATGCCTCCATTCCCTTCTTTTTTTTTCAGGAGAGCTTTGGCTATTCGGGGTTTTTTGTGATTCCATATGAATTTCATCAATAATTGTTCTATTTCTTTGAAGAATGACATTGAAATTTTGATTGGAATAGCATTGAATCTGTATATTGCTTTTGGAAGGATGGCCATTTTAATAATGTTTATTCTTCCAATCCATGAGCAGGGGATGTCTCTCCATTTCTTTGTGTCTTCTTCTATTTCTTTTAACAGTGTTTTATAGTTTTCTTTGTATAGGTCCTTTACCTCTTTTGTTAGATTTATTCCCAAATATTTGATTTTTTTTGTTTCAATAACAAAAGGGATGGTCTTTTTGATTTCTTCTTCTTCAGATTTATTGTTTGTGTATAGGAAGGCTACTGACTTTTGTGTGTTGATTTTGTATCCTGCCACTTTACTGAACTGATTGATGAGTTGAATTAGCTTTTCTGTGGAGTTTTTGGGGTTCTCTATGTATAATATCATATCATCTGCAAATAGTGATAGTTTGACTTCTTCTTTTCCTATTTGGATTCCTTGGATATCTTTCTCTTGTCTTATTGCCCTGGCTAGGACTTCCAGTATTATATTGAAAAGCAATGGTGAGAGTGGACATCCTTGTCTTGTTCCAGATCTTAATGGAATTGCTTTCAGCTTTTCACCATTGAGAATGATACTGGCTGTTGGCTTGTCATAGATGGCCTTTATGATGTTGAGGTATGTTCCTTGTATCCCAAGAATTTCAAGGGCTTTTATCATGAATGGGTGTTGCACTTTGTCGAAAGCTTTCTCAGCATCTATTGATATTATCATATGGTTTTTATATTTCTTTTTGTTGATGTGTTGGATAACGTTGATTGATTTTCGGATGTTAAACCATCCTTATGTCCCTGGAATGAATCCAACTTGGTCGTGGTGAATTATCTTATGGATACATTGTTGGATTCTGATAGCTAAAATTTTATTGAAGATTTTTGCATCAGTGTTCATTAGGGAGATTGGCCTGTAGTTTTCCTTTTTTGTGTTGTCCTTGTTCGGTTTTGGTATTAGTGTAATGTTGGCTTCATAGAACGTGTTTGGTATTGTCCCTTCCTTCTCAATTTTTTGGAAGAGTTTGTGAAGGATAGGCACTAATTCGTCTCTGAATGTTTGGTAGAATTCATTTGTAAATCCATCAGGTCCTGGGCTTTTGTTTTTGGGGAGGTTTTTGATTACCATTTCAATTTCGCTAATTGTAATTGGTCTGTTTAGGTGTTCTATTTCTTCTTTATCTAGCTTTGGGTGATTGTAGAGTTGTAGGAATTTGTCCATCTCCTCTAGATTGTTAAACTTGTTTCCATATAACTGTTCATAGTAGTTACTGATTATTCTTTTGATTTCTGCTGTGTCCGTTGTGATTTCTCCTCTTTCATTGATGATCCTGTTTATTTGTGCTTTCTCCCTTTTTTCCTTTGTGAGCCTGGCTAGGGGTTTGTCTATTTTATTGATTTTTTCAAAGAACCAGCTCTTGGTTTCATTGATCTTTTGGATTGTTTTTTTAGTTTCAATTTCATTTATTTCTGCTTTGGTTTTTATTATTTCTTTTCTTCTACTGGTTTTGGGGTTTTTTTGTTGTTCTTTTTCTAGATCTTTGAGCTTCGAGATTAGGTTGTTTCTTTGCGTTCTTTCTTGTTTCTTGATGTGAGCTTCTATTGCTATATATTTTCCTCTTATTACTGCTTTTGCTGCATCCCATACATTTAGGATATTGGTGTCCTCCTTGTCGTTCAATTCAAAAAATTTTTTAATTTCTTCTTTGATCTCCTCATTAGTCCAATGATCTTCCAGTAGTGTGGTTTTTAATCTCCATGAGGTAGGAAAATTCCTTGCCTTCTTTTTATGGTTTATTTCTAGTTTGATGCCTTCATGGTCAGAAAAGATGGTTGATATGATTTCAATCTTGGTGTATCTGTTGATGTTTGTCTTGTGCCCCAGTATGTGATCGATCCTGGAGAATGATCCGTGTGCGCTTGAGAAAAATGTATACTCCGTTTTTTTGGGGTTTAGTGTTCTATAGATGTCTGTTAAGCCCAATTGCTCTAGGTCTTTATTTAGAGCTTTGGTATCTTTACTTATTTTTTGTCTTGTTGATCTATCCATTGTTGATAGTGGTGTGTTGAAGTCTCCCACTACGTATGTGTTTTCTCTGATGTCTGTTTTCAGAGAGGACAACAGTTGTCTGATATATTTTGGTGCTCCTTCGTTTGGTGAGTATATGCTAATGAGTGTTATTTCTTCTTGAAGTATTGTCCCCTTGATCATAATGTAGTGACCATTGGGGTCTCTTTTTATCTTTTTGAGTTTGAAATCTGTTTTATCTGATATAAGTATAGCTGTTCCTGCTTTCTTTTTTGGTCCATTTGCTTGTAGGATTGTTTTCCATCCTTTAACTTTGAGCCTATTTTTATCTTTTGTAGCTAAATGTGTTTCCTGGAGACAGCAAAAGGTTGGGTTTTGTTTCTTAATCCAGGCTGCAACTCTGTGTCTTTTTATTGAAGAGTTTAGTCCATTTACATTTAGAGTTAATATTGATATGTTAACATCTGTATTTGCCATTGTGTTTGTCTTTCCTTTGATTTTATTTATTTATTCTTTTAATAACTTTTTTTTTTGGCCTTCTTTCATTGTTATTCGTCCCTCTGAGGTTCTGGCTTTAGGACTCCTTGTAGTATTTTTTGGAGTGGGGGTTTAGTTGCAATGAAATTCCGGAGTTTCTGTTTGTCTGGGAAGGTCCATATTCTTTCTTCAAAGAGGAAGGAGAGCTTTGCGGGATAGAGTATTCTTGGTTGGCATCTGTTTTCTTGGAGTCTGTTGACTATGTCCCTCCACTCTCTCCTTGCCCGTAGTGTTTCTTCGGAGAAGTCTGATGTCAGCCTGATTGGTTTTCCTTTGAATGTTATCTGTTTCTTCCCTCTTGCCAGCTTCATTATTTTTTCCTTGTCCTGGATTCTTGGGAGCTTTACTATTATGTGTCTTGCTGTATTTTTCCTTTCGTCGTGGAAGTTTGGTGTTCTTCTTGCTTCTTGTATATCAATTTTCAGCTCCTTCTTCACATTTGGGAAGTTCTCTTCAATTATCTCTTTGAATATTTTCTCTGTTCCTACATCTCTCTCCTCTCCTTCTGGTATTCCTATAACTCTTATATTTCCTTTCCTCATGGAGTCAGATAGTTCCCGAAGTCTTTCTTCGTTCTTTTTCCTTCGTACTTCCCTTTCCTTTTCTGTTTTGGTTCTTTTTATTTCTGTGTCTTCAAGATTACTTATTCGTTCTTCCATTTCATCTATTCTGCTTTCATTGCTTTTCCCAGAATTCTTTAGTTCTTCCATTAATTCTTTGATCTCCTGCATTTCTTTTACTTCCCTCTTTAGGGACTCAATTTCTTTCTTCTGACCATTGTTTTCCCTCTCTAGGGACTCAATTGCATTCTTCTGATCGTTGATTATTTTTCCCTTATCATTGTTTTCCTTTATGACTTCTGTCAGTTTTTTAATCACGGCAATTTTAAATTCTCTTTCTGGAAGGCTCAGAAATTCTTCCAAGTTATTGTCGTTGCAATCTGGGGGCTGGCTTTCTTTTTGTGGTGTGCTTTTTCTCTGGAGAGTTGCTAGGTTGCGTGTGGTTCTTCTCCTCCCTACTGTCTGTTTTCTAATTTGCCGTATGCGTTGGGACACTGTGTTGTTGGGACTGGCCGGCATCTTGGGTGGGCTTCTCTGTTCCCCTCTGGTTCTTCCAGGAGTCATCTGTCAGTTTCAAGCAGCCTTTACTGGAGAAAGGTCCCTGTTCTAAAATGCCGATGTGGGGACACACTCCCCTGTGCGCCTGGTCTGCCCCGGCGGTGGGTTCCTGCTCCCCTCTGGGCTTGGACTGCAGGCCAGAGGGGGTCTGGCGTGGGCGAACTTCCCCCGCTCACCTCTGGCTCCTGAGGAAGCCTTCTGCAGGTAGTCTTTACTGAAGAAATGTCCCTGTTCTAAAATGGTGATGTGGGACACACTCCCTGCGCTTCTGGTCTCAGGCACACTCTTCTGCGCGCCTGGTCTGCCCCGGCTGTGGGTGCTCGCTCTCCCTGTGGGCTCAGACTACTTGTTCGGAAGGGGCCCGGTGTGGGCTAACTCCCCAGCTGGCCACTAGCTCCTTCAGTAGCCTGTGCTGGGGTCAAGTCGCTAGGTGGCGCCAGAGATCTCTCCTAGAGCCCTTGGGGAGCTGATTTTCCACCCCGTGGGACAGGGAGCAGAGCGGGGATGGTAGGGTACACCTCAACGGCTTTGGGGTGCTGTGTCTGCCTTGTGCCCCACCGTCGTGGGGAACCCACGCCCCTAATTTCGTGCCCCGGGTCTCAGTTCCAAAGCCCTCAGTTCCAGGACGCGGGCTGTAGCCCAGATCAGTGGCGCGGGAATGGCGCCTTTTGAATCCCGCTCCCCTGCCTGGGCACCTTGTTCCTGCTCACTCAGGGAGGGCCTCCGCCGTCTCCCCGCAAGCCTAGGTCGCAGGCGTAGGGACCTGGGCAGCTGCAATCCGAGCACCGCTTTCGCGCAAGCTTACCGGGCGGCCGGGGCTGTGTGCTGGTGCTGGTCTCCTCCTGGTGGGCGGGGCTCTCTTTAATGGCGCGTGGAGCTCACCTCCGCGGCGGATCCTGCAGGGTTCGCCTCAGCTCCCGTTCACGGGGTGTGGTGGCTGAAATAGTTCCTTTCCACTCACAGTCCCGCTTGCTGCGTCCGTTTTTCTTGTTGGGCGTTTTGGTTTGTTGTTTCCCTCCTCTCTGCCGGTCGGAGAGTGCCGCCTCTGTGGGCGGGGGAGGGGAGCAGGGTTCTGCGCTTCCCTCCCTTCTCGTCCTCTTTTATGGCAACTTTCTTCTTTGGGCAGTTTGCTGGAGTCGTCCGTTTATCTTCCGTGTCCCAGTTCTCACTGGGACCTGCCGCTTTTCCTCCCTATTAACTTTTTTTAATGGGAGATCTTACTCGCAGCGTCTCCTCGCCGCCATGTTGCTCCGCCCCCCCCTAAATAATTAATTTTCAACATACAACCAATTGCCTCTAAGGATATACAAGGTATCAGATATACATATAATTTATGAGAAACAATTTTAATAAAAGTCACCAATGCCTTATCCAAAATGCTTTATCTGAAACCTTAGAGCTATTAATAGATATAATGACAGTTGCTAACTAATGACAACTTAATGCTTCAAGAGTCCCAGAGTAAGTGGTTTAAAAGAGTAAGATTTTAAGGAAAAACTTCCATCACATTATGTGTAAAATGGCACAAATTCAATCTGTTGAGCTGAACTCATTGACTAGAACAAAAATTGCAGTCTTCTTTTTTTCTAGGGATCTCAACATTAATATTCTGTTCCCTCTAAAACTATTTGTTCTTTTGCTTCCCCATCTGGGCCAACTGAAATATCAGAGAGAAAGTAGTTCTATTGGGTGGAAGTCAGAGATTGGCAAAGTTTGGCTGGCACTCTAAATACCAAGCAGGACCTTTTATTTTTTAAATGGGCTCTGTCACATAAATTCAAAACTGAAGATCTGAAAGTGTCTGTATTTGTTTTCAAAGGCAACTGCTTCATTTTTCTTAGCTCACCAGGTATTTTGTCTTCTTTTCTTTTTCTAGGTCTATAAAAAATTCTGTGCCATTCAAAGATGTAGATTCAGACAAATACAGTGTTTTCCCAGTGAGTATTAAGAGTAACCAGATGTTTGCTGAATATTGCATCACTTCCTATAAATTTCTTTCCTTTCATAAAACAAGATTGAATTCCATCTCAATATCCTCTTAATTTGATAATATACCATTTCACAATTATTAAGGAACTTTTGGCAACTTTAATAATACATCAACCTGATCTATGTCTGGAATGATTTTTATTTTCCAAAGTCATTCCCAGTGGAATCAGTTATCTTGGAAGGTGTTGTGAATTATTCTGGAAATTCTTATACTTACTTCAACACACTCTTTAGAAGCATGTATAGTTATACATGTGTGCATGTTTGATTTAGAGTAGTTAGGATGCCAGGATACCCTCTATGAAAGCAAATAAGTGAGGCACAGATATCACAAACTTCCCCTTAGTTTGTGGAATCTCAGATATTCTACTTGGAAATGAAGGGAGTAAAACATTCTTTGACATTATGGAACTCTGAATATTTTCAAAATAGACAGGTCAAATATACAACAAATCTATATAATTAACCAGTTTGGCTAGAATTTTTTTTTTAATTCACATACCTAAATGCACAGATAAAGACACATATTTATACAAACACTCATGCACAGGCACACCCAGTATCACACATGTACACACACTACTATTGCTATCAGCTCTGGTACTATATTGCATTTCACCTCACACAACAAATCTTACATGTTATCAAATCTTACATCAATTTTTATGGTCTTTTGTAATGTTCCAAGGCTATCTTTAAACTAAAAGCTGTATATGTCAATATCTTTCAGACAGCCCTGATTGACCTTCACCTTGGATAATAACATCAATGCAGATCTAAACCCTTTCTGTGTGTGTTCTTCAATTTCAGACACTGCGGGGCTATCATTGGCGAGGGAGAGACTGTAATGACAGCAACAAGATGGCATACCCGGGCAGAAGGTAACTGTCTCTGCTGGTTACTGATTTTGAAAATTACCTCCTGAAAGAGAGTCAGGAAATATATTCTTTTGCTGAATCTAGGAGATTCGTGTTTACAGAAAGAAAGAATCCCCCATTCCTGAATGAAGTAAAACTCAGTGCAAAAAGAAGAGCATTCATTCATTCATTTGTCCAAGAAATATTCATTGCATACCTATTAATCACCATGCACTTTGCATCATGTTGGGGGAAAGCAAAACAGAAATAAGCCTCTTCTTATAAACAGACTACTGTGGACATTTATCCAGCTTCCTGCACAAGTCCTCTGTACAGGAATCAACCCAGAAACAGTAGCCACTGGAGGAGCAGGCTCCAGAGGCTGGAGCACATGTCACATGTTAGTATCAGGCTGATGATCTTGCTGAGTTCAAAAAACAGGTATGTCAGCCTTCATATTAGCTGTGACTACAGTACTGAAGCATTAAATTGCCAGATGTTTGGGATTTTAGAGGCATAATTTTAGCAGCTTCACCTATCTAAATAAAATTTACCACAGATTTGTTCATTATGCTCATCAATACTGTTCCACAACACAGATCCATGAAGATAGTTCATTATGACTTTGGTCCATGGTTTCTCACTAACATTTCAAACCAAGATAATGGCAGAGAAGCTGAGTGGAGGTTTCCTGTGCCACAACACACAGTAGTGTGTGGTTGTCTTTCAATGACACTTTGTGTAGCCCTCTTTCATTCATGAAGCTCACATTCACTGACAAGTAGATGCCAAGACCAATGCTGTTGTTTTCTCCTTAGGCCAGACAACTGGGATGTACATCAGGATTCTAACTGTAATGGCATTTGGGTAAGTCACTAAATTAAAATTTACCCCCTGTTCTCTTACTCTCTGCCCTCCTTAAAAGCCCAGTGCCTATTTGCTTTAGTTAGACCTAAGGAAGATGATGACAAACTAAAAAAATTCTTTCTCCTATGTTTGGAAGAAGGGAATAGACTGACAATCACTTGTGAAGAAGATCAGTGACATAGCAAGAGTAGAGTCTCTCTCAGTCATGCACTTTTTAGGCCTTGCTAAAGTCACCCCTATCTAGTCCCTTTATTCTGCTCTGAGCAGTGTGAAATTAAATAGCAAGTGCTGTTAGCAAAGTTTACTACAACCCAAACAGCTGTTGGAGCAACTGCATGCTGTTACCATTTCACTGCAACCATTTTCTTTTTTTTTTTTCTTGTTTTTCTATCTATTTCATCAAGCTAGTCAGGCAAAGTAGAAATGACTCTTTGGTTACACCACTACCCACATCTTGAGTCACCTAGTAATGGTGTCCCAGTTCCTTAGGAATAATGGATTTGCAGCATTCAGGTGGTAGAGGAAAAGAGGCAAGAGGAAAGGCAATCAAAGACTTATCTGGAGACAGCAACAGCGGCAGATATAAGTTTTATGGGTCTTAAGCTTATATGCTTCGAGGAATCCTCGGAAGAAGAGGATGACCAAATTATAAATACAAAATCAGGTAAGAAGGTAAATGATTAACTAGAACAACAGAAGAAATCCTAACAAATTACCAGAATCTTGTAAATTCAGAAAACTTTCTTATGCAATCTCTAGTTTAGCAAGAGTGCTCTATGAGGACCTCCCCGGTGGCGCAGCGGTTGAGCGCTGGGTTGCGAAGCTGCCCGCAGCCTCTGCGGCGCCGGTTCGATCCCCAGCTGCTCCCCGGCCACTGGAGGAGGGTCCCACATGGTGCGCAGACCTCTCCTGCCGCCTGCTGCTCCCCTCAGCAGTGTGTACTTCGGTCCTTCTGCCTGCTCTGCTCCCCGCTCTGGCTCTGGTGAATTCTCTCACCCTCCCGCGCTTCTGCTTCTGACTGTACCCAGTGCATGTATAAACAAAACAAACAAACAAATAAATAAATAAAGCATGCCTCTATTAAAAAAAAAAAAGAGTGCTATATGAATACAGTCTGCCTTCTTTCCACCTAAACACAATAGCTCCCAGCCACCCCCCGCATTCACAAGGACAGCAATTATGACAATGAAAAGCCCTGAAGTTTAAGATTCTCCAACTTCAAGATAAATTGCCTCTTAAGATTTGCTTCATTTATCTGTGTGCACGAAAAGGAGAAAGTTTCCATAAATACTCCCACTGTATATTAATTTTGGGTGGAATAAATCTTTGTTGGTGACGCTATCTTGCAAATTATAAGAAGTTGAACAGCAACCCTGGCATCCCACTAAATGCCAATAACTCCTACTCTCCCCAACCAAAAATATCTCCAGACATTGCTAAATATCTACTAGGGTCAGGATGGAGGACAAAACCATCACTGGGGCTGTCACATGCAGCCCAGGTCAGTCACCTCTGAGTCTGCTCTGACCTTGTGCCCCAGTCACTCAACGGGCCCTCAGGTTCTTCCTCAGAGTGACACTCCCAGCACTCTAAAACCCTGCCCCGCATCTTTCTGAACAAGATAGCCCAATTCCTAGATCTCTTCTTATACCTAACCCAGTTCTTAAAGCTCATTGCGCTCACATAGAGTGTTGCTATTTTGCATTACAGGCTCAAGAGATTTTAAGGAGTTTTATCTACTCATTTGCCTTTGCACTTTTAAAGCCATTTGGGAAAGATTTGGTGCATGTGTCTCATAAGTTTAAAAACAAGCTGCTAATTTTATCATTTCTCTTTTAAAGGGTGTTGATCCAAAAGATGGAATTCCATATGAGAAAAAATTCTGTGAAGGTATGAATTGAAAAGTCAGTATGCTTGTTACAATAGAATATTCTTTTCTTGTCTGACAAACTGAAGTGAACAGACCACCCAACTGAACAAGTGCCTGATGCTATAACATACTGCTGACCACTTTACCTTCATTTTCATGACCAATCAGGATAAAACATGAAAAAGATTATAGAAAAAGGAAACAGAATTGGGAGGGGGGAAGCAAAACAATTTGTTTAATTGCATCTTTTGAGGATTGGAAGTTTTAATGGTAATGTTAGAAAACACTGTAGGATATATAACAGGGTAAATGAAATCCAGCATTTCTCCAAATAAGAAAACAAGCAGAGATGGTCTTTATATTTTTTTTATCTTCCCCATATCCTCCTCAATGTACTACAAGGGCAGGCATCTGAGCTTGTACTGACAGAGTCCTGTGTCAACCCAGATTTTTATCTTGACTTGAGGGAGACCTCCAAGTTATAACCATCAGGAGTTCCCAAAAAAGAGCTGAGCAAAAACTCTGTATTCTAAATGCCCAAATGCTACAGACATCTGGGCTACCAATTATGTTAGCAAAAATATACTACAATTCCCATATCACTGAAAACAAGTTCTTGCTGATGCCTAGAGATTCTCAAATGTCTTATGGTAGCATCAATGTTCTATGTTTAAGCAATGCTTTTTTCTAACATTAAGAAGCATTTCATTCTTGTGTTCATTCATTTATTCAATAGATATTTCCCGAATGTCTTTTCCTATTTTGCTTCAAGGACTATATTTGGTACTGAGTTTTTATGGACTCAGTCCTTGACCTCAATCAACTTAATGTCTAATAGTTTTTAAGCTCTTAAAGGGACAGAAAGGGGGTAGAAAATGTGAAATCTGAATGCATTGTTATACAGTTTGAAAACCTAATGAATATATAAACTCAGATCTAAGTGAACTCCTGGTATGATACTCTGGTGTCACTGTGGAAAACCTACTGTATTTCCCACATCCCAACACCCTGTGACTTCTTGGATATCCTGGGCATTCCCATTTACATGGACAAGTGCTAGCTGTCATGGAGGTTGGCATAATTGGGGGGTGAGTGGGAAGGAAGGAATGTTCCTGTCTTTGTCTCCAGGGGACATTGGTTGATTCTTTGAGAATCTTAAGGGATTTGGGAGAGTATATCCATCACCTGCAGGTAAATGATTTGTATAGATGGGTCTCAGAATCAGATTAAGTGATTTATAACCTCCAAACACACAGGGCTGCTCAGAGACCTTTATATCCCTTTATCCCCATGAATCAGTCAGAATCAATCCTTCTAGTGCTTTTGTATATATATAAATATTAAAGACTTTAAAGGGCCATAACATCTTTGAAAAATCAAAATGGCTCCATGAGTTCATTAATTCTTAAAGTGAATTATACAGAATAGTGTTTTCTAAGAAAGCAATTTCCAGAACCAAAATTTAGAGCACATTTCTGAATTCAGAGAAAGTTTTGATTCATTTATTTATCCGTCATTCACTCAGTATGTCACATAGCAGTTTGTTTTATGCTGAGCTAGGAAATATACCTGCATCTGTACAGCTTAGCTAGCAGTTTTGATGGCCTAGAAATCTCATTCAGCTCCTAAATGCTATGCCCCTCACTCTCCAACTGGTGAAAAGTGGCAATGCATCACTGTTACGATGCGCTGTACACAGAATACACACCAGGGTGTCTGCTCTCATAACTACCCAATCTGGAGGCTCCACACTACTTGAATGCATAAATAATGCAAATAAATTGTGCCACCTAGGTTCACAGCCCAAGGGAATCATTTTGCTGGGAGACTCAGCTGGGGCTCATTTTCACATAGCTCCCGAATGGATCACAGCTTCGCAGATGTCTTTGGTAAGTAATTCTGGCAGCCAGCATCCCGGATGTTCCAGCCTTTGTGTTGGTTTCCCCTTGCTCCCTCTAAATATGATGCCAACTTCAAACAGGTGCAAATTTCCCTGCTCAGCAAAGTCAGCCATAAAAGGAGCCTCCACAGCCATTTTGTTCAGTTCATTCCAATCAATGTGGTAAGAAATGAGGGGACATTGCCATAACAGGTTCATAGCAAGAATATCCAATCCATTAGACAAGGGGGATGGTGACCCTGCCCAGTAGATAGGAAACTTTGGCACAAAGGGGAGCCTTGTCCTACAGTCACCTCTAGGTGTGGTTCAAAAAACTGAAGTCTAATCCAGAGAAATTAGAAATTCTTCACCCCTTTTCAGACTAAGGGTATCAGATATAAACCTAAATGCTCTCTGATTGAACCTCCCCCAACTGGGCATATAGACCTCCCTTTGTAAGATTAAGCAAGTAGGGAACCATCTGGGCATTTAAAAATACTAGAGATCCCCAAATAAGAGTGCTCTTTTGAAAAAAGCTTGCTATAGCAAAGAGAATGACATTTTCTAAAATATTAAATTCAGATTCTCCACAATAATTGAGAGAATATTATACCTATAAAAAGAATAAACTGTGATCAAGGAAGACTACTTTTGGGTGAAACAAGTATTCCCCATTGTTGTTGATGGTTTCAAGTTTATGCAGAACATAGAGAAGCCAAAGTGACAGGAAAAAGACAAAATTTGCAAGCTGGTCACAGATTTAAAGCTTACAGCGGGGGGGAGGAGGGAAAGGGACCAAAACAATGGAGGGAAGAGCACAGGGCCTGTGGCAACAGACCATGGGTGCTGTGGTGGTAAGAGAACTGCGGGGACTACACCTGAGGGGAGAAATCAAATATTGTACAAAAATTTAACAAAGATGTAAGAAAATAAATTAATCAAAAAGGAAAAAAAATAGTTCCCCAATGTATCCATGGAAAATGCAATGACAAAACTGACTAGAAAGTCTGATAATACCAAAAACAGGATGTGCAGGGAAATTCTGGAGCTCAGGTAAGAGGCATGCAGGGTAGATCCTAGAGATGGAAGAGGAAACCCAAAGGAAGACAGCACCTGAGGCAGAGAGGAAGCAGTAGCCAAATAAACAAGGGTAATTTTCTGGAGTTGAGGAAATCTTCCCTTTAGTTCAAATTCCTCACTGAGCACTGGGCCAGAATCTAAAACCCTCTCCTCATCTTGTCCTGCTTTTTCTTTTTATTCTAAGTATAAAGAAATGTTTTGCCATCATTCTACCCAACAAAGCACCAGGGTCTGTACTTGGCTTCAGATATATCTCTTAACACCAAATTTCAGAAAATAGTGAAATGGCTTCTAACAGAGTTTTGAGAAAGAATTATGTATTAAAAATGCTCTAAATGCCAAGGTATTATTCTTACATGAGGAACTGTAGAAGTTTATTCTCAGTCATATGAAGATTCAGAAAAATGCCTTCCTGGAAAAAAAGAAATGCTAGAACAATGTTTAAAACATATGAGGTAAAATTTAAATCCTCTAATAATCTTTTAATTCCTGCATATCAATTCAAACTTATAACTTCTTAATCAAACACAAGCAATAAATCTAAAAATAGTTTCATTTTCACTCATAACCAAACACAAAATAAAACAACAATGCAATGTCATTTATTAGCTGACAAAAAGGCAATGGTTTAAAACTGATAAAGCCCTCCTTTTAGCAAAAATGTGGTGAAACAGACATGTTCATTGACAACCAATGAGAATTTAAATTGCTAGGACTTGAATAGAGATTTGCATTAGGTATAAAATGACATTAAAGTGTTTTTAATTTTAATTAGTAATTCCTGGAAGTAAAATCTGAAAATTTATCTTTAGTTTTTATTTAATTTATTTATTTTTAATTGAAGTAGTGTTAATATATTTGTTATCACAATCGATCAAAATTTAAAAAAGAATCAGGAAACAGAATCTGATATTTATTTTTTAAACAGGAAGGCTTTATCACTACAGAAAAAGCTATTATAACTGGAACAATAAATTAAATCAAACGACAGACAAAATACAAGATGAAAACTTGAAAAAAAAAAAAAAAAGAATGTTCATTCTCTTCTCTCCATACTTTGGCTCTAATCATTCCAGGTGGTCTGAATAGGGCCTCTCCACATCACAGAGAAGCAGGTATCAAATGCTTTGGTCTCATTTTCTATTTTATGTCCTTGGAAACACTGAAGAGTCCAAAGAGTTTTGGGTTTTGCAGGCTATATCTATCAATAATTACCATCACAGAAATTAAAACTGAAAAGGTTTTTGGGCCTCCCCTGGTGGCGCAGCGATTGAGCGCTGGGCTGCAAAGCTGCCGCAGCCTCTGCAGCACCCGTTTGATCCCCGGGCGCCGAGCAAGGGTCCCATATGGCGCGCAGACCTCTCCTGCCACGCCCGCTGCTTCCCTCAGCAGTGTACTTCGGTCCTTCTGTCTGTTCTGCTCCCTGCTCTGACTCTGGTGAATTCTCTCACCCTCCCGCAATTCTGACTGTACCCAGTGCTTGTACAAATAAATAAATAAATAAATAAATAAATCTTTAAAAAAAAACCTGAAAAGGTTTTCAACAATCTATTCATCTTAAAGTAACAATAAGAAACACAGTAATGAATAATATTTTCATTGCAAAAAAAAAATTCCAAAACAAACAAAAATACGTATATTAGAAGAGTAGCACTATTTCCATTTTTGTGAATCTCCTTGATATCTGTTCACTAGAAGACAGTTGGGTTCTATAGCTGCTTCTTCCTTCCATCTTTCCTTATCTAAGTATGTCACCTAAGTATGTAAAAGTTTGTCTAAGTATGTTAAAGTTTTTGCTCTCAGTGGTGAATTAGAATGAAGAGGCAAGTCAAGTCTTTAAAATGAAAGTAGTGATCTCATAAACCTTCTTTGAGGGTCTCAAAAATCTCTGGAATTTTACTTTCTAGATCATACTTATAGACCACCACCATCCAGTTTTTCCACTGCCTCCAATGTTCATACTTTGAGGATTTACAAAAGAAAGATGTGTTTGTGTGGTTCTGCAGTGAATTTTCCAAATTCTTCACATCTCTTAATGTCAGAGAAGAGGTATTCTATGATGGAATGTTTCAGGGTAAAATCAAGAATCATGACATGGGCTTGTCTCACAGCTCAAGTTTCTAGAGTTGGTTGGGATGTGTGAGGTTCCCCTGAGAGTACATTAATTGAGCGTACCCATTCTGCTGAGGTGAGCATCCCCATATTCTCTCAGCCCGTGGGTTTTAACATTTGAATCTTTTAATGATGTCACCATAAAAGGTGAGAGCCTCCAACCTTCTGGCTAACTCAGCAGGCCAACCCTTTTAAACTGGATTCCTAGCCAAAGGGAGAGCCAACATATGGCAGAGACCAGTCAGGAAAATAAGAGCGTTCAGACAAAGGGAGTTTAATAGAGAGGACTGGATATGCAGATGTTAGATTTAATATAGGGAACTGGTTACTTAGGTGCTAGAACAAAAGGAAGACTGTTGAGGTAATAAGAGAGTAACAAATGCAAGAAGCAGCTGCTGACCCCAGGACTTGGGAAGGAAAAATGGGCTATTACTCAAGCTAGAGGAAAGGGTACAGCTGGTGCTTGGATCTTGGCATTGTCTGTATTCTGACTGCCCAGGGCATGCAGACCAGCTGCAGCTGGCACTACTAAGGGGCACAGAGAGACTGGAGCCAGAAGTGTCAAAGGAGGCTAAAAGCTTCTGGAGGATGCCAAACTTACCTGGAAGGCAGAGGATAGCACCTCCTCCTCCCCTTCTGCTTGCCCATCTCCCAACTGCACCTCTACTGGCAGGTGCCTCCTCACAGAGGGGTATAGGAAGTGTAGTTTGCAGTATCCAGCTCAGTACTACAGAGCAGAGAATAAGGAGTGAGCTTGGAACCCAGAAATAACTGGTGTTTACCCAGCAGAAGCCACTTGAACTCTGGAGTCAGTCTTGAGTCAATCCAAGTCATCCCTGGGAGGGTAGCAGGAATGTCCAGGAGGCCGAAAGCACCAGAAATCATTCCATGGCTCAAGACTGGGCCAGTGTCCAGGAACAGTGTCTGAGGCTGGTGCTGATTACTCAAACTCATGGGCTAGTGGATTCAGAGACTGAGCTGGCCATCAGCATGTCCTTAGCCCAATAGAACCTCCTTCCTTGTGTCCTATTACCCTGGAGCCTGCCTCATCCTCAGTGCCTGCTGTTCACCACATGCCGGATCTACTCCTCACATTCCTCCTCTATCTCAAGGTATCCTTCCCAAAGTGACCAGAAAAAGGCAAGAAAGCAGAAATCCACTTTTAAAATGCAGCCAGGAGACCTTTCTATTACCTCTTCAGCAGACAGAGATTTTGAATCTATTGTTCTGACTATGAAACGAGGGAGTACCCATTGAGCCCTGACCCTGCCCTTAATCCTTCCATGAACTCAAGGTCTGTAGAGAAAGGTGCCATAGTGGGACCAGCTGTCCCACAGTAAACATTCAACTGGGGGTCTCACTCCAAGTCTGACAGTGGGAATGCCTATTACCCACCAGGACCCGTCAGAACTCTCAGCATGGTTGCCCAAGTGATCCTATTGTCTAGAAAGAGGAGAGGTGCTCTTGGAAGAATTCATGACTTCATTATAGGTCATTTTGCCCTTCTCAACATTACTTTCCTTTTGTCTCCTTCTAAAGCACAGAACACTCCTACAGTGCATCACCATCTAACTGTACCCATGGAGAGGCACCCTGGCCTGGAATCTCTCTCCTATAGCAGCCCTTTCTCCTCTCACTCATGCCAACCTCTAGTTAAGCAGTGTGGCACCCGAGAGGCTGTTTACAGCTAATTAGATTAGAAGTGTGTTCATCTGGAAAGATATTTGTCGTCCAATAAAGAGAGTGTGAAGAATCACCCTCCTGGTTCTACAGAAACAAAGGTTCTGAGCCTCATTCCACTGGAGGCAGAAAGAATGTTTCTCTCCCTCCCTCCCTCCCTAACAACCTCTGCTTCTCTCCAATACATCCTTAGAAGTCAGGTTCAAAATGAACTCTCCATGTCACACAAAAGACCTCAAATTTAAAGATTTTAAAGAAAAACAAAGAACAAATCTGAAAATACTTTCCTGCTGCCTTTTTTTTTTCCTTTCAAAAGAGAAACAAGCACTGCTTGAGTTGTTTTGTTGAAAAAGAAGGGGAGGTAGAGAGATCATCAGGGACAGCAATAGAGGTTGCCCTCCTGCCTCTTCTCCCATCTGTTCAAAAATTATTTCCAAAATATTAAATGCTGCATTTCATTGAACCAGAATTGCATGACTGGTTGGGGGTGGGGGGTGAAGGGAAAAGCGATTCTGAAATACAATTTTCCAAATGTTTATTTTACTAGTAAAGACTGTTGCCTGTACTATTATAAAATCTTAGCACGACCCCTGGCAGGCTGTTTTCTGTAGGGTAAGTAGGCACAGATTGAATTTCATGCTGTGTCAAGGACAAAATGAATCCTTAATCTGGCTGGAAAAAATTGCATATTCACCGGAGAGCAGAGCAGCTCCAGTCTTTCAAGCCCACAGTGCTCTTTATTAGCCCACAGACAGCACCGGCAATATCAGCTCTCTCCCAGCTCTCAGGAACCTGCCCCGTCTCCTGCTCCTCAGATTTATCAGTGAGCATGAAGCGTCCATTAAACACAAAGACAGGTTTATATGGTACATATAAAATATGGAAATTGTGCTTGAGCTAATTTCAGATGGACTCCAGAAATATTTAAATGTTAGAGTACTTTATTAGATATATTTTTTAAGATGAGGAGAGACTGTTATTCAGTAAAACTAGACAAAATTACATTTTCTGCTCCTCAGATATCTCGCAGGTGGCAGATTAGGAAGCTAACAGTGAGACAGGAAGCCTCAATCCTAGTTACTCCTCATTTATCCTGTGAGAAAGAGATCTGTGTTCACCAAGGTGAGTCCTCTCTCCAACAGCAATCCAGTCACAAGAGACAGAATGTTCTTCTGACCCCTCTCCCTGTTCACCAGTACAGATCAGACAGGCTGTTACCTTGTGTCCTGATCAATTCAATGCCCTTTTCTTCCCATTCAAGGTGAGCATCTGGGTATCTTACCTGCCAGCAGGCTCATTCTTCTGAAAGCATCAGTGACATTAGTCCTTGATGTCTTCTGTGAGAATTAAAGACAAGCACTTGTTGTTATGAAAAACTACAAGAGGAAATTATTTTAAGTTCCATACTTCTGAAAGGCATTTATAATTACTCAGCCCACATGCCTCCTCTCCCAGCACCTTAGGTAGAGATTTCTGCATAGCGAGGCAGCATGAGTCAGTAAACATCTGTGCACAGCTAAGACTGGAATGCAATGTCTTGCCTGCAATCTCTTGCCCTCTAGTTAATTATACTGACCACTTTACTTGACTCTCCCAAAAGCTCCTCAGCCATAAATTGGGTCTCATGGAACGAACTCCTGATGAGAGAATCACTTAGACTCTCAAATCAGTGGGCATAAGAAAAGAAGAAATTCTGGGCTTTTAAAAATAATCCTGGATGGCTGGAAATTTTTTGCCACATACCCTTTATTTGTCTAATTCCCTCCATGCCACATATTGGGAGATCACCCAGCCTAGCCTGGCCCAAATGCCTAGGGTCAAGACTGCCTTCGGTACAGCCCTAGAGCTCATGTTTTAGATCAATTAACAAAGCATGCCCAGAGTATGGCAAGAGCTGGGGGTGGGCACAGAGGAAGGAAGGCAGACAGGAAGACCTGAGAGGATGTCAGGATTCAGCTAACCAGTGAGTAACAGTTGATCAATAAAGACAGTGGAGTTGGAGGAGGGTATTTGAGGGGGTGGCAGAGATAGGGCTGGGGAAGTGGGTGTGACCTTGTAGAACGTGACCTAGAATACTACAGTAGCCTGCATATCAGCTTTTTTCAAACTTAACTAATAAAGCAGCTATTTAGGCCTTTACTAAATATAAGATTTCTAGGGTTCCACCAAAACCCTAACCCAAACAGAATCCATGTTTTAAAGAAGTTCCCCATGAGATTCTAGGATATACTGCTGAAGACAGTAGGGAGAGGATGATGCTAGTCTGAGACAGCAGCAGTAACCCAGGGCATTGCTTTTTTTTTTTTTTTTTCACTTCCTTGTTTGTTTTTTCACAGTATAGGATTTCTCCTCTCAGGTGTGGTCACCATAGTTTTCCCACCACCAAAGTGCCCACAGTCCTCCACTACATTCCACTTTTCTCTCCTCCTCCCCTGTTTTTTACTCTCCTCCACCTGACCCTTCTTGAGTGTCTCAGATCTATGATCTGCTTTCAAGGGTCAGTCTTACAGTTTATCTCTGTCTGGTCCTTTGTTTGGTTTCGCTAGATTACACATATACATGAAACCATTGGTATTATAATGTGCAAGTTCAAATAATAGATGTAGTAAGGTTTCCGGGGAAAGGAAGAAAATGAGATCATTTTGGATGAATGGGATAGTGGGGAGGGAGAGCCCTGCTCAGCCCATCATTAGGGGTCCCATCACCCCCTTCCCCCTGACTGTTTTCCTGTTCTTACCTCTGCAGTCTGACTTGGTCTTTGGCCTGCTTTCAAAGCCAAGTTCTGGTATAACCTCTCCAAAAAAAAAGAAAATTACCCTACCTCCCCAAACCAGGAAAAGGAAGCCTGGCTGCTTCAGACTAAACCTTTACAAAGTCAAAAATGGAGGTTTCCAATAGTCAACTTTCATGATAAACCTCTTGCTGTCTATTTTGGCCTTCAGAGGAGTTGTTTTGTTTTTGTTTTTGTTTTTTCTGTTTGTGAAAGAATTTGTTTCACTGGCTCACAAGAGAATTGACTCATGATTATCTTCGTACAAGAGCAGGACATTTTAAACTTGTGGGGTTTTTGTTTGTTTGTTTTTTTCTTTTATGAATTTGGCTATAGTTCTCCAATCACTGTGGGAATAATGGTGGAAGGAATTGAATTCGGTAGAGAAACTCCAGCTACACAGTGTGTTTTCATTTTGGCATGGGGCAGTTAGAAAAATGCATCCCTTGACTCATTCATTGAATAAATAAATCATGGGGTTAGAGCTTCAATAATAAATAATAGAAAAGGGAAAAGGAAGACACTAAAAGGAGCTGACAAGATGGAAAAAAAATAAAAAGAGCTATTTTCAGACAAAATGATGACAGATCCTTGCCAGCCATTCTGTCTTCTTTATATTTACTGGTTATATTTCTGCTACTCTTTATATGACCACATGTTCACTGTCCATTTAGTTTTTTGGATTGGCATAATGTCAAAGATGAAATATCATAACTTTTCCCTGAAAATTACTTATTTAGCTCCAGTTGAATTTAAAATGTTCATTGAGTGCTCATCATGTCAACAGCTGAGCACGTATTTCTACTGGCCTGTTTATATGTGGTATATTTTAAGATGTCAGACTGGAAGGTAGTTGTACATAGCAATAGATCACTGGTATAGTTTGTGTTTGGAGCTTGCTTATTTGGGTGGGACTTTTTCAGTCTTCATTGTACGTAAATGATGGATTCAGTTTTGGGGTTGTGCATAGACCCTTGTCAATGTTTAAACTCTTTTGCCTCTACCTCTGCCTATCTCCGTCTTAATTGCCTTATGGGACTCACATTGAACATTTCTTTCAAGAGTCTTTCCCCAAGCCCCCACGTGTGGAACAGATACCCTTTGGCATACAGACATAATACTCTGTATTTTCTATTATCTCCACTAAAGCTAAATTTTATTGATCACTTGCATTTCTAAAAACTTTATGCATGGATTGTCTTTCCTAATCCTCTCAGCCACCCAATGAGAAAGGTGCTGATGAATCAGAGATTTTTGGGAAGCAAGCCTGGAGTCCCATGATCCCAGGAGAGCTCTTTCTCAGTCCTTGTCTTTATCAAGGAAAGAATTCAACATCTGTATCAAAGATACAGAAAAACAAGAGATTCACTAATAGATAGGAAGACAAGCAGAAAATCTCTCTGAGCAGAGAGGGGTTCCATATGGGTAGCCAATTGAGGTGACAAGAAGCAGGTCCTTATATAGGCACAGTAGGCAAGGAGTGGAGGGTTGGCCCTTGGGTATCTCCATTTGTGTCTCTTGCTATTTTATTTGAGAGCTTGGTTCCTGGAAAATAAATTTTTGAAAATTTCTAATGATACTTTTCTTATGTTTTTGCAGCAGTACTTAACTGCACCTCCTCCAAGTGACTTTGTATGGCTCAAAAATAATCAATGTCAGACTAACCCAGTTAAAATATTAGAAAAGGAAGTACAGTGTGCAAATTTCCCACAGCATTGTGGGTGAAGAAGGTTCAAATGTAGATAGTAAAATAACATCACCACGTAGAGTCCCCTTATCATTGGAAGTTTGGTAGAACCAAATGGATATATGGCTGATGTCATTACTCTTTATCTATCACTTAAGATTGCTTTAAGAAATTCAAATATAAGTTACTTGTGGAAATCAGGGCTTAAAAATAGTCCCAAATCCAATGTATCATATTTGCTAAATATTCATTAAAAGTAAGAACCAGTGGGCTTTCTCAATGCATGGGAATAAACACACCAATTATGTTAAATGAAAATGTTGTACAAAATAGTATACATGCCAATTATGACATAAACACATGTTATGTCATCAGTAGGATGAGGAAAAAATGGGAGCTATGCAATAGTTGACAATATTCATTGAGTTTCTGATGTGCTATACAATTTTAGAAAAATTTTCTTGGTAAATATTCTTTCTACACATGTATATTTAAGGTATATTTAAGATGACTTTCCTAAGAACATAAATGCTCAAGAGGAATAAGCATGAGCTGATGAGAAGACCTTAATTTGCATTTTTCTTGCCTTAAATGCTCGAAATATCTTGAGTATAATGTTGCGTGAATAGGCTTTTAGTGTTTAATGTGATATGACTTAAACATTCTCTTTTTGCTTGGGTCTATAAAACACTTGCTATTAATGGCCGTGACTTCTCATTTTTATCTAACAAATTTACTAAGGAAGAAAAAATATATTGAGACTTCCATTTGCAAGCTAAAATCTCTCTATTATCTGGCAATAAACAGACACTAGGTGATCCATCCTAGACAAGATGCTTTACATAATGTAGGACTTCACTTGTCTACCTGCTTCTATTCCTGTCTTTTGACCCTCCTACAGTCCTGTTGAAATAAATAGGGTAATATTACAGCCATCAGAGATACTGAAACTGTGGCACTGGTAAAGTTACATCTTCCCTGATTTTGTATAGCCAAAACTAGTAGAATTTTGCCGTTAACAGGTGAGTGTTATATAACAGGTAATGTCATGTAACAGGTAAATGTCATAGATGTTGAGCCAAAAACAACACATATTTACATGAATGAAGTTAATCAAATAACAAGGATAAACCTATGCAGCTGACCTGCCTAAGCCTTCTGGGGCTCCAACTACAGGATATAAACCTACCCGGGTTCCATCTGTGATTCAGCATCAGCCACTATCCATTCCAGCTTAAATACTGAAGTGGGTGATACTAGGACTGTTTGGGGCTTCCTAGAGTGAAAGCCAGGAGTCCAGAATCTCCCTAGGCAGTTGAGACACATTTCTTAACTGAGAGAAAGCTGGGGACATGGAGACCCCATTTTCCCAAGATAGGGTTGTAGGCGATTTTCTTACCTGTCCTCTACCTCCTTCAAAATCTACACTTCCCCAACTGAGAGATAAGAACTTTATCTCTTATCATTTCCAGTCTGTCATAACCAAATAATGGAATTTTACAGTATTTGTAGAACCAGACATAGAAGTTAGATATTCTGATTTCCAGGAAAGGTTTCTCCCTATTTTTCTAGGGTCCTTCAGAGTTAATATCCTCTATATTATTATCACAGGCTGCAGAGGGCATCAGACATACTGCACTGTGCCTGCTGGGTTCTTGTCTTAAGTCCTTCCTGTGAAGGGGTGAGTGGGGGGCGGGGCTTACCATCCAGAATCAGATAACTAGTTCAATATCCAGTTTCCCAAATCAGAGTTGTCATTGAGCAAATGACTGAAGAAATAGGTGAGAGAGTTTTGTGGGAGAGTATTGCATTGTTCTTTTAACTTTTAGCATGTTTTACAGGTTGCTAACTTACTTAACACAGCTCATAAATTCTGCCTACATCTCACAAGTCACTTGCTTACTCACTATCTCAGCTTAACACATCTTGTGAGTTTCATCTGCTCTGTTTGTTTTTCTTGTATTCTCCAGCAGAATTGAATATTCTCAAATTCTACAGCAAGCACACATAATAAGCAGAAAACACCTGAAGAAAAAAAAAATAAGATTAAAACAGAGAAAATGTGTGATATATAGTGGCAGGAGAAACACAAACCCAAACAGAGAGTAGCTGAGTCAATGTGCTGAAATTCTGAGCAGAAAGTTGTGGGTGCCACCTACAACAGGGTGATGAAGTACCAGTCACTGGGACTGCCTGTTCCTGCAAAACTTCCATGAGCTTGTTTCTGCTCCTTTGATGAAGATAAATCATAATTAATACAGGTGTATCCCAAGAAGCCATCCTGCCCGACTACCTCCTCTACTTTCAGCCCTTCCTGTTCTGAAAAATTACTCTTGGGATAAGAAAAAGAGTGGGGACATTGGAACTGACCTGTGGAAGAATGAGAGGATTGAGTGGAAGGATTGACCTGTGGAAGGAATTGACCTGTGGAAGGATGAGAGGAGAAGTAGAGGTAGCTCAAAGAGCCATGGGAAAGAGTGCAAGTCAGGAAAACTGACCTGTTTGAACAGATTCGTCATATGACTTCCTTTAAGAAGTAAATCACAGAGAGTTTTTTTTTTTTTTCCTTTGTCCCCTGAATAACAAGAACTGTAGGCAAGATGTCTAATTCAGGGCATGTCATAGTTTTCTAGGGCTGCCATCACAAAGTACCAGAAACCAGGTACATAACATAATCAAAATATATTGCCTCGCAGCCTTGAAGGTTAGTAATCTGAGATCTAATGTCAGCAGGATGGCTTCTCCCAAGGAATGTGGGAGAGAATCTGTTTTATACCTCTGCCCTTCTAGCTAGCAACCACTAACAATCCTTGTGTTTCTTCCTTGCTTTGTAGTTTTTGTTTTTTTTTTCATCTTGCAAAACTGAAATTCTGTGCTCTTAAACAACATGCTATGCTTTCCCCTTCCCATAACTCATGGTAATCCCCTCTGTACTTTCTGTGAGTTTATTAACTCTAAATATATTATATATGCATTTATCTTTTTCTCACTGGCTTATTTCACTTAACATAATACCATTAAGTTTCATCCATTTTGTAGCATGTGTCAGAACTGCCTTCTTTCTTCAAGGGTAAATAATATCCCTTAATATAAATATATAACATTTTGTTTCTTGAAATTCAAATACTAGGCATCTCATCTTTTTACTTGCTAAATCTGGCAATGAAATAATAGTCCAAACACATCAATCTAGACAAACATTTTCTAGAAAATAACCAGAGATGGGGTTTATCCCAGGGGTCATTTATGAAAGGAACAATGCAGGAACATAGCTGGCTACATTTTTCTTCTGTGATTTGTCACAAACTATATAGAAAAGTGACCAAAATGAATCCCAATTTTGTCATAACTCCACGTCAGGAGTCCTTGAATTGGAGTCTGTGATTATGTGAACTTTTGAAGTGATAAGTTATGTTGGGTATATGTGCTTCTTTGTGGGGAAAGGAATGCCAATGACTAAGGACATAGCTCTGTATTCAGGGAAGGCATTTGTGCTGGGAGCTTACATATAACTACATTTTCACTAGTAAATTTTCTGATTATCTAAACTAAAAAATGGGGATGACTTCAGCAAATTTAAAAGAGAAGAAAGTGTGCCCATTCACTGAAGCAGTCCTTTCAAATGAGGAATGAACATAAGCTGCCACATATTCCACATCTTTCACAGAAGCTAACTGGGAGCCAGTTCATGAATGATGCTGATCTTTGGGAATTTTCTAAAGACAGTTAAAGTCAACAAACATATGAGCCCATAAAGAGAAAGATTAGAAATAGTAAGTGAAAAAGACAGGACAATTCCTAGGTAATAAATAATCTTACTACCTGCAAAAAGAAATGATCATTTTGATAAATACTGCTTTATTTTTTTCTTTAGAAATCCTTCATTAATTTACCAACAGCTATTTCTGATGAGCTTAACTGGCCCCAACTCTCTGGCACTACTGGATTTCTGGACTCCCCTGGCAGGTAAGTGTGCTTGCATACCCTCAAACATTTCTATGCAAAGAAAGAAAAAAAAGATGTTTCTTACTCCTCAGTTGCTGCAGTGGGTTGTAATGCAGTGGGTTGTAATGAAAATTACACCTTAGCAGCATGGCAGGAGGGAGGACTTCTGCCTCAGGGACATAGAGTTGACCTTTAGTGGAAAACACTCAAACATATCACTGAATTTTTCTGATTCAAAGGACAAAGAAGCTTTCTTTTTACTTTTAAAAATTAATGTTTGTAAAGGTAATTGTTAAAATTAATTGGCAAGTCTCAAGAAGCAGGAATCATGCTGTATTCTTTGCTCTGGATTTGAAGGAGAGACAATGCATAGCAAATTTTAGTGACACATAAGCCCAATGTTTTGTGTGTCTGGGTGTTAATTTAGGGTCAGAGTTACTCTTCCCAGGCCCTATACATGACAGGAACACTTGTGATGCTGCTGAGGATTTGCAAGTGCCCATGACATTGTAGAAAGCCATCAGTATAAGAGGTAATTTCTTTCCCAACACCTCCCAAATATTCATAAAGACATAGAAAAATACAACAAATGAATGCTTCCTGTGTGAAAAAGGAATTTTATTTTAAGGTATGAAAGCTTCTGTAACACAAATAGGACATCAAAAAGGACAAGATAAGCCACAGAAATGCGGGTAGAGAAAGTGTTCATGGGGCTGGTTTACCCAAATGCTAGGAGCAGGAATGCTGAAGGGACAGCCATAGTTTTGCTATCTCTCTTTTTTTTTTTTTTTTCACTTAATGAAGGACATTGCCTTTTAAATACTTTTTTAAATACTTACTAACTACATCCTTATCAGGCACAAATGTTCTAAATGTAAATAAGGCTTATCTTATGTCTGTAGCCAATTGTGATCAAGAAAGGAGGATGATCACAAAGGTATAAATAATAATATAACATATATGTCCTAGAAGAGCTCTCAACACAGAGCTATAGGCTTAATTAGAGAAAGAATTCATGGAAATGATCAACAACCACCTCCTTTTGGGGTGGTAGCGAAGAAGCCCAAACCCTAAAGGATTTAGGAGATTGGGGCAATGAAAGAGAAGGAGAGTAATCTAGGAAGATAACCAATCTCATATTTATGTAGGAATTACTTGTGACTATAGGGAAAGCAGAAGAGTTGTGTTTTCAAGTTTAAGGGTAGATTTTCAAGTTTAATCATATAAAAAAATAAGCTTATCCTTGTCATTAGTATAATAATACTAATAGTATGATCAATAGGAATACTATCATTCAAGAAGCAATCACTATATGTAAGCACTATACTCTTGTGTAGAGTTTGTCATTTCATCTCTTTGTAAGATAAGTGTTATTGTCTTCTGCATTCCAGCTGAGGAAGCTAAGGGTTAAGTAATGAGGTTGAGAAATTTGACCAAGGTCTCACATTAATAAGAAATGGTAGGATCTGGCATCATGGAACCTTATGTCATATTGTGCCAAAGAGAATAATTTTGTGAGCAAGGAATTGTCCCTTTGTTTGCAAGTGAAGTTAAAAGATTGGGAAATGACCAAGAATGATGGAGCCTCCTTTTGTAAAAAGGTGATGTTTGTTGTTGCAGATGTTGATCCTGTACCTGTTATCCCTTCCTAGGGTTCCTATACACTCTGCAGTCTGGGGCCCCCTTGGTCCCCATTCTCTATCTCTCTTGCCTCTGTTGTCATTGCTATTGCTCTTGTCACCTGGAAAATATCCAGAGCTAACCCAGCTAAAGCAGCTTTCTGGAAGAAAGAGTTTTGTTTATCTCCCCACTGTCAATTGAGAAAATAATATTTAAGTGCCCTGCACTCAATGCAGCTATCTATATATAAAAATATCTGGAAGTTGGGCCTCCCCAGTGGCGCAGCAGTTGAGCACTGGGTTGTGAAGTGCCCAGAGCCTCTGCAGCACCGGTTCAATCCCTGGCTGCTCCTGGCCACCAGAGGAGGGTCCCACATGGCGTGCAGACCTCTCCTGCCACCCGCTGCTCCCCTGAGCAGTGTACTTGGGTCCTTCTGTCTGCTCTGCTTCCCGCTCTGGTTCTGGTGAATTCTCTCACCCTCCCGTGCTTCTGACTGTACCCAGTGCTTATATAAATAAATAAATCTTTATAAAAAAAAATCTGGAAGTTTCTCTTCACTAAGGCATTTATAATAATAGCAAGAAAATGAGTTATGAATTTAAAATGACCACAGTTTACTGTATTTTTAATGGCCACCTAAAATCACATATGAATCCTATAAAACTCAGTCACCTTTTCACCTAAATCTTATGAAGTTTCTAGGCGGGGAATAGCAGTGCAATGTTTAAAATTAATTGCCAAGCAGTCCAAATCTTCACTGAAGTCACTCAGAGAACGAAAGAGTAATCTATTCAATGTGGCCAACAAAACTGTTGAATCTTATTTCCTCATGTGTTTGCATTTCCAGCTCATACTCACTAATAGTTGGCCCACATCTGCTGGATCAAATTTTCCAAAAACTACTGAAACTGAGATCCTGCTCCCAAGCAGACTCTGGCTTGGTTTTATTTAGTTTTTGTTGGGGGTGGAGAGATAACAGGGTGAGTCATTGTCTTCTTCCTTTCTCCATCTGTTCTGTCTTCACACAAGAGATTTCCTCCTTTATCAATCCCTTAGCAGTTTCCACCCATCAGCTATCATAGCCCAGTAGGCAGACAAAACTTCCTTGGAAGAATAGCAGTGGGATAAAAGGAAGAGGAAAATGTGTGAGGTTTCACACATAAAGAGTTTATAATTCTTCTAAGAACTGTGCAGAGAACCTGATACCATGTCACAAGGGAAGTGATCAGCTAGGTATGACTTATGTAAAAATTATCTATATCCTGAGCTAGTATGTGCTGACTCAGCACATTTTGTATTAAGTTTCATATTGCTGTTTACAAAAGCTCATAGTCCACATATGTAAGTCCAAGTCAATACTCGGTGTTGTCCTTATCTGTTGCTTTTCTAAGGAGATACACATCACAGCTAGTTTTTCAACTACCCTGCAGTAGCTTTTATCTGAATGTGTTTCTGGGGTGGGTACGGGGGCATCAAATTATCCAATTGTCCCTCTGTGAGTGCCTTCATCTCTTGTGTTTTGTACCTGTATTCTCTGCTAATCAACTGGAATGAGGAAGACTATATTTGGCCTGTTTTGATAAAAAAGGAAATTCCCTCTCAGGAATCTTATTTACAATGTATTCTCCCATTAAGCAGATATAGGCAGTATGACTCCCTGTATATAACCATTCAGTACAGGCCTCTTAACAGCAGTTACTGCTAAACTACCTCAGATACTGTCATGTAAGTTTTACCTGCAGATAAACTATACTAGGCCAATCTCTGTAAAAGAAAAAAGTTATGAATTATGTACAAAATAATAAAAAGAGATTAGCATATGATAGAGGTTCTCTTCTGGTAGAATCAGGAGATTGAAGAAGCAGTATTCATGAGAAATGTGGACAGCTTTCATGGGCATATTGAGCAAATGAATCCAAATGCTTATCTACATGGGACAGAATTTACAGATTTCTCTATTCAAATACATCTCTAGAATGTATTTCCTTTTATCTGTGATCATCCTCAGGCTTTGACTATTAACATGCTCTTTGAAAAATGTACCTTTGCAAGCAAAAAGATACAGTTTGTGAGAAAAGAGGGTTGTTTTCCTTTCCTTCTCCCATTATGCCCTCACCCCCTCAAAATATAAGATCTCCTTTATGAGATGAATGTAATTCTAATTGAAATTACATGAATGCATTAAAAGACAAACATAGCTCCTCAGTTTCACAAATTTTTATTTGCTTCATTTAATTAGACATTAACAAAATTTGTCCTGTTGACTCTTGAGCTTCAGAAAATTCAAAAAGCAGTATCTCTTCAAAAAAATTTTTAGTATTTTTTTTCCAATGTGATTCAAAAAGCAATTGAATAAGTAAAAAGGAAAAAAAAATAAGCCACCTCTGTGATGTTGGTAGCTTTGGGGCTGGAAGACTGTCAAGAGGAGGGAGAACTAATAGCTCTAAATGGAAAGAAAAATGTATTTTTTAAAAGATTAAAAGCAGTATTTTGTGTTCAGATCACCTTCAAAAGCAATTAATGTAACTCAAAAATCCTAAGTAAATTATAGAAACCATAGCCTATGACACATATAGAAAGATGGGAAATAATAGCAACCTTTCAGAAAGGAATAACTTCTTGTTTAAAAGCAATACCTGAAGTGTCAGAGCCCCATGAGTAAGTGTATTCTAGTGGGAGAAAAACTATGTACAGAAACAAGGGTTTTAGTTCTGGGTGACCCTAAGTGCAACATTTAGAACACCCAGACCTCATTTATATGATGACAGTAAGTTGTACCAAGTAATTGCTGGCATTATCCAGTGTTAAAGTTTAGTGATTATAAGGCAATATCATACAGAAGTCCACATCCTGTTTATGTTTATGATGCTGCTTGATTTAGAAGCACTAAAGAAATTGCCGTGGTGAGATACTTCTGCTTCTCCCCACCAAATATACATTTCTCCACCCCTTAACTACTGAGCCTTGAGAAAAGACATGGCCAATTTTATGGGTCATAGCTGAAATGCTCTAGGAACATTTCGCCAGGGCAAAATGCGTAATAAGTTCATGCATGGTAAGTCTTGCATTGTGTGATACCAGATGCTTGACTGGTTATTAATTAAAGTGGTACTCTATTATTGTCTTTTATGTACACTATTTCCTCCTAGCATACCCCAGAAGGAAACAGCTAGCCCCAAATTCTTAACAAAAATAACCTTCTGATGAGGTAACCACATCTAAAATGAGCATTTAAGTCTGTCTGACTTCCTTCTTCTGAATGTGGGGCCAAGAGATAGTACAGTGAGTGGGGTTATGCAGGCTGGGGCCAAATGTTAGGGGTCTGTAAGAGATTGGAAGGGTAAAGAGAGCAGCTGAACTTTTCTAAAGAAGTCAATAAGAAGCTGAAGTTAACCATAAAGATCATGAAAGCTAAAAGAATCAAAAAAGCTACCATATCAAGCTACAGATATAAGAAATGAAAAAGGAAGCGAACAATCCAGATGAAATTTTCTAGAGTAAATGTTGCTCCTACCTCTGGCTTAAATTTGTTTTATGAGCTATAGATGAAGCAAAGACTATTCAAGGACGTTTATACACACATCTTTGGTGAGAAGCTGTCCTAGAATTGGAGTGTCAAAGGTTATCTATTCTCTCCCACCAATAGACATTATGTGAGAGAACAATTTTGAAATGCAGTATATAACTCCAAACCAAGTCACTTGGGGCATTAAAAACAGAAAATTGGAGAGAAGGGATTTGCAGCTATGATTTGCTAACCTAATTTCATGTTTAAAAAAAGACACATAAGTACTAAACACTAATGGACTTAATAACCTTATTAAACCTATTATTCAAAAATTCAAAAAGACATAATTGCAAGTGATTAGCCACCTTATAATTGTGCTTTGCAAAACAATTAGCCAGAGAGTTGGTCATTTGAATTTGGGTGAGGCTGATTGGAATAGTTTATAGCAGGGGATTTCCAAGCGTGACCCATGGACCTCTAGGACCATTTCTGGGGGTCCACAAAGCAAAAATTATTTTGACAGCAATATTAAAAACAAAATTTGCCTTTTGCACTGTGGAATCATTTGCACAACACAATAATAGGTGAAACTGCTGATATCTGAGCATGAATCAGCACAGTAATTCATGGAAGAGGTCTTCATATCCACACACTCCTGGTTTAAAATAGAGGGATATATTCCCTTAAAAGTGATGATAGGTGTGGTGTGGTAAAGTCCTATGTGATGATAGGTGTGGTGTGGTAACATCCATCTGAAAGGTTGTGATCCTATACTTCTGAATTATACTATGTTGTAAACTAATATTACTTCAATTAAGTATATTGAGTTTCATGGAACTCCATCTTTATTGAAAAACACTATGAAGCAGGGGCCTCCCTAGTGATGCAAGGGGTTAAGAAACAGAACTACGAAGCTATCCACAGCCACAGCCAGTGCAGCACGAGTTTGATTCCCCACCAGGGAGCTGACCCACATGGTGCAGCATACCTCTCCTGCCCCACCCCCCGCTCCCCTCAGCAGTGTATTTCAGTACACCTGCCTGTTCTGCTCCCCGCTCTGTCTCTGGTAAATCCTTTCACCCACCACATCTCTAGCCTGCACCCCAGCTCTTGAATGCATAAATAAATAAATCTTTTTAAAAAAAAATAAAGAAAAACACTATAAAACAAACTAAGATTACTCAAACTTGGATATATGGCAGATGTGTTGTCTAAACCAAATGAAATAAGCTTGTTGCTTCTAGGAAAACAACTGAGAATATTGGTTGCTTATAAATTTTAAGCTTTCAAAGAAAATTTTGAATTTTAGAAAACTTGTATTTTCTACTATGAACTTGACTGCTTCCTAGTACTTGAAGACTTTTCTGTTGAGATACATGGTGTTAGCAGCAAATATGATTTTTCAACATTATATCATAAAATGCATCAACATTTTGGGATATCTGTGTAACTCAGTGAACCAATATTTTCTAAATGACCGATGGGTAATATATTAAATCATGCTTGGGGAGAAGATCCATTCAAAGTGCCAAATAGACCAATGAATTTTAATGTAACATGGTGCAAATAGTTCATTGATAGAATTTCAAATTCCATTTTATAGCTAATCATCTTTAAGAAACTACCACTTGTCAAGTCCAGCTGTAGAATCAAAGAAGGCCATCCATAGTTATCTAAAAAGCATATTAAAATGCTACTCCCTTTTCAAATTATATGTGTAAGGCCAGAATTCCTTCATATTTTCCCACTAAATAAATATCAAAAAAAGACAGAAATATCAAAGCAAATATCAAAAAACAGATAGGAGAATCCAGTTGTCTTTTATTAAGCCAGACATTTAAGATATCCGCAGAAATGTAAAACAATGACATCCTTCCCACTAATTGGAGGTAGAGGCATTGGAAAATATTTTTTCCAGAAAAAAAATGTTGTTTTTGTTAACTTGCAATGATTTTATTGTGATAATTTAAAATGAATTAATAATTAAATGTTCTTTCAAATTTCTAATACACAAATATGATAGTTATAACTTACATAAACAAGCACTTTATGGGTTCCTCAATAATTTTTAAAATGTAACACATCATGAAAGCAAAAAAAAAAAAGAGAATCATCATTCCAGAACGTGAGTGTAAAAAAGAAATGCGGTTGATAACAGAGGCCAGGGGGTGTCAACATTTAAAGATGTGGGAAGAGAAAACTGAGAAGGAGCTGTCCTAAAAGTAGAAAGAAAACTGAAATGGTTTAGAGGAGAGTGAGTTAAGAAAGTGTTTCCACTGGAAAGGGGTCATCAGAGAAGGACATTAGAGGCAGAAGAAGAGAACTGGAAAAGACATCTGGGTGCTGAAGACCGACACTGAGAGGACTTTGACTGGAAATGCTTCAGGGGGCAGAGATGGGAGCATGGTTGGAGAGAACAGGGTTAGAAGGTATGAAGGAAATACACGTGAGTATGAGCAACTCCTTTAAAAAAAAAATTACTATTAAAGGGAGAAGAGAAGTGGATGATAGCTGGTGGGGAGTGAAAGATCTGGAAGATACTTTTAGATTAGAAATCCCACAGCATGTGTAATGATAAGAATAGTAAGAGGAAGACAGGTGGATGAAGAAGGGAGAAGTCCAAGAAGAGCAAGGAGGGATGGACTTGGGGACACTGCCCTTGGGCAAGAAGAACCTTCGGCAGACACTGTGGCACCACACAAGCAATCTTCCTGTCATATGACCAACTTCCCCATCTGATCTTCCCCTGGGTCCAATTTATTTTTAATTTTTTAAATTCATTTACTCATAAGTATATGTTCTTTTTTACAAAAAAAAATTGAGGTAAATAAAATATAAAAAAACCCTCCCCCTTGTTATCAATCCATTGCGATTTCATTCAGACCCTTTACATGCATATATTTGTACAAAAGGAAATACTTCATTGGGATTTTCTCCTAAATGACATCATACTATCATTGTCAAATTAATGTTTCACCTTATAATGTTTTTTGAAGTAAATTCTATTCTTGTTCAATTCTAAATGACAGTTCATGAGATGTCTGTTTTATTCTCCCATTGATAGTCAACTTATTTCCAATTCTTCTACTTCAATAATTCTAATAATGTATTGTCTCTCTATGAATACATGTGAGGATTTCTTTAGAAAAAAAATGCTGGATCACAACATATATATATATATATATATATATATTCAATTTTATAATCCCTCCCAAAGGATTCAGCCAATTTATAGTTCCACAAATAGTATATGAAAGCAATTGTTTCTCACACCCCAGCCAATACTGAATATTGCCAACCTTCTTAATTTTTTCAAATCTAAAAAATATTTTTGTTTCTCTAGCATTCTGATAGTAAGTCTGAGCATATTTTCATAAACATTTACCCTCTTCTTTTCCTGTCTAGTTAATACTTCTCAGGCTTCCACTCCAGCCACTTGGAGGGTAGTTCTTTTAGACAACTCTTTCATGCTAACCTCCATCTCAAGTGCAGAAGTCAGGCTTGACTTTGGACTGTAGCCCTACCTCAGCACATTATGGAGCACCATAGTGATAGGTACTCAATAAAAGAACAACTGAATAAGTTCATAATGACATCACTTTACATTTGCAGAGCACTTTGCAATGTGCAAACTTCTTTCCATTGCATTTTATCATATTGCCTAAATCAAATCAGATTTGCAGGATTCACAGTTCAGGGAAAATGCTAGGAACAATGGAAGACGAGCATAAAAAGCAGGAATTGAATCTCCAGCTGCATGGTGTGATGCATGTAAAATCAGTGTAATGTAAACCTATGAAAAAATGTATTAAAATTTTAAAATAACCACACAACAAATTTGAGAAAAAATAAATTAAAACTATCACTTGGTAGCCAGGTAGAAAGAATAAAGTAAAGGCAGATATGCTAACAGGTGAATTTATCCAGTAATAGATCATCAAGACTTGATGTGAATTTTTATCCAGAATAATATAATTTTGCTGCCTACATTGATTAAAGTTAATAAACAACCTCTGAATTTATCTAGTAAAATTCATGTAATGAACTGAACCTCCGATTTCAGACCATCTCAACGCTCAAACTACAAATCACATAGAAAGTTCAATATTCTTCAAAAACTGTTCCATGAAACAGTACTTCTATAAGATGTTAAAGGAAATTGCACACATTTAAAAAAAAATTCCTGGGTCAAATAAGTTTTGGAAATTCTGGTTTAAATAAAAGGAAGCAAGTTTATTTAGTGTAAAACTTATCACAATCTTTAATAAGCCAAAAGGCTTTGTATATCTCCAAGACTTAATAGGAAACATTTCCTAAACTTATTTGACCACAGAATTATGCATAATCTCTGTGTGCGTGTGTGTGAGTGTGTGTGTGTGTTTTGAGAAAGACACATCTCAAGAAACTACTGCCTCATAGAGCATCCTTTGAGAAATGCTGATTAGATTATTAAAATAACCTTCTGTGTTACAACATCTTTTCAATTTTATGAGTATTCACAGATTTAAATTTCTCAATTTTATCACAGTTTAATTTTTACCCTGATACTGTTACCTAGAATCAAATCTGGGGCTGGAACAGCCAGGATGGAGAGAGTTATGACTGCTACAAGTTTAGAGAACAGCAGAGGAAAGAATCTTAGTGGGAGGTTAACTTAACAGGTAAGAAGCCTTGTCTGAGTGCTTTAGCTCATGAATTATTGAACACTGTGGCCAGGAAATTTATTTCCCTATGCTATTTTGCTGCTCAAAATTCAAAATCTATCATGCTGTCTTGCTAATCTTTTCATGTCTGAACTCCTAGGACCTCCTCTACAGTCATCCTCACCCCTACTTACACCGCTGCATAATTAGTGCATTGCTAGGCTCTCTGAATACACAAAGAGTCATATTCTGCATGTTTATCTCCCTCTGAAACTGAAATCTCGGTTGTTCTGTAATGCAGTGAATTTGGGGTTGCTCAGCGCTCTGAGATGTGGCTAGTATCAAAGGACTAGAAAGAATGTTAAAAGTTCTTTAATCCATCTCCCTGGCCCCATGCTGGCCTGACCTCATTCACATCAGAAAGAAATCTATCCTTTTATTTTTTGACCTCCTAGCAACAGGGTCCCTGAATAAAGCCTGTCTAGTCTCTAAGTTATCCAATTTTATCCTTATCCACAACCCTGTCCTGCCCTTTCATATCAAATGTTACCATTTATTTCTTACCAACCTTGCTACCAGCCTTCCAAACCCCCAGTTTTTTCTTTTCTTTTTTTTGGAAAATTACTTCCTAAGATTCAACTTAATAGGGTTTGAGAATTTATACCCACTATCACTGTCTCTGGAGAGAATCAGAAATAGCCTGGGAAACTTCACTAGGACCTGAAATCATTGTTGCTTGACTAATATCACGCTTGGTTCATCCCCAAAACTTCTAACTCACCGAGCCTTTTGGGAAATTTTGTGGGCTGTGCTTTATGTCATCATAAATTTTTTTTTCAGTTTAAAATCAACCCCTTAATTTTGTTGACATTATTCTTGAGGTGCATTCTTGATTGCACTCTTCGGTTTGTATTGGTTTTCTTTCAGTCGGTGTGAAATGGGACCGAGGATCTAGGATAAAATGGTTTTTGCTTACACTTGCCCATATTGGGAAAAGCAACTAGCCGTCATTCTGTGTGAGAGTTACCTATTTCGTTTTCTGTGAATTTTTTAACCTTTAAAATATATTTCTTAAATGTCTTTATGTGAGCCAGAGGAGAAAGACAAATGCCAGATGATATTGCTGCAATGTGGAATATAGAGAAACAAAGCAAAATCAGACAAAACCAAACCAAAATCAAATCCTAGAAATACGACTGTAAAACTGACCCTACCTGTGGGGACCAGGGGAAGTGGAAGGCAAAGAAAGGTACACAATGGGCTATGGTGCAGACTACGGTGCCTTGGTGGTGAGTGTAATGTGGTAACATACATCTGAAGGCATAGGATCCTATATTTCTGAATCGTGTATAGTTTTATAAACCAATGTTACCTGAATTTAAAAAACTACTAGGGGTCTCCCCAGGGCACAGCAGGTTGAGTGCAGTGCTGTGAAGCTGTGTGCAGCCTCTGCAGTGTGGGTTCAATTCCTGGCCGGTCAGGGAGATTCCACATGACCCAGCAGACCTCTCCTGCCACACCTGCAGCTCCCTTCAGCGGTATATTTCTGTCATCTGCCTGTTCTGCTCCCTGCTCTGTCTCTGATGAATCCTCTCACCCTCCTGTGCCTCTGACTGTACCCCAGTTCCTGTATAAATAAATAAATCTAAAATAAAAAAAAAGAAAAGAAAACAAACTAATCAAAAAAATGAGCAGAAGATCTAGAGACACTTCAAAGAAGATAGACAAATTGCCCACAGGAAAATGAAAAAAAAAAAAAAACTCACCATCATTTATCACCACAATGAGATACCAACACATCCTTGTGAGAATGGCACATATCAGAAAAACCATAAACAAGTGTTGGCAAGGGTGTGGAGAAAAAGGAACCCTTGTGCGGTGTTGGTGGGAATATAGACTGGTGCAAGCCCTACAGAGAATAGTATGGAAGTTTCTCAGAACATTTAAAATAGATCTACCGTATGACCCAGCAATCTCTCTCTAAGATGTGTGTCAGAGGAATGCAAACACACTAATTTGAAAGGGCATATGAACTCCTATGTTCATTGAGGCACTGTAAACAATAACTAAGTTATGGGGGACAAAAACAAAATATTCAATGACAGGCAAGTGAATTAAGAAGATGTGGTTATGCATGTAATGGACCACTACTCATCTATAAAAATGATCCTGCCAATTGCAACAACATGGATGGAGCTGGAGGCAATTATGCTGAGAAAAATTAATCAGAAGGGGGAAGACAAATACTAGTTGATTTATCTCATGTGTCAAGTGTATAGAAATAAAGCACAAGGACAGACGAAAACAAACCTTTGAAACCTTACCATAGAATTGAGGCTACCAGAAAGGAAGGTGAGTTGGCACAAAATGGGAATGGGGTTCATGGACTGTGGCAGAGAATTATTGGTGCTTTGGTGGTAAGCTGGTATGATAATATACATTTGTAGAGGTATAAACCTATACATCTAAAATATGCAGGGTATTGCAAATATATGTTACCTCAATAAATGTAATTTTTTAAAAGTAAATCAATAGGCTCCAAGAGAGAGTCCCACAAGACAAAATTACTAAATTGTATGCTATATGGGAGCATTTTGAAAGGATGTCAAAAAATTGTAAAGGATTTGGGGGTGAATTGATGGAAAATGTTTAGAAAATTAAGCATAGAGATAAAAGGCAGCTATTAACTCCAGGGAAGTAAAAGAGTTGTGAAGCAAAACAAAAGCAACCCTAGTTTTTTTGATTTGTGAATAACTAAATCCTCCTCTCAACAGTGGGAAATGCGTAGATAATGAAAAAGACTAAAAAGTATGTTATTTAGGAATAAAATACTGACTCAGCTAATTAAGGTTGAAATTTGTTGCCTCTGGTAATGTAAAAATGGGCAGGGAAGAAGAGTTTGGAATTGCTGGTTATCACCACAAGTCTTATAGATAAAAATGCTTAACTTTGGAAATATCAGGCTCACAGCTCAAGTTCAATTTTCACTGAAGCTTGCTCTGACAACTTAATCCTGGTCACCCTGCCTCCCTTTTTTTTTTTATTAGCATTTTTTATTTAAATTATCTTAAAAATCATCTTAACATTGTTCTATGTTATTAAGTGAATTAAGACAAGCATTGAAAATGTCTCAACATTTCCTTGATGCCTTTTCTTTTTTTTTTCATTTTTTTATAATAAATTTTATTTTTATATTCCCCATACAATTGCAACCCCCCCATTCTGACCCCAATCCGTCCCCTCCCGCCCCCCACCCCCCAAAAAGTGTCTCTGGTTCATAGTATTTTGTTGATTTTGATTTTCACTTTCTTATAGTTATTCATTTTCCTGGTCCCTTATTTAAGTTGTCTAGATTCCTGCTATGAGTGAGACCATCCGGTATTTTTCTTTTTCTTTTTGGCTTATTTCACTGAGCATGATCCCTTCCAGTGCCATCCATGTTGCTGCAAATTGCATGTGTTTATCTTTTTTGAATGCTGAGTAATATTCCATGGTGTATATGTACCACATCTTCTTGATCCAGTCATCTATTTTTGGGCATTTGGGCTGTTTCCAAAGCTTAGCTATTGTAAACAGTGCTGCTATAAACATAGGGGTGCAGGTGCTCTTTGGAATTGATGTTTCTGTGTCCTTTGGGTAAATACCTAGGAGTGGAATTGCTGGATCATATGGAAGCTCTATGTTTAGTAGGTCCAGAATCTCCACACAGCTCTCCATAGTGGTTGGACCAGTTTGCACTCCCACCAGTAGTGCAGGAGAGTTCCTTTTTCTCCACAACCTCACCAACATTTGTTGTTGCTAGTTTTTTTAATATGTGCCATTCTCACTGGTGTAAGATGGTATCTCATGGTAGTTTTGATTTGCATTTCCCTTATTACAAGTGATGTTGAACATTTTTTCATATGCCTGTTGGCCATTTGCATTTCCTCTTCAGAGAAGTTTCTTTTTAGCTCTTCTGCCCATTTTTTGACTGGGTTATTTTCTTTGTTGTTGTTGAGTCTCATCAGCTCTTTGCAGATTTTTGTGATCAGTCCTTTATCATTAGTGTTGGGTGCAAAAATGTTCTCCCAGTCGGTGGGGTTTCTCTTTGTTTTTGTTATTGTCTCTTTTGCTGTGCAGAAGCTCTTTAATTTGATATAGTCCCAGCTGTTTATCTTTGCCTTCACTATCACTGCTTTGGGTGATGTATCTGTAAAGATGTCTTTGATGTGCAAATCACGTAGTGTTTCGCCTATATTTCCTTCTATATATTTTATGGTTTCAGGTCTTATGTCTAGTTCTTTAATCCATTTTGAGTTGATTTTTGTGTATGGTGTGAGGTAGTGGTCAAGCTTCATTCTTTTGCATGTAGCAACCCAGTTTTCCCAGCACCATTTATTGAACAAACTTTCTTTGCTCCAATGCATAGTCTTTGCTCCTTTGTCAAAGATTAGTTGACCATAAATCTGTGGGTTTATTTCTGGATTTTCTATTCGATTCCATTGGTCTGTATGTCTGTTCTTGTTCCAATACCATGCAGTTTTGATGATTATGGCTTTGTAGTATAGTTTGAAGTCTGGGAGTGTGATGCCTCCATTCCCTTCTCTTTTTTTCAGGAGAGCTTTGGCTATTCGGGGTTTTTTGTGATTCCATATGAATTTCATCAATAATTGTTCTATTTCTTTGAAGAATGACATTGAAATTTTGATTGGAATAGCATTGAATCTGTATATTGCTTTTGGTAGGATGGCCATTTTAATAATGTTTATTCTTCCAATCCATGAGCAGGGGATGTCTTTCCATTTCTTTGTGTCTTCTTCTATTTCTTTTAACAGTGTTTTATAGTTTTCTTTGTGTAGGTCCTTTACCTCTTTTGTTAGATTTATTCCCAAATATTTGATTTTTTTTTGTTTCGATAATAAAAGGGATGTTTTTTTTATTTCTTCTTCTTCAGATTTATTGTTTGTGTATAGGAAGCCTGCCTCCCTTTTTTTAATATCATTTTTGACCTATCATCCTCCATAATTTGCTTAATGATGATGTGTAAATGTTTTTTTCTGCTAGAATGTCAATAGCACAGGAGCAAGAATCTTTGTCTTTTTCATTTACCACGTGTCTCAGGTACCGAAGACCGTGTCAAGAACATAATAGGGCTCTATAAATATCCCTCAAGTTAAAGGAATTTGATTTTTATTTACACTATGTCCTTAGAAAACTTTAATTTTAAAAATTAAAGAAAGTCTTCAACCTCAAAACCCTACAAAAAGAAAATATCTCATACTTAAAATATTATTCAAACATCTTGGTTTTCTATTAAGAGTACCACTTTCAGTGGAGGGTAAGTGCCCAACCCTGATACATACTAACCTTTCTGAAGAACAAACAGTTGGCAAGCACTCTAGTATGAGTGATAGTTACATAAATATCTTTTAAATTTAATGGTGATTTCCATAAGGTTTTACAATATGTAGTCATTATAATGGAAAGAAGATGCAATACCTTTGAGGGGTAATTGGACAGTTCTGAGTTTATTGCTCATTAATTTTTGCCTGGTCTTATTTAAAAAAATGATTTTAAGAAGCCTTTGAAGGTATAGATAACAACTTTTAATTAAGTTAAACTTTACAAATTAAGATAGAAAATCAAAGATGGGACAAATAGTTAAGAAAATTACTTAAACCTATGTGCATTTACAGCCTGATGACACTGGTATTAAATTTGTCTCTACACTCTGTGTCCATTAATATGAGATTCATGTACAATTAATAGAAAGATTCAATGTATGGTGGTTTAAATAATATAATGTATTGAAGTTCAGAGATGTACAGTCCAGCTCTGGTATAGAAACTCAAGTTCACTGGTTCTTATGGATCCAGGAGATTTCCTGTACACACCTCTGCCTCCATGCAGTACTTCTCCTGATAGTCCAAGATGGTAGCATTCCTGTTCTGAGCAGCAAATTAGAGAAAGAGAATAAAGGAACAAGGGTCACCTGCCAATTGTTTCCTAAGAAACACTTCCAAAAAATTGCCACTGGATAATTCTATTTTATCTCATTGTCCAGAACTTAGCAAAGTGACCACTTGTAATTGCAAAGGAAGCTGGGAGATGCAGTCATCCTTCTAGGCAGACTTGGGTCCTACTCAAACTTCCATCACAATGGACAAAGAGTCTGCCACCACTGCATGGCAACAGAAAGAAGAATGAGAATATGGTCAGGTCAAGATAACAGAATTTGTAAAGACAACTTTACAGTAGTTTTTGAGAAGTTTACAGTAGTTTTTCACAAAAAGATTAAAAAGGAAGCCTTCATTAAAAAAAGAAAAAGTTTGGACTCACCATACTGATGCATCTTATCTTACTGGACTATTTCTTATAACAACTCAATAATGCTTTGACAGTTTAGAGAAAACATGTCTGCAGATATTTGTTTTTCTGAGTTCATTTTTACCATGTTTTCTTGAATTGTAATGAAAACATGTCTTTGGATTCCATCTTGCGAATGCACTGACATTAACAATTACACGTACATATTTGTTTCAGAATTAAAAACTCTATTTACCTGCAGTTACGGAAAAGAAACCACTGCAATCACAGAGACTACCAGAACATTTCAAGAAATGGTATGTAGCTTTCCATTTACAGCTTTACCAGTTCTTACGACATAACATGTCTGGGAATCATCATCAACAGATTACACTTAGCACATAAAGTTAAACCTATTTACCATCCCTGTGCCATCTCTAACAGGAGTATTAAGAAATTTTCAAGTAATACATGTTTGAATTAAATGGATGACCTATAAATAATGTATTTTTTACAACAAATATTCTACACAAAATATTCTATTATTCTAAGAACAATATAGGTTTTGTAACGAATAAAATAATAGCTGCTATTTTCTGATCACTTACCAAGTGCTAATAACACATTCTGTAAAATATTTTAGCTAATCCTTTCAAGGAACTGTAAGGCAAATATTATTATATTTCTTCAGTTCTAAGATACAACTGATTATTATAATAACTCTGGGGAGTGCTGAGGGAGGGAAAAAAGATGGAAAAAATTACAATGTACACATTGATTGCAACACTCCATCCAATATCAAATGTGTTAAAATCCATTTCTCAGAATTGACATTATAATGATATTCACAGTGATACAGCTGAGAAAACAGGCATTGAGAGACTAAGAACTATGTCCAGAATCACAAGAGATAGTAAGTTGCAGAACTGAATTTACACCAAGCTTGTCTCACTCCACTGAAATACCAACAAAGATAGTTGAGTCTATGGTGAAACTGATCTGCAGGAAGAGATTGGCCATACCTCTCTGCCTATAAATGCACCCAACAGATGGTGGGAGTTATCATTGAACCTGGCTATAAATCTTCATAGATACAAAATGAACATCACTTTATTGCACCTTCTTTTTTTAGGGAGACACTCAAATAGCCCCAAATTGTCAATAGCTCTCTATCGATGTAGGCTATAAAAATGAAAGAACAAAGATGTTACACAGTTCTAGAAAATGACGGTCTGAAGTCCATTTTTTTAAATTTAAAATGACAAAGCACTGCCACAAGAAAATCAGTATATAGAATTGGATAGAATAGGTCAATTTCTGTTCTATTTTAAAAGATGAAAGAAAAAAACTAAATGTACCCAAAAATGGTAGAAAAAATACATTATGTTTCATAAATCATGGGTGATTTCTTTTTCTTTCTTTTGCTTTTCTGTTTCTCAGATTTTATTTTTACATAGAAATAATAACCTTTCTAAGCAAAACCTAGAAAGAAACAGTAAAGGGCTTATTCACAGTCTCATAGCCAAGGTAGCAGGTCATATAGCAAGAATAGGATTCTAGCAGAAGCACAGGCTGAAACTCTCTCTGCCCCAAGAGCATCAGCATTTCTCTCTCAAGACCCAGACAGGTCAATTCAACATCACTTTTCTACCCACAATGAATAAAAGAAGTGATGTTTTATAAAATCAAAAAGACCAAAATAAGATACTCCAAAAAGTACTCAGAACATTTAACATTTAGAGTAGACATTTCTCCTTTTGTGGTGCTATCTTGACAGCATTCCTTTACAATTCATATTATAAAGATGAAAAGGGAAAGGCAATGGGAGGAGAGACAAATCAAGGAAAAACACATGTCAAAATTTGATCGAAACCTGCAGCTTCTCTCAGACTTTTGTCTAATGAATAGATGCCAGAGGGTAGGAGAGGAATTATTTCCTTCCTTTTCTTTAATTTTCAATCCTTAGAAATGCACAAAAAAATGCACGCTTGTCTAGTATAACCTCTTTGAAGAGGCTCCTTGACTATTTTTCTAAAGATGTAATTCTGAAAGGATTTTTTTCTGTTTCTCATAGTTACTCATTATTTAATGTTCTGATTTTCTACACCAGCCCCTTTTCCTATTTTATGTTGCTTTTCTCACATGGATTTTCTTTTGAGATTATGCAGCCTGTAACCTGACTACCCACACCAAGTTATTTCAATTACTCCCCAAGGTTTTTATTAGATATAGAAAAAGTCAGCTTTCTACAGCCTGCATATTTATGACTGCACTTATTTTTCAGAACTAGCAAGAGAGAAAGAGGAAAAAGGGAAGAGTTGAATGGAATATTAAAATGTTTCTTAAAATGGTAGAATAAGAATTAAAGAAACAGCTCCTGTTTTCTTCTTCTTGTGTTTTTACATATGAGATCAAAAAATTTCTATATGTAGCTCTATCTTGAACCATTTCCAGTGGTTATAAAGCATTTTAAATTGTAAAAATGTGGGAGTCATCTTTGACTGGGGTACTCATTCACCAGTGTGGAGCCTAAGAACAGCAGTGTTCTGTGAGATCTTTACAATCACCAAAGGAGATGGCTCGCAAGCACTCTTACAGCTTCCAGCATGACAACAGTCACAACAATGAAGGGAGAAGGGTCAAAACTCCTTACTTCTCAGACATGCAAACTGGGGCCCAGAGAACAGGGTAGAGGACTCCCCCTCCTTCCTAAGGCCTCCTTTCCTAACAATGGGAAATAGCAGACTGGTTATGAATGTAGGTCCTGGAATCAGTGTGTGACTTGGACAAATCATGGAATTCCTCTGGCCTGTTTCTACATCTATACAAAAAAAAAAAAAACTATAAATGGAGATTATGGTTTGATGAGTCCAATTGCCAAAGGCGATCCCAGAATTTCTCTCTGGAGTGCCTGAACAACCCAGCTTCAATGGACTATCTTTGCCCCATTTTCCTGAGGGGAGAGGCTCCAAACACCCAGAGTTTATGGGGTTCAGAAGACAAATCCAGTCTTGTAAGATTGCCTTTCTCTAACAAAATCAATTCCTTAAACTATATCAGCTGACATTGTGGATTTAAAAACCTGGTGTATGGTTGACATATCAATATGTATTTTAGATGAAAAAAATTCATAAATTATCTGCTTCCAAAATAAACAGATATATCTGCTCTAAAAAGCAAACAGACCTCAGCCCCTGAGTCTCCACCAGCATACTGAGAAGGGTGCACTGACCAGTTATGGGTTGCAAGTAGCATCTCTCTTCTCTGTTTCTGAATGGGACTTTACTAGTCTGGAATTAGAATGCCTTTTTCACTGGCAGCTTTCCTCATTTTGTCTTTGCAAGTTTAGTAAACTTTGGGGTAAGCACCTGTTTGGGGTTGTTTTGTGTTAAGTGCTTAAGGGAAATTTTTTTCTCTGGGCCCAATCTTCTACTCCTACAGTTCGAGACTGCTCCTTGCTGTGCACCCTTATGCTCACCCACTTATGAGGAGAGTGGTTAGCAAAGACTACCTGGAAGTATAAAAATATAAAAAATGTGGTGTTAACACTTTGCTAAAATGCATGTGTTTGTAGCTTTACCTCCCCAACCCTTAGTCTCCTAGTGGCAAACCAAATTTGATCTTGAATCAGTTCTCCAACCAACTCCCATCCCACATACTCCAAAAAGCTTCATTTGATGCTCCCTTTCTTTGAACTTTGGTTAAACCACTGGAAATGGAAGAGGATCTGACAGACTAAAGAAACCAAGGAAAAGGAGCAAATTTAGGCCAGAATATGAAATTCACATTCAGGTTATCTGCATGGGAAAGTGGGGTGAGATGGATAGAAAAGTAAGATGGGTAGTAAAGAAGTGAAGGAAGAATTTCTAAGGGCCACTGAGGAGGGAATGACCCTGAAGCAGAATTCAAGTGAGGAGGGAAGGTGGAAGAAGAAAGGCACTTTCTATGTGATGCAGGAACTATGCCTAAGACAGCTTTGACTGCAGCTCCATGATCCCTTCTCATGATCATAACTGTTTCTTCAACTGCTCTGAAAAGAACCACATCCACCTTATCCATATTCCACAACACAGTAAAGTCACGCTTGTTGCTGTCCAGTGAATCAGGAAGTCTCAAATTCATGAGACTGATCCTTCACACCTTCATTGCAACTGCTGATAGTTTTGAGTGCCAGTCACTATAATAAACACAAAGGAAAATAGATTAAATACTAATGTCTATTTAGAATACAAGCAAGTCTTGAACCCTTGCTGTCTGGTTCTGTAAGCTCAGTGAGATCCTTCTGTGATACACTCTCCCTCTTGTGTGAATAAAATAAAGGGTTATACCAGTAAAAAACCCAACTTCTCATTCACTTAGAAAATCAGCGGTAGCACAGCCCCACTTCTGTCTGTGTAATGGCCTCCCCATCAGGTGGAATATATGCTGTGCAGCTGAACACCATCCCCCTCTGCTCCCTCGTCCAGCTACCTGGCCCCATGTTCTTTTGCATTTTTCACTGTTTCCAAGTCATTATGGCTGGGAACTATTCTGGCGAAAGTAGAACCAGGACTTCAATGCACAGCAAGTCAGAAGGTGTCAAAGTGAGAATTAGTTCAAGAATTGACCAGACCGCAGGAAGAAGAGAAGCTGATACTAGAGATGTTCTAGGCAGAATACACACAAGGGAGCAGTTCAGCCTGTTGATGGACTTAAAGAGACCTGACAGGAAGCATTTCTCTTCCTCAACAAGCAAAGGAACTACTGAAGGAGTTGCCTGGGCACAGAAGAACCACTTTCAGATCTCACTCCCAAAAAAGAATAAGTTAATGTCCTTTCAGGTCCCAGGCACCTAATCATGTTTTCTACAGGAATACAGCCAAGGACCACTGGTCAGTGTGTGACCCTGCAGGACCATTCATCAGCAAGATGGGTGAATTTAGCTGGAGTGTCATTTGAAGTTTCAATGATTATTATTACTCTTACTGATTTTAGTTACCACTTATTTAGTTCAGGATGGGTCAACAAAGTACCAGAGACTGGGTAGCTTAAAAACAACAATATTTATTTCTCATAGTTCTAGAGGCTGAAAGTCTAAGATAGAGAAAACCAGCATGACTAGGTTCTGGTGAGAGGCTCTTCCATGTTGAAAACCACTCATGGGCCTTCCCAGTGGCGCAGCGGTTGAGCACTGGGTTGCGAAGCTGCCCACAGCCTCTGCAGCGCCGGTTCGATCCCCGGCTGCTCCCCTGCCACTAGAGGAGGGTCCCACATGGCGCGCAGACCTCTCCTGCCGCCCGCTGCTCCCCTCAGCAGTGTACCTTGCTCCTTCTGCCTGTTCTGCTCCCCGCTCTGGCTCTGGTGAATTCTCTCACCCTCCCACACTTCTGACTGTACCCAGTGCTTGTATAAATAAATAAATTTAAAAAAAGAAAAAAAGAAAAAAAAAAAGAAAACCACTCATGTCTTTTTGTATCTTCACATGCCATAGCAGAAAGTGAGCTATTTCCCTGGCCTATTACAAGGTCACTAATCCCATTCATGAGGGTTCACCCTCATGACCTAATCACTTTTCAAGAACTTGCACTTCAAATACATTCATGATGAGTTTAGATTTTGACATATGAATTTTAGGAAGACACAAACATTCAGTTCATAAAAAGTACCTTCTCTAAGCCCAACACTATGCAGAGTATGTAATATACCCCACCCCATTTAATTCACAAAGCAAACCTATTTTGCAGATGAGGAAACTGAGGCTTAAAAAGACTCAGTAATTTGCCCCATGTCCACTATCTTGTGAGTGGTAAACATTTACCCTGTGTCCATTTCACTGGGAGTCCATGCTTCCAACAGGTCACACTGCTCCTTTTAGATGCTGGCCTCATACCACCATCCTGCAATCTAGGACAATCACCACTTGTCCTGGAGCAGCTGAATGTCAAAATTATATACCATAATCCAGCATTCTATGTCAGAGTGGTCTTCTCAGAAAGGGATCAGGAAGAAAAAAAGGATGAAGACATAAACTATAAATGAGTATTAATCCAAGTTTTCTAAATTCAATTATACATACCAGGGCTTATTGTTTTTATATTCCCATGATCTCTAATATAGGACAAAATAGGATTTGGTGACTTTAACTGGTTTTTTGAGCATTCACTATTGCATTCCTGCCCGAAAAAATACATAACATTAATTTAATCATAAGGAAACATAAGACAAATCCAAATTGAAGAACTGTTTATAAAATAATGGGCCTGTACCCTTCAAAAGTGTCAGGGTCATTAAAAAAAAAAACAAAGAAAGATAAAGAAACAGTCCAGATTAAAAGAGCCTGAAGAGATATAGGACTAAATACAATGTGTGATCCTGATTTGAATCCTGGTTGAGAAAGTGTTCATTAATGAAACAATTAGTAAAATTCAAATAAAGTCAGTAGATTAGACAGTACTATTGTATTAATGTTAATTTTCTGATCTTTGATCATTGTATAATGATTATAAAAGAGGTTCACTTTTAGGGAATCTGGGTAAAGTGTGTTTGTATATCCTCTATTCTATTTTTGCAAATTTTAATAAATTATTTGACTTTTGGAAATTGTTTCAAAATGAAAAATTTAAGAGATTTTCTTTAAGACAGAGAGTATTGGGGAGAAGCAACGAAGTCATCTTTGCCAAGCAGAAGTATTTGCTCAGTAAATTGAGTATTTGGTCTCAACTCAAAATGTTGAAAGGAGAAGACAAAAATTATTTGTAACAAAACAACTAGGACATTTCTGTTTGGAAACCCTAATCCAGTGTGGTTACAATAACAAAGACAGTTTAATAGCCATTTTTGAAATGCTTGATCTAAAAGACAAGAGCTTACAGATAGATGCACTCTATGCCAGCACGTATTGAAGCTTGCTATTTCTCCTAAAGGACCAAATGTATCTGAAGTATGCAATGCTTGATAATAATAGAAAGTTTTAAAAGAGAAACATCTCAAATTGAGGCATCTCATATAGCAGGATACATTTCCCTTCTTTTATTAGCAGACATCATCCCCATTTTTAGTACTTTCAAAGCTTTCTAATTTAAAGAATCATTAAACATTGGAGACTTTCTGATCCAAGTGGGACTACTTCTTAGGATTTAACTGTGCAACCCTTTCTGATTTCTTATTTCACTCAAAACTCGTCCAGGTAGAAGCGGGACACCTAACAATGTTTATAATGGGAGGAGTGTGTGCTTTTGATTCTTCTGTTAGGTCAAGATTTTCATCCCGTACCCCTTAAATACAGATGTCTACAAATTCAGAATCAAATGTCTTACACTTCTTTATGTAATTGTCATTGGTAAGGGCTCCTGAAACCTAAGGGATCTCCTTCACAGATCCCTTTTGTTTAGGTCCAGAGATAAAGGACATCATGAAGAAAGGTTACCACTGCTTGTCTACATAGTTTAGATGAGCTTGCCAGGTTTTGTCAATTCCAGCTCATCCTAAACTGTGCCTTTTTCCTCTTGTCTTCTCTTTTACATCCTTTACTCTCATTTTCACTTGATTTTTGTCCCTTCTACTTTCCCTTTTCCTCTCCAATATTGTGATAGTGCTAAAAATAGAAAGGTGAAAAAAGCAAAGCCCCTATATTGGAGAAGATCATAGCTAAATGTAAAGAAGACAAATAAGTAAGCAATTGTGGTTCTTGAAAATAGCACCAAAATAGCTGAGACTTTTGGTGGTGAGAAGCACTTAACTCTGCCTGGAGAAGTAGAGGAAGACTTAATAGAAAAGATACATGTGAGCAAAGAGCTCTGTCAGAAAAGAGAGAGAGAGAGGAATCCAAAAAGCATAGAGAGATAGTGACTCAGTGCAGAAACTACACGGGCAAAATATCTTTGAGGAAAAGGAAGAGAAAATTTCAGCATGGGTAAAGGAGACTGGTGGAGCTGTGTCAAGATTTGAACAGGGAGTAGATTAGAACCATGTTGGACAGTTTATTACGTTCTATTAAAAACAGATGTTTGAGGATATCATTTATCTAGTTTGTCACAGAAATTCAGAACCACACTTGTGAATTTGAAAGCATTTTCAGTAGTAGAAACGCCATCAAAAACTGTCACAACAATTATTAAGTGCCTACTATTTTGAGTTTAAGGTCAAAACATTAGTCTGAATGTTTCTGTTTATTACAAATTTTTTTTAGAGAAAAAAGAAGGAATATAAATTTCTCATGGTAGCACAATGAACTATTGTAGAATACTCTGAGTTCTTTGGTGTTGGGAGAATTATGTCCACCACACCTGGTAAAACAATGTAAAACAATGTTACTTCATTAAAACAGTTTTTTTTTTTTTTAAGTTTAAATCAGAACAGGGAGGGAGGGACACACAGTGGTCTGAGGTGGTGTGAGTCTAATGGTGGATGCAAAATGGTAGTGATGGGGATACCCCAATGTTACCTCAGTTAAAAATAAATAAACAAATTTTTAAAGATAAATTCCTCCTGGTAGATTTTAACTGGATTACATGAATGTTTTCTAAATTTTTTCAAATGTTTTCAAAATTATGAAAATATAAGAAAACTCTACATTATTTAAAGCCTAGTAAAAGTTAAATACCATTATTAGTTATTTTAAGTCAATGTATGACACCACATTTTCCATGACCTTTTTATGCCCTTGCTGATTCAATTTTCTGAGTGGCAGAAGCCTGATGGGCACAATGGAGTGAGCATGCTTCACCTCTCTGTCCCATTGAATGCAGGAATAAAACCTGGACAGCTAGTGGAGGACTCTGGAAAGATAGCAGCAGGTCAATTGAAGAAGAAACCACAATTAAGAGTACCACCAACCCGGCAGTGAGATTTGCAAAATTCGAGATCCTCTTGAATCTCCATACCTGGGCTTCAGGCCACCCAAAACCCAGAAATAGACAGTGGCAAAGAAAGATCACATTAGAAGGAACCATCTAGTTCCCACTTTAGAAGAAGGGAAGCAGTTATCTGGCAATTTCTTATCTTAGGACTTCAAAAAAAGAAACCCTATTTTTCCTTCCATGCTCAAGTCAGCACCACTTCTTCAGAGCCCTGAGCCCCTATAACTTATTTTATTTGCATTACTGTTTAATAACTAGAAGTGTCCTATGAACAGAGACCATATCTTTTGTATTTACTAGCGTCTGTTACAATTTCTGGCACATAAGAAGTACTCAATAAATGTTACTGAATTCATGAATTTCTAAATTTATGGAGACTTGCAGTTAAATAGGTTGAGGTTGAGCACATACTCTGCATACTATGGTCAGACACTAAGAATTACAAACCCACTGAGTAGGCTATTACATGTGTTTTATGAGTTGATTTGAATGCACAGAAAATGAAGTACTTGCTGCTGTGGTCAACACTGACCCAGCAGTGCACATGAACTGAAATTCATTAATGAAAATATAACCAAAGCTGCAGCTATGTGAAATCTGTCTTGTATCTCAATCACTACACAACTGACCAAGCCAGGGTTTAGACTTTGATGATCAATAGGAACCCTTTTCCTCCCTTAATTAGGGACAGATAGATCCTCCATTGGGCCACCTCAACAAATTGTTATATGTCCCTGTTTCTTAGTCTAATTTTTTCCATTTCTCTAAACTATTGTTTCTTAGTCTAATTTTTTCCATTTCTCTAAACAAAGTATGTGTCTCTTAATGATAGTGCCAGTTCTTCAAATGCTCACCTTGTTTTTGCCACATCCCACAAGCTGGGAGCTATCTTTCTTTCCTGCTCACATCTTCCAATTCTGCCTCAGTAGGTATTTTTTATAGTAATCTCTTTCTAAATTGGGTTGATCTCTAGTTGGCATGGCCAGCTTCACTCACAGCAAAATGAGATCATGAGAGGAAGACCACACTACATACAGGTGGAGAAAACAGAAGATCTAGGGAGGAAGAGGGACAGAAAATGTTGATGGGGCTGGCAAAGGATAGCAGAGAAAGCAGGAAAGGGGAATTAAGTAGAGAAGGTGATGTGGGATTTACAAAATTAATTACATAATTTCATGAAAACAGACTTCCTAAAGGAACTCAAAGTATCAATGGTAGAAGATGCAACAACTTTGGAACACAGTTTGAGGCTCATATTATAATACCCATGAGGACTATATAAACATTTGAGTGAAGAAAAGCAGGTACTTTCTCTCTCTTTTGGTGGATATTTGTCATGGCTGTTTTTAAATCTACCTCAACGGTTACCATTGGCCTGCCATGCTCGTCTCGAGCAGCACAGTGACATGGGTGGTGTGGGCCTGGGGGAGAGGCTGCTCATGTCGCCTGCTATGACAGGTTTTTTTTTTTCATTTTCCTCAAGCTCTGTGGGTGCTCTGCACCTCAAATTCCCAGCTAATAAGGAAAATTATTGGCCTGACCTAATCCTTTAATTTTTTCCCACTCATGGCTTGAGCTTTCATTGCCTTTCATTTTTCATTAAGAGGAAAATCAAAGAGTGAAAATTAAACACCTCCTGATTTATTGTCTCACTGAAAATGGGAAGTGGAGAGTCGTGGAGCTGGAACTGAATTACAGGTCCAGAGGATGCGTGCTTCACCATCAATACCATGTCAGTGCTGCCTTCGCTTCCCTCTTGAGAACAGGGAACAACAGAAAAGTCAGGAATTCTTTGAGTATACATTTAGGTTTCAGTGTTGTAAAATCTGGCAACTTCTCTGAGCAGAGATCTGAGGCTTGAAATCACACTGGATTTTCCTTTTTAAACTTTGGGATCAAGTTTTCATTAAATCTTTCACTGGTACTAGTTAAATGTCTACTCACATAGATATTACTCTTCAGGTATAAAGGGTGTGTCCAAATCATCTGTTACTTCCCTGCTACATGCCATGCTCATGGCAGCTACTCAACAAATGACTGGAATGTGAAGAAATGCATGCATGCTAAGCTGAACTGATTTCTCTTAATTTGTATGTTTGTATGCATTTTTAATAATACCCTGCCTCACTGCAAAAAGAAAATAAAGGAAGTATGGCAGTTCCTTAAAAAAAGTTTAAGCAGAGCATTACCATATGGTCTAGCAATTTCAATTAGGGATGTACCCAAAGGCATTGGCAGCAGGGACCCAGACACTTACACAGCAATATTCATAGCAGCATCATTCACAATAGCCAAAAGTGGAAACCACCCAAATGTTTATCAACAGATGCATGTGTAAACAAAGTGTGGTCTATAAATACAATGGACTATTATTTAGCCTTAAAAAGCAGAGAGTTCTATTGCATACTACAAATGAATGAACTTTGTAAATGTTGTACTAAAGGAAATAAACCAGGCACAAAAAGGTAAATCTTGAATGATCCCATTTATATGAGGTACCTAGAATGATTTCATTCAGAAAGACAGAAAGTAAAATGGTGGTCATCAGAGGTTGGTGTGTGCTTCATTCTTTAATACATTCAGAACTCCAATTTGGAATAGTGGAAAAGTTCTGGATGGATTGTAGTGATTGCATAACAATTTGAATGTACTTAATGCCACTGAATCATATACTTAAGCAGGATAAAACAGTAGCTTATGTGTTATAGTTTTTAGCATAGGGTCATAGGTCAGCCATGGCTGTGCAGTGCCTTTTACCCTTGTAGATCTGTAAATGTCTATGCTGGCTCTGTCATAAAATGTGTTCACACACCACCATCCACCCCCCCAAACTTTCAGACTGGCAATTACAGGGGAATCTTTCTTTTCCCTTGAATTATACCAACCACCTAAGGTTGATTCTCTTACAACAGCAGACCAGCCTCCAAGGAACAAAAAAGCAGTGAATCTATGTCTTGACTCCCAGCTTAGAAGAACAATGTCCCACAGGGAGACAGAGCTCACCATTGCCAAATGGGCTTGATTCCAGTTCCCTCAAATGACTATGTAAAGATGGGCAAGTCACTTAAATAAGCCTCAGTGTCCCCAACTATAAAAGGTAAATACTACTCTGCCTACCTCACACATTTGTGCTGAGGCTTAAATGAACTAATAATGCAAGTGCTTAAGAGAGTGCCTACAATAAAATAAATATTCAATAAATATGAATTTCATACAAGAGATACTTTGCAGGTGATAACAGGAGCTGAGGGAGGATGATCATGCATCTCCTTATAGTTGAAATATATCAACTCCACAGCCTAAACCTTGCTCATGCCAGCCATGTAGGGGATGCCACAGGAGGGAACAGGAATACCAGCGGGTAATTAAATGAGACCTCTAGGGAGATGGGTGGTTTTCAGAGAATCATTTTTAGAATTCCTCTCATCTGCTACCCTGTTCACTAATCTTTTAGGTAATTTCTTTCTGGTAACAGGTATATACCTTTTCTACATATCTAGCAGAAAGTTTATCCACATTTAGAAAATGTCTTGAGGCCTGTGAATCCAAAGAGTATTGGCTTATATTAATATAATACCCAATGAACATAAAATCCATTAAGAAGAGTCAAGGTTGAAGTTATTTCCATCAGCATGGAGGAGCACTGACTCCACAGTAACATTCCATCCATGATTGTCGTCAGGCAGACTCCTGTACTGATAGTGAACTCCCTAACTTTATTTTCTTCATTTTAATTATTCAGGTGCATCTTCCCAAACCTTGGAGAGATTTATAAGAAGGTAAGTGGGAAAAGAATATAAAAACTTGCTTTTATATTGTATTTCCTATTTTGAAAAAAAAGTGGAAATTCTCTGTTGTTCTCCCTCAGTCACTTGTATTGTGTGTTTATAGCTTGTTAGTAACTACCCAAACACTGGAATGCTATCATTTCATGAACCAGCGAATGCAGAAAAACAAACAAACAAAAATATTATTTCATATTCCTTTTCTAGGAATAAAAAAAAATATTCTTATGCATGTTGTGGCTTTAAAATTCAGAAACAGGGCCTCTCCTGGTGGCGCAGGCGGTTGAGCGCAGTGCTGTGAGGCTGTCTGCAGCCTCTGCAGCACCGGTTCAATCCTGGCCAGCCAGCAAGGGTCCCATATGGCATGGCAGACCTCTCCTGTCTCGCCCACTGTTCCCCTCAGCAGTGTATTTCATCAGTCTGCCTGTTCTGTTCACCACTCTGTCTCTAGTGAATCCTCTCACCTTTCCGAGCATCTGGCCTGTACCCTGATTCTTGTATGAATAAATAAATAAATCTTTAAAAAAAAATTTAAAAATAAAATAAAATTCAGAAACAAGGAATGGACGCTCAATAAGCCCTTACCTTTACAAAGTTGATTGCAGGTCCAGAGCTACACAGGTATTACAATGTCCTACCAACCTGAATATAAGTAACCCAGATAAACTCACCTCTGCTTATTGATGACAAATGCTGTGAAAGGTACTAAGAAGATGGTAGTGTCTGCCCCTGTTGGAGATTTCAATCCACTCTTTTCAATTCTGTGCATCTGTCTACATTTATGTGGTCTTTCCTTAAGAGGAATGTGGGTTAAAGATTACAGAGAAGGAGGGGAAATGGTGAAACTGAAATGAAAGAAAAATATTGAAAAATTTACCAAATGGTACGGTCAAACAAAGATTCTTTCACAGACCCAGCCTCTTATGCTGGTTACAAAGTGTTTCCAAGTGTTAAACATTCAGATTCCATCTATGGCCTCTCAGTTTGTCTAGGAACCAACAGTTGGACCATCCAGCTATCGTCATATATGCCATGATTGGAAATGATGTCTGCAATAGGTAAGTTATTGAGAAAGGAAATTTTGAAATTTTTTTAGCTCTGGGTTTCCCCAGCTTCCCCACCTGACCAAAATCCATTACAGTAATGTGCTGTTGAATTGAATTTCTCCATCTTAAAGGCAAGTCCTAGACACATGTGAAATTAACAGAACCGATCCCTGAAGCTGAAATACCCTTTTAAAAATATCTGTTCCACTAATTCTCTCCCCTGGTGCCACAGCAAATGGATGTGTCATCATCAGTTCTGAGTTTTATCACAAGAAAAATGCAACCACTAGCCATGAATCCTAGATCAAGAACCATGATTTGTTAAATAAAATAAGACATAATCACAATTAACTGGTAAGAACACCTTCCTCACTTACATCCCAATATGATTGATTGCTCATGTGATAGAGACAGCATAGACTTAGAGAATTCGTAAGGAAACTGCACATAACTTAAGGATAATCAATTTATGCCCATGGCCCATCATAAGAAAGCAGTTTTGCCAAACTGCTAATTCATTAGGGATTTCAAAATGTTTAATACCTTAGTGCCCCCACAACATCTGGGGATGTTTCTCTAAATCTGCTTGTACCCCTAAGAATATGTAAGTCATGTAAATGCCATCTATCCTGTGATGATATCCAAAAAGAAAAAAAAGTTGATATCTGATCTAAAGGAAGTTCCTAGTAGTCACCCACTTTAGAAAATAGAATAGTAAGGCCTAGAGGGGCTAAGTGACTTGCTGAGACAACTCATTTGATGGATAGCAGAACTGTACTTCACACCAAGTGGTGCTGGAAATCAGTCATCCTGTTCACTGTCTGCCCACCCTTTGCCTCCCTTTTCTTCACTCACCAAGCTAAGTCCACTCTGAAAACAAAATTTGCCCTCCCAGAGACCTCCATGAGCACCCTAGAGCTCTGTAGTGGAGGACATATAGACTCAATCATTAAAGTGAGTTCAGGGCAGGGGATACCATGCCATGATCTGGAGCTGCTGATGTGCCAGCCCCTTCTACCTGCTGCTTTCCAAAGAAGCCCAAGGTTAACCGAGACTAACTATATCCTGGAGACCCAAGTCTGAACTTCTGTGACGAGACACTTGGAACTCTCTGGTAAATAGCAAACACATCCCCAAAGTTGCCAGGAGCCCAGATCCATACCACTTTGTATCATTTCATCCCACAACAGAGAGACAAGCACTATGTCCCCATTTTATGGGTGAGGAAACTGAGGTTTGGCAAGTTTAGGGAACATGCTTTTACTGCCATTGAGCAGCAAAGCTGAGAGCCAAACCAGGTTCTCTGGCTAAAATCTATCCTCTTTATATAGTCCACATGTCCCTTATTTGTTTTCCTTTATATGTTCATTTTTTTAAAGTATGTACTGAGCACCTATGGTATGCTAAGACTGTGCCAGTTTCTGGGAAACAATAGAAAGAGGACAGAGTGCCTGACCTCAAGAAGCTTACGGAGAAAGAATTGTACTTCAGCCCCAACCCCATCACAAAACAGAAAAACCTGTGGTCAGATCAGCCATTGTCCTTCCAGCTTCTAGATCATATTTCCCTAAAGGACAGAGCAAGCAAACTGGTTAATTGACCCAAGAGCCAAAATCCTTAAAATTGCACTTTCCTATCAGAAGCTACTAACCCAGAAATGCTCCCACCCTGCCTTGGTTTTCCCTTTCCAAAGAGGCAGAGGGCAGGCAGACATCATCAGAGGCCTGTGCCATTCTCTCCCCACCAGGGATCTGGGCAGAAAAGCAGCAAGCATTTGGGTGAAAGAACAGAGTTGGCAGTGTGGGACGTCCCTGCAGTGCCCACTTTGTGATGTCCTGTGGAGGGGTTAGAAAAATAAAAACAGATGGCAACTCTACCTCCCCATCTGCCAGAACATCAAGGTGGAGAGATAACCCAAAGTGAGCAAAGTGATTTCAAAAAGCTCAAGCCAGCAACAAGTTGTACAATAAGTCCATCCTAGAACAAGTTTCAGTTTTCTTTTTTTAATGATGATGACAGCTCTTAGAAATAATGCTGCTATGTGATTCTTTCTCAATTCTCTAAACTCATGCAGTTGCTCAAAAAATACTTATTAAGTAATTGATAATTACAAATGGAAAATAGCTTTTAGCATCAAAAATTCAAGAAGAAAGGTAATGTAGACAAACCCAGCTTTCTGATTGTGATCCTATTCAATTTGGACTGAGATAACCCAGCTTCCATGGGCCTTTCTCAAAAAGTTTTAGAAGGTGAGTAAAGCAGAGGAGAGAAATTCCTGGAAAGTGGCAACTGTGAAGGAGTTACAGCAGCAGAAGTAGAAGCAGCAATGCCTATTTAGAAAAGCTCAAGATCTCCCAAGTCATAAGCTCCTACCCAGTGTTCCAACATGACATCCCTAGAAACTGCATGGTAATTGCTGGAAATGTGATTAAACTACAAAAGTGTCTAACACTAGCCACACATGCCAACCTGTTTGCATTTTTCATAGTGAATCTAGAAATTATAAATTGCCCATTTTTTCAACTAATAAAGAGAGCCAGGAATGGCACACACAAGTTGTCTGTGTTCCAACCCCCAAGCATTTTTTTCAGTATTACTTCATATGTCACTAAGAGTAACTGATCAAGGCTACATTGAGGGAAAGCAGCCAAGCTGCTGACAGGTCACAAGCCTCAGGGATCCTGGACTACTGGGAAACATCCATTGTATCCAATCAAACAGTAGAGAAATCAGCAGGGAAGGAAATGGACAGAACTGCTATTCAGAGGAATTCTTTCTCCTGTCCTCCTCAGTCAAGCCAAGGAAATGATAGGAAGTTTTCAACAAGCCCATGTTCCTACTTACACTCATTTTTTGGGAACCCAAAATCTCTATGTATGGATAATGTGGGTCCACCATTCCTAGACTGTGGCTCTTCAAGGGGGTTAGATGGAAGGTCAGAGACTGATTGCAGCTGACAGGCCTAAAGAAGTTTCAAAAACACAAGTGCTAGCTCTTAGTGAGTTTTGAGCACTCAATCAGGACAAGTCTCTGGGGTTTAACTCTGGTTCTGGGGAACATTTTCTGTAGCAACTGCTTGCTTCTTCCTTGAAAGGGGGACACACCTCTCTGGCATCAGCCCAGTGAAATCCAATGGAATACCTGCCAGGGTAATGAAACGAGCACAGCCAGCCCTGCACCCAAGTCATGAGGCTTATTCTGCATGATCAGATACAATTCATTTGGCTGAGGACAGACTCTGAGGCACCCAAGGGGCAAGGTCCTCTATCTGTGGCCAGCCGAGCCATGTGTTCCTGCCATGTGTGAGATGGTCCTGGCGGGCACCACTTTCTCTCATATTTTCCCAAGCAAAATATCACATCCTCAGGGCTGCTTTTCAGATTTATCATCTGTTAATTCAGGGCCCTCAACCCCTAACCTCTCCCCGCCTCCCCAGTGACTGGCATAAACTCAAGGTGTATAAGGAGGGCTGCAGGGCACTGCAAGCCTGGCAGGCAAAATAAGGCTATCTTGGCTACAGAACACATGGTTAAGAAAGTTAGGTTCAGGGGCCTCCCCTGGTGGTGCAGCGGTTGAGCGCTGGGCTGCAAAGCTGCCCGCAGCCTCTACAGCACCGGTTCGATCCCCAGCCGCCAGCGAGGGTCCCACATGGCACACAGACCTCTCCTGCTGCCCGCTGCTCCCCTCAGCAGTGTACATCGGTCCTTCTGCCTGTTCTGCTTCCCACTCTGGCTCTGGTGAATTCTCTCACCCTCCCATGCTTCTGACTGTACCCAGTGCTTATATAAATAAATAATTAAATATTTAAAAAAAAAAAGTTAAAGTTAGGTTCAACTCAACCTTTGACTGATATCAGAAAAATTCTAGCTGTTTCCCAAAACACTGGGACCCTTTGGTTTCTAAAATATTACTGCTAAGTCCCCTGAAAATCCACTAGAAGAGAAAGAATACACAGATCAATATGGTACTGTGGATTTTTCAGAGCATATCAGAAGGCACTTGCTGTGGCTCTATCAGGTGACCTGTCACTAAAACTGTTTGCCCTTGACTGAACTAAGAATTTGTTAATTTTGCTATGTGCATTAAAGAAATTCTTGTCAACACACATTTGCAAGTTATGTAACTGTCCACAATATATCAAAGATGCCTGAGAAATGTTCCATTAGCAACATCAAGTCTTCCATTTCTATTTCACTTAGTAATTAACCATTTGGGTTATGCTTGCTTAAATTACAGGATGCCTTTTCCTAAATATGAATTAGCTCAGATTCTTCATTGTTTGTTAATATGATGTATTACAGTAATTGATTTACATATATTAAACCATCCTTGCATCCCTGGCATAAATACCACTTAATCATGTTGTAAAATCCTGGTGATATACTGCTGAATTCTATTTGCTAGTATTTTTCTGAATATTTTTACATGGATGTTCATCTGGGATATTGGTCTATAATCTTCTTTTCTTGCACTGTCTTTGTTTCATATCAGTATTAGAGTATTGCTACCTCCATAATCACATGGACTTCTTCCCTATGTGTGCATTTATGCATACTCTACTTTTCTTATAAGGATGCTAGGCTTTGTAGTAGCAGTTAGTAAAAGGTCTCCTTTTAACCCAAAATAACCTCATCTTTACTAATTATACCTGCAAAGACCTTATTTCCACATTCTACTGATGCCTTGCCACCCATGACAGGATCATTAGGTAAATTTCTGAAGCTTTAAGGACTCGAAATAGAAAACAACTTATAGCATTATTCCACTTATGTTAACAACAGGCAATTTAGAGCCTAAAGAGTAGATGAAAACCTTTGAGAATTCTGTACTTTCCTCACAGGTTAATGCAGGATTGTCTCTTAATGCAAATTTAATGTGTTCCTGAAAGTCTATACAAAAGTCACTGTTCAAAAAATGTATATATAACAGACATATGTCAGTTCACTTACATTTTCATCTTTGTCTGAAATTCTTTTATTTATGCCTATGCTCTTATAACTACTTTTCAGAACTTTCCTTTTCCTTTTTAAACTAACTTTTATGAAATAAGTAGAGAAAATGTATTTAAAACTTCAAATTTCCTTTATAGAACACAAACACTACTATACAGAGAAACACAGTGATGTAAAATGAAATTGCCTACTGGCAGATATTATCTTGGGGGTGTATTCTGAAATAGCAGTTAGTCAACTTTTATGAATATAAAAGTTCAAAATCAGTGTAGAAAGGACAGATAGAATGTGAACACATAATGTCACTTCATTTATCAGTGAAATTTTACTTCCCAAACTAGATATATGTGAAAAGTTTTAAAGACCGAAATTGCAGACCTTAAAGTATCAAATATCAGACTCCTTCAAGAGCAATATCAGACTCTTTCAATCCCATCCTATCCATGTACATCAGTTAGGATAATTTAGTTTATGTTGCAGAAACAAATACCCTCTAAAATCTTAGTAATGTGAAGCAATAGACATTTAATTCTCACTCACACTACATGTCTATCAGGGATCGCCATGGAGTTCTATCCTAGGAACCATAGTGGTGAAGCAACTGTTATCTAGAACACTACACTGAGAAGACCATTGCAGATTCATTGCAGATCCATGGCAAAACAAGCATTCTACAGGCTCTCATACCAGCAAACATGACACATGTCACTTTTGTTCATATGTCATTGGCCAGATCAGTCACAAAGCCAACCTCAAGGGAGTCAGGAAGCCAGGAATATTTTGCAAGTACTACTAATAACCACTATGTATTTGTGTGTGTGCATGTGTGTGCACGCGCAGTGGAGGAAAGAGGGAGTATCTTGCATTTGCCCACATAAATCCTTATAATGTACTGATATTTTCTGTTCCTTTCACCAACAGGAAGATTGACCCAGTCCCAGGAATGACCACTCCTGAGAAATTTTACTCCAAAGTGATGCAGACACTGAAGTATTTAAATGCCCACCTGCCAAATGGCAGTCATGTTATTTTATATGGCTTACCAGATGGAAGATTTCTCTGGAATAACTTGCACAACAGATATCATCCTCTTGGTATTAGTTTATAAATATTTTACTCAATATTTTTACTCTTTAACAATGTCAATGTATGTTCAAATATATGTAGTTCAAACTACAGAGGAATACTTAAAATGCCATCACAGTATATGGGTCTGAAATGAAGAAAGTAAGAGCTGCAGGTGCAAGATCTACGAGTCAGTATCCAAAGGTAGGGAGAACCAGGTCCAAAGCCAGAAAGAACAGAAGTGTTTAATGAAGAATTAGGACAAATAGAAAGGTAAGAGTTGAAAACAGGAAACTCCTTTAACAATAGATGAAATCTCAAAAGAGCTGATGAAGCTGAAACAGGAGGTAAAGGAAGCGATGTCTCTAGAACATCAGTGGTGAGTGCCCCCTGGTGGTCCGTTAGAATTCTGTAGAACTTGGTTCTGCAGTGTGTTTGCGCTCTGCTCCTATAGTCTCTTAGTGTCTTTGGTGCTGAAATACTTTTTAAAAACTTTTACAGTACTTTAAAAGAAAAAAAAACTTTTCATAACATCTCTAGTCTTCCAAATGTTCTAGAAACGTTGTAAAAGTTGTCATAATTTACATTAGGAAAGACTACCATGCTGACCCTAAAAAGGAGATAGATGAAACAGATGTTTTTATTAATTCTATTTTATAAATGAAAAATTGAGCCTCAGAGAGGTTAAGTTGTTTGCCAAATGTTGCCTTGATCACTGTATATGTAATCTTGGTGTAGCATGTTCTTCTTTCTGTGTTTCAGGGAAAGAATGCCCTTTCAAAAAATAATTAGTAAGCACCTACTATGTGCCAGGAATTATTCTAGGCACTGAATAACTAGAAGTGAACACAATAGTCACAAATTTCTGCCAATATCAGGCCTATATTCCAGCAGGAGAAAGACTCCAAAAGCATTTCAAAGGATAATGAGTGTAATGGGAGAAAATTAAGTAGGAAAGCAAGCAGGGAGTTGTGGTCTCAGTCCTCTCTGACAGGCATCTTCAAGGACAGGCCAGGGTACCTTCCCCCAGTCCCATATTTCCCCCAGTGCCAGCCTCTCATGGAAAGGGGCAGCCAGTTTCCTGATATTGCCAACACCAACTCCTTCAACCAAAAAATGCCAAAATGTGCTGGAGGTTCAGGTAATTTCTTATGAGTCAGGTGAGCAATTCAGAAAAGGAAGACTTGAAACTCAGTGCCCACCACTGGGGGTGGAGGTGGATGCTTTTCCTTGTATATGTAATTTCTCTGCATCTTCTCATTCTCCTCCATGATACTCCTTCAGTGGAAGTTCTACCCTTGCCCACATGAAAAAGACTAGAGACTTTTTAACCAGCTTTGAGACCAGCATGATAGGGAGTTGGGTACACAATGGAACACACCCATTTTAGGTCACCCATCTGGAGAATGAAGTTCATTTGTCATAAATGTTATTATTGTACAAACATAACACCGTCCAGCCTTGCACGAGGAAAACACATTTCCCTGTTCTCTCAATTTTGACCCTGCCCCTTAAAAATAAAATGTGACCAAACAGAGGAGATATCGACTCCATTCTGGGCTACTAGAACACAAAAAAGGACAACCACTCTGCTGAGGTTGCCTCTTCAATTCATTGGGTATGAAAGTTGCAGTTCCCCCAATCAATGTTTTTAGATTCTTAAATTTCTCCTACACTAGGAAATATGTGGGGTAGGGAAGTTGAGGGCAGGGGACATATGCTATCAATTTATTCCATCATACCACTTGACTTTGGGTTTTCTGACTTCAAATCCCATTCTCTTTCCATAAACTCCTTAGATGATCTACATAAATTCAGATATGCCACATAATTCACTTCACTCAACCATAATATGTAATCATGATGCCACCAGGCATTTTGGAAGGAAGCAGAAAAGGGAATTGTGGATTCTTTAGGGCAATGGTTCTCATCTGGGGACAACCCACATACTCCCATCACAACAGGAAAGCAGGAGCTACTAGGATCTAGTGAGTAGAGTCCAGGGATATTCCTAAGCACCCAACATTGTACAGGGAAGCCACCCATATCCAAGAACATCAATACATCATGCTTGAGAGAGCCTGCTTAAAGTTTTGCTTTGTCTTCCTTACATGGTCTCTCTCTTCAGTCACTACCAGTGTGCTAGAATTTCACAACCAGGAAAAGGAAAGAAAATTTCACAGCACAAATACACTCTGTACAAACAACCCTAGTTTTCAAAAAATCCAATTAGGGAAAAAGTTAAAACCATCTAAAATTTGTTTAATATTTTAAGTTATTATTCCTATCCTAAATTATCACTGCTGCCTGGTTGTCATGGTAAATAAATTACAAATTCCTCAAAGAAGCCTCAGGGTTCATCCAAAAGAGACCAGAGAAGTAGGTAGGATGTGCCCAGCTTTCCTATTCCTCCTTTGGCAGGCTCATTACTCACATCAGATGAGAGGTTTTAAAAGAGAGCTTCTTCCCTCACCTTGTATCTGTTTTGCTTTACTCCAAATCCAACAGATATGAGCCAGAAGGGAGTAAGGGTAATACTAACCAACCTCAGGGTTTAGTTGTTCTGCCTAGGTTAGGGTACAACCCACCTTAATATATAGTCAGGCACCAAGTCTGATTGCCAGGATACTGTGCTAAGTGTTGTATGAAGCAAATAAAGGGTTTAGCCTAGAATTTATTTTTAGTCTAGAAACATGCTGATAACCTCTAAACTCCACAATAGCTACCCCTTAAGGACTAGGAAAGAGGTCAGTGAGCAGAAGGGGTTGGAGAACCACTGAGTCAGTGATACTTTCTCAGTTGCCTCAGAGGGACAGGTAGGAACTCAGCTAAATATTCAGCAAAGAACAGGTTAAATGCCACAGCACCAGATCAGCAGGTAATGGAGATTCAGAGCAGAACAGATTCCCAGCACACTCCTATCAGGATGGAAAGAGAAAAGAAAACCCCCCAGCCTCTCTCCTCTTAGCTATGTCTGTGAGTTACTGACCAGCAGTACCTGGTTGCCAAAAACTGGGGCAGGCCCAGGTTCCACCAGTAATTCAAATTCCTGGTGAGACTGTCTTTTTAGAGGATTACCAAAGATTAAGTTTCAAATATTAGAATTTTACTTACATAGATCTTTTGAGAAAGGTCAAACTTGACCAAGGAGGTATTCTGTCAGTTACAGTAAATGAGGAAAGCAATGATCCCATAAATATGTCTGAGATGCCCACTATGTGCTTTAGAGATAAAGATGATGGCAAGATGGAGTTCATCACCAGTTTCCTCCCTGTCTGAATTAACATGGTTTTCCTAAGATTGGATACATTCAGATGGTAATTCATGGAGGTGTGACTGATTTTTGTTGACACCAAACTTCCATGGCACCTAAAATTTTAAAGACGATACAAGCATTAAATAAATGCCAGAGATCCTGACCTAAAGAACACACAAATGACTGAAACGCAAGTTGCTGTTACAGCCAAGCTGGGGTAGAACATGCCTCTTTATCTTTAAGGGGAACCTGTGGCACCACTGGGCCAGCCCACTACCTGCCTTACACACACAAACACACACAGATACTCAGTCCTGATAATTCCTGGTCAGTGTGGGACAGTCCTCCTGCCTGGTCCTACACATCCTTGGCCAGATTTCTTCACGAGATTCCCTATCTGAACAGAGAGTCTCAGACACCATCTTTTTATAGGTATGACCTCTAGGGAGGATCAGTCTTTATATTAGGACTCATCAATATGCAAAAGTACTACTAAAGTAACAATGATTAAAACGTAATACCCAAAAAGAAAGCATAAGTGGCCAACTGACAGTGCCAATGGGGGAAAATACTGTAAAGTCTATTTTCCGTCTTTTCTTTCTTTAAACCATAAGCTCATCAAAGCCCATTTCAAACATTTCCCACCAGCCCCAAAGTCACCCTACACTTTAACAAGCAGAAGAGAAATCAACTTTTCACACCTTTCCCAGTTGTCTTCTAAATATACCTAATGTGCCCTTATCCTATTCAGCAGACCTACCTACTCCCATTAAGGAATTTTCCTTTATCAGCCTGGTCCCTTTAAAGCCAGAGTCAGAAGGGTAGAGAGATATAGGGGAAAGGGACAAGGCTTAGGAGAAGGACCAGAACAAGGACATGCTTTGTGGTCTATTCCTAAGGTGGCTGGTGGAAAAAAGCCCCCTAATAAGGCAGGATGGAAAAAGACTCTGACCAGATTTAACCCTCAAGGTCAGTGCGCAGATGCATTCCCAGTATCCAAAGGAGAACAAACTACTGTCCCTTGGATATCAGAGCAATCCAGGCTTGTAGGTGGGAAAGAGTAACACAGGAGTGTTATTTTGGTTCAGGCAGGGGTTTCACCTCCCCTGTCCTTGGAAGACCTCAGCCAATGGGCAGAGTAAAGAAAGAGGCCTCTTCTCAGGAAGAGGGAACTTGTCAGGCCAAGCATAGTGTTATTCCCACTATGATGCTTATTGTTCATTATAAGTTCCTGGGCCCAATCAAGAAACAAGGTGGTAGAGGGTAGGCTGCAGATGGAGGGGATGAAGGCAACCCCAGCAAAGGGCAAGAGCCAAGTTATTAGGGTATGTAGAGGACAAAGGTGAGGGGTAGAGACTGGAGTGTCAGTCACTGAGCTGGGCTAGGCCAAGACGGACAGGTCTACATATCAAATGGAGACAAATTGCCAAACATACATAAAAAGAGAGAGAGAGAAAGAAGGAAAGAAGCTTTAGTGGTAGAAAGCAGATTCTGGGTAAAGATGGAAGTAAGGACTCCATGTTGAACTTGACATGAAAACAAAGACAGTGGCTTGGGATTCATCCAAATGTGAAGATACAGACACCATTGGAGAACAACAAAGGCCCAGCTGCCATTGTGATTTTAATGGCAATAATAAGAGAGTGGTTTTCCAGTCTTGGGATTCACACACCCACACAGAGAGATAATATTTTTCCTGTATGACAAGAAAATTGAATCTATCTTTCAGTCTAACTGATCTGAGGTATAAGTGAAAAATAAGACAGTGTTCCATCACCTTCAATCTTTTTCTTCGCTCTGTGATAAGTCCTATTATTTTCCCTTATTTTTTCAAGTGTGCGAGAAGTGTTAATGTATAGGACATCAGTCATTCACCCCTGAGATTTGTGAGAGTCTGAATTTTGTGTCTCAGTCACAGCATGAAAGTTGAATTGCCGCTCAGTGTGGATATTCTGGAAGGGGGCTGAGGAGAGAGGGGAGGCATGTGAGAAGAGAAAAAAATACTACCCACAGACTTGCTCTATAGCTGATATTTGGAAAGGCTCTAGCTGAACTTGCATTTGGTACTTATCGCTTTTATTTCAGTCTCTTTATCCTGCACCAAAAAATGTAGAGCATGTCTACTAATTAGTACTAAAATGCAGTATCCCCCAGGCTGTGAAGGGATACATGAAGTATTGACACCCCTCTCCATCCAGGGGCCACTCATAGATTTAGGAGACCCTCAGTTCACCAAACTGCAGGGCATTGCATGGTTAGACCTACAGACACTTGAGATGTCCTTCCAGGCCCTCAACATGACATAAGTAGGTCAGACTGAGTGCTTCATAGACCTGGAAAAAAGGATTTGGTCAAGTGCCACCATGAAAGCCCTGTGTACCTTGAGAGAATTTGGCATTTCACACCAGTGCTAAGAGAAAGCCTCAGCTCTGAAAAATCCTTTGCTAGTGGTGTCCAGTCCTCAGAGCCCTGTAGCCTTCTGCTGGGCCCTGCCTGAGCCTGGGGGGAGAACTCTAGGTCAGAGTAGTTTCCTTAGGATCACTCTCCAATTCTGGGCCTAAATTTCTGGGGTCTCAGAGAGAAAAAAAATCACAGACAACCTTCTAGAGCAACACTAAATGAAAACCCAAGATAGGTCCCTGAAAGTGCCAACCCTCTGCAAGGGAGAAGGTCACCAAGTGTCCCTGCAGGGTTGTCATATCCTTGCACAAGCAACATTCCAGCCCCTCTGTTTTCCAGGTCAGCTGAACAAGGATGTGACCTATGCAGATTTCTACTCCTTCCTGAGCTGTCTCCAGGTATCATTATACTGACTTGTTCCAAGGCAACGTCCTGCTACTGTTGCTGTTCCTCTGTAATCAAAGTGGTGTTTTCCTGCTCTTAGGTCTCCCCCTGTCATGGCTGGATGTCGTCCAACAAGACACTCCGGACTCTCACATCAGAGGTAGGAGAATTCAGTTATTCTTATCCTGTGCAAGCTGCAGTAATTTCACTGGGAGTGAGATTCCAGCAGGAGGACAGTCTCCAAGCTGACAATAACAAAATCTAACCTCAGGGGTGCTTGAGGAGCCAGAAGAATATGGGTGCTCTGTCTCTGCTACCTTTAACCTGGGTGACTCTGTCTTGCTGTGTCTCTCAGTCTGTATACATCTGTCACTGTCTCTGTGTGTGTCTCCTTCATATGCACACATGTGTGTGCACAAACAGAAATGCACACACACACAGTTTTCAAAGCTGGCCCTAGGTAATTTGTGGAGTTGGAGAGAAGTATGTGAGGCTAGTCCCTTACACACTCCCAGGGTGAATGCTCTGGGATCTTCCTTTCCTCTCTGAGGGAATCCAGGGTTCAAGTATTTCTTTTACAGATGGTGAATATTTCAAGGGATTTGTTGAATCTTTTTTCTCTAGAAAAAAAACACATTTCAATTTAAAAAATGGAGAACACAGAAAAGCACAAAGCATAGTAATAACAATCACACCAAATTTCACCAAGTTATTATATGTGTATGTCTTTCCAATATCACTTTTATAGACAGAAATTTTTGAGGTTTTGACTCCATAGTATCCGAATAGACATGTTGTTTTATGTTTTCCAATGTTCATGAATTGTTCCCCCAAGTCATAATTTTGAAACTATTTTAGAGTTGATAGCATATGAATGTACCATAATTTCCCTTGGTGGTGGACATATAGATTATTTCCAGTTTTTCACTATGGATAATAAATAGCATTATGATGGACGCTTGTGTCTACATATCAAAAGAGATGTTGGACTTTGTATACCATCTCTATTTCCTTATGACCAACTCCTAGAAAAATTATTGGGTCAAAGGACACACTCATATTTAAGGCTTGCAATTCATATTGTCAAATTACATTTTAGAAAAGCTAGAACAGTTGACTTTCTCAATCTCCTATCCCATGGCAATATTCTGTGTTGTCATGGTTGTTCATCTTTTCTTTTCTAATCCCAGGAGAATTTGTGAAGAGTGGTATCTTATTACTTTAATTTGCACTGATTTAGTTCCTAATGAATGTTAACGGTTTTCATATGTTCATTGGCCATTTGTGCCTGAATCGAATTTAATGTGCAGAGCTACTCACTGCTGATGCCTTGGAGTGGGGGTGGGGACTATTGATTTCTTTGTTTTGCCTGAATTGTCTCCCTAAAGATAAAGTCGAGGTTTCATGAAATTCTCCCTGCTTCTTTTGTATCCAGAGAGCAGAACAACTCTCCAATACACTGAAAAAAATTGCATCCAGCAGGAAATTTACCAACTTCGATCTTTTCTACATGGATTTTGACTTCCAAGAAGGTAAGTTTTGCTTGGTTTTGATATTGACACAAGACAAAAGCAGCAACTACAATTTAGAGCCAGCAGGCAGTAGCTAGGACAGGATCATCCTACCCATTCTGACACATTAATAGCTCTGATTATCAACAAATGATAAAGCATAAGACTCTCTCTGGGAAGGTGGAAGCTCAGCATCACCTCCTTATTTCCTCATCACTTTAGAATCCCTGAAGCAGTAGAGCCAATGACAGCAGAAAACATCTTTGGGCAAGGAGCCAATAGGTCAGTGGAATCACCTAGCCTGTTCCTGCTAGTTTATTTAGTGATGCCCCACTTACCCAGGGGCTGAAGATGAGTGTGACAGAAACGAGGAATAAAGCAGTATCTCTCATAAAGGGCACCGAAATACCTAGAGACTCAATAGCAGTGACAATTCCCCTAACATGATGAAACCAATCAGAGTCTCTATGGGAGGATCTCAGACTTGCTGGGCAAAGTAGACAACCCATATCAGCTTTCTGAGACATTATTGTTCTTTCTTAGGATTCTGTCCAAGCACTGAGATCTGTAAATAGGCATGATGGCTGGAGCTACAGCTTTATCCTTTACACCTTGGCTCTGAAAAATTATTATTTATTGACTTTAATCCTTTCAGTCTCATTTTCATTGCTAAGCAATTGTTATACAAGAGGAAAGCCTCCTGTTGATTGACTGCCAGCTGAGATGATGCTAATGAAAAGCTTTACAGTGTAGGCAAAGGATGGAAGATTTCTCATCCAGAGTTTATCATCTCTTATCTTCCCATCATCAACTCCCTCCCCTCCCCCCACCCCCGCCAGCCCAAGCATCTGGGATAGAGCAGATGGCCATCATGAATTATCAAATATTACATTAGCTGACACATTTTGCATTGCAGACTCTAATACTTCAATTCTGAACATCTTTTCAACAAGAATGATCTCCCCTTACTAGATTGCCTGCCTAGGTGACACACATTTCTCTGATAGGGGAGAGACATTTTGATAAATAATTTCTCATTAAAATGCAGAGATAAAGACTCATCAATGAATTCCAGGTAAAAACAAGTATACCACCAAGTGATCTTTGATCATCATCTACCTAGGATATAGATGATGTTATTAAAAATATATAGTCTAACATTCACACAGAACTTTTTCGTTTTCCAGAGTAATCCCTAGTCTGTCTTTTTTTTCCTTGGGACTATAAGCAATTCCCTGAACATTTCTAAATCTTCTTTCCAGCTCTAAAAATAGGGACAGCACAACTACTTAACAAACCTTGAGGATTATTGTACGCAAAGTGTCATCTTCCTAAATTCTGTACCTAGCACCGTAGTCAATACCCGCAAAGAGTACCATTCACTCACATCCTTGCTACTCAATATTTTGTTCAGAATGAGCAGCATCCACACCACCTGAAGATGAGCTACATATGCAGATTCTTTCCTGGAAAGTCCTCTAGGTATTTCTCCTTACTGGCAGCTCTCACCAACCAGAATTTCTTGACATTTTCATTTCCAGCTTTGTTGAATGCAAATGTGAAGATTTGTTGTGTCACAGGGTTTTCCTCCCCTTCACCATATGAAGCTGGTGAGCCCTCCACTGGGGGAGACTCCTGGCCACGGTAGAAGGGAGAGTGGAGTCAGAGGTCAGAGTGCCCTGGGAGGTGCCTACATGAACATGACACAGCATCATGCATTTCCCACAGAGGTCTCGCCATGGCCACTTTTTAAAGCACTGGAATTTTTGTCTAGTTTTCAGAATTATGGCTGTCTTGACCTAAGCCCAAAGTTAGGCTACTGCAAGGAGAATTTTTACCTTAAAATTTTAGCATTTTCCTTAGTAAGCAAAGGGGTAATCCACTCCAAGATCCATCTCCACCTCCCATGCCCAGGTAACTTATCATCCCTGAAATCTGGCCACCTCGCACAGGTGCAATGTGCTGTCATTAGAAGAGCCACAAATTTACAGCCAGATAGAATTGAATTCCTATCCCAAGTCAGACATAAATAACTGTGTGACTACAAACAAAATAACCAATCAAACTTTTATTTCCTTTTGAGTAAAGCAGCAATAACTGAACTGTGGTATTCATATGAAGACTTGAAGCAATGCTTATAATCTAGCAAGGTACCTTCCCACCACCATTGTCATCTAGTATGCCAGGCACCTACTACATTCTCTTATAATAGAGGGGGAATAAATGTTTATTCTTTTTCAATGTCCACCCAGACTCATCTCCCAGCATACCTCTGTGTCACTTTGAGAGAGCTTTGGTAGAAATGCTTCACTACAGTCTCCTTTTATCAGAGAGAGAAGTCCAAGAGCATCACTTAGTAAATCTGAGTCTTCAAGTCACATGGAAATCTCTCCTCATTTCTGTGCAATAATTGAGCTGATGAAGCCATCACAAATATCCTCATTTTTCAAAACAAAAGTTACAGTTCGCAACCAGTGAAGAGTTGAGGGTCTCCTCCCTTGGGGAGGAGAATCTTGTTCTCCCTCTGACAGCCTTGGTCCAGTCCTGGAAGATGACTGTCCATCTCCAAAGTCACTTCTGTGCCCCCCCCACTAGTGAGGAACTGAACAGAGGCAGCATTTTTCCCTTTCTTCAGGAAATGCCAGCTTGAGCAGGTGGTATCCTTTTCTTTTATCTGAACCACACCTCACAGAATAAGTAAGAAAATCTCTTGTTTAACAAGGCCGTTTTTACACCAATAGTTTAAATACACTACCATCTGCCCTCAGATTCCAAAACAACTCAGTTGGAGTAGACCTGGTTTCTAGTTCCTCACCATGTGGTTTAGAAAAATAGTCAATAACCCTGGTGCTGACCAGCTTGCATCTTTCTCTTTTTAAATATCTGCTGTGCCATTGTTCAAAATTGTTTGTGAATCTTCTTCTGTGATTTCTATTTCATCTCTGAAAAGCTGGTCATTAGCTGTTTGTTTGACTTTATACATTATGCACCAAATCCCAAGAGATCATTAATTATCACTCAAGAAATTTAATTTAGGTATTCTGAAGAACAAGTAGAAATTCATTTACCAAATCTGAATTATGATCCCAGGTAAGAAGGAAACTGACTGACTTGCCATGCTATCACTTCTTTGGATCTCCCACTCTAAAATCAATCAAGGAGGAAATAGAGACTGCTGCCTGGCATTGCATTTATTCCAAGAAAGCAAAATTTCACCAGGAGATAAACTAACAAGCAGCACTAGGCCTGACAGATAAAACCTTAAATTCTTGCCTGTTTGAGACTGAGTTGGCCTGTGCTATTATGCTGATGTTTACAGGTATGCAGTGACTGGTACTTTTGCCCTCACAACAGCCATGTGAGAAAATGGTCTTTTCCACTGTGAATACGCTGATTATAACCTTGGTAACCTGTGACATTCCTTTTAACACCTACTGGATTATTTTATGTGACAAGTCAGTTCTTCTAAACACTGGACTCCCTCATACTGTCTGACAAGTGAGGAGGAGGAATGGGATTTGGGGGCCAGGCACATGTTTCCTGGTATTGTTTAGAATTGCTGGAGTGTGGTGATAATAAAATGTGAATATCTCCCACAGTCTCCACCCTAGAGTTTGCCCCAGCTTCCTTGCAAAACTTCCAAGGTAATATCCCTTCTACTTATGCTTCTGTTCCTCAATTTCCTTTTCATAATCCCACATTCTGAAGCTGCTTGGGCCTCTAAGGGGAGTAGAAAGCAATGACCATCCCTTCTCATTTTGAAAACTAGGCCCTAATTTTGTGATTGAATTATGTCCATTTGTTCCACACATATAATATCTATCATTTCTTCTAAGGGCCATAGTTTTAGTTTGGTAATTAGTAACACAAATAAAGTTCTAATCAAAATGAAAATAGCCTAGAATATCTTGAAGTACAGGTGCCAAACTGGAATCACACTAGAGGAAGCTCAGAGAGAAGAAAGTCTGGCCTTTTTAATACCTGGTTCCTAATAAATATTTCTCTGAAGGAACATAATGTTGGCTTAAACTGTGTTTTCTTCATATGCTCAAATTTTGCTTTCCACAGTGGAGCTTCCAAATCTCCTTGTCACTATATTTATTTCCTTTATTTTTTTTCTTGGCCAGTGACCATATGAGTTTAGAGTCAAGTTGTCATTCAACCTTCTCTGCAAACATGAAGGGTCCAAAAGTGCTGAAGGAGGACATGTGGTAGGCCAGGTCAGGCCCATGATTGACTTTGTGACTGTTTAATAGAATTCTCCTGTCTTATTCTGGCACCTTTCAACAAGGTCTTTGGCCTTAACTGATTTCACAACCATGTCTTTTATTTTTTTTATCATTATCTGCTAATTTTTAACACTCTATTGGGACTTTTTTCAATCTTTCTTTCTTTTTCTAACATCTGTACAAGCATAATGTGAAACCAAACTAAAAATGAAGGGAGAAGAGGGAGAAAGGATGGAAAGGCCATTGAGAACTTGAGTGAAATAAAGGAATACAAGGAAAATAGAAGCCATGTCACCTCTACAGTCACAGGGCCAGAGGTGGAGGGGAGGGGAGGGAAGGTCACGCCTACCTGTGTTGGGCCTTTCCCCATCATTGTTGATTTTGTATATCAAAGACCCCATGGCACTGCAAGGTAATGATGAGGCAAATAATCTACAAGAGCAAAGAACATTGAGAGAGCTCTAAGGAGGTAATATTGCCTGCACATGTGAGAAAAACCTTCTAAATGCCTGGTGCTCCATTAATTATAACCTGTTGGATGCTCATATGGGAGGTGACTCAAATAGAGGATCCGCATAAAGTTAGAAAGTAGAAAAACAGAACCCCTCAAAGAGAGAGAGAGAGAGAGAGAGAAGAAATGGGCACATCCTCTCCTGGGCAAGGAGGAAAAGGAAGCACCTAAACCCAGTGTGTAAAGTCCTGGCAGGTGAGCCAGGACTGGCAGTGTGCCCAAGGAGGGCAGTCTGTGACCCACAGAAGCTTTAAGGTGTCAGGTCCAGAGAGAAAGGCAGACCAGCAAAAATTAAACCTAAAGCAGAAATTCTGTTTCCAAGACCATGCCTAAAGAGACAGGCAAAACAGACTAGACAAACTGGTGACAGAGCCAGGCAACTCCATGCTCCCCTGACCCCCAAGGCACTGTCTTTCACAGGGTAGCATGGCCAGGGGCAGGAAAGAAAATGTCAAGGGTGGTGGACTAGTTCCACAGAACAAATTAGCCTTCCAAAGGGTTAGTGTGATTGAAGCATCATCACAGCTCTGAGCTTCCTGTCAGAAAACCAAATATACACCAGAGAACTGCATTGATCTCCAGCACAAAGCAGTTTCTCCCTGGGACTCCATGTGGGGGGCACAGTGGACAAGTGTCCTTTATTTGAGTTTCACAAGAAATACAAAGATCACTTCTCAATAGCTGTTTCTTCTAATAATCTCCCATCAAATCCAGAAGCAATATATTCTGACAATCCAAAATGGTGGCCATTCCACCAGAGAACAGCTAAAGGGAATTGGTGATCCAGTGTGTAGTAGGACCTCAAAGCACCAGCAGAGTTTTTTTTTCTCCTTAACTCTGAGGACAACAGTATTTGTCACCCCTCTGAGGACAAAGATGTGGTAGTCTATGCAGATGGCTTGCTGTGAAATTAGAACTAATTGCAAAAGCAGCAGAGAATTGATTCCATTCTGGGAAAGTTCAGCTTCTTTTATCCAGTCAAAGTCCCCAATAGACTCTCCATTTGAGGACACAGATCTCTGCTTGTGGAAGGTAAAGAAGAGAGAACTGGAGAAATCTTGACTCTGCTTGTTCCCTGGCTGATGCTGGGGGAGTAGGGCATGAGCTATGCTGGGAGCAGCCATTTCAACTTTTCCCCTCTGGAAGCTCTCCAGAGAGTCAAAGTTTCCTTGAGGAGTACTTATTGATTTTCTGATGTTATAAGGTAGAGATAATGGTGTTGGTGCCTTGGAACAGCTGACATTCTAGATCTCTTACCAAGTTGAAGGAAGAAGGTTGAAGGACAGTTTTATTACTTTTCATCACTTTGGGGCTCATAATATTTTCTAGGTAGCCACACTTACTCTAAAGGTGTGTAAATTTATGTAATTATATTTCTGATGAACTATATGATTTTTACGGTGATTATTTGACATAACCAGGCAATGCCTGGGAATGACAACCATGAAAGCAGATGTTAACAAGGTATTTAATTTTCCCCCTCATCTTCCTGAGATGTTTTCCTACTAGCCACTGAGAAGTTCAATGGATTTAAACTGATGGGTAATATTTTGGAGCTCATCCTTTCCCACCACCATCCTCCTCCAAAAACCACATTCTTCCAACACTCTCACATATTTTTTCCTGTCTTAGAAGATCATTTCCATTTAGAAAGCCTCTCATAGGCAACCATTGCTGAATAAACCTAAGAAATCAGTAGGCAGCTCTGATTTTTCTCATGGCCCTTGCTCTCAAGAAGTGACCATTGCTGTGGCAGCATGGCTGTGACACTCTGGTTGTGACGTGTTGCTTGTGTGTCCTACAGTCATAGAGGAATGGCGGAAGAAAGGCGGACAGCCCTGGCAGCTCATCGAACCAGTGGACGGATTCCACCCCAACGAGGTAAGCCCTGTCACACAATGGTTACCAAGGCTGTTACTTTTTTAACATGATTATGCATCCATATGTTTATTTTTGTCCTGTTTTATACCAGAAATAATTTGAGATGAGGTACGCACATGTTTAAGATGAAAGATTCAGTACAAATAAAGTAAAAGTCAAGCTTAAAGGAAAATAGGGTAGAAATTAAACCTGGCTTCTGACTTAATGGTAACAGCTCATAGGATGTGTGCAAGGAAACCCTCAGAAACTGCTGGTGAGCCTACAAAATCATCTCTGCTTTCTGCAGGCTGATACAAAAAAAAAGTATCAGTCATGGCCTCCATAATATAAAAAATAATCGAAGTACTTTCCCTACAAAAAAATCACAAGGATTCCTGGAAGTGAGACCTATAAGAAATTTCCTCTATAGATGCTTCTAGAAAGGACACCATGTAAGAAGAAAGCAGTGCTCTTAGCTATAGGCTACAGTAAGAACTGTCTCTCACCTGGAATTTCATAGTACAGTTCTAGAAAGTAGTTCTACTCTGGCCTCCTTACAGAGAAAGGGGACCTGGAGAGCAGGACTATCTCCCCTCCCACCTCATCCTCCACCCTTTTATCGTGGCTTCAACAGAGGAAGGTCCACTTTTATCTGTTATACATACCGGGCTTACTCATACACTTATTTACTTTTAAAATATACAAAAGAAGAAGTAGGGGAATAGTTCTGCCACTTTTTAAATTTTCAGCTGGCAATCTCTCACAGCTTTAGTCTTTTTAACCCAACCTTTAGTAAGTGTGGTAATGCAGTGATGAGGGTCCTGGTGGCTTTGGCCCCGATCGATTATCCAGACCACAGGGAAGACAATCATCCCCACAGGAGCCTGAATGAACCTTTATCTGCTTTTACCCCCTGCTCTTGTTCTAGTTTCAATGAGTGCCATTGGTAGAGCTAAGAATTACCTCAAAAAGAAAGAGAAAAAAGGGTGCCTCTCTGTCAGCAGATGAACAGTGGAGTCCCACAAATGCTGTGGAATTTTTAAAATCAATATTAATTGTCTGCTTCATTGTTTAAAAATAAACCAAGAAGTTAATATGAGTAATGCTCCTCAGAATAGCTAACCTTGCTGTGCAAATTGGATGAGTTGATCCAAGAGAGTTATTGACTAGAAGCTGGTTAAATATTAGAGTCTGACTCCTAAGAAATGATGTGTTTGGTTTCAGAATAGTTAATGTGGAGCCCTTCTTTCTAAAAATAATTAGGTAATCTTTCTTGTCATTCTCTGCACAACACAGAATTTTAGCCTTCTGATTCTGTAGAGAATGGGGATATAAAGAGATGGCCAGAAAGGATGTTAATTAGGAACAACCTTAAAAAAAAAAAGTGTTGAAGAAAGCTTTGTTTTATCTCTATGGACATATCATCTGATCTATCAAAAGACCTTCCTGTCACTGACTCCTAAAATAATATTCAAGTTCAGGGTCTGTCAAATTGGGGCTATATCTGGCACTCCAACAGCTTCACCTGGAACTGATTACTCAAAATAGAAGCACTATCTAATTGTGTCATTATCTTATTATTCCTGAGAGAATTACTCATGTGTCTACAGTGGGTGATAGAGTGTAAGGGCCTCCCCAGAGGTGCAGTGGTTGAAGGCCACGCTGCAAAGCTGGCCGCAGCCTCTGCAGTGCCGGTTCAATTCCCCGCCCCCGCTGGCCAGAGAGAACCCCACATGGTGCAGCAAACCTCTCCTACCTTGCCCGCTGCTCCCCTCAGTCGTGTCTTTGGTCCATCTGCCTGTTCTGCTCCCTGCTCTGGCTCTGGTGAATTCTCTCACCCTCCTGTGCTTCTGACCTCTACCCCAGTTCTTATATAAAATAAATCTTAAAAAAAAAAAAAGAGTGTACACTATTGGTAGAGCCTCACCTTAAGTGGCTGACACTAGGTAATCATGCCTAAAGCCTGCATATTGAGCTGAAAGGTCCAGATTGCAATTTGCTATTCAAAAGTGTTTTATGAGTGGTTTCCAGAGGGAGAGAGATCTTTTGGGAGGATCTTCTGTGTGAGACAGTGATGACCTAAGCAAAGGTAATGGGAGTGGCAGAAGGAGAAAGGTTTGTATTAGATTCAGAGACATGGTCATTTATTGAACATGAGGATGAAAAAGAATGAGATGCTCAGCGATGAGACCTCGTTTATGACTTGGGAAACCCTGGATGAATAATTCCAATGCCCAGTGAGGCAAAGAACACAGGGCAGGGTAGTTTAAAAAGGAGTTTGCTGCATGTTGTGTTTAAGGAACTTACAGAACATCAGAATGGGGATAGTCTTTCAGCAGAGAACACATACACAAACTTAGAGCTCAGGAAGGAGCCTAGCCTGGAAATACAGAAGTGAGCCCCATCTTGATACAGTTTTGACTCGAAGCCTTAGAGCAGGGTTCTAGTTGTCGCTGCTTCAGTCACTGTCTTACAGCAAATGCAGTGTTATGGATCCTTCTAGACTGTGAGTTAGCTATGGGATTCAAGATATTGACTGTCACCAACTGCCCAATTAAGCAAGCTCACAAGTTCCCAGTCCTCTTTCCCCCTCTACATGGACTCGTGCCTGAATCCTGGAGAAATCAGAGACTAAGGGTAAAAACTGAAACTATTGTTTCACCAAAAACTTGTATAAAACACTGAGGTAGTCACCCCACCTATGAGAATTTCAAAAACGACCTTTCACAGACTAGTGACTACCACATGGTTTCAGCACCACAAGGCCTACTGAGAAACAGCAGCAGCAGGCAGACAGGTATGTGGCAATGCCCCCACAGAAGCACTAAGCTGGTGAGCTACCTGCAGAAAATCCTTAGTGACCTACAAAGTGGAAGAAGGGCCATGTCTGCTGAAATTGGCAATGGCATCTAGACAAAAGCAGCACCACCCACATGGCAGTTACCTTAGGACCCTGCAGCAGGGGTCCTGTAATAGCATATAGGCAGTTGTGGTAACTACCATGTCAACTAAAAGAAAGGGTTGAACTCCTTTAACCAGAAAATCCACTTAACCAGAACCCCATTCCCTAGCATTCTGCTAGACCATATTTTATCCCATGTGTACATTTAGAAGGGTCTGTGAGTGAGGCAGCCTGTGATCCCCTCCCATGCTACTGATGTGTGCAATGGCAGGAGGAGGCTGTCTCTGTCCCCCACCCATAGGACAAATGCTAGAGAGATATGTGGCATAAATCTTTCAATAGCTAAATAAATCAGCCTGCATCCATCTGAATGAAATACCATGCATCAAACAAAAAAAAATGATATAGTCTACAGATATAGTGATCTACAGATCACAGAGATGTTTGTAATAGAGAGCAAGAATGTAAAAGCAGATTGTGGAGGCAATGACAACGTGTGACTGTAAATTACACTTATATACATAAATATATAAAATGCTATTTACAGAGGCATCCAACATGTCTCTGTGTGTGTGTGTGTGTGTGTGTGTACATGGAGATATAAAATCAAAAATTCTCTACACAGAATGGTATTTTATTATAATTACTGACTACTTCCATTGTGTTTATCTCTTTGCTTAATTTTTTTTCAAATTTCTCTAAAGTGAAATGGTATTGTTTAATATTTAAACAATGAATAGGGAAGCACAAGAGAATATCTGTGTTAAAAAACAGCTAACTTGAAGTGATGAGGGTAAAGTATGCCCTGCCAGGCCCTGGGCATTGTGTTTGGGAGTTCTAGAAGAAGCCCACAATTGGTGCCCAGTGTTTGTGAAATGAATGATTGATTATACCAGGTCATTCTATCACAAGTCTCTAGTATAGCAATATCAATGTCACTCTCATTTTAGACCCACTATATTAGCAAGGTACATTCATAAATATATTCATTCCATTAGAGTCACACCCAACTAACTGCTTTCAAATCCAACAGTTACCACAGGTTCATCTGAATCCTCTCATTTTAACTTTCTTCTTCTTCCCCTCACCCCTATGTCCCCTCTTATTAATTTGGATTGGAAAATAATTGGCCACAAATGCCTGGTACCACATAATGGTTAGGAAGACAGTTTAGTTATATGAAGTTGAAAGTCAAAAAAAAAAAATTTAAAAATCACCAGTAATTTTCCACAAACCTGGCCGCAGCCTCCTTTGTTGAGAAATAGCATCAAAAGCAACCACAAGATCAATCCTCTTTCTTCGAAGATACTGATTGCACTGTGTGTGTGAGAGATGATCAGACCCTTCCCAAATTCTTCCTGACTTGACAGCCTGTGTGTGTGCTGTATGTCTTGTGTGTGTGTGTGTGTGTGTGTGTGTGGTATGAAGTGATGTATGTGGTATGGCATTTAGGGAGGGGGTGTGATATGTGTGAGATATGTATATATGATTTGTGTGTTTGTTGGGAAAGAGTAGCATTAAGTGGTGTATGTGTTTTGTGTTTTGTATGTGGTGTGTATGTGTGCATGTGATGTGTGTATGTTGAGTGTTTATCTTTGTGTGGTGGTGGGGGCAGTAGGGTTGTATATGCATTAGATACCACATGAGTCTGATTAAGTTTGTGTAATTAAATGGCTGGAATTTTGGGTCCACCTCAGGAGGTTCAAGAACATATTAAAATATTGGGGATGTTTAATATTTAGCAATTCAATCAGCTCAGCCTTTTTTCTAATGACTGCTAACTTCTTACACACAGTTTATTCTGAAGAAGATCTTTAGATCATTTGCTTTAGTGCACTCATTTTACAAATGAGAGAACTACAGCCTAAAGGGGAAAGGGACTGCCTGATTTCACACAAAGCTGGCAGCCTGCCCATTAGTATGGTGAACAAGAGCTGCCCTACAGAGACAACATCCATATGCTTCTGAATAAAGCCAAGGATATCACTGAGCATCCTCTCTAGACAATGCATTCCCCTCTGAGTCCTTCAGCAACCAGATTTCTCTTATTGTTCAGCGTTAAAAACCCTGTGGAGAGTAGCCATCTGAGGCCTGAAGGCCTGGTTGAGATCCATTTGCTAAATGAGGGCATTATCTGCAAAGAAAGACTCCCCATCAAAGGTATGCTAATGACAACTAGAGGGTTGGAAAGCCAAGAAGGGATCCTGCTAACTTGTGAATAAAAGGAAACCTGATATAATAATGCCCCAAAAGAGAGCATTATTATATCGATGCTCCCAAGGAGAGGGAGCATCAGACTGGCCAGTCAGAGCCCAACCCATTGTGCATGGAGCCAAGATTCCTGCCCATTGGTACACTAATGACACTCTATGCTCACAGTCTCCTCACCCAGGCTCCCAGGAGCATCCCCATCATGCCGTTCTGTCCCACATCTCTATGCCTTTTCCTCCTCTACTGTGTACAGTTTTCCTACATGACCCATCTGCTGGACTCCTTTTCCTTGAAAATACAGCTCTACTCTCACTCTCTTGAGAGATGATCTCCCCTGAATCAGCACCTCTTCTCCTTCCAGCCATATGCCCCTTTTCACAGCCTACATATGGGTTTTGTGGCATCATTTTGCATTTCTGGCTCCCTAACTAAACGAGAGTTCCCTGAAGGAAGGACTCACCCTTTTCATCTCCAAAACACAAGCCTTAGATCTCTAGAAAATGGTAGCTGTCCACAGATAAATGAATAGATTTCTAGAAAATGTATTTGTTATCTATTACAAAATAGCAAATCACTACAAATTTAACAGCTTGAAACAATACACATTTATTATTACACAGTTCCTGTAGGTCAGAAGTGCTGGCAAAGTTTAACCATTTCCTCTACTTAGGGTCCACAAGACTAAAATCCACATGGTCATTCTAGACCACATTCTCACCTGGAGAGAAACTGGGGAAGAGCTGACTGGTTTCAAACTCAGTTGGTTTGTTGATGGAATTCATTTCCCTGTGGTTTTAGGAGTGAGGTTCCAGTTCCTTGCTGGATGTCAGATGGAAGTTATGTCCCTTGCCAGCAGGACTTCCCAAGATGACTTCTTGTGTCATTAGCCAAGAAGGAGAGTAGATAATGTAACATAGTCATTGAAGTGACACCTTTCACCTTTGTCATATTCTATCAGTTAGAACCAAATGAAGGTTCCTCACATGCAAGAGAAGGGGAGCATACTTAGACAGGAAGGCAGGAATTGTTGGGGACCATCCTAGAGTCTGTGCACCATGAAAGAATAGAGTGAATCTTTCTGGTAAATTCTTTACCTTGCTATCATTTCCCTTTTACTCCTCCTTTGTATTCTTTCTTGCAGGTGGCTTTGCTGCTGTTGGCAGATTGCTTCTGGAAGAAGATTCAGCTCCAGTGGCCCCAGGTCCTAGGAAAAGAGAATCCATTCAACCCCCAGATTGAACAGGTGTTTGGAGATCAAGGAGGACACTGAGTCTCTCAGGGACATGCACTCCTGGAGAACTCAGGAAAACAGGAGTTTGGATAAATTCATTCAACAAGCAGTATGGGAACTGTGATGCCACAGGCCCTCAGGTCCCCTTTAAAGGCTTTTTTTTAAGTGCTTTTCCCTCATTCTAGAGAATATCTGATGACCATGTGAGTCTGTGTGCTTCTGACAATTTTTTTTTCTCCTGAATATTTTCTTATATTCTTTGGTTGCATAATCTTATTGTCTATTCCAATGATAATAATTCCAAATATAATAATAACATTCCAATAATGATATCATTGTCTATAGAAAAATAAAATGTACTGTTTATTATTGATAATTTTGAAGTTTCTTTCAGGTTTACAACTGGTAAAGTCAGGTAAATTTTTAGGATTGTTTTCACATTGGGAAGATTTCTATCAAATTTCTTCTGTATGAGCACTAAGAAAGGCACAACCCCTATCTGTAGTACTGTCAAAGCTTTGTGAACATAGAAATTCTGGTCACACTATTCTAATTGGGTGTCCACTCCCTTGCCCACCTCTGATTGCAACTCATATTAAGGGGTCAGTCTGTGTAAGCCTATTCCCACCTCAGGCAGCCACACCCCATGTCCAAGTGGGCACATCTTCCTAATTTCTGCCTTTAGGAGCTTGCTTGGCACAACTCAGTGTACTAGGTATTGGCAATTAAATAAACCAGGCTTTTCCTTTGGTGGTCAGTTTGGGGAGGCATTCTTTGTGCTCTTCAGGAATCTCTGTAGAATCAGCCCCTTTCCCTCATAACAACAACCACGTTTAACAGTAGTTCCTCCCTCCCAGTGTCACCCTCAATCCCTCATTCCTGCTTCCTGAGGTGGTTTCCCCAATAAACACCTGCATCCAAATCTTTGTTTCAATAAGGAAAAAATTAATATGGTGGTGTATGTGTAATTGCTTATGCTTTATTACTGAATATGTTCCTGATAGGGAGATACTTCTGTTTCCACCAGGTACCAAAAAGAAGCCAATCTCCCCCTAAGTGTACATATCTGGTGATTCAAAGGAATTGCCACAGGCTGGCATCTGGCTCTGGCTTCATGCTCTTTTCCTCCATGACCCACACACTGTTGGTGCCAGGCTTATAGGACACTTTCATAGTGTCATTTGTCCCCTGACTTTGCACCTTTGTCATGATGCTGGTGGTCAATAGGAGCATATCTGGAAGCCCATCCTACACAAGGATGGTAGATATAACCTAACCATGCACTGGAATGACTGAAACCATAACCATATATCAACCTCAACCCAAGGTCAATGATCTTGGCCCTGTGGCTACAAAGCCCTATGGCTACTCGAGAATCTCAGGATATTAGGGAAAAATACAATAGAGAGAAAGCAATTATGCTTAAAATATCTCATTTTTTTGCAAATTTTAGAAAGTATTTTTTGCAAATTTTAGAAACCATGTGAATGCATTGTTGGGGCCCTTCCAGGGCCTTGGATGGGATCATAAAACTTAATCTTTATTAGACTTATGATAAATCCACCTCTGCTGACAAGATTAATTTGCCAGGTTGTGAAGCTTCAGTTTTCAGTCAATACACTTATAATGTTGTCAATCCATTCATTTCTGTCACATGGATGGCAGCTGTGTTCAGCATGACCAGCACATGTCCCCAGAAGGGGAATTAGCAGAGGATCAACACAGCATCAGGAGGCCACCTATTTGCAGTAAGAAATACAAACTAGAAGAATGAATTGCAGAGTGTGAGTCTTGGAAAGCTGGTAGTGTTGGAATTTGGGTGATAAATATCCCACTACTATATTGTCACTTGCTTCTCCTACTTATCAGACAAAAGGCCTGTCTTGTTCTTCATTATTAAATGGGGTCCTTTGCTTTCCGCATGAGTAATTATCAAAAACTTCTATTTCCTCCTACCTCTGGGCACTTTCTTTGTAGATTAGAGCCTTTTGGGACAGAACCCAGTTGGAAAAAAATATGTTCAGGTACCCCAGCAAAAAAGATGAGCTAAATATCTTTATATGAGACTTGCATTGATACAAAACATACAGGACCAGCTTCCCCACCCCACTCTCTCACCAAGTTAATCCTTCTCTAGAAGGATCATTCACTCCTTGGGTCCATAGGGACACGCCAGCAGAACTAAGAATGCCTATGAACTTCAATGGGAAAAAGATTATCCTTTAGATAAAATTTAACATTTTCTTTTATTATAATTGTAGACCACAAAATATAGCTAGTTTGGCACAAATATTTTCATATCATATTACATAAACTGCAGATATAATCAGTTCTCATTGCTCATGGCAATGATCTACAAAGTCACCTTGAACAGTGAATTAGCATGTACTGAAGCATAGATCCTCGGGGGAAAGAGGGTTAGGTTCCCATGAGCCTCTGGTCACAACAATTTCATCAACCAACATATATATAACCTTGTTTTGTGTATGGTTTTTGTTTAAACATAAAATTTATTTAATTTATGATTGATTCATTAACATCAAGCTCGCTGCTGACAGTGGCCTTACTCACACCTGAATGAAGCTCATTTACACACGTATTGTTTCCACAGGGTGCATCACAGTCTCTTGTACTTCAATGCTACACAAAGGAGTCACTTTATTTTTTTAAAGATTTATTTATTTATGCATACATGAGCTGGGGGTACAGGCCAGAGGTACAGGGGGGTGAGAGTATTCATGAGAGAGAGAGTGGGGAACAGAACAGGCAGATCAACTGAGGTACACTGCTGAGGAGAGCAGGGGGCGAGACAGGAGAGGTCTGCCGCGCCATGTGGGTTGCTCCCTGGCCAGTCTGGATCAAACTCGTGCTGCAGAGACTGCAGATTGCTTCGTTGTGCTGTGCTTAACCCCTTGCACCACCAGGGAAGCCCAGGAGTCATTTTAAACATAGAAATCACCCACAAAAAGAATAAAAATACCCCATGTGTGTCACTAAATGGCATGAAAGTTGAAACAAGAAAGCAGAACTTCACCTCAGCAAGGAAAGTGTATGTCAGATGACACATTTTTTCACTGCTGTAATGCCCACAAAAGTGCCTTGAGCATTGGTTTGGGGGGTACAAATGAATTCTAGCAAGTTTTCAAATTCACATAGAATTCATGAATAATGAGGATCAACTCTATCTTGAATAACAAGTATGGTCATCAACACATTGAGACAACTATAAATTATTAGACCTCTTCTTTGCTTTTAAGAATGTTAACCCTAGTAGGAGTCCCAGGCTTCCCCAGCCTGCCAAGGAGGTACATGGCACTAAAAGGTTATGTGCTCTGGGGAGTAGTGCTTTGAGACAAAAGAACTCCACAAAAAAGTCTGGTAGCACAACATGATTTATCTGCTTCCTGGAAAGGACTGGGTGGAAGTTCTGCAGTAAAGAAGTATGTTTGGCTCATCAGTTACCCAACATTTTTGACCCAGAGTCCTTTACTGGTATGAGAGCTATTAACACCCCAGGGGCGTCATGCTCTGCAGAACCACCACAGGAAATGATGTGGGGAGGAATTAGCCTCTGTCTGCATCACTCACTGGCAGTGTCAGGAGAGGAATCCCTCAGGTATATTAAGACCAGAAACTCTACCTCCCATCTTTTATATGAGGCAAGATGTCTTTGGAATCCTTCTCACTGCAGCAACAGCCTTCCTAGTAGAAATACAAATGACAAAGTCAGCACCTCTCCTGGGCCCTGAGATGCAGGGCATATTCACTGTGCTGCATGGATTTCCTGATGAATGGATGCATCAATATGCTATTAACATGTCAGTTTCTCATTAAATCTAAGTACAGAATCCATGTTTGCCCGGCAGGATGAACTCCTCTAATCTGATCTGGCAGAGGTTCTAGCATAAATATTCATACAAGCTGGGGCTCTTTTAATCTGGTCCTTTGCCTGAGGTAAAGAGGGGGTAGGTAGAGGTTGCTTTTAAATCATGTTTTCTGGGTCACTTCTTAAAACCACAGTATCTAGCAATAATGGCCTCATCATCATGAATCTGTCATTAAGGAGGATTACACTTCTGAAGCTCTTGGATGGATGGAAATACAGAGGAGAAATAAAGAGCACACAATGAGGCTTGCTAAAGATTTCTTTGGGCATTGTGCTCCTGGCTGACTGCTTTGTTTATAATTAATTACATCGTGCTTTTACAGGAACCCTTTCAGCCTCAGAGTGCTGCAGATATAACTCACACATTCACAAAACTGCGGTCAATAAGCTGCAACAGAAGAGTGAGCAGGAGCACACGCCAAGGGCTTCCAGGACAACTTCAGACCCTGGGGATTTTCCATCTCACCTGAGGATGAGATGCGCACTTTACACAGGCTCAGAAAAAGCCCCTGGGTGTTAATATTTTCACAGTGATCTCCACACTGTAGCTCTGTAAATATCATCAGCCAGAGTCTGCACATTGGGGGAGGCTGCTAGAACAACAGAGGGGTTTTGAAGGTTTGTAGGTGGAGACTCCAGGTTAATATAACTCTGGTGGAAGAACAAAACTCTGTCCTGGAAGACACATCACAACACAGTTAGTAAGAACTTCAAGAAGGTACAGATTTGGGAGACTCTCCTTGGGTTTGAATTTTGTTTAAGCTCCTGGTGCCTCAATTACCTTCTCTTTAAATAGGGAGCAATAATACAGTCGTGTGTTGCTTAGCAACAGGGATACATTCTGAAAAATGTGATATTAGGTGATTTTTGTCCAAACATCATAGAGTGTACTTACTCACACCTAGATGGTCTAGCCTACTAAAACCAAGGCTATGTGGTGATACATTGGAACCACCATCATCTGTGTGGGCCATTGTTGACCTAAATGTTAAGTGCTATTTCCCAGCACTATGGTGAGCATTAACAAGAGGTGATGTTTATAGAGGGCTAACTGGCATATATTTTCTCCCTTAACCCTTGTAACAACTATTTAAGGCAAGTCTGTCACAAATGTCTGCTCTCACAGATATCGAAATAGTAACAGAGAGCAATAAAATAACTTGCTGGAGATTACACAACCAATATAAAATGAATCAGTAATTTCGAGTCAGTTCATCTGGTTCTAGGTTCTATGCTGTTAGCCACTATGCAACCCCACCTCTTTTTTTTTAAGATTTTTTGTATTTATGCATACAAGAACTGGGGTGCAGGCCAGAGGTGTGGGAGGTGAGAATATTCACCAGAGACAGTGGGGAGCGGGTAGAACAAGAAGATCAACTGAAATGCACTGCTGAGGGGAGCAGCCGGAGACAGGAGAAGTCTACTGTGCCATGTGGGTTAGCTCTCTGACCTGGGATGGAACTCATGCCATAGTGGCTGATGATAGCTTGATAGTGCTGAGACTTTAACCCCTGCACCACCAGGGAGGCCCGCAACCCCACCTTTATTAAGATGATGTTTGCCTAATATCAAGAGTAATCAATCAACAGGTAATAATACAACATTTGATAATATTTTTTTAATAAAAGAAATAACACTCAGAAAACTAGAAGTAAATCTACTTTCCCTTTTTGCCCTTTTAAAAATTTTTATTGTGTTTAAATATATATAACATAATATTTACCATTTTAACCATTTGAAGTACACAATTCGTTGGCATTAAGTACATTCACAATGTTGTGCAAATATTACCACTATCAATCTCCATAAATTTTCATCAGACTAAATAGAAACTGTGCCCATTAAACAATAATTCCCCAATTCCCCTTCTCCCTGCCCCTGGTATTCCATTTTTGTCTTTATGAATTTTCTAGCTACCTTATATGGGTGGGATTATGCAATATTTTCTTTGGTTTATTTTGCCTAGCATAATGTTTTCAAGGTTCATCTAACATATAGCTTGTATCAGAATCTTATTGTTTTGAGTAATATTCCACTTCACACACACACACACACAACACACACATATTTATGTATATAACACATCTGTTTATCCACTCATCTGTTGGTGGACACTGTGTTTCCACCTTTTGGTTATTGTGAATAATGTTGCTATGAATGTGGGTGTACAAGTGTCTGGTTGAGCCACTGCTTTCAGTTCTTTGGAGTATATACCCAGGAGTGAAATTACTGGATCATATGGTAATACTATATGCAAACTTTTTGAGGAAATTTCAATTATTTTACACAGTGACTGTGACATTTTACATTCCCATGAAGCATAAAGATTCCAATTTCTCCAAGTTCTCACCAACATTTTTTTTTGTTTTCCTTTTATTAATCAAGAAATAGCCATCTAACTAGGAATGAAATGTTATCTCATTGTGGGTTTTTTCCTTCAGCTTTATTTAGGTATAATTGACAAAAATTATAATACATTTGCATTGTCAATGTCATGATTTGATACACACATATATTGTGAAAAGAGTCCCATGGTCAAATTCATTAACACATCCATCACCTCAGATAGTTACCTTTATTTATTTATTTATTTTTTGATGAGGGCACTTAAGTTCTACTCTTCACAAATTTTAATATACAATTATACAATACAGTATTATCAACTATACTCACTATGCTTTACATTACTCTGCAGACTATTCATCTTGTAACTGAATGTTTGTGTGCTTTTACCAACCACTCCCTATTTTCCCTACCCTCTAGCTCCTGGAAGCTATCATTTACTCTCTCTCTATGAATTCAACTTTTTGAGTTTTTTATTCCACATACAAATGATACCATATTATATTTATCTTTCCCTGTTTGTCTTATTTCACTTAGTAGCATGATCTCAGTTTTGTCCATCTAATCACAAATGGCAGGATTTCCTTTTTCAAAGTTGAATAATATTCTGTCATTTACATGGACTACAATTTATTTATCTACTTATCATCTCTTTTGGGGAACATTGATAGTCAGGGAGACTGTTCATTTGGACGGGGAACAAGGAGGACTTCAGAAGTCTTTGTATTTTCCCCTCAATTGTGCTATGAACCAAAAACTACTCTAAAAAGTAAAGTGTATTTAAAAAAAATTAAACCAGTTGATGGCCATTTGGTATTTGAGGCTATATAGCAACTCATTAAAAAATCTATAATGTCGTCTTGCACTGAAGATAGAAAAGCCATCATGTGAATTCGGGCAACAGGCCAGGGCCATCTGATTCTCTTTAACCTTCAGGTTAAAATCTTCTTTTGGAGCTGAGTTTCATACACTACTGCCTATAGATTGCAAGGTCTATGCTTATAAAAATAAATTTCTAATAAAAATAAGATTATGTTCCACCATTGTAACTTTATATACCAGCAGCACAATGCTAGAAAATGAAATTTTTCAGTTTTATTAAAGTCAAAAAGCACAAAATACTTAAGAGTAAAACTAACAAAAAACATATAAGACCTCTATACTGAAGAAAATATTTTGCTGAAAGAAATGTTAAGAGACCTAAATAAATAGATCTATATACCACATTCATAAAACAAAAAAAACCCTAAATATTATTAAATTGGTGAATTTATTAAAGTTGATCTATAGATTCAGCATATTACTGAACATAATTTCAAAGGTTTTTAAAATATAAGTTGAGGGGCCTCCCTGGGAGCCTAGGGGTTAAGTATCAGCACTATCACCACTACTATGTCCTAAGTTCTATCCCCAGCCAGGAAGTTAACCCACATATGGCACGGCATACCTCTCCTATCTCTCCCACTGCTCCCCTTAGCAGTGCATTTCAGTAACTCTGCCTGTTCTGCTCCCCACTCTGTCTCTGGTGAATCCTAAGAATCTAAGTTAGTCAAGACAATTTTGGATAGAAAAAAAAAAAACAGAAGTATTTCACCTCCTGACTTAAAACTTATTATAACACTACAACAATCAAGATAATTTGTTTCTGACATCGGATGGACAAGTAGTTCAAGAGAACAGAAAGAGTGCCTAAAAACAAACTCCCATTTACATGATCATCTGAAGCTGACAAGGAAATTCAGGTGGAAGTAAAGTCTTCTTAATGAATGGTACTGGAACAACTGGATTTTTTTTTTAAGAACTTTCACTTCTGGGCCTCTCTGGCAGCACAGAAGCTAAAGTCTCAGCGCTATCAAGCTATTACCAGCCACTGTAGCCTCAGTTTGATCCCCGGCCAGTGAGCTAACCCACATGGCAAAACAGACCTCTCCTGTCTCACCCATTGCTCCCCTTAGCAGTGTATTTCAGTAGACTCTCCTGTTCTGCTCCACACTCTGTATCTGGTAAATCCTCTCACCCCCTACCCCATACCTCTAGCCTACACCCCAGTTCTTATATGTATAAATAAATAAAAATAATAAATCTTTTTTAAAAATACAGATATTTTTAAAAAAGAACTTCTACTTCTATATAAAACCACATATAAAAATTAATTTGACATGAATCATGGACCTAAATGTAAAAGCCAAAACTAAAAAACCTCTAGAGGAAAACATAAGAAAATATCTTCTCATTTTGGAGGTTGGGAGGAGTTTTCTAGAAAAGACACAGAAACAGTTACCAAAAAAAAAAAAAAGATAAATAAGAAAAATTAGCATTATTTTGTTAAATTAAACAAAATTTAAAAACCCCATTCATCCAAAGACACCACAGACCAGAAATATTCACAAAACATAGATTTGGCAAACAATTCCAGAATGTTTAAAGAACTCTTACAACTCAATAAAGATAACCAACCATTTTTTTTAAGATTTGAACATTAACTTCACATAGGAATGTGAATAGCCAATAAGCAGAATAAGTGCATGAGAAAGTGCTTACCACCCTTAGTCACCAGGGAAATACAAATTTAAACCACAATGAAATACCACTTCTCACACATCAAGATAGCTATAAGTGAAAAGACTGACAGCCCCAAGTGTTGGCAAGGATATGGAGCAAAAACTCTTAAGTGTAAGGTTTTTTGGAAAAGTTTTCTTATAAAACTAATCATAAATCTAACCTATGCAACAGAAAATTCACTCTTAATTACTTACCAGCATATGTCCATGAAAAGACTTGCACAAGGATGTTCATAGAAACCTTATTCCTAATAACTAAAATCTGGAAGCTGCCCAGATGTCCATCAAGGAGAATGAATAAACCTATGAAAAGCTGCTCTGCAATATATAAGAAACCACTGACACACACAAGAATAAATCTCAAATTATTATGGAAGTCTTCTGCAAAAGGGTCTGCAGTGTGTAATTCATATATGTGTATATGAATTTTAGAACAAGGAAAATTAATCTATGATTAAAAAAATCAGAAGAATGTTCAGACAGTGTGGGGAAAAACTGGGAAAAGACATAAAGGACTTTCTGGAAATATAATAACATCCTCATAATGGTTTGAGCTACACAGATGTATGCACTTACCAAAGATACAAAACATACCAAAACTCATTTAAGATTTGTATACTTCATTGTATGTAAATGCTATCATGTGATTGAACGAATGCCTAGACATGTGAATGAACAAATGCCTGTATTTGCTATTTACCTTCATAAAAATAAGGTGGGGGGTGGATTTAAGTACCTTAAGGCAGATGTGTGTGTGTGTGTGTGTACACCTATAGATGAATAATTTTTCTAACAAATCTTGAAAGTCTATAAAGGTCACTGGAAAAATCCATTGAAATATTACACAATTTATTGCACCCTGTAATAGTCTACAGGCATATAAAAAGAGTTTGTGTCCATGTAATTGCTAAGCTGGTTTCATTATAAGAAAGAAACATCAAGGGGAAAAAAAAGATTATAAGCTCCTAAACTTTAGAGCATATAAATAGGGCTATAATTTGGAAGAAGGAAAGACAAAGGGAAAAGAAAGAGAGGATAATTAGGACACAAAAAAGGAACAGGCTCATGAATTACCTTGAAAGCACAATTTTGAAATATAATTATCTTAATTCATTCCCATCCTGAGGAAATGTACAGAATGACGCCAACAGTTCCTCCCTGGCCTGCTGACAGCTTTATTAAGCCAAGTGACTTCTGATGTTTCCATTCAAAGAAACAGAATCCCTTTATGGAGACCAGGCTGGTGTAAACTTTGAAAAAGGAGGCAAGAGACATTAATTAGATGTTGGATTATATTGCAAACCACGCCAAGGCTGATTAGCTATGTGGACCAAGCACACAATGAGAAACTCTAACGACTAGAAAATCTGACATTTGGAGTGTTGATTATTTGTTCTTCAGCACCATGGCCCTGCTTCTTTCTGCCAGGTGAGGCTGCCCAGTGAAGGCGTTAAGGAGGGCTTTTAACTCCATCCATCATGGTGGAGTAGTTCATTCACTGCGACATCATATTCTTTTTCTCTCATGGACTGCAAGGAAAATAAAGAGTGGTGCAGAGTATGGTAAAAAGCCAATAGCTAGCAAGGAAATTAGAGTAATTTTATTATTTTAGAAAATGTAGTATTCTGAGAAAACATGGGAGCTGATGTAACATTTTGTCTTAGAGTCAGGGTAAGGTTTGAATGTTGGCTCTGCTGTGTGACCTTAGAAATAGTACTTAAAAGCTCAAGCCTCAGGTTCCACATAGTCTTAGATCCTTGTATTTGACATAAGAAGTCTATCAGGATTAAATGAGATAACACATGTTAAGCTCCAAATCATAATAACTTATCTACATTCCCAAAATCCAAAATCCTCCTACAACTAAGTTCATTACCAAACTCACTTGGAGGCACAACCTGACTTGATCTATCATTTAATCTTTATCCTACTTAATGTGAACATTCATGTTTAATTGTAGAAATGTTAATGTTTTGATCATGGGGAATTGCCCTGGACCCTTCTAGAGTATTACATAACATGTGGTGTATACACTGTACTGGTTTACACCTAATTAATAAATTAAATTGGCTTCATAAATTCCAAACATTTTAAATTCTAAAGCACATCTGACCTCAATAATTTCAGAAGTGTGAACCTCTATGACATCTTTATTTTGTTATTAATTTATAAATTCCCTATTCCTAGTTTATTGCCTGTCAAGACCTCTTATGAATATTTATTATGTTAAAAGAGTTTATGTAAGCTGATTATGATTAGATTATATGATATCAGTGAGTTGGGGTCATCTTCCAAAAGAAAAACAGGATTTCTGGACAAAACACGCTGCTACCTCCTGGCAAACTTTGAGCCCAGGATTTAAGGAGAATAAATCAGGACCACCCAGTAGAAGACACTACTGAACAAATAAGTGGAATCAAGGAAGGGGACGCAAGAGAGTGGTCATACCTGACAAACCCAATTCAGTTCCATCTAGGAAGCTGAGTAGACAGACAAGGGATTTCCACTTTGCTCTCAGCTAAGGTACAAACACCCAATTAAAGTATTACCTAGGTGAGCTAGTCCATGCATTGAAGAGTAAGCTTCTGCGCACATTTGAAGATTAAGTGGCTGGCTACAATGCATCAGAGGGCACATGGAAATTTTGAAAGATCTGACTTGTAGAAACTGTTTTTGAAAGCTCTCCATTCATTTCAGATTTCTTAATTCTTTGGCATAAATTGTTCTGAAGGATGTTAGCATATGCTCATTTTTAACTACACAGAAAGCTGAATTAATAATAAAAAGCATAATTTGGTTAAAAGCTAAGTGCCCAGTCTTTTAAATATCTCAAATGCCAGGAGAGGAAGCAAGGCAACCTGGCAAAACCAACCAGAGAAGTGTTGGCACCATCTGGTGGTGAAAGTGAAAACTATACATGTACATTACTAGCCTGGAAAAAACCACCACAAAAATAAATAAGGGAGATCTGAAAAGTTGTGGCAAACATGGAAATAAGCAAAGACCAATCAAATGAGAACAGACCTTGTGGGATTGTAATAGTAAGGAGTCAGCCACCATTACTTACTTTTGGCCATACCGCCTGGCTGTTCAAGTGCTGAGGAAGGTGGGGTCAGGCCCTTGCAAAATCTGAACACTGACCTGAGTTACCCGGCTTCAGTGGCTCTCTATGGGCTACTCCCAGTGGCCACTGGCTGGGCTAGGAGTGGGTCAGGGGAGGGTATATTGATCTCACAAAGGTCCTGGAAGGGGCCACCAGGGTAGTGACCTGAGACCTCAGGCCTCCCCACACTTAGTCCAGCCACACCTGCTTTGCTCAACCCTCCAGAGGCCTCTTCTGGGTCCATGGTTGCCAGATGAAAATAGTCAACTCTCTGAGATAGATTTCTTAGCAACAGGTGAATTCTTTAAGTCAGTGTTTCTCTGTCGCAAAAGCAGTGAAGAGGCATTTAGAAACCTCCAAAGCAGCTCTGTACTTATATCAAATACACAAATGTATTCTGACATTCAGCAATTATTTGTGTTTGATGCAGCAGAAAAATCAAAATGAAAGAAACTGTCTTCTGGCACCTAACCCCACCCCATTCCAAGAGTATTAACAAATCCTGCTATTTCTTTCCTCAGGTATTTTAATATCCAGGAGAAGCCGCCAGAGAGCCTCTCTTCTGGCCGCCTTAGAAGATGATACTTCAGCCCTTTGGTGGCAAGGAGGTGCAGAGAACTTTGAGGAGAGAAGAAGCAGTTAGGAGACCAGGAGCAGGTTCCCAGGACCGAGAGGGAAAACAAGGGAGCAGTGCAATCTTGGTGGTTTGCCCAGGAGTCTGGCCCTGCACAGGGACTCAGGTAAGGGCAGAGATTGCCACTATAACACCTGCATAGGCTTGTACAAGCCATCAGCATGTGGAACAGGAAGCTTGCTTCCCGCCGAGTGTGGAACAAGAGAGTTTCTCTGATTCCCTGTGATCCGGGGGCAGGAGGGAAACCACCACCAAAAACAGAACAGAGAGCAAATTTCCTGTCTCTTTGCTGAGGGAAAAACTCAAGTCAGTTTTCATCAACACTTGTCTGAGTTTGTGGAATAAGAGATGAAATGGTTATTCACGTAATATAGCTCTCCTCAAGAAGTTTCATTGAATGAGAGAGCTCCAGGCCTGAAATCACATTTTGGAAATCACTGATTTACTTTATTGTATATTTTTAATAGGTAATAAATTCACAGAGTTGGAAAATAAAACAACACACAAGGATATATAATACTGCTCCCTTCCCCATATAAACACAAGTAATCATTGTATTCATTTTTTCCAGCCTTTCTTTTTATAAGCAGAAGCAAATATGAATCTGTAGCCTGTTTTTCATCTTCTTCTGTAGCTTGCTCTTTCACTTAACAACATTAAGTGAATTAACAACATTAATCTTTCCACATCTACATACGCTTCCCTTCACAAGTTTGTTTTTTTGGTTTTTGTTTTGTTTTCTATGGCTGGGAAATATTCCATTATATGGATAAACCCTCATTTATTTAACTAACCCCTAATTCGTGAACATTTGTGTTATTTTCAATTGTTGCTTCAAAAATCACATTGTACATGTTTTATTGTGCAATTATACAAATACATCTGTTGAATAAATTCACAGAAGTGGAATTCCTAAACCAAAGAATATATGTTTTCATTTTGACAGATATTGCCAGCTTGCTCTATTAGGATTGTATTACTTTGTGTTTTTACAGACAATCTGAATATATGCAGGGTTTAGGAAAAAAGTACAAAGAACACCTATATCTTTATATGAAAGTTTATCTAAAACTCATAAACTAAACTAACAAGCTAAATACAATATATATGTTCTAGTCTAATGCCATGATAAATATACCTTCATAAGAACCTGGTAGTCCAGGTAGGAATTTAGAAACCATGAATTCCTTAGAGTCCTACATTAGCACACAGCAAGAAGCTCCTGGCCTGCAATTGCCCCCTTCTCTCCCCATCCCTGTCTCAATCCCATACTCAGGGAGTTTTGTGCTCACAAAGGCAGACACCCTAGCCCCCACCTTCAGTTCATTTCATACTACCCAAGGAATAGCCATCCCTCAGGGCTGGTGTGGTCCACCTTTCAGAAGATGTCCCAGGGGAAAGGCCTGCACATCCCCCAGGAGCAGATTCTGGCCATTTAGGCCAAAGATTCTGAGATCCCAGAAAGGGAGATGAAAGCTCTAGGTGGGCATGTCTAATTGGCCTCTGGAAGGTGGGCCATGTCTAGAGCTAGGAGCCTCTGAAAGAGACCCTATTGTTTGGGAAGTCATTTTCTTTCTAAAAAAGCAAATCTGCTATGATGCTCTTTAACCACTTCTGAACAGCCTCTTATCTGCAGATTCTGGCACAGGTTTTTGAATAGTCTTGGCTAAGGGAGGTGTCTGTCTTTTCCAAAGGCCTGCTTAGTGATAGAATAGAAATATTACAGACTTCCCTTAGGGAGTGTGCAAATTCAGATTCTTAATGCTCTTAAGAACAGCCATATACCCTTCTTTATATAAATTTGTAGCAAAATGGAATTAATTTCCCAATTTCAAAGTTTGTCCCTATTGGTAAACCAGTTGTCTGGAATTTTCATTCCAGAACTATAATAATTGTATGTGTTTGTATTATTATCAAGGCTAGGCATGTGATCTCAAGCCATAAGACAAATGTGGGGCCTCCCTGGTGGCACAAGGGGCTAAGCACAGCACTGTGAAGCTATCCGCCGCCACTGCAGCACGAGTTCGATCCCCGGGCAGGGAGGTGACCCACATGGCACGGCAGACCTCTCCTGTCTTGCCCGCTGCTCCCCTCAGCAGTGTATTTCAGTCAGTCTGCCTATTCTGTTCCCCACTCTGTCTCTAGTGAATCCTCTCACCCCCCACACTCTGGCCTGCACCCCAGTTCTTATATGCATAAATAAATAAATCTTTAGGGCCTCCCTGGTGGCACAATGGGTTAAGATGCAACCTATGAAGCTGTCCGAAGCCTCTGCAGCATGAGTTCAGTCCCCAGCTGGCCAGGGAGCTACCCACATGGCGCAGACCTCTCCTGACTCACCTGCTGCTCCTCTCAGCAGTGTATTTCTGTCAATCTGCCTGTTCTGTTCCCCACTCTATCTCTGGTGAATCCTCTCACTCCCTGAACCTCTGGCCTGTACCCCAGTTCTTGAATAAATAAATAAATCTTTTTAAATAAATAAATAAATAAATCTTTAAAAAAAAAAAAAACCTTAAGACCAATGTGAGTTACAAACAAGAGATTAAAAAAGAATTAAGAAAGGAGGGAAGAAAGGAAGGGAGAAAATTAGAGTCTTTCTTATACACCTTTTATGAACTAATTCCTACTAACCAGGAATTCTTTATCAAGGTCAGCAATGATAGGCTCTTCCTATCATTTGGAAACAAGTCAAGAGCTGCCTGGAGTTGACTTCCCTATTTTATTGTTAAACTTATCATTTAACTTTTCAGCTATTCTTGCTGTTGCTCTGACATAAACATCAGAATTCAAGAGTTAGCTTTATGACAAGGCCTTAGACTTTTTCCTGAAATACTTCTACCCAATGAGTTCAAAACATTCCTTTTCTTCAAAATAGAATTTCTTGTAAGTTATCTTATTGTGACAGAGAGGGGGGAAATGTTAAAATTAAAATTCAGAAGGAAACCTCTTATCTAACACAATCAATTAATTGAAAAAGCCAAAGTAGGAAAGCATTGTAAGGAATTGCACACACATCTCAAATACTCATTATCATTCATCAAATGCGTTTAAGGACAAGGTCTTTATTTGACAAAAGTCTGAAAAATTAGCCAACCAGCTTCTTTCTTACATAAACAGCCAATATACGATGTTTAGGTCTCTAAAGAGAACAAAAATATGAAAACACTTTTGAAGTAATCTCAAAACAATGTCCTCCTAGAGTTCTAGTCTTTTTACCTCTGCTACTTAATATGACAGCAATTTCTTTATAAAATCTTCGATAGTTCTCATAGAAAAAAACTCCATTTCCTTGCTTTCAGTTTGTGTAATATTTAACTATGTCATTTACAAAAACATTTACAACTGATATAATCAGATTTGGGAACAAACAACATTGACTTGACTCTTCTACCTTTTGCCTGTCGAAATAGAAATACACTCACATTTTGGAGAGCAACCTACTAGCATCTGAATAGTAATTAGTCAATAGATTTTACCAAGAGAGAATTAATATAGTAACATAGCTAAGTGAGACTTACAGTCTGTTTACAATGAATATGTGTGCTTGCACATACACAAACACACATTCTCTGATTTCTCAGGAGTGTGGGTCTAAGAAGATGCTTTATTATTTATGAGGATCTAATCAAAAATCAAGAGGGCAACAGTTTTTTCTGTGTAACATAATAACCCAAACTAAACAACATTTATCAGCTCACTATTCTAGTAGATCAAGTGTGTAGGATGGCTTAGCTGGCTTGGGGTCTCACAAGACTGATTCAAGAGATTACCCAAGTTATGCTCCTTCCTTCCTGGACCCTGGAGTCCTCTTTCAAGCTCACATGGGTATTGGCAGAATTCAGTTCCTGGTGGTTGTAGTACCAAGGCTTCAGCTGCTTGAGAACTCCTGGTTTCCTGAAGAGTTGCCCTCTCCATAAACCATTTAAAAGATTGTAGGTTGCTTTTCTGAGGCCCTTAGGAGAGTTTCTCTCTCCAATCTGCTCAATCTCCAATCTTAGATATCCAAATGCAACCTTGGCAGTAAACTTTCCCTGTTTATGTTGGTCAGGAGCAAATCTCCATGGAGGAGATTGTGCTTAGGTATAATTCACTGGGGGTCACCATGGGTGTGTGTCTGCCATATAAAGGGAGAGAGAAAACAGAGCCCGGCGACTGGCAGAGACTGTGAGTTGGGAAAGAGACCAAGAGAAAATTTAGGCAGCTAATAAGGGCCTGGGACTCTGGGGAGACAGAAATCTACAAGGCACATTTTGATGTGATAATCCCCTCTGCTCTTTCTCTGGGAATATTCTGTAAAAATGTACATGGTTCTTCAGATTTGGAGTCAGGTTTGGGCTGTTGATTTTCTTTGTTTCAGTTAAGATTGTTAAATGGTTAGTTCTTGGGCCTTCCCAGTGGCATAGCGGGTTGAGCGCCATGCTGTGAAGCTGTCTGCAGCCTCTGCAGCGCCGGTTCAATTCCTGGCTGGCCAGGGAGATTCCCACATGGCAGGGGCAGACCTCTCCTGCCTCGCCTGCTGCTCCCCTCAGCAGTGTATTTCAGTCTGTCTGCCTGTTATGTTCCCCTCTCTGTCTCTGGTGAATCCTCTCACCATCCCACGCCTCTGCCCAGTACCCCAGTTGTTGTATAAAAATAAATAAATCTTCAAAAAAAAAAAGTTAGTTCTCATAAGGCTAAGTTTTACTTAACTATTTAATGACAAGAAAAAAGGAAATTAAAACAGCTGTCAAGCACATTTAAGAAATGGGTATAAAGTCAGTGGGGAAATGAATGCAGAAAATAAGTATGTCAAGTTAGATATAAAGTGGATTAACTTTCTCTAGAGCAACAATACCATATTTGGGGTCATCTTCTATCAGGTTAAGTACAAATGCATACCCCCCCCATATCAGCTTTATACACACACACACACACACACAATCTCTAACTTTATGGGACAGTAAAATGGATGGGTCCTCATCAGCTGTGGCTAGTTGGCCAAGCAATTTACTTACTCTGAGAAAGTCTTACCAGAAAATAGCAGGATACTTAAAAATTCATGCAATCATCATTTTGCAATATTTCCAGGTTTATGTGTAGATTGAGCAAAATGCTAAAACTGGTCTGAAGGCAAATTTTTAAAATGGTCCGGTTACATGTAAGATACATATTAATGTTTTGCTACTTATGTCACAGAGGTTGAGGCACTTAATAATGTTTTCAAGCTGAAGAATGCATGTAATTTAATATTATTTCCAATTTAGATAATGAAGTTAAGTTTCAATAAATTACCATAACTGGCAGCAGTTGAGATATTCTAATGCTGGTCTGTCTTTCCACTATAGCAGAGAAAATTTCAATTCTAAAGCACAGAAATTTGTCTTTAACTTCCAGTGGCAACTAGAGATGATAATGTAAAGTCCTAGTCAAAGGGATGTGGCCTGCCCTAGCCTCAGACTCACACCTAACTCTGGTTCCACAAAGGCATGCTAAGTAAATGAAGAACCAACTGTCAACTATTTTTATTTGGATGGTTAAGTCAGAGAGTAATTTTTAAATAAGGTTACTGGGCCTCCCTGGTGGCATGGGCGGTTGAGCGCCACACTGTGAAGCTGTCCACAGCTTCTGCAGCATGGGTTCGATCCCCTCTGGCCAGCGAGAATCCCACATGGCGCGGCAGACCTCTCCTGCCGCCCGCTGCTGCTCTCAGCAGTGTACTTTGGTCCTTCTGCCTGCTCTGCTCCCTGCTCTGGCTCTGGTGAATTCTCTCACACTCCTGCGCTTCTGACTGTACCCAGTGCTTGTATAAATAAATAAATAAATAAATAAATAAATAAATAAATAAATAAATAAATCTTTTTAAAAAAATTAAAATAAAATACATAAATAAATAAGGTTACTAATCATCCACTTTTGCCTGAGGGACAAAAGGCTCTCCTGGGACTTTTAATATTAAATCCAGAAAAGACCTGGGCCAGAATACATTGGTCATCCTACTTCAAGGCTTTTCAGAAATATCCAGGAGTCAACAGGACAGTTTAGTTGTTTTTGAACTGGTTTGGTGAAATTTAGTTAGCTTTATAGTATTCTAGTGTAAATGTTTTCCTATCAATTAAGTACAGGTATCCTTGCCCTTGACCTCATAAAACTATTTCTTAGTATTCTTCCTTACTTATCTGACTGTACTTATATGGAAGGGCTCCTTCTAAGCCATACACAGTCTTAGGCTGAAGACACTGTGGAACCAAGCATAAGTATTCTTAGCCATTGCTTTGTCATTTTGTATGTAACTGCCATTTTAGAATTTTAGGTTTTGCTGTCCTGGGAATGACAACTGCATTCCAGAGATAGTTTCGACAGTTTGGACCCTCACTCCACCTCGCCCTTCAGTCACCAATGAGGGCAAACTTGCTGTAACTGGAGCTGCAGACTGGAGCTCCATCTTGGCCAGGCCAGTCAGCTTAGAATTATAGCTGGGCAACATTGGAGAATGCATCCTTGTAGTCAATGAGTAACTGCCAGCATGAGTTAACCCTAAAAATAAACCCCTGCTTCCTTTGTTCGAGGCTCTCGATACCTGCCACTGTGTTGGTAGGTGCCTTGAGCCCAGACTCGAGTCTGTAATAAACTCCCTTTTGTGTTTGCATTGGCTGTCTTTGGATTCTTGGAGGCTATGCTCACCGAGTCTGCTGACCTGGGGCACAACAGACACTGGAAATTTGCCTTTGGTGCTCTCTTGACCATGTAAACAGAATTTGGAAAGTTAGGCTATGTTAAGAATGACAAAATGATGTCTGCAACTCACTTCCAAATGGTCATGATGTCAGTTTGGAGAGGTGTTGGGTTCAGAGAGCAGTGTCTTTGGGCTGCCTCTGAGAAAAGTTTCATCAGAGCTCTCCTTTTAGTGGCAGATGGTGAGTTTCCCCAGGAGGCAGAGACGTTTAGTTACATTCAAAAGAGCAGGTTTATTATAAAAAGAAAGAAAGGTAAGGGAAAAGAAAGGATAGGACACTCAACCAGACACAAGCGGGCAAAAAGAGCTGCCCCCAAAAGGGACAGGTTTTTTAAAAGAGAGGCCTACATAGACACAAGCAGGCAGGCTTGGGAGGAGAGTTACCTCTGCTGCTTTCAAAGGGAAAAGGTTGGTAAAGAAAAACACCTGCATAGTCACAGGTAAGCCAAAGACCTGCATTTTGCCAGGGCAGAAATTGCATTGATATAATCTTCTATTTTTTTTTAAAGATTTATTTATTTATGCATACAAGAGCTGGGGCACAGGCTAGAGATATAGGGGGGTGAGAGGATTCACCAGAGACAGAGCAGGGAACAGAAGAGGCAGACTGAAATACACTGCTGAGGGGAAGCAGTGAGCAAGACAGGAGAGGTCTGCTGCACCATGTGGGTTGCTCCCTGGCTGGCCAGGGATCAAACTTGTGCTGCAAAAAATGTGGATAGCTTCATAGTGCCATGCTTAAACCCTTGTGCCACCAGGGAGGCCCTGTAATCTTCCTCTTTTTGGGAGGCATTCATTCCTTTGTGGAATTGGTAACTGTTTGTTTCTTTGTTTGTTTTGGATAAATTACTTCTAGGGTATAAGGAACCATGCTTCTCTACAATGGCCTTCCATCTCCATATCCCCACCACTGATCTGTGCCTCAGGATACTTTCTGTAGCCGTCTGATACTTGCTATAGTAGCGGGTACCTAAGGATTTTTCATCCCCATAGCTGATTTAATGACTATGTTAATCATTTCAACCCCCACCTCCAGTTTCTGATCTTGTGATGCCTCCTTCCCAAATTTTCACTCTTAGCCTCCATCAGGCAGACAAACTAATCAATGTGATTTGATTATAAATTTAGATTTAAGTATATATAGGTAATAGTGAAACTGGAGCTGTTGTTTAGAGCCCAGTAGAGTTTTAGGGTTCATAAGAACTCCAAGAAGTTTCAGACGACAGTTATTATTGACAATTATCTCTAAGGAGAGCAGTAATCTCAGTTTAGGAAGAAATTACATGTTGGGCAAATCACTTTCCTTAAAGATGGTATTAATAAGAATGGCATAAAATGGGTTACAGATTAAATAAGAAAAGATAACACATTTAACAAGAAGTCTAGGGTATAGTTATTATTCAAGAAATCATTTGTAATGATTACAGTTAATAAATCCAGCTGCTATAATATATCAAACCTGGAATTGCAGATCCTTCAACCTATAAAATCCATCCCTCTCTCATATCAGTGTCTCTGGGTAGCACTTCGTGTGATCATTTAGGAATTAAGGCTCTTCATTTGATGATTTTTGTCCTCTGTGTCCATGGAGTCATCTGCATTCAGCCAAAGGGTGGGGAAGGAGAAAACATGATGAGGTGTGGGAAGTTTTATTATTATTATGCCTCTCTTCCCTCCCCGTTCAGATGGCCAGTTAATGTAATCCCATTGTGTGATGCAAAGAGAACATGTGTTTGGAAAACATCTGGTTATTCTGCTACAGTTTTGTTCCTTTACTCTTCTATTTTAACTCCTAAAATTCAGGGGTGTTTTAATTTTTTCACTTATTAGTACTAATGAGCTAATGCTGCTTATTTTTTAAAAAGATTTATTTATTTATGCATACAAGAACTGGGGTACAGGCCAGAGGTGCAGGAGGTGAGAGTATTCACTAGACAGAGTGAGGAGCAGAACAGGGGACTGACTGAAATACACTGATGAGGGGAGCAGTTGATGAGACAGGAGAGGTCTGGTGTGCCATGTGGGTCACCTCCCTGGTGGGGATGGAATTCTGTGCTGCAGTAGCTGCTGATGGTTTCATAGTGCTACATCTTAATTCCTTGCGCCACCCAGGAGACCTCTAATGCTGCTTATTTTTGAGAGTCTAAACTAGTTAAATATTTACTTAAAAAAATTTAAATTTTCACATAGAAGAGCTAGGGTGTAGGCCAGATGTGGTGGTCCGGGGACTGTGTGAGAAGATTCACCAGACACAGAGTGGGGAGCAGAAGAGGCAGATTTACTGAAATACACTGCTGATGGAGCAGTGGGGGGAGGCAGGAGAGGGCTGCTGTGCCATATGTGGGTTAGCTCCCTTGCCTGGGATCCAACTCAGGCCCTAGCAGTGACAGTGCTGAGACTTAACCCCTAGGCTCCCAGGGAGGCCCTAAAGTAGTTAAATATTTCTAACATGTGATGAAACTTTTTTGTATATTTGTTCTAGAGCAAAGTTTGCATCAAAACCCTTAAAAGACAGAGTGAAATGTAGGCAAAGGTACAGTGAAATATGTACTCTCATTCATCCCTGAGAAAAGAGTAAATGTGTACCATCCTTCTGGAGAGACCTTTGAATTTAGAATATTTATACTGCTTGATATAGTGATTCTATTTTTGGAAAATGACCTGAGGAAATGCTATGAAATACAGATGAAAGCTTTATGTGTAAAAATATTCAGCAGCACTTTCTTTATAGTAACAAATAATTGGAATGGTTAAATAAATTACAGCAGATACATAAATGAGACAGCGCAATTTAGAGGGTGGATGGTGAAGGAAGAGCAGAATGACTGAGGGGCAGGGGGTGAGGGGGGATTGTGGAAAGGGCCCTAAGGGAAAAAGCTTTGAGAAATGGCAGCAACGCAGCCTGGTGGCGAGGACGGGCAATGCTGGCAGAGCAGAAAACTAGGACGACAGAGAGGGGGGAAAGGGGGAGGAAAAGACCCAGGACTGCAGCAAAGCTCAGAGCGAGGTCGGAGGATCGAATCCTCACACCCGTTCTATCATTATCAGTCACCTGTGGTCACTGCTAAACAATCCTGAGCGAGGTTTGAAATCCAAGTAGACCCCTTTTGCCTTTTTAGTGGCTTCCTGGAATTTTCACTGACACTATTTTTGGAGAAGACGCGGGATATTTGCTCCATTTGAGTTTGAATTTTCAAACTGTCAGCCTGCGGGGGACCACCTGATGGGCGTGGCCACCGAGAGCGAGTGGCGCGTGTGCCCCGCCCCGCCCCGCCCCGCCCGCCCCGCCCACCAGCCGAGCGCACCTGCGCAGCGCCTCAGGCCGCGCATGCGCCCAGCGCAGCCGCCTCCACGCCGCTTGGAGCGGAGCTGGTGCCCCGGGAACCCGGTGTCTTGGGGCGCGGCTGGGAGGCGTCAGCTGTACTGCGGTCTGGGTGCCGCCTTGGGCCTCCAGAGGAGGAGTGAGCCAGAGGTGCGGGAAGGTGAGACACCTCCCTGTGGGAGGCTGACTGCGCAGGGGGCCACCGGAGCACCCAGTGCGGGAGGGGCAGGGTGTGGAAACCCGGGCCCCTTTTGGGGTTCCTTCTAGGGCCTGGGGGCTCTGGGGGTCGGGGTGACCCGCGCGTCCCGCTTCCCTTGCCTGAGAGCGGGCCCTGCGCTCCCGGCGCCCTCGCGGGAAGTGGACGACACCTGGGGGGGTTCTGGGCGCCCTGTTCTGGCGCGCGGGCCGGGCTGTTTTCATTACAGTGGGTTCGGGCTAGAGCGTGGGGAAGGTACCGTCCAATTACCTGGGGCTGACACCGCCCCAACCCCTCCGCGGCCCGGGGGCAGCAGGCTGAGGGCAGAGCCGGCTCCGGACGCCGCGCCTGAGCAGGCCCCAGGCGGCGGGTCCCGGGCATCTGCCCCTGAAGGTGAGGCGCGAACCCCCAGACCCCCCGCGCCCCGGGAGGCAGGTAAAGAAGGCTTAACTGGGGCGCTCAGCCTTTGCATCTCCCCGGGGAGTTCTTTACAATGGAGGGACTGAGTGGGGCTTGGCTTCCTCTGGCATCAGCATGTGTGTAGGTTGGGACAAATGACAAAAACAGGCCAGTATCAGCTTGAATTTCTTTATTTTTTTCCCACTCGTCCTACTGACATTGGTAAACATAAGGCCCATTTTTCAATGTCAGGGCTTTTGCACTTGAGGTCCTCTCTGCTTGAAGTGCCCACTGCATCACTTCACTCGGGTCATTGTCAAATAACTCCCTCCTCAGAGAGAGCCACTAGGTCACTGTGTCTGAAACAGCACCCCTCGGGCACCTTAATCTATTTTCCACACCTTTTCTCCATGATACCTGTTAGTACCTGACATCTTTCCCTTTGGCCCTGTCTCTCTCCCCACTCCTGCTTAACCTCAGAAACCTCACTTGGTTCTTAGAGTCCAGTAGATTTTAATTAGTATTTGACTTGGTTTTTCACCTGCTGTGTAATCAGCCAACATTTGTGTTTGTCATCTGACTTGCTTTACTACAAAGGAGGCCCTCGCATCCCTTCCCTTTTCAAAATGGTCATGTTTTGTCTTTGCATGTGGCTGAGTAGTGTTCCCTTGTGCCTGACGCAGCCCTCTCTGCAGGCACACAGGTCACTACAGCCTTTGTTTAGGTGTAATTTGGGTGTAAATATGTGGGGGAGGTGAGCTGGGCATCTCCACCCTCCACAGCCTTTTCATTTCCCCACTGGAACTCAGTCCACTCAGCACGGACTCTCCGGCCTCTCTGCCCTCACCCCCGGACAACCACATTCCACCTTCTCTTTCCAATCTGATGCTCTGGATACTCACCTGAGTGGAATTTCTCTACATTTGTCCTGTTGTGTCTGGGTAATTTATTGCACTTCTTACAATGCCTCTAAGTTTCCTACAAGTTGTGGCACGTATCACAATTTCCTTCCTTGTTTAAGAGTGAATGTGACATTTCCTGTAGGCCACATTTTGTTTTTACATTTCTTTATCGCATGGAGTCAGTTGCTTCTAGATACTGGTAGATTGTGAATAATGCTGCTTGAACATGGGTGTAAAGGTAGCTGTTTGAGTCTCTGCTCTCAATTCTTTCGGGTGTTCCTGAGATGGAATAGCTGTGTCACGTGTTAGTTGTGTGTTCAGTGTTTAAGGGAGTTGCTGTGCTGCTCCCCACAGCAGCTGCACCGATTGACTTTCCTCCTTCAATGGCAGAGTGATACTGGAGTTTATGAATCTACCCCATTTTGTTTATCCACTCACCCACTGATCGACATTTGCACTCTTTCTACCCCTGGCCATTATGAACAGTGCTGCTGTAATATTTGTGTACAAAATTTAGCTTGAACACCTGCTTTCCATTGTTTGGGGTTTATATCTAGGTGTGGACACATTGACGTATATGGTAATACTCTTTTTAAAAAAAAAAAAACATTTTGGGGAAGTGCCAAACTATTTTAAGCATGGACTGCCTCATTTTACATTTCCACAGCATACATGACAATATTTTTATTTAAAATTGTCTCCATTTTAGCCATTGTAGAAAAATCCCAGGATTCTGCAGAAAACCAGGATGCTTCTACATATTGGGTGAAAAATGAAGTTCTTGCAGGTGTAGTAATCCAAGTACATTAATGACTGCCAGGTATTTTTAGTGCTAAAATGTGCACACATGTGTCAAGCAAGCAAAAGGTCATCTTTTTGAAAGCTTTCAAAAACTTTTGATATGAAATAAGTAGATCAAGAAAACTTATGAGTGTATTGCCCACTTATCCATAGGTAGGATAGTATTTTTTTGGATTGTATACCTAGAGGCTAGGACGGATTATCTTTTATCTTTTTTTCTTTTTAAAGATTTCTTTCTTTTTTTTTCATTTATTTATACAAGAAGCGGGATATAGGCCAGATGCACAGGAGGGTGAGAGGATTCACCAGAGACAGAGCAGGGAACAGAACAGGCAGAGTGAGAAAATACACTGCTGAGGGGAGCAGCCGGTGACCAAGAGAGTTCTGCTGCACCATGTGGGACCCTAGCTGGCCGGCCGGGATTGAACCGGCACTGCAGAGGCTGTGGACAGCTTCACAGTGCGGCGCTAAACCACCTGCACCACCAGGAGAGGCCCTAAAGATTTATTTCTTATTTACTTATGCATAAAAGAACTGGGGTAATAGCCAGAGGTGCAGGGGTCCGGGGGTGTGAGAATTCAGCAAAGACAGAGTGGAGAGCTGGTGGGTCTAGTGAAATACACTACTGAGGGGAGCAGCAGGTGAGACAGGAGAGGTCTGCTGCACCATGTGGGTCAGCTCCCAGGCTAAGGAGTGAACTCATGCTACAGTGGCTGCAGATAGCTTGATAGCTGAGACTTTAAACCCTGCACCATAAGAACTAACTCCCATTCCTTGAGCAATTTTTCCAGGTAATCGTCACAAATCAAAATGAACTAAAATTAAGGAACCAACAGTAAATGAGGGCCTGTCATGGGTGGTACCTCTTCTCTGCGTGGCTAACTCAAAATGCTGTCCAGGTATGAGTATCTTTGGGAAGCTTCTCCCTGCCCCTCTGTGGCCAGGTGTGTTTGATCAGCAGAGTCCTTATCTCCTATAATGTCCCCCACCCACAGACTCAGAGCCCCGTAGGGCAGTGGCCAACCTCATCTAGCTTCTGAGGAAAGGGTACCCAAGAAATAGTTAGCTGCCCTGGAGGCAGCAAGGAATTCTACGTGTGCCCTGGTAATGCCCTGAAAGGATATACACAAAGATTGTCACCAGTAGCTTGACTGGCAGATTAGCACACATCTCGGTGTTTTATAGAAGGTTCGTTCCATTCCCGACCCCTTCATCTTCAAAGTCCCTCCACTTCACACTCCTCCTGCTCATGGACTCCCACCACCTTCCGGTTTTGTCTTCTCCAAGAATGTCTCCACCTTTCCTCCTCACCCCCAGGCCCTGTCCACTAGTTGTTTTATTTGCATGTCTCTGTTGTCATAACTTGAAGAGCAGCCCAATCCTGGGCCCTACTTACAAAGTGGGGACACTCATATCTTTCGAAGTCTCAGCTGGTTTTGTTCCTTTCACCGTCCAGTGCAGATAGCTAGCTAACATGGACCTTGGGAGGTTTGGGGGCCTTGGTGGAGCAAGATGGTGCTGTATCTGAGGCTGCTGTATCCGATCTCAGCATGATGGGAAATGTCATTTGTCAAGGAAAGCTTTTAAAAAAATGCAGAATATTTTTATTTCAGAGGTTAGCTTTCATAATTTTTCACTTATAAATGTCATTTGTTCAAGTAGTACTCCCTTCATGTTGTGTTTATGATATCGTCTGATGGCTTCAGTAAGCAGAGTTGGTTTCTGAGTTGAGTGTAGTGTATGTGTCCGGTGCAGACCCAGGACCTCCAAGCGTTTATTTTTTTTTTTAAAGATTTATTTATTATACAAGCACTGGGTACAGTCAGAAGCGTGGGAGGGTGAGAGAATTCACCAGAGCCAGAGCGGGCAGCAGAATAGGCAGACTGACGAAATACACTGCTGAGGGGAGCAGCGGGTGAGGCAGGAGAGGTCTGTCACATCATGTGGGACCCTCGCCAGCGGCCAGGGATCAAACCGGCACTGCAGAGGCTGCGGGCAGCTTCGCAGCCCAGCGCTCAACCACTGCGCCACCAGGGGACGCCCTCCAAACTTTAATTTTAAAGGAGCCGGGTCATCTGTGCACACAAAGACTCTTGGGGTAAAAGCACTTAAATAGAATCAGCATGCACTGAGAGAAGGGAGAGTAGTTTCCCAATAAAAACACCCTGTTTACCCATCCCTCCGCTCTCCCCTGACCCCCATGGCCATATGTCCAAACAAAGTTAGCCCAAAGTAGGGCTGCCGAGGCCCAAAAGCTTGTCACAAGCCTAGGACACCTTTTGATGGGGAGCCACAGGAAAGGGGCATGGGCAGGTGGGGCCAGACATGTCTGGGATGAAGGGAGCCAAATCAAAGGTCAACGTCCCCACCTGTCTCTTGCCCGCACGTCTCTTTCAGATGTCTCTACATGTCTCCCCACATCTCTCTTCCAAGTCCCCCAAAGCCGAGAAGCAAGCGCGCTCTTCTGCAAGTGTCTCTCAAGCCCGCCTGCCTTCTGTGTCACATAGCTTCACCTGGCCGCTCGGCTCCGCCCATCATTAACTGGGGCTGGGGACACGGTCCCTCCCCCAACACAGATAGAGATTATGGTTCAGCTGAAATAAGCTTAAAGGTCAGGGCCGTTAATTTGGCCCTTGCAGGTGAGATCTTAATGGCTCTGAACGACTACACAAGGTCAAGGAGCTGTCTCATCTGGGAGATTAAGCCTTACTTTCAAGAGGAGGTGCTCTGTTCTCATTCCTACCAAGATAATATCACTGGGAGGTGGAGTGATTACACTTAAGATGTATTGAGGTGGTCAAGGCAACAGAGGCGGTGACCCTAGACTAGATCATGGACTCAGGCGTGGGTTTTTTAATGGATCTGGTAATTCAGGAGCACCTGTCCCTACCTATCCTAGAACTTCACCTGTGGAGTCCACAGCCTTCACCTGTGGGGTGGGACCTGGGGGAACTTGAGGGAAGCTCACATGAGGGGTGAAGGTCCTCCCTGTGGGGCTTTGCTTTGGCATCTCCTCAGGTCTGCTCTCAGTGTCCCAGGGAGCCGATCTTCTTCTTCTTACACTTGGCCAACGTGTTACACACACACACAGGTTCTCACTGTCAGAAAGTTCTGGTTCCTTAGTCTCAGGTAAGATCTTTACAGTGGCTCTGTTGGCATCGTCGTGGCCATCAGTCTGTTCCCTGTGGGAGTACCTGCATGTTGACCATTTTCAAAGAGTTTCCCAGAGGCTTCTGATGCTGTGAAAGATCACAGTAATGCAGCTTCTCCTACCTGCTGTGCTCCGACAGCCTCACCCAGTGAGGCAGTGAGAAGGAAATTAGCCTCACAAAATGCTCATTTCTCATCAGCTTTACCCATACTTGTCCCTCACATGCTTTCCTTCCTTCGATTTAAAATAAACTGCATAGCTGATAAAAAAAAAAAAAAATAACCCTGTCCCTTGGTGATGATGATATTCCCCCCTTTGCAGACAGGGCTGCTTCCTGTCTCTAAATCAGAACACCACAACCCCACCCCGGAGGGCTTCTGCCCCTTCATCCTCTCGTCCCAAGTGTGCCAAACACTTCTTTTTTCTGCCCTCTCTCCTCTTCTTTTTTTTTTTAAATTTTTATTATTTTTTTTAAGATTTATTTATTTATGCATTCAAGAACAGGCATACAGGTCAGAGTCGCGGGGTGGGGGGTGGTGTGAAAGGATTCACCAGAGACAGAGTGGGAAGCAGAACAAGCAGATCTACTGAAATACACTGCTGAGGGGAGCAGCAGGTGAGACAGGAAAGGTCTGCTGCACCATGTGAGTAGCTCCCTGGCTGGGGATCGAACTCATGTGGCAGTGGTTGCAGATTGCTCCATAGCACTGAGACTTAACTCCTTGTGCCACTAGGGAGGCCCACCTCCCTGTTCTTCTTGTGAAAATCAAAGTCATGTCTTGAGAATACTTTTTCCTTTTGTCCCAGAGCTGTCACTCCATCCTCTGATTCCAGAATTTCTACATGGCATGAAAAAGTCTCATCATGAAACAATGGTCTTCACTTACTGAAATATTCCCTTTTGAGAGCGTATTTACTAGATGGCGAGGCGTCGCTATCTGAGAATCCCATGGCGGGTGCTCCATAAGAGTGCACAGGAGAAAATGTAGCTTTTAGGTTTCCTGCAATGCAGCATTAGTTCGCTGCGACAGGATGTGGAACGCACACGTCAGCAGGATAGCGTGAGTGGCCCAGAGTAACTTAGAAAACTCTGAAAAGAGCTACCTACTAGCTAGGCGGACCGCCGTACACTCGCTGTTTAAATGTGTTTCTAGAGATTACAGCTAGAGGTTATGGAACACAGGGAAAATAATGTGTATCGAAATTTGCATGGTGCTGATGTCTTTCATGCTTAGATTTGGATTAAGATTGACTCATTCATGCCAACACCACCAGAGGAGGAGCAACTGCCCATCTGCCGTGCGCCCGCTGTCGCTGCGACCCATTGCATTCACGTTCGCTTCGTTCACTTGGCTTGGGGGTCCTCTGCCATTTCCTCCACCTCCAAGTTAATGATTTTCTCATTATCATTAATAAGGATTTACCGAGCGATGTACATAATCACGTCTAATCTTAAAATTCTCTCTTTAGAGTGTTTCTTTGATTTGGAAAATGAAGGCTCCCCTTTGGAGAGGTTGGCTTTTGCAAGTGGAAATTATCAGCCCTCAGTCTTATAACTTCCCATTACACTATATACCACGGGCATTTTTTTTAACACATGTATCCTTTATTTCTTCAGAAAAGAAAAAAACATATAATCTATCTCAGCACAAAGTTAAAAGAAACAAAAACTGTCAAATAAAAGACTCAGCAGCAGCCCCTCTCATTTTGTTGACATCACAGTGTTTGTCCCCAGGGCGTGTTGGAGAAATACAAATGGTAGCTTTCACAAAAGGAATTCTCCATTTCACAAATTAAAATAACATGAGTTTGTTGATAGGAAAATGATCAACTCTGTCAATTATGCACTATCACCAAGTTTACTGTGTCTGTGGTCCCATGTCCGGGTATCTGTGGTAAGAGGCTAACATTATTTACCTCATTCTATGTCCTTCTTGTTCCCACTGTTCTCCTTTACAGGACACCCGTGAACAAATTAGGCTCCAGAAGCGTTTGGTTCTCATCTGAATCATGGCTCAGCCATTTAGAAATGCAAATCTTCTCCCTTTGCTGCTCCCAGAAAGCATTTGCCTTTAGTCTTTGCTGCGCTCAGAGGGAGAGTAGAGAACATTTATGTTAATCAAGTATTGTTCCTTTAGGACGTTCCCATTTGATTAATGGGGAAGGATATTTTTTTTTTCTAGTTGTAGAGAAGCTGTAAGTTAAGTCTGAAATTATTCTGTTGCAGGAAAAGACTCAAACCTGGAAGACAGTGCAGTGTGGGGGATACTCCAGGTACAGCCAGAGGATGTTGGCGTTTCCCTGTCAGGTACTGGGTAGAGACTGTTCACAGTTTGATTAAAAACTCTGAAGCCTGGCCAGTTTGAATATGGTCAAATAAATTCACTTAAAATTCTTTGAATCATTTGTGACACCTGCTTGATTCTGGCTGTGTGCTTCCTGAGCTGCATTGTGTTTTGGAGCATCTGACCTAAACTCTTACTAGTAAACTCATAGGTGTCGGTGCGTTTTTTTCCCAAATATCATTATATTTGAATTTGAAATCAACAGGGTCAGATCCTTTCTGCATAGCCCTGCCTCACCCCCGGCCAGATTGGATTTGCACAGTGCTATGTGATAAAGTAATTCATGTAGCATTGTTATGATCTTTATAAAAACAATGTACTCTTCCTGGGAGTAAAAGCTTTATGTACCTTCAGATGGAACCATTTCTCCTTTTGCACAAAAATGCTCCTGTGATTCAATACTCTGCCACATTTTCTATTTCAGGCTAATAGAGACCCTGATGCTGGAGTTGCCGTAGAACAAGATGCTCAGGTAAATGAGACCTAATACGTGATGGTTTTACTGTGACATGTAAGTGACAAAAATCCATGTTAGTAAATCATCAGCAGTGTTGTAAGAGCAACTTATTTATGGGTCATTACCAAATCATAAGACCCTGCAAGTATAGTTTTCTCATTTTGATCTGGCAACAAAATATTTTATCCCAAAATGAGATGAAATGAAATAAATTGCTTATGAACAGTGAGTCCCATCTAGATGTTACCCTTTTCCAGTTATGGAACATTCATAGAACAGAAATTAAAACAAGAACAACTTAGGTGTTTTGTTTTGTTTTTTTGTTTTTTTTTTTTTCCTAAAAGGACAGGGTAGAACTGTATGCAGTAGATGAAGAAAGAATATCTCAGTGATAAAAGGTGTTTTCTTTTTTTTTTTAAAGCTGCGTCTTTTTTTTTTTTTTAAAGATTTATTTATTTATTTATATGAGCACTGGGTACAGTCAGAAGCGCGGGAGGGTGAGAGAATTCACCAGAGCCAAAGGGGAAAGCAGAGCAGGCAGACTGACAAAGTACACTGCTGAGGGGAGCAGTGGGTGGCAGGAGAGGTCTGCGCACCAGTGGCCGGGGATCGAACCGGCACTACAGAGGCTGCAGGCAGCTTCACAACCCAGTGCTCAACCACTACTCCTCCGGGGAGGCCCAAGGTGTTTTCTTATGTAACAGAGGACAGGTTACAATACTGGGAGATTCGTCCACCTTTTCTTGGATGGAACTCTAAGTAGGAGTGTTTTATCATCAGCTGCTTTACAGTGACACCCGGATAACATGTTGCATAGTGTCGGTATGGTTTTAAAGTAATCCAACATAGGAATTAAGTGAGGAAATTCAGAGCATGAAACTGGAAAATGTGAAATCGGTAATAAAGGTAGAATGATGTATCATAGGCCCGATTTTCTGGTCACGTGAGGCAGTAAACTACGCAGGCCTTGATGGTTGGTCACCCACCTGGGAGAGTCACAGGCCCTTTTCATCCGCTCTTCCCGCGGACGGTTCTCTCTGAAACTGGACTTGGGGTCTGCCTTGGCTAACAGGGAAGCTGGAGGACATTATCACTGTTGGGTGGTGCCGGAGACCAGCTCCGGTGAACAGGGTTGAGGAGAGGAAACCGAAAGAACCTGAAAATAAAGAAATGACAGACAGAAAATATGTTTAAGAGAAGTGGGACCCAGGGGACGCAAGGCTTCTCAGTCCAAGCCCAAGCGTCCGAGTGCCCAGTGCGACTCATGTTCACTGATACAAACTGCCCCCCTCCCTCCTTGTTCGTTACTAGACAATGAATCACTCTTCGTTCTAGCCTTGGCCGGGCACATCTTCACGGCCAGGGTTCTGCGTTGCCAGTATGTCCTATTCCCTTTCTAGTCTCGCCTGTGTCTCAGGCTTAGCTTTGCTGACACAAGAAAGGACATCGTGGTCTGGACACGGGCTGATCTTCCAGCCTGTGTGACCCGTCTCCAGTCACGACCCCGACATCCTCCTTGTCTCAGCACCTCACGCCGCACGGGTCTCCAGCAGGGTGTGTTGACTTTGTGTCCTCAGAATGCTGTGCTAGCTGGAGGGAGATCAGGAAAGAACCACAGTCCCTCCCGCTTGCCTCACGGTCCCTGAGGAAGGGCAAGCCTACTGTGTCATGTCATTGTTAAAGCCCAAAAGCCCTTCGTTGGTGCCCACTGTCCTCAGGCTGAAGGTCAAGCCTCTGAACGTACTTATGAGACTCTTGTTATCTGCCTCTTACTCACTTGTGCCTTCAGCCTCTCTCCTGCACGCTCGCTCTCTTCTCGCCCCCGCCGCCCGTTCACCTGACTCGTTCTTTTTCAAGGGCAAGTCCTTTCTGCATAGCCCTGCCTCACCCCCGGCCAGGTGAGTATCAGGTGCCCTTACAGGGAAGTCCAGGGCACTGGAGCTTCCCTCCACAGTCCTTGGGGCCCTCTGCTGAAGTTGCCTGTGTGCCTGACTGTCCCCCACCCCCATGCTCTCTGAGCTGTCGGCTCGTGGCAGATAGCTACACGCTTCACCTTCCAGCAGGAGCGGGCACTCAGAAATCTCCGGTGACTGCACTGAGCGTCTTCTAAAGTGGAGGGGACACCGTCCCTTGTCTAGCTAAGGAAACTGAGGCTCAGGAATTGGAGGGCAAAACCCAGGCCCCACCTGGGCCAGTGTGCCCCTAAAGCCCGTCTCTTTTGTCGGAGCCAGTAGTCTCAGGGTTGTTGCCTGTCAGTTCCCCTCTCGCCTTTCCTTGTGAAGTGTCCAGTGGAGCACAGAGCTGCTGAGCACTACCCCTACGGGAGGGGAAAGTGCTAGAGCAGCCATACAGGCCTCTCAAATGTCAGGGCCTTGTTGATTACTGGGTAGAGCTGTATGCAGTAGATGAAGAAAAAATATTTCATCGATAAAAGGTGTTTTCTTATGTAACAGATGACAAGGTACAAAACTGGGAGATTCTTCCACCTTTCCTTGGATGGAACTCTTAAGTAGGAGTGTTCTTTTGTCAGCTGCTTTATAGTGACACCCGGATAACATGTTGCACTTAAGTGGCTTTTAAAATTCCAGGCCTCTCTCAAAAGTTGGGCCTTGTTGATTACTGGGATGACGCCGCACTGTGGGCTGGGTAGGCGACTGTGTGGTTGTCACAACCCTCCAGGGTGGGAGTTCAGGTCAGGGGCGAAGATGTAGGCCGTCTCAGGTGACCGTGTGAGGCCTTGGCTAGCGGGCAGCAGGCCAGGTTCCCAGCAGGACCCGAGGTGTCCCGAGCACAGTGCCGCAGGGCGAGGCTACTGGGGGTGGTCACCGGTGCATTTTTACCTCGTTCTTACTGGTTTCTCCCCTCAGAGAGCCCATGTACAGCAGTGATCAGACTTTCTCGTGCCCATGGACCTCCTGGGGTTCCTCTTGGAGTACAGGTTCTGACCCAGTGAGCTGCTCAGGAGTGAATGAAGGCAGGACCTGTGTCCTGCATGCCCATAACTGAACCCAAAAAGCCCTGCTGTTTTCCACATCCAGCCCCTCCTGCCGTAGGTCCTCTGACTGCTCCCCCTCTGCAGTGAGCCACCCACAGGGAGGTGTTCCTCACCTTCCCTTCACTTTGGGGCTCACCTTGTCCTCTCAGGTCAACAATACCCCCTCTCCCCCCGATCAAACCGCAGGTGGCACCTCCCATCGGGGTCCTGAGCAGGCCAGGTTCCCCCAGCAGGAGCCCCCCTCCCTGCCCTGGGCCCTGGCAGCTCACAGGTGTGGCTGGAAGTCTTTCCCGGGGGCCAGCCCCCCCCCCCCCCGCCCGGCGGGCCCCAGCTACATGGTAACATTTTGGGAATTCAGACCGGAGTGGAGGCAGATAGCCCTGCCTGCTCAAAGATAGGGTTAACCTAAGGATTCTGAGATCAGCGCAGAGGGCTCCGGTGTACCCGCCGGCTAGGGGGGGTGGGGGCGATGTTTGTGTCATGTAAATTGTGTTAGGTGTGCACCCAGCTCAGTGTCAGAATTGCTCAAATGTGTTGAGCTTCAGATGCAGCTGAGAGACTGTCCCTGGGGGTCAGGGCTGGGCACAGGCCTGGAGGGAGAACCGAGGCCCCGCAGGCTGTCCTGGGGGCACTTCATAAGCAACGAGGATGCGCCTCCCGGCTGCCTGCGGAGACCCTGCCTCGGGAAGGCCGTGGGGTCCGGGCACACGCCTTGAGTGGAGACTGAGATGGGGGGATGTGGGGGGGAGAGAGGGAACTGGGACGGGGGAAGGTCCCCTTTTCATTAGGGGGCGGGTTAAATAATACTGGCTTTCACTTAGATGTTTTTCATAAAATTCTGGTGAATATTTTTGCACATAAAGATTTTTAATCTGCATTCCAATGCTTTTCCTTAGGTCATTTTCCAAAAATAGAATGATGAGTTCTATTTAAAATAAAATAAAATGAAATGAAACTACTAAATTCAAGGTTCCCTTGAGTTGAAGGTGTGTGTGACTTTATTTGCTGTGGAATGAGAGAGAACATGTTGCCTGTGGCCCCTGCAGCTTTTCCTCCTCCTCGGCTGTCGTCCTCGCAGCTGTTGGCCCCGCCCCGCCCCGGCCCCGCCCCCCGCCGGCCCCGCCCCCGCCCCCGGAACCGGCCTCTAAATGCCGCTGTAGCCGCCTCGCTCCTCGCGCCCGCGGGGGCGTCCCCCGCCGTCTGTCTACACCTCGGGCCACGCGGCCCCTTTGTTTCCCGCGTGACCCGCGGGCACGGCCTTCACGGGCGACCCTCCGTTTTTCTGCGCTTCGCCCCTTTCCATTTCCTCTGCGCTTGGCCTTCCCGTCCCGCCTTTCACCTCCCCATAGGCGCTGCCCCGCGTCCGCTTCCTCACAAGGCAGCCTCCGGTCCAGGAGGAAACGCTTTCCCGTCCCGTTCTCCCCGCGCCTCGGTAGCCACATTGCTCCCGGGCCCTGTCAGTTCCCCGGGCCGTGATTTTCCCACGATACCACCCCGGTCCACAAGACGGCGCGCTCCGTTTTTACATCAGCCCATTAGCGCGAAGAGCCTCTCCTTCCTCATAGGACATTTATATGTCCTTTCCCTAGTCTGTTATTTTCCCACGGTACCACCCCGGTACAGAAGGTGGCGCTCTATATTTTTTCAGTACTTCATCTAGCCAAGGAGCCTCTCCTTCCTTCCTAGTTGACTGCGCGCTGCAATTACGTCATCAGTAAGTCACATTGTTAAGCGTATGCAAGGAAACGGGATTAGAAATAGGATAGCGCCTCCTTGTGGACTGGGGTGGTATCGTGGGAAAATCGAGCGCATACGAAGCGGGTAAAACGGAAGTGCCCGGACAAGAAGGAGAGACTCCTGGGACGATAATTAGCTCCAATATAGGAGAGCGCCGCCTTGTGCACCGGGGTGGTATCGTGGGAAAATCACAGTTTATGGAACCAGATGACACGGAAGTGCTGAGGAAGGAGCGACTACTCGGACAAATGAGCTGCTCGAAAATAGGAGCGCGCCGCCGTGTGGACCGGGGTGGTATCGTGGGAAAATAACGGTCTATGGACACACATGACATAGAAGTGTCCGCGAAGGAAGGAGCGGCTCCTCGGGCAATTGATCCGCTGGCAAGACGGAGCGCGCCGTTTTGTGGACCGGGGTGGTATCGTGGGAAAGTCACGACCTGGGGGACTGGACAGGGCCTAGGAGGAATGAGGCTTCAGAGGCGCCGGGAGGTCAGGATGGGAAAGCGTTTCCTCCTGGACTGGAGGCTGCCTTGTGAGGAAGCGGACGCGGGGCAGCGCCTACGGGGAGGTGAAAGGCGGGACGGGAGGGCCAAGCGCAGAGGAAGTGGAAAGGGGCGAAGCGCAGAAAAACGGAGGGTCGCCCGTGAAGGCCGTGCCCGCGGGTCACGCGGGAAACAAAGGGGCCGCGTGGCCCGAGGTGTAGACAGACGGCGGGGGACGCCCCCGCGGGCGCGAGGAGCGAGGCGGCTACAGCGGCATTTACAGAGGCCGGTTCCGGGGGCGGGGGCGGGGCCGGCGGGGGGCGGGGCCGGGGCGGGGCCGGCGGGGGGCGGGGCCGGGGCGGGGCCGGCGGGGGGCGGGGCCGGGGCGGGGCGGGGCCAACAGCTGCGAGGACGACAGCCGAGGAGGAGGAAAAGCTGCAGGGGCCACAGGCAACATGTTCTCTCTCATTCCACAGCAAATAAAGTCACACACACCTTCAACTCAAGGGAATCTTGAATTTAGTAGTTTCATTTCATTTTATTTTATTTTAAATAGAACTCATCATTCTATTTTTGGAAAATGACCTAAGGAAAAGCATTGGAATGCAGATTAAAAATCTTTATGTGCAAAAATATTCACCAGAATTTTATGAAAAACATCTAAGTGAAAGCCAGTATTATTTAACCCGCCCCCTAATGAAAAGGGGACCTTCCCCCGTCCCAGTTCCCTCTCTCCCCCCCACATCCCCCCATCTCAGTCTCCACTCAAGGCGTGTGCCCGGACCCCACGGCCCTCCCGAGGCAGGGTCTCCGCAGGCAGCCGGGAGGCGCATCCTCGTTGCTTATGAAGTGCCCCCAGGACAGCCTGCGGGGCCTCGGTTCTCCCTCCAGGCCTGTGCCCAGCCCTGACCCCCAGGGACAGTCTCTCAGCTGCATCTGAAGCTCAACACATTTGAGCAATTCTGACACTGAGCTGGGTGCACACCTAACACAATTTACATGACACAAACATCGCCCCCACCCCCCCTAGCCGGTGGGTACACCGGAGCCCTCTGCGCTGATCTCAGAATCCTTAGGTTAACCCTATCTTTGAGCAGGCAGGGCTATCTGCCTCCACTCCGGTCTGAATTCCCAAAATGTTACCATGTAGCTGGGGCCCGCCGGGCGGGGGGGGGGGGGGGGGGGGGGGGGGGGGGGCTGGCCCCCGGGAAAGACTTCCAGCCACACCTGTGAGCTGCCAGGGCCCAGGGCAGGGAGGGGGGCTCCTGCTGGGGGAACCTGGCCTGCTCAGGACCCCGATGGGAGGTGCCACCTGCGGTTTGATCGGGGGGAGAGGGGGTATTGTTGACCTGAGAGGACAAGGTGAGCCCCAAAGTGAAGGGAAGGTGAGGAACACCTCCCTGTGGGTGGCTCACTGCAGAGGGGGAGCAGTCAGAGGACCTACGGCAGGAGGGGCTGGATGTGGAAAACAGCAGGGCTTTTTGGGTTCAGTTATGGGCATGCAGGACACAGGTCCTGCCTTCATTCACTCCTGAGCAGCTCACTGGGTCAGAACCTGTACTCCAAGAGGAACCCCAGGAGGTCCATGGGCACAAGAAAGTCTGATCACTGCTGTACATGGGCTCTCTGAGGGGAGAAACCAGTAAGAACGAGGTAAAAATGCACCGGTGACCACCCCCAGTAGCCTCGCCCTGCGGCACTGTGCTCGGGACACCTCGGGTCCTGCTGGGAACCTGGCCTGCTGCCCGCTAGCCAAGGCCTCACACGGTCACCTGAGACGGCCTACATCTTCGCCCCTGACCTGAACTCCCACCCTGGAGGGTTGTGACAACCACACAGTCGCCTACCCAGCCCACAGTGCGGCGTCATCCCAGTAATCAACAAGGCCCAACTTTTGAGAGAGGCCTGGAATTTAAAAGCCACTTAAGTGCAACATGTTATCCGGGTGTCACTATAAAGCAGCTGACAAAAGAACACTCCTACTTAAGAGTTCCATCCAAGGAAAGGTGGAAGAATCTCCCAGTTTTGTACCTTGTCATCTGTTACATAAGAAAACACCTTTTATCGATGAAATATCTTCTTCATCTACTGCATACAGCTCCACCCTGTCCTTTCAGGAAGGGAAAAAAAATAAATGCACCAAAGTTGTTCTTGTTTTAATTTCTGTTTCATGAATGTTCCATAACTGGAAAGGGGCAACATATCTAGATGGGACTCACTGTTCATATGCAATTTATTTCATTTCATTTCATTTCTATTTGGAATAAAATATTTTGTTGCCAGAACAAAATGAGAAAACTATACTTGCAGGGGTCCTATGTTTTGGTAATGACCCAGAAATAAGATTGCTCTTAGATGCTATTACAACTCTGATGATGGCTTTTTAGTAACATGGACTTTGTCACTTACATATCACAGTAAAACCATCACGTATTAGGTCTCATTTACCTGAGCATCTTGTTCTACGGCAACTCCAGCATCAGGGTCTCTATTAGCCTGAAATAGAAAATGTGGCAGAGTATTGAATCACAGGGCCTGGGGGCGGGGGGAAAGGTGGAGACATTCTTGGAGAAGACAAAACTGGAAGGTGGTGGGAGCCCACGAGCAGGAGGAGTGTGAAGTGGAGGGACTCTGAAGATGGAGGGGCCGGGAATGGAATGAACCTTCTATGAAACACGAAGAATTTTCCAAAGCTTAGCTATTGTAAACAGTGCTGCTATAAACATAGGGGTGCAGGTGCTCTTTGGAATCGATGTTTCTGTGTCCTTTGGGTAAATACCTAGGAGTGGAAATGCTGGATCATATGGAAGCTCTATGTTTAGTAGTAAGCTTTGGAAACAACCCAAATGCCCAAAAATAGATGACTGGATCAAGAAGATGTGGTACATATACACCATGGAATATTACTCAGCATTCAGAAAAGATGAACACATGCAATTTTTGCAGCAACATGGATGGCACTGGAAGGGATCATGCTTAGCGAAATAATCCAGAAAGAAAAAGAAAAACACCGGATGGTCTCACTCATAGCAGGAATCTAGAAAACTTAAATAAGGGACCAGGAAAATGAATAACTATAAGAAAGTGAAAATCAAAATCAACTAAAAACTATGAACCAGAGACACTCTATGGGGGGTGGGGGGTTGGGAGGGGAGGGATTGGGGTCAAAATAAGGGGGTTGCAATTGTATGCGGAATATAAAAATAAAATTTATTTATAAAAAAAAAAAAGAAACACCAAGATGTGTGCTAATCTGCCAGTCAGGATACTGGTGACAATCTTTGTGTATATCTTTTCAGGGCATTACCAGGGCACACGTAGAATTCCTTGCTGCCTCCAGGGCAGCTAACTATTTCTTGGGTACCCTTTCCTCAGAAGCTAGATGAGGTTGGCCACTGCCCTACGGGGCTCTCAGTCTGTGGTGGGGGCGATTATAGGAGATAAGGACTCTGCTGGTCAAACACACCAGGCCACAGGGACAAGGAGAAGCTTCCCAAAGACACTCATACCTGGACAGCATTTTGAGTTAGCCACGCAGAGAAGAGGTACCACCCATGACAGGCCCTCATTTACTGTTGGTTCCTTAATTTTAGTTCATTTTGATTTGTGATGATTACCTGGAAAACTCGCTCAAGGAATGGGAGTTAGTTCTTATTGGCAATATTTTTATTATAGTTAACTGAAAAGATAAAGGCCTCCCTCATGGTGCAGGGGTTAAAGTCTCAGCTATCAAGCTATCTGCAGCCACTGCAGCATGAGTTCACTCCTCAGCCTAGCAGCTGACCCACATGGCGCAGCAGACCTCTCCTGTCTCGCCTGCTGCTCCCCTCAGCAGTATTTCAGTGGATCTGCCTGCTCTCCACTGTCTTGGGTGAATCCTCTCACTCATCCACCCTCCCCCACCTCTGACTATACCCCAGTTGTTGTATGCATAATAAGAAATAAATCTTTAAAAAGAAAAAAGATAAAAGATAATCCATCCTAGCCTCTAGGTATACAATCCAAAAAAATACTATCCTACCTATGGATAAGTGGGCAATACACTCATAAGTTTTCTTGATCTACTTATTTCATATCAAAAGTTTTTGAAAGCTTTCAAAAAGATGACCTTTTGCTTGCTTGACACATGTGTGCACATTTTAGCACTAAAAATACCTGGCAGTCATTAATGTACTTGGATTACTACACCTGCAAGAACTTCATTTTCCACTCAATATGTAGAAGCATCCTGGTTTTCTGCAGACTCCTGGGATTTTTCTACAATGGTTAAAATGGAGAAAATTTTAAATAAAAATATTGTCACGTATGCTGTGGAAATGTAAAATGAGGCAGTCCATGCTTAAAATAGTTTGGCACTTCCCCAAAATTTTTTTTTTTAAAAAAGAGTATTACCATATATTTCAATGTGTCCACACCTAGATATAAACCCCAAACAATGGAAAGCAGGTGTTCAAGCTAAATTTTGTACACAAATATTACAGCAGCACTGTTCATAATGGCCAGGGGTAGAAAGAGTGCAAATGTCGATCAGTGGGTGAGTGGACAAACAAAATGGGGTAGATTCATAAACTCCAGTATCACTCTGCCATTGAAGGAGGAAAGTCAATCGGTGCAGCTGCTGTGGGGGGCAGCACAGCAACTCCCTTAAACACTGAACACACAACTAACACGTGACACAGCTATTCCATCTCAGGAACACCCGAAAGAATTGAGAGCAGCGACTCAAACAGCTACCTTTACACCCATGTTCAAGCAGCATTATTCACAATCTACCAGTATCTAGAAGCAAGTTACTCCGTGCAATGAAGAAATGTAAAAACAAAATGTGGCCTACAGGAAATGTCACATTCACTCTTAAACAAGGGAGGAAATTGTGATACGTGCCACAACTTGTAGGAAACTTAGAGGCATTGTAAGAAGTGCAATAAATTACCCAGACACAACAGGACAAATGTAGAGAAATTCCACTCAGGTGAGTATCCAGAGCATCAAATTGGAAAGAGAAGGTGGAATGTGGTTGTCCGGGGGTGAGGGCAGAGAGGCCGGAGAGTCCGTGCTGAGTGGATTGAGTTCCAGTGGGGAAATGAGAAGGCTGTGGAGGGTGGAGATGCCCAGCTCACCTCCCCCGCATATTTATACCCAAATTACACCTAAACAAAGGCTGTAGTGACCTGTGTGCCTGCAGAGAGGGCTGTGTCAGGCACAAGGGAACACTACTCAGCCACATGCAAAGACAAAACATGACCGTTTACATGAAAAGGGAAGGGATGGAGGGCCTCCTTTGTAGTAAAGCAAATCAGATGACAAACACAAATGTTGGCTGATTGCACAGCAGGTGAGAAAACCAGTCAAATACTAATTAAAATCTACTGGACTCTAAGAACCAAGTGAGGTTTCTGAGGTTAAGTGGGAGTGGGGAGAGAGACAGGGCCAAAGGGAAAGATGTCAGGTACTAATAGGTATCATGGAGAAAAGGTGTGGAAAATAGATTAAGGTGCCCGAGGGGTGCTGTTTCAGACACAGTGACCTAGTGGCTCTCTCTGAGGAGGGAGTTATTTGACAATGACCCGAATGAAGTGATGCAGTGGGCATTTCAAGCAGAGAGGACCTCAAGTGCAAAAGCCCTGACATTGAAAAATGGGCCTTATGTTTACCAATGTCAGTAGGACGAGTGGGAAAAAAATAAAGAAATTCAAGCTGATACTGGCCTGTTTTTGTCATTTGTCCCAACCTACACACATGCTGATGCCAGAGGAAGCCAAGCCCCACTCAGTCCCTCCATTGTAAAGAACTCCCCGGGGAGATGCAAAGGCTGAGCGCCCCAGTTAAGCCTTCTTTACCTGCCTCCCGGGGCGCGGGGGGTCTGGGGGTTCGCGCCTCACCTTCAGGGGCAGATGCCCGGGACCCGCCGCCTGGGGCCTGCTCAGGCGCGGCGTCCGGAGCCGGCTCTGCCCTCAGCCTGCTGCCCCCGGGCCGCGGAGGGGTTGGGGCGGTGTCAGCCCCAGGTAATTGGACGGTACCTTCCCCACGCTCTAGCCTGAACCCACTGTAATGAAAACAGCCAGGCCCGCGCGCCAGAACAGGGCGCCCAGAACCCCCCCAGGTGTCGTCCACTTCCCGCGAGGGCGCCGGGAGCGCAGGGCCCGCTCTCAGGCAAGGGAAGCGGGACGCGCGGGTCACCCCGACCCCCAGAGCCCCCAGGCCCTAGAAGGAACCCCAAAAGGGGCCCGGGTTTCCACACCCTGCCCCTCCCGCACTGGGTGCTCCGGTGGCCCCCTGCGCAGTCAGCCTCCCACAGGGAGGTGTCTCACCTTCCCGCACCTCTGGCTCACTCCTCCTCTGGAGGCCCAAGGCGGCACCCAGACCGCAGTACAGCTGACGCCTCCCAGCCGCGCCCCAAGACACCGGGTTCCCGGGGCACCAGCTCCGCTCCAAGCGGCGTGGAGGCGGCTGCGCTGGGCGCATGCGCGGCCTGAGGCGCTGCGCAGGTGCGCTCGGCTGGTGGGCGGGGCGGGCGGGGCGGGGCGGGGCGGGGCACACGCGCCACTCGCTCTCGGTGGCCACGCCCATCAGGTGGTCCCCCCGCAGCCTGACAGTTTGAAAATTCAAACTCAAATGGAGCAAATATCCCGCGTCTTCTCCAAAAATAGTGTCAGTGAAAATTCCAGGAAGCCACTAAAAAGGCAAAAGGGGTCTACTTGGATTTCAAACCTCGCTCAGGATTGTTTAGCAGTGACCACAGGTGACTGATAATGATAGAACGGGTGTGAGGATTCGATCCTCCGACCTCGCTCTGAGCTTTGCTGCAGTCCTGGGTCTTTTCCTCCCCCTTTCCCCCCTCTCTGTCGTCCTAGTTTTCTGCTCTGCCAGCATTGCCCGTCCTCGCCACCAGGCTGCGTTGCTGCCATTTCTCAAAGCTTTTTCCCTTAGGGCCCTTTCCACAATCCCCCCTCACCCCCTGCCCCTCAGTCATTCTGCTCTTCCTTCACCATCCACCCCCACAAAGTCCCATGACAAATAGGAACTGCTGGAATGAGGTCTGGACTCCCCTGTCTTCTGAGTCCTGTCACCCTTCATTCTCCACTAACACATTCTCCACTGCCTTTTAAAACTCCATCCTCAGATCTTCCCTCACCTCTGCTCTGCCTGTCAGTGTAGTCTCAGGTACTCATTGCCTCATTCAAAAATATGTTTTCCTCAGTATTTCTTCCACTGATATCATAATTGTGTCTTTCCCTTCTTAAACCAACATCCTGTATCTCTATTCAATCTTCTACTCACTCAATGTTTTGTTCTGACTCTAATTTTTAAGTGTTCATAAATCCACATTCTCATTGTAAACATATCAAATATTCTAGAAAGACTCAAAAGTCACAGCATTTCTCCACCCAACACTTCTCCCAATATCTTCCCACTCCCCTTGTCATGTAAAATTTAGTGTGGTTTCTTCCCTCTTAGATGTGCATATATGTTACACACATAGGTTCATGTTGCATGGTATATCCCTTTTCCCCAGTTGTTAGGTTAGGAACTTTTATTTTATGTGTGTGTGTGTGTGTGTATGTGTGTGTGTGTGTGTGAGAGAGAGAGAGAGAGAGACAGAGAGACAGAGAGAGACAGAGAGAGAGACAGAGAGAGAGAGAGAGAGACTTGCTTCTCTACTTAACCACTCATGGTTTAGTAGCATGTATCATTATTTTCTATTAATTAGGACTTACAGATTATTTCTAGTTTTCTTCCCTGTTGATGGACTTTTTACTTCTATTTTTTCCCTTTAAAACAGTATCATACTGATCATCCTTTTATGTATATCTTTGCTCATCTGCAAGTTAATCTGAGGAATGTGGAGGTGAAAGAGTTAAAGCAGCTGACCTGAAGCATAAACTCCTTGTAAATGTGCTGATAACTGGGCCCTCTGGCAAATAGACTAATATTTGCTAGAAGATTTCATATCTATGAAATGCTTTTAGTAGGAAGTGGCTAGTTAAGGACGTTCATGGTAAATAATCTTAGAATATGAATTTGTGAAGCAAGCCTCCTGAAAGTCACATAGCTATGTAATTATACTTAGGTATAAAATGGCCTCACCTAGAGGCTCCCTGATGTATGAGATACCATCTCCTCCCCACCCCGGGCCCCATCCTTACCTGAGATCTTATTACTGTGGACCTGCGAGGACCACGAATGTGGGAACGAAAGACCTGGGAGACTGCAGATATCAGGCTTGTCCCTGCTTCCCAATGCCTCCACTGCTTATGTACTTGAAATTATGAGTACAGCTTTATATGGTCAAGATCCCTAATGCAAGATAGTGTGATTTGACCATCTGATCCTATGTATTAGCAGAAATTTCTGGAAGTTGTCAAGTGGCCATCCAAGAAGTCTGTATCAGTTTCTATTTTCACCAAGTACATGAATTTGCTTCTCAGCAATATTGACAAGTTTCACCAGGAAGGGGGGGGGGTGTCAATAAACATCACCATTTAAATTTATATTTTTCTGTTTATTAATATTTTTACATTTGTTGACTCTTTGGATTTGTGTTTGTGTATATGCATTTCCTGCCAGTAATATCTGCCCTTCTTTGGGGTGTTAACCCTTCTCTTTTTTATAAATCTGAGAATCAGATTAATCATAGTGTAATGGCAAATTTTATTGTCTGGATTTGAATCCTGGTCTGACACTTCCTAAGTGTGTTGCCTCAGATGTTACCTAAGTTTTAGTTTCCTCATTCAATGCCGATTTCATAAGGTCACATGAAGACAGAATGAGATAATCTATGCAAAACATCAAGAACATCACTTGGTAAATGCTCGTATCATACAAAATCATGTATTTGCATATTAATTAGTTGATTATTAAATATGTTGTGAATATTTTTCCTAGTCTGTTGCTTGTGTTTTAACTGTTCAGAGACATTTATGAGGCAGGGATTTTTTTGTGCAATCAAATCAGCCATTCTTTTCTTTCCTCTATGGGTTTTGTTATAACCTGATTTTTTTATCTGAACGATTTTATTGAATTGGCCACTCCAAATTTCAGTTCATATTCTCTTTAATCTGCCTTATGACTTTGCGGTCAGAATCTCAAGATTCTTCTTTGGTCTCATCATTCTTTTTTTTTTCTTTCATGGAAGACTATCACTAGCCCCTCCTTTTGCACTTTTTCTCCAAAACACATGTTTCTTCTGTTCTTGCTTTGTTTTCTACCTCATCTCATACTCCCTAGATGATCTTATCTACTCTGCTCTGATGGTTTCAACACTCCCCAACCTACCCACAGGCAGGTAACACTGAAATCTTCAGAGCAGTATTTCCCACTGTTTGTCAGGTATTTCTAAATTGATGTTCCACAATCACCTTAATTTTTTCTAAAACTGAATTTTACATAGCCTCTATATATGCTAAGTTGGAATATTTTTTTTTAAGATTTATTTATATAAGAACTGGGATACAGGCCAGATGCGCGGGAGGGTGAGAGGTTCACCAGAGACAGAGCGGGGAACAGAACAGGCAGACTGACGAAATACACTGCTGAGAGGAGCAGCGGGTGAGGCAGGAGAGGTCTGCCATGTCATGTGGGATCCTCACCAGCCTGCTGGGATCTAACCGGTGCTGCAGAGTCTGTGGACAGCTTCACAGTGTGGTGCTTAATTGCCTATGCCACCAGGGGAGGCCCTGGAATATTTTTTATGAACAAAAAATACAAACATGTCTATGAAATACACATACACACTCTAGGAGCACTCTCAAAGTTACTGGTCAAAATGGCAACAAGGGAAGAAGACATACTTTTCCCTTGAACTTCTTTGTGCTTTTTGGATTTTGTACCATGATACATGATATTTAATACATACAGAGAAAAGAATACAAATCTACAAATAAATACAAATCTATAAATACAAATAAAAGGGACCCTTCCAATCTTATCAAACCTGTTCCCTGTGCCTGATGGTCATGTCATTTATCTATTCAGTCTCTGCTAAGCACGTAGGAATCAACCTCTAGTCCCTCAAATGCATATCCAGTTACCATATTCTGTTGAAATGCCTCTGTAAAGGATCCTTCATCTACCAACACATTGAGCAGCAACCCTAAAACACACAGTAATCTGAGTACAGGGCTAGAGACAAAAAGATGAATGAAATTTTGTCAATATAACACCTCCAGAAGCCTGCAGCCTAGGGATGCAAAGTGGTCACATGGCAACATTTAAACAGTATTTATTTCTTAAATAACTGATTCCTTAAGTCATTTGCAAGTATTTATTCAGGTAAGAGATCATAAAATACATTTTTACAATACACATAAGAAAAAACACATTTGAATGGAAAAAGAAGACAGGAAGTGACAGAATTTAGTGTTTATAAATGAGACCATCAATTACTAACAATTCAGGGAAGAAATTCAAACTAAAAATTGAGACCATTCCTTACCATACTTTATAATAAAAAAAGACATTAGGCTTTTTAAAGGAAATACATGACAACAGTTTTTCAAATGATTTCATAATGGGTTTCTAGACACTGTGATATATGGACATTAAAAAACAAAACAAAACAGGAACTTTGGCATGCAAAGTATTAGTACATAGCAGCTTGGTAAAGTTTACCTTTATTATATAAAGATTCTTCAATTTACATTTGTTCTTGTTAGAGGAGTAGAAAGAACTAACATGCCCATAGAGTTGAGGAGTCTGTGTAAGTTATATAGCAAAAATAATTACTTTTAAAACCCTGCGTTCTATGAAAATGTGCACCACACTGCATCTGTAGTAACTAAGTAAATGTAAGCCATATGATTATTATCTCTTCTAAATAAAACCTTCAGATCTCATACAATATCATCCACGTCCACATTTGTTGTTTTCAGGGAGCCTCAAGCTTTAATGCACATTTGCTATTTGCAAAAGTTCTTACCTCCATTACTAGAATGCTTCTGTGAAATCACCTAGAAATTTTTTTCAGTACTCTAGTAACAAGATCTCATGATCAACAAGTGACCACAACCCTTAGAAAAAGAACTGAGGCTAGAGAAAGCAACAAGAAGTCAGAGGCTGTGTATGGAACCTCTGGAAGACCTTTCTACTTTAAGATCCACAGCTCCAAGAAGACAACTCAAAATTTCTTACTTTAAAAAAAAAAAAATCTTATCATGAATAACTGAGTAATATGATATCTAGGAAGATGAGGCCTATAAATTAAGATCTAGCAAAGTTGACTGCAATGAATTTTCTTCCAGACATAATAAATGACAGAGGAGAAACCAGGTGGTTTTACATATAAGATATAAATACTGCACTGTGTAGTGAATATTGGCACATACCCTTTTGTAAGCATAAAATGCAATCAGCAAATCTGATGCTCTTAAGATGAATTTATAACATAGCTCAATAAACTTCTATATGACATAAAAACTCCCCACAGTTTAAGGCTTTCCAATAGGTTTGTAGCAAGCATCAGGTTGCCAGAGTCGAATATCAACAAGAACTTGATTGAGTTTTTGCATCCAGAGATCCCGTTCTTCCTTGGTATCTGCAGACAGCCAGTTCCTACAGGAAAAAACAAGCAAAAGTTTAAGATTCTTTTCCACAATTTCACTTGATTGAGTTTTTGCATCCAGAGATCCCATTCTTCCTTGGTATCTGCAGACAGCCAGTTCCTACAGGAAAAAACAAGCAAAAGTTTAAGATTCTTTTCCACAATTTCATACCTCCATGTACTCTAGATAGGAAAAGAAAAAAAATAAAATAAAACAGTAAAATGATTCACTTTATATTGTCTTTTAATAAATGGATTAATGAGGTGCTCTTCCAAATTACAATTAAAAAAAAAACCAAAAAACCTCATTACATTTTCGTTAGCTGACAAAACTCACACTAATTACATCTGGTAAAAGATGGAGTTTCCACATTAAAGACGATTACTGTCTCATCCAAGTAGTCTAGCCTGAGCAATGTGGTAGCACAGGACGTCTATCCCATAGTAAGAGCAAACATACCACAGGTTTGCATGTGGAAGCTTATAGAATTCCTCAGACTCAGGTTCTTCAAAATACAGAATCACAGAATCGTAGACTCACAATGTTTTACAGATATTATTACTATTACTTCTTCCCATTATTTTTGTTTTACTATGTCAATAGAATGTGTTATTTATAATAAATTATCTGAAGTTACAAAGACTTTGCCCAACCGGTCTTTCTGTCCATATCAGGATTCCCTTCTTTACATCTCTATTTAGCTACAAGTCAAATAATTTCATGGGGCAAGTGAGGGTGAGGGACAGAATTTCCTAACTCACAAGTAGGACTATTCTAGAAAACAGGGAGCTGTTATAAAGCTTTTATGTTGTATTCATGCTGCATCATTCTATTATCTCCCCACAGGAACTAGAAAGGGAATGAGCATAAACAAACAATTGAGTTGATCATCTCCTACTAGTTAATGGAGAGAATATAATACTAACAATTATAACAGTGATCATTTGTTGAGCTCATTTGATGTGCTCAACACTATGTTAACTATGCCTACTTAACTAATTTCTATTGTCACTCTGAAGTTTATGTATCCCTTTTGACAAAGGAGAATGTTCAGAGGACCAGCAAAGTTAAGTAACTCGCTATGGTTCTATTTGGTGGGTCACTGAGTCAGAATTTAAACCTAGGTCACTCTATGTGATGAGACCATTTGTAGTAGAAATATTTTGTACTGAAGGAGAAAAAGATAGCAAGTTTGGTTAATGGAAATAAAAATGAAATATATTAAATTTAGATTAAAAATGTTAAAAGTCTGAAGGAAAAACAGATAAATATGGCAAAGGAGAAAGCACAAATGCAAAATATTTATATTCTACTAAATATTTTTAAAATGATCAAAAAAAAAAAAAAAAGGAAGGAGTTTTAAGCCTATCAAGCAAAGTTAAAGGCTCAGTCAAGACTGAATTGAGGGCCTCCCCTGGTGGCGCAGCGGTTGAGTGCTGGGCTGCGAAGCTGCCCGCAGCCTCTGCAGCACTGGTTTGATCCCGGCCTCCGGCGAGGGTTCCACATGGTGCGCAGACCTCTCCTGCCGCGCCCGCTGCTCCCCTCAGCCGTGTATTTCAGTCCATCTGCCTGTTCTGTTCCCCGCTCTGGCTCTGGTGAATTCTCTCACCCTCCCGCACTTCTGACTATACCCAGTGCTTGTATAAATAGATAATCTTTAAAAAAAAAAAAAAAAGACTGAATTGAGAATGCACCACTCTCAAATGCTTATATAAATGTTCGCTCAATTTGTAAAAATGTTATGATGAGAAAAACTACCTGCAAATAAAGTATAGAGCAATAATGGCAACATGTGATCAATCTATTTGACAAAGATGGAAGAAGTCTGAAAGAGGTTATACAGTAGGTAAAAGATTATATGCAAAATGTGAGTAATGTCTAAAAAGGCAAATATGGGCTGTTATGCCTGTTATGGTCTGAAAGTACTTGAACACTACATTTTAGTGGGTTCTCCCACTGATTATGGTCATCGACAGGATAGCTATCAAACAAAATAATTATAAATTTATTTTGATTCTTCTGTCCTATCAGAAGTTGCAGCTGCACAAAAGGTCCCTGAAAGAAAGGAGTATTTGAGTTCATCGGAATTAATCTGAAATTGATCTAGAAACCAAGAATTTCCAAAGAATAGGCCCCATATGTAGCTATCTAAAACAAATTGGCAATACCTGGACAACTTTGTTCTATTTTAGTCTAGTGTTTCTCAATTGTAACTTTCTGCTATTTCCAAATCAGAAACTCAAGGGAAGAGTTTTATCCAGCTCCCTGTCTGCAATGCACAGCAATAGCCTATTTAATATAATCTTGTCAAATTCTAATTTGTGTCCCTAACACAACTTTGTACATTGAGGATTACATCGAAGCAAAAGAACCTATCTTGGATTCTTAGCAAGAAACCTTTGTATCTTATCTTTTTTTTTTTTTTAAAGATTTATTTATTCATGCATACAAAAACTGGAGTGCAGGCCAGACATGCAAGAAGGTGAGAGGATTCACCAGAGACACAGTGGGGAACACAACAGGCAGACTGACCAAAATACACTGCTGAGGGGAGCAGCAAATGAGACAGGAGAGGTCTGCCACTCCATCTCCCCGGCCGGTTGGGATCGAACCCGGGCTGCAGAGGCTGCGGACAGCTTCACAGCACCACGCTCAACTGCCTGCCCTACCAGGGAGGCCCTTATACTCAAGTTTAGGATTAACAAAAAAGTGACACTTCCAGAAGTTCATTCTGTTAATCTCCAACCAGAAATCTTCAGAGTAAAAGTTTAATTACAGAGTTAAAGTTTAATTACAAGTAACCTGACTAGTTAAAGGTATTTTGGAATGAAAGGAAGGCATATGTAAAATTTCTTTGAATAATGCTTGGCTTCTAAATTTCTAATGAAATCTTCAAATTTAACCCAGTTTAGTAACTACCTTAAAAAAGGCTACACTGTGGGCTTCCCTAGTGCCATGGGGGTTAAAGTCTCAGCACTATCACGCTATCGCCAGCCACTGCAGCATGAGTTCAATCCCTGGCCGGGTAATTAACCCACATGGCACAGCAGACCTCTCCTGTCTCTCCTGCTACTCCCCTCAGCAGTGTATTTCAGTAGATCTGCCTATTCTACTCCCCAATGTCTCTGGGGAATCCTCTTACTAGTCCCTCAGCCCCACACCTCTGGCCTACACCCCAGTTCCTGTATGCATAAACAAACAAAAAACAAATCTTTTTTAAAAAGGCTACACTGTAGGGGCCTCCCCTGGTGGCACAGGAGTTGAGCGCTGGGCTGCAAAGCTGCCCTCAGCCTCTGCAGCACCAGTTCAATCCCCAGCCACCAGCGAGGGTTCCACATGGTGCAACAGACCTCTCCTGCCACGCCCGCTGCTCCCCTCAGCAGTGTACTTCGTCAGTCCACCTGTTCTGCTCCCCGCTCTGGCTCTGGTGAATTCTCTCACCCTCCCGCACTTCTGACTGTACCCAGTGCTTGTATAATAAATAAATAAATAAATCTTAAAAAAAAAAAAAGGCTACCCTGTAAGTATGTTGGAGATATAATTAGCTAATACATAACTTGATATAAATTATATTTTTATCTATGTAATTTAGTTATTAGAAATAATTCTCTATGTTTTGTTTTCTCATTAAGACTGTATGATTTTCAAAGATATGGATCATATTCCTAACAGTGACAAGAACATAGTAGGCAATTACTTAAGTGACAGAAATATTTATAGCTCAATACATACTTAGTGACACACAGTGTGTCCTTGCATTGGCTAACAAGTGTTTCTCGATCATCTTCTCTTTGTGGTCGGACAGTGATTAATTCAAAAGTGTTGCGTCTTGCACAAAATTCTCTGTTAGCTGGGTCTATCTGACGACTGATACAATTGGCAAGATTGATCCTTCCTATGGGATTCTTTAAAAACAAATTTTAAAAAGATTTATTAGTAGAAAGAAACAAGATCATTTAAGTAAGCATTAAGCAATATATATACTGCTAAAAGCTTAAAATTTAAAAGTGTTCATTTAAAAGTTAAAGTTTAATTACAATGAGTTTTGGAGAAGCATATTCAAATTATTTATTATTGTTTATTACTGAACATAAAAATAGAAACCAAAAATGTCAACTGGAGTTGTTAGCCAATATAAAAAATAAACTCTGATAGAAACATTCTGCAAGGTAGGAGGAGGAAAAGGGATCAAAACAGGGGAGAGAAGATCACTAGGAACTATGGTGATGGTTCACGGATGAAATGGTGATGGGAATTTTATGCAATGATATAAAATATATAAAAAAATAAATTATATATATGAAAAAAGTGTCAAACAGATGTAAAACAAAAAGAATAGCACAATGAACCTCCATGTACCAGCTAAAATTAGAAACACATATTCAACTATTACTTATCTACAGTCTCCTTCTTTCCTTTCTATAAACAGAAACCTAGACATCTTATTTCATCTGTAAATACTCACGCATCTCTGAAAGATAAACAATTGCTTTGGAAGTCATGTCATTCCTAAGACATGAGAGTCAAAGAGAAAATTCATGAGACCAAACAGTCCTGAAAATGGGGGGAAAGGGACATGTATAGGCACAATCCATTAAGAAATAGTCAATAAAAGTGCCTATTCTGTCAGCAATTTTTAAAAGCAATTGAAATGAAAGATCCCACAGAAGAGGGAAGTGCATAAGGGACTAAGATGATGGTTCATGGGTAATATGGTTGTGGGAGAATTACGGGGACTACAACTGAGTGGAGAAACCAATTATAGTACAAAAATGAGCAATGATGTAAGAAAATAAAGTAATTAAAAATAAATAAAATGAAAGATATCATTTTACAACACTAGTTTGGCTAAATCTGGAAAGAACAATGACAATCTCTGTTGATTGGTTGGGGGATAAGTAACAGAAACTCTTACACAGTGATGGTGAATGCATAAAATGATCTACTACTGGTAAGCAATTTGATGACAACAACAACAAAAAATCAAAATGAGTACACTATGATCCTACAATTCTGCCTAAAAGAAATGGACCCTAAGCAAATATATAAGTGCACGAAGATGTTTATATAGGTGAAGTCATTGTTTTTTCCTTAACAGCAAAAAATATGGTATAAATTAAATGACAGTAAAAGAGGAATATTCCAGCAAATCACATTATGTTTCCAGAAAATATGGCCAACGAAATTTTCTGAAAGTCCTTCCATTGCATAACTCCCCAAATGCTAGTAGCATAGGCAAAACTTTTCACATCATAGGTTTCGGAGATGTCTTTGTGGATTTCTCTCCAACAGCAAGAGAAACAAAAAAGAACATAATCAGGACTACATCAAAGTAAAAAGCTTCTACACAGGGAAAGAAATATTGCTAAAACACCTTATGGAATGGGAGAAAATATTGGTACACCATACATCTGACAAAGGACTAATATGCAAGATCTACAAAGAATGAAACATTCCATGAAAGTCAATCAGAGCTTTCACCACTGGCCAGTAATATTATCATTACCTTTCGTTTTTCATCATCTGGATAAGTCCAATAAGAGATACAGTTTCCAGAAAGAACACACCATCTTCGATGCCAGGCACCAAAGCCACTAACATCTTCAAATATGGTCTGAAAAAGTCAAATCCTGACTTCAGAATTTTGAGGATCAATTAAATTTGAATTACATATGTTAAATACCAACATGTTGACAAATTTCATAGCTTCAAATCTACTTGCATGACGTTAATAATTTTCTTTTGCCTTAGTAATAAAAATCACTGATTGCTCACATCCAGAAACTTACAGATTTCTGATACCATGAAAATGTATAAGGCAGATACAATGCTATATTAAATAAATATCTAATTTTAGGCTTTTTTAAAGTATGGTATCCTTAGTCATCAAATGTTCCTAAAATAAAAGTGGTCCAAGTGTTGGGAAGTAAAATGAGAATATCATAAGTTATATATTGAAAAAAATAATGATAGCTTAAGTGAGACTTATTTTTAATGTGGAAAACAGGCATTAATTTTTTATTCACAAGAACAAAACAGACAAAAGTCAGCTCACATTATGTACTTTGATGGGTCACTGCTGAGCCATCATGCATACCTGGAAATAGCATAACCTTCCTATAGCCAGGCAGTTGGCCAGTTCATGCTTTAGGAATACTACTTACATTCTAAAGTCAGGTGAAGCAGTAGTGTTGGTTAAGGACTGGACTTTGGATGAGGTTAACTAATAATATGATTTTTTTCCATGGAACAACTTCTACTTAAACAGTAGAAGTTGCTTCTTCCCTGGAAGACGATTTTTCAGTTGCAGCCATAATTGAGCCCTAATATTCATAAAAGTCCTTATTTTTAAATGGGAAAAAAAAAGGTATTCCTTTAGAAACTGTTATGTTAATGAACAAAGCAAGGTAAAAATGTAACAGTGCTATTGATCGGGGGCTCCAAACTTTCTATAAACTTTGTTAGAAGAGGTTTTGTTATAATTACTCAACCTTGCTGTTGTAACAAAAGTAGCCAGACAATAGTAAACAGATGAACCCAAGATGAACCCATGATGCAACAAAACTTTATAAAAACAAGCACTGAGCCATACTTTGCTGACCCCTTATACAGATAACCTAAAGGCATCTTTGTTTTTGATTCAGAAAGCATCAGTGCTTTTCCACATCAAATTGCTCAGTGAGCCTTACACCAAGCCTATGATAGCAGGATAGATACTCTTCTCAATTTACTAATTTGGGTGAATTTACTAAAAGGCAGTTTGAGTTAAGAATGCAACCTCTGGCCATGGAAGAAAGTTACTTTGTGGGAAGAAATGCTTCCATAATAGGTCCTCTCTGGTGGTCCAGGAGTTAAGTCTCAGGGATAGCACCACTATGACCTGAGTTGGATCCCTGGCCAGGGAGTTAACATAGGGTGCAGCAGACCTCTTCTGTCTCACCCATTGCTTCCCTTGGCAGTGTATTTCAGTAAATCTGTAACAAGGTGGTCCCCAGGAAAAGGGGAGGTTCCAGGTTCCCTGCCCCATCCAAAGGAGGGTGGAGCTAAGCAGGGAGGAGAGAAAGCTAGAGAGGAGACTGAAGGAGGAAGGAAGCAGGATGGAGAACCAGAAGGTGACCTGAAGAAGGCACAAGGAGCAGAGAGACATGTTAAGAAACTGCTTGTTTCTTGAACTAGCTGAAACAGAAGTGGGTGAGAGACCCATGGGGAAGTTAACAATGGCACCTTTTATTTTGATTTTGATCTTTTCCTCCCAGACTTGTTTGACTGCTTCTGATCCTTTTCTATGGGTCCCCACTGGAAGGTGCTTTAGATTTGTGGCAGGCTTTCAGGCCTTGCTCTAAGCCAATCCTGTTTGGCTGGACATTTACCCATCTGAGGATGGGTAACTTTGGGTGCCTGATTTAAAAACTATATTTTGTGTCTTTTCTGTATTGCACGCTAATTGTATTAAAGTTCCTTTCCATTAAAGGTCTTACATGTTTTGTCCTGATGTGGGAGATAACAGAACCTATTTAGAGCAGGCAGGTTCTGGGGGTGCCCTTTTCCTGCCCGTTCTGCTCCCCACTCTGTCTCTAGTTCTGGTGAATCCTCTCACCATCCATAGCTCTGGCGAAGGAAGGAAGGAAGGAAGGAAGGAGGGAGGGAGGGAGGGAAGGAGGGAGAGAGGGAAAAAATATTTCTATTATATAGTAAAACCTCAAATTTATTAGCTTAATTAAGTAGCTCAAATTAATTAGCTTGCTCCAAACATTTATTTTCTGTTCTAGTCTAACCTGTATCCATCCTTGCCAAGGCATACTTTTTCTAGACAACACTGCTTATAGCCACTCAAGGAAAAAAGAATTTTATTTCAATCTCAAGTATAAAGTTAATACAATGACTCAACAGCTCCCTTGTGTGTTTCTGTCCACTTTTGACATGATGAAAGTAAGAGCAAGGGAAAACTTAATGAATAAGAGTAACAAAAATTATTATGAAAACTATTATAATCAGAGAAATAAGAAAAAGACTGTTTTCATTTCTACAGCTGAGGAAAGTAAGAGCCAATGAAATTTAAAAAATAACAACACATGATCACAAAGCAAAACTGGAACCTTCTAGCTGCCAATCCAGAACATGCTGGTTCTGCTGCTTATCAGTCTAGGCAGAGGTAGACTAGTGCAATTTTAGAACCACTTAATTTCTTTCGTTCTTACTTTGCTTCCTTTCAGCTGACTTTGAAATATCAGGAAAGAAAAAAGAACTCAACAACTTTAATGTCAATTACTATCTATTTTTATAAAGGGTAGAGAAGTAATTAAAAGGCATTGTTTAGATAGGGGACATATATTGAAAATCCTGAGCAATTTCTTACTTAATTTAAGTGTAAATGTGATATGAATGTGTTACTGGAATCAAGATTAAAAAAAGAGATCTAACTCTAAACCAACAGTCCAGCTCAAAATTGGTCAGACATATACAAATGAACTAGCTGCCATACAGAGTCTATAACTGCTAAAGATGTCTACAGGAACTTATGAAAAGATGAACATTAAAAGGTCAGTATGTAAACACTGCCTTTAGGACAGAAATTTATAAAAACACTTTTCCAAGAAAATCTAGTGCCACCTGCTGGATTTACAAATTAAAAAAAACTAAGCAACTATGATTTATAGTCACCTTGGCCCAGAGGGCTTTCCAAACAGTCTAGCTCTTCTTTTTGCACCCCTGACATCGATTGCAATCTGACTTGTGATATCTTTATGTTGTTTAAATTCTTGCTTCACAAAGCCAAAACCATTGTCTCTACTTTTGCATATACACATACATAATCTTTTGTATTCTATATACATGTATTCTATCTAAAGCTAGATAAATAAAGCTATATGCAGCTATTCTAGCTAAAGCTAGAAAAGAAGAAAATATTAGGGGTAAAGTCTAGATGGTGGTTATATTAGAAGTTCACTATAAAATTCTATCAACATCACTGTATATTTATAATTTTCCATTAAAATTCAGGGGGAAATGTCTACCCCAAACATGCAAACTTTTCACCCCAAATATGCACAATTGCTTTTCCCCCAAAGTCCTCTAAGGGATATAGTTGCCACACAAGGCAGGGGTCTGGGCGACCTCCTGAGTTCTACATTTCTGCCGCCTAAAGCTGAATTTCTCCACAATGGGTGTTTCTCTCTGTCCTGTCTATCCCACTTACCTCTCTCTTGGAGAAAGTCAGTCTCCTAACAGTCTTATTCAGGGTTGCCACTGTCCAGTCCACTTTACACATGTCAGTCAGAATGACTTTCCTAAATCCCAAATTTGGTGTTATTCCTCTGCTTAAAACTACAAGAGTACCCCACTGGCTTCAAGATAAAGTATAAATTCTTTAAACTTTTAAACAGTTGGCACCATTTCCTCTAACCACACTTTCCTCCCCAATCATTCTGCTAACCATCCCTCCTCCATACACAAAATCAAACTCTAAGCTAGAGCTATCCTGCGTACTAGCCACTATCTGTGCCATTCTTTTTCACTCTGGAATGAGAGAAAGAAGGCCCCTCTAGGTCACTGTACACGTTCTTCCTTTATAGAAGTAGTTCTCACTCCTTTTCCTGCACCCCCAAAACTATTCAGTTAGCAGTTTATAAGTTCCTTTCTGTAGTTTAAGTCTTCATGATATCCCACCAATTTATACCTAAGCACTATCTGTTCTCTCCTATTGTAGTGCTGTATTGTAATTGCCTGTGTACTTACATTCCAACTAAACTAAAAGTTACTGAGGGAATATTTTTTGTGATTTATTATATGTCAACACCAGCACAACAACTGGACATAGAGCAAATCTTTACTCAACCAATTAAGCACACAGACTTCCAGGCTTTTGGGAAACCTAATCTATACTTTACAAAACTGGAAAAAAGAATACACAGATGAAATGATGCTACTTACTAGAAAACCTCTTTCTTCAACACTTGAATTCACTTGACACTTAATTTTTAAATAAATATGACCTTCCAAAGGAGACAGAAAGGGCACCTGCAAAGAAAGAGGACAAATTATTTGCAAAATAGTTCCAAAGTGTATGATTTTTCTTTATAAAACATGTACAAATCTTAAATAAAGAATATTATACCTTGAAAACACAGCATTTTCTAAAGCTAGAACATAAAATTGGTGGCCCAAAAATCACCAACTCCTTAGCAACAAAAGAATAAATTCATTCAAGATGGAGCTTGATAAAAACAGTATCAGAAGTCCCAAGTTATTGATAAAGATAAAACAGATTTAACAAGAGAATACATGTGCTTATCCATTCTCCATCAACAGACTATACTCAAAACGAAATTATATGGACCAACCAGTATGTTAATAAAATTTTACAAAGCAATGAAGAACAGAGAACTGCAGAAATGGAAATTAATATGGAATGGCAAGGACCCACAAATAACCAAAACAATCTTGAAAAAAGACTAAGTTGGAAGAATCATCTCCCCCATTTCAAAATTTAATCCAAAGCTACCATAATCAAAACAATGTGGTACTGACCTAAAGACAGACAGACATACAGACCAAAGAAATAGAACTGAGTACAGAAATAAATTCAGACAACTATGGTCAATTAATTTCAACAGGAGTACCAAGACCATTCAACGAGGAAAGATCAGTCTTCTCAACAAATGGTGTTGAGGAAGGTGGATATCCATGCAAAAGACTGAAGTTGGAAACAAAGATTCCCGGAGACCTACAAACAGCCCCAGGCCAGCCGGTAAGCTTGTGCAGGAAAGCAGCGCACTTGAAAAGCAAACACGGATCGCGGCTGCCCAGGTCCCCATGCCTGCAACCTAGGCTTGTGGGGAGACGCGCGGGGGCCCTCACTGAGGTGAATGTCCCTCACTGAGTAATCAGAAACCAGGCGCCTGGACACAGGAGCGGGGTGCAAAAGGCGCCAATTCTGCGGACACTGAACTGGGCTACAGCCTGCGTCCTGGACCTGAGGGCTTTGGAACTGAGACCTGGGGCACGAAATTCGGGGCATGGGTTCCCCACGACGGTGAGGAACAAGGTAGACACAGCACCCCAAAGCCGTTGAGGCTTTCCCCAACACCCCCACTCTGTTCCCTGTCCCACGGGGTGAAAAATACAGCTCCCCAAAGACACTAGGAGAGATCTCTGGCTCCACCAAGTGACCAGAAAAAAAAATCACCAACACCCCATAGAACAGGTACCTTTCTTCAGTAAAGACTGCTTGAAACCAGCAGAAGGCTCGGGGAGGAGCCAGTGGTGAGCTGGGAAGCTCGCCCACGCCAGGCCCCTTCTGACCAGCAGTCCGAGCCCAGAGGAGGAGCGGGTACCCACGGCCAGGGCAAACTGGGCACGCAGAAGAGTGTGCCTGACACCGGGCGCGCAGGGAGTGCGTCCCGCATCACCATTTAGACAGGGACATTTATTCAGTAAAGACTGCCTGAAACCAGCAGAAGGCTCCCGGAGGAACCAGAGGTGAGCTGGGAAGTTGTCCCACGCCAGGCCCATTCTGGCCTCCAGTCCCAGCCCAGAGTGAGAGCAGGAACCCACCGCCGGGGTAGTCCGGGCACACGGGGAGTGTGTCCCGCATCGCCATTTTAGAACAGGGACATTTCTCAGTAAAGACTGCCTGAAACCAGCAGAAGGCTCCTGGAGGACCCAGAGGTGAGCAGGGAAGTTTGCCCACGCCAGGCCCCTTCAGGCCCGCAGTCCGAGCCCAGAGGGGGAGCGGGAACCCAACGCCAGGGCAGACCAGGTGCACAGGGTAGTGTGTCCCCACATCAGCATTTTAGAACAGAGACCTTTCGTCAGTAAAGACTGCTTGAAACCGACAGATGGCTCCCGGAGGAGCCAGAGGGGAGTGCAGAAGTTCACCCAAGATGCCGGCCAGTCCCAGCAACACAGTGTCCCAATGCATGCAGCAAATTAGAAAACAGACAGTAGGGAGTAGAAGAACCACACGCAACCTAGCAACTCCTCAGGAAAAAAGCACACCACAAAAAGAAAACCACCCCCCAGATTGCATCAACAGTAACTTGGAAGAAGTTCTGAGCCTTCCAGAAAGAGAATTTAAAATTGCCATGATTAAAAAACTGACAGAAGTCATAAAGGAAAACAATGATAAGGGAAAAATAATCAACGACCAGAAGAATGAAATTGAGTCCCTAAAGAGGGAAGTAAAAGAAATGCAGGAGATCAAAGAATTAATGGAGGCACTAAAGAACTCTGAGAAAAGCAATGAAGGCAGAATAGATGGAAATGGAAAAACGAATAAGTTCTCTTGAAGACACAGAAATAAAAAGAACCAAAACAGAAAAGGAAAGAGAAGTAAGAAGGAAAAAGACCAAAGAAAGACTTCGGGAACTATCTGACTCCATGAGGAAAGGAAATATAAGAGTTATAGGAATCCCAGAAGGAAAGGAGAGAGATGTAGGAACAGAGAAAATATTCAAGGAGATAATTGAAGAGAACATCCCAAACGTGAAGAAGGAGCTGAAAATTGATATACAAGAAGCAAGAAGAACACCAAACTTCCACGACGAAAGGAAAAATACAGCAAGACACATAATAGTAAAGCTCCCAAGAATCCAGGACAAGGAAAAATTAATGAAGCTGACAAGAGGGAAGAAACAGATAACATTCAAAGGAAAACCAATCAGGCTGACATCAGACATCTCCGAAGAAACACTACGGGCAAGGAGAGAGTGGAGGGACATAGTCAACGGACTCCAAGAAAACAGAGGCCAACCAAGAATACTCTATCCCGCAAAGCTCTCCTTCCTCTATGAAGAAAGAATAAGGACCTTCCCAGACAAAAAGAAACTCTGGAATTTCATTACAACTAAACCCACACTCCAAAAAATGCTACAAGGAGTCCTAAAGCCAGAACCTCAGAGGGACGAATAACAACGAAAGAAAGCCAAAAAAAAAAAAAAAAAGTTATTAAAAGAATAAATAAATAAAATCAAAGGAAAGACAAACACAATGGCAAATACAGATGCTAACATATCAATATTAACTCTAAATGTAAATGGACTAAACTCTTCAATAAAAAGACACAGAGTTGCAGCCTGGATTAAGAAACAAAACCCAACCTTTTACTGTCTGCAGGAAACACATTTAGCTACAAAAGATAAAAACAGACTCAAAGTTAAAGGATAGAAAACAATCCTACAAGCAAATGGACCAAAAAAGAAAGCAGGAACAGCTACATTTATATCAGATAAAACAGATTTCAAGCTCAAAAAGATAAAAAGAGACCCCAACAGTCACGACATTATGATCAAGGGGACAATACTTCAAGAAGAAATAACACTCATTAACATATATTCACCAAACGAAGGAGCACCAAAATATATCAGACAACTATTGTCATCTCTGAAAACAGACATCAGAGAAAACACATACGTAGTAGGAGACTTCAACACACCACTATCAACAATGGATAGATCAACAAGACAAAAAACAAGTAAAGACACCAAAGCTCTAAATAAAGACCTAGAGCGCTTGGGTTTAACAGACATCTATAGAACACTAAACCCAAAAAAAATGGAATACACATTTTTCTCAAGTGCACACAGATCATTCTCCAGGATCGATCACATACTGGGACACAAGACAAACATCAACAGATACACCAAGATTGAAATCATACCAACCATCTTTTCTGACCATGAAGGAATCAAACTAGAAATAAACCATAAAAAGAAGGCAAGGAACTCTCCTACCCCATTGAGATTGAAAACCACACTACTGGAAGACCACTGAACTAATGAGGAGATCAAAGAAGAAATTAAAAAATTCTTTGAATTGAATGACAATGAGGACACCAATTTCCTAAATGTATGGGATGCAGCAAAAGCAGTAATAAGAGGAAAATATATAGCAATAGAGGCTCACATCAAGAAATAAGAAAGAACTCAAAGAAACAACCTAATCTCGAAGCTCAAAATCTAGAAAAAGAACAACAAAAAAAAAACCCAAAACCAGTAGAAGAAAAGAAATAATAAAAACCAAAGCAGAAAGAAATGAAATTGAAACTAAAAAAACAATCCAAAAGATCAATGAAACCAAGAACTGGTTCTTTGAAAAAAAATCAATAAAATAGACAAACCCCTAGCCAGGCTCACAAAGGAAAAAAGGGAGAAAGCACAAATAAACAGGATCATAAATGAAAGAGGAGAAATCACAACGGACACAGCAGAAATCAAAAGAATAATCAGTAACTACTTTGAACAATTATACGGAAACAAGTTCAACAATCTAGAGGAGATGGACAAATTCCTACAACTCTACAATCACCCAAAGCTAGATAAAGAAGAAATAGAACACCTAAACCAACCAATTACAAGCAGTGAAATTGAAATGGTAATCAAAAACCTCCCCAAAAACAAAAGCCCAGGACCTGATGGATTCACAAATGAATTCTACCAAACATTCAGAGACAAATTAGTGCCTATCCTTCACAAACTATTCCAAAAAATTGAGAAGGAAAGGACAATACCAAACACGTTCTGTGAAGCCCACATTACACTAATACCAAAACCGAACAAGGACAACACAAAAAAAGGAAAACTACAGGCCAATCTCCCTAATGAAAACTGATACAAAAATCCTCAATAAAATTTTAGCTCTCAGAATCCAACAATGCATCCATAAGATAATTCACCACGACCAAGTAGGATTCATGCCAGGGACACAAGGATGGTTCAATATCCGAAAATCAATCAACGTTATCCAACACATCAACATAAAGAAATATAAAAACCATATGATAATATCAATAGATGCTGAGAAAGCTTTCAACAAAGTGCAACACCCATTCATGATAAAAGCCCTTGAAATTCTTGGGTACAAGGAACATACCTCAACATCATAAAGGCCATATATGACAAGCCAACAGCCCGTATCATTCTCAATGGCGAAAAGCTGAAAGCGTTTCCATTAAGATCTGGAACAAGACAAGGATGTGCACTCTCACCACTGCTTTTCAGTATAATACTGGAAGTCCTAGCCAGAGAAATAAGACAAGAGAAAGACATACAAGGAATCCAAATAGGAAAAGAAGAAGTCAAACTATCACTATTTGCAGATGATATGATAATATACATAGAGAACCCCAAAAACTCCACAAAAAAACTAATTCAACTCATCAATCAGTTCAGCAAAGTGGCAGGATACAAAATCAACACGCAAAAGTCAGTAGCCTTCCTATACACAAACAATAAATCTGAAGAAGAAGAAATTTAAAAAACCATCCCTTTTATTATCAAAACAAAAAAATCAAATACTTGGAAATAAATCTAACAAAGGAGGTAAAGTATATATACAAGGAAAACTATAAAACACTGTTAAAAGAAATAGAAGAAGACACAAAGAAATGGAAAGACATCCCTGCTCATGGATTGGAAGTATAAACATTATTAAAATGGCCATCCTACCAAAAGCAATATACAGATTCAATGCTATTCCAATAAAAATTTCAATGTCATTCTTCAAAGAAATAGAACAATTATTGATGAAATTCATATGGAATCACCAAAAACCCTGAATAGCCAAAGCTCTCCTGAAAAAAAAAAAGAAGGGAATGGAGGCATCACACGCCCAGACTTCAAACTATACTACAAAGCTATAATCATCAAAACTGCATGGTATTGGAACAAGAACAGACACACAGACCAATGGAATCGAATAGAAAATCCAGAAATAAACCCACAGATATATGGTCAACTAATCTTTGACAAAGGAGCAAAGACTATGCATTGGAGCAAAGAAAGTTTGTTCAATAAATGGTGCTGGGAAAACTGGGTCGCTATATGCAAAAGAATGAAGCTTGACCACTATCTCACTCATGCACAAAAATCAACTCAAAATGGATTAAAGAACTAGACATAAGACCTGAAACCATAAAATACATAGAAGGAAATATAGGCAAAAAACTACGTGATATGCACATCAAAGACATCTTTACAGACACATCACCCAAAGCAGTGATAGTGAAGGCAAAGATAAACAGCTGGGACTACATCAAATTAAAGAGCTTCTGCACAGCAAAAGAGACAATAACAGAAACAAAGAGAAATCCCACCAACTGGGAGAACATTTTTGCACACAACACTAATGATAAAGGACTGATCACAAAAATCTGCAAAGAGCTGATGAGACTCAACAACAACAAAGAAAATAATCCAGTCAAAAAATGGGCAGAAGAGCTAAAAAGAAACTTCTCTGAGGAGGAAATGCAAATGGCCAACAGGCATATGAAAAAAATGTTCAACATCACTTGTAATCAGGGAAATGCAAATCAAAACTACCATGAGATACCATTCTTACACCAGTGAGAATGGCACATATTAAAAAAACTAGCAACAACAAATGTTGGCGAGGATGTGGAGAAAAAGGAACTCTCCTGCACTATTGGTGGGAGTGCAAACTGGTCCAACCACTATGGAGAGCTGTGTGGAGATTTCTTGACCTACTAAACATAGAGCTTCCATACGATCCAGCAATTCCACTCCTAGGTACTTACCCAAAGGACACAGAAACATCAATTCCAAAGAGCACCTGCACCCCTATGTTTATAGCAGCACTGTTTACAATAGCTAAGTTTTAGAAACAACCCAAATGCCCAAAAATAGATGACTGGATCAAGAAGATGTGGTACATATACACCATGGAATATTACTCAGCATTCAAAAAAGATAAACACATGCAATTTGCAGCAACATGGATGGAGCTGGAAGGGATCATGCTCAGCGAAATAAGCCAGAAAGATAAAAGAAAAATACCGGATGGTCTCACTCATAGCAGGAATCTAGAAAACTTAAATAAGGGACCAGGAAAATGAATAACTATAAGAAAGTGAAAATCAAAATCAACAAAAAAGTATGAACCAGAGACACTCTATGGGGGGTGGGGAGCGGGGAGGGGAGGGATTGGGGTCAAAATAAGGGGGTTGCAATTGTATGGGGAATATAAAAATAAAATTTATTTTAAAAAAAAGACTGAAGCTGGATCCCTACCTCACATACATAAAAATTAAAATGAATTGATGACATATATGAGAGTTAAAACAAAACTCTTGGAAGAAAACAGAGGTAAATCTTTACAATCATGAATTTGATAATGTATCCTCAGATATGATACCAATAACATAAGCAACAAAAGAAAAAAGGATACATTAGATTTCATCAAAATTAAAAACTTTTCAGTTTGGAGGTTCCTCAACCAATAAAAAAATAGAATTACTATATAATGAAACAATTCCACTTCTGGGTATTTATCAAAGAAGTTGAAATAGGTTTCTTCAAAAAAGATATATAAAAGGCCAACCAGCCTATTTAGAGATGTTCAATGGTAACAGTCATTACAGAAATGCAAATTAAAACCACAATGAAGTACTATTTCATGTCAACTAGGATGACTATAATCAAATACGTGGAAAATAACATGCTTTGGCAAAGACAGAGGCATTGGAACCCACATCACGAAAAGAAATGTCAAATGGTACAGGTACTGTGAAAACAGTTTGGTGATTCCTCAAAAAGTTAAACAGAATTATCACAGTGACCCCATAATTCTTCTCTTAATTATGTACCCAAAAGAACTGAAACCAGTATTCAAATAAGTACATGTACATCTAAATCCAGAACAGCATTATTCAAAATAGTCAAAAGAACAGTCCAAACTCCATCAATAGATGAATAGACAAACTGCAGTATATATATAGAATGGAATATTAGTCAATCATAGGAAGTAATGAAGTACTGATAAATGCTAGATTACATATATATATATGTATGCACATACACACATAAATTTACTGCCAAAGAACAAGTTTTTTGAGAAATAACTATCTAGCAGGTTACACATAGATAAAAAACAAAATTGATAAATATAGATAATATGTAGCTGATAAATATAATGACAATTTTTACTAAATGATTGTGCCATTCTACTTTCAGGCAGATTTTTAAAATTAATGCAAAATTAGTTTGCATTGCAGGGAGGACAGAAAGATGTAAAGAGACCTAGAAGTGAAAGCCAATATTGAATATCTGAAGACTTATCTATGAAGGTCTGAAATTGCCTATTCCATACTAGATTCCACTACTGTCATGATGTGAGGCCTCTTCACTCCCAACCATGGCTGATTTCATAGTTATAGGTACACACAAAAGCATATCTAAATTCTGTCCATTAAATTTCTCCCAATGTGTACAGTAAGAAAAGTATACAAAAAGAAGTTCTACTTCCATTACATATTAAGAGTTCTACTTCCAATTAGGATGTAAAAGGTCATAAGATACACTACTTCTACTGTTACAATATGAAATCACTAGATAAACTAAGAAAAATCTTATTTTTCTTTAGATTATCAGAGAATTGTGGGAAGCAAAAGATTAAATGGGCTAAATTCCAGTAGGGACTATCCTCTCATGGGTGTGCCAAACTGAAGGCCACTTCACTCCCTGGGAGCAAGGACCTACACAGGAGCAAACAGGCCTAGGCAATACATTTTGAAGGTAAAGAAAAACCAATTGAGCCTTTAACAGTTTGCATTTAGACTCTCAAGGTAGATGAGCATCACCAGCAGCCCAGAGTCTAAGCTGGTGTTCTTGTTCTGTCAATTGATACCAATAAGAATTTTGCTAAGTACAGTGCCACAAACTGAAGAAAAGTCTGGAAAAAAGACAGAAATCTTGTAGTCTTGCAGAAATTACATTCCAAAATTCTGCTGAAAAGTAGGGCCTCATTCTCAAAACATTTAAAAGAGCTGAACCAAGTCTAAAGCCAATCTCAGCTCAACTTCTCATTATATGAAAGACGTCATGCCTAGTCCAAGCTGAGAGGAAAAAGAGCAACTTATTCAATCTCTATTGATCTTTTATAATATGACATGTGGCCGACAATTTTAAAATTTTAAGAAGTGAAAAAGCAGGAATATGTGACCTGCTTTACAAGAGAAAACAAACAAAATATCTGACCTTGTTTTCTCTTGACCTCATGATGTGAGGCCTCTTCACTCCCAACCATGGCTGATTTCATAGTTATAGGTACACACAAAAGCATATCTAAATTCTGTCCATTAAATTTCTCCCAATGTGTATGGTAAGAAGAGTACACAAAAAGGAGTTCTACTTCCATTACATATTAAGAGTTCTACTTCCAATTAGGATGTAAAAGGTCACAAAATATACTACTTCTACTGTTACAATATGAAATCACTGGATAAACTAAGAAAAATCTTATTTTTCTTTAGGTCATCAGAGAATTGAATCAAGAGAAATCAAACAAGAGAAAACAAACAAAAACCTGTCACTAGCAGACCCACAGATAAATTACAAGGGAAGGACATTTATAATGTTAAACAATTGAGAACAAAAGATTAACAAAAATGGGTGAGAAGGAGAATTTCAAAGAGAAATGGAAGCTCCAAGAGATCCAAAAGGAAATTATAAAATGAAGTCTGAGATGAGTAATTCATTGACTGAGCTTAACAGGAGACTGAAGCAAATCAGAAAAAAACATGTACTGACTGAAAAATAATAGTCACTGCTATAAGTTGAAAATGAACTTTACTTTCAGAGTCAAGGACAAGGACTAGCTGGGAGAAACAGACTTACACAGTAAGTTCTAATTAGTTGTTTCCTGTCAAAATCTCTACAGTTTAATCTCTTTGTACTAAAATGCTGTTGTGAACTGAAAAAACTGGTAAATAAGACCCGAAAAGAGTGGACCCAAAAAGAGTGGACCCAAAAAGAGTGGACACACTTGTAGGAAAACAGTCAACAGTTTAACATACATTGAACTGGAGTCCCTGGCAACAATTTTACTTATTTTTTTTAAAGATTTATTTATTTATTTATTTATGTGTGTATGTATACAAGAGCTGGGATACAGGCCAGAGGTGTGTGTGTTTGGTGGGGGTGGGGGGGGGTTGTATGGAGGGGAGAGAGGAGAGAGGATTCACCAGAGACAGAGTGAGGAACAGAACAGGAAAATTGATTGAAGTACACTCCTGAGGGGAGCAGTGGGCAAGTCAGGAGAGGTTTGCTGCGCCATGTGGGTTGCTCCCTGGCTGGCTGGGGGATCTAATACATGCTGCAGAGGCTGTGGACAGCTTCATAGGTTGCGTCTTAACCCCTTGCGCCACCAGGGAGGCCCACCTGGAAACAATTTAAAAAAAAGAACAGAGAAGTATAGCTAAAAAGTCAACAGAACGGACCTCCCGGGTGGCGCAACAGGTTGAACACAGCGCTGTGAGGCTGTCCGCAGCCTCCGTGGCGCCAGTTCAATTCCCAGCCGGCCAGGGAGATTCCCACATGGCGCTGCAGATTCTCCTGTCTCGCCCGCTGCTCCCCTCAGCAGTGCATTTCGGTCCTTCTGCCTGTTCTGCTCCCCACTCTGTCTCTGGTGGATTCTCTCACCCTCCCGTGCCTCTAGCCTGTACCCCAGTGCTTGTATAAACATAAAAAAGATAACTAAAATAATCAATTATTCCAAAAGGCAAGAAAGAAAAGACAAAAGGATAAAGAATACACGTGACAAATAGGAAAAAAAGAACAAATAGTAGACAAGGGGGTCTATGAATCTTTTCTGTAAAAACCCAGCTAATATTTTACAACTGGGTTTTTACAGCTGAAATATACAGATCTTACTATCTCAGTTGCTACTATTCAACTCAGCCATTAAAGCTTGAAAGGAGTTAGTAACCATACATAAACAAATGGGCATGACTGTGTTTCAAATAGTTTAGTATAAAAACTAGCAAATGAATGTCAGCTAATAATAATACATCGATATCGATTCATTAATTGTGATAGATGCTCCATGTTAATATGAGATTTTATTAAAAAAAATAGGACACAAACCAGATTTATCCTGCTCTTATAAGAGACTAACCAAACCATATTAATATCGTATTAAATAGAAATGGAATAAATATGTCAGTGCAAAGACAAAAGACTATCAGAATAGATAACCAAATATACCCATACAATAAGTTTATAACACATAGATTTGACACACGGACATAGATAGGTAGGGAATAAAGAAGGATTTAACACACAAACAGTAATAATAAAATAGACTTTAAGATAAAGAAGATCATCAGAGATAAAGTGAACAATTCATCAGAAACATATAATATTAAATGTTTATGCACCAAATAGCATATGTAGCTTTGAAATATATGAAGCAAGAATTGACAAATAAAAATTAAGCACCTAAATTGAGACTACGTTGCTCTTCCTAAATGAAATTTTGGGGACTGGTATTTTCTTCCCAAAAAAAAAAAAAAAAAAATCACACTCTGTATCTAGCATGAAAAATTCATCTAAGAAATGTTTTTTAATAAACCATTCTTACCAACATATTAATACTTAGTGCTAAGACACCTCATGTCAAAGTATCTTTAATTATAAAAGCTGCCTATGATATAATAGTTGAACTGATCTTTGAATTTTTGTTTTATCTATTTTTACATATAAATTATAAATAATTAGGGCATTATTATTATCAAGCAGCAAAACATTTGGTTTTCTTGGGTGTGTTCCATATTTATTTGAACACTTTTTTTTAATTGAAGTAAAAACTCTGTATAGAGTTTCAAGTATACAGACTCATAAATCAACATCTGTATGTACTACACTATGTTTGCTTCCAAAACTCCAGAATTTTCCACTCATGAGTTTTAAATTTTAATTAAAGATTACAAATATAAGAAAAATTCAACTGGAGAGGTTATATCTTTAGAGTAAAATGGCAACATACTTATATTTAAAATTTGATTTCTGGGTTAAGCTAGAAAGGAAGATGCTAGTCTGTCACTCCTCCCACCCAGTGAAAAAGAATGACATCCTTAGGCCTCCCTGGTGGTGCAGATGGTTGAGTGCAGCACTATGAAGCTGTCTGCAGCCTCTGCAGTGCAGGTTCGATCCCTGCCGGTGGTGGAGATACCCACATGGCATGGCAGACCTCTCCTGCCTCGCTCGCTGCTCCCCTCAGCAGTGTATTTCAGTCAGTCTGCCTGTTCTGTTCCCCTGCTCTGTCTTTGGTGAATCCTCTCACCCTCCCGCACATCTGGCCTATATCCCATTCTTGTATAAATAAATCTTAAAAAAAAAAAGAATTAAAAAAATAAATAAAATATATAATAATTATTGTAATTTTAATGTTAGATGCATTTTAATTTCAAAATAATAAAATATTAGCTATATAGCAACAAACCCAACAGCTATCAAGACCATAAAGTTTTCTACTTTTATCTAAAACATCACCAAGAACTCTTTTGAGATCTATAACATCAATAATATTGATAGTTTCAAACACAGTTATTAACTTGGAAGTTTAGTATCCAGAAAAATCAATGTTGAAGTAACTAGAGAAGTTAAAAACTTGTAACATGAAAAATAAATATAGGAGAAAAGCCCAGATACCAAACATGCATGGGAAAAAAAGAACTGTCGAAGTCAACTTCAAAAACTTAAGAAAGTAAAAAAAAAGATACCCATCTACAAGAGTCTAAAGAAAAAAAAAATGTACTTCCTGTTCTTAATTATTCAAAACAACCAAAAAGACATGAGAGTGGTTAGTGAAACAAATAGGTATGCACTAAAAGTTAAAGATTGATTTTTAACCTCATTAGTTTCAAGCAAAGAAAATATGGCAACCTTTTCCTGGAACATATAGCCCAGTAGCTCTCGCTCTTTTACATCATAATTTATCTAAAACAAACAAAATAAAAGAAAGAGAAAAAAAATCCAAGATCACTCAATTTGTTAAGCTACCTGAATTACTAATAGTCACATAATTAAAAAAATTGAACATGTTAAAATACATTTAGGCATTAACTATAATCAAAATTTCAGTCTCTATTTTGCTATCAATTAAAAGAAAAACATTTTACATAATTTTAAAATTAGACCGTTGTAATCTAACTGAATATTTTATACTGAGAAATAAGACCTCAGAGAGATGAAGAGACTCCTCAATGATAAAGAAATTACTAGCACATCAGAAAAGAGTCCTCTCTCTATTCTGACTACAAAAACCTCTTATAATAATTTAAAATACTGCTGTGTTATATAGCAGGAGTCAATCCATGGAATAAAGTTTGCCTCTAGTTCTCTTACTTGTTCAAATGGATTTGTTAACAATTAAAAGGTTAGTTGTAGCACATTATGGTAAAAAGGTACTGATAGTATTATTACACAGATCTGAATTTTGAAACTTTTTAATTGGTGGGGGAACTGAAGAAGAAAATCTATTTGATTCATAAGTACTTTCCCAAGAAATTGTCTCTTTCCCTAGTGTGTCTAAAAGAAATCTGTAAAACATTATCCATTTCAAAACAGTGCTTCAAATGGGCCAGTTAAATTTTTAAACTAATCACTTAATATCTACATGTGAGAAGTAATACTTCTTTAGTCACAAGTGACAACATACAATACTTGGAAGATTTAAATTATTAAGATACAAGGGAGAAATAGTTCTATGTGAAAAAAATTCATTTACATACATTATGCCTAGTTAAAATGTATGATTCTCAGAACATATATTTTTAGCCAAAGATTTCAAATACTTGAAATTACTGATGTATTGACTTAATTTTTCTAAAATTAAGTAAATAAATAAATTTGGACTACCTTGTCCAGTGCAAACTTAGTGTTTCCTACTGAAGATAACGACAGCACATAAGATCCAACAAGGGTGAAATTGCTGGTACGCACAGCATTGAGACCACCTGGACTGGCCATAACTGTGAAGTAAAAGAAAATGAAGTTTAGTACACAATAACTTGTATAAGAGCAAATAACAATTCATTACCTCACCCCAATAGAATGAAATTAAAATGCCACACAGAAACTTGTCTCATTTTCCTTCATCACTAAATATGGAGGCGAAGGGGGATTGGGGGAATGGGATGCCAGAATTGATTTCCCATTCTTTTCTTTCCTAATGAAAGAAAACTGTTAAGTATTTTAAATTAAACTTACATGAGGTACAGGCACTCCCTACTTAATTGGAACTGATGTGTTTTTAAAGGCACTACCTAAAAGTGTGTACATAAGAAGCAGTTTTCCTATGAGATAAAAAAAAGACTTCATTGCTATTAATAATCTACAATGACACAATGAGCAGCAGAGAGTCGATCTGTACCAAGTTATTTTCTTTCATAAAGAAGAGACCAAAAGTCAAAGTTGATAATGAAACTAGTTCCATCCTAATCCCCTTTGGAAAGCATAGGTCTACAGCCACTCAGGAGAAGGCCTTTCCTGACTTTCTGGTACCACAATTCTCAGTGAACTAGTAAGGTGATTTTCTCACAAGATACAATGCCAGTCATGATCAGCAGAGGTAGAAGAAATAAACTACAAAATGTGGATAGCACAAAACAAATCTACAGACAGAAGTTGGAGTGCTACTTGCTGCAGTTGTCAAGTGAATAGGTATTATATGCATACTGCTGCTTCAATAATGTGATATAAGCTCTGGTAATGTCTGACAAAGTGCAGCCCAACAGCATGTTATTCTGGCCAGTAAGCATGTGTGTTACTGAAAACAGAAAATATTATTCAAAGGGGACTAAGGTTAACATTTATAAATCAAGATGGCTTATATGTAAAAGTATGCAATTGCTTAGTTCTTTGCCTTATTATAGTATTGCTTCAAATAGTTCAAAATGCACTCACCTGAAGAATGAAGGTTGCTTTTCTAAAAAAAAAAAAAAAAAAAAAAAAAAAAGTATGAAAAATAAACATGCTATTCTTTTATTTGCTATAGAAACTTAAATATTAAAAACAAAACTTTTTTTTTGTGGGACCCTCGCCTGCAGCCAGGGAACAAACTGGCGCTGCAGAAGCTGCGGGCAACCTCGCAGCCCAGCGCTCAACCACTGCACCACCAGGAGAGGCCCTAAAAACATAACTTTTTAATAATGCAAGAACACATTTCAGAGAAAATTATTTTTTCCTATGCAAATACCAGATTCCCTATTCTTCACCATCAGCATATTTTAAAGATTTCTATAATGCTAAGTGTCTAAAATTGGTTAATCAACTTACAATCTTTTGAATAAGATTAACATTTCCTAAGAGAGGTCAATTTTTTAAAAAACTTACTGTAGTTATAGATGTGAGAAGTCGTTTTGGAGTAATAGCCTAGAAAAAAAGATGACAGTATATTTCCTATTGAACATTTTGATGCTAAGATATTGCCACATAAAAAATAATTCTTAAATATAAATACATTATACTTTAATTTTTTATTAGGACTATTCATACATCATACCTTTTTTTGTTAGAGCTAAAATAAAATTAGTTTAAATGATGACTTGGAAAAAGCACAAAAGAACAAAGATCAGGAATCAAGCTAGACATTCTATTCCTCATTCTGACACAGGATATTCCTTACACTTGACCACAACATTTTTTGCACTGGCTTAGATGACTTGGTAAGAGTTCAGAGAAAAGGTTTGAGAAAAGTTTAAAAGGTTAAAAGTTAGTTGTCAAGTAAATGTAGAGAAAATAGAATTAACTAATTTGAATGTATCAGTGTCTTATACTTAAGGTTATGATCATTTCACTGCTAAGTTTACTTTTAATATTCATGCCTATTAAATACAGTGTCTAGAAATTCGAGATATAAGAATGATCTAAAAATTTCATAAACACTAAAAACTGTACATATACTTAATATGATGGGTATTATTTCTGATTATAATATTTTTACTGGTTTCTTTTCTTTTCACCTTGGATTTGTATGCTTTTTTCTTCTTATCAGGACCTGAGGAATCTTTCTTTTGTACCTACACACAAAACCAAAATACAGTTAGCTTAAAATCTGCTATCTTTAAGAAAAATACACCATTAGTTACTTCTGTAGACATAGATAAGTTTATCTTAAATGTGTATGGGAAGGCATAGGCCTTAGAATAGCAAAAAACAATCTAAAAGCAATAACAGAAATTAGCAAAAACAATACATTACTAGTTATTTTTGAAGGTTCTAATTGCTTACCAAGCTGTAAACTTCAATATTTATTTCAAAGTCATTGGACACATCTTGCCTGTAAAAATAAAGCATTAAATAAAACTTTAAAAATAACCAAGTTATGGGCCTCCCCAGTGGTGCAGCGGGTTGAGCGCAGCACTGTGAAACTGTCCACAGCCTCTGCAGTGCCAGTTCAATTCCCGCCTGGCCGGGGAGATTCCCACATTGGCATGATGGACCTCTCCTGTCTCGCCTGCTGTTTCCCTCAGCAGTGTATTTCGGTCCTTCTACCTGTTCTGCTCCCTGCTCTGTCTCTGGTGGATTCTCTCACCCTCCCGCGCCTCTGGCCTGTACCCCAGTGCTTGTATAAATAAATAAATCTAAAAAAAAAAAAAAAAAAAATCAACCCTCTCAAAAAAAAAAAAAAAAAAACCATGTTATGACATAAGAAAGATATCACAAATACTGTTACAACACTCTGAGAGGAAAATAATTCACTGCATTTTTAATTAAATACAATACTTATAAGCTGGGCCTCCCTGGTGGCGCAAGGGGTTAGGCAACGCACTATGAAGCAATTCACGGCCTCTGTAGCATGAGTTCAATCCCCGGCCAGCCAGGAAGAAACCCACATGGTGCAGCAGACCTCTCCTGTCTCCCCCACTGCTCCCCTTAGCAGTGCATTTCAGTCAGTCTGCCTGTTCTGTTTCCCACTCTGTCTCTGGTGAATCCTCTCACCCCCCGCATCTCTGGCCTGTACCCCAGCTCTTGGGTGCATAAATAAATAAAATCTTAAAAAAAAAAAATACTTATAAGACATTAAATAATAAAAAAAGGTAAGGAAATTTTATTTATTTCCTTTATAAAAGTTCAAATATTTTCTTCAGTATTTCACAACTCAAGACCTTCAATAAATTGTCTTTTCAAACTGAATTTGTACTCTCTTACTCTAAAATAAATCTGTGACACTACCTATGAATGTCTTTTCATTGAGATTAAATATGAAATACATGAAATTTAAAGCATATATTTAAAAATTATGCTCCAGATTTTTTTTATATCTACATATAAAGTGTTTGCATATATATATATGTCAAACCACAAACACCTATAGTTACAAAGAAGAAACGTGCTACTTACTGGAAAGATAAAAAACAAAGAATTAAGCCAACAAATTGAAAACTTAGTTATTTGTCCATATAAAAAGAATATATTAAGTTTCAAAGAAATATGTTTCTGAACCACCAAAAGTCAAATTCACTTACATAGTAAATGTAGTACTGAATGTCAAAGCATCACCATTAAGAGAGTTTGAAGTACTTGCTAAAGGTGTGGCTACCATATTTTCAGCTCCTGCTTTTAGTATAATTAAGAAATAGTAATTTGCTGCATCTGTAAGAAGTAATCACATTATATAATAAGTACAAGTTAAATCAGCATTCTGGAACATCATACCTGGTTTCAAACTGTACTGCAGACAAAATCTGCTCTTAGAGGCAGGCAGATTTCTGACAAAATATTGATCCTTTGGATGGGGAAAATTTATATAAAATTTATTTTAAAATTACTAAAATCTACTTTCTAGACACAAAAAAGTCTTAAGACATAAACAACCATAGAATGAACCATGGAACAGTTCTCTTCCAGTTATGTGAACTGAAATAACTTCCCTCCACATCCCTCAACTTCTGCTCCCTCAATTTCAATTATTAACCCCTAATTTTATGCAAATAACATGTGCCTCAAAATGGCAAAATGTTTTTTTCAAAAGTGAGATTAAAATCCACATTTCTGTGAAAGTAACCCAGTGATAAATTTTAATAAAAATAAACCATTTCTCCATTATCTTTCATTAAGTAATTCTTTATCTAAAGGTACACACTAAATCAGCAATAGATATCTGCCCACTCCACCAAAATCACACAGCAAGAATTAGAACATAAGTTATCTCATTCCTATATTGATGCTCTAATTCTAAAGATCTCCATTCTTCACTTTCCCTATACCTTGAAAATCACTTTTCACCTCCATCTAGCCCTCTTTTCCCTCAAAAAGAATGTTTCACATAAATAAAAATTTAAACAAATGTTAGAGAAAAACTTGTCCAAATTTGAACTGTATTATCCTTGCTATATATCATCAGCCCTGCTTTCGGATCCTGATAGCATGTTCTCCTTAACCCCTCTGCTTATATATGAATTTTAGTGGGTTACACAGTTTAGAAAAGTTTACTTATTCAACCTAGAAGGGGAAAGGGAATAAAATTTCAATAGCAGTATCATCATTGTCTCCACTCTTTACTCCCATAACCAGTGTCAGGATTTATAGAAAAAATTTCTAAAATGCAGTGAATTTTAAATAAAATCAACTAAGTAAAATAAGTTCTTCTAAGATGCCCCTATGCTGCTCAAAATAAAATTAACTAATGAAAGCTGAATGACCTGCTGTGTCAGAATACCTCATCTTATGAAAATATATTTTGTTCAAAATTATGTTTAATTAGCCTATTTTCAGTTGAACCCTGCTTACTGTATAGATCAGTAACACCATGTATGAAATTTCCCCTTAGTTACTATTATACACATGTTTATAAAAGGAACTGAAAGCCCAAGAATACAGCTTTACATCTTTATGTATCTTATTCCCATTTGCACGATTTCAATGTAGCAGAGGTTCATAATTAAATATGTGATCTACCAGTAATGCAAATAAAAATCACCATACCTGGTTTCTGAACTGTACTGCAGACAAAATCTGCTTTTAGAGGCAAGCGGATTTCTGACAAAGTCACTGATCCTTTAGATGGGGCAAATTCACTCCGAGATATAGGACTGATTTTATTCTTCCTCTGAGGCCCTTCATTCTTCAATTTATTTAATTCATCAATCAAAAGTGTTCTTTTCTCAGCTATGTAGAAATATGCAAATCAATATACCAAACATTAAAAATAAGACTGTTCTAAATGAGAAACAATTCTAATCCAAGAAAATGTACTGATGTGGCAAGTACACATAAGACCAACAACAAAATCAATAACTATTTTTTACACAAACAAATGGTAGAGGGTTGGATAAATCTTTACTTCTGTTTTCCAAGTCCTTATAATTTAGTACTTAAACTTTTGGTCAGTTTTCTCATGTAATATATAATCTCTCCACCCCAACATGCCCTTTCAGTCTATCACCACTCATACAAACACAATAAAATCCACATACATTTTTTAGCTATATATAGATAAGTACAGTGAGAGCATATGTATATACATACATGTATGTGTATACCTGCAACAATATAGCCATATACTCATCTTTGCCATATTCTTCACAGCTATATCTCTTCAAAAGCATTGCAGTTGCTTCACCTCTCATGCAAACTACATTTAATTTTCACACGTACCAAAAATCTTATGGCATATGAAACAAAAAGCAGATCAACTGAAATAGATTCTTCAAAAAAGGGCCTTTCTCTAAAAGAAGTTTCTAAATATACTGAACAAAATGAGTTTTTTCTGAGTTGAAGGAATTGTTTCAGGTGTACTACACATACTTGCAATTAGAAGAAGTCTTTCCGCTTCAGCTTCTTCTAGTGACCCTTTCCCATGCTCTTCATCAATGCAGCAGTTAAGAGCTTGGCTAGCCTGATAGATCACTGTCTGCTGCAAATTTATTTCATTATTGAGTTCCTAATGAAACGAATGAGAGGGGAAAAAAACATTTTAAATTATTAATATTTTAATTTATTTAAACTTTAATTCTAACTAATCTGATTGGATAATTTCCAGAATTTACAGAGAATGAAGTAAAAATGTTATAGCTTTACTTTTCAAGTTCTAGACTATTCACCAAAAACATTTAAGAGACTAAAATAATTAAGCCATAAGTACTCCTTACAAAAACACTTAACTCATAAAAAAAGACTTTTCTCATTTAAACTGAATTCAAGAGTGATTTACTAAGCCACTAAAGCATGAGACACTGTTCTAGTCACTCAGGGCAAGAGATGAATAAGGCACTTGTCCTCAAAAAGCTCACAATCCAGTATAGGAAACACTTCAAATCCCCTTTCCACAGATTGGTACAGAAGCACATACCTGCATTTTCTGTTTGATATTAACTTGAGTAGAAAAGGCACCCCTGTTTTCATCCAATTTTGATGTAATATCTTCCTTCCGAATGATCACCTGCTTTATTGAAGGACGTTCTGTTTCTTTGAATCGTTGAGATCTATATGCATCAATGCTTCAGGAAATAAGTCATAATCTATTAAAAATCCAGCAATATATTGAAACCTATCCTCTACTGAATATATCATCAGTATTTGGTACTGGCATTGTAAAACACTTCACCAGAATGGAAAATGCCATTTGGTGAAAGAGAGGGTGACAAAAGTTATTCCAAAGTTTAACACAGATGAATTATCAATAACATGATTATAAATAATACAACTTATTATGTCAATTTAAACTGTAACCTTTATTGAGTGAATGCCTTCCAAAAATGTTCTTACCTATAAAGAAGATCAGGATCTTCTGAACTGATGCTGTCACCAGACTCAGCTCGAGGGACACGGGTTCTTTGGAATTTTCCTGGCTTTGGACTTTCATCACTTATGCTGGTGTCTTTCAATTCCATTCGAGGAGAGGAAATGAAACTCTGTAGGACAGTACATCAGACATTAGTAGATTTTATGGATGACACTGATTCTGATCATTCTGAGTAACTGAATTAATTCTTTTAAGAAACAAACACCCAAAAGTCAATTGACTTATCATAAAAATAAGGCAAAATAAATTCCTAAGAAGTAAATGAATAAATGAAAGTTTATAGATAGCTAGAACCTACACTTATAACACTTTTTAAAAAAACATTTCTAATTAAATCAATTTTCAAACAGATGCATTTATTCAGTTTAAGGTGACAGCTAACAATAATAGCTCTCAATAAAAGTCATCTGTCAGGTGCTAAATATTAATATCCTAATATGGTTTAAAAGTCACATGAACCCTATGATGTAGGTATTACTTTTAAACCAAATTAACTGATAAGGGAACTGTGTAAAGATGTTAAATAACTTGGCCAATAAATTGTCAGCACATGGCACAGTCAAGATTTGGGTCCAAATATCTGGCCTTTGAAGCCATGTTATACTTGGGAATCTAAGATCATAGGAAACCACTGCAGAGTTTATAATTCTCTCTTAAGAGAACATCAGGTTTGCATAATCCCCTTGAATACTGAGTGCTAAATCTCCATGTATCAACTAAAACAGAAAGGAATTCCACTACTCCACAGTTTCTCTATGCCCAATGCTTATTTAATCTTTTCTTACCTCTGGACTTATCACACCAACTGTCTGTGCTAATGGAGCAAGCAGAGACATTGAGGAGATATTCAGTCCATCTTCCTGTTCCTCACTGCTTTCTGCTTCTGCTTGATCCATCTCCCCTTGGCTCTTTTCCACATCCAGTTCACCTTCCTCTAGTACATCACTGAAGATGTCATTGATTACTTTGGAACTATTGATATCATCATCATCATCCACACTCATCTCAATTTCACGTACCACTTCTGAAAAATATTTCAACAGATGGATACTATAATTCAGACCTTTAAGAATTAAAGGGATAACAAAGAAGACAACATTCATATGCTTACTAAATTAAGAGGAAAAAACTCTAAGAAAATGCACCTCCTCAAAAAGCAAACAAAAAAATAATACTGGCATATGAAACCAAAATTATTTACAAAGTTCCAATAACATTTCCAAGCAATGGATGTTGGCACTATCAAAAGCTAATTCAAAGCTATAAGAAAGAATATTAAGGAAAAACTCAGTAGAAAGATAGTGGCCAGAAGCTTCAGACTAACCAAAAAAAATGTTCTTTCAAATAACTTTCTCTTGTTGACAGCTGCCCTTTACATGGTAAGCAATAATAAGAAATTATTAACATCACTTAGGGCAACACTCATAAATAAGCTCTAAGAGTATCTGCAGAGTATGGAAGAGATCTAAATATTAATTTTCTCTCCCAATGTAAGTGAGTGATGGCCTTAATCAGATTCTCATAGTGTTCTTTGACCTAAAAACAACTATTAGCAGTCCTATATCTGTGTAGAAACTAGAGGATTTTCTTCTAATTTTTATATTATAAAATCACAAGATATTTTAAGTACAGAATATAAAACTAAATATGTGCTTTCACCAATATATTATTTCTTATAATGTTTCCAGAATGAATAAGAAAAAAAGAAAAAAACCAACCAGTCTGCTGCTCAACCTTTGGGTCTGAAGTTACATTTAAGGACTTCTTCTCTTCTAAAAACAATGTTATTTTCAAAGGGCTAGACTTGGTCATTTCACATTCAGTGAGACCTAAAAAAAAATTTAAGAACAACCATATGAATAAATGAAAGAAACTAGAAATTTTCAGATAAGAAATCTTAATGTCTTTTTTCCTAACTATAAATAAAAAACAGCATTTGTTTTAAAATGTTCAAATCTAGAAATACATAAAGAATCTCTCCAAATACCCATGCTCTTTTATTCCTCATTTCTGCCTCCCACCAAGTGAGAAAGGAAACAAAAGTATCATCAGGCTATTGTTCTTACAGTTTTTGTCTCTAAGTGTGTATATATGTATGGATGTGTATATACTTTTGTTTTATCAGAAAGTGATCATACTATGTGATCATCTCAAATTTATTTCACTTTTTAAAAAAGCATAGATAAAAGCACTAAAACTAGTAATAGAAGGAAACCACAACATAATAAAGGCCAGCTATGAAAAGCCCACAGCTAATTTATACTAAAAAGTAGAAGACTAAAAGCTTTTTCTCTAAGATGAGGAACAAAACAAGGATGCCCACTCTCATCACCTTTATTCAACATAGCTTTGGAAATCCTAGTAAGAGTCACAGGCTAGAGAGAGTAATTAAAAGCATCCAAATTTTAAAAAGTAAAATTATCTAATAAACACATTCAGCAAAGATGCAGGATATAAAATTCAAGATACAAGAATCAGTTGTATTTCTATACACTTACAATGAACTATCTGAAATGGAAATGAAGAAAACTTCTACTTACAAGAGCATCAGACAGAATTAAATGTTAGGAATAAAACTAATCAAGTAGGGGCATCCCCTGGTGGCGCAGCAGTTGAGCTCTGGGCTGCAAAGCTGCCCGCAGCCTCTGCAGCGCCGGTTCAATCCCCAGCCACCAGGGAGGGCCCCACATGGCGCACAGACCTCTCCTGCCGCACCCACTGCTCCCCTCAGCAGTGTACTTCATCGGTCTGCCTGTTCTGTTCCCAGCTCTGACTCTGGTGAATTCTCTCACCCTCCCGTGCTTCTGACTGTACCAGTGCTTATATAAATAAATAAATCTTTAAAAAAGTAAAATAAAATAAAAAATAAAAATAAAAATAAACTAATCAAGTAGGTATTAGACTTGTACACTACAAAACATTGCTGAAAGATATTATAGAAGACACAAATAGACTGAAAAATCCTGTGCTCATGGATTGAAATACATGACACCGTTAACATAGCAACGATATTCAAAGCAATCTATGGATTCAACATAGTTCCTTATAAATCCCAACAACAATTTTTTAAGAAATAAAAAAGTACATCCTGAAATTCATGTGAAACATCCAGGGACACTTAACATCCAAAATAATTCTGAAGAACACAGGAGACTGACATTTCCTGATTTCAAAATGTATTACAAAACTGTATTAATCAAAACATTATGGTACTAACAAAGACAAATATATACATGGACTAGAATAAAGAGCTTAGAAATAAAAACTCACATATATAGTCAAATGATCTTTGACAACGTTTTCAAAGAACCTTCTCTTCAATAAATGATGTAGGAAAAACTAGATATTCATATGCAAAAAAATGAAGTTGAACCCTGACATCATACATAAAACTTGACTCAAGATGGATTAAAAGGGCATCCCTGGTGGTGCTACCTATGAAGCTACCCGCAGCCTCTGCAGCAAGAATTCGATCCCCGGGCAGGGAGCTACCCACACGGCGTGGCAGACCTCTCCTGTCTCACCCACTGCTCCCCTCTGCAGCGTATTTCAGTAGATCTGCCTGTTCTGTTCTCCACTCTGTCTCTGGTGAATTCTCTCATCCCCCACCCCTATAGCTTGTACCCCAGTTCTTGTATACATAAATAAATAAATCTTTTTAAAAAATTTTAAAAAGATGGATTAAAGATCTAAATGTAAACCTTAAAACTGTAAAACTCATAGAAGAAAACAGAACAAAATTTCAAGATATTTGATTTGGTGATTTCTTGGGGAAGACACCAAAAGCACAGGCAATGAAAGCAGAATAGACAAATGGGACATCAAACTTACACAGCTTTAAAAAAAAAAATAGTTTTTATATCAGAAGACACAATTAACAGAATGAAAAGGGAAACTATGGAATGAGACACAATATTTGCAAATCATATATCTGACAGGGGATTATAGAGAATATATTAAAAAACCTACAATTCAATAATCAAAAATCAAATAAAAATGGGCAAAGGACTTGGGTAGACATTTCTCCAAGGATGATATACAAATGGCCAACAAGTATATATATCACTATGACTAAGAGAAATACAAATAAAAACCATATGAGCTAACACTTCACACCCATTAGGAGGGTTACTATCAAAAAGACAGAAATTAACAAGTGTTAGCAAAGACATGGAAAAATTGGAACCTTTGTGCATTGTTGGTAAGATTATAAAATAGTGACTGCTATGTATGGAAAACAGTATGATTACTTCTTCTTTTTTAAATGCATTTTTTTTTATAGAGGCATGTTTTATTTATTTGTTTGTTTGTTTGTTTATACATGCACTGGGTACAGTCAGAAGCGCAGGAGGGTGAGAGAATTCACCAGAGCCAGAGCGGGGAGCAGAGCAGGCAGAAGGACCGAAGTACACTGCTGAGGGGAGCAGAGGGCGGCAGGAGAGGTCTGCACGCCATGTGGGACCCTCCTCCGGTGGCCGGGGAACAGCCGGGGATCGAACCGGCGCCGCAGAGGCCGCGGGCAGCTTCGCAACCCAGCAACTGCTGTGCCACGGGGGAGGCCCAATGATTACTCCTAGTACTAAAAATAGAACCATTGTATCATGTAGCAATCCCACTTCTGGGTATGTATCCAAAAGAATCTAAAGTAGGATCTTGAAGATAGGTGCACATCCATGTGCACTATTCACAATAGCCACAAATCTATTGAGGGATAATGAATAAACAAAAGGGAGTATATGTACACAATGGAATATTATTCAGCCTTTATAAAGTAAGGCCATCCAGTCACATTCTACAACCCAGATAGATCTTGAGAATGTTATGCCAAATTAAATAAGCTAGTCATAAAAAGTCAAATACCTTATGACTATACTTAGATGAAGTTATCTAAAGTAGTCAAATACAAAGTAACAGAATGGTGATTACCATAGCCTGGCTTGAGAGGTTAATGGGGAGCTGTTATTTAATGGATATAGTTTCAGTTTTACAACATGAAAAATTCTGGACATCTATTTTACAACAATGTGAATACACTTAATGCTACTTAAGTGTACACTTAAAAATTTTAGTAATGTGTTTTTACTGCAATTAAAAACAATTTTTAAGAATCTAGATACCTTAAATATTATTATATACAAAACCTAGTCTTAATTTAAGCAGTTACATAATATTTGATCATATAGATTTAGCATGATTTATTAAAAAAGTCTTCTACTGATAAGTGTGCATTTAGATTATTTAAATCTTATTACTATTACAAATGATACTACAATTAATCTCTGTACATCCCTCTTTGCACACTAGTTCTAAGAATTCAACTTATAGAAATACTTGCAAAGTTGAATCAAAACATATATACTTTAGGGCCTCCCCTGGTGGCGCAGTGGTTGCGCGCTGGGCTGCGAGGTTGCCCGCAGCCTTTGCAGCGCCGGTTAGTTCCCCGGCCGTAGGCGAGGGAACCACAGAAAAAAAAAAAAAAAAAAAAATATATATATATATATATATATATACACACACACTTTATAATTTATAAAATACATACAAAGAATATATACATTATAATTTAATAGATTTTACTGATTTTTTTTCACCAAAAAAATTATAGTAACATACTCCCATCAAGGGTTATGAGTTCTCACTTGAGTATATTTGCATGGCTAGAAATGAAAAAGTGTGTGGAAATGAGTCCTTTTTTACATTAAAGCAGCATTTCTGCTTTCCAATCCAATTGCGAAAACTACAGTAGACTGAAAACTGCATCTTAAGTGAAGCATAAATAGAAAATGCTAACCTGTAGGCTCTGTAGTAGAAGGTTTTGTAGGTGTTGGACTTCCTGTCACTTTTTCTGTTTTGGCAAGTGACTGGGTATTTGAAACAACTTGTTTTTTGAGGGGAGTGTTCTGACAGTGAATTTCCTGCAAAAAGCAAATGAAAAAATATTTTATATCTCAAATTGTCTTTTTACATGTTATTAAATGAAACAAGAGCCATTATTCCACATAAGCCTCTTCTAATCAAACAGATAATATATGTGAAAGATCCAGCCATGCTTAGAACACATAAGCCCTCAGAGTTAGTTTGATATCTTTGGTAATTTCCTTGTTAGCAACTAAAAGGCAAGAGAGAATGAAAATTCTTACCAGAGATCAGTTTTACATAAACCAATTAAAGTAAAAGCACACATACTGTGAAAAACAGTTCCCTCTATATGACTTACCTTATCCTATATCTATAAAATCTAGTGGCAGTTCTTATATCAGGACTTTACTTACCTGTTAACTCAGTGGATAAAATGCAAAGAAAACAAAGAACAAAAACAGATTGGCAGGAAAGGAAAAAAGAAAAGCAATTCCCTTATCTGAGTCTTTTCTCAATCATTTACAAGGCTATAGAAGAGAAACATTCATTGCTTATTTCTGAAAAGACTTTATGATTACAGCAATAGTAGAAATAACAAAGTAAGAATAATAGCAACTAATACTTACATTGAGTTTAACATGTACCAGTCATCTTTCTAAATATTTTGCATTTTTGTTGCACTTAATCCTCTCAATAACCCTGTGAGTTAAGTATACTATAATCCCCATTTCATAGATTAGAAAGCCAAGAAACAGAAGAGTTAAGTAAATTGTATATACAAGCTAGTAACTGGCAAAGTCCCTGTTACCATATTAGAATTTTCTATACAAGCATGTGTGCAACTGTCTGGGGAGGAATTCTACAAATTTATAAGAAATTATTTAGCACAAAAGAATTTAAGAAATGTTGCTCTATACAATTCCAGAGTTGTGGAAGGAGAGCTGTGAGAAATGATACACCGGGGGCCTCCTTGGTGGCACAAGGGGCTAAGTTGCAGCACTATGAAGCTATCCTCAGCCACTACAGCACCACGTAAGTTTGATCCCCAGGCAGCCAGGGTGCTAACCCACATGGCACAGCAGACCTCTCCTGTCTCTCCGACTGGAGAGACAGTCAATCCTTACAGGTGTATTTCAGTCAATCTTCCTGTTCTGTTCCCCACTCTGTCTCTGGTGAATCCTCTCACCCCCTGTACCTCTGGCCTATATCCCAGTTATTGTATGCATAAATAAATAAATCTTAAAAAAAAAAATATGATACACTGCCCATCAAAACCAGCTTCAGACAGAAGAGTGACCAGTATGTCAAATGCTCTAAAAGGCCAAGTTAAAGGCCTGAATACTGATTGTTGAAAATCGCTCAGTAAGGGCAGTGGTCCATGGAGTAGGTAGTGGTGAGAGCCTGAATAGAGAGATCAAGAAGGGAGGAGAAAAATTGGAAGTGACAGCTCTCCTAGAAGAGTTAGGATGAAAAGGAGGCAAAGAAAGGGAATGTGTGTGAGATGGAGGGGAAAAGCATTGTCTTTGTTTATGATGACAGTTAATAGTTTGTGCTATGCTGATACAGAGGATTAGCACATGCCTTCCTTCCTTGAAATACAAATTTACTGAGCTCCTTCTATGAGCCAAACACTAAGAATACAAAGATGGACTAGGTTGTCATACAGGGGCAAAGTTAAAGCAATTACAGGAAGAAAATTATTGCAATTGAGGTAAATACAAGATGATATGATTGACAAAAATGAGAGGTTCCTAAAAAAAGGGTCAAATAAAGCATTTCAGAGAGGATTAAAGTTTGATCTATTCTTAATGAAGCAGGAGTTCATCACAAAGATAAGAAAAACAAGCAATGGCAATGAAATCTGAAAATATGGCCACATTTGAGAAAATGCAAAGTCTACATGACAGGACTGAAGCACACATGTACAGGAACAGCGGGGAAGAATCAGATCCTGCTAGATGTCAAGTAAAGCACTATAGACAGTTTTCTGATGGTGACTATGGGAGGTTCTCCAGGAACTTAAGTGATTATATGAATATATGCCTTTTAAAAATGTTTTTTTTTTGGCAGCAATGAGTAAGATGAACTGGAGAGTAGCCAGACTAGCAGAGGATGTTGAATACAAAGTTATGATGGTGACTATGCTAATAGTGAGGAAAATACAAATGACAAGGCAACTTGGTGAGATATTTGGAAAATATACCACTGAAGGTGTGTTTATGTGTGCACAGGCTAGGGACCAGAGGTGGGAAGAAGGAGTCAAGGAAGAAATCTCAGATTGTTTTAGATGACAGGGTAAAGAGTAAAGCCTTAAATGAAGAAATGAAGACAGAGACTGCATGGAGGAGATACTACAGAAAAGTGAAGAAAGCTCTATTAGCCAATTGGCCCCAGTGTTCCAAAGAGAGTGGAGGGCAGCAGAGAGGAGTTCCATTAGCATTTCTATGCTTGGCTGGAATTAGATATGAGGATGGTAAAGACACATCCCAAGGCAAGTAAGGAAAGAACTGAGATCAGAGCACTACAAAAAAAATGGTTTGTTAGGGGCCTCCCTGGTGGTGCAGGTGGTTGAGCACTGCACTGTGACGCTGTCCGCAGCCTCTGCTGCGCAGGTTCGATCCCGGCCAGCCAGCGAGAATCCCACATGGCGCAGCAGACCTCTCCTGTCTCACCCGCTGCTCCCCTCAGCAGTGTGCTTCGTCAGTCTGCCTGTTTTGTTCCCTGCTCTGTCTCTGGTGAATCCTCTCACCCCTCACCCCCGTGCATCTGTCCTGTACCCCGGTTCTTGTATAAATAAATATATCTTTAAAAAAAATGGTTTGTTAAACAAGAGAACTGATAAAAAATAAAATCAGTTGAGTGGGTCTTTCGCAAAGAATACTGGTTAAACATATTGTTCTATCTCTACTGGTATTTTTTTGAAATATAATTTTATTATTTTTATCGTACACATACACCCTAACACATTATTTTGTACAGTAGGCATATAAAAACAAAACATAGTTTATAAGTAGGGATTATATTGAAGGTTTATTGCTGAATTTGACAGAAAATAACATAGGAATTTGACAGAAAATAATAAAGAGATCTGGGAGGTCACTGAAATGATTATGGATATGAGATTATGAGAATGGCAAGTAAAGGCAAAGATATATGAAAACATGGCCCCACTGACAAACTGCAGTCTGCATGATAGGACTGAAGCACACATGCGGAGGAATAGCAAGTTAAGAATCAGATTCTGCTAGATATCAAGGCAAGGTATTCGAGGAAAAGTATACAATCAATAGTGAGAAACGTAGATTTTTTTTTTAATTCTATTTTTTTTAATTTATTTATACAAACACTGGGTACAGTCAGAAGCACAGGAGGGCGAGAGAATTCACCAGAGCCAGAGCGGGGAACAGAACAGGCAGAAGGACCGAAGTACACTGCTGAGGGGAGCCGTGTGGGACCCTCGCCCAGCGGCCAGGGATCTAACTGGTGCTGCAGAGGCTGCGGGCAGCTTCGCAGCCCAGCGCTCAACCGCTGCGCCACTGCGGAGGCCCGAGAAACGTAGATTTTGAGAAACATTTTAGAAGCTGCATCTAAGGAGAATGTTAAAAGGAATCTGAAATCAACTGAATGATGAGAATGATTTTTTAAAAAATGATTGAAGCAGGGCACCAATGAATATGGTAAAGTGTTCAATTAAATGGGAAATTATCATAAGAAAGAAATTTGGTATGACATTTAAGGAATTTATGAATGCACAGTGGCATAGTTCATTGGAATAGGGAAATACATAAAGAATTATGTTCAAGGGCCTCCCAGGTGGCACAGCAGGTTGAGCACCACGCTGTGAAACTTCCCGCAGCCTCTGCAGCGTGGGTTTGATTCCCGGCCAGAGAGTGAGAAACCCACATGGCACGGCAGACCTCTCCTGTCTCGCCCATTGCTACCCTCAGCAGTATCTTTAGTCATCTGCCTGTTCTGCTCCCCACTCTGTCTCTGATGAATTCTCTCACCCTCCCACATCTCTGGTCTGTACCCCTGTTCTTGTATAAATAAATAAATCTTTAAAAAAAAAAAAAAAAAAGAATTATGTTCAATAGAGAACCACAAGCTAAATTCAATGCTACTTTAGTATTAAGTTCACTTTTTTATTTTATCTATCTTTTAGGTAAACAAACATTTTACCTGTTTGAGTTCTGGCTGTTTGCTTCTTGAACATTCACCTTTTTCTGTACTCCATAAGTTGCCTTTATCAAATCGGCCACGAAGACATGCTAGTTCTTTTTCACGTTCCTAAAACCATCAAAAGCTCTATTTTACACAAAAGCCAATAGTATTTTTTAAAAAAATATATAATACTAATAAATTTTGTCTTCAGTTTTAAAGTTAAAAAATTCATAGTACATACAGAATACAGGGCAATAATATATCTAATTTGAAACAGGTGATACAGAGAATTAAGACGCTATTATTTCAGTCAAAAAGACTGGTATCAAAAGTCACTATTTGATTACTAGGTCCTATACTGAGACCATTTAATGCATAATGTTAAAAGCAATAAGTCATACCTGCTTAAGCTGTTGTGCTAAATGGGTAGTAGATGAAGATGCATTTTGCTTGAATAATCTTTCTTGGATGGCCTTTGTATTTGGAGTGATAATGGGGGTTTTATGGGGTGTGCTACGAGCTGGGCTTTCTTTGTTATGTTCTTGACAACGCTCTCCAAAGCGTTCCAGGAAAGGCTTAATTCCTGCTCCTCCTATAGAACACACATACATTTTTGTAGGTTATTCAAAATAAGTAACAACTAAGATTTCTATCGAAATCTTAGTATATCCCCAAAATGCTTTGATTCTACTAGGAATATTCATTCAGAAAGTAAACAGCTGAAAATTAAATTATTTTTTCATCATACCATTCTATTTATTACATATTCTGAAGTAAAGAATTTGGTTTTAAACAACAAAAAAATAATTTTTAAAAGATAGGACGGTGAGGGGCCTCCCGGGTAGTGCAGCGGTTGAGTGCTGGGTTATGAGGCTGCCCACAGCCTCTGCAGTGCCGGTTCAATCCCCGGCTCCTCCCCGGCCACCGGCGAGAATCACACATGGCGTGCAGACCTCTCCTGTCTCGCCGCTGCTCCCCTCAGCAGTCTATTTCGTCGGTCTGTCTGTTCTGTTCCCCGCTCTGGCTCTGGAGGGTTCTCTCGCCCTCCCGTGCTTCTGACTGTACCCAGTGCTTGTATAAATAAATAAATAAATCTTTAAAAAAAAATTGTTTAAAAAAAAAAAAAAGATAGGACGGCGGGGCTTAGAAAACTCTTAAACTCAATAATCAGAACCTAAATGATTAGAAATTGATTGTATCTGTTAATTATATACCCTAAACAACAACCATCCTGGTCTATACCCAAATACTTTTTCTTGGTTTTAGGAAGTCTAACATATAAAAATCCATGGATTAAATTCTTGCTCTTTTCAAAAGAAAAATTAGGGATTATTCATTTTATCAATGGATATCTTGATTTTATAGTCTTAAAACAGAATACATTTGAAATATTGTTAGGTATATATAAAGTGGAACAAGTGGGAGATGTATCACTTCCACTACAAGAATGCTAGGGATATACTATGTAAGAGGAGGTTTATATATATATACACAAACCCTCAGCAGTGTATTTTAGTGGATCTGCCTGTTCTGCTCCCTACTCTGTCTCTGGTGAATCCTCTCACCCTCCCGCCCCTGCACCTCTGGCCTACAGCCCAGTTCTTGTATGCAACCCAAATGCCCAAAAATAAATGGCTGGATTAAGCAAATGTGGCATATATACACAATAGAATACTATTCAAAAAAAGATAAGCTCATGCCATTCACAGAAACATGGATGGAGCTAAAAGGTATTACGTTCAATGAAATAAGTCAGAAGGAAAAAGAAAAATACTAGATGGTTTCACTTACAGGAGTAATACAGGGGAACCAAATAACAGGTGGCGAGGGTGGGGGGGTAACAACAGCAAACAAAAAAAAAAAAACTGGCAGGCAACTATAAATCAGAGACATTCTGCAAGGGAGGGGGAGGGAGGGAAGAGCACAGAGGACTATGGCGATGGCGCATGGGTGAACTGGTGGTGGGAATTCTATGGGGACTACACTATAAATAAATAAATTATATATATATATATATTTTGTTTTGTTTTGTTTTTTGAGCTGGGGTACAGGCCAGAGATGTGGGGGATGAGAAGATCCACCAGAGACAGAGTGGGGAACAGAACAGGCAGACTGACTGAAATACACTGCTGAGAGGAGCAGCGGGCGAGACAGGAGAGGTCTGCCTTGCCATGTGGGTTTCTCCTGGCCAGCCAGGGATCAAACTCATGCTGCAGAGGCTGTGGATTGCTTCATAGTGCGGTGCTAAGCCCCTTGCACCACCAGGGAGGCCCTAAATTATATTTAAAAAAATAAAAAATTTTAAGGTCTTTCCAAAAGCACCTCTAATGAAAAATAATAGTATTCGAAGCAAACTATATTTAATGCATATTTTTTTTAGTCCTGTTTCTCAACCAAGAGCATGTGGGGATGTGGCAAAAGGTATAAGTCACCATAAAACAAATATGGGTCTCTTAGAGCATCAACTTACTATAAGTAATCTTGAACTTTCAAATGTATAATTCACACACAGCATACACACATAATGTGAGAGTGTAATCATTTGTATACACATGTACTTTCTTTGCTACTAGCGTACTTTCATAGTGAAGTTTGAAAAGCACTGCATGTTTGCTGATAAGATTATTTCTTCATTACACCACTAAAAAATGTGATTTCCAATTGCATGCTTTGACTGAATCAAAAGTAGAGGAAAAAAAGTATTTAGCATTGTCATTCTAGAAAAAAAGTATATTTAAACTGTTTAAATGAAACAGGTTAAAAATACTTTGACCAGTAACTGGGCAAATATACACTGATGAATATTCAATCAATTTAAACTTAAATATGAAAAAGTATCATTTGATACATTTAGGCATTTGCTTCAACTAGTCAACCTTGTACCATTCACAACTGGATATTAAAAATTCTGAAAACCGACATCCTGAAAATAGTCAGCAGTTACCTTAGAGCTTTAAAAAATACATAACCTGATGCTGTAGATTTGTCCTTAGGTTGAGACTGCAGACAGATTGCTCTATCTAATTCTTTTTTGGGCTGAACTCTCTGGGACACAGCTGACTTCTCAACTGGTTTCGATATCTCTGTTTTCAGAGAATTCACAGGAGTTTTTTGAAGTAGCTCAGGATTTTGTACATCACATATTTTAGCACTGGCAATGGATGGGGTAAAAGATTTCACTGGGGAAGTCGTTTTCTGAAACATGATAACAGTTAAAGTAAATAATATGCAGACTATCTATAACAAAACAATCAAATCCTATTTGTTTGGAAGCCTTTATATAAACTATGGGGAAAAAAGTCTTCTTGCTCTCTAATCAAATCAATGTGAAAGGTCGGGAAAAAACCCAACTTGTAAAAAACTCTTATTTAAGTGATAATATGTAAAGCCTTCATAATACATTAGATAATTCCATAACAAGATACTCCTGATTCTTAAAAAATTCATATTACCACACTAATAACTTCATAAATTTTAACTGTACTAGACCAAATTACATTTTTTCTTACATCAGTATTTACAAAACCTATTAATAACTAATTATAATTAAGTACTTATGTGCACAGCATCATGTTGAGTACTTTATGCACAGTATCTCATTTGCTCTTCCCTATAACCCTTTCTTTCCCATTTTACAAATAAGAAAACAACGTTTTGCAAATTTAAGTAACTTGTCCAAAGTCACAATTCTAATTATGTTGCAGGGCTGGGATTGAATTTAAATGTAATTGCAAAACCTGGCTCTATAAAGACAATGCTCAGGAACACAGTATTCTTTTTCTTTATTATTTTTAAAATAGTTATATTGTTTTTAAAAACTACTGAGGTAATGCATATGCAAGGTAACCTTTCAAACAACTTAAAAGGATCTAGAGTAAAAATATACCCACCTACCCTTGACAGGTTAGTCAGTCAGCAATTTGCCTTTTGGAGGTAATTACAGCTTCTAGTTTTCAAAGATATCTGCCCATCTTATATTGCCACAGTCACAACAAAGTCTAATAAAACAATTGTCAGTGCTGTCCCTGATGACTAAGAGGCTCATCATTTCATATTACATACTTTCCATATTCCATATTATATATTTTGGAATTACATTAAATTAGTGTAACTTAGTTGTCAATGGCTAATTTATCTTGGGATAAGATATCAAAATCTAAGATTTTTACTTTCCATAAAACCAATATTCTAAATTGAAATACACTGCATTTTTATTCTAAAAATAAATATAAATAAATATGTTATATAATGATTAGATACATAAATACATGCATACATTATCACTTACAACAGAAAAAGAAAAAGGTTTCCAAAGTCCAAATTGCATTTACTTACCGCAGAGCTGGAAATTACATTAGTCAAAGCTGCTCCCACAACACTAGAGGATGGGGCTTTATTCAAAGAAGCATCACCATCCCTTTGGGAACAGTATGTAGCTTCCTGCTTAACACTGCTGCTATTGATCCTAGCAGATGCTACACTTGCAGAGGAAAATTTGGACAAACAAGTGGTACCAGGCTGTTCTTGTACACTGTTCTGCTTTGCAGATGAGTAATTTACATCATCTTCCCAGGAGCAAATAGTAGCAGCAAGGTTGGCCAGACGGCCTCTTCTCCCAACTGGAGTTGCTGAGGCCTCAGAGAGGGGTGGTTTAGGAGGGGAGGAAGCCTTTTCCTCTGATGGTATTGGTGAGTTGAGTGAGTCTTCTGGTATATCATCTGAAAACATTTTCAGAAAAAGAGTTAAAAATCCACGTTTAAGAGTTATCCTTACATGTGATACCTGGATCACTCCATTCAAAAACTAAAGAGGTTAATCATTCTAAGAACTAGTAAAAAGCTCCCATGTGCAAGAAACTACCAAGCTGCTTAAATTTGACAATATCTTTTAAAACTACACGAAACTTAATACAATATCCTTTTGCTTACCTCCATAACTTTCCTTAAAATAAACACTTAGTGGTAAGCAGATGACAGTTATTTTTCTGTTTTAGGAATAGGCTTAATAGACCTTTAGCTTTTCTAACTGTTCAATTAGAAAGTCTTCTTATATATTAATGTAAGTCCTCAAAACATTTAACTAGCTTATACCCACAATTCTGCTTCACATTCATTAAACCATTAGTTACACTTTACCCATAAATTTCAACAAACTAGATAATGCCTTAATAAGATTTATTTTTAAGGCCAAGGTAGGCATTTGTTAACATTTGCTTTGAAGAATGTTCAAAATCACTGCTGTAAGGCTTTATGGCCTAGAATGTATAGTGCTTTTGTTGTTCTTTTGACCGCACATTAAATCACAACTCTATTTTTAATTTATTTTAGGAAAATCTGTATTCCTCTGCCCAGAGATATTTCCTACAAAATAGAAAAGAAACATTCTTCTATTAGGCACATTTACTAGTTGGCCTTCTCAGGCATAATAAAGAGGTATAAGAGACCCCACTTACTACTAAAATAGGTAAAAGTGATGACATGGAATATCTGCATTTGTTACATGAAAAAAAATCATTAGGTAGGTCATGACAGGCAAGAACTGAACCTTAGAATCAAGTCTTGTTGGAGTTTGAATTTTAGTTGCTGATTGTGGAAAGGTTTCTTAGCTTCTCTGACTCCAGTTTCCTCTTGTATATCATTAAGATAAAAATGTTATGTATCTCATAAGATTCAGAATTAAATGCTACACTATATTAGGAGAAAAAAATTTAGAATGCCTAGCACTTTTTTTTTAAGATTTATTTATTCATGCATACAAGGACTGGGGTACAGGCCAGAGATTTGGGGGGGTGAAAGGATTCACCAGAGACAGAGTGGGGAACAGAACAGGTGAACTGATTGAAATACACTGCTGAGAGGAGCAAGCAGGCAAGTCAGGAGAGGTTTGCTGCTCCATGTGGGTTCCTCCCTGGCCAGCCAGGGATCAAACTCGTGCTGCAGTGCAGCTTCACAGGTTGCATCTTAACCCCTTGCGCCACAGGGAGGCCCTAGAATGCCGAGCACTTTATACAGTATTTGCTCTTCAGATTATCATCACATCCAAAAAGTATAATCTTGGGCCTCCCTGGTGGCACAGGGGGTTGGGATGCAACCTATGAAGCAGTCCGCAGCCTCTGCAGCATGAGTTCAATTCCCGTCGGCAAGGGAGCAACCCACATGGCACGGCAGACCTTTCCTGACTCACCCGCTGCTCCCCTCAGCAGTGTATTTCAGTCAATCTGCCTGTTCTGTTCCCTGCTCTGTCTCTGGTGAGTCCTCTCACCCCCTACACCTCTGGCCTGTACCCTAGCTCTTGTATGCATAAATAAATAAACCTTAAAAAAAAAGTATAATCTTGCCCATAGACAGAGCAATGGATTAAGATATGAAAACAATGATGTAAGAAAATGAAAGTTTAATTTAAAAAAATGTGATATACACAATGGATTACTACTCAGAGAAAAAAGATTAACTCTTGCCATTTGGATGGAACTGGAAGGGGAAAAAAAAAAGCTAATTGAAATAAGTTATAAGGAAAGAAATAAATATTGGATGATTTCACTCATATATAGAATATAGAAAAAAGAAACATTCAACAACAAAAACCCACAAAGGCTCTGACAAAACAAGATCAAAATAAACCCTAAAAACAAAAATGAAGAATTGAGACTACTAGAGGGGCAGGGGAAAAAAGGGTTGGAACAAAGGTAGGAGGAGATCCAGTGGTCTATGGTAACAGGCTATGGGTGCTTGGATGGTGGGAATGGTATGGTAACATACATCTGAAGAGATGTGAGTCTATTCCCCTAAACCATATAAGGTGTTATAAAGCAATTTTATCTCAATAAAGGGGGTAGTACGAGCTTAAAATCTTTGTTATCCAATACTTATTAAAGTTTTGGTTAAAAGAATTGAGATCTATAGAAAACTGCCTGAAAAATATATAAACCATCCATTTTTCCAGATCATTTGATTTCATTTCTGACTGTGCATTAGAATTACATACAAAGCTTTAAAAAAAAGAAAAGAAAATGACAAAAGCATTATCCCAGAGCTCTAGCATACTCATGAGATTCCAGTTCAATGGTCTGAATGATTTTGATGCACAGGAGCCAGGCTGAAAGCCAAACTTAAAGAATGCTGCCTTGGGTAAGGACCAGTCACCACTGAGCTGCCCACCTGCACTGTGCTGGCTGATTTTGGAACTGCTTTTACTGAACAAGCTTTGAATCAGCCCATCTGCGACCTTGAGAAACTATAGATGTTTACCAGTCCCCACAAAGTCATTTTTGAGGACACAGGAAAGAAAGCTCTCTCCTAGTGCCAATGATGGTATGCTTTTATCTTTTCATTTTTTTTTTAAAGATTTTTTTATTTATCCATACAAGAGCTGGGGTGCAGGCTAGAGGTGTCAGGGGGTGAGAGGATTCAGAAAGAGAGTGGGGAACAGAACAGGCAGATTGACTGAAATACACTACTGAGGGGAGCAGTAGGTGAGATAGGAGAGGTATGCTCGCCATGTGGGTTATAACGCTCCCTGGCCAGGGATCGAAGCTATCTGCAGTGGCTGTGGATAGCTTCATAGTGCTGACACTTAACCCCTTGCGCCACCAGAGAGGTCCAATCTTATAAACATTAGTCATATAACTGATAGTGTTCTACCTGCTTGTATTAGTTGCTAGCAAGTTCAGAACCACCTTGGGCTAAGTGAGGAAGAACTTAAGACCTGTAATTAATAAACTAACTTTACTCCTTCACGACTTTCTTTCTCCTTCCTTTATTTTCTCTTCACCCTGATTTCCTCATTTTCATGTTCTATAATATATGTATTTTCGTAAGTCATCTCAAGGCTTTTTGTGTAATAAGGTATAAAATAAATAAAATTAATCATAGCCTTGTTATATGAGTGTCAATTCACTTCTCAGGTTCTCCATCTGATTAAAGGCAGGGATCCTGTCACTTTATTAGCTTATAGCATCTTAGCATAATATACTCTGCAGTTGCTAAATAAATGCCTTTTGATGTTTTTTCTCTGTCCCCTAATGAACAGCACCATAAACCTTAGTCACTAAGGATTATTTAATTACTGAATCCATGAAGTAGGATTTCTTAAATATAGATCTGAAGGTAAGCAAAGCTAGTAATGCCAAGATTATATGGAGTTCTGTATTTTTTTTTTAATTGCAAATACAAGATAATATAAGATTACGCGTTTGTGAACTGGTCTAAGAATTACATCATCTACTCCAATGAGAACACAAACAATGCATATACTATTGATACTACTGATATACACCCATTTGCAAGCAAAAGCTACTTGGGTTACAGATAAAACAAAAGTATTATCTTTCATGTATTAATTGATAAATAAAAATTTTCAACATTCCAAATTGAGTTTTACTTAAATAATTTACTGACCAATCCATTTAAATATACCTGTCATGTCATTATTATCCCAATGGCGCCGTTGCTCTGCCAGTTTTTGCATTCGAGTTTTAACTGAGGAGGTTTTAGTTGTTTCCTGTGTTGAGTTCAGACCTCTCTTCCCACCCAGCTGTGATGCTGGATCACTACTAGGAGCTAATGGTGCTTGTGGCTGCCCCTGACTGGGAGAAGAGGATTTTGCAGAAGCTGATTCAACCGGTTGTTTATTTTCCAAGTTGGAAACTTCTACTTCAGTGTTGTCAGAACAGCGCTTTTTTGATGGTGATGGCTTTGTACAAGATTTCTCTAGATTAAAAAGAAAAAAAGGAAAATTTTTCAGATTCTGTAATTTCTTACAGCATGAAAAACTTGCAACAGGATACTCAGCAAATTAATAAAACATCATGTTTCTCTATTCCTTTAAATGATTTAACTGATAAGAAATACATAAAATTCCACTTCCTGTAACTTAAAAATCTGACATGAGTTTTTTATTTAAGCAAACATAATTTATGGTTTTACAAACCTAAATGAAAATAAATTCAAATAACACTCTCATGTTAATGCATAATAGTTTATGTAGTCTTAAGACAATAGGAAATTAAACATGCATACACACAGAATAAAAAATGTTCTTAAGAGTTTAAACATCATTTAATCATCTCATTCTTACATAAGAATAATCAAGCAAAGATAAGTTAAGCTCCCTGCTTAAAGTGACACTCGAGTGAGCTGAGGATAGAAAGCAGGATTTCTGCTTTTAAAACAATCTTTCATGGACAATAAGCATGGGTATAAGGACTCATGGTTTGAGGTTTAGGAGAGAGGCAGGGAACCAAAAGAGTAACTAAATTACATGACCAATACCAAACAAATCCATCAACACAAGTGTTTCATTATATTTCACAATTTAAATGTTTGTGAACACCTACAAAATAAATTTGTCTTAAAATACCCATACAATATTACATATAATCAGGAATGATTTTCAATATTTGTCCTAGAGAGTTAGCAATTTAAAAAGTAAAAAAGAAAATCTCATATGAGGCCAGTTTCAATGGCTGCCTAACCAAGTATTCTTACTCTGGAAGTTTTATCAAAGTATCATTAGTATAAAGTCATGATTGCTCTACCTGACATCAACCTAAATAAATATTCATCAGTAATCATTCTAATCTTCTGAACTCCTTTATGGATCTATTTTCTATGAACATATGAAATAATTTTTTTAACTGTTCCAATTTTAACATGCAACACCACCTAGAAGTACAGAATTCTCCAAATTTACAATTCTTATATAAAACAGTAGATACTTCCATTTAAGCATCAAAATGTAGTTCCATCCAGTGGTTTTCAAGTACATAGTACTCAATATTTGATTGTAGAAACCTATGTCATTATAGAAATGGGAACAGATCCCGGACTGGGGCCTGGCCTCTATTTTCCCTCTGAATTCCATACCATGTAATGCACTTCCTTTCCTACCTTCAAAATGTATGAACAGTTGAAAATGAATTCTCATAGTATGGCTAGTTTCCAAAATAACTGTGTGCTAGTCCCAGGCCTTTCCTCTGCTTTTCTGTAATATTGTAATACAAAATACCGTATTGCTTTTTATATGCAATTAGCATTATACTAAGGAAAAGTATTCTCTCCAGACTATTCATCATTCTAGAAAATGACTAAAGCAGCTGGTTGATACAGGCTGTGAATGCCAGGATTTAGGAAAGAATAGGTAGTTTCCAGGTGAGTTTGGGTTTGTTGATACTGTTTTGTTTTGTTTTTAAATTTTATCTACTCTATAGACTAACAACCTACATTTTGTGCCAACCTTTAAAAAACTGGTTCAAAAGAGAGAGGATGAAAAGATTCACTAAATGTCAAGCATTTGAAAAAGGTCTCCTTTTGTTCCTTTGCTCATGCCAGGGAGGCAATCTAAACTTGGTGGTTAGCTGTTGTGCATTTTGGGGTAAATCTCACACTACTGCCAGTTTAAGTGTTCCCCTGCTTCTGTATTTTTCTTCCCATGGGGTAAATTTGGACTGAAGAAAATAAAAAGTTCAACTAATTAATTTGAAATTATTTGCTCCTGCTCTGGCCTAAAAGATTCTAGCCCTAATAAAACAGGCACAAAATAGAAGATAAGGCTAATCTTTCCCTCAGAGACCATTTGTCTTTCAAAGACTTTCTTATCTTGCACAATGAAACATTTAAAGTGCAAATTTTGCTTTTCCCTTCCACAAGTCTTTTACCTTCACCACCAGGGAGGGGTTGCTGGTTACTTGCTTCAGATAGTGGCTCTCTGGCTCGCTTAATGTGAGTCCCAGACCTCGCTGCTGCTGTGGGCCTCTCAGCCATTTTTCTCTGAAGATTCTCTCGCCTGGCACGGGTTCGTTCAAGCAGTTTCTACATATATATCAGTGGTAGAACACAAGTTTATTTAAACATTCACAAAACTAAAATCACCAGTTGCCATGTAAGACAACAGTTAAATAACATTTCAAAATGAAATCCTAGTAATTAAGATTCACCAAATGAACCGCCCAGTGACAAAATGATTAAGACATAACATGAACATTAAAGGAGGAATAAAATGCATAAAGCTAGTTGCAGAAGATTTTAAATAGCCAAACATTTTTTTCTGCTTCAATCAAAAGAACTTATTTCCATACCCTTGAATTGGGCTGGTTTTATGATTTGCTTTGACCAATAAAATGTACTGTTGACTTCTAATCCCAGGTCTCAAAAGTTCTTGTAGTTTCTGTTCTCCCTTTTTGGGAACACTGGACTGCATGAAGCAAGCCCAAGAATGTTAGAGACACAAGGCCCAGTTGACAGGCAGTATCAACCACCAGACATGAGAGTAAGAGCATTTTAGATCATCCAACCCCAGACAATTTGCCAAATCCCTAAAGGTTCCCGATAACCCCAGGAGAAAACAGAAGAAGCACAGCCCAGCTAACACCAGCATAAATTGTTGACCCACTGAATCATGACAAGTAATCAGAGTTTGAAGCACTCTGGCAGAAATTCCATCCCTCAAAGATGCTTATGTCTTTATCCCTGAACCTGTGAATGTTACCTCATACAGCAAAAGAACTGTTGCTGATGTGATTAAATTGAAAAAATACTTGTGGGAGGATTATCTGGATTATCTGGATGGGCCCAAAAGAATCACAATGGTGCTCCTCTGAGAAAGGAGAGGCAGGAAGGTCAGTGTCAGAGAAGATGCCAAGCAAGAGGTCTGAGACAAGGGGAAGCAGAGGTCTGAGCAATGATTGGCTTTGAAGATGTAGGAAGGGGCCATAAGTCAAAAAATACAAGAGCCATCAAACTTCTGACCTACAGAAAATAATAAATATGCATGATTTTAAAGCTACTAGATTTGTAGTAATTTGTTATAGCTGTCACTCAGATTTGAGGTGATGGTAAACACCTTTGAAAATGTGGTACTGCATAAAGGAGAAAAACTAAAAATCTAACATTTTAATTAAATACCAACATATAATAATTAAGTTAAAATCTTACTCATTCCATAAAATCATGAATATTCCTTTTTTTATTACCTGGAACCAACCAATATTCCTACTTGAATTAGTGTGGTAAAACAAACACAAGACCCTGTAAAATATTAATTCTCTTTCCAATGCACACAACTAATGAAGAGACACACCTTATTGGCTGGAGTTTATACAATGCTCTAAAATCATAGCTGTAATAGTGCAGGCTAAGGAATTAATGTCCATTTGATCATCTTAATTAAAATAGAATAGTAACTTTTTAAAATTTCCAGGCCTCCCCTGGTGGCACAGCGGTTGAGTGCTGGGCTGCACAGCTGTCCGCAGCCTCTGCAGCACCAGTTCCATCCCTGGCCACCTGCGAGGGTCCCACATGGCACAACAGACCTCTCCTGCCACGCCCACTGATCCCCACAACGGTGTATATCGTCAGTCAGCCTGTTCCGTTCCCCGCTCTGACTCTGGTGAATTCTCTCACCCTCCCACGCTTCTGCCTGTACCCAGTGCCTGTATAAATAAATAATCAAAAAAAAAATTTCCTTGAGTAAGTCAAAGAAACCTGAGCTAAGTTTGGAAGAAGGCAAGCTATTTTTCCTAGGAAAATTTTCTAATTTAAAGTTCATTGAAATGATACAAAATATATATCACTGAAAGAGCAATTTGTGAACCAAATACCTCTAAAACACAAGATCTTCAGTCTTTAAATAAATATTCAACAAACTCAAAATGATACTGTTACACAAATTCATATTTTCTGATTCTCCCCCACCACATTCAAAACTAGCCAAATTACATTCACTCATGGACATGCCCACATTCCATTCTGGTCAGTTAAGTCTTGTGAGTCAGTGTATTTTCAGTTACCATGAGCAATGGATCACAACAAAAGAATGTGGCTTTGCCATTCAAATATAAGAATGTAGTTTTGCCATTCAAATAAACACAAGTTGCTATTGTCCACACTGGATTAAAAAAAATCTCAAGATTAAAAAAATCAAAATAGATAAGAAAAAATATCTGTAAAGTAAAACTAATAAGCACCAAGGATTAAAAGAAATTATGTATCTAAAGTATATAAACTCAAAAATTCAATAAATGCTATCCTTCCTTACAACAGTATATAAGGAATTTAAGGGTTCTTTTAAATAAAAGGTACATTTCTTCAAAAATCAGACCTCCTTCACAACAGAGAGGCATAAAAAATCAAAACACTTCAATAACTGACATAATGGGGAAAAAGATATTCCACATTGATAAATCTCAGAAAATCAAAGTTCATGAACCCTAAGCAATTTCTGCCACATATACCCCAAATCATTTCTTTTTTTAAAAAGATTTTATTTATTTGTTTGTTTGTTTGTTTGTTTATACAAGCACTGGGTACAGTCAGAAGCGCGGGAGGGTGAGAGAATTCACCAGAGCCAGAGCAGGGAGCAGAACAGGCAGAAGAACCAAAGTACACCGCTGAGGGGAGCAGCGGGCGGCAGGAGAGGTCTGCGTGCCATGTGGGACCGACCCTCCTCCAGTGGCTGGGGAGCAGCTGGGGATCGAACCAGCGCTGCAGAGGCCGTGGGCAGCTTTGCAACCCAGCGCTCAACCGCTGCACCACTGGGGAGGCCCCCAAATCATTTCTGATGGAAATTTTTCTCGATGGTACTACTGATTTCCCTTTCTTCTTAGAAGAGACACAATATAAATTGACTTCGTGTTATTTCTGTTATGTTCTAGCAGCTTTCCTTCCTGGGTCACTATAGAAATAAAAACTTTATTCAGCACAGTAACAGCAGACTGACTTATGCTCAGCCTACATGCATAAAAGTATTAAAGGTATCTAACAAGAAAAACTGCTTTATAAGGTATTTTGATTGTAGTTTTTTCCTCAAGGCTGCTACATAAAGTTCTAACTTGGCACACCTAAACTCTGGGTTTCCCTGTGCTAATCTTGGACTGGGACGAGAGCAGATCTTCAAATTAAGCTCACACTGATGTTATGAAGTTGGTGGTCTTAAAATCACTTAACAAGTATAAGGCTTCTATAGGACTCAATAAATTTAGAGTGTGCACACACTAACTCACTTTATTTTCTAAACTGTATTTGGTTGATTCTGTTTTTACCACTATTTTGCAGATGACGAAACTCAGGCTTGGGCCTCCCTGGTGGCGCAAGGGATTAAAACACAACCTACGAAGCAATCCGCAGCCACTGCAGCACGAGTTCAATCCCCGGCCAGGGAGCTACCCACATGGCACAGCAGACCTCTCCTGTCTTGCCCGCTGCTCCCCTCAGCAGTGTATTTCAGTCAGTCTGCCTGTTCTGTTCCCCACTCTGTCTCTGATGGGTCCTCTCACCCCCCACACACATCTCTGACCTGTACCCCAGTTCTTGTATGCATAAATAAATCTTTTTAAAAATTTAAAAAAAAAAAAGAAACTCAGGCTCAAGTTATAAACCACCACATAGTGTGGCAGGGTAGTGGCAGGATAGAACTCAAATCCAGTATGGTCTCTTAACCACTATGCTCTAAACTGTCTCTTAACTGAATCCAAATGCTCTTGTAATGAACTTATTTTCAGCAGAAGTAACTTCCTATTGTGACAGGATGGTCCCCAGGAAAAGAGGAGGTTCGGATTCCCTGCCCCACCCAAGGAAGAGTGGAGCTGAGCAGGGAGAAGCTAGAGAGAACACTGGAACAGGAAGGAAGATGGAGAGCCAGAAGGACACCTGAAGGAGGTACATGCGGCAGAGAGACATGCAAAGAAACTGCACTTGTTTCTTGGTTGTGGACTGGTTGAAAATATATGGGTGAGAAGACCTGTGGAGTGGTTAACAATGGCAGCTTTTATGTTGATTTTGTTCCTTCTGCCCCTTACTTATGGGCTCCCACCAGAAGGTGCTTTAGACTGAGGCAAACTTTCGGGCCTCAGTGGTCCTGCTTTGGGCCAACCCTACTTGGCTGGGCATTTACCCACAAGGGGATGGGTAATTTCAGGTGCTTTCCCTTCTCTTTATTGCACACTAATTGTATTAAAGTTCCTTTCCATTAAAGGTCTTATGCACTAGAGTATGTTTTCTCTTGATGTAGTGGATGGCAGAACGGATTTAGAGTGGGCAGGTTTGGGGGTTCTGAGGTGCGCCTCACCCTGCTCTGTAACAATATCAATGTATTTTTAATGCAGTCAGCTGATCTTAATAATTATCTTCCTCAACTACTTGTTCATCCATGAGTCAAGATGAATTCTGTATTTCTGTTTGATACAAGAACATTAGAAAGATATTCTCCTGTAGGCCCTGTCTAGATCCTGGTTCAAACAACTGCAAATATGTATGAGACACTTGGGAAAATCTGTACACTGAGAATGTATTTGATATTAAGGAAATGTTATTAATTTCTTAGGTGTGATAATGGCATTATTCTTGTGTTTTTCAAAAAGATTCTTATCAGTGATAAATATTGACATATTTAAAATTACATGATGTCTAAGATACACTTCCAAGTAACCCAGGAGGTGGTACATTTCAGGATACAGTGAAACAACATGGCCATAAGTTGCTGGCTAATGGGTGTCTGTTCTTTATTATATTTACTATATTTATTATATATACTTTGAAATTTTCTACAATAAAGAAAAGACATTGCTAAAATGTTCTGACAGTTACTGTTATATATAGTTCTTTCTTTGTAAAATAATTTGCACTGAATGACTCTTTTCTATATTAATTCAGCAGAATGGCATTAGTGGTGCTTGTTGTTAGGGAAACACCTGTCTTAATAGGAAAACACATCCCTACCTACACTGGCAGGAAACATCTTCAACAGGTAAGATCTAACTAACAGGAAGATCTAGCTTCCCACCTGGAGATTAAGCAGAGTATGACAAGCAGAAAAGACAGGAATGGAAGAGTGTGCCACGCAATAGTAGGCGGGAGGAGAATCAAGCATTTTTGGAGGAAAAGAGAATTTAGGGTGGTTGTTGCCTTTCTGAAACATTGTTTCCAAGAGAATGAAGTCCTAATGCCCTAAGCATTAATGTAATGAATTAACATCTCGGGTAGGAATGCCCTATTAGGTATGAACTGCCTTGGGAAGCTTGAGGAAAGAGTTCCTCAAAAAATTTTCTGTTTTATGGTTTTGATAAGGAACTCTGATCGAGAAAGTCATTTTAACTAATTTTCAGACAAGGAACTGTATTAGTTGCTTTCACTAGTAAAAAATGTTATGAACCTTGTAATCAAGCAGTTATCACTGGAGCAAGTTCAAATAGTTCAGTCATTACCAATTAAGGAAAAGATGTCAAAGCTATTTATTCCAACTGTGACTGCTCTACCTTTTCATGATAGAAACTGCACATTAAACCATGCATATTTGAGCACACTCTAAAATGCAAGGTTCCTTTCAAAGGAAAATTTTTTCACTGAGATTTGTACTAACTTCAGAATACTATATTTAAGTAAAATGAAATAACAATTTACAGCCCTCTTTCAAAATACTTTGTTCTTTCCAGGTACTTGGAACAGAAAGAGTATTCAGAACACAGAGAAGCAATGTTTTAAGGTTTCCTATTTTAATAACAAAACTTTTTTAACTTAGTCATCTTTAAGCCCGCTTTGCAACAACTCAAAAGACAACAGCTTTAAACTTGCACAACTAAAGAAAGAGGAACTGCCTTGGAAGAAAAGAGTGTACAGTTGAACATGTCAATGTGCATTCCCAATAAGCCAAAGCTACATCAATAACTGACACAATAACGACGTAATTAATCCGAATTCAGTTTTCAAAAAAAAAAAAAAGTAAAGTAGAATTAAGTGATGCCGTAATAATATGCTCTGTACACAAACAAAAAAAGGTTAAGTCATGGGCCAATGCTTCTGCTTTGTACATAAGTCTACTGGCAGCGCTTGTTTTCAATTAATTTCAAACCCGAAACTTCTCCAACTCGCTGAGCGACGGAATCTGAAGGGACCACTGATTTTACAGGCACGGATGCAATGGTTTCAAGCACTGGTTTATTTTAACGTTTTGCTGTCATTTCGTTAGCAGTATCCCTAAATGCAGCTTCTCCGCGAGCCACATGAACCCCGTAAAATCACATTCCATTCTGTTCCCAAGAGGCGGCTGCACACACGGCACTGACTCACTCAGGCACCGGACTCCACCCTACAGCTGCCCGGCGGGGCCGTTACAGTTCGGGACCTGTTTCGTCTGGCCCCAAGCCCACGCTCGCGGAGGACAGGGCTTCATCCCAAGGGGCATTACAATAACCGGGGCGGGGCGGGGGGAAGCCCACTGGGGCTTTTTCCCTACCGCCTTTTAGGACAGACTCAAGTCCTCAACATGACCAGAACCACGGGAAAACCGCAAGCACAGCGGCCGACGACAGCGCCTCAGAGACAGCCCCCCCCCCCCCGGCCGACCCCGACTCCCCGAGCCGTGACCCCCCGCACTCCTTCTGCGCAGGCGCGCGCACGCGTCCTCCGCGGGTGGGCCCAGAGGTTGACAGAAAGTGGGAGGGGGGATCCGAGAGAGGGATCATGACAGGCTCGCCCGCAAGTTTTTCTCACCTCCGTAAACGGGTCCATCGCCCCAAGCTTCTTGTGTCGATTGCGAGACGGCGGAAACGGTGGTTCAAATTCAAAAAAAGAAAAGAAGTGAGTCCCGGTTTAGTGTGTCACCCGGAGAAAAGGAGCCCGGGGCGGCAGTGCTCCCCCAACCTCCTCTCCGGTTCCCTCAGTCTCCAGAGTCAGACTGGGCCTCCGCCGGCCGTTCAAATTTGAATTTCAGCGCCCGCAGCCGCGCGCATGCGCTTGGGGAGGGGTGCGCCTCCCCCGCCCCCACAGAAGGTCACGTGGCCTCTCCGGCCGCGTGCGTCCTCAGGGTTTCCGGGTCCCTGCTCTCCGCCCAGAGCAGGCAGCGGGAAGCGGCGGTAGGTGCGGTTCTCCGGGCATTTCAACCGCCTGCCTGCCGAACCCCACCCCCGAGGCTTGTTCACCCCGCCCTTTTCAAGCCGGTAGGTTCACACCCGCTGTGCGTGGGCGTTCCCGCCTTCCTGCATTCTTAAATACATAATTAAGAGCCCTTGTTTTGGAAATCCCACTGGCCTTTGGGCCTTACGTAGCTCTTCTCCCTACCTTATTTTCCCCTAAGGCTTCTGCAGTCCTCGGGTAGGAGCAAAGCCAGAGTTTCCTGGACACTTAGTGCTAATGACTTATGACCCACCTTGCCCGCTGGAGGCCTTTCCTACTGGAAAAATTAAGACTAACAGACTGTATATGAAAAGTTTATACACAGAGCTCCTTCATGCTTGTTATTGTATTTTACTTTTTGTTATTTTTCAGTGGTTTACATTCTACACAACTGTGGGGTTACATTTTTACTCTTCCATATGTGCACATGCTTTGTGCTTCCTGTTTTAAGTCCCTCCCAACTGCATACCATTAATGTTAGAACTGTAAAGATTTGAGAAGCCATATACTTTAATCCTTCCTTTTTACAGTTTAGAGAAAGGAGGCCCTGAGACGTTAACTGGTCCAAGAAAAGTAAAAGTCACATTCTCAGTTCATGGTATGCTTTCCACCACTAGATCAGGTTGTGTCTCATGTTTATAGATTACTCTAATTGCTAAATACGTTACCTAGTTACCGTATCAGATGCCTTTCGCATTTAGCAAGGCTCTGCTGGGACTTGTAAAGAGGCTTCTTCTTGACTTGTTGGTTTGAAAGTAACACCATGTAGATTACAGAATGCCCAACGGCTGAACATACCAAAACTGTTCCTCCCAAGTAAGGTAAATGTACAATTATTTTAGATAACTGACATTTTGAGACAGTCTTTTCTATATAATAACCTGTAGTGAGAAAGACTATTATAGTGAGATTATATATACATATGTTTTCAGGGTGGTTTTCACCTTATTAACATTTCAATTCTAGCAATCAGTAAAAATTACAAAAGGTATTTCACTAATAATATCTGTAATTTGAATTTTGATGTCATGGAGTAAGAATTCTTAGTGTGTGTTAGAAAGAAGTTGCTTGACTCTATCAGGGCTATATGTTACTTAGACTTAGGTAAATCATTGAACACTATTTTTTAACCTTTTGGGGAAGTCATGGACTCTTTTGAAAATACAATTAAAGATGATCCTTTACCTAGAAAAACGCTTGTTCAATCATAAACTAATAGGCTTTCGTGAAGCTTATGGTTACCAGGTTAAGAACCTCTGATTTAGCCTTTGAATTTTAGTTTGCTCCAAATAATTAACAATCCTTAGAGTTGTTAGGAGGATCACATGAAAAATTGAGATTCAAAAGTAGTCTGTCATAAGAATATGCAAGTGTTTAGTATATCAAATTGTTGGTATTTAACTCAAAATATGCCACTTAAGAACAAAAGAGAAAAGATGCTTGAATTTTTATCAAGTGCTGGACAGGAAAGGGGTGGGTGGCGACTGTTTTAAACAACATTGGAAAATGAGTCCGGGAATTTTTGTAGTCCTTTGTGCCTTCTGACTTTGGCCTCTGTGAACCATAGATCTTTATAGCTTGATTCTAGTTAAGACTAAAAGAAAACTAAAGCAATTGCACAATATAGCTATGCAAAACATTTAGTTTATCTTACTTGACAGTCCCCTTACATCTTTGCTCTTTGACCTGGGGAAGAGGAGGAGAGGAAGGGATGGGGGAGGAAGAAGAGGAAGAGCACCACAACAATTGCTATAACTTATTAAAATCTGTGTGCCATAAACTGTGCTGGATCTCAAGTTTATTCTCCTGGAATACTATTATCTCCTAACATGTCTCTTTATTTTCATTCTTTCCCTTTTGGAGTTTATTTTCCATTTTATAAACTAAAAGTACTTTTATCCTTTGAAAATTGTGTTATAGAATATTTTCAGTTTACTTTTAAAAAGTAGTGAATAAAACAGGTAACTGTGTATTCACCACATTGCTTGAAAAATATTTAATATTACACATAAAATTGAGGTCTCCCTTTCCCTCTCTCCTCCTTAATCCCATTCACCTTCCACTCCCACAGGGGTAAAACTATCTGATTTTGGTGTCTATCATTCTGTTGAAATTGGCTTTTATTATACATCTACAAATGTCAATAAAAATAGTGTCTTACATCTTTCTGCAGCTTTTAATAAGATTCATCCTAATAACTATAACTGCATTTCATTTATTTTTTGTGCTATATTCTATTGCATGAATATACAATAGAATATAGTATATTTATATGTATATTCTATTGCATGAATATACATGGAAATTATATGGATACATGTAATTTATGTGTCCATTATCTTGTTAATAAACATTGGACTTCTTTCCAGTTTTTCATTTCAAAGATCCCATTTGTCATGAATATTTTAATGCTACAAAACTTTCTCTAGGGTAATTAGAATCATTGCAACAAGTGTATTTCAATTTCATTGGTAGATATTAAAAATAAATTGCTCTTTCAAATGATACAGTAAGTTATACACCACTCAGTAGTATATCCGCATGCTCTTGGGTACTTTTCAGGTAGTGTTGTTCCTGTTTTTGTGCACATTTTTTATCACTATGAAGGTGACCATTTCTGTGTTTATTTGCCTTTCAGTTTTCCTTTTCTGCAAATTTCAACTTCATATCCTTTGCATTTTACCTTGTGGTTGTCTTTTTCTTACTGATTTGTAAGCTTTTTGTTGCTTGTTTACTATTTCATGAAAAGGTAACCTTTTTGGTTTTTGACTTATAAATATCTTTTCATAGTTTGTTCTTTTCACTTTTGAAAAGTTTACCATCCCAGGCCTCTCTGGTGGCCCAGGGAGTTAAGGTATGGCACTATGAAGGTATGGGCAGCAGCTGCAGCACTTGGATCCCCTGCCAGGGAACTAACCCACGTGGCACACAACAGACCTCGCTGGTCTCTCCCGCTGCTCCCCTCAGCAGTGTATTTCAATGGATCTGCCTCCACTCTGTCTCTGGTGAATCCTTTTACCTCTGCCTATACCCCAGCTCTGGCCTACACCCCCAGCTCTGATATGCATAAATAAATCAATCTTAAAAAAAAAAAGTTTACCATCCTGAGTATTTTTGTAAATGGCACCATATCCATACAGTTGCTCAAACCAAAAAAATAACCCAGTTCAATTTCCTCTTTCTCTCACCAAAATATATCCTGGGTCTTCTGCTTCTCCCTGTCTATAACTTCCATGTCACTCTAAGCCATCACCAACCTGACTTGGCACAAAGCAAGAATCTCCCCTCTTGTTTCCCTGCTTCCACTCTCACCCTTTTAGCCCTTGCCCTCAAGGCTGTCAATGGGATGTTCATTAAAAAAAAAAAAAAAAAAAAAAAAAAAACATAAAATTATGTCACTCTCCTGTTTAAAATCCACCTGTGCCTCTGACAGCACTTAGAACAAAGTCCAAACTCCCTTTCTGGCCCCACCTACTTCTGAAATCATTTCTTGTATCACTTTCCAGGCTTCACTGAACTCCAACCATGCTGACCTTCACACATAGCACCATAATCATGTAAAGATAGATGAGCCCCATCTCAGAACTTTTCTTTTGCAATTCCCTCTACCTGGAACATTTGTCTCCCCAAATTTACAATGGATGACTCTTGTCCTTCAAAGTCTCAGCTTAAAAGTTATTTCCTCCAAGAAGCCTTCCTTGACACACTCACCCTTATCCCAACTAACCATCTAACATACTTCTCTGATTTTCAGATTTCATAGCATTCATCTATCTGAAATGGCATCATTTCTAACTTTTTTTTTTTGTTTCTTCCATTACAACAGAAGTTTCAAGGGAACTGAGATACTAATTTACTCACCATAGAATCCCAGATGTATGAACTAAGGATTAGATGGGGGGTGTGTGTGTGTGTGTGTTTGTGTATGGTTTCACATATTTTCACATATATGTATGCATTCTTAGTAAATTCTCTGTGTATGAATCATGTATTTTTATCATCTGGTTTTTCCTGTATACAGTAGGCACTTATAAGTATCGGTGGAAGGAGTAAATTAAAACTTATTTTGGTATCTTAAAAATATAAATAAGGGCCTCCCCTGGTGGCGCAGCGGTTGAGCGCTGGCCTGGGAAGCTGCCCGCAGCCTCTGCAGCGCCGGTTCGATCCCCGACTGCCTGCGAGGATCCCACATGGCGCGCAGACCTCTCCTGCCATGCCCGCTGCTCCCCTCAGCAGTGTATTTCATCGGGTCTGCCTGTTCTGTTCCCTGCTCTGGCTCTGGTGTACCCAGAGCTTCTGACTGTACCCAGTGCTTGTATAAATAAATAAATATTAAATATATATATAAAAAAATAAGATGGACAAAATTTTTGTTTGTTTAAAAAACTTCTCTCCTACTGCATTCACTTATAGCAAAACATCTTTTTAAAAAAGTCAGCGTTTCCCAGGAATTTTTGTGGTGTTCTGTTTCACTGAGGTGTAAAGGCAGAGGCAGTTTCACAAAGCATTCTTTCATTTGGCTTCCACTTAATGCTTTCCATTCTTCTGAATATAGACATACTGAAAACATTCCATTCTCTCAGTAGAGACATTCTGAAAGCATTCAAACTTCCCTGAAAATTTAAAAAGAAAAAAGTCATGGAAACTAATTATACCAACTGGTCCCTGAATTTTTTCTTATGTGAGTCAAGAAACATAGTTTATTGCTTGCCCTGAGGCTTCTGTTACTGATTGTTAGAATCTGGGCTGTTGCACTATGTTTGCTCTGTTCTATTAGGGCGGCTACAGATGAATTTTCCTCTATGCGTGTATTTTCTTTCAGTGACATAGTTTCAGTGACATAGATATTTTCAGTGACATAAATTACTTCCATTAGAAAAGGAAAAAAAGTCAAAAATATTTTCTAGAAGCTTCTCCCATTCTTTTAAACTCTCATCTAAAATTTCAAAGCAAATAGCATTTTAATATTCTCATTTTTTAGTTACTAAGAACTTATGAAATTAAATCTTTTCTCTGTTTCAAGCATTATATATACTTGAACTTTTGCTATAGAATGTGAGATATTGTTTATCACTCCACTGACACTAGCAAGTCAGTAGTAACTAGCAGCCTTTTCTAGTCTTCACCATTGTCCCTCTTCCTTAGCCTTTACTACCCAACTCCTCCAATCAAGGTAAATGATCAAATGTGTTCTAAGTCTTTAAAAAGCAGCATGTTCATCATTTATTTAAAAAAAAAAAAAACCAAGATTCTCTGTTGTAACAGAGCTGTGTTGACTAATATTTTTTATCCTCAAGTTTCATCAAGTATGAAAGTTTGTATATTCTTTTTATGGGAATATACAGATTAACATAAGGCTAGTTAAACAAAAATTACTGACAAGATAGAATATATAAAGTCTTTATTCATAATATAAAAACCCCCTCATATATAAAAGAACAATATTTTCATTAAAATATCTTATTTTTGTATCCAAAATTGAATGGAAACCTTTAAAGATTTTGTATCAAAGTGATCCACAATGTAATACTGTTAGTGTACAAAGAAATGACCATAAAAGTCCAGTATAATACTGAAGCAGAGTTAACTGTAATGATATTTTTTGTCTATTATTGGAAAACTTAAGTTTAATTCAACTTTAGAAAGAGGGAGGTACACCTTTAAAGATAAATCATTGAAACCAGTTTTAATTTTTTTTTTTTTCCCTGTGGGACCCTTGCCAGTGGCCAGGGATCAAACTGGCCCTGCAGAGGCTACCTACGGGCAGCCTCGCAACCCAGCGCTCAACCGCTGTGCCACCAGGGGAGGCCCAGTTTTAATAAATTCTTAACTTCATTTTGCAATGAGTACTTCAAGTAGTAACTGATATGACATCAATTCTTTTTTCTCAATAGTAAAGATTTACAGAGAAACAGGTATAAAGGAAAGTTTCTCAGAAGATGGAATTGTTCATTGTTCTGGTGGATATGTAAAAACAATGCTGACTCAATAACAGCCAAGCAGACAGCTGCAGATGCTGTACCCAATGGAAATACTAAGCAGGCATAGTGCAAATCAATAATTAACAAAGCAGATGCACAAAGCTTGATGAGGATGAATAATTGCATATGGGAGATTGGTAAAAGGAGCTGATTACAATACTAGTTTGTAAGAAATTAAACTCTTTGCATTCACAAATTTGTTAGCAAGAGTAATTCAGTGTTTAATAACACATGAAGACTGTATTTTAAAAATCCTGGGTCTCCCCGGTGGCACAGCGGGCTGAGCGCGGCGCTGTGAAGCTGTCTGCAGCCTCTTCAGAGTGGGTTCGATTCCTGGTCAGCCAGGGAGAAACCCACATGGTGTGGCAGACCTCTCCTGCCTTGCCCACTGCTCCCCTCAGGCGTGTCTTTGGTCCGTCTGCCTGTTCTTCTCCCTGCTCTGTCTCTGGGGAATTCTCTCACCCTCCCATGCCTCTGACCTGTACCCCAGTTCTTATATAAATAAATAAATAAATAAATCTTTTTTAAAAATCCTTTCATTAAATTCAGATGCCCCTATATCACGCACTAATATAGCAAGTACTATATACTACTTATCACTAAGAATATTTAGAAATCTAAATGGTCCACAAGAAAATATTGGTAGGATAAACATAAAAATAATTTTTAAAGAATGAAATCATATTCTAGGTAGACTATTTATTCTTGGAATTAAGTTTAATGAAATGTTGAAGAGGGAGGTATACCTTTAGTGCTCATCATTTTCTAACTTTTATGCATGTTTATGTGTGTTTGTGTATGTATAATCTTCCCTACTATCAGTAAGTTTCTTGAGGATAAGTATCATGTCTTTTAATGTACTCTAAAAACTAAGTCAGGTGCTTCTATATAAACAAATACCCGTGCAATGAATAAAATAATACATCTTGGTTTTGCAACAGGGTGGTCCCCAGGAAAGGGGGAGGTTCCAGGTTTCCTGCAAAAGGAGGGTGGAGCTGAGCAGGGAGAGAAGAAGCTGCAGAAGAAACTGAGGAAGGAAGGAAGCAGGATGGAGAGCCAGAAGGAGATCTGGAGGAGGCACACGGAGCAGAGAGACACTCGAAGAAACTGAGCTTGCCTTTTGGTTGTGGACTGGGTGAAACAGATGTGGGTGAGAGACTGGTGGGGAGGTGACAATGGCAGTTTTTGTCTTGATTTTGATTTTGCTTTTTTCCATCCAGGCTTGTCTGCTTGTTTCTGATCCTTTTCTGTGGGTCCCCACTGGCAGATGCTTTAGACTTATGGCAGGCTTTGGGGCCTTGTTCTGGGCCAATCCTGCTTGGGTGGACTTTTACCCACGAGGGAACAGGTAACTTTGGGTGCTTGATTTAGAAACTATATTCTTTGCCTTTCCTGCATTGTTTACTAATTGTATTAATGTTCATTATCATTAAAATCTCATGTTTTGTGTTGATGTGGTGGATGGCAGAACCTATTTAGAGCAGCAGGTTTGTAGGGTTTGGGGTGCCTCATTCCCTGCCCTGTAACAGTTTCTTCAAAATAGCGTTAAAATGGAGAATATGTTTAGCATGCTTTAGTAAAAACATTTGGAGTAAATTCTTTACACAGATGCTGAACATCTGACTTGGAAATGTCTTAGGAGGTTTTTTATTTTGGGGGAAATAAAGTTCTAGACAGTCCCAGGGTAATAGATGCATTTATAGCAAACTTGGTTTTAGGGTTTGCGGTATATAAGAAAGCTAGTGAATGTATACAAGGAAGCTAGTAATATAAAGTCCATTTGCAGCCTTTTTCCTTAGTACATTTGTTGCAAAAATGACTGTTTTATCAATTCAAAATTCATTCATCATTATAAAAAGTGCTTGAAGATTGTCCATTTCATGTCATTCTGTTTTTTTGTTTTTTTTTTTTAATCACTGAAAATGCATACTTTCTGGGCCTTCTTGGTGGCTGTAGTGGCAGGAAGGGCACAGGGCAGGATCTGTATGATTCGAGCAGACCTGGTAAAGGAGAGCCCTGGAGCCCTTGGTGGCTTTCTCAGGCTTTTACTGAGCTTTCACATTTAGTGCAACAACCAGGTACATGGCAGGCAGGGAGGCCAGGAGGCCTCCAAGCCCCAAGCAGTCTTCACTCTGGGCTTCTCTGACTTTCTTTCTCCCCTTTCTCCTGCCTTGCTTCTCTTGGCAGGTATCTCAGTACTGCTGCTGCTGCCCAAAGATCTAAACACACAACTTATAACAATGTAACAAATGCAGGTGCCCACCATCAGGCATGAAATCCTAATGGTGGGAGGGCAGAAAAGCCTGAAAATCATTTACCCTCCAGTGGTGCAAGGGGTTAAATCCCAGCACTATGAATCAAGGGGCCTCCCTGGTGGTGCAAGGGGTTAAGACAGCTATGAAGCAATTCACAGCCTCTGCAACAGGAGTTCCATCCTGCCTGGCCAGGGAGAACTCAACATGGTGCAGCAGACCTCTCGTGACTCTCCCGCTGCTCCCCTCAGCAGTGTATTTCAGTCAGTTTGCCTGTTCTGTTCCCCACTCTGTCTCTGGTGAATACTCTTGCCCACACCCCACACACCTCTGGCCTGTACCCCAGTTCTTGTACGCATAAATCAATCAATCTTTAAAAAAAAGACATAATCAAGATAAAACAGCAAAATATATAATAAATTAGATAAAATTAAGTATTAAGGGAAAAAGCAGAGAAGGAGACGGCGGACAGGAAATCCGAAAAAGAAATGGAATTTTGTTTTGCTTTTAAACATTTGTATGTTGTGGTGCCATTACAACACTGCATAGGTTCCAAGATTACACTTTCTCACTTTGCCTGCTACCAAATGTCCAGTCACCGTCCACCAAAGAATGCAATTTTTAATTAACTGACTAGAATAGGCCTTACTGAGAAGTGATGTTTGGGTTAAGTATTGAAAAAGTGAAGGACATCTTACGAATATCTGGGGAAGAGCATTTCGGGCAGGAGCAATTCCAAATTGCAACCCGCCTTGAAGTGTATTTCAATAATATCAAGGAAACCAGTGTATCTAGCGAGGACGTGGGGGAAGGGGAGTGGGAAATGAGATCAAAGAGATGACAGGAATTATGTCATAAAGGACCTATTTGAATTCCTTCACTTACGTTCTTAGCAGCTCAACTAAATTAGTTTCAGCTTTTCTGCACTTTGAAAGTTAACTAAAGGGAGCAGACTGACTTTGCAATTCACAGCCTGGACCGAGTGTCAGATCATCCTTCTCTAGTGAAGCTACCGCGTAGTTACGCGCACAAACGTCTTTGGGGGATAATCTGTCAAAATGCCTCTAGCCCACTGGTTGGCGTCGGTTCCGGGTCCAGCCCACAAGCCCCGGAGACGCTAGTCCGCCCTGTGCACGCCGGGAGCTGTGGTTCCGCGGCGCTCTCGCTCGGCGCGAGCCGGCGGCAGACGCTGGAGCGCCCCAAGCGACGCGCAGACTCTGGAGCGCGGCGAGAGCCGGGAGTGTTTCCTAGCAACCGGGGAGGCCAACGTCACGGTGGCGGGTTATAAACGCAGCTACCCACTGTGGGGCCGCCTTGTGTACCTTCCAGCACCTGAGACCTGGAGGGATCGCCGCTCACAGCCCGGTGTCCGCACGTCGCCGCTCGTCCTCACCCACCTTCTCCTGCCCCAGGTTGCCGCGAGCAACCTTCCACCGCTCTCCCTCCTCCGAGGTCCGGGCCCGAGGCTAGGGGCGACCTGTCAGGCTTTCGCTCGGCCCTCGCCCCCCGCGCCCGCGGAGCTCTTCGCCCGCGGCCTCGGCGGGACGATGCTGGAGTCCATTCGGGTGACGGGTGAGTGCGGAGAACGACTGGCCCCCGGGCTGGCGGCGGCGGCCGGTGTGCGCTCGAGGCGGGTGGGGGGCGCGTCAGCGCACGGGCGGCGGGTGGCCGAGATAACGGTAGTAGTGAGCTGCCCGCGGTCCTGACGCCCACGCCCGAGCCCGGTGGAACAGCTCGTGCCACAGGCGCTCAGGAAAAATGTGCAGAGGACAGAGAAAACGATCCCTTTTCATTTTGTGCCTTATTACGCACGTGCTGGGAAATAGAGTAAAGTTAGCTGTAATGGATTACTGGCCCTCCATGTGTCCTCTCTAAATCTTGTTACATTCTATTTCGAGTCATATTTGGTGTGCAGTTAGGCACTACAGAGTACTAGCATCTGATTTTCTAGAATGTTCAGAAAAAGCGCTATCAGTATTTATTGTGGGTTTATTTGTATGTGTACTTTTATTCTCCAGTCAGTGAGAATCATTTTGAATTGCTGTCATTAATGGTATATAGTATATGTCATACCAGCCTAAAAACTTCAGCCTCAGATCTGAAAGTTACTTGCCTTTCATTGCTTTTTAATAACTGTGTATAGAACCATTTGAAAACTGTTTTACATAACAGTAGAATAATTCCCTAGGCCATTTTCCTGGCATTTCTTTTTGTAAGATAACATTTCTGTAAGACAGAGTTCATGATAGTCCAGTTTCTTTACCAGGGTGAAGAGAAATGCTTACTACTCAAACTAGAGTCAAAATAAAGCCACATTTTTTTTTTTTAATTTAAGGCATTGAGTACTGAATAACATTTTTTCCTGAGTTTTTTATTGTGAAGCTAAATTTTTGGGGGCCTCCCTGGTGGCGCAGGCGGTTGAGCGCAGCGCTGTGAAGCTGTCCGCAGCCTCTGCAGTGACAGTTCGATTCCCGCAGGCCTCGGAGCAACCCACATGGGAGCAGACCTCTCCTGTCTCACCCGCTGCTCCCCTCAGCAGTGTACTTCAGTCAATCTGCCTGTTCTGTTCCCCGCTGTCTCTGGTGAATCTTCTCACCCTCCTGCGCATCTGACCTGTACCCCAGCTCCTTGTGTCAAAAAAAATATATAAATTTTTGTTTGTCCAATAAAAATATTTATGAGCCTGATTTTAAACTTTAATTTCACTTCATGTTTGGTGTAATGAAATATGGAGCTGATTTTGTGCAATCATGACATTGCTGTGATCTACCTCCATGTCTATGTTGACAGGAAGCATAGACGGTGACAGGATCTAAGATTTAATAAGCAACTTAAACTGGCATTAGATTTTTTATAAATGTGATTTGATGTAGATGCTGTTCTTTAATGTTAAAATATAATGAAAATGTTGAAAGTTAATTAAAAATTTACCACACCTTCTTTTTATCTTGGAAGAGGGTTTCTCAACCTTGACACTATTTACATTGAATTAATGAATAATTTTTGGTTATGAGGGACTGCCCTGTGTGTTGTAGTATGTTTAGTAGCATCCCTGGTCTCTACCCACTATATGTCACTAGCAACCCTCCTCCCCTACTTGTGACAACCAAAAATGTCTCCACACAGTACCACATGCACTCCAGCGGACAAAACCCCACCCATCCATTCGAGAACCACTGACATGGAGAAAGATATAGTTTGAGTCCAAGTATACATTATTATTATATAAAGATTTAGAAACCAATTAAAATAATTTCCCCAAAGCATAACAGTTATTATAAAGGAAGAATGCATTTATAATAATATTAATAGAAAATGGATATTCTGGTCAACTAGTCAAAAATACAGAGTGGATCTTCTGACATTTCAGTATGTCAAGTTAGATGTTTGGGAGATAGTGTTACAAAATAGTAGACCTTTCCTCTTGTCCATCTCTTAATTTAATGGGGGTACACTTATTAATCAATCAATGCAATGTTCCATTCCCTAAGAGAGACTCTGGCACTGAATTTCTGTAGTTCAATAAAAATTTAAATATCTGTTTGAGGTCAGTCAAGCCTCGAATTTACTTCTAGGTCATTTTTCAAAGTAGTTTCTTTTATATAGTACTTGTTTAATCAAAATGATTGTTCCAGAACCCTGTACCCAACATTTCACTGACATCATAAAATCCAGTACTATAATCCCATTTTACAGATAAGGAAACCACAACACAAAGAAGTTAAGTAACTTGTTCAAGAGCACAGCTACTACTAAATATCTCAGATTCAAATTGGAGAAGCTCCATTCCAAAACTCATGTTCTCAACTACTAGGAAAGTGATAACACTTAAAATAAGCCTATAGGCATCTAAGCCCCCAAATTCCACATGTTTTATTATTTAACATCAGTGGTACCTTGTTTGTTTACTCAAGGTGTTGTTTTTAAGTTGTAATCACAGGCAGGTTTATAAATAATTTTTGCCTGCAAAGGTCATATTTTGCTAAAATACAAGTTATTGTTTTCAAAATAGAAAACATCTAACTCATCAAGTAACAGAATGCTAACGGAAGCCATATAAATTATGTTATCATGATTTCTGACTTGCCATATTTTGTATATAACAAGTGATTAATAAATCATCTGGAAATGAAGCACGCTTGTAACAACAGTAAATGTTTAAAAATACTGGAAACAAAAGTTATCTTAAGGCCAAATAGTTCCTGTATGTCCTGCAGCATCTGTCATTAAAACTTGTCTTTAACATCATAAATTGTTTCATTTTTTTTTTTAAATGCCACCCTGGTGTGAATTCTTCCTTAGTGGTCAGGCATCTAAATCCTGTATTTCTTTCTTTGCTCTCAAACATTATCTTCCTTGGCTTACTGCTTGGGCCATTCTTTGATTAACAGGGCAGTAAGCAAGCAAAACCAAATTTAGACATATGCCATAATGGAGGTTATATGAATGTTGGGTAGGCGATTATACAAACAAATGTAAAATTGCAACCATGGCAAGTGCTTCAAAGAAGTATGAGGTGTTAGGAAGATTTCAAATGAAGAAGTCAGAGAAGATTCGCTGCACAAATGATATTTGAACTGAAGAGTGAGTAGAAATTAATCTAATAAAAAGGGAAAGGGATGGGTTCCCCACACATAAGGAGCAGCATGTAAAGCATCAGTGTGTCTAGAAAGAAAAAGATGAGCAAGAGTGAGGGAATGACAAAATGAAAGGAAACTAGGGTGGAGAGATTGAGGGGAAACATTGTGCAAGGTTGAAGAGGCAGAGTGACCTGACCATGAGTCACCTGATCTGTCATGGTTACTTTTGGCTTCATCAGAAGTGGAAAGCCATGAGGAAGTTTGTTTTCTGGCCTGTTCATTGTTTTGGATGGTATTCAGTGTTTTCTTTTTTAATATAACATCCTTTTCTGGCATTATAGAATACCCTGAATATTTCTAATTGTAAAACAAACACACACACATCAGTTTCTGACCAAAACCAGCTGGTCACATTATAGGAATCATTGTTATTAGCAGAGTAACACTGGAGAGCTCCTAACTGGGATAATGACGTACAGTAGAGTTTCTCAGTTCCTGAATGAAATTAGCAAGCCTTTTCATTTCTCTCTTTGTAAAATTTCACTTACAGTTGAGAAATTGTATTGGGTGATGTTGAATTTAGAAACATTATAATTAATAGGTTATCGGGTATACTGCAGATAAATTGGACAATAAATGTTTTTAAAGATTCTGATTTTTTTATATACCATTAAAAAGTCAAGGTAGGGCCTCCCCGGTGGCGCAGCGGTTGAGCACTGGGTTGCGAAGCTGCCCGCAGCCTCTGCAGCGCTGGTTTGATTCCCGGCTGCTCCCTGGCCACTGGTGGAGGGTCCCATGCAGACCTCTCCTGCTGCCCGCTGCTCCCCTCAGCAGTGTACTTCGGTCCTTCTGCCTGCTCTGCTCCCCGCTCTGGCTCTGGTGAATTATCTCACCCTCCCATGCTTCTGACTGTACCCAGTGCTTGTATAAATAAATAAATAAAAATAAATAAATCTTTAAAAAAAAAAAGTCAAGGTATATCATGTATGCATATGTTACATCTACCTAGAACAAGATAAAGAACATTTTACCTCCTTCCAGGTCCTAACCCCTCCCTCAAAGGTAACTACTATTCCAAATACTACTACCATAAATTAGTTTTACCTGTTTTTGATCTACATGCAAGCAGAACTATATAGTATTTGCTCTTTTGATCTGGCCTTATTTTCTCAGTATTGTTTTTGAGATTCATCTATGTTGTTGCTCACAGCCTCAATTTGTTCTTTTTCATTGCAATACAATATTTTATGACTATACCACAATTTATCCTTCCTACTGTTGATAAATATTGTATCATTTGAGTTATCCATAATGATAAATGATTTGACAAATTAAAGTGTTTATTTGTTGGGGGATTATTTTGTTCTGTCATCTATTTATAATCAAGCAGTCTATTTTTTGTGGTATAAAATTTTGTGGTATAAAATTATCCTAGGTTATTAGATTTCATAAGTATTTGTGAAGTATATGAAATTGTCATTTTGCTGATAGGAATTGGTTGAATGGCATTTTCCACCAGAATTTGTTTCTGATGATCTAGTCTTCCTTTTAGCCAAGTCTTTCATAATTATTATGAAATTTCACCTAGTCACAGTTCTGAAACACTAAGAGTTTAGTGAGCAGTATTCTCCTCTCTCATTCTTTTTGATAAGGAACATGAGGTACTGATGGGTTTCGTGATTTGGCTAATATTACAGAGAGGTTATTGAAAGAGCTCAAAAGGTAAACAGGAATCCTAGTATCTTTTTCTCCTGTTCTAGATATAAATTAAGCTTTTATTGTGTTGGTAAGTTCAGTGTGCTCACCTACTTGTGTATATACTAAGTATCAATTTTAATATTTTCCCTGTTATACCTCAATAGAGGTAATCAGGTTGGGATGAATGATTTCCTTGATCAACAAATTATTTTCATTTACTTCAAATTTATAGTGAAACAGATTGCTGGATAATTAAAGATGATTAAAGATGATTACACAGAGATTGTTTTAGTATGAGAAAGTATGATTTTTTAATTATCTTGTTATTTTTCCAAGGGAAGATACGTTACACTTTCCTCCGAGTTATACTTCCCTCAGAGAGAAGTATAACTCATATACTTAAAAAAGGTTTTAATTTTTCAGGATAAAGGAGTAAAAAAAAATACGGTGTTCTTCAATGTAATCTTTGTAGCCTTATATTATGTTCTTATGCATATTTAATGAAACATCATTTTCGTTAACAATGGTATTTAAAATTAACAAACCAGTATTTGATTCTCTAATACTTTTTAATATAACTGAAATAAGATTAGTGTAACTGAGAAATTAATTTATATCCATCTTGTATGAACTGTGGGAAGAAACACTTGCCTTACTTGTTTGAACTTCATGGGATATCAGCATTTGGCTGGATTGGCACTTATTAACTAAATGCATTATTGGCACTTCCAAACTACTCATTAGCAGATGAAGCTTAAAAAAACTGATGCTAAGCGTCTCAGATAGATAATAAGCTAGGGAGCAGGACCGCTTAACTCGTGGGGAGAGGTGTTCTTTTAGGCACAAGCTGTCACCTCTCTCCTACCCCTATTTCTCCTTAAAAGTTTTGGCAAATGGTTTAGGGCTTTTTTGTTTAGTCTCCTGAGGTATGTAGGTTGTTTGAGATGAAACAAAATTATGAACCTAGAGGTTACTGATGCTTTATGACAAAACAAAAGAGCTCTTAAGAGCTCACTCTTTGACCATAGAGCTACTAAGTTTAAAGCCAAAGATAGAGTGAATGCTTTTTTTTTTTAAAAAAAAAGGCAGTTCAATATACATAAAGTAAACCATCAAAACTGGAAATTCTTCAGAGTAATTTTTATTTACCGTTTTTAATTTACTATGACTTTGCTCTTATTATTTTGAAGACCAAATGAGAAAAGAACCTGATTACCTCCCTTTACCTTCCTGGCTGCTCCTAGTCCTTACCCGACTTTTCTAGGCTTGTGATACCCTTATTCTTATCTCAGTTCTCTTGCTCTTTCCCTTTCAGTATCTGTTGCAGTCTTCCTTTCATTACCATCTCTTGTCTCCTAGACTTGCGGTGTCTTTTTTAGGGGAACTGACATTGTTTGTGGGCATTTGAACTACACCCTGTCTTCTGGTGTTCCTTAGCCTATGTTCACCTATCCTGCCCAGTTTTAACTATCAGTTGGCAGCACTTAAGTCTGAAACCCCTAAGGAACTGTGATGAAAGTTTTGCTTGTCCTGTTTATTTTTGGCTGGTTGAGTATTTAACATTTACTGAATGCCTTCTTTGTGCTACGCACCTTCAATATGACCCTGGGCAGTCTGACTCCTTCCTCTCAACTTGTCCATGTAATACACATTTTATGTAGCTCCTGCAAGTTTATACTGCATAAGCGGAAATATAACTGGGAAGACCCTGTTATCTATTAGACACCAGATTTTAAATTCCACATGTTGGCCTGGAAAATGTAACTTAGAGGACTTAAAAGTACTTTACATTATTTGGAATATCCACTTTTGACTTGGTGTTTTTTTTCTATCCCAAGCTTTGTACGCCTTTCGCACTTTAAAAGTTACAAGTAGGGGGCAAAATTTCTCTGTATTATCACTATTTTAGGACAGATATTTTTATTGTAGGAGGCTATCCTGTTCAGCTGAAAGGGTGTTTAGCAACATCCATGGCCCCAACCCACAAGAAGCCTGCATGTAGCACCCCTCAGTTGTGATAACCAAAACTGTCTCTGGACATTGCTAGGTGTCCTCCATGGGGAGCACAATTGCTGATTGACACCACTGGTTCAGGGTCTTCCCAGTTATATTTCCACTTATGCAGTGATTGCCTCATTGTACTATAGATGGACCCAGAATTACAAATGCCTGTTTACACATTTGAAGAATTAATTTATATTAATTAATTTTATAATTAATGAATGCCTACCAGATACCATGCTAGATATTAGGGAAAAAAGAGATGGGGGCGGGTGGGAAACAAAGCAAAAAAACAAAAACCATGGCCTTGGTACCTGTCTTAGTATATTAGTTATCCAAATTATCATGTCTTGTCTTGCTGGAGTGCTATGCAAATCTATATAGAAAAGCAAAATTTCAGTGCTGTGTATGTAGCAGACTTAATAGTGAATGTCTATTGACAATTGAATGAGTTACCACTAGCATAGTCTCTGTAAACAGACACCTGCATTCAAATCAGCTTACTGTTTATTATTTTTTGGTCATGTAACCTTGAGCAAATTACCCAATAGTTCAAAGATTTAAGTGATGTAATATGTATAGTTATTGATGAAATCCCAAACTCACATAATATGTCAACAAATAATGACTTCTACTAGCTGTTATTTTTACTACTTATCATAGAAGGATCCCTGAACATCTAATCTTGAATGAGTGAATGACAGATTTTTGTGAGTATAGTTTTCAAAAAACTGAAATGAAATGTCTCTTTCTTAGAATGTCAGGCAACTGTCCAAGCCAACCAGCATTGACATTTTCTCTGTAGTAGGAGCCAAAGGTTGAGAGCTAGAGCCATAAATATCAGTGAAACTTGGATAAGAGAATAAGTAGGTAGACTCATAATAGGTCTCATCTGCAGAAAGGACATAGGAAAGGTTTATAAGCATACTCACACAGAGGACAGATTTGTAGATAGAATTTGAATTAGCGTTTAGCTCAGATAAGCAGGATTTAAGACAAATACCCAAACACCGTAAATTTAGAAGTGAATCTCAAAGTTCTCAAAGGACTCTTTAAACATGAAATATCCTCCTTTGTTCTTTTTCACATTGCTCTCTTCCTTTTCTGAACTCTAGGTTATTGTCTCTATCTTTTGTTTTTCACCCTTAATCTAGTAATACCTTGTATTGTTATTCAAATCTTTATAGGAATGCCTTGACTTTGTAGCTAGATTTAAAACTTGTTGAAGGCAGAAACAATGTATTTATAAATGTTTATCAGAGTCATGTACCAAATTGGTAAGTATTCCATGTATTTGTTAAAGAGAGACTGCAAATCAAGAGTTTCAAAGCAGTGCATGAGCAATATTATATCAAGTGATTCTTACTTGTTTAAAGCACTGTGAGATTTAAAAGTAAAGTGGACCCCTCTTTGATTTGTCATTTAACATTCTAATATCTATACAGTGGTCGTAATTTTTTCAACCCTATTTAGAAAAAAACCTTGTTTTTCTTTAATCTTACTATAGCCTAGAACTAAGAAAATTAACCAGTTGTTAATACTGAGTGACATTACTAAAAATGTGTGAATGTACACAGACCTATTTAATCTTAAAGTGGTTTTAAGACAGATAAGGCAGTGTTACTCTTTACTGATGGCTATCTTTATATTTACTGCCAGATTGTATTGGTTTTGAAAGTGTCTTGGTATTGCTTTAATATTAGTTTGACATTAGTAGTATATTAAAAACTATATCCTTTTAATGAAATCCATATTCTTTGCAGGAGTTGAGTATTCAGATTACTTATATGTATTATCTCACATCTATATTAGATTTTGATCATCTAGAAGATTTGAAATAGTGTATTTTTATAGCTAATTTAGCATGTATGCATTCAGTTAGAAGTGACAGTGTCCAGCATGACCAAAGTTTAATCAAATAATCCTTTTAATATTTAAGATGTCTTTCTAAAGATTGTTGCAAAATTATAAAATTTACAAAACCTTCATAATACGTTCCATATAATTAGTAATTTGCTTCATCTAGTATCTTTGTTATGTCTTTTGTTTTGATTTTGTTTATTAACACAGAAAAGCTTCACTGGCCTGAGCAAGAACTTGCTAAGAAGTCTATTCTAAATGCTGAAGAGTCATTGATCATTGACAACAAAAGAAGCATTTCACATTTACCTCCTGGGATACTTAAGGACATTTTCACAACTGGAACCAGTAGTTACAATGTCCTACTACAGAGCAAAGAGGAGAAAAAGCATCTTTCACAAAAGCAGTCTTCCTCCACCTACTCCAAAAGATGTAGAAAACCCAGCAAATCTCCTTGCTCTTCTCATAGTAAAGATCTTCGCAAGATAAAAGCCCCCATGTCTGTGATGAGCAGTGGTAGTTGGTACTGCCTAGAAAGGCAGCCTACTGTTTTTGTCACTAGTTCAGAATTGAATCCTGTAAAGTTTACACATGATATCTCTGTTACAGGGAACAGCATAGTATTGCCACCTAAACCCAAAAGCAAGATCAAGCAGCGCCATTTGTCCACTCTTCAAAAGCCAAAGCCACAGCCTCAGCTGTCTAGAAGTTTTGAAAAAGGAGATGACTTTTCTGGAAAGAAATTTTGTATACTGACTGCTATAAAGCCCACCAACTTAGAGAAAGAAAAACTGAGATTTTTCAAGTCTGACTATACCTACAATCCTCAGTTTGAATATGCTAATCCTTCTCTGCCAAGTGTGTTAGCCAAACACAGCAATGCTTCTAACCGATTTCTTAAGCAGGTAAAATGACACTTCCATGTGCTATTTCACTTTTCATTTTCATGTAACTAAAACAAGTATTTGCAGTCTTACAATTTAAAAGCATTTCATAACTATTCCAGTTATTTATATGTTATGGCTAACTTCAACCTAAGATGTAAATATATGATAAGAAATCCAGGCACAGAGTTCAGATCATAAAGGCAGTTAACTTTCAACAGATTTATACTATTCAAAGTATAAATCAAGTTGAACCTCATGCAGAATATAAATATTCAAAGTATATATACTGTATGAGGTTCAACTTGGTTTTGCCAGTGATTGAGAAATGTGTTTGCAGTTTAGGTAGAACTGCATGGTTCCATTCACCTGTGGTACATGCCCTATTTTAACATTTTTGCTAAAATACAGTTCTTTGAACTTAAGGCCAATAGAATTTTTGCTTGTTTATCATAAGTGACATGGAATCAGATAACCCTTTTGAAGCCATTAGTAAAGCTTATTTTGAGATTAAATTAATTTTTATCTTTTTTCCCTTTGTTAGCAGAAATCTTTTCTACTGCTTCTCTTTTTGATGGGTATTCACTTTTTATTTGAATATGCTGAGATTGTGCTAAGCACTAATGAAAAGGTTATCCATTGTTTTTATTACTATTTTGGCTTTTATTTTGTGATTTTTTTTGGTGGAATGACAGATTTATTTACCAATATTCTTTAATTTGAAGTTCTACCCCAGTCCTGCCAGTTGAGAAAGTGATTTCTCTACTTCAGATCAAATTGAATGCTTTCTCATTTCCCTTGAAAATAATTAGGAAGCATCAATAGCTCCATAGACTGTGAATTGACATTGCTTTACCTGTAGCTCTATAATCTTTATTTTCACCCAATTCTAGCTTAAGAATAAAACCTATTTTTTACTATAAACCAATGCACAGATTGAGAATAAATCCTATACTTGGATTGCTTGAGACTTCAAAATTTGGAGAATACCTTAAAAAAAAAAAAAAAACCTTAAAAAAAATGTGCTGTTTAAATCACTATTATCAAATAAAGGAGAGTCATTAGACCTCCATAAAAATATGCTTAAATTCCTATTCAGCAGCTCAGCGATTATGATATGAATTTCTTCCTTTCTACAGCTATAAAGCTAAAACAATAGCTTTGCTGATTGCTGATGGTATGCTAGAAATTTAACATAATCTTTTATAAGCCATGGGTCCAAGTCTGTGGCCTAAGAGTCAAGTTCAGCCTGCATATATATTTGTTTGGGTCAGCAGTGTTTCTTAAAACATTGGCATGTGAATATACTCTTCTGTTGCCCCTTCCAGTTGTCTTATACCCACTAGCTTTATGTAGTGGTTATTGCTTGCAGTGGAAGGTGTTTGAGTTTGTGACTACTTACTGCTAGAGTGTCCCATCAGTTTGTGGCTATAGTATGTGAATGGAGGCCTGATGATCTAATCCAAATCTTAATATACCTAATTTGCTATCAAGGTGCAAGAGCCACTGCTGAAAAATTATTTCAGTATTTGGAATTTTACTTTTTATTCTGAGAATCTCAGAATACCAATGCTTGTGTGTGTGTGTGTGTGTCTCATACCTATCTGAGTTAAGTATTTTCAAACTGGTTTAAGCAATACTGTGAGAAAGAGGGCCATAAAGTTGGAAATCACAAAATATATTTAATCCCAGAAGCTCATTGCACATATCAGTAGTATCGTGATAAAAACTTGAGTCTTGATTAACTTTGTTTAATCTAGTAATTTCAAAATTCATATCTCATTGACCACTTTTTCACAAGAAACAGTTTGGAAAATACTGCTATAAGAAAGCGAATCTGTGATTTCTTAGGGGTTATTCAGTATTGGGAATGGGGGCTGGTAGCAGAGTTCTAGATGTTAGAATTTTCTAAAAAGGGAAAGAATGAAGGGCGGACTGGGATTAGATGAAGATCAAACTAATTGCCTTAAATTCTAACACTAAATCTCAGCAGTTTTTTGCTGCAACTTAAATATTGTTATAGTCATACAGGGAATTGATTGCAAAACATGTGCACAGCCCCCCTCTCTCTCATGTTCCTTTTTTCCACTTCTCTTTTTGTCTGTATCTCTAATTTTGTCCTCATAACAACTCAGTGAAATAAGTGGGGCAAAGATTTTTATTTCCATTTGTTGGTGAAGAAACTAAACCTAAGTAAGTTAAAATGACATGCCCAAGATCACATAGTCAGTAGGTAGTGGAGCACCAATGTAAAAAGATCTTCTGACTTCTAGTCTTTCTACATCACCACCCAGACTGATATCATGTTAGTGTCCCTGTTGTATATAGTTTTACATTAAGTGGAAACTGCAGTTAAGAAAGTAGATAATTTTCTAGCACATGACTGTTGAAGTGACTTGTGGTTGATGGTCAGATTTCCAACTTAACAGTAAATAGGATCAGCAAGTAAACCAAAGAAGATTATTTAACAAAATGGTGAGATTTTTTTCAGAAAGTTTGTTGTGTAATTCAAGATAATGAAGAAAGTTTCATGTAGAGATTTTTTTCATTTTCTGGATTAGTGGTTAAAATGTTACCTTGTACTTTTTTATAATAGTTTTAGTAAGATATATTTCACAAGCTATATGGTTCACCTATCTAGAATGTACAGTTCAGTGTTATTTAATTTTTAGTAATTTTCATTATATCTAGAAATTTTCAACCATAGCCACTATGGAATTCTGGTACATTTCATCTCCCCAGAAAAAGAACCCCTGCACCCACTAGCAGTGAGTCAAAGAAGAATGATTGGACATGACATAGTATTAAGATAAGCCTTTGGAAACATGGATGTTGCTTCCATATAGTGTGGCCACCGTGATGGTGCCATGTAAGTTAAAATGAAATGAAGGCTACAATGCTATTTTATGTAATTTTGATGGGAAAATTATATTAGCTTCCAAAACCCACCACTATTTATATTCAGTTTTTGATGGATCAGATAATTAGTTTATAGGTATAAAAGTTGCCTAAATAAACTGCCAAGATAAGTTTTCTTTATCTTTCCTAGGAAACTTTTTTTTAAGATTTATTTATTTATACAAGCACTAGGGTACAGGCCAGAGGTGCGAGAGGGTGAGAGAATTCACCAGAGATGGAGCAGGGAGCAGAACAGGCAGAGGACCGAAATACACTGCTGAGGGGAGCAGTGGGAGAGACAGGAGAGGTCTGCCCCGCCATGTGAGAATGGCGCGGGAATTGAACCGGCACTGCAGAGGCTGTGCACAGCTTCACAGCGCTGTGCTCAACCCCCTGTGCCACCGGGGAGGCCCCGCCTAGGAAACTTTTTCAATGTAAATTTCCAATCAAATCTTTGTTCCCTGGTATGAATATGAGTGAAACTTAGGCATATGAATACTTAATAACTTTCTCCTGGTACATTTATTGGTGACAAGAAACATCTATACTTAAGTTTTCTAAATTCTAAATTTCTTAATTCTTAATATTCTTAATATTTCTAATTCTAATTTCTAATATCTTAGTATATCTGTTATAATAAGTAGTAGCCAGATAACTGCATATGCCTACTCAATTCACATATGCCTTAAAATTTTTTTCATCCAAACTTAAGTACATACTTCTAGAAACCTGTAAGTGTAAGTTACAATAAAATCTTTAACATTTTTTAGGTCTAAATATCAGTCCACTATAGAACACTCCTCTGAAGCTTTTAAGGTCATTTTCTTACATTTGATATATGAATGACTCGTGTGTTCACAACATCTTTGCTAATCTACTAAAACCGGCTTTTAATTAGTTACTTGTTCTTTTAATCATTCTAGTTTTCACATGAATAAATTAGCTCAGTATATTTGTGCTATTTTCTCATTCTCTGAGAATCCATCTCACTGTTTACATAGGAATCACCTGAGGATTTTGGTAAGCTGTAGGTTCTGATTCAGTAGGCATGAAGGATGCAAAATTTTGCATTGGAAACCAGCTCCCATGCTATGCCAGTGCTGCCTGCCTTTGGACGCCACTTTTATAGTCAAGCTTTCTATAATAGTTTTGGGAACAGAAAAGCCTATTGAAGACATTTCTTATTATAAGTGTATGATTCATGTCTACTTTGGTATTGGCTACTTACTATGTCCCAGCAATGTGCTTCACAAGGGTTGAACATAAAAGTATTTTTAGTAATGTTGAAACTGTTTTCTGCCAGAGCAACTGAGGAAAACTTCCAATTTTTGAGGATTTTTTAAATGATTTATTTTTATTTATTTATGCATACAAGAACTGGGGTGTAGGAGAGGTGTGGGGGGTGAGGGGATTCACTAGAGACAAAGTGAGGAGCAGAATAGTATACTGAAATACACTGCAGAGGGGAGCAGCAGGTGACTTGAGACAAGAGAGGTCTGCTATGCCTTAAGGGTTAGCTCCCTGACAGGGGATCAAACTCATGTTGCACTGTCTGGTGATAGCTTGATAGCGCTGAGACTTTAACTCCTGGGCCACCAGAGAGGCCCCCAATTTTAGAGGATTTTAACAGAAAAAAAAGTTGATTTTTTGTGTGTGTGGTCTTTAAAAATGGGTACATTTTTTCCCTTATCTGAGTGGAATTTATAGGTAGTGACTCTTCTGAAGATAAATTTTCTCCAGAAAAATACTGTCAAATGATCTTAGTGAAATTAAGGATCTTCTATGCCTTAGTTTCTTAGCCTGTCAGATGTTGACAATAGATGCAGTACTTGAGCCCCTTTATCATAACGTCATCATATCAAAGAAAAATTTTTATGAAAATTTGTAAATTTTTATGAAAATAGTGAAATCTGTTTAGGATGAGAAAGATACAGTACTTCAGTTGCAGTTTGATTTGGAAATCAATAAACATAGGCCAGGCCCTCATAAATAAGAATATAACTGGTTTATTGCTCATTTCAAAGCAATAGGCTATTTCATTATCTCTGTTTCCTTTACAGTCCATCAATATTATGGAACTAACTTTGCAGAAATATGGAAGTTATGAAAAATTTGAACAGGCTACTGGTGGTAGCCTGCTCTCTAAAACTCGAATCTGGAGTCATGTTAGGAAGTACATGATGAAAGAAGGCTGCATGGGTGAGGTATGAACCATGAGCAAACATGGGTATTTGACTGTTGACATTTTAACTCCCCACTGCCAGTTTCAGCAGATTTTATACTCCTAACCCCATTTACTAATTAGCCATCTGGACTTCCCACTATATAATATAAATTTAAATTTATATTGAATTGTTGTGTTCAATTTCTTTGTTTGTCTTCTTACTGCCGTGCCTATGTAGTTTATGAAATTAAGTGAATTGTTTTCTGAAAATTATTAATGAAGATACTTGCCCCAATGACCTCTCTCATTAGTAGCTTGTGCCTAGGGTTCAGTTTCAAAACAAAATTTGGTCTATCAATGAAAAGGATACAGGCTTCTGCACCTTCCTTTGTATTATTTTAGCAAGGGACTGTATATGAGAGCACAGTAGAGGAATAGTGTAAGTCCTCTGTGTCTTCCTCAACATGGTATATATATTCCTTTCAATGCTCAGTTCCCAAAGGTTCAGAATTAGAAGGGTCAGAAATGATTGGGTCTGCTGTTTTTCTTCTTAGTTTCTGGGAGAGTCAAAGTGGTTGTAAGCAAAAGAAAATGTATTAATTTATTGGACCATTGTTTCCTGAGAAAGCTTTTTCCTCATCTTTACATTTTGTTTTATTATATAAATATATATAAATGTGTGTGTGTGTTTGTGTGTGTGTGTGAGTCTGTATGTATTTTTACTCTTGTTCTTTAGATTGTAGTGCATCTCACTGAGGACCTACTTTCCCGAGCTTCAATGACAGTAGTAAATGGTTGTCCAACGCTAACCATCAATATTTCCACTGCACGTGAACACTGGCTGGAGGGAATGCTGAGGCATGAAATAGGTAGGGGCAACCCTTCTCCATTTGTTCAACTGTAATAACAGAAATTAGCTTCAAAGAAATCATCTCCTATAATAAGTCTTTTTTTTAGTAGTGCTTGGAAAAAGTTTTTAAGTTCTTAGCATCCACTTAAACTAAAGCTAAGATGCCTCATTTCAAATTAGATTTTGTCAGGGCACTTGAAAAGCCATTTAATTCCCTTGGATTTCAGTTCTCCCACTGATATCTGAGGGACTTAAGTAATTGCTGAGATTTTTTTTTTTTCAGATATCAAGTCTATGATTCTTCCCTTAAAAACAAATTACTATAAAAGATATACTTAATAAGATGTGATCCTGCGGCCTCCCCGATGGCGCAGCGGTTGAGCGCTGGGTTGCGAAGCTGCCCGCGGTCTCTGCGGCGCCGGTTCGATCCCCGGCTGCTCCCCGGCCACTGGAGGAGGGTCCCACATGGCGCGCAGACCTCTCCTGCCACCCGCTGCTCCCCTCAGCAGTGTACTTCGGTCCTTCTGCCTGCTCTGCTCCCTGCTCTGGCTCTGGTGAATTCTCTCACCCTCCCGCGCTTCTGACTGTGCCCAGTGCATGTATAAACAAAAACAAACGAACAGATAAAATAAATAAATAAAACATGCCTCTATTTAAAAAAAAAAAAAATAAGATGTGATCCTTTTGATGGCAGTCTAATAGACTTTAAGGGTAGGTATTTTCTCTATTTTGTTTTGATTTGTAGGCACACATTCATTTTGGTTTACGAGCTGTTGATGGAAGCTTCTTTTGGAGAAGAATTAAAACAAGAGTAGCATTTCTTATTTTCCATGTTACTCTTCTTTTCCATAGGCACACATTATTTTCGAGGTATTAACAATCTCCAGCAGCCATGGAACAGTTGGACTGGCCGTAAAAAACATGACCTAAAGCCAAACAATCCCACAGAGGAAGGACTGGCAAGTATTCACAGCGTCCTGTTTAGAAAAGACCCTTTTTTGTGGAGAGCTGCCCTCCTCTACTACACTGTTTATCAAGCCAGCCAAATGTCTTTTTGCGAACTCTTCAAAGATATTGGAAAATTTGTAAAGGATCCAAATACGAGATGGGATTATTGTGTACGAGCCAAGAGGGGATGGACTGATACTTCCCAGCCAGGTGTGTGTCCCTTACTGTAGGTTTTCTGACTTATTGGGTGATGTCTGTTGATTTGGGTTTTATTTTAATCTGCCTATCAGAATTCTCTCACCAATGAAAAATTAAACCATTGCTACTTAAGGTCAGTCCAAGTAACCACATTTGTTAGCATTATTCATTCCCATTTTGCTTTGAAAAATTTAAAGCCTGCAGAAATATGGAGTGATAGAATGAACACTCATATATCCTTCCTCTAGACTTACCAATGGTTAATATTTTGCCATTTTTGCTTTCTCTTTCTATGACTTTAGCAACTTTTATTTGGATATAATTCACATGCCATATAATTCACCCATTTAAAATGTACACTTTAGTGATTTTAGAATATACCATTGAGTTGTTCAATTATCACCACTAATTCCACAATGTTTTTATCATCCCAGAAAGAAGCCAGTACCCATTAGAAGCCCCCATTTCCCTTATTCCCACCTCTAAGCAACTATCTACTTTTACAGATTTGCCTACTTTGGATATTTTATACACTTGGAATCATATGATCCTTTGTAGATAACTTCTCTCACTTAGAATAATGTTTTTAAGGTTCATCCTTATTGTGTGACATGTATCAGTATTTCAGGCCTTTGTATTGCTTAGTAATACTACATTGCATGGGTATGTTACTTTTTTTAATCACGATACCGTGGACAAGTGGTATCATACCATGGTTGTTTCTCCTTTTTGGCTGTTATGACTAATGTTGTTATGAACGCTTGTATAAGTTTGTTTTTAATTCTCTTGGATATATATTTATGACTGAAATTGTGGGGACACATGGTTAACAATGTTTTACCCTTTGAAGAATTGCCATTTTAAATGTGACGGTACCATTTTACATTCCCACCAGTAGTCTATGAGTTCCTGTTTCTTCTTAGTCTCACCAATACTTGCTGTTTTCTTCTTCTTTTTTAAAATTATTATTATAACCATTCCTAGTGGGTGTGAAGTGGTTTAATCTTATTTTGAGTTTGATTTACATTCCCTTGAAGACCAGTAATATTTGTAAATTTTCTTTGTCATCTGTAAATTTTCTTTAATATATTTGTAAAACAAATATTTGTGAAAATTTGTCTATTTAGAGACCCTTTGCCCATTTTTTGTGTTTTTGTCTTTTTATTAGTCTTAAAGAGTTTTTTTATATTCTAGATACAAATATATTGTCAGGTGTATTTACAAGGATTTACTCCCATTCTGGGTTGTCTTTTTACTTTTGTGATGGTATTCTCTAACTTTTTAAAAGTAAATTGTACAGGGCCTCCCCGGTGGCGCAGCGGTTGAGCACTGGGTTGCGAAGCTGCCCGCGGTGCCGGTTTGATCCCCGGCTGTTCCCCGGCCACCGGAGGAGGGTCCCACATGGCGCGCAGACCTCTCCTGCCACCCGCTGCTCCCCTCAGCAGTGTACTTCGGTCCTTCTGCCTGCTCTGCTCCCCGTTCTGGCTCTGGTGAATTCTCTCACCCTCCCACGCTTCTGATTGTACCCAGTGCTTACATAAATAAATAAAAATAAATCTAAAAAAAAAAAACAAACAAAGTAAATTGTACACTTGACATTTTATTCCTGAAAACTTGAGATGCAATCCTAAGAATAAGGAAGGGTAAAATGTCATTATTGCACATAAGAAAGTGAGCATTAATTCAGCATCTTGAACTAATTAATACATTTACCTTGTGTGGATTTTCTCAACTATTCTAAAAATGTCCTTTAGAGCTGTTACACCTAGACCCATCAGTTCACTCATTACTTTGGTAGTTAAGTCTGTTTAGCCTCTTTTAATATAGAGCAGTCTTACCTATCTTTTTTTATTTTTCATGGTTCTGACTTTTTAAGTCTATGCTTCTGTTCTTATGGAGTGGCCACACTTTGAATGTTATTTTATTATTTGCCTGTAATTAGATTCAGGGTAAATATTTTTGACAACATACTAGCTAAGTGATAATGGATCACATCTAGAACCACCTAATGTGTCACCTTTAGGAAGGCTAAGTTTGGGGCCTCCCTAGTGGCACAAGGGGTTAAGACACAGCACTATGATGCTATCCACAGCCACTGCTGCATGAGGTTGATCCCTGGCCAGGGAGCTGCCCACTTGGCACAGCAGATCTCTCCTGACTCGCCCGCCCTTCCCCTAGCAGTGTATTTCAGTTAATCTGCCTGTTCTGTTCCCCACTCTGTCTCTGGTGAATCCTCTCACCCTCCACACCTCTGGCCTGTACCCCAGTTCTTGTATGCATAAATAAATTAATTAAAAAAAAAGAAATGCTAAGTTTGATCCTTGCTTAAGGTGGATATTATGAGCTCTTAGCCTTGCATAAGTTCCTTTTACTTTCCCACTTTCTAATAATTGATGTTTGCAGTCATAGATACTGTGTGAATATCCTGTTTCATCTAGTGGTTTTATCATCCATCAGTGATTCTTGCCTAATCTATTAATTTCACTAAGGATTTCTAGCACATTATTATTATTATCATTATTTTTTGTCTGAAGAAAATAGAGACATGGCATAAGAAAATGGCATACAGACAGTGCAGGCTGATCTTCACAAGCAGTTCTGATTCCAAGTAAATATGCTACTCTAACAGTTTAAAAGTTTTTGTCAGAAACTTTTGGACTTCGCGTTGCCCATAAAGTTTTGTTTTTTCAACAATTAGCTTATAAGGAAGGCTATATAAAAATGCCTTTGAAAAAAGGATAATCATTAGGAAATGTTCACTTAAAAATCATTTTCTTTTTCAGATTAGTTTAATATATCAACACATTTTCTTCTAAAATTATTTTAAGCTATTTATTTGGAGATACTTAAACCTGAAATGGCCATGTCAGCTGTCCCATCTACATTTACATTTGGTCAACCTGATGGAGTTGTATGAAAGTATGGTGTATGGTGCTTAAGAGCCAGAACCAGAAAAGATAGGAAGCAGGGAAGAGGAAGACATATGTCCCTTGCTTTGCATGTAATGCAAAGCCATCTCTAGGCTCAATTTCAGATGGACAATGTATCTACCATTTCCCATCTCTTTTTTAGATCCACTTGTCTACATTTCAATTCTTTGCCCAAATGCAGAGTTTTTGTGTTGCTCTTGACGCCCCACAAGGGCACACCATTTTTAGAGTGGTTTTTTTTTTTTCTCTTTTACTTACTTAAAAAAATTATTGAAATTTTTAAATGAAAGAAGAGCCATTAACATGCTGAAACCTCAATACATTACCCCACCTACCCTATCTTAGTAATTGTTATCATTTTCTAACTGTTGTTCATCTATTCTCCCAAGTTCCTGTAGTATTTTAAAGCCAATTCCAGACATATTATCCTTTTTACTATGTGCATCAACATTCATCTCTATCTGGTGACAGTTTTTTTCATAATCCCCATGCTATTAGCATACCTAACAAGATGAACAATAATTTCTTAATATGTTACTTTATATAGAATTTTCATCTATTTAATAGAGCTATATTTCAAAAATTTTTACAGTGGAAGAAAGATTTTCTCTTTTAACCTAAGCTCAGATCTTGAGTTGCTCCTGCTATTCTTGTCTTCATACATTTTTTTTCTATTTCTGAACCTACATAGAAAATCTGGTTCTAATTCTTGTTTTCATAGGAAGGGATAGTATAAAAATCACTTTAGCTATTTTTAATGTGGCAAGGGGCATTTTTTTTTTTTAATTAGGAGTTTCTGAAATCCAGGGTTTCCACACTGGAAGAGACTTAAATGCTCCAAAGCTATCCTGCCCTAGGCCTCTCTGTCCAGATACCCTCATTGCATTATGGAAGCTAAGGTTTTGATTGATTGGTGAGGGTGGGGAGAAGGGAAGGATTATTATTTATGGACTATATATTTTAAATTACCAGTATTTCTTTATAACTAAGATATAATGCTATGTAGTAAAGGAGTAGGGCCTCTGAAGGAATTATTAGAGGAGTTAGTCCGCACATTATCCTGGTATTTCCCAAAAAAAGTTATGAAAATAGTTAAACTAAATGTGGCAAATTTCAATTTTTTTGATTGAAAAGGTAAAGGTAATGGGTTAGTAAAGGTAATGGGTTAGTATCTGATTACTTAGTAATTTTTTTAAACATCAGAAGGTAAATGCTATTCTGGTCTCTCCAGGGTGTTTCAGTAAAGACCAGGTATACCTGGATGGCATCCTGCAAATCCTCCGATACAGAGAGAGTATTGACTTTCCTCTGTTGACTGCCCTGGGGAAGGTGAGTAAAACCACTGACACATAGTCCCTAAGCTCACCAGCTCAGCATTTTATCCAGCTTGACTTCATGATTAACTAAGACTTAAAGTTATGTGATAACAGGAGGGAGGAAATAATAAAAGTTTTTGTCAGAAAATTTAGACTTTGGATTGCCCACAAAGTTTCATTTTGTTTTTCACAAGAATTAGCTTATAAGGAAGGCTAAATTGCAAGATTTCTTTGTGGATAAAAAGAAATAAAGATGAAAATAGGAAATTTGTGTGTGTGTGTGTGTGTGTAGTTTTATTTTTAAATGCATTATTTTCTAAAGTATTTTAAAGTAAACTATAGCTATAACACACCCCCCTCAATACTTCAGCCTAAATATCCCCAAAATAAGGATTTTCTGTGACATGACCATTCGATTTTCTTAAAAAATTTCTCATTGATTCAGTGTAATATCTAAAACCAGTCCACTTTGTGTTTCTTAGATTGTCCTCAGTATGTCCTTTATACCACTTTTATGTGATTCAGGATCTAGTCAAGATTCACACCTTACATTTGGTTATAATGTTTAATCTATAACAGTTCCCTTCAATCCCCCAGTCTTTGTTTTTCATGACATTTTTAATGTCCAGAACAGTTTTCTTGAGAATTCGTACAGTCTGGATTGTCAGATTGTTTCCTTGTGATTAGATTCAGGTTAAACATGTTTGCCAAGAATACTACATAATTCAGTTGTGTTTTTTCTATTGTGTCACATTAGAAAGCGTGTAATGTCATTTTGTCTCATTATTGGTATGGTGTGTTTGATCACCTGGGTAAGTTAGTATCTACCAGGTATCTCCCTTGTAAAGGTACCTTTTCCCTATCAAGTTAATAGTAATCCATGGGTTTATACTTACTAATGTACAGTTCCTTAGCAATCTTTCAAGGAATGGCTTTAACAACAGTTTGCCAAAATCAGTTACTACATTTATGATAGCAATAGAGATCCTGGGATTCTGTTACATTTCACTTTCCCTTTTTTCAGTATTAAGAACTTTAAGTTTTTTATTCAACCCTTCCAGTGGTTGTGCTTGCCTTTTCTAAAATATATCTCCATGTTTTCTGGCAAAGTAAAATATTCTGGTCTTATACTTTGCTACACAAATCTGAGATCAGCTATTTCTCCAAGAAAACCCAGATTCCTCTTAATAGGAAGTGGTATTTAGAGAAATAGATCTAAGTATTAGGTGTGTTCATTTCTACTGGGGCGCTTTTGCTTCTAGGCCTATTGAATGATCACATCATATTTGTTTTAAATCATAAGAGCACTCTAATTTGAATTAGACACCACAAGACACTTTCAGACAGCCTGTCCCATTTTGTATTTGTACCTCCTTCTCTTAAAGTGATACCTTGTTTCCCAATATCAGGATATTTATACACTCTGTTATAATATAATCTTAGAATGGTTTAAAAATTACTAAACCCCACCAATATCAAAGCAAATCTATTTGTATTGCACTTAGGGGCATAAATACCTAATAAATAAATTTTAATAATAACAAGAAATTTAATAAAATGCAAATATAACATGAACACGATTTATTTAAAATCTTCCTACTAAACCAGGAAGAATGTAGATCAGAAAAAGATATTTCATAGAACTTAAAAAATTTTGCCCCTAAAATTAATATAGATACATATGAAAGATTAACCCCTAACACAGAAAAATGAAAGAGATGTAAAATTTTTCTAAGTATGGAAATTCAAAATAAAAACAAGAAAATTTAACAGAAAGCACAAATCATTATATTTCTTAAATACAAGCAGAAATCCAGTATACAATTGTGCTTATTTTCCTGGTGTAAAAATATGCTATTTATTTCCTGGCTGTTTTCTCAATTCTTTTATGTAGATTTAGTCAGTAGATTTGTTTAGGTTTAGAGTCTCTCACACAAATATATTGCTTAGTTGCATAATTTCTAATCCTGAATTGCATAATTTCAAACACAAAGGTAGTGTTAAGTCAAATATTGACTTTTTTTGTTTTTTGTTTTTAAAGACTGCCTGTATTTATTATTGTTATTATTATTGTTGTTGTGGTTATTATTATTACATATTCTTTACATCATTCTGAAGTGATGGTGGGAATTTCACAGGGACTATAACTGAAATGAGAGAGCATACATTGTAAAAAACAAATACTGACTTTTTACCTTTTTTTGGTCATGATAAAAGGGAACAGGTAAATTCATTCTTATTTTACAGTAAAGAAAAGGAAGCCACTGATTTTGTTATAAAATTTGAAAACAGTCTGCATAAAGTTTCACTTAAGACTGCAGGGAAGAAGTTGCTCTTCAAAATGTGACTTGTAGTTATACTTTATTAGATGAACCTTCTTCCTTTTTTCAGGTTTCTTATGAAGATGTGGATCGTCTGAAAGGATTGGCAGTTATTGAAAACATGAGGGTTCCCCACTTCTTGCAGGACCATGACCGATACATGGAACATTTGGAGAAGATTATGGAAGTGAATGAACTGACAGATAGGGAACTGAAAGATCTTATATGTTAATTAGCATTCTTGCCAACATAGCTGAGTTATTCCTCTATGTATATTACCAATTAGGTGCAGTTAGCACCAACAAATTTATAAAAGAAAAATGACTTAGTTTACTTGAGTTTTCTCAAAAATGGTCTACAATATGCAATTGAAATTTTAGGTTTAAAATTTGGTAATGTTTCTTTAGGCTACAGGAGAAAGTTAGTCTTATTTTCATCTGAATCTCATCTGTCAGATGAAATTACTACTGATGAGTGTTTTTGAAGAATCTTGGTCAAATTGAGCAATAAGTTTCTACCTGAACAGTAAATGCTGGTCTTAGGGCTTCTGCTTTAGCACCAAGAATACTTGTGAGTAGAGATTGACTTCCAGTATTGTTCACACTCCAGGGCTACATTTTATTTGACAAATAGCAATTATTCTCCTTTGAAAAGTTACTTTTATTATATCCCAAAATGCTAGTTCTATGTAATATTTCTTATTTCTGCTAAGCGATGCTTAAGAGGGGAGAAGTATTTTTAAAAGTTTTCATTAGTTCTTTATTTTACATATTGTCATTTCACCTTATCAGCTTCTAGGTGCTAAAATTAGAGAATTACCTCAGTTTCCCTTATTATCTCTTATCTCTGTTTTCATATGCTGAAAGTTATTAAACACCTTCAAAAAATTTTTAATTTTTATTTTTTTAACACCTTCAAAATTTTAACCAAATTTTCTTAGGATCTTTCTCACTACATTCTTTTATATAAATAATAAATTCAAGTTCCAGAGAGGTTTGTCTACAGAAATGAAAATAGTTGTGTAAGAGAGAAGGTACTCATCTTTTTATTAAGTAAAGCTACTAGTAAGGGACAAATAGACTGATCACATAGGAGCTAGATGTTGACTGGACAGTGTCTATGGTAAATTTGACCATGGTTTGAAAAGTGGAATTTCTGAATGTTGTCATTTGATAAATTGATTTTATGATGCTGCCTCGGTGTATTTTATCAAAATTTCATCATCCTATTAATGACATCATTTGAACTTACTTTTGAAGTTACATTTCTTCTGCTAAAAGTAATATATCTAGCTCTGTAATGTATCAATGTTGATATATCCTTGGAGATACACACACACACACACACACACACACACTTGGGATCAAATGGCTCCTCAAACAACTAATTTGAATGATCAGAAACAATACTGGTGTAGTAAACACCATTTAAAACGCTACTGTGATTACTACCCAAAGCTATTTGAGACTTTTTCTTTACCTCAATTCAGACTGAAATATGGTGCTAACACTGTTAGATGTGTACTGCAAAGCCACATTTATGCTAGAAAATATTTTAGAAAATCTTTGCAAGCTATGTAATTCCTCTCTTTCAAATACCTAGAATGTTGCAGCAAATAGGATATACAATTAGAAGCTTGGTGGTTCTTGCTTCTAGAACTACTTCCATCTCAATGTTGGCAGTAGCAAGTCAGACCTTTTGCAACATTGAAAACGCCCACATATGTGTTTGACAGCTTGGAGTGTGGCCTGCACATTCTATGCAGGGTTGGGGGCCCAGTGTGCCAATGCTAACCAGACATGGGAAAACCACCCTTTACTCCTCAAACATTATTTCCTTGTAGCAGAGTCATGCAGTTTCAGCTTTGTCTAGTGTTTTCTGACTTCATCTTTAAACTTACAGAGTGTGATTATGAAAATGGTGTCTTATTAACTGGAACTAAAAAGTATAGACAGAGATAGCAAACTTTATGTCTTGTAATTTAAGCTCAAATAACTGTAAATTCAACATTTGTAGGCAATAACACCATTGATCTTTTACATTATAGTTTAAATATAAAGGAAAATCACAACCGCCTTAATTTCCTACTGGAAGGATTATTTGCAGTGGTTCTAGTCCCTGAACTTAAACATGGATAGATACTCTTTATCTGATTTGGAAAAGGAAAAGAATTCTTGCCTTACTTCTTTGGTATAAAGATAAAAACACGAGTACTATCTAGACAAAAAATGAACTTAAATCACATTGATTGTCTTAAGCTACTTTAAAAGTTAGCAATGAACCAAAAATTATTTCAGATTAGCATAAATACTTGAAGAGCTCTAATCTTTAAAAGTTGGTATTGAAGATTAATGTTTATTCTCTCTCTGGAAATAGCATTAAGGTCAATTTTTTCTGTAAAATAAAAATTTCAATAAATAGAAAATTATAATAACAGTACTTGGGAGAATAGTTGAAGATCATATTAATTTTCATTATAATAATTACATGCTATGTAGGATATTGAGGATTAGAATTTCATCAGTTTTGTAATTTTTAACATATGGTTGTTTATCAGATAAAAATTCTCACACTTAGGTCTTCACATGAGAGAGGACTTAAAAGTAATATTTGTAAACATAAATCCATAGTCTTCATGTCTTTATATTTTCACTTTTGTAAAAATATTTAAAATTTGTATTGTTTTGTATGTATTTGGGTATTTTATGTCTAGCTATAATAGAAGTAAATAGTACTGAAGTTCTCAAATGAAATATGTAGATATGTATGCATGCAAAATTCTATTCTTTGAAAATCTAATTATATTTTTATTGTGTTACTGCTTGCTTTTTATTGTGTGATAATTATTGAAAGGACCACATGCACATTCTTCTAGAGAAATAACTACATTTACCACACTTCACCTTTCCTCTCAATAGTTCAGCTTATACTATCATGGGCCATAGGGCAAACAGAAAGAGAGAGAGATGATTTTGTTTTTATTTACTACTTTGTTCATTCCGTAAATACTTAATCAGAATCTGTTGAAGAAGAGGATCTATGCTGAGCACCAACAATCCTCTGATGAGGAAGATAAGAACTGAAATCATAGTCCAGTGGGAAATAGTGTTACAGAACCAGGTTACAGCATGGCCAGTCCCATTCCCAGAGAGAGCTATCAAAGAAACATAAACTTATTCAAGTATGCCCACATATTTGAAGCAGAAAGAGATAGATCAATTGCAACATGGTGAGCTTCACAGTATTTTATTACCATTCTTTCGGAGGCTTGTCTGAAAACTGAGCAACTTTAGTCAGGAGCAGTAGTAGACCATGAATGCAACTGTTTGGGTTGTCAGAAGCCTGGAGAGAATCCCTTGAGACCTATAGCAGGTGCTCGAAGGAACCACCATTTTATAAGAATTCAAAGTTTTGCTGGACTGTGAAAGCCTTGTCAGCAGGTTATGATTTCATTCATTTTTGTTCACTCTGATTCCAACAGCTAAAGGAATTAATGCCAGGATGTGAAAAACTAATGTTTGTCAGCTAGCTATGGGAGAACTTTTGAAATATGTTTAATTTCAAGTACACAGAGGGAGGGCCATGTGAAGAGGAAATGAGGGTGGCCATCTGCAAGCCAAGGAGAGGCCTGGAATAGATCCTTTCTTTCTGACCCTCAGGAGAAATCAAGCCTGCCAACATCTTGATCTTGGATTTCTGGCCTTAAGAACTATAAGCAGGGCCTCCCCGGTGGCGCAGTGGTTGAGCTCCGGGTTGCGAAGCTGCCCGCAGCCTCTGCAGCGCCGGTTCGATCCCCGGCTGCTCCCCGGCCACCGGAGGAGGGTCCCACATGGCGCGCAGACCTCTCCTGCCGCCCGCTGCTCCCCTCAGCAGTGTACTTCGGTCCTTCTGCCTGCTCTGCTCCCCGCCCTGGCTCTGGTGAATTCTCTCACCCTCCCGCACTTCTGACTGTATCCAGTGTTTGTATAAACAAATAAATAAATAAATCTTTAAAAAAAAAAAAAAAAGAACTATAAGCAATTAGACCTGGGGAAAAGAGGATGAAGCAAAGAGAGAGTAGAAATTTGAACACAAAGAAGGGATTACTTAGCATTTGTTTCTTTCCAGCCATCCAGTTATCCTAATCAAAGACAACCAACTTCAGAGAGATGTTAGCAACATGACCAACTAAAATACCCCTCATTCAGCTTTCTCAATCTGACTGACATTCATAGACAAAAACTTTTTTGTGGAAGCTTTGGGATCTAGCATCTTATGCCAAGGGAACCCATCTTAGGTCTTGCCCACCCATGCATCAGGTAATAGGAATACAGAGCTAGGTCACAGCTTGGACTTTGTAGTAGCCCATGAACTGATTACATCCCCCCTCTGCCTCAGTTCAGGAAACCCTGGAAAACACTTAGTCACCCTTGGACAAAAGAGCCTTTGTGGAAGTCCAGGTTTGCAGCAGAGAGGTTCCAACACACCATTTTAACTATAAAAAAAAATTTAAGTTCAGTCTAACTTTGCCTTACCCCAGGATGGTACATCTTAGGACCCAGAAAGATCTCAGCCCAGCATTTCTCCCATGGGAAATACTGAGTGCAGCTTCCCCAGCTTTGTGGGAAGCTGCCAAAACTCAATTTCTCTCAATTCAGGGTATTGAATTGTGTGTTGCATGACTGGGAAGTGGGAAGAGACTGGAAAAGAAGCAGATAGGATTTTCAGAGGGGCATTAAAGGGACATACAAGTTACATTGTCACAGATTCCTTCAGGAAGTCTCTGGCAGATGCCTTAGCCACGGATATCCCCAACTGACTCACGGGCACACCCAGCTCTGCATGTACCTTAGCATAATTCCCTCCAGATCCATCCAGAATACCCCAAATGGCAATATTTTATCTTTTTCTGTATAGCTAAGTAGGGTTCCATCATGTATATATCAGTGATGGACGACATGTAAGACAGTGGTCCCAAAAGACTAGATCAATAGTCTACATTATATGACCTAAAAGAGTATTAGGCTATACCATTTAGGTTTGTGTAATTGCATTCTATGAAGATCATTCAAAGACAAAACTGTTTAGCACGCTTGTCAGAATGTCTCTCCATCATTAAGGGGCACATGACTGTATACCACCTCTTTATTCATTCATTCATCCATGGGCACTTACGTTGTTTCTACATCTTGACTATTATAAATGAAGGGGTGTATATAAGATATGAATTCTTAAAGTTACAATGGTTCTTTAAAAAAACTGAAGGAATGGTAATTATGTTTCGGTTTAATTTGGCAGTAATTTCAAGAGATGGTGGCGCTCTGGAAATTTTTATTTTTCCAACATGAGAGAAACCAGAAAAAAATCATAACACGATATATATTAAATTCTTAAGAGCAGCAAATATGTGATGACCTAATGTATAAATATCTCACATTTAGACAATATATAATATTTGCTTCTCTTTTAAAAATAATGTCTGTTCATACTTACAGTATTTCCTAGAAAATTACTGTATTATCTCCAAGCACATTAAGTAGATTGGATCCTAGAGATAAAATAACCTACCTTGATTTAAGAAAATAATAATTATGTCTTCGATTGGAATATCTAGATCTACCTGAGTTATTCGAGCACCAGCAGAAGTTCCAGTGAATTTCTGGATGCCACACTGAAACTCTCCACTAGGGGGACAGCAAGGTTTTCTTTTTTTCCTCTCTCCCCTCTTTCTCCCTATTAATATTTTATTTTAGGCTGGAGGTCCTATAGATGACTAATTAATCTTACTATTGATTGCTGGAGCTAAATCTAAACATAAACTGATTTTAGGCAAGCATATCCCTCCTACAAAAGATTTGCATATTACTTTAAAGAGCTCCAGTGAAGGAGTTATTGAAGTCTCCTGAAGGCCTGTTCTAATGTTTTCCCTTCTGCCCAATTTAACTCTCTTACTTACAAGTTTATCATAAAATTCCTTGAGATGAATTTGGATGAAAAGCACTATTTACACTCTGTGTATAAATATATATTATATATGTATATTACTGCTAGTTGGAGTCTTGAGAGAGATCTTCAAAATATTTTCAATGTGTCTATTTGAAATAAGTAATATCTTGATTTGTTGTTGCAATTTGAAATGTAGATACTACTTAATTCCATCACAACTTCCTAGCATAATTACCTTGATACCACTCAGTAAAACCAGTTTTGTTTTTTCTGTTAGAGAAATGAAAGAGAAGGAGATATTGGGAAAGATAACAGAACCCATGGACAAAGAGAATTTTTAACTTGACAGCAAACAATGGCCCATACACTGAGCTCCCCATTGTTTCTGGGTCACAAACAAGGCTAGGGAATTCTTGATTTCTAGTATCAAGCCCCACCTGGCTCTGATACACAACAGCATTGTGGGACCTTCAGGTCTTCTGTCCCAGAACCAAGATTCCCAATAACAATGCTGATTTTAGATCCCTTACTCTTCCAGGCTGTCATCAAATAAAACACTGAGAATTACACGAAGACATATCTCCTCACTTCAAACCCCCAGTAAATGTCACTTCCAGCCCCAGGTAAATAGACCTCTGATAACCTGGGATTCCTGAGGCCCTTTGGGCAAATATCCAAGATGTTCAGGGTTAGGTAATCAACTAGATTTGTCAGGGACAATACTAGGCTTTGAGAAGGAGGACATACTATATTTTGAGGATGAGAACCGGCCTCCAGGGATAATCTGAAAAGGTCCTGTGAAGACCTGTTGGTTTGAGGGTTCTAAGCGTTCATTCTTCCCGGCACCCTTCCACTCACAGCCTGAATGCTCCTTGTCACCAGGCCATAGGAGAGAAATATGAAAAGATCATATTTTAGAAAGTTCTCTGGACCATTGGACTTAGATAAGCAAATGATAAAGAATCATCTTTGGAAAAATTCAGAAGAAATGTTCAAAAAAATTCCTAGAGCTCCAGATAGTAAGGATTTACTCAACATCAGCTTTGAACACTGGCCTTGCACTTAGTGATTCAAGTAATGAAAAGATTGAAGTAATGAAAAGATTGCTTTCAGTCTATCATCTCTATTAGAGCAGCACAAACCAGGGCTCTTAATAAGGCAACAGTAACAATGCTGCTGCCCTTGGTCAACTTCACTGTTTCCGCTCCCTGTGATCTCATACCCAGGGCGCAGGAAGGAATCACTGACCTGGTCATGAAATTCACACTTGAATAAAATACCACATTTTGTCTTGATGATTTGGTCACCCCCATTTCCATCCTCCTTAGTATTATTTATAGTAGGTTCAGTCCAATTTCTAGTCTGTTTAAATGAAATTCTCTCCCCCACCCCAGGACTCAACACAGGTACTTCTTAAATAATCTCACTGATTTTCTGGATCACTGGCAGAACTTTGTCAGAGTTCCATCATCAGACTGGGTTAGTGCTTAGAAAGTTGCATGCCAGAAAACTCCCAGGGAGAGAGGGAGGTATAGCTCAACATTGATAATCTCTTTTAAAGCACACAACTTGGTGCCCTGTTGGTGAAAAGGTAAAGTCATCCCTGGTTTAAAAAAAAAAAAAAAAAAAAAAGAATGCCACTCAATTCTTAGAATAAAGAAGGTAGAGACTATCACAGGATCCAGAGTGGGCTGGGCCAAGCAATCAGATGTGCTCCTTCAATTTCTGACTCAACTTTTGTCCAACGCAGCTAGCACTTATGCCATCACATCAAAGGCCAGCCAACTGCAAACACTCATCACAGGAACCAAGTCCCTATTGCTCCTCACCCCCAACATAATCACTGAACTAGACCACTTGCCACAATTGAAGTCGGCAAGACATGTAGGCCAGTCCATGTCTCACCACTGACTATTGACTGAATTTGGCTGGCCAACACAATTAGGTATTCCCAGACCCAAAAGCAGAAATGAAGTCTGCCTTAAGCAGTTTGACATCCAAATACAGAAAAGGCAAGCAGTTGGGTAGTTCCTTCTGAGCCTTTTCTCTCTTTTTCCTTCTAGGTCACCTGGCAGGAGGGCGGCAGTGAGCCACCTCCACACAAGGAGACAGGCGGCTCTCACACAACAAAGACATGCTCTCTTTTCCTGCCCCTCTCTTCAGCAGACAATTGAACTTCATTGTATTCACAGACCTGAAGTTTCCATGTTGAAAGCCAAACACGGGGCCTCCCTGGTGGCGCAGCGGTTGAGCGCTGGGTTGCAGCCTCTGCAGCGCCGGTTCAATCCTCGGCTGCTCCCCGGCCACCGGAGGAGGGTCCCACAAGGCGCGCAGACCTCTCCTGCCGCCCGCTGCTCTCCTCAGCAGTGTACTTCAGTCTTTCTGCCTGCTCTGCTCCCCGCTCTGGCGAATTCGCTCACCCTCCCGCGCTTCTGACTGTACCCAGTGCTTGTATAAATAAATAAATAAAATCTTTAAAAAAAAAAAAAAAAGCCCAACATGGCCACCAGGCACCCAGATGCCACAGGGGACCCCAGACAGCACCTCACCTCTGCCTTTGAAGCTCGTCCTTGCTGGTCCATGGGTCAGTGGCCTGCAATGGTTAGGGGGCCTGGCCACCCCTGACTCGTTGCCATCTGTTCTTTTTGGTCTATGTGCTTCTGGGGCAAGACCAACTCCCAGGTCTGCCTGAGCTACAAAGCCTCCCAAGCAGCTTCCGGAAAGCAAGGAGCCAGGCGAAAAAGTCTGGGGCCAGTCTCTTTTGCATTAACTCCGCCTGCCTTTGTTGAGGTTACTGGCTTCCGACATCTTCCTTATCTAATCGTTTTGCCCTGGGCCAATAGCACTGCTTAGCACAGTAAACCCCAGTTCGTAATTCTCCCCATCCCCAAATAATAGTCATTTAATTAAATAATTCAGCCTAATGGAAGTCAGTTGTGCACTTAGGTGAGTCCTCTCCAATCATTGACTGTTAATAGGGGTTTGGCTTGATAAATAAACACCATTAGGCAGACCCGAAACAAAGGCACTAGGCAAACCCACCATATGCAGTTTGACCCTCAAGTTAGGGTTGCCCCCACCCTAACTGGTGGCTTCTTTTATGCCCAGTAAACTCTGCCTAAAGGTACTGTAGGCACTTTGTTTTTAGGCACTTGGCATGATTTTAAGCAGTGTTTTCATCTCCCTGCTCCCCCACACCATTTGGGCTGTGACATCTGAATCTTCATGGTGTGGGTTCACAGAAGCATCTCCCTGTGCTTGGCCCAGTGCTTCACAAACTGTATCTGTGTCACCATGGTCATTGCTGAGAGTACATGGCAGCTAGGATTCAATAGGATCGTCCAGACAGAAGGAAACCCCATTTCTGTGACACATAATGCCATTTCTTTTCTTTTTTTTTTTTTTGTGGGACCCTCGCCAGCGGCCAGGGAATGAACCCAGAGCTGCAGAGGCTGCAGGCAGCCTCGCACACAGCCCAGCGCTCAACCACTGCACCACCAGGGGAGGCCCCATAATGCCATTTCTTGATGCCATCTTGCCTGGCACCAATTGCTGTCCTGTCTTATCACCGACTGAAAACTCCCCAAGACCTTCCAATCACCATACACTCCTGTCATCCTCTACAAGAAGGTTGGCCACCATGGGAGATGATGGTATTCATGACAATGTTTCATTTAATATTTCCTTAAATTTTTTATGACAAGGTAGGTAGAAATAGCTCCTTATTATCCAGATAAGGAAATGGAGGCTCAGGAAAGATCAGGTAACTTGCCTAAAGTCACACCAATTGTAATTTCCACATGAGTCTAAACAGGAGCGTAGGCCCATATCACCCTTATAGCTAAGCTCTCTGTCCCACCCATGGCTTCCTTACCTTCCTCCCACTAGTACAAACTTGCTGGGGCCACAAGTCCTACTCCCCAGGGATGTATCCATGTCAGAAGAGGAGTTCTGCTCCTCACATGCAGATCCTGCAGTTTGGAACCACAAGTGGGAGTGAAGACTTTGGCCTTGGATCCCTGCGGAGACCCTCCTTCCTCCCCTGTAGAAAGCTCCTCCACCTCTAAACCCTGCGCCTGCCTCGGGGGACCTTAGGATGCATCCTTGCAGACCTCTCAGGGAGGCATGCAGCCCAGTGGGTGGAGCTGGGCTCTTTTCTGTGGGACAAATATCCCTGGGGACTATCAATTAGGAAAAGGACAAGGTGCCAGATAGAGGCAGAATTCAAATTACAGTCTCAGATAGCAGCAGAGCTCCAGCCATCCACTTCTGTTCCCACTCTGAAATTCTGCTAGTTGAGCAACCTACTTAAGGGTCTTCCTAAGCTGCAGGGCTGATCTTTGTCAGGAGGTGTTAGGCAGGGAAACCTCTCTAATGTTCCCCAAGGTGAAGATGAGGGGGCTCTGCTTGTAGGTTTATGAATTGGCTTTCTGGTCCCTGGATTGTTTGCTTGGCCTCCCTAAGTCTTTGATGAGACTGGTTTTCTGCCCCAGCCTGGGGTCAGCTGTGTGGTGTGTGAGAGCATAAAGGGGTGAGTGGCCTTGAGGCTGCTGGTGGTGGGGGGCAGCTTTAGGGAGGAAATTCTGGAACCAGTGCTGAGCTAGAAGAGTCTGGCTTGCTTGCTGCGAGCACCACCTCCAGCCATCATCAGCATGTGGCTGGTTAATTTTTGTTAAAGGGACAACTTGGCTTTCTTTAAAGCAATGGTAGATACAAGAATGTATTGTTTTCCCAAGCTGCTAGGTGGGGCTGCCACACAGCCAGGTCTGGGCAGCTGCAGTCTGCAGAAGCACACTGAAGACTTGCACACCCATGGCAGGAAGCCAGGAGTCTTCTGCCCCTCTCCCTGCCCTGCCCCAGAGCCCAGCCTGGGTGTACACATGGTGTGATTAATGAAGCAAAAGCAATTCAAAGGCTTTAAAAATATCCTTTCTTCTCTTCCCTCTATAATTTTTATTTTACTCTAAATATACATATTTTAATTTCCCCATTCTAGAATTAAACCCTCAATCACCAGAGTGACTCTGACCTAGCAAAATACCCACTTTAGGAGTGGCATCAAGATAAAGAATGATAGGAATGAATCACTTCCACGTGTATACCCCACTGTGGTGAAAACTTCACTCGACTTTGTCTACCAGGAAATGTGATATTTAGTCTGTTAAAAGTATAAATGTTCTATTGTCTATTTTTTTTTTCTTGGCTTGGACCTTTTATTGTTTATGCATGTATTTCATTGTCATTATGCAACATCTCAAATATACATGAAAATAGAAAGAAGAAAATATGAACCTATGCTCCTGTTCCCCAGCTTGAACAATTCCTTTTGAAAAATGAAGTACCTTTGGATTTCAAGCTCTGCCAACCCTCTTGAATTTACCAAATTACCAGTGGAGAGGGAAGAGATGGGCCATCCATTTATTAATTCACCTTAAAACTTGTGGTTCTGGAAGGTTCTATGAAAATCCTGCTTTGTGGGCTATAGGGTGGGATGGACAGTCCTGCAGCTGGGGGCCAGACTACAGTTGAGAAGAGCCCAGTGCTGGGGGCAGAACAGGCTAGAATGGGAAGCCCTCAGCTCTGTTGCTTCTCAGTAGCAGTTAGGGAGTCACAGTTTGGGCCCAATTACGTTTGGCTCAGGAGGTCTCCTGGCTGCCCCTGAGTCACCCCTGCTACATCTGTTGACAGAAAAGGGCAGCACTGTTGCCAGCAAAACCAAGCCAGATGGCTGTGGGCCCTGCAGTCTCCTCTACAGAGAGGGATAAACTGTCTCTGATCACAGGGTCTCTTGGGGGACACTGGGCAAGAAAGGGAGGTTCCACTGAGGGAGGAGGGGCGGAGCTCTTGTCTGCTGTGGTGCTCTGTGGTAGGGAGACCTGGGAGGCTGCCAGGGCTTCAACTGGGCTGGGGGAGGGGGAGTTTCAGAACTTCTAGCACTTAATTCCTTCACCCCTGCCCCTCTAGGAGCCTGGTTCAGTAGCAGGGGATGCACTTAGCTTCTCCAACAAAGTGGCTTTACTGTTGGGTCCTACTCAGACATCCCTGGAAGGCAGAAGGAAGAACACGATAGGGGAGGGAAGATTCTAGAGATGCTCAATGTGTAGACAGAGCTGGAGAAGGTTGGGAGTTTAGGGATAATCCAAAAGGGAGAGGTCAATTCATACACTAGAATATTATTCTGCAATAACAAGAAATAAACTATCACCCCACCCCCAAAACAAACAAACAAACAAACAAAAAACCAAAAACCCCAAGACCTAGAGGAACTTTAAACGCAGGTTGCTTAATGAAGAAGCCAATCTGAAAGGTCTACAGACTATATGATAGTCTGAAAAAGACAAAGCTAAGGAGACAGTAGAAAGACAAATGTTTCTGGGGTGGGTGGGTGTGGGGAGATGAATAGGTGGAACCCAGTGGATTTTTAGATCACGGAATGATTCTGTATGTTACTGTAATGTGGATGTCATTATACATTAGTCAAAGGCCAATTTTACATTAGTAAAAGGACTGCATGTAAACTACTGGCTGCATTAAAGGGTATTGTTTCAATGCTGGTTCATCAGCGGCAACAAATGTTCCACACTAATGCAAGATGTGAGTGGCAGCGGAAACTGTAGGGGAACTGGGAACTTTGCTTTCTACTCAATTTTTCTATAAACCTAAAACTACTCTTAAAAATAATGTCTATTAATTACAGGCAACACTAAAACAAATAAAGCAAAAGCAACAACCCCCCAGTCCAAGGTAAAACCTAGGAGGTCTGGGGCTAGACTAATAACAGCAGTTTCTGCAGACAGGGTTCCAGTGATCTTGACTGCTGGGTGTTAGGAGCCACCCGGGCTGAGATTGCCCTGCAGGAGATGTAGCTGTGGCAACTCTGCTCCCAGTCTCTGGCTGAGACTGAAGGCGCTTCCCGAAGTCCTGTAACTGGATTACTTTTCCCCTCATCTTAGTCAAGACTTATCTTTGCATAACTTTAATGCAAAGACATACCCAGCTCGCAGGATTTGGGGCATCTGATTGGTGATGCAGGTGGAGGTTTGAACTTTAGGTGAGACTCTATGGTCTGCTCTACTGGGAAGTACCCTTCCCTACCACCAGGACTTCTCATTCTTCCTTGGTGGCTTTCCAGAGGCACAGCCTAACCCCAAGGGAGGTGGTGTTTACCCTTCCACTGGAGAGATGCCCCAGAGAGTGGGCATGACTGATATCCACATACCTTCCGAGCCCCCACAAAAGAGCTTTCTTCCTACCCCTGTCTAAAGCCAGGTACCTGACTGTGGTCTTTGGTGGAAAATGGGCCCTTTTCACTGCCATCTGGCCCTGTGGCCCAAGTCACTGGATTTACACTGCAGTGATGGCAGCTTCAGGTGCTGCTCCACGTCAAGTCTTTGGTGTGGAAGGAGTAGACCTTCAGCTTTCTTGGCCAACTGGAAATCACCTAGGTCATCTGGGCTCATGATTCATAAATTCATTGTCACTGTTGACACTTGACAGCACGAGTGTTGTTGAACCAGAGCTGCTGTGTTGTCACAGGATTTTGAGTTTTGTGATCTTTGGGAGGTTAGGCTCTGTAAACCCCATTATAATCATGATCTCATGGGGACTTACGGGAGAACCCAACTTGGCTCAGGGGAGGGCGCTTAGCATGTAAGGCAGTTAACATGTGCTTGAACCCCCATACCTCCACCAATGACCCTTCCTCATCGCTGCCTGTGGCTTCTGGATCAACAGCAATTCCCCAAAAACAAGAGTGTGCCTCTGGGCTGGGAATCAATTTGAAATGAGAGTGGGAAGGTGGAGAGGAAGTGATTCCATTCAGAGAGAATTCTTGTCCAGCACAAGGGAATCTATGCTGAGTGCCTGAAACTCCAAGGTAGGCAGAGATGATGACATAATGACATAAAGGGGGGTCTGGGTTGGAAGAGGTGCCCCTGCAAGGTCTCAAGAGGGGATGTAAACGGAGCAGGTTCCCTGATGAGGTGCACTGTGTTTAGGATGCCAAGGGACACAGCCCCACACAGAGGCATTTAAAGTGGGCACCCACCCCAGGGGTGCTCACTGCAGCCAGGCTCATTCACCTCAGTTTATTTTTACAAAACAAAATGAAATATCACCACTCGGAATATTGGAGGGGCGTGCTCAATCACAGGTAAAAGCTTTATGTAATCTGCAGCCCGAACAACACACACTGGCGGTCACAAGCGGGCGCTCTGGTATTCATTGCCTGAGCAGGCCTGGCAGCTGCCCGCTCACTCTTTTCCTTCGGGCCACCACCACCATCTCGGGGATGCCAGCCCTTGTCTGTTGAGGGTGGCAGCATCCCCAGACTAGCAAACATTTCAGTTCTCTCCTGGGCTTTTGACTTGCCCACCTGGCACCTGTAGGGCACAATGTGCTCTGGCCCCCATTCAAGGTCCAGAAGCATCCACAAAGAAGACAGGAGGGTCAAAGCCCAGGTGCTGATGTCAGAAGGAAGAGTGAAAGGCAGTTCTGGCTCCGCAACTTCACTGAGAAGGGCAGACTCCTCTCCTGTGTCCTCTGGGGTCAGAAAGTAGGAAACCCATTTGTTGTCATCATCGCTCATGCTTAATGTTGGCCTCACTTCGCTCCAGGGTGACGCTGTTGCCATTCCTTGGACCCTCTTTCTTGTTCCAGTCCTTCTCAGCATATAGCTCGGCTAGCACGGGGCAGTGCTCAGATGCCACTCCGCCCCAGGACCAGTTGTCTGGAATCCACGGGTTTGTGAGGCCTTCTCGCACCACAGCCCAGTGACCTGAAGGGAAGGAAAGAGATCCAGAAATCAGGACAGGTGGGGTCATAGCTGGCAGGTGGAGGCCAAGGCTGCATGCCTGCAGGACCCGGATCCCTGACAATGGTTCTTGGCCTGTGACACAAATGAAATGTCTCTGCTAATTTGATTTTTTAGACGAGTGAGAGGTTACTGGTTAGGCACTGAAACTACCCAAATATAGGCTGCCTGCCCATTCCTGTACCTGTTGGCCTACAGTTGACCTCCTCCTCACCACTTCCAAATTGACTAATAAGAGAAGTCTTTGACACAGGAGCAAATGTCTCACAAAGATGTCCAAAGCAAAGGTCTTATTTTACAAAGCTAAGACACTAAGAGGGGAGAGGAGGAAATAAATTCTAAAAAAAGGGTAAAGAAACTTAGAGGTTTATGAGAAGCTAAAGTTATTTTACTTCAGTTAGAAATATATAAGGGCCTCCCTGGTGGCACAAGTGGTTAAGACACAACCTAAGAATCTGTTCGTGGCCACTGTAGCATGAATTCGATGCCCGGCCAGGGAGCTACCCACATGGCGCAGACCTCCCCTGACTCACCCACTGCTCCCCTCACCAATGTATTTCAGTCAGTCTGCCTGTTTTGCTCCCCACTCTGTCTCTGGTGAATTCTCTCACCCCCCCACATCTCTGGCCTCCACCCCGGTTCTTATATGCATAAATAAATAAATCTTAAAAAACATATAAAATTATTTAGAAATTTATGATTTAGAAATATGTGAAGTGGGCGCTACATTGGAAAACAATAAACCAAAGTGACAGAGCTGGTTCTGAGCAGTTGGAAAGCACAATGTGGCCTTGGCGTGGTCAGGCAGTGTCAGGGCCGGTATAGGTGTACCCAGGTGTGGGGTCTGGTTGACACTGAACCTGCCCTGATGACAGCTCTGCCAATGGCAGCTCATCCCTGCACCTTGGTTTCTGCAGTTTCACAGCAAGGGAACAGATGAAACAGCTTCTAACTTCTATGCAGCCCTGTGTTCTCAGCTTCGCCAGCTCTCGTCAAGGTAGGTCTGCTGCAGGCACGCTCCTGGTAGCCAGGCCTGCTGTGGGCTGGCCTTTCTCTGGCCAGAAGAATGTATCACACACTGTGTCTTGTCTAATGTGATAACTGTAACCCCCCTAACTCTCCCCACTAAGACACACAGCTTCTGTCATTCTGATCCTCCCCTGACACAATCCTATAGGAAAGTGGTGCCCAGACAGAAGGAGAAGCTGGTGACACAGTCAGGATGGGAAATTCTAGCCCTGAGGATCTCAGCACTGGTTGCACGTTACACTCATGGTGGGACCCAGCTTTAGAACTTTTTAATTTTCTTATGTCTCACTGAAGAGTAACATGCTTCCCTTAGTACTTAGCAGGACTGAGAACATCTGTTCTTGTCTTACATCAAAAGGTTCTACGACACTTCACTTCTATATTTCTCACTAATGATTTCTTGACCCAAAACCTGCTCAGCAGGTTGGGAGGGAAGGTTGCTTTACAATACTGAGATCACCTACCACATCCAGGTTCTTGCAGAGTCCCCTAAGGCACTTCTGTGCTATGGTGACACAACTGTTGCATCTGTCACCCTGACTGCTGCTCCTCAGAGCACTGTGGGAAGGTGGGTAGATCTCAGGCCACCACACAGTCCCTGAAGGTGACAGGGCATGAGGAATATTTGCTGAATGGTCAGAGACCTAAAAATGGGGCTAAGTTATCAGCTCCTCTCTGAATCAGAGTTCTGCCAGCCTACACTCAGGGACATGCGTGGTTTGCGTCTGCTGTAGATCAATGGATATCTTTTAATTACTTTTCATATCCCCCTTCTCTCTTAAAGTGGCCCTGTTTGAATGATAACTATATAGACACCTAGTGATAACCCATAAGCTCCATCCTGTCGGAACAGTTTCTGCAAATCCATTTCTGAACAGGAGAAAGAGCAAGCGACTTCTGCTTTACCTGTGAAAACCTTCTTCAAGCTTTTACTGATCCAGATGTTGTCCAGAGACTTTGAACCTTGAGGGTTCTTGGTGCTGATGTTTGTGAAAGTGTGTGCAGGGACCAGGTTGTGGAATTTTTCTTTCCTCAGGATGTCACAGTCACCGCTGTCTGGCCCCTGGCCAAAATCCCCTAAAACAATCAAGTCTTTTTCCCCTGGAAGTGGAAGAAAGAAAACCAGCAACTTAAGAGGTGGTAGAACTAAAACACTGGCCACAGGCAGCTGTAGGGGGACTGCGCTACTCAGATTTGACTCTCTAGTGTTAGGATAGCAACTTGGTTCTCAGTCTCCCAATTTTTCCAAATTCCTTGTGCAACACCAACCCCTTCCCCACCACACACCACCATCAAAGGGAAAAAATCTTGAAGAGATCAGTAATACATTTGGAAACTGTGTGTGTGAAGCAGAGATCATGTCTGTTGCAGCTCATGGTTCTAGTTTTTTAGCAAAAAAAGGCCTAATGGTCTTGCTTAGCTATTTAATAAAAAGCTCAACAAACTTTCAGTGAGCACCTACTTGGGACCTACATATGGGGGAGATCTGGAGATGAGTGAGACATAGCCCTGCTCTCTAGGAGCACAATCTAATTGGAGGGACAGACTAGAAAAAGAATGAGAGCAGAGCACAGGTACAAAAACATGCGTGGAGCCCAAAGAGCACAGGGAAAGGTGGTCAGGAAAGCTCCCTCGAGGAAGCAAGTCCTGCTTTGGGATTTGAAGGGTTGCACAGGAGTGCCCAGACCAGGAAGGATGAGCAGGAACCTGGGTAAAGACAGAGGTTTGGAAACAGTCTGGTTTCCTGGGGGCCGGGAGTGTTCCAGATGTAATTGGGTGCTTTTCTGATGTAGAATACTCAGAAGGAATGCTGGCAATATGAGCCTGTGACAGGAAGGTGTGCTCTAACTGCTGGGGACCTGGGGGAGGTTGGGTATCCCTGGCATTCAGTAAGCAGCGACTTGCAAGCACCCATCATGCTGAATACGTGATTTCTCAATCTCTTGCTGTTGCCATATTTCAGGCTGTTCTCAATATTTACTGATGTGAATACTAACATGGGCAGCTCACTCAAGAATCTACTTTGTGGCCTTAGTACAGTGTCCCTTTAACGATGCTTGGCCATCATTAAAGTTCTTGATGCATAGTGCCAATCTCCTTTCTAACCCTGATTTCAACTCTTTCCAGCATCTTAAGCAAGTTCCTCTCATTGAGTCCCTCGCCAACACAGTTACCATTAACAACTAACTTGATATGTGAAAATGGTGTCTCCTTTCTATTTGAGGATAAAATAAGTAATGCACTCTCTCCTTTGGGTTGGAGAATCTACAAAAATCATTTTGAATTCTTCTTCACAGGAGACTTTTCTTTCCCATTTATTCATTTATTCAATTATTAATTTATATCACTATGGACTCACTGATATTTATATTTTGGGTAATAATCCAATGTTTTGTTGCTCAAATTGTCCCAGATTTGGCCATTGGGAACTCTTTTTGTTGACTTCTGTGTTCCTCTGACATACTCCCAAAATGTTTTTTGTTTGAGATCTTCCTTTCTGGCATTAAAAAGGCTCCAGAATAATCTTGTTCACATTTCCTGCCCCAGGGTCTGGATTCAGCCATTTCTCAAAGAAATTCTGGTTCCCTTTTAATTAACATGGTATGAGAAACCAAGATTTGAGTGCAACATAGTTTCCTTGTATCTTTTGTACAGGGTCTTAGCATTATATTTATTGATTTGTAGGAACTCTTCACACATTAAGACTAGAACCATTTATTATATGTAGGAAACTTTTTGGCCTACTTTGTCATTTGCCTTTTCATTAGGTCTATTATCAAACTGAAGTTTACAGAAATTTAAAGTTTCTTTTATGGAGTATAAGCAAATAAAATTTTCCTACATTGCCTCCAAAATAAAACAAATAAGCACTAAGTTCTTCTTATGGTTTCATTCCTTCATTTCAATCTTTAACCTAATTGGAATTTACTCTCATTTTCCTCCACAATTAACTTGTCCCAGTAACATTTTTGGAAAATTCCTCTATTTTTTAAACTGAAATGTGATACTTACCTGTCATTTCTAATATCACATGTACCATGTGTCTTGTTTCTGAGCTGCTTTCTATCTTATTGATATATTTTTGAGCTCTTACTATCTTTTATGTTATTCTTTCATTGAAAATGTTTATATATTCTCATGCTTTTGGAATTTTGTGAAACAATTTTTAAATTAAATAAAAATCAACTTTATTTAACATTCCCATCCCCAGCTGGGCAGATGAAGATGTTTCCTGTTCTTTGTGCCTCCTTCAGATATTCTAAGAACATATGAACAGATGTGCATATTTATTTTCACATAAATGACAGCAACTTTCCATATAAGTTCCTGTTGGTGTTTTTCACTTGTCAAAACATCCTAGAGATGAATCTGCTTCAAATAAGCAGTTTCAGACATTTTCTTTTCAAACATGGCATCCTGTAGGAATCCTTGAAAGCAGAGTGGATTAAAGTAGAGATGCTGTCATTTGTATGGAAAGAGAGGCCTTAAGGAGCCCTGGGCACAGCAGGGGGCTCTGGAAATATTAACACAAGGGTCCTACCCCCAGAAATGGAGTTCCCCTGCAGGGATTCTGACTCAGAGTGTCTTCAGTGAGTCTGTTCTCAGTATCCTTAAAGCTCTCAGGGAGTCCGGAGGTGCAGTCAGGCTTGGGAACCACATTCAGGGCAACAAGGGATCAATTCTCCAGCCACTGCAGTAAACACAGGGCCTGGAAAGGACAGAGATGTGGACTCCAATCTTCTCACCCAACAGCCTGCTCTAACTCTTTTTCTTTGTGTTGTTCAGAAAAAAAAGTGTTATACTTCATTTTATGACCACACTTCTGAGAGTTTCATATTTTTTATTTTTATTAAGAATAGGAGAGTCTATGTTTTCTCCCAGTATATCTCTTAGCTGTTGATAGACATCCAAAGATACCCATTGCTGTATTTTTATTTTACAACTGGACAGTTTTCAATATCTTAATGGGACTAATTTTTAAAAAAAAATTTCTTAAGTTTAAAAAACTGACAATTATATTCTCTAAAACAGTGACAGCTATGTCTCCTTTCCCCCAAAATATTTAAAACTGTGTCGTCTTGTCCAGTGGAGCTAACTGGGAGGATGAGCAGTCATGGTGAGCTGCACAAATAACACAAACCCTATAGAGCAGTCAACTGGAAGACAGTATCTTAGCCCTGTTTTAAAGGAAAGCAGTCAGCTGACTTTGAGAGTGCTAGCCTGGCCTTGCCACTTCCAGTTCTTACCAAGCTTTAGGCAAGTGTTTTAGTACATAAAGAGGGGAGAACGATCCAGTCTCCATTCTTTGGGGGTTTGTCAGGATTAGAAAAGCTGGGGTAAGTACCTGACTCATGTATCTTCTGGAGAGCTCAGACCCTTTCCCTGCAAGTTTTTTGAGTCAGGTTAACAAAAGTTTGTCAAAAAGACATCTAGCAGAAGTTAATTATTTTATCAGTGAGGCTTATCAGATGATTTGGGAATGTGATATTGATCAAATTGTGTCTTCCTGAAATTTACATGCAGAAGTCTTACTCCAGTGCCTCAGGATATGACTATTTTTGAAGACAAGAGCTTTAAAAAAGTAATTAAGTTAAAATGAGGCCATTAGAGTGGCCCCAATCCAAAAGAAGGGATTAGGACACAGACGCACAGAGGGAAAATCAAACAAAGATACAGGGAGAAGGTGCCACCACAATACAAGGAGAGGTCATCCAGAGGAAACAACCCTGCCAACATCTTAATCTTTGGTTTTCAGCTTCCAGAACTGTAAGAAAATATAAGTTTTATTGTTGAAGCCACCAAATCTGTGGAATTTTGTTATGGTAGTTCTAGAAAGGTAACAACGAGCCAAAGTTTTTTCTCTTTAATGTATTTTCAATATTTCTCCTGCAGATTGATATACAAACAAATAAGTGGGACAAGTAGGGAGCATTTCTCAAAGTGAATTCACATTCTGAAAGAACAGTGGACCCCAGCAAGATTCTATACCCCCATTATCTCTGCTAGACCATCACTTTCTGTCTTGAGGTTATTAAGTGGAGCTGCATTTCTGTCATACCTTGCAAAGGTAGTCATACCTTGCAAATTTAATTTAGGGCTTTAAATAAAACAGCTTATAAGTGAGGGTGAAATGTACCTGAGACACTCCACAAAATGAACATGCTTCAGTAATAATGACTGGCAGGAATGAAATCAAATGTGAAATGACACAGTGAGTGTCACCAGCAGAGGGCACTCATACACTGCAGATAACACTGCCCTCCAGGGGGTGTGAGGGATGAAAGAGATGGAGGGCAGACCTTTCTGGCAGCCATTTATAGCCAACAGACATGTATTCATAGCCCTCATGCTAGATCTTAATAACCTTAGCGCTCATGCAGATGAGTCCAAGCTGTCTTGAGAAATTGGTACCAACCTCCAAGGGGAAAGCTATCTTGAGAATATGAGTAACTCAAACCTGGCCAGTGTTAATGACAGTACATTGAGTCCTCACTGTATGCAGAGCCCTTTCAGCAGGGAAGAAGGTAAGAATATGAGAGGTTGAATGACTTGCCTACAGTCACTGAGACAGTCTTCAAATGAAGAGCTTCTAACCAAGAGCTAGAATGGAAGAGCCACGGGGACATAGGCAGCTGTTCATGGAGATCCCTAGTGCCTGGAACAGTGCTGGCTACACACAGACCTTGATAAACATGTATGCAATAAATGGGTGAATGAGGCACGAGAAGCACCTCAGAATTAAGGTGAGTTTATATTTGAAAGGAAATAAGAGAAAGATTTATTGAATACGAAGGAAAACTGAAAGTTAGGAATAACTGAGGCAGATAATCCCCTACAAAGAGAGAAGTTTTCATTCAATTTCATTAATATCCAATTAATTGTTAAGCTGTCACATGACCACGGGATTAAGGAAATGCCCCACCCTGCCCATGGTGCAGCAAAGGTAAATTCATTAGCAGAGGTGGTTCAGCTAAATGCAGACTAAGTCTTCATTCCATGGACCTCTATCAGAGCAAACAGAACCATTTTGATTCTGGCAGACCGGAAAAAGTTTGGGCTGAGAAAACGATTTTGAATACAGGGGAGATGTTGGTGTCCAAAGGCCAATAAACCTAGCACTGTGCAACTTCAGGTATGAAAATAACAGCTTTTCTTGAAGAGCACACCTAGGTATCTTACAATTTTTTTCTTTTTGTCAAATTAGCCTTGGTGGTGACATGGAGGCGGGTCTTGCCTCTGACAATCCACAGGTGTGTAGAGGCCTGAATTCTCCTAGAAAGCCATCTGTCTGGGGTGGATTCCTCAGTTGTTGCTTTACTTCCCAGAAGCGAGAGGAAAATGTCTGAGGCTGATTTCCTCAGATAGTCCCAGATGCAAAAAATGCTGGTGACAATAGCAGCAGTGGGTGCCCACCAGGGGATGGTCCAACCCAGACATCAAGTTTACTGTGTGTCCTGCCTCACTCTTGCCGAGTTCAAGACCCTTTCCTCAACCCCCAGTGGGGTCTGAAAGAAGAAAATTCCACCAGAGGACCAGCACACCACCTGCTGATGTCAATTGAAACACATTTCAAGCAGAAAGGCCCAGATTTTGCTGATCAAATGATTCTGTTTGCGCTGATAGAAGCCCATGGAATGAAGACTTAAGTCTGCATTTAGCTGAACCACCTCTGCTAACCTATTTATCCTTACTGCACCATGGGTAGGCTGTGACATTTCAGGCTGCGACGTTTCCTCAATCCTGGAGTCATGTGACAGTTAACAATTAATTGGGTCATGTGACAGTTAACAATTAACTACAAGCAGGTGGACACAGGAGACATGAGTCATTGCCCATATCGGGACATGTCAAGGCCAAGTCAGGCTGTGGATCAATAGTTCCTTGGCAACTTGGAACAATAATCTGCCCAGGTTTTCTGACAAAAACCTGACTACTTCCTGGGTATCAGGAAAAAATGGTGAGTGTTTTCTGAGGTTATCAGAGAAGTTATGAACTGACATCTTTTCTTTCTTCTTCCACATAAAGAAAAGAAAAAGCTTGAGATAGAGAACAATCAAAACATCCACAGATTTCTATTGCTTTCAAGTCAGCCTTTTTAATAGGTTAGAGACTAACTGTGAGTGAATAATTTCCACACAGCTGCTTTTTGGATGCAGTATCTCAGCTTAAACACTTTTCTAACTTTTTTTAGCCCAAAGACTCATAATTTAAGCAGAATATTGGTCACAGCATATCCTGGCTCAAGATATAAGCTTGCATATCAATGCTCATAAAGGCATTACTCACAACAGCTGAAGGAGGATAACAACAGGACTGCCCATTGACCAATGAATGAAGAAACATGCTCCCTCTATTCATATGTATGCACATGTTTACATACATACTTACATATGTATTTTTATATTTATGTGTATATACTTTATATGCTTACATATTTATATATATATTTATTTATTTTTATTTATTTTTAAGGATTTATTTATTCATGCATACAAGAGCTGGGTGCAGGCCAGAGATGTGGTGGGTGAGAGGATTCACCAGAGACAGAGTGGGGAACAGAACAGGCAGATGCACTGAAATACACTGCTGAGCACCGGGTGAGACAAGAGAGGTTTGCCTCGCCATGTGGATTTCTCCCTGGCCGGCCGGGGATCGAACACGTGCTGTGGAGTTCATAATGTTCATAATGTGGTGCTTAACCCCTTGTGCCACCAAGGAGGCCCTGTTTATTTATTTTAAATATGTATATAAGCTACAAACACAGTGGAACAGTATTTGGCCTTAAAAGGAAGGGCATTCTGACACATGCTACAATATGAACGTACCATAAGGACATAATGTAAGCAAAGTAAGCCAGACACAAAAGGACAATTACCATGCAATTCCACTCTAACCTAGAGTAGTTAAAATTCATAGAGACAGAGAGTAGAATGGTGGAAGTCAGGAGTTGGGGTGAAGGGGATGAGGAGTTAGCTTTTATGGGCAGAATTTCAGTTTGGGATGAACTGGAGATGGAGCATGGGGATGGTTGTGAATATACTTAATGCCACTGAATTGTTCACTTGAAAGTGATTAAGATGTAAATTTTATGTTATGTGTATTTTATCACACTAAAAAAATCTTTTTAAATGTAAGTTTGTGGTATGACTGAAATAGTTTTGTAGCCAAATCTTCATGAAATCACCCACTATGAAGGGCCAATTTAACAAAAAGGGCTTAGAAAGATAGAGAATATTCGTCAAGACTGAAGAATGTGGAAGAGAATTACAGGTCTCCAGTTGTGAACCCTCACCTAGAAGTCAGTGCTGAAAACCAAACAAATTGAAAACATACCGGTCTTTACGACCATGTCAACTTTTCCTCCTGGGAAACCACATGCAGAAACCCTTGGGGGCAAAGCCTGGGAAACAAAGCCCAGCTTCTCCTGAACTTCTGGCTTTCTAGAGTCAACTCTAGAAACTTCTGGCTTTCTAGAGTCAACGATTCAACTGTCCACTGAGCACCAACTGTGTGCTTGGGAGCTGCAGGGACAGCTATCAAGCCCTCTGGCACCCCTGTGAGATTAGCGCTGTGGGCTCCCTATCAGATGGGGCTTGGTGAGGCGTGTTGACTTGCCTGAGGCCCAACAGCTCCCAAAGGAGTAGAGATTAGAATTCAGCTTTCCTGAGCACTTCAGTCATGTTCACTAGGGAGAAAAACTCAATTCACCACTAGCTGGGTCTTCCCCTTGTCCCTGTTACCTCATGTGTCTCTTTAAGGGAAGATCATGTGCAAATCTGCAGGTGGCACCACCATTTGGCTCACCCAAGGCAGCTGAACCCAGCCAGGAGCAGCTGTCATGGTGCTGGGTGTCAACACTTTTTTTCTGATCTTTTCATCAAAAAGAGCAGCAGAGCTGACACCAGGGGACCCATGCACTAGGCCCACTGAGACACGGGTGTCCCCATGCACAGGGGCTGGAGGGACATGGCTCCATGAGAGATAGGGGATGGGATGACTGCTGTGCCCTCTATTCACATTGCTGCTGACAGTCATCCTAGAGATGGGAGAAAGGCTGGAGGAGGAGGCAATTTCCACCTGCCTTGCATGACTGGGAGTTATTGGCCAAGCCTCGAGACCATTTCCTACCTTTCAGGGTTTCCTGCAGGGTCTGGGCAAAGCCAGCCAGGCGGTGGCCATCACTGTGATTCTTGCTTGGATTCTCACCCCCTGGGAGGGCCAGGGTTGCCAAATGAAGGTTCACAAGGGTCAAGTCGTTACTTCCTATCTGAGCACAGGAAACAAAGCAACAGGGACAGGCTTAGGCATTTCGATATCCATTACTTCCAACAACTCAGCTTCATGCCAACCCTGACCAGGGTAAAACAAACAAGGTTAGCTCACACCCTGTGACCTAATGCCAGGGGGTTCAACCAGAAGATTTTCCTGAGGCACCTGCAGGAGGGAGACCTATCTTGTTCTTTCAGTCCACCCCCAACATTGCACCATCACCCCCCACCTTATGGCCTGGAAACTTGGAGACATCTGGGTTTGTGAGGGGCAGGGGCTTGACCTACATTCCAACCACAGTCAAGCAGCCCCAGCTGGCAGATCACAGGGCTCAGCCCTGTACAGTCTGCAGACTGAAACTGTGCTGGAGTTTGAGAAACTCTCAGGCTCTAGAACTGCTCAGGAGCACACAGAAATGGGGGACTTAAATGCCCAGCTCACAGTTGGGCTTGCTGGGTCTGTGACAAGGGACCTCTCTTGCCTTACCCTGTGATTTCATAGGTAAGGGCCATGGGGATGAGGTATATTGACTGCTGACTTAGTGATCAGTTTTGACTTCTGGTTTCTCTTTCTTCCTGTTGCCGACTTTGGATCATTTTGCTATTCATTAACACCTCCCATGGGCACCCAGGGGAATCAGATACCTCAATCTGCTTGCTGTTCCTGTCTCTGGGAGGACAGATGTGCATGTGGGTGAGGGGTCATCTGGAGATGGCAGCTGTAGGGCCAGGCCCTACAGAAGCTCTTCCTGAACCCCTCCAATTCCAAATGACCCTTCCCCCTGGTAATAACAGGACTCTGCTGCCCCTTAATTTCAAAATTTCCAAATGTCTGATCTCCTTTACCCATGCTGGGAGGACTAAAGAGGTGCTGAAGGTGTTTTAGAAAAACATACCATCTTGGGCTCTGTCACAGAACTTCTGTATGTCTGGGTAGGACCTGGGGAATCCTGACCCTAAGAAAATCTTCCCAGGTGATTCTAATGTGTGTCAGGTTTAGGGGGTGGCCATCCGCCAAGTTGTGGGAGTTCCTGGGGCTAGAGTCCCACAAATCCTTCTCACTCCTTCCCTAGACAAGTTTACCACACACAGGAACCCTCAGAATATGTGCTGACCTGAGCCTGAGTGAGAATAAAATCATGACAAAAATAGGAGGCTTCTCTGGCTCACAATTGAGAAAGGGCTTTTTCTCTGCCTTAGAAGGACAAGTGGACACTCAGAAATATGGAGAACTACCTTGAAGCGGGCGAGGAATGGGCTGGGACCCGTGGGCTTCCCATGCCCATTGCTGGGTGAGCTCTCCTGCCAGGCAGCATCCCTCAGCTCCACCCCAGCCGCGGTGTCCCACAGGAATCCCGAGAACCCAGGCCCCTGTGGAGGGGAGAAGGTTAGTTTAGAGAGGGGTCTGTCTGTGGCAGGGCTCAGCCCGGAGCTGGGGGTTGCCAAGAGGAAATGGGGGAACACAATGGGTGCAGGGGCTGTTTCATGAAGGGGAAAAACACATCCCAAAGGCCAGAGCACATTAACTCCCCTCCCCCCAATTTCCCATACTGCCCACTTCAGTGCTTTACATACAGTCAAGCCAAAAATGTCTGGACTCTTCTATTTATGGGGGTGGGGTTTGAGGAAGCCCAGACTAAGCACAAAGTTATTTTTTTTAACCATCACATCTCACCAGGCAGCCATTCATGTCCCCATCTGCCACATGAATACTCCACTGCTCAAAGAGGTTAAGTAATTTCCCTAAAATCCCCCATTTGATAAATGGAAATGCTGAGAATCAAATAAGACTCGAAAGGATGGGTTTTGCTTACTGATTAATTGCTGCTTACAAATACCAGTGCATAACATCTACAAAATACTCAGTAAATATTTGTTAGACTTAGAAATAGACAGAGGTCAAAGCCAACATTCCCAGTGGTTTGGAACTGGTCAAGGGCATTCCTCAGGGAGATGGGCCCCCACACAGGAGCCTGAAACCCCAGTATTGGGTTCTATGAGGGCTGGCAGTGGGGCAGATGGACGGGGTGGTGCGGGCTGGGATCCTGGCACTTGGTGCTAACCCTCTGCCATCTCTGGCAGTCAGAGAGGCCACTCTGAATCTGACTACTCAGGGCTGTTGCCACAGGGGGACTTCTAGAAAGAGGAAAGGCTTCCCTACTCCCCCATCTCAGCCTTTGGAGGCTGTGCTGCTCAGGTGGGGATCGGTGGTGTCATCTGAGGGGCATGTGATTTGTTTGAAAGGAGAGGAAGTGACTTTTCACAGCCTGACAAGTGTCTGAGAGTCCCCAACTTCAGTCCAGGTCCCAGACACACACCCTGTCAGGCTTAGCAGCCGGATTCAAGAAGCATGTGCTGAGGAGGAGGGAAGGAACAAACAGAGGAGCAGTGTTCTGCAGGCTCTGCACTTAAATATTTTAAAATGATGGACTTGCCCACCCAATGGAGAGAACACTAGTTTAACAATCTCGCGGACCCTGCCAAGCCCTGGTCTGTGCTCTGCTAATGTAGCATTCCAATGTACAGTACCTTTTAAAATAGCCACCCTGTGAGTCAGGACATCTGTGCCCCTTTGACAGATGGAGGAATTGAGGCTCAGAGGGCTTAAGTGTCTTGAACTAGGGCCTCCCTGCAACAGCATGCTGCTCCCCAGTGGCCTTGACAAGCATCTGGAGTTGGGTTACCTACCCCCCAACTACTCTCCCTGTGCCCCAACAGGATGTGAGGGAGGAGCTCGGTCAGCCTCAGGTTGGGATGCCCACTGGGTTTGCAAAGAATAAAAACAGGCAGTGCTGGGTCACTGGGTTTGCTTTCTCCAAGTACATCTGTACATAATGCAGGGCCCAGCGTGCAGCGACCTTTCTAGTGTGGGAATGGATGAATAAAGTGTGTTAAGTGGACTTTAAGAGCCTTGTGAAGCTACCTATGTGTAAAGTGCTTTTAAAAGAGAGAAAGCAAGTGGCATTACTATTATTTCTATGTGGACTGAGAGGGGAGAGTCAGGGGTGAGAGGGCAGAGACTTAGGGACATTTGTTTGGCTTTATCTCGAGTGTGCAGTGACCATACAGTGGTTTCTGGTCAGCTGTGGTGACTACTGACACTCCAACACATAAAACCCAGAGAAATATTACCATCATATTTTTAAGTGGTAACTAAAGGAGTAGAGGCTTTCTGTCAATAAATGACTGGATATTTTAAATCCAGTACACATTTAAAAAAAGCCCAAATCTCAGTATCAGTCAAATAAGTATAATTCGTATGTTGAGAAGCATGTCATAAACTAAAGATAAAATAATATGTACACTTACAGAAAAATTATATATGATGCCTTTTTCAATTCATGATTATCTATCAGAAGTCTATTTTAAAACCTAAAACCCTACTGATATGAAACCTACCAAGTGAGTAAAAATTGATCTTGAATACAAGTGAAATATATAAAGAGATTTACCTACTCCCACGTGGGTGATACCAAGGGGAAAATATTCAAAATCAAAATCTGCTGAAATTTTCTACAAATTTTTCATGTGTACAAGTTCTTCCACTGAAAACAAACACTTCATGTGTGATTTAAGTAAATTTGGAGTTTTCAGTCAGTCAATGAACACTGAGGTCTCCACAAACTGGAAAAGGACAGACTGTGAAGAGGGGATTGTGAGGACAGAAATATTCCATTTGCTGCCTTGACTCTAGAGAGGTCTTCTCTGCTCAAAACCCCAATTCCCATATACATTTGAGGAGCAGTCTACTCCCAATTTAAACACGAAACAAGAATCAGAGTATTTTCAAATGAATGACAGAGTCAAGAAATGGGCAGAAATATAAAACTGCATCAAAGGAAAATTTTAAATGTTTGTAGTTAGGGAAAAAGGATATTTTAATAAAATGGAAAGCAAAGCTAAGCCTTGTAGACGAGGATACCTTCTGGAGTTGAGTGGATGGTGTCTCAGCAACCATGGCCTTCCAGCATCCCCGGGGCCCCTTCCATTTGCGGATGTTGGGCAGGACCGGCTGGTTTAACTCCGCACAGAACTGCAAAGACAGGAGTGAAAGTCATGTGTGTTCCTGTCCAAAACAATTGTCACTGGTGCAACCCAAGGACCCAAAAAACTACATATATCTGACTCAACAGCCTTCTTGTGAGACTTGGTAGATTTTATCCCTGTGTTCTCAAAAATCAGGGTTTGTGAAGACTCGGATAACTAAACAAGCACCACAAATTAAAAGGCAATTTTCCCATCTAAAAAACTTGCAGTTATCACCTGGGGACTCTCAGTTGAAAGAACTCAATGCTCTTTGTAGCACTCTTGCACAAATAGTTCAAAATGAGTTGTCAGAAGTCTTTTATCTTTGTAAAGCCAGTGCATTCAAGGTCCCAGGGGTATCAAACACAGAGGAAAAAAGATGACTATATAGTATTTTTCTCCCTGGGGCTTAACTCAGAAGTGCAAAAGCAGATACCCAGCTTCATTTTCTTCTCCTTGGTTTTCTCCTGAGAAGGAAGCCCAACTGTGGTGGATGGCTGCTACACCCCAGATGTGTCTGCAGGATACATGGCTTTTTACTTAAGTACCAACATGGTGTAGGAACTGGAAAGCAACCTTATCTCGAAGGCAAAATAAAATTGCACAAAGTAAAATGAGCAGGTGACAAACCACTGACTTCAAAGTATACAGATCAGTTCCTCTAACTCATGCCTCTAACACAACCCGACCTCTAGAGGTTGGTTCTTTTGAGGGGTCTCCAGAATTGGTTATATTTGGGCTCAGTTTTCAAGGTGCTCCCACATATGGTACTGCCCCTTCCTGGGGACACCTTACACAGGGCACACTCCAATCTTCTCTCTCTGTCCAGTCGTATCTATCTTGGTCTTTGGCTTCCTCTTGGATGCAGTACCATCAAGTGTTCCTTAACTAAACTTCTTTGGCCCAAGCTTCAGCTTATACCTCTCGCCCAAAAGTCCCCAAATCTGTAACTGAGATTTCTCTCCTGAGTTTTGAATGTATTCTTGCAGTCTATTTAACATTACCATCTGCAGGTCCCTTTAGAACCACAAAGCCAGCCAGTCCCAAAAGAACATGTTGTTCACCCTTCCCTGACCTTAGTGCCCATCTCAGTTCCTGGCATTTCCATCCTTCCAGCTGCTCTGATTCTTCCCTCTCCTCAAGGCCCCTTCACTCCCTGCTCTGCTGAATCCACTCTTACAGTATCTGCACTCCCTCTTCTGTTCTCCAGTTCCACTGTGCGTTGTTTCAGAGCCCCAACTTTTCTCACCTGGGTCCCTGACATTGCTTCTAAATCATCTCTGGGCTTCTCTGTCATTCCCATCAGCCTCCTTCTATGTACTGAGCAGGTGATGATGGCTGCGATGATGCACCACCCCTGTGTTCCTCAAAGTGTGGTCTGGGGCCCATCAGCATCATCATCACTTGGGAATTTGCTGGAAATTCTCTGGCCCCTCCACAGACCTGTTGGACATGGCAGGGGGTGGGGAGGGCAGTAATCCATGTTAAACAAGCCCTCGAGGTGATCTCTGCTAAGATCTGAGAACCATGGCAGCTGCCCAGAGTCTCCCTGAGCAGCTGCCCTAGATTCTGTAGGCAGACAGCCATCAGCAGGCAGCCCCTTCTGGGCATGCCTCAGCTGCATACAATGGTTGAGAGGTGCCAGGGCTAACAGTCTGGTCTTTGCCTTCACGTTGATTATTCTGTAGGGAACAACTCCACAAGCTAGCACTCGGCCAATTGTATCTATAATGACAAACGCTGTGGAGAAAGAGACTGTACAAGGGAGGTCCACTTTGAATATCTGATGTGCTAAGAGTTATGCTGCCCTTGCACTTAGATGATTAAGGGTTTGCCTTGCCCCAACAGCAGACCTGTACCTGAGTCACCTTTCTAAATCACATCTAGCATAGAGCATGGAACACAGTGACACTCTCCAAGCATCTACTGATAAGCCATGTAGCTCAAGGGGAGACCACAGTCCTTAGGTCTTGTGTGACAAAAGGGGGCTATTCTCCTTGGAGATAATTACTAAACAATTGTCTCAGTTTTAATCTGACCTTGAACTTGCCTGGGAAGCGTTCTCTCTGGAATTCGGCCATCAGTGAGTAGTACCCTTTTACACTGTCCAATGCCGAGTATCTGTGGATGGTGTCATTCCTGACAGGGGGCCTCACTCTGGATGAATCTCCTGGCCGGAAGCCATCATCGGATGGGAAATGATGCACTTTAGAAAATATAGCTGGAATTTATCGACTATAACTTGAGGAATCCAGGGAGAAACTGTACTTCACAAAGGATCCAATTTCCTGCCTGGGAATCATTTGCTTGCTGACTGATCATTAGAGCTGAATCCAAGAAAAATTAAAAAGGAAAGCAGCTCTCCAAGGCCCAGCTGGGGCTTCTGATCTCCATGCAGGCATCCCAGGCCTGGCTACTCACCCAAATCTCCTCAGATGCATGCTGAGAAACTCTATTTTTAAAAAGTCCCCCAGGTGATGAGCTAACTAGCCACATTAGAGAGCTCCAGCCTCTGGGGGCCACCCGCTGAGCTAGGAAGAGCTCTCTGCAGGCAGCTAGAAATCTCTTCCCTCCTCACCCTCATAGGACCTTTTGATACCCTTAGTGGGTATCAAACCGCAGCCTAGCTTAAATAATCTCATTCCTGGCAATGCCTCTTTGATGGGAAGGCTCAGAAGTGTGAAGAGGTGGCACAGGCAATGTCATTGTATTCCATGGTCACCACTCTCATGAACAATCTCTTGGGACTAAAGTTGTGCTAGTCAAAGTGTGTTGATCAGTGTTCCCTGGCAATGTGTTGAAATGCAGAGTCTCAGGTCCCATCCAGGCAGATGAATGAGCATCTCAGGGGGAGCCTGGCAATCTGCATTGAACAGATTCTACAGATGTCTTTTTTTTTTTAAAGATTTATTTATGCATACAAGAGCCAAGGTATAGGCCAGAGGTGCAGGAGGGTGAGAGGATTCACCAGAGACAAAGTGGGGAGCAGAACAGGCAGATGAACTGAAATACACAGCTGAGGGGAGCAGCAGGTGAAACAGGAGAGGTCTGCTGTGCCATGTGGGTTAGCTTCCTGACCAGGTGTTACTGGGTGAAGGAGAGACATGAGCACCATAATCCCCAAACATGCTTTTATTTTGTCAGTATTTGTTGCTGCAGACAATTAATAATTTCAGGGTCCAGGGAGAAAAGTGTTTACAGATAAACACAGTCTATATCCACATTTCCATGATCCATTATACATAAGGGGGAAGTGTTATCTTCTAAGACTAAAATGAGAATTGCTGGTTTAACTCTGGTGACTGTTAGCACCAACAGCTCATAGCAAACTCAAGGGGTGTGCCTTTTAGCTTCGTGCTACTCATAGTGTGGTCCATGGACCAGGAGCATTGACCTCACCTGAGTCTGTTAGAAATGCATATTCACAGGCACATCTTACCCACTCCTGGGAATCTGCATTTCCACAGGATCCCAGGGTGATTTGTAAGCTTTGAAAAGCCTACCTTAGATTCTCCATGTTTTGCATATACCTTCTTAATGTATGCAAAGCCCACAAGAAGCAGACATCATTAAAAGGGTGCCACTGAAGGGTAGCATGGAAAGGTCATGCCCAAACTTGTGTTTAAATTCAAGAGCACACTATAACAAGTGTTAAAGGGGAAGCCTGACTCCTGTCAGGTGGGGCAGGGGGCACAGAGCAGGACCCATGTGGGGGGACCAGCCTGCCTTTACAGAATCCTTATACCCTTTCTCCCAGAAATTTCAAAGGAAAACAAAAGCATCCACTGAGTGCCCTCAATCTGAACTCTGTCTTGAATTTTTTTATTTAGAATTGTTGGTTCTCAAATTTTTGCTTCTCCCACATACCAGAAGGAAGAAAAAATACTCTCATAAGTGACTCTCAAGGGTAAAATAGGGTTGAAATGGAAGGGGGGAAGGTTTGTGCCAATGGAAAAAGTCTCCCAGATAACTGTAACTTTAAATGACACCCCCTACATACACAATTTTAACAAGTTCCCCAAGCAATTTCAAAGTAAAGATTGAGAAACTCACACAAGGCCAGACAACTGCTAATTTGGAATTCAATCTTCACATTTTAAAAACCTGTGGTCTGAAAAGTCAGCTTTTATTATTGAAAACAAACAAGCAAACAAACAACCATTTCAGCTCTTCCACCTACACCTTGATAGCATTTGACTGTGGCCCATTTCTGATGATCCCATGATAGAATGAATGATAGGAGCCAGTCCACAGGACCACACATTTGTCCAGTGGATAAGTCAAAAGGATTTCTCTTGGGGATCCCACTTTCTGAAGTCTCATATTTAGGATAAACTACCACGATCTGGACATGTTTCTCTAGTTGCAGACCAAATAAGTGGTGGTCAGTTGGCAGAAGACGTGATTATCAATGTAAGTGCACCCACCCTTTGGCTCAGTAATGGGAGGGGTCCTCAAAATCAGATTTTTTAACTTCCATCAACAAGATATCCAAGGCACCGGCTTTCAGGAATGTTGAGTCTAAAAGAAAAGACTTCTCTGGCCTTGCCCTTAGGATGTGCTGCATCTGAGATCAGCTGACTGTGCCTATCTCACAGTAAGTGAGGAAAGGATTCCAAGATTTGTAATCAGCTGTGTTTTTGTTGTTGTTATTTGTACACTTTTGGACCTTTTCTCTATTCTTCTACACCCACCCCTTCCTGAAGAGAATTCTTTAATTCATCTGGTCATGATCAGGCAATAAAAATGAGAAGGCATTCCAACTACACTTGGTGGCCTATCCTGCCACAACCAGGCACCTCTCATCTTCCCCCTGCAGTTAATCAAATGAAACTTGGGGATCTATGAGCTGGTTATGTGTTGCTAGTGGTTATGTGTTGCAGTTAGTTAGAAACAGAAAACCAAAAGCATCTGGAGGCATTTCAAAAGCAAACTCCAAATGGCTGACCTTCTCCTACTTCCTGAGCGGTAAGGAAGGGTATTTGTTACTTGGAATCCCTTTGTGTAGAATCTCCAGACAAGGATACTTCCCTCAGTTGGTTGTTTCACATGCTCTCCTGATTCTGGAGAGCGCTTCTCTTTGACATTGAGTTTCCCACATGTTAATCACCCATTTTTTCTGTGCACTCAGTGGCAGCTATTGCAAAGGCAGCATATAGAAGCAGATAAAGAAGCACAGGTGAGTTCTCTGAAATTGCCATCATGAAAGAGAAGTTCTGTCTTAGGTCAAGCAAGGTCAAGAGACTGGACTTTCATCTGAATACTTCAGGAAACAGCAAACGACAGACAAATATTTTTGAAATGTAAGTAGGAAGCAAGGGCTTATCTTTGCCAGGATCTTCAAGCACAGCCATGTTATGACCCATAATAGAAGCCAGTACCTGTGTGGGTAACTATACATGATCACACATGCAGAGAGAAGCCAAGAATCATGGCCATTAATTACAATATTAATGTTCTAGAAAGAGAACTGAGCAACCAAAAGGCCAAACTGCATCCAAGTGATAACTAATCATGTTTGGCATTTTAAGTATAACAACTACGTCTATTACTAACTTTTACTGGGATACTCAGAGGCTCACACACTGACTATAATATGGATATTAAGCAAAAACAAAGACTCTTTCAACCTTCCCTCTAACTCCCAATCTGTATGAGAAAGAAAAAGATTGTCCATTGCTTCCACTCTATATTTGTACAGAGCCAGAACGAGACAGGCACTTTTGCTGCAAACCCAGCTATGTATCTCAGAAGGGAGAGAGGTTGAATTTGGGACAGAGAGCAATGCATTTGGGAGCTACAGGACCACTCTGAGGCCTCATTCCAGAGGCCCAGGGTCTGTGGAGGCAGAAAAGACAGACTGTCCCTTCTGCCCCTTCAAAACTCAGTGAACAAGTATTCTTTTCTAATATTGACAGGAAGGACTGGGTTTGTTTGTAGCTTTGGAAGTTTCCTCAGAGGGTCACCATCCTGGGCTGGAAGAAGAAGACCATGGAGGAGCTATGGCACCCAGGGCACCTCATTTATATTTGGATCACAGTCTCCCCATGTATCAAGTGAAGGACCGAGGGGAGACAATTCCTACTCAAGGACACTTCAAATTCTAAAATTGTGTAATTCTAGAAGGAGAAAAGAAGGAAACATGGAAGGGAGGGCTGAGAGAAGTATAAAAATGGGAGAGGAAATAAGAGATTCTCATACTTTAAAACTCCTTTCTTCCTTAAATGCAAATCAAAACCACAGTGTGACACCATCTCACCTGTGAGAATAACCCATATGAAAAAAAAAAAAAAAACAGAAACAACAATATTTGGCGAGAATGTGGGGTAAAGGGAATACTTGCAGGAAAGAAGACCAGTTCAGGCCCAATAAATATGAAGGTTTCTCAAAATCTAAAAAACCAATCTACCATATGATCCAGCAATTCCACTCCTAATTGCCCCAAAATGCAGTAATACTAATTTGAAAGACCTATGTTCATTGGAGCACTATGTTAGCCAAGCTAAGCAATCAACTTGAGGACCCAGCAACAGAAGAGTGGATTAACACAATGGAACATTAATCAGCTATAAAAAAGATGAAATACTGCATTTGTGACAAGCATGGGTTATGCTAAGTGAAATAAGTCAGAAGGAGAAAGACAAATACTAGACGCTTTTGCTCATGAATGGAATATAGAGAAATAATACAAAGGGACAGAAAAACAACACCAAAACAAACCCTAGAATTCTGACTATAGAAATGAATCTACCAGAAAGGGAGGGTTGAGGGGGCCCAGTGGACTATGGAGGACTATAGGTGCCTTGGTAGTGGGCACAAGGCTATAACATACAACTGAAGATGGGAACCTGTACCCTCAAATTACATACAATGTTGTAAACCATTGTTCTCTCAATAAAAATAATACAACAAAAATTATATTCCTTTTGAAAAAATCACATAATACCCCCCTCCCTGAAAAACCCAACACTCTCCTTTCTCCCTTTCTTCATGATTGCTGTGTGAACTCCATGAAGAAGCTGACCACATTGACAGACATGGGTGAACTTTTCAAAAGCTTTCGCCCAAGAGGGAAAGTGTTTTCCCCTTCCCAAACATTTGCATCAGCTTTCTTTAATGTCCCCCGATCTCCATTTGAAGACCCTGGGGGAGAGAGTAGACTAGGACACCCCTAAAATACACTATTTGGATATATGGATTATTTTAAACTGAAGGCAACTAGGGCCCAGGAGACCCAGGAAGACTTTACCTCTTCCTTAACTGACTAATGGAATTTAGATAGAGAGCTTGCTCTAGAAAGCCAGCTATCACCAGAGTTAACTACAAAGAAGGAATGATAATTGTGGTAGACTGGGGGGAAATTAGCAAAGCCTGATTGTTCAAACTCCTCTGCATGTTTCCTTTTCTCTGCATGGCATAGCAAACATTTGTTTACCAAATATTTGCTTTCCCATCTCCCTGTAAACTGTCTTCTTCATCTTTGATATCCCAGATCCCTACCCACATCCTTCTTAACTTAGGCTGGCATATAAACCCCAATTGTCTGACTTGGGGAAACCCCATGTCCTTATGGGGTTTTCATAGATAATAAATTAAACTTGTTTTTTTCTCTTGTAAATCTGTCTTATGTCATTTTAAATTATTAGACCAAAGAACCTAAAGGGCAGAAGGAAAAATTTTTCCTCTACTACCACCCTTTGCTAAACTACTAGAATACATTTGAGTAAATCCAACAAGTGTAAGAAAACACAGGTGGTCAATAATGCACAACCAGACTGACTTCTGAATCCTGTAAAAAACAGAAAGCCAGAGTAATGTGGGGGAAGAAAAGGAACCAATGTTTGTTAAGTATAGCTACCTGGCAGGCACCTTTCACATATTATCACATTTCATTCTAATAATTCCGTGAGGCAGGCCCTACTCCTTCCATGTGACATGCGAGGAAACCAGAACTCAGAAAGGTGACATGGCAGGGTCGCTCACTGCCAGCAAGTGGGCCAGGCAGGATGAAAATAGAAGTTTCGGTCAATTCTACTGCTCAACTGTTAGGAAAGAAGGCTCAGAAAACACAAATTAAACTGATGGTGTATGTACATGTATGCATGTGTGAATGTAATATGCACTTCAGCATCTAACACCAGTTCCAACATCCATGTGCCAGGTGGCACGGGCCCTGGGAACGCGGGGAGGATAACACATCCCATTATAGTCTATAGTCCCAGGAAGGGCCAGGGTCTGGCTGGACATGCCTATTTTGCAAAAGACAGTCAAGGCATCAGAGCTTCCTAAGACAGCCCCTGTTCTGAAAGCTCAGTTCCTCGAGCCCTTCACCTGTAGAGAGAAGCAATGGGCTTACAGTCCTTTGGCCCTCTGCCCACAAATCATTTAAGGTCAGTTCGATGTACATGCACTTTCCAGGGGGGACCAGAAAGGAATTATGCATGAGTGTTCATCTTTATTTCGACATTCTTATCATGCTGAGGAAGATAAAATAGACAAGAAGATATTTCAGCTAATCATTAGTAACTTTTACAGAATCAAAGGAAGTAACACCTACATGCTCTCCTGTCAATGGAATGGTTATAGGTTCTACTACCTCTCCTCCATGCTCCCACATGTTTCCTGAACAAGATTAAAATAAGCAAAGGGGAAGAGGAACCGTTCATGGGCAATTAAAACATTTTTTGGCAAGGGCAACTGCAAAATGGAGAGTAAGAGAGAAGATTTCTTAGGGATAGAAGTCAGGTTAGGACAGAAGGGAGCTGCATGGGGTCACACACACTCAGGTGTTGTGCTTCCACACTATCACCATACCTGTCACTGTTCCTGCCATCCCTATTTCTACCCTTCAGGGACACTTTCCAAGGTTCTTTTCTTTTCCAAAAGTCTCTGGATGCTAAGACTCTAAATCCAAGATAGGAATTAAGATTGCTAATAACTTTGCATTTCCCCCCACTTCTCTTTAAATTTAGGTTTATGTCCTGTTATAAGTAAGCAAATTGCAAAGTCCTTATAGGTGGGACTTTGTAATGCAGGGGGAGGGACATGGAAAATTTAAGTAGAATACCATTATGCTAAAAAACAAGTGCTAACATTTGAGGCAGATTTCTTTAGAGGGTGTCTCCTACACATTTCATTAATATATGTACCTTCATATAGATACATACAGTTCATTTATTCTTGGGTTTTCTGTTTTCCCCACTTCTAATTGTGTCAAATTCTTCTAAAGTCTCCTCAAAGGCTGTCTAACATGCCATGCTATAGATAGAGTGTGCATCTTCCTGGGGGTAGATGTTTTGTTGGCTGGAAGGAATTTCTGCCTTTTAAAAATTTATTTATTTGATTTTTTCATTGAAGTATCATTGCATTATAACATTATATAAGTTTCAGGTGCTCATGGTCATATATCAACATCTGTATATATTACATTCAGTTAATTGTTTGGTGAAAGATAGAACTGGAATTTCTGTCTCTTGGAGGCTCATTTCATTTCACTGTAAACATTCTAAAAATCACCTCACAAGGTAGCAATAAAATCTCATCATTTTACCTTCACCTGTTCAAAATGGTTTGATCATACCTTCAAAAAAAATCATACACAGATAGAGTTTAAAATTAAAGTAGCTTTGTTTCTACAGGTAAATCAGATATTTTTTAATGTACAAACCTGTGATAAATAGATAGCAACACACATGCCAAAAACATGAAGTCCCTGGAGGTATGATCAGAAAGGAAGTAACACCTTCTTTTTTAAAGTCTCTGACAGACATAAGAGATGGTGTCTTCATAAATAGTTTAGTTTCTTTCATCTCTAGATAAACAATCCTTACCTTTATCTTTTTCTGCTACCTTTGTTTTCAATAAAATGGCTCTTTAGAGAATTTGTCTGACATCAACCTCTTTTTGTTGGGACCCTCAGTTGCATGTAAAGAGGGAGACACCAAGTCAGAACACAGTAGTCTTATCTATGGCCACTTTGGTGCCTTAAATTTTCCAGACTCAGTTGTGACCACACCTCTATCACTAGGATTTCTCTTCTGTGGAGAGTCCTTCCTATTCTCTGAACACGTCAATGGGTCATGTGCCTTATTTAAGGGTCAGGGAAGAGAAAGGCTGCCTGGATCTTCTCTAGCAGTTTTGACTTTGGGCAAAATTCTCACCTGCTCTGTGCCTTAGTCTCCTCGTGTGTAACAAAGGGAGAGAAATCATTACCACTTCACTCATTTGTTATTTCTAAGGCTGGGAGTGAAGACCTGGCACACCACATGTTTTCTGGAGGTTTCTGTACAGCTCAGAACTTGAAGATGAGAAGGAGTTAATCAGGCAAAAAGGAGAGGAGAATATTTTAGGTAGCAGGGACAACATATACAAAGGGCCTGTGGTAGAAAAGAACTTGGAGAATTTATAGGACAGAAAGACTCAAAGTAGCTGCAGCACAGATGGTGAGAAGTAGAATGAGAGATGAGATTGACAGATGGTCAGAGGCCTTGCCATGCAGTGCCCTGTGTGCCCTGAAAGGAATTTGTTTCTTATTCTATTGATATGAACCACCCTAAAGTCAACAAAGGGCATGGACAACAGATTTCCATTTTGCACATGTTGGAGAAAGGCCAGACCACTTAGGTAGTACAGTAAGAGATAAGGGTAAGAGATGAGAGATAGGGTAAGTAAGACATGAGAGATAAAGAGAGCATTAGACAGAGTTGAGAGATGATTAGGAAGAAGATATAACTTGACTCAAAAGACTTGAAAACAGGTACCTCTTTCCCCTGCTACCTGGAAGGATGTTGCTATTCGGTATAATTTAGGTCATTTTTGGTGTCTGGGAATGTTAAAAATTTGTCCATATAAATTAATGGTAATAGCATTCACAGACCCCCCAAAATAATCTGCCAAATCATACCACACAGGGAAGTTCTAATTTCAGATAGCAGGGGAAACCTGTACTCAAACAAACACTAGTGTGTGAATATTCATAGCCATACTATTCATAATAGCCAAAAGGTGGAAACCACCCAAATATCCATCAGCTGATGAATGGATAAGCAAAATCTGTCTATACAACGGAACTGTACTGAACCTTAAGAAGGGATAAGCACTGTCACCTGCTACAATGTGGATGTACCCGAAAACAAGCTGAGTGGAAAAGCCAAGCCACATGCTGCATGATTCCATTTACATAAACATGCAGAATACGTAAATCCATAGTCAGAAAGAAGATTCGTGGTTACAAGGCAGATGACGGTGGGTAGAACGGGGAGCAGCAGTTTAATAGGCGCAGGCTTTCCTTTTTTGCATGAGGAAAATGTCTTGGAACTAGTCAGAGGTGTTGGTTGTGTTACACTGTGAATGGACAACACACTCCTGAACCACTCACTGTAAAATAGACTCTATCAACTCATCAAGAATGTCAAAAAAAGAAAGAAAAAAATCAAAGGATGTGTACCCAATGGTGATCACTTGAATTTTAGCAATCCTTCTTGTCCTTCTTGGAGCCCTTGGTCAGGTGTAGGGGAGGGCATCAGTGTCCTCATCCCCTCTTCCATGCCTGGAGGTATCTTCTAGACAGGGCCTACCCATTGCCCAGTTATCCCTCCACAGTTAGTGAGCACCTCAGAGCAGAGCACACAGCCTTGTATTTCTTGGAAAAATAGGCCCTCTGAAGCTCAAAAAAGACAGTTTTGGGGCAAATAAAATAAGGACCTCTTTCCAAATTAGGCACTAAACTTGTGAGTAATGATTAAAATTAATTATTCTAAGTAGAAGCAGGTCTGAAAATAGCAATGCGTTTGGGAGGATTTTGTGGCTATTTTAGGAGAGTGCAGGCAAGTTGCAGCAGAGTGAAGTACTCCAACTAGGAACAGAAGCACTGATGTGGTCACATCATGGGTTGTATAGAATATGTCATACCATAGATTTTGATGTTTTTATGTCCTTGATAAATGTGCCAACAATGAGGGTTGAGAACAAAGAGTTTAATTTGAAACCTCCTACTAAAATGCTGCACCAAAAAATTCAGCAGGAAATGTCAACCATATATGTCACAACACTTTACAAGTAAGCAAAAAGATTTTGGCCCCAAGTTTGTAAGATAACAACATATTTCCTAATACAAACCATGTTGAGTTGGACAACTACAGCTCTTACTTTTCTAGTCTTCTTCCCTCTTTGATATTTTCTGGTGAACAGGTTCAAAGAACCAGCAAGATGAATGTAGAGAGAGCAACGATACGTAAGCACAAGTAAACCACCTCATGGTGCAATTTACTAATAAGAGCACTTTTATCCCTGAGATATATAACAACAGAAAGGGTAGGGATGGGGAAAAGGAAGATGGGAGGCAAGAAAACCAACATGAGAGCATAGGGAATGATTATTTGGGTACTTAAATCCAAAGAAAATAACTTAAGAGCAGAACAAAGCCAGCATTTTACATTAGCAACCCCTCCCTACTCTCCTACATGAACACTCACATATTTTTTTTAAACCTCAGGGGTACATTTCTCAGTTCATAAACACTGAAGACTAGCTCACTTTTAGACTCACTCTAGACTGCAAGGCTCCAGAATTTCCAAAATGTGTTTCTGTAAAGAACTCAAGAGTTATTTAGGTACTGTCACATTCAACAGAATTAGTACTTATGACCCCTCCGGGAAATTGCTGTGGCTGCCATTTTTCTTATAAAACATCAGCCTTCAGCTATTCTACATGGTGTTTATGCAGCCTGTTTTCCTTAGCAGCAATAATCATAAAAATAAAAACTTTGAAGCTGTGGGTGAAAGCATTACTGATTCATGACTTATTTTTATTTGCATTATGCCAAATCCTAGTCTTTTAAGACTGTACATTTCCTATTTTATTTCAGGGTAATCATGTAGATTTGATTGTTCCTTTCTGTGTGGGCAGAAAGGGTTGGAGAGATCTGGAATTTTTCACTTCTAGATACTCTACGGCATCAAGAACTATAGGTGGCATTTAATGAAATAGCATTCTTATTTGGAGACTGTCCTAAGACTCTTTTTTTTTTAAGATTTATTTATTTATATAAGCACTGGGTACAGTCAGAAGCGTGGGAGGGTGAGAGAATTCACCAAAGCCAGAGCGGGGAGCAGAGCAGGCAGAAGGACCAAAGTACATTGCTGAGGGGAGCAGCGGGTGGCAGGAGAGGTCTGCGCACCATGTGGGACCCTCCTCTGGTGGCCAGGGAGCAGCCGGGGATCGAACCGGCACTGCAGAGGCTGCGGGCAGCTTTGCAACCCAGCGCTCAACCGCTGCGCCACCGGGGAGGCCCTGTCCTAAGACTCTTAAGTTCTCAATTTTCTGTGCTGAAGAAATATTTGGAAAAATGGAAAGCCAGATCCTCCAAATGTCTTTTTGTCAATCCCCCTTCCCATTACATTTCTGACCAGAGGCACTTAGAACTAGCCAAATTGCCTATGTTAGTTTTACTGGCTTTTCAAGCTGTTTCCATCATACAGGGAGTGGGTGGTGTGAGAGGAAACAAGACAGAAAGGAGAAGGGTGGCAAACATCAAAGTTGTACACAGGCAAGGTCACATCATGGATGCCACAATGGTGTCCTGCAGGGCACAGACCTCTCTATTAATGAGTAGTAACCATAGCGGCGCTCATGTACAAGGTGGCTCATCATAGTGCTCACCATGACGTGGGTTCTTTACATATGTTGCATGATGTGAGCAACACAACATGAGGCAGGCATTGTCTTTGCTTGAGAGATGAGGAACATATGTTTGAAGAAGTTAAGAGCACTCAGAGGGCAAGTGACTGAGCCAGGACCCAAATCCATGTCTCTTTGACCCTATAGTTGCTTCCACCTGAAGCTAATACAAGGAGGGGAGTAATATATGGTCAAGCTTTTGTTATCACTATTACTCTGGTGCAATAAAAATGAAGGACTGAAGCAGAAATTACTGAGGCCACATAGTAATTTTATATTTTAATTTTTCTCTCTGCTTTCAAATTTTCAATAAATTTCACTTTCCTAGTCATAGTATAAACACTGATTAATTGGCCTGAACTTTGTCAATGTAGAAGACATGTACATGTGACTACACACACTAACACATTTAACATTTTCCATAAGTAAAAACTGATTATGTGTTGTTACAATAAAATCAGGCACCAAAAAACAACATAAGAAATTGTCCCTGCCACACCCTGAAATAAACCTTAAAATACTTGTTACTTCTTCCCCTCTTAGCCACAATTATAGCCACTACAAACTGAGTGCATAACAAGAATGTCAGGATAATAAAAAACAAAAGGAACAATCGATATGTAGCAATTTTTCTCCTGTTAAGGGTTCCAGCCAGGTGGATATAAGGAGAAGAGACCAAGCTTGCCTTATTGAGATTAGCAATACAAAAGTACAGTGTCACACATTTTGTAACCAAGTGGGGAGGGAAGGAAAAGGCAGTAAATGCTTCCCTAGGAGCTGGTGCTAATGTTGAGATTCAGGCAAAACCAGAACTTGTTCCCTTCCCTTGCAGGTTCTACCCTTTATTTACTTATTCATTTATTTATTTTGAAAGAGTTAATTTTTTTATATTAATTTTTAAATTTTTTTATATCATTGTTCATTTTAAACAATATTTGTTTCCCCTCACCCCCTCAGCTGTAATTCCCATAGAATTTCCTTCACCAATGCACCCATGTACCATCACCACAATCCCGTGTTCCTCCCTCCCCCTCTCTGATCAGTGAAATAAACCAGAAGGAAGAAGAAAAATATTGGATGGCTTCACTTATAGCAGGAATATAGGGGAACCAAATAGGACATCAGTGTAAAAAATAATAACAGTACAAAACACAACAAAGCAAAAACGGACAATAATAAATCAGAGACATAATGCAGGTTCCACCCTTTAGCTTGTAAATGTTGGAGATTTTGCTTGGTCGCAAGCACTTCTGATCCCTGTGTATCCCTAGAGCCAGACATGTTGGGAAGATGCTCTGTGACTCAATAGGGATTCTAAGGAGCTATTTAAGTACCTCGGATTGTCCACTTGTGGAGGAAGCCACTGACAGATATCCAAGAGAGCAGATAATTTTAAAGTAACTCATCAGGGGTGGTGTTTTGTTTTCTCCGTTATATTCTTCCAACCTCATGAATTCAGCATATTAAAATGAGTTAGCAGTTCATGGATAAGTTCAATGGGATAGGCTTAGAACAAAGGAAGCAGCAGGGTGGCAGCAGAGAGTGGTAGGGAAATCCTAATTCTAAAATTAGGTTTTAGAAAAGGGATGTCAGTACACTTTTCAGAATTACTATAAATATATACTAAAATATCTGAAAGCAGGTTGGATACTGCCTTAGAAGTTTGGAATCTTGTTAAGATACAAACCCACTGTATCAATGCCTCCTGAAGGTTAATAAAAAAATATTTTTTAGCTGTAGGATTTACTCATTGTAAATGGGTAGTTAACAATTTCATAGATCTAGGCACTGAATTAATCCTGCAAAGCAAGCCTTAATGACCAGCTCAATCAGGATAATTTTACCTGCTGAGAACATCCTGCATAAATGTTTTTATGAGCAAAACTGAGCAAAAACAATTTCACCTGCATGCCCTCCTATTTCATTTTAAAATTATAAAGTAGTCCTTTGAATACAAAGTCATGTTCTCAAAAAAAAAAATGAATGAACATTCATGAAGTCTCAGAATTCTCTAAAAAAGTGAATCAAAAGTTCTCTCAGTAACAACTCATTGTTAGCATTTCCTGATAAGAGAAGGGTGGACCAAATAAGACAGGAAATTGCATATAACTTTGTTCACCATGACTCTGTTTGTATGAGGTGGTGACTATGTGCAACAATTCTGAAAGGGATGCAATAACTTGGGCACATTTTCTTTCTGTTGAAAAGCAAAACAGAGTCAAGAGACTAACAAGGCATCAGGAAAAAGTGCTTAGGAAATATCAAAGGGTAAACAGAGCCTTTCCAGTAGTGGAAAAAGCCCAGAGCAGACTCTCTTCCCCTCCTTCAAGCCAATAAATGGACAGGAATTTTCAAACATTTTTGACTATGACTCATAGCAATAAATAAAACTTTATATGGCATTTTGCCAACTATGTATGAATGTATGTACCCATCTGTCCATTTATTCATTGATCCACATATCTGTATACATAAATCATAAATAATGAAATAAATGTTGTTTATAATTTACAAAGTTGATTTTATGACTGAGTATTCAAAAATCAAATGCAGGTATTTCTGACAACAAAATCCTTGACCTTTCTAGAGTATTATGATTTTTTCCTTTCTTTCTTTGTTAAAGTCATGTGAAGTGTTTTGCTAACCTTGAAGTCTCCTAAAACATAGGAAGCTGTGTTAGTAAAATTGGACCAGTCCTGGGACTCAGAATAAGTCTGAGCACTCTTTAGAAACTCAATAAATGAAATACCCCTTCAGTAAACATGGCCCATGAAGACATCAGTTTCAAAAGTCATTTGTTTCTAATAAGATCAACTGCTGAATTTTCATCAGACACCATCGAGGCCAGAAAGAACTAGAATGATATAATCTAAATGCTGTCAATGAAAAACCCTATCTCCAGGAAAGAAAATGCCTTTCAAAAATGAAGATAAAATACATTCTTAAACAAATCTGTGAGAATTTGTTAGTAATAAAGCATCCTCATAAAAAAATAAGAAAGCTATTTCTACTACCTAAAAGCAAATGACCCCAGAATAGCTCAAATGTTCATGAAAAAATGAAGAAAACTAGTAAAGATAATTACATAATTATGAAAGACAGTATAAATTCATATTTCTTTTCCTTTATTCTCATGCTGTATGAAACAACATGTATACATTTGTACTATTGGGCCTATAATATATAGAAATATAATATGGTTGACAATAATAGCACAAGGGAACTGGATAGAAGTAAAGATGCACTGGGATAAGAAACTGAGGGCAAATGGTAACTTGAATCCACAGGAACAAATGAGAAAAAAAAAACAAGAAACAGCAAATAAAGTTAATGTAATTAACACTATAAATATATACTTGTTCTATTTTTTCACATCTTCTTTAAGACAACAGTATATAGAGTAATAATTATAACTGTATAGTTGGATCCATGGCATGTGTAACAACAAGGGGATGGGGAACAGAGCTATATAAGATTAACATTTCCATATCTCACTGGAATTAAGGTAGTATAAATATGAAATAAGTATTAAGCTGATAAATTTAGATGTATATGGCAAACCCTAGAAAAACCACTAAGAAAATAACTTGAAAAAATAATGAAAAATTTCATTTAGGAAATTACAATGTTACATTAGACAATATTCACTAAATGCAAAAGAAAATATGAAAGAGGAAAAGAGGAACAAAAAATATATTGCAGAGAATAAAAAGTAAAATGGAAGATGCAAATTCAACTATAACAATAATATTAAATGCGACTGGATTAAACAATCCAATCAAAAGACAAAAACTATCAAACTGAGTTAAAAAAAAAACAGTATGTAACTATATGCTGTGCACAGGAGATACACATAAGATTCAAAGATACAAATAGCTTGAAAGTAAAAGGGTAGAAAAAGATACATTGTGCAAACAGCAACTGTAAGGAAGCTGAAATGGCTATATAATAATATCAGAAAAATAGATTCTAAACAAACTATTACCAAATATAAAACATTTTATAATAAAAGGATTAATAAATCCAGAAAGACATAACCATTATAAATATTTATGCACCTAATAACAGAACCCCAAAATACATGAAGCAAAAACTGACGACTGAAAAAAGGAAAAGGCAATTTAATAATAATTGCAGATGCAAACCACAATTTTCAATAATGGATATAACAACTAAATAGAATGTCAATAGGACACAAAGACTTAAACAACAAATACAGATATTTGTAGAACATTTAGGCATTTATAGAACATATCAACAACAGCAGAATATAGTTTCTTTTCAAATGCACATGAAACATTCTCCATAATAGATCATATGCTAGGCCATAAAACAAGCCTCGATATATATGAGAGGATATTATCTGACCACAATGGAATGGAATGAAATCATAAATCAATCACGGAAAGAATTTTGGGAAATAAGTAGAAATACAAATAAGAAATACAAATACAAATTAAGCCACACACCTTCAATTAACCAATTGGTCAAAATGGAAATATAAAAACACTTTGAGATTAATGAAAATGAAGAACCAAAATGAACCAAAACTTACAGGATTCAGAAAAAGCAGTGGGAAAATTATAGTTGTAGATGTCTGTATTAGTAAAGAAGAAGCATCTTGAACCAATAACCTAAACTTCCACCTTAAAACAGTGGGGAAAAGTGCATGGGGAAGAGAAAAATAATAAAGATTAAAGTAGAAATAAAAGACGATAGGGAACATAAAAGACAAAAGAATTCAATGAAACCAAAAGTTCTTTGAAAAACTTAACAATCAATGAGAAACCTTTAGCTAGACTCATGAAAGACAGCGAAGAGAAAAGATTCTTGATTTCCCCAAAAGGAAATCATGCCTGAGCTCTAGCTGCCCTCACAGATGGAAGAATGCCATGAGGGAAACAGTCATATAGATATATGGATTTCACCCAATGCTGCTTCCTTCTTTTCAGGGTTGATGCTTTTCCAGTTTCTGCTTGCTTTTGGTTGCTCTCAAGTGCCTTTGAAAATTTGTTTGCATTTTATTCAGAGTTTATAATTATTATTTGAGTGAAGGTTATTCCAATATAAACTACTCTGCCATTATGAGAACTGTAACCTCCAGATTCCATCTAAAGTTTGAAAGAGGGCATCTTGAGGAGAGAGATAGTCAGCATAGGAAGAAGTTTAACATGGACATACTATTCTAAAATCATGAGCTAGACAATGTCACAAAGGCAGTTCATCATTTGTAAGCCACCAAAAAAGGCTAGCAAAATGCACTATAGTTGATGGTAATAGAATTTTAGTAAGTGGAGAACCGTATTTTTTCAAGGTCCCCTTGACCTTAAAGCTTGAATTAAATTATCTCTCTATCCTTGTTATAGATCATACCTTGGTCTCTACCCAAGCTTACAACTCATATGGATATTAGAAGATCATTCTTCTTTTTCTCTATAAGTCCAAAATCAATTAGGAGAGTAATAAGAAATGAAATTTTTAATGTATGAAGACAAATGAATGGAATTATGAAGCAGAGCCAGCACAGGTAGAAAAGACTCCCCAAGCAATACAGTTCACCTAGATAAGACAAGCTCCAGCATGATTCCTTTCCTTTTCCCACACTTAAATGTATATCATTGTAGCTAAATGGTTTCAATTATGTTTTAACATAAAATTGTTATAAAAACAGATACATGGATATTACAAAAAATGGATAAATGCATATAAAATTTTAAATTCTATATAAAATTATATCAGAACAATGTTAATAATAGGAAGAAAACTTATAAAAAATAAAACCACTTTGGGCTATGTTAGAAGCTGGCTAAGGGAAGTTATGATTTATTAGATTAACTGGGATGGGGACCAGGCTCCTAAAAGTCAGGGAGAACTAAGGAGACATGAAAGTTGACTTGTAGGGTGGAGATTAACATATAAGAAAATTACCAGTACAGGAAAGAAGAGAAATAGGACAGTAACAAAGAAGAAAGTAGGACCGGTACCATTGTAATTCAGGTTTAGGGAGATCTAAATATGTTCAAAGTAAATGGTGAAGGAAATGATGGGAGAAAAGAAGGGATTAAGAATGGGAGCAAGGATATGCCACAACTGGATAATCTCCTTAAAATAACCATCATGGGATCAAACCCTAAATGATAAAAGGTAAATAAAGGGATGTTGTTTTTGTGCCATAGGGACTTGGTGTTGTCAAAAATCTGAATGAACTCTGACCACACAAAGGCCCCTCCTGCTCACCCTGGGCACCAGGTCTGCCTGGAAAGGGTTGATTTGTCCTACTCTGAGGAATATTGCCTTACTAGGCTACCATTTTGCAATAAAGGATGTTATTTCAACATTTCTAGGATGGAGAAATAAATCCTACCTTCACCGTGGCCCAAAGGTATGAACCTGAGGAATTCTATGGAGAAACTTTAAGAAAATGTAAATTCAACTGTGTATACAGATACACATGTGCAATTTTCTGAATGAGTACATATAGTTCTCACCTGATAGTTAAAGGGGCTAATAGCCAAGCACCACTGATCTAGAACAAGAGTTAGCAAACTCTGCAGAAGTCCAAATAATGAGTAATTTGGGCTTTGAAACCTATACCTTATCTGTTACAATCCTTAACCCTGTCTGGTGTAAAAGCAGCCACAGACAGTAAGAATTGATGCATCTGCATTCCAAAAAACTATATCTATTTTTCAAAAGAGCTATGGCCAGATTAGACCTGAGGGCCAGCCATCATTTGCCCTGATCTGGAAAGACATTGCGGTGCATGATTCTGTCTATTCCTTGTCCAGTCACCGTGTTCTTTCCCCCTGGCTCTGCCAGTCACAGCTGCCTAAAAGGGTCTTAAAACATCGTTTATGAAATATCAAAATAATGATAACATTTTTAAGGGAAAACAAATTACTGAATTATGGTTTGTGATTTTTTTTAATATATTCTTGATGCTGTGGGAACATTAAACTAGGGCTCCCCTCCAAACAACCTATTTTCAGCTTGTTTTTTCCCCTAGTACTTATTGCTACAGTATTTAAATAAGTATTTGTGTGACTGCCAATGTTTTCCTCATGAGCTACACAAGGACAAGAAAAATGCAATGTCTTGGGCAATACTATGTGTCATTCTGTCTAGCACAATGCCTGATACAAGTACTCAATAAATATTGGCTGAAAGAAGAAATATATATTTTTGCATAGTTGTAATTGTAGCAGGTTCAACTGCTTATCACCCTTTTTGTAAGTATAATATTGCATTTCTACAAGGATGAACAGCTTAGCATTTTTAATGGCCCTATACCCCATTTTAATGGCATAGATACACCACAGACTATAACCTCTCCCTTTCTAGTGAACACTGAACTGCCTTTAATTTTTCATAATTATAAAGCATGCATGGCATGATTATTATTTTTCCATTTTTATGGAAAATTTCCTTTAGACATTCCCAGGAATGGAGTCACTGGTCAAAGGTTAATAAAATATGCTGCTCAAGAGTTTGAAAAAGGACAGTGCCTTGTCACCATCCCTACCCACAGTAAGTGGGGACACTAATTTTATCACAACTTTATATATATAAACATCACTAATGTAAAAAATTTAGAATGATCCCTTGCTTAATTTGCTTATTTTTGCTGATAAAGGAAAATTAAAAGTTCTATTTTGGGATTTAATATTTGTGAACTTCAAGTAAAACTTTTCATTGAAACTTTTCATTAAAAGTGAAAGATAGTAGGAGCTCCTAATATGCAGGGTATCCTGTGGTGGTTTTAAAAGAATAAGGACAAAATGCATTTTCTTCTTTTTTTTTTCTTTTTTCTTTTTACTCAACTATTTAGTCTAGCCCATAATTCATCAAGATGCTCCATTTTCTGACAGCTGAGGTGCTTGGGGGACGCCAGCTCAGAGCCCTTTGCAGAATGGGGGTGGCCCAAGTGTATTTGCAATGCAGAGCTGGTGACCTGACTCCACACAGAAAAGTTGAGAGTGTCTGTGGGGGGAGAAGCCTGTGCTCTGGGAGCGGGGGTTGAGGGGAGGGGGTTCCCATTTCTACTTACTGGCTGCTTACTGGAGGAAGGAACTGAACTTCCTGGTAAAGGGATTTAGTGAGGAAAGTGATTATAATGAGTTCCAACTGATCTGGCTCAATTTCCTAAAGAACCAAAAAACAAAAAATCTAACAGACATGTGAGTACTGACCAATCAGATGGCATTCAAATTATGCTCAGACTATATGAAGGACTAAGTACAAGAAAAAAAAAAATATACCAAATGAGCTGAAGAATTTCTGATATTTTAAAATGAATACAAAGTACTGTTTTAAAAAATATTTTAAAGTGTTTTTGTAAGTTAAGATTCTTGAAGCAATTTAACACTGAACATAACTGAAGGGTGTGTGTGCTGCATGTGCTGTCTTCTCACAAATTTCTCATCTGCTCCCTTCGCAGGCCCCAGATCCCCTAATGCCTGCACACCACCACACCTTCCTCCACTCTTGCATGATCCCGACTTGTATCCACATCCAGAGCCCTAAATCTCCTACTGCCTTGTCCTCAAATTCCCAGCCCACATTCTCTGTTTCTCTTGCTGGAATAAATAATGCTCATCGAGCTAAACACTACAAGCCCATGTCTATTTTGCTACAAGTCACACACTATTAGAAGTCTTGGGTTTCCATTCCCCATCATCTGGGCCAGGGACTGACCTTTTGTGTCTGCTCCCCTGGGATCTGCACCCACAGTGTCTACTAACGGTGTTGTTCAGATTAAATGAGATCATGGAAGACAGGCAGTGGCTGTACTAAATGATCCCCAGAAAGGAACCTAGTTCACTGGGACCGGTCCTGGTTCTATCAATATACCTGTTATGGGCCCTGGGTAAAGAGGCTTTTGTGTCTTGTCTATCAGGTGACAGAGCAGGAGTCAATGGTTTTAAATGTCTTCCTCGGTTTGGACTTTGTGGAATTCTACATATGTGATTTATGAGAAAAAATATTTGGTTATTCAAATGATCAAAGTATATTTCTCATAAACATTTGGTCTTCATTTAGAGTTCCTGGCTCCCAAACCCTTGGAATTGCCTAAATTTTGTGAGTGATAAAGGTATGTCCTGTTAAATCAATGAAGGTAACTTTGGGAAAACACCTGAAGATGGGGACAGGCTGTGAGGATACCAACATGAATAGAGGGTGAACTTTCAGTCCATCTCTCCCTGGATGGGAGAGGGGCTTGAGGTTAAATGGACTGTTGGTGGCCAATGAATTACTCATTTACACCTATGTAATGACCCCTTATAAAAAGTCTAGAGGAGAGGGCATCTGAGAGCATCTTTGATCAGTAAACACAAAGATTTGAGGAGATGGTGTGCTGTTCTCCCATACCTTATCCTGTGTATCTCTTACATTTGGTTGTTCCTGAGTTATAGTCTGTAATAAATTAGTGATCTACCGAAGAAACACAGTTCCTGAGTTCTATGAGTTGCTCTAGCAAATAAATTGAACCTGAGAAGGGTGTCTTGGGAACCTTTCATTTACAGGCAGTTGTTCAGAAGCATAGGTAATAACCTGACTTGTGACTGTCACCTAAAGTCTGAGGAGGGGTGGCGGGGACCTCTAATCTGCAGACAGTTGGTCAGAAGCACAGGTAATTGTATAGGCTTGCAACTGGCATTAGAGTTTATGAGACTGAACCCTTTACCTGTGGAATCTGATGCTTTCTCCAGAGAGATATTGTCAGAATTGAGCTGAATTGAGTTGAATTGTCAGACATCCTGTTACCTTTTGGTGTGGGGAAACTTAAAAATCACCACCATTGGAAACTGGTCTCAGGATACCAACAGCACATATTCAAATGTAAATTACTTTTATAACTTCATCCCCCTTGGCATATAGTGTAATTTAGCAGAGAGTAAGCACTCAATTGTCACATAAAGAAATAAACTGGAAGTCCAAATCATGGTGAAAAACACTCCCAAAGTAATAACAAAACTAGAATTAAGTATGTGCTTCTGAATATGTGCAGAAAACACTATCACTAACTATAGATATAAGCACTTAGCATTCTTAGGTTATTCAGCCATTTTTATGCCACAATTATTTTTCTCCTATTTCCTTATGGTAACCCTAGGAAGTAATTTACTTCTAATTCCCATGTTGTCCACCACTAGGTTTCAGCAGAAGAGTCCCTGGTTTGTTAAACAAACACTCATTTATTTGTTTAACAAATGAGTACATCTTCAAGCCACTTTGAATTTGGATATCAATTTCAATTTTTCTAGGCTCAGGTTTGCTAGCAAAATGTGTATACTTCATTTCCCACATAAAACACCAAAAAAGGTCTTAGAGATCATCCAGTAGAAAAATTATATTTCAAAGCTGAAATTCTGGGGGAAAATATCTGGCAGCAGCAGGTATGGAAGACGGATACACTATCCTAGACAATCTGGCAAAAGGGGAAGAGATAACTCCTTTTTAACAGCCTCTAATAGTGATAGATCAATCTCAAATTGGGCTTGAGATTGAGATAAAAAGGAGAAAGAGAAAAAGATGACAATAAAGATGATGGTGATGTACTTCTAAACTTCAAGCTATACTACAAAGCCATAATACTTAAAACAGCCTGGTATTGGAACAAAAACAGACACACAGACCAATGGAATCGAATAGAGAACCCAGAAATAAAGCCACACTTTTTTGAACAACTAATCTTTGACAAAGGAGCAAAGAATATACAATGGAACACGGACAGTTTGTTCAATAAATGGTGCTGGAAAAACTGGACATCCGCATGCAAAAAAATGAAACTAGACCACTACCTCTCATGGTGCACAAAAATCAACTCAAAATGGATGAAAGAACTGGACATAAGACCTGAAACCATAAAATATATAGAAGAAAATATAGGCAAAACACTACAAGACATACATCTCAGAAACATCTTTAAAGACTCATCACCCAAAGCAGTGATAGTGAAGGCAAAGATAAATACCTGGGATTACATCAAACTGAAAAGCTTCTGTACAGCAAAAGAGACATTACCAAAACAGAGAGACATCCTACTGATTGGGAAAAAATCTTTGTACTCCATTCAACTGATAAGAAATTGATCACAAAGATATACAAAGACCTCACATGTCTCAACAAGAACAAAATAAACAATCCAGTCAAGAAATGGGCAGAACTTCAAAGACATTTCTCCAAAGAGGAAATGCAAATGGCCAACAGGAATATGAAAAAATGTTCAACATCCCTATAATCAGGGAAATGCAAATCAAAACCTCACTGAGATACCACCTTACACCAGTAAGAATGGCACAGATCAAAAAAACAAGCAACAACAAATGTTGGCGAGGATGTGATGAAAAAGGAACTCTCCTACATTGCTGGTGGGAGTGCAAACTGGTCCAAACACTATGGGAAGTTCTCTGGAGGTTCCTCAGTCTACTAAAAATGGAGCTACCATATGACCTGGCAATTCCACTCCTAGGGATCTACCCAAAGGACACAAACACACTGATTCAAAAGAACACCTGCATCCCTATGTTTATTGCAGCACTATTTACAATAGGTAAAACCTGGAAACTACCCAAATGCCCAAAAATAGATGACTGGATCAAGAAGATGTGGCATATATACACAATGGAATATTATTCAGCAATCAAAACAGATAAATTCATGCCATTCACAGCAATGTGGATGGAGCTAGAAGGAATTATGCTCAGTGAAATAAGCCAGAAGGAAAAAGAAAAATATCGGATGGTTTCACTTATAGCAGGAATATAGAGGAAACATACAAGACATCAGTGTAAAAAAAACAGTAATAACCATATAAAACACAACAAAGCAAAAACAGACAATTATAAATCAGACACACTGCAGGGGAGGAGGAGGGAGAGGGGTTAGAGGGAGGGAGGGAGTACAGGGGACTGTGGTGATGGTGCTTGGGTGCTTTGGGGAAGGAAATTCTATGGGGACTCTGAGCAGGTGGGGGATGTTTAAAAATAAAAATAAATAAAAATAGAATAAAATATTCACTAAAAAAAAAAAAGATGATGGTGATGATGATGGTGACAACAGAAGCAACTAACCAGCACTAGGAGGCATATTAGTTACCATCACTTTGTGCTTACTATATACATAATTTCTTCTTTTTAAAAAAGATTTATTTATTTATACAAGAACTGGGATGCACAGGAGGGTAAGAGGATTCACCAGAGACAGAGTGGGGAGCAGAACAGGCAGACTGACTGAAATACACTGCTGAGGGGAGCAGCGGGCGTGGTAGGAGAGGTCTGCCATGCCCTGTGGGATTCTCGCCGGCCGGAGGGATTGAACCTGCGCTGTAGAGGCTGTGGACAGGTTCACAGTGCAGTGCTTAACCCCCTGCGCCACCAGGGAGACCCATAATTTCTTTTATTCAAGCACTGTCTCACATAATTCTCATTTTAAAAAATCCCAGTGAAGTAGAAATACAGTATTTCTACTTTTGTGACACTCCTTGCCCATGTTAAAAAGAAAATGGAGGAGGATAGTAACTTGACTAAGAGGTTCCCCAATCAGGAAACCCCAACCCATCTGTCCTCAGAGCTTGGGTTCTAAGAGGACAGAGTATGCACTCAGTCATTGTGTGACTAACCACTATGTCAAGGCCTGGGAAGTCAGGGGCAAGACAGGCAATGACCATGAGTTGGGTGGGCCGAGCCTCCAGGAGGCTCTGCTCAAACAGGCAGCTTTCAGGCAGGCTTAGATCTTGGGTTAAGTCTGCTGGTGCTCTGCCCTGTGGCCCCTTCCAGGCACAGGGTGACCTCCAGCTGGAGTGAACGGCCAAATGATTGTTTGCAGTTTAGCAGGAAGCTGTTTGAAAGGGTCATTGAAAAATGATCTTACTAAATCAAGCTGTACCAATATTTTTATTTCCTTTCATGAAATGCCACATTTTGAGGCATTGGATGGGGCTGTTTATAAAGCCTGGGAAACAAGTTTGTGTGACTTAAGTTCAGAAAAACAAAGGCATCCCATTCTTCTAGAAGAGAGAATAGAACAAGAGGGATGGCATGCAAGTCCTTGCTTTCAGAGCAAGTTCTTGCTTTCAGCATCTAATAGATGTTTAACAAATGCGTACATCCAAATCCAAAACACTTTTTCAGATAAATGTCATGTGACATGACCTTTGTACATTTTAAAGCATCCCCTAATAATTTGTGAAAATAAGAAAGTAATAGAGAAAATGAATTGTATGGCATACAGCTTGTCTTTTAAGTAGATGTAAAATCAGTCACTTCTTTGGGAAATGGCTTTACAGAGTGTAAGTGGAGAAAAAAAATTCAAAGCTGACTTCCCAGGTGCCCCAAACGCCACCTACTACTGCACCTGAACTACAAAGAGCATAGGAAGAGGTCAAGCCTGGAACCCTACTGATTTCCATATTGGGGTCACTGGGCATGTGTTCACCTTCACCGCTCTCCATACAGTGTGTTTTGCTGGTGAGGAAAGCAGACGAAAGACGTATGGAAACCCCCAACCCAGTAAGGACCACTGAAGCAAGGAAGTGGAGAAAATACTAGAAAACAGTATAGGAAGGAAGGATATTTCCTTTTTCACAAGGATATCAAGGATCAACTTTGAAAATGAAATGTAAGAGTTTTAGAGCAGAAATGAACCAGTTTTATGGCTAAGGAAAGGGGCCTGGACTTTGGAGGAAGGTTGCTGCTAGGCCCACCAGTCAAACAGAGGTGGAGAGACTGGGAGGCACTTGGCTCTCCTACAGAAAACCTCCCATCATTGGTGCTGTGCACAGAAAAGCTTCCTAAAAATACCAGGGAAAGTGTAATTCAGGCAAATGGGTGGTAATTTTAGGGTGACATATTAAGGTCATAGTAACAATGACTAATATTTGGCAGAAAAGCTACTAGAAAGGGAGAGAGGACTCTTATTTTCTAGCAGACCCCCAAACTCTCTGCTTCCTTTTTAGCCTTTTATATGATGTCTAACAAAATTGGATATTTTACAGATAGATTTAACCTCCAACTACCTGTGAGGGAAATGACCCCTTCAGAATAACTTCCACTTTATAAGAGAAAGGCATGTGTAGTTAGCCAATGTGGGGACGGTCTGTCTGGAGGGATCTCATGAGCTCAGTAATTACAAAACCCAAATGCCCAGTGCCTTCTGAAGTTCAGCTGCAAAGACAGTCAAAGAGTTCTAAGGTTGCAGGTTGTGTACCTGAGGCCTCTTTTGCTGATTCTACTTATTAAATAGGAATATTTTCATTTTTTTAATGAAAGGAAAAGTCAGGCAAATTAAAAATAAAACTGAGATTTATAGTTAGAATGATGTTTACTTTTTCTCTTTTGGTGGAAAAAATGGGAACTGAATTGGTCACAAAAAGAAAAAGCTGATGCCTTACAAGTTCTCCCTGAAGATGGACTAGGCAGTAGAGGTCATGGTGATAGTAAATGGTCTTTCAGGACAGCTTCTCAGACTTTGAGCACATTCGAGTCACCTTGGATCTTGTTAGAATGCAGACTGATTCAGACTGATTCTGAGATTCTGCATTTCAAACAAGCAGCAGGTAATGCTGATCTGCAGACCACACTTTGAATAGCAAAGCTCTACAACCCATCAAGAACTTTTTTGGGCGGTTCTCCAGCTTGTCCAGGTGGATGACAATTTGTAAGTCATGAGGCTTTTCAGGAAATGTATCTAAATTCAGTATAAAAACAACTGATCTTATAAAATAGTACTATGCCAGTCTAATCCATGACAAAAGCTGGCTATCAAACAGTTAAATGTAATTTGGGAGTAAAAATGCTTTCCATGGCACTTACACATTTAAGCTTCCAGAAATGTCCAATCTAAAGAGGTTTATTATCTATCTGCTACCAAGAATCCAAAATCGAGTGAAAGGGCATTCTTTCTGTAATTGAGTTCTAGATTGAGGGCACCCTGCTTTGGAAATCACTGTCACAACAGAATGTTGCAAGGGCATGTATAAAAGGATATTTCTAGAAAATGCCAAAGGCACCGAATGTAACCCCAGCTTTGCCTTCTGCTCCCTCCCAGTGGCATTCCACACCCTGAGCCAGGAGCTACTTTGTCCAACTGACTTCGGGAAAGTCACAGTACTTGGTGAGTATGTCCAGCACGGTGAGTGGGGGATTGTCGGCTGAAGTTCTGACTCCTTTCTGGTGGCTTTTGTGCTTTCTTCAGGATCTTTTCCATTTGTTGCTTTTTCTGAATCTTCTCAAAACCCACCTGGGCCAGAGTCCACTTGTCCAGGCCACATCGATTCTCCTCATTGTTTTTCCTTGTTCCCATTACTTTCAGGACATCATGTTTTTATCTTTTTCTTCTTCCACTTGGTCATGCTGAGCTCTACAGTGCTGTTTCAGCTTTGGGGGCTCCCTTTGGGCCGCCTTGCATAGGTCTCCAAGGCACCAGTCCTGATATAATTCTTCTATCTACTCCTCACATCCAACGTGGTTATTTGGCCAAGGATCCCATTGTAGCTGGACCTGGGACATTTTAATGGCTTGACGCCTATTAAGAATTAATAGGAATCGAGTGCCTTGACGTTTAACAAGCCCCTCTGCTATACTAACGCATTTGGTTCTTATACGGCCTCTTTGAAGTCAGGCAGGCAGTGCTATCCTTGTTTTACCTGAGATGGAAATGAGGCTGAAAGAATGTTAAATTCAGAGCCAAGGTTCAGGCCATTCCTTTCGTCACATCACTGCCTGGTGTTTATTTTAAAGAATTTACTTGTTTTAGTGCCAACCAGCAGACCGACTACTAATCCAAACATCTAAAATTCTACAATTAAAATAATAACTTTTGGGTGTTTCTCTCTCTAAATACATTCTTTAATGTTAACATTACCAATTCTAAGTAACACCCATAGTTACATACTTGGGAAAAGCTACCCATAGGAGCACCTGGTAGTAGTGTGGAAGCTAGGGGGCTAGCACTTGGGTCTCCTCAACACTTTCCTAGCCTGCTTCTCAGAACTCATCCCACCTTGCACACAAGATTTGAACTTAAAATTGACAAAGGACCCCCAGTTGTGTGCTTGCCCTAAACACTATACAACTCTTGAGAGCACAGTGAAGTATTAGCTCAGGCTGGGGAAGGAGTTTATGGATCCTCAGAAGCCGCCCAAAAAGGGCTTAAAATCATGAACTTGCCTGTTAAATAAAGAAAGCATTGGTTTTGGAGTTCAAATCCTTACTCTGTTTCTTAGTTCATTTTCTTTTTTCTTTTTTTTTTTTTTAAATTATCTTAGTTCATTTTCCTTGGGCAAGTTACCTACCCTTGCTAGGTCACAATTATATCATCTACAAGCCCAAATAACACACACAGCAGAGATGAAGAGAAGCAGCTAGTACAGAATCAGGTAATTAGGTAAGGAAGTGACCAGTGGAGAGTGATTCAAAGCACAGAAAGCCTGCTACAGAGCACTGCTCACAGCCTAATGAGCAAAGCAAGGTAGAATTTGTAAGTGTTAAAGGATACGAACAATGTGGGATTTTTTGATTAAAATTTTATATAGTTTACTAATCATGAAGAATACAAAATAACAAATTAACTTTGCATAAGTTGCTTCTGGCATCAAGGAGCTGAATTTTCCTTTGTTCTAAGTTTGTGAATGTACAGTAGGAAGCACAAAATATTTACCTTTTCCAGGGCCTCTCTGTCAAGTAGTTCTTGCACAGCTAGAAGCTTGATGCTGTAAGAAAAAATTAAAACCACACTGAAAACAAGTCATCTCCTGTTACCAATCATCCTACACGGCACAAGAACAAAAGTCTAAAATTTCAGCCTGTGTTTCTGTGTCACCTCCCTTCTTTAGGTCACCTTTGACTTGAATTAAAATGACCATTTCAAAACTATTAAAATCGTTTCTAAATTGTAAAAGTGATTTTACAATCAAGCTCAGGAATTCAGCAACATTAAGTATCTTCACGCTGCTGTGCAACTATCATCACTATCCTTCTGCAGAACTTTTTCTCATCCCAAATGGAAACTCCAGGTCTGTTAAATAGCTCCTCATTCCACCCTTCTACAGTCCCAGGTAATCATCATCCTATTTTCTGCCTCTTTGAATTTGACTATATTAAAACATAGCAAAATTAGCAAATTTACCAGCAATTCCAATTATGGGCCTGTACTCAACAGAGTTGAAAACAGGGACTCAAAGAGATTTATGTACACCCATATTTACAGCAGCATTATTCACAATAGTCAAAAAGTATAAACAACCCAAACATCCATCAATGGATAAGTAGATAAACGAAACATTGTTTATGCCTACAATGGAAAATTATGTAATCTTAAAAAGAAGGAAATTCTGACACACGCTACAACCTAGAGCAGCCTTGAGGACACTGTGCTAAATGAAATACACCAGACACAAAAGGACAAATACGCCATGATTTCACTTACATGAAGTACCTATAATTATAGGTACTTAGAGAGAGATGGAAAATAGTATGGTGATTACCTGGGATGGGACTGGGGGAGAAGAGGGAGGAATGAGGAGTTGTTTAATGGACATGGACTTTCAGTTTGGGATGTGGGAAAAGTTCTGCAGAAGGATAGTGATGATAGTTGCACAGCATGAGAAAGTATTAATGTTACTGAATTTAACATTTAGGAATGATTAAAACAGTAAATTTTATGTTATGTACATTTCACCACAAAAAATTCTAAGAGCAATTGACAGCTACTTCATGTAAGGAATTTGAATGGATTTCAAGGAATATAAAGAAGAAAATAGCTGCCCGTGTTCAGCAGTTATATTTCCTTGTTCCTCTGATGAGCAAAGCAAATAGCTAAAATCACTGCTTCCTAAGAGGGTTGGCTAAGCTTTTCATTTGCTTACCACACATCAGTTGAGCCCTACTGTGCGCAGGTGACTCAGGATGCATGATAATTATGGCATGCTCACTACCCACGAGGAACTCACAGTTTCTTGGAGGTCACAAGCAGACCAGAATATGAAATGCAGTGTGTCAAGTGGACAGGATGAGATACAGAGTAGAGCCCAGCTCAGCCCAGCAGAGGCGAGAGAAGGCTTCAGAGAGCAGGGACTGTGTTAGCCTCCTCAGTGGAGGGGCTGGGGAAAACACAGACCTACAGAGGGACAGCAGAGGCAAAGGCACCAGTGGGGAGGGTGGGAGTGGGATGTACACAATTTGCCTGTTTGCAGATTAGGGGCCAATACCCAGGCTGCAGCCAGCAACTAGGATATGAGAACTCAGAAGCAGATGTAGGTTTTGCAGGGGTGGCATCTTCCCTTTCAGTGATGTTGTGTTTGTGAACACAAAGACCACATAGCTGAAGCTGAACATGTCGGCACAGGAGGAAGAAGGAGAGTTCAAGGAAATTGTTTAGGGAGTGGGTCAACAAGCAGGGTCCTCCAGAGCAGAACTGGGCCCCACCATGCACTTCTCTCAGAAGGGGCTGGGCCCATGCTGTGGGTCACTTTAATTTAAAAAATTCTTTGTCATCAATATATAACTAAGTAAACACTGTCAAACTAAATGCACTGACTTACTTAAAAGCAACTCCAGAATGTGCAATTAAAGTTTTAAAGGCTTGTAAGAAACCACCATCATCACCAACAACAATTTAGGAGACAGCAGGGCTGATGGACAGGACTCTGGGCATTCTTTCTGCTCCCATCAGATTGACTTTCTTTCACCTCCTAGACATATTTGTTTCTGTTGTTTCTCTGGCTTACAGGGTTGTCTCTAAGAACTCTATAATGCCAACACTATCTCATTATGCCATTCTAGTCCAAACAACACAAAAGTCATGTTCTTCAAGCAGTGGCGCTGGTCATCATATTTTATTTTCTTCAGCAGAATTGACAGTACCCTAAAACATTTATCTGTTGGGGTGTTTTGTTGATCTCATCCCAACCAGCATGGGAGTTCCTTGAGGCTAGGGGCTCGAGGATCTTCTGGATACTTCATTTGAAGTGCCTCTATCTAGCAAGTGGGTAGCCCTCAAGGAATTTTTATGATCAACTGGCAAAGTCAGGTTGTTATGAAAGCTCATCCATGGCAGCCTGGATGGGTAAAATCACAGGCTAAGCCTCAGTTTCTTCAATTGAAAAGAATGTCTTGAGTTACTCCATCATGCTGTATGTCCCCTATGTAAGCAGGAAGTATACATGCTATTATGAAACTTCTTGTTGGCCTGTTCTCTTAAAAGAAGGGAAAAGAAAAAGAATCTCTCAAATGAGATGTCTGTGTGTGTCCTCCCTGGTGAGTGGCACTTCAAGCATCTGTGTAAATGCAGCCATTAATGGGATGTGCCTGGTAACAGGTCAGAGCTATTAGCCACCATTCAGCACATTCTGATTTCCAACACATGCATTGAGAGTTCAGGTAATCAACTTGGATGGCAACTTACATGCTAAGTTGGGAGTTTCCAATTGTAACTCAAGTTTCAGAAGCTTAAATTGCTTCTGAAATAACCAGAGGAAAATATTTATATTGGAGGAACTTTTTAAAAAGTCTCTCATTCCTGCCCCTCTCCAAGTCATGATGTCTAATTTAGGGTGAGCCAACAATAGGTTAGAGAGGTATAAACACTGTTAACATATCAAACTCTCTTTTTCTCCCTCTTTGCAAAGATTTACATTCATACCACTGTAGAAACTTATCTGAAAACCAACAGTCCTAGGCTCTGAATGAAAATGAAATAGAAACAACTTCAGTTGTCTCTTACACAGGCCAGAACTCTACTCTCACCACTACTCTCACCACTTGCATTTAAAGGAGAGAGCATACACTTGACACAAACATTGCTGCTCTCCAACCCTCTCCACCTCTTTCCAAAGAACCTTTCCCCATTTAACTCAGATAAAGCTTCAGAATCCTCCACGGTCTAGTGAGCCACAACCAGTCTCACAAAGCTCATGTGTGAGCTAACCCATTTAACATTTTCTCTCTCATTTTTCATCATCAAATAGTACTAATACATGGAGAGTGGTCAGAAAAAAAGAGACAGTGTCATATTATTAGAATCCAGAAATGTAAGGGTGAGAGCTTTAGGGACAGGGGTAGAAAAGAGAGAGAGAACTCTATATGGCTTGTGTTTCAAAATAGAAACAATTCATGTTATTAAGAAGCTACTGTAATTGTTGTTCAAAATGCTGGTTTTCTTCAGAAAGCTGTTTGTTCTTCCTTAGAGCTGTAGTCTTTGATAGAACAGAGATATTTCCTATTATGTAACTGCCCAATGTTATTTTTACCTTATAGGAAATTCTTCCAGTTTGGAGGATTTATTTCAGTATTTATGGTATCAGGTTCTTCTAGTACATCAGATACTCCCTGCAAGGAAATTTCACATATATGAAGTAGCAACTAACTTGTTTACCAAATCCTGCATTTGACAGTTCTAACTTATTATCCTGGAAGAAAATCTCATCTCTCATTTTCAATATAGTTCCTCCTTCCCTCCCTATCTCTTTCCTCTCTTTCTTCCATCCTTCTGCTAATTCCACGAGCACATACTGAATACCTCCTATCTTTCAGAAATTTTGCCAGGCACTGAGGAGACAAAGATGAACACAGTATCATCCCTTCCCTCAGAGGACCCATAGAAGCTAGAATGCAACTGGGGTACAAGCCCAAGAAGGTGTGTCACCCTGAAACCCCCCCAGGGTCCACATGGACTGGCAGAGCTGAGCCAAGTGAGGCATAGCTGTTGGGTAACCTGGTGCCTGGTCAGCATCCTCTGAAAACAGCAGCTCCCATTAGACGCAAGCTGTAATGTGGTGCAATTTCTTTTCCTGTACTCTACTTTGAAAGGAGGAAAATCACACAAAAGCAGCTGATAGCAGTTATATATTTAGAAAATTGACAACTTCAAGGGAAGTTCTGAAGTCAAGATAGGCAACACCTAGAAAGACCTAGAATGACTGCAAGTAATGTTTGCTAAATAAGCTACAAGGAGTTGAGGTGCCTGAGGGTAGATAGCTGGATAGCACTTGGGACAGTGAGGTCCATAATGGGATTAGAAGTGGTGCTGCCTATTGAGTTTGTTTTGTTTTACCTTTTAAGCTTCTACAACATACCTTTACAGTAAATTTTAAAGAAAGGAACATGCTTATATATTTTCCCAAGTTCTCATATTGAAGATGTTTTTCAATTTGGCTTCATATACAAGAGAAAATGAGTATAAACTTGTTCATTTACAACATGACCTCCAAAACTTTGTGGACAGTTTACAAACTTACTTGACAACCAGAACTTTTAATGTTTCAGATTTCAGACCCCACACCTAGATAGGAATAATCAGGGCCATGGAAACATATCTGAATGAAAATTTCTCAGATGACACTTTCATGTCACCAGCTACATCCTATACAGGCTCTCTCAATCCAGTGCTATTTGTCTCATCATCATCAGTGATGCCACCAAGATTCTGGAGAAGACTCATTTGTCAGTCATTCTTAGTTTTTGCTGGTCTATGGATTTTTTTTAAAAGTTTTATGTGTTATAGAGGGTATCTCAGGAAGAGATTGGGGTGGGGTGGCACAAGTCAAGGGCACTGGAGCCAAGGTGGAGCCTGTATCTTTCTCATAAGCAAGATGATGGTTTTGGAAGCAGCCAAATGCTTCCAGAAGTGGTGTCTCTGAGGGGAAGGATGATGTCTGGTCTCCTGTTTTTAGCAACTATATTGTTCAGCAAGTGGAAAAACATGTTCCTCCTCAAATTGCAGGACTTCATTTGCCTTGTGGGGAAAAGTATCCAAAAGGGAATCTGTTTCTTCCAACTCCCAGAATTGGGAGGCACCCCAAATGGCAGGCATCCCAGACCTTAGGAGACCCATGGCATGGAATCAGGATGTACATTCTGGAAATCTCTTCAAGCACAAACCACTGGAATTGCCAGAGGCAAGGAAGGTTGATTTCAACTGAAAACAGTTGAAGATGATCAGAACAGACCAGCCAGCTGGATAGTGAAAGTGAAGCTGATTCCAAACGGAGACTAGGAAATGCTTTTCCACACCTGTACTTTTAATTTTTATCAATAAACACCATTTTATAAAAGGCTAAAATATTTAACCTAACTTAAAATAGGAGGTGCTATGGAAAGTCCATTAGATAGTTACCAACATGGTTTAACTGCAGGAGACAAAGCTAAACTGGGCCACTGTATTCCTTGGAAGAAAATACACAGGAACAGAGTGGAATGTAGACAGGACCAATAAAGGGAGGAGAAAAGATGACATTATCTGAGTGTTAAGTCTTCACATAATGATGTCAATAGGTTCACAGAAACTATGGCTTCAAGTAAAACAATATATAATGAAATCATATAGACCAGAGTTAAATTCCTACCACATGTTGCTGGTCATAAGAACATCACCAAACTTCTAATTGAAAACCCAGCACGTCTAATATTAAGTAAGCATTTGTATTCATTCATTTCCAATCTTCTTATTCTAGTTTAGGGTCAGGCTGGCCAGAGCCTATCCCAGCAATTCAGAACCAACCCTGGACAGGACACCCTTCCCTTGCACACACACACGCACACTCACTCACTCACTCATTCTGACTGGGACACATGAGACATGCCAATGAACCTAGGTGCACATCTTTGGGATGTGGGAGGAAACCAAAGTTCCCAAAGGAGACCCTGCAGAATAGGGAGAAAGTGCAAACCACACACACTATGGCCCTGTCTGGGTCTTCATTGTCTTTTCCTCATCAATGCTATAATGAAACCATTCTGAATAAAACTGCATTATTCCAGGAACTGCTGTACTCTGCACAGTCTACTTCACTTATACCTCAAGGTTTCTCCTCATAGACACAGCTGTAACAAACCACAAATTTCTATTCAGGGCTGATTATATGATTTATATGCTACAATACTGGCTTTTCCTCAATTGAAGAGAGAGATTTTGACTCTCATTTTATAGCTTCAGAGAGATTAATAATTTGTGCAAAACTCACACAAAGGCAAGGAATTGAGCCCAGGTCTATATGAATTAAAAGTTCTCACTACATTTTACTCATTCAACAAATATTTACTGAGCACTTACTCTGTGCCAGGTGAAAGAGGGAGAGAGGAAGAGTGAGTGAGCAATGAACAACAACAAAAAAAATCTTTACTCTTGTGAAACTTCCATTCTAATAAGGGGTGGGGGGAGCAGTGGTCTGGGGGTGGGTATGTTTTACCACTGGCTCTGGGGAGTTGTAACATGTGTCTTTCTCCATTGTGTAAATACTCCCATCGTGGTCAATTTCAGACATGGGGACAGATGAGCACCAACAGCTGTCCTGAACCATTTTGCACAAGCATAACACACCATTGTAACAAACCAATAACCACATAATATGTAGTATTTCTATTGTATATCATGAATTAACTACACAATAAATAATGTACAAATTAAGCAACTCTATAATGTGTCTGGCAGTGAATTTATATGAATTAAAGCAGTATTGAGTGAGCAGGTATGTGGGTACATTGATTGGTAAGTGTGGTGTGGAAAAATTCAGGACCTACCCTGAAAAATGACATTTGATCAAAGATTGGGTGTCCTTATCTGTAAAATCAAGATACTGATTCTAACTATTTAGTAGGGTCATTGTGACGAGTCAATTAAATGGCACTTCTTATAGTATATTGCCTTCTAGTATACAGGAGGTACTCAATAAATGAGCTATTCATTTAATTATCATTGTTAGAACTGACAAGAATATAAAGCTTTTATTTCTAAAAATACAACTGGTGTTTCAGCCATTTAAACAGACTCTAAATGACTGACCAATAATCAAAATGTCCCTGTAAAGGTGGGGCTGCTAAATTCAGATTTCATGATTCCATGCCTTTAAACAATGAAATTGGGATTTGCAATAGCCCTGGAGTTACAGGATAATTTGATTAAGTTTTTAATCATTAAAACATTAATTCCAGATCAATCCAGGCCACTCTCCCTCAAAGAATTATAAAAAATATTGTAACACAGTTTTTTCTCCATCATTTAAAGTTGAAAAAAAGATACACAGATAAAAATTAAAACATGCAATATAAAATTGGTCCTTAATATGTTCAAATATGGTTCTTAAATACGTTCAAAGCTGTAACATTTATTCAAAATGCAAGTTCTATTACCTAAAGAAAATAAGAACTAAAACCTCCAGTGATAAAACTGCATAGAATATATAAAATATTGGGTTCTTTTAGATTGACGGGTGAAACTCTTGTATCTACTTTTATTATTTCTTTAAGAACTGAGGTGTAGTCCTAAATTAATCATCGGATCAAATGGTTAAACAAAAAGGAAAAACTTCTCAGCCACTAAAAACACTCCCTTTTTCTCTGCGGGACATCGCGGGGATTCAGAATCATTAGCTCTGAGTTAGAGAAGGCAGTAGTGCTACGCAGAACTTCAAAAAGCACAGCTGCCTTGCAAACCCTGGCTTAGGGCTTCGAAAGATTCCTCTTGATTTCACTGTAGACCTCCTCCCTGGGGTCACATCCAAGAGACAAGAGATTAAGGCTTAGAACTTCAGGGAGATGCTTGTTAGTCCTCCCTCGCTCCCTCTCTCCCTCCTTCCTTTCTTTCTTTTTTTTTTTTTAAAGGACACAACCCCTTTATTTCTTCTTGAGATACAAATGCTAAGTTTTTGATGATGAGAATGAGCCAAGCACTGGAGACAATGTCCAGCTCTTCCATTTGTTCCAGTTTCCAGTGAATTCAAATGGAGGAAGAGACTAACTAGGGTCTAGGCTGTTTTGGTCTTTTCATCTTCAGCTTATCAAACTACAGTGTGCTTCTTAAATAGGACTGCCCCTAACAAGGCCGATGCAAAAATAGTTGAGGATGGAAGGGCAAATATGGAGAATTCAACATGTACATGTTCTTCATGCCTACTGCCAAGTGACAGAAATTTCACAGTTGCCTCACCTGCCTTGGTCTGGATCTTCTCCAATTTTCCTTCTTGTCTCAACAATTTCTACTCTTCAAACAGCCTTTTGTTTACAGGGGATGCATATACAGCCATTCATTGAGGACAGAGCTGATGAAGACCCACAGATTTCTTCACTGAGAAAAGGTCACCCCAGACTCCAAGTTCCCTCACCGACTGCAAGAGGACAAGCTCCAGTTATCTCTGGGTACCTATTCCATGTCCTCCACTTACTTGTAGAGCAGTGAGTGGCATCAGTGCAGCCTTGGTTCCCAGCCCTTCCAGGATGGCCGCACCTTCCACCAGTGCTGCCTGACACTGCCCAGATGCTGCAAGAGGCTGCAGTCCTCCTGGCCAGCAGCTCCCTTCCAGTTGAGGTCAGAGTAGAGGGTCTCCTCCTCGCAGTGTCCCTCAGTGGCTGCCCACAACAGAGCACCCAGAGAGCGGGAAGGTTTGTTGGTCATTCTTAATCCAAGTGGCAATGAGGACACAAGTCCACTTATTCCTAAACCACCAAGAGGACTCTCCATTTGGGAGAGTCTAATCCAAGTGAGTTGGGGACTTCTTGAAACTTCTATTTTCCCCCTTAATTTTTTTTTCCACACAGTTTCACCCAAGAAGGAGCCATCTGTCCAATACCATCAGAAAATGCTGCAAATATTGGGCCTCCTCCCGTGGCGCAGCGGTTGAGTGCTGGGTTGCGAAGCTGCCCGCAGTTTCTGCAGCGCCGATTCGATCCCTGGCTGCCAGCAAGGGTCCCACAAGGCGTACAGACCTCTCTGGTCGCTCCCACTGCTCTCCTCAGCAGTGTACTTCGTCTGTCTGCCTGTTCTGTTCCCCGCTCTGGCTCTGGTGAATTCTCTTACCCTCCCGTGCTTCTGACTGTACCCAGTGCTTGTATAAATAAATAAATAAATCTATTAAAAAAAGAAAGAAAATCTGCAAATATTGTCTGAAGATAATTTTTCCTTCAGAAAGGGAAGCTTCTTACCACTACTCCCACTTTCTTTCTGTAGATTATCTTTTTGTGTACTCCTTAATTTTCATTGTAGTCTAAATAAGAAACTACAAGATCAAACAAGCTTTTCTATCTACTGTGGAGACAAGGCCCCCATCCTTCCAGACCTCACGTGGGGACAGGTGTAGACTGTAGCTGACATTGTTCCCTAAAGCACTTTCACTTCCAGGTGGTCTTCTTCAGCAACTCGTTCAGAATCATGAGGAATTCCCATATTCCTTACTTCCTTTCTTCCCTTTCCATTAAGCAGGCTTCCTTCCAACATTTTCATCATTCTTGTTGCATGTATTTCTTTACGTGTAAAATATTGAGAGAAAGAAAGTGAGTAACACATTTATTTAAATGAATGCTAGCTGGCTAGCAGGTTAATAAAGGTTTGGATTTTGTCCTTTTTTTTGGTTCCCACCTTTTTGTGTTTTGGAATTGATAGTTTTTGTTGGTTTTTTTTTTTTTTTTTTTTTAGTTTAGCTTTTGCCATTTAATGGTTCTTTTCGTTTTGGTGACTGTAATTATGAAAATTTTCAGTCTTTTAGGGAAGTTTAGAGAACTATACAATTGTTAGCATTTCTCTGTATTTGCTTTATCACACATCTGTTTAACCATCCACAGATCCATCTTTTGAGGGGATAACATTTCAAAGTAAGCTGCTGCCAATGATTTGATTTGGTGTCTGGTATTTCACACAAAAGCTGGCCTCAAAGTAATTCCTCTTCAACTGAACCACTCACTATATGGACTCCCAGATGCAACCGGAAAGTCCATCCTGAGCTCCACTGCAGATCCTGCATTAATGCTTCTCTCCAGGCCTTTCTGTCAAGCTCTCTCTTAAACTTTCCTCAACTGTAGCCTCTCCTACCCTAGGGGAAATGGCCATTCTCCCCCTTCGATTGGTCTGTATCCTCCACTCCTCTTTTACCGTCTGGTGTTTCCATTTCAAGACCATGAAGAAATTAATATTCCTAAAGCCCCACTTTAAAATTTTCACTTTTTTCTCCCAGGAAAACAGAGATATTTTCACATGGTACTCACTGTAAATGACTCTTTTGGGTGCACTTCAAAAGAAAGCCAGCGGCCTCTGCTCTTGGCCCCTCCAGCTCATCCCCAGCCTGAGTACAACCAGAATGTCACAGATGCCCTGTGTCATAAACCAGCCAGGTTTACGAGTACTGCTTTCACTGCTCTGTGCCACTGGCTAAAGAACTTAGTTATTTCTTTTATTTTCCTGGGAAAGTATAAGAGTGATTCACTGAATGTGCAAGAGAAAAGTCTTATTTTCAGAAGAGACTGGAAATGAGAAAGTTATCTAACACAATACAGGGTCTGTGATTCCAACTTAAAGCTCCAGCCAAAATTCTTCATCTGGCTTTCAGTGCTGACCTTTCACCTCTTAGCAAGGCTTCACTTCCTTTTAGGCTAGACAAAACTCCCCCCTGGGTTTTGTCAAAGGCAGTGGTCTCATTAATCAGCAAAAAGCAAACATTCTCTCCTCCTCCTCATGCAAACCACCCAGAGGTGATTCTGGGTAAGGAGCTCTTTAAAGCAATTATGAGGGCACATTTCACAGTAATCTTTTATTTTTTTAAAAGAAGCAATTTAAAAGCACATTTTTTACAGAAAATTAGAAAATACAAAAGAAGAGAGAAATAAAAGAAACGAACATAACCCTTATACCTAGGAATCACCATTAACCTGTTGATGTATATATATCCTTCTATATTTAAAAAAAAATTCACATTTTATAAAATGTGAATTATTGTATATGCTGTTTCTATTTTTTAATTGCATTGTTAAATTATAAATTATTGTCATTATTATTAATTGACATATGATTCCATGTGATTATTATTTGACGTAGTTTCAATGGGTACATATATATGGATATATGCTATAATTTAATAATCCTTTTGGACATCAAGGCTGTTTGAAAATTTTCACTTACAATTATTGCTTTAAAAAGTTTTGAACATACTACTTTCTGCATGATTTTAATTGTTTCAAGTAGTAAATTTCCAGGAGTGCAAGGTTAAGAGTTATGTGCACTGTTAAGATTTTGAATAACCAATGCAATGTTGCTTTGCAGCTTTAGACTTCCACAAATAGTTGGCACAACCCACTCCCTTGCCCTGGGAAAATTTTGTAGTTCCTCTCTAAACCAATAGGTGGAAAAGACATTATGTTGTTAAATTTGCCTTTATTTGATCACTAAAGAAACGGACCATTTTACCAGCATTTTCAATTCTTCTTTCATCAGAAACCCAAGCAAGAGTGCATGCAGGACAGAAGTAGTCCCAGGGAAACATCTTCCAGCACCTATGAGTCACACTGGAAACCCATGAAACTCAGCAGCTCTGTGAAGGACCATCAATGAACAATCAGACTTCTGTAACTCAGATGAATTTCTGGAATCTCCTCCCTCTTTTGTTAATTAGATATATCTAAATCTCTCAAGACACTAGAACAGTATGTACAAAACTTTTAGATCCCCAAATATTCTTGATAAGTAACTACTATTATGTTGACCTAAAAGTTTTGTATGGGGCTGTAGGGTCAGGAATGGACACAGTGCAGGTTTTCTGATCCAGCAGACCGGGTAAAGGGGGAGTCAGAGTCTTCAGTGTTTTTTTGCAGGTCTTTTATTGGGATTTAGTGGGTACATGGCAGGTAGGGGTGCTGGGGGGCCGGGAGGCTGGCAGGCCTCCCAGCCCCCAGCAAATCTTCACTCTATCTGGGCTTTCTGGCGTTCTCTCTGCTTCTCTTCTTCTTTCAGCTTCTGTTCTTCCTTGGCTTCTACTGGCGTCCCAGTGACGCCGCCCTTAAAAAGCACAGTCTCACCCCAGGTGAATCCCATCTACCTATGCCCACACCCTACTCCAGGTGCCCGCCATCAGGCATTCAGGACCGCAAGGATCCACCATCTATCCTGATGGCGGGAGGGCAGAAAAGCCTGACATTTTTCCTTACCCTGCAGGGGCCCACCAGCTGGAAGACAAATAATTAAAGCCAGCTCACAGGAGAAGTGATGTGGGGAGGGGTATTTGGAAAGATGTACTCATTGGCTCAAATCAAATGGGTAAACTTGAATCAGAACTGAGGGCTCCTAGCTTCTTTGTGCCTTGGCAACAGAGGAAGATATACCTATACAAATGTACAAAATGCAAAAGATGGACATATGTCTGATATCTGCAGTGAAGCCCAGAGGTTTTCCAGAGGAGAGAGGGAGTTCCCAGATCTGACTTATCAGATCTGGCCTGCTCCCCAGGAATATTTCCAATATCAGGGAACAGCACTGGCCCTGACTCCCAGTATCTAACCAAAGTACTCTGCTCAGTAGTGTAGAACAGACTGGAACTTAAATCTCAGGCAACAAGACCCCCAAACCACAATGCCTGCAGGCTTTCAAAAGATAAGTGAAATTCCTATTATGAGGACAAATAGGAAACTACTCTTCCCCAAGAGCCTTAATTATCTGCAAAATTTCAACCCCTGGTTTCTAGAGTCAGATTCAACTATATAGGAATCTGGCTTCTGAATACTAGTTTCTCGTCATTTGGAAGAGAGTAACACCCACTCTACCTTTCTAGTGGTTACTGTCTTTTGCTGGGTGTCTGCCAGCTGCCAGCTGCAGCTAAGAGGTCAAGTCCCTTAAAAATAACAGCAGCAGCAACCATCAAGCTTTCATCTCTGGGGAGGCCCAAAGGGCACTAGGGTCTTCATGACACAGTGTGATGCTGAGTTCCAACCAGGACTGTGGCTAACACTCTGGGTCTGGTTTTTGTTAAGCAACAACATCTCACAGCATCTTCAAAGTTATAGGCCCCAGACTCCTTGAATTCATGTCTATGAATTCCAGCTGTTATGTGTGAAACCTTATTCTCCAGCCTGTAATTCTGACCTCTCTGGTTCTTCACTGACCTCATTTTTAAACACTGAATTCAGGGAGGCCCAGAAGTTTCCCTCACTAACCCACAGCCTGCTCAGACCTCCTATGCCCAGTCACTAAGGAAAGTGCCTGGGAGCCCAGAAGAAATTGCTGGCTCACAAAAAGGACACTTGTGATCAGGTGCATCTAACTTTATTAGCCTGATTCTCCAGCTCAGGGAATTCCAAAGCAGGTTTTGATTCAACAACTTTGGAAGCCCTTCCAGGAAATTGACAGGAGAAAAACTGACATCTCTGCTTGCAGGATCCTGCATAAATGTCACTCAGAGCAAGTTAATTTGCAGCAACCACTTGCTCACATATTTGAGTTAGGACAGTGGTTCTGGAGCTTTAGTGAATATTAGCTGGGATTGTTGTTAAAACAGATTACCAGACCCGGTCCCTCAGTGTTCTAAGTACATGTGAGGAGGGCCCTGAGAAATTACATTTCTAACAAGGTCTCAGGAAAGGCAGATGCTGCTAGACTGGAAACCATACTAAGAACCACTGGATTAGGTTATCATATATAAGAGCGATACTTTCTAGAAGATTTCAATGCAGCCTACTTTATGCGGCTAAATCTAAAACTTTCCTGACTAGACATGTTAGTATTGAGGGCTCTTTGTGGAGATTCCTGATAGCTTTATGAGGGTCCAAGGTGAGACAGGATATATCTATTTATTTGGACACTGTTTGAAAAATCAAGTATCACAAACAGAATACTCAACCCATCTTGACCTGGTGTCCAATTTGACCTTGAACCATGATGTCCAATTTGCAGTATGATCTCCTTATTTTTTTATATATTTGCCCCATCCTCTTTGCTGTTCCTCTCACTCAGAAGAGCTCTACTCCTCTTTCCAAACTATGTTCTTGAGAGGCTGATCACATTCCCTTCTCCCAGTTCCTCTTCCATCTAAACTGCTTTCCAAAAACTGCTTTCTCCACTGACTTTTCTAGAGCCCGTCTTTTTTTTTTAAAAAAATAATAAATTTTATTTTTATATTCCCCATACAATTGCAACCCCCCAATTCTGACCCCAATCCCTCCCCTCCCGCCCACCACCCCCCAAAAAGTGTCTCTGGTTCATAGTTTTTTGTTGATTTTGATTTTCTTATAGTTATTCATTTTCCTGGTCCCTTATTTAAGTTTTCTAGATTCCTGCTATGAGTGAGACTATCCAGTATTTTTCTTTTTCTTTCTGGCTTATTTCGCTGAGCATGATCCCTTCCACTGCCATCCATATTGCTGTAAATTGCATGTGTTTATCTTTTTTGAATGCTGAGTAATATTCCATGGTATATATGTACCACATCTTCTTGATCCTGTCATCTATTTTTGGGCATTTGGAGCCCGTCTTTTTTGACCTCCAACTATTATGGCACCCAATATCTGTTCTCTCCCTGAAACTCTTCTCCTGAAACTCTCCTGGATCACCAAACCTCCCCTGAATCCTTCATACTAAATTCCTAGGTAGACTCCCTTACTGATGAATGAAAATTCAGTTATTTTCCCAGGAAACCCATGACAAGCACTGTGCCAAACAATAGTGATTAACAACAGTGGACCAGACAGACACTGGCCTGCTCTCATGCAGCTGACAATCAGTGGGGGCACACCCAGCGATCAACTAATTACATAGGTGGTCAAGTGCTGCAAAAGAGAAGCACAATTTGCTGAGACTAAGTATGATGGTGTGGGAGTGGGGGTTACTGCAAAAATCTGGTCTGGGGGTTGGGGTCAGGGAAGACATCGTATGCAAAGCCAGACTGAAGCAAATGCCTGGGACTGAAACTGGTGTAGAAGTTCTTTTCCAGGGCCTTAAATGCTGATGAACTCAAGGACCCAATCATGATTTCTTCAAAAAGAAGTCCTCTCTCCAGCCTCCACTTCTCTGCCAAACTCTAGCTCTGGAATCCAACATCTGCTGGCCTCTAATATCTCAGAGGAACCTCAGCCACAACATTTGAAATGAGATTTCCCCAGCAAACTTGCTCCACATCCCTTCCACCATTTTGGACATCATATAATCAAAGCTTATTATTAAGCCCACTTACTCCCTGCTATATCCATCATCTAAAAACCCACCAACACCAGATAATTTTATCCACCCAACCATCTTCTGAAAATACCATTTCTCCTCAAACCCACGGTCAGCTTTTGCAATTCAAACTATGTTATTTGTTTATGATGATAAAATATATAATCATATAGGAAATTTTAAAAATACACAAAATAATTAGAAAGTAATCACTGAAAACATACTGACATAATTCCATATGTGCATATGTTTTTGTCTGTCTTGTGATTAGAAACTGCATCAGATTATGAATATATCTGGTAGGCTTTTACACTGGTGGGCCTCAGTATTCATCTCTGCACAGTTGTTCCCATTGAGTCTGGCTTTGACCACGTCACTTGCTTTGGCCATAGTACCCTAGTGAGCATGGTGCAAATAGAGGGCCCTGGTTAAGAACTGGGTTAAACAATCTTAAAAACAAAACTTAAGGCTATATATTTCTTGTGTCTATGTACCATGATTACTATTTCCTCTACTACAGAACATGTAGTTTTCCCCACATTTTTCTTATTTAGGAATAATGAATATCTTTGCATATATCAGATGCATTTCTGATGATTTCCTTAAGTTATATTTCCAGAATTGGCTATACTAGGTCAAAAGATATGTAGTTGGGTCTCCCCAAACTGTGTGTCAGAAAAGTTATATCCAGTCTATCCACCCTATAGCACTTTAGAAAAGTGCCTTTTGAAACACAATCCTTGTCAATTACCTGATAAAAAAATGGCCTTATTTTTTACTTTGCATGCCTTTATAATTACCAATAAGATGTCTATAATCTACATCTTAACTTTTAATTTTTCTATTGAGGTATTTTTTCCTCTAGATTTATGTAAATGATATATATGAAATATTTTAATCTTTTTCTCTGTCACATGGCAATTTTTCTACACTGACTTTAAATTTTATTTATAATGTTTGATATGCAGAATTTTTAAAAGTCATCCCATTCATGGCTTTTTATTCTATATGACTTTCCCCCAGTATTTTGTGCTTAGAAAGTCAACTTTTCTCTAAATAAGAAGATATTCTCAGATACTTCCTTAGCTTTGTATGGTTTAAGGTGAAATGTCTAATTGGAATTTGTTTTGCTCTATGTGGTCAGGAGAGGATCTAATTATTTTGTATTGGTCATTTGCTAAATTATCTATCCCTTCTTCCCAATGATCTGTGATGCTGTCATCATATTAAATTCCCACAAATGCTAGGGCTGACTTTGAGACACTATGCTTTCCCTTTAATCTGTGCCTCTACTCATACACCAATTACTACTTTAAGTATAATATGTTTACCAGCCTGCTTTCACATATTCACTCAACAAATATTTACCAATCCTGTATTAGGTGCCAGGCACAGTTCTAGGTAATTGAGGACACATCAGTGAAGCAGGCCAAGCACTTCTCATCTGCTTCTTCTTCTAGTGGGGGAATGGGTGTTGAACAAGTAGAAACAACAGCTATTGACTCTGTCTGCCAGGCTCTGTCAAGCACTTTATTTGTCAAATGTAATCTTCCCACTAGTCCCATAACATAAGCATTACAATTTCCATTTTACAAATGAGGAAAACTTGACATCCAGAGGACCACACAGTAGCAAGAGACAAAGGCAAAGATGAATGCGGGCAGATTCAGATAAAAACAGAGAAAGAATGACAGGAAGGAGTGGGACTTGCTTCAACCAGTGGTCAGGGAAGGCTTTTCTGAGCAGGAGATGTCCTCTGAACAGAGATAGGAAGCATAAGAATGAGGAATCACGAGGGCCTCCCCTGGTGGCACAATGGTTGAGCGCTGGGTTGCGAGGCTGCCCGCAGCCACTGCAGCGCCAGTTTGATCCCCAGCCACCGGCGAGGGTCCCACCAAAAAAAAAAAAAAAATGAGGAATCACGAGAAAGTCTAGACCAGAAAGAAAAAGTTATGTGCAGCAGTAGCAGCAGCGACTGTGAAGGTGGGCAATGAGTTTGGTGTTTTCTGGTTCGGGAAAGAAGCCAGTGTAGCCAGAGCTCAGTGAGCAAGAGGCAGCCAAGGCAAGTTCTTGGAGGCCAGCCACCTAGGGCTGCAGATCCCTGTGGAAAGTGGAGAGTGATTCTAACTGTAACAGGCTGATACAGTCAGATCGGCTCTGATTTATGTTTTTAAAACATCACTCTTAAGGGTGTGTGGGCAGCAGACTGAAGGACACATCGTTACCCTCCCATATGAAAAAAATTTCATGGCTATTTTCAATTGTTTATTCTTTTGGAAAAATCTTAGAAGCATTTTGTCACGCTTTCAAAAAACCCACTGAGATGTAATTGGAATCATATTAAATACTCCATGCATTGATTTGGCAGAACTATCATCTTGACAGAATGTAGTATTATCCAAGAAATGCACATATCTCTCCTTATATTCAAGTAATTTAAAAAAATCTATCAAAAAATTGTGAAATTTTCTTAAAAAAAACCCCAACCTGTATTTCTGGGCTCTCATTTTTTCCTGCCTGTACTATTACAATCCACCACCTCCTAAAATGGGTCTTCTGTTCCTTCCTCCCCGACCCCTAGAAGATGTCTCTTTGTAAACCCTTGCTGCCAAGAGGAAGTCCAAACCCTCCTCAATGTCCTTCCCGTCCCAATCTGAGTCCCTAACTCTCCTAACCTCTCCAAGGGGGCTTCTCCTCTCTGTCCTTGGTGAGCTCAGTTGATTCAAGGGTCAACCTACCAGCACAAGATGCTCTTTTCTCAAAGATCCCCATAGACAATCTGATACCAGATGTTAGGAGTGAATTGTATCCTTGACAAAATTCGTGCTGAAGTCCTAAGCCCCAGAGCTCAGAATGTGACTGTATTCAGAAGTGGGGGTCTCTAAAGACATAATTAAATTAAAATGAGGCCATTGTGGTAGCTCTAATTCACACCTACACTGGTGTCCTTATAAGAGGGGGAAACTTGGATATAATCACAGAGTGATAATCAAGTCAATTGAAAACACAGGGAGGAGACAACAACTACCAGACAAAGAGAGAGGCCTCAGAAGAACCAACCCTGCTGAAACCTTGATCTCAGACTTCTGGTTCCCAGAACTGGGAGAAAATAAATTTCTGCTGTATCAGCCCAGTCTTTGGAACTTTATTATGATCACCCTAGCAAATGAATATATCAAGAGAAAGGGACCCTGGCTGAGGGTCCTTTCTGTTCTCCCAGAGAGACCCTCACACTGATGGGGACATCCAGTCATGCCCGATTGTCTTCTGTGAGCCTCTAAGAACCCACGCATGGTGGAGACTGGATAAACACACCCATCAGGGCCTACTTTTCTTCTGTGGAAGGAAGGTAATAGTCATACATTTGCTTAGCTTCATAGGTAAATAAGGTAAATAAACATATGAAGCTTCTCTACAGTTTCTGTATTGCCACCTGCAAGGGGACTGCCAAACAGTTCTTAAATGAGGTTGTGTCTTCCATGAAATCCTAGAGACTCCCAAGGATGGCCCCCATAGTAGGTACCTCAGACATTCTGTGGACAAACTATATCCAGAGCTCATTCTGGAAGATTTAGAGGTATGACTGGAAGCCACTCCTTTCACTGTGGGAGACCCCCGCCAGGCTGACCCAGCAAGACTGAACACTGTGTGGCACCATCCAAGAGGTCCCCTTGCCAAGAGGCTCTGGGACAGCTGGGCAAACAAGGTCCCCAAGAGCCATAGCAAGCAATTTAAACAACTTCCTGAGATGAGAGCCATAAGAAAAAGGCTGAACCCATTGCCAGGTATTTAAATACAAAGCTGTTACCTGACAGAACATGAGTGAAGAGGATGAGCAAAACAGCACGGGCATGGGAGAGTCATGAAGGCACTAGTTGTTGAATACCAAATCATAGGGACTAGGTGCAATCACACAAATTTGACCATAAGAAAGAAAGAAGGAAATTGCAAGGGGTGGGACCTGAATATGTTGTTATGAATAGTATATAGAAAATAATAATATGGGTGACCTGGGGTAAAACTGTAGTAAGATTGGCTTACAGTGATAGGTGACTACAATTATTTCTGTAGTCTAAGAGTGAAAGGACAAGGTAAAATAGGGCAAATGGGATTTTTCTAATTAACTAGGGCTCCTGCTCCCACCCTGGTGCTACCAGACATGCAATAAATGGAGCTAGGCCAGAAGGAAGGCTCCCTTCCTAAGTGATTTAGCCCTCAGTGACCTATAAGTCAACCAGCCAGAGAGGGCAAGGTTTTACCTCAGAACCTGAGCCAAAAGGGTCTCAGTTGCTCATCTGACACCCAATGAGGGCAGAAAGGTACCTTTTAAGAAAAAAAAAAAAAACCTTGGGAATACAGAGGAAAATTATGCCTTGGCCTAGCACACTGACCATGAGGGCAACTAACAAAGAGGGAAAGGAGAGGGAAATGACTTTAAGAAGTAGTCACTGCTCTGTTTCTATTTTGTCTCTAGAAGATTCACATGGAATCAAAAGGCCAGTGAAAATGTCAACAGATGTTCTGAAAGTGTCACTCTCTGGAGCTGTGGCCAAATTCAATTTGCTGGAAATTAATGCTTGAGTCTTTTGAGCTTTGTTTTCCATATCTGCAAATGGGGCTCAAGCTCCTATTAGTCATGATGCGATGGAAAGATTTTTAGCCAGGATTCTGAACATCCAGATCCTCAAACAGCTATTTCCTGTGGCCACAGTCCATAAGAGATTGTACTTGGCCAAGGAGCATGCTAACTAATTCCTGGCCAGGTGAGGCCCAAAAACCACACACAGTGTCCTACTCATCTATTCTGAACATGCACAGCCTGTACTATTCCTCTGGTCTGGGCCATTCAGTAGTGACTCTTAACACCTCTCATTAAAACCCAGATATAGGAAAGAACCAGATATTCACACTAAGTTGTCTAACAACATCAGGAAGGTAGGTAAGACAGATATCTATAATCAGTAATGGTGTACAACCAAAGAGTGGGATTGGCCTTAAAATCCTTCTATAGTGTTCCAAGCAACCCCCTACTCAAGATCCAGAGCTAGCGATGAGAAAAAGGAAACTTCACTGCAAGTTTGGGGCTACAGAGCACCTACATTTTTGCACAATGTACCAGACACAGTACCAGCTAAATGAATCCATTTTCTAGGGGACTGCCAGAATAATAACAGCTTCAAGGTAGAACATCCAACCTGGATGACTTTAAGGAGTTAGACACTGAGGGTGCATTTACCACAGGCTTCACACTGTTTCTAGTTACAACATATCACCTAATGTAATCCACAGCCCCCAATCTGCAGATGAAGAAACAGAGGCAGAGTAGTAACCCAAATGGCCTAAAGCCAGAGGCCTGAGATTTGAGCCCAGACTAGCTCCAGGTCTGTGTTCTTCTCCCTGCGGTCATGAGATGGCAAACTTTAGTGTGCAACAGGGTTGCCCACAGAGCTTCTTAAAACACATCACTGCCCACCCCCCAGAGTTCTCATTCTAGAGATAGTGGGCATGCCTGAGAATCTGAATTTCTTACACAGTCCCCAGGGGGTGCTGATGTTGTTGGTCCACAGATCACACTTTGGAGAACCACAGCCCTGCCGAAGAAAAAGTGCCTCTACTGATGATAAACTCACAAGACAGTCATGTGCAACTTCTGGGCCTACACAGGAAAAGTTCTTATATAGTTCTTGGTACAGCAGAGAGGGCCCACTAATATTTTTTCTTTTGACTCAAGTCAGTGACAGGCATTGACCACACAGTGATGGCGCAGGCCATCTGATTTCCTGTTTCTAAAACATTACCATTTCTTCCCTCAAGAGTCTGATGCAGCACCATTGACCAACAATTCCAGGGAAAGAGTACAGCCCTGACATGACACCATGAGGTTCTGATGCATCAGCATGATAAGATCTCAACAGAGCCTGAAAATCATGAACCTTAAAGCCAGTAGGTCTGACCTGTATCTGCCAAATCTTGAGAGGTACTCATGCTTGATTTCATGTTCCTAAATACTAACATTTAATTTTGCAACTTTGCTTGCTCTTTTAGAAGGGCTGCTATGAGAGGGAGGAGGAAAGGATAATATGTACCCCAATTTAATTTTGGCATGCATTTTTCCCACTTTGAGTACTTGTCGGTCTGACAGTCACTTCTGTTCCTGGCCAAGGTGAGCTGAACTGCTTTGCTCCCCCAGTCACATCGGGAACCCCCATTCCTACAACCCCAGCCCAGGGCCGTTTGTGAACTAGAGTAACCTGGCCCTGTTGGCCCAGACCCAAACAGACAGTTCATTCGGGTCACTAGGATTCACATTTTAAAAGGAGGAACAAACTGATGAGATAAAAATAAAACCGCTGAGTGCAGAGGAGGCTCGCCATTCCTGGAGGACAGCAGGGCCTTAGGCAGGCTACAGCACTCTATCCATCTTGCCCTGGTCATGCGTGGCCAAGGACCTTGTATGGACAAAAGGCAAGGGCCCACTCCCTGTCTGGGTTAAAATGTCTTGCACTGAGATTCCAGATGGACAGTCACTTTATCTGGGGTTGGAAATATACAGAAACGAAGATTTCTCCCTCCCAGACTCAACAGACTCAAACAGAAACACTACAAACAGCACTTAAAGCATGCTTCTTATTGAACTTCTTAGTGTAGCAACAACATGGAATCTTTCCTCTCCTAGAACCTCTGCTCCAAGAAGGCAGATGTGGTATGGGAATCAGGGCCTGTCATACCGCTGACCCTTACAAAATGTTCGCTGAAATAATGGTACCGGTCTGATTCCCTTCCAGATCTTTAGGTGTAAAGAAGAGAATATTTAAGTGCCCTATAATGAAGAGATAGGTATTACCTATAGCATAAGTTATTAAAGTTTAAAGCTTGCTTATTTTTAATGGCAGAAAAATGCTATAAGGACCCTCCATCAAATACTGCAGTGATTCCATGGGCTCAGAGAGCCTCCTGGCAGCTTCCAACCTCACGCCAAAAGACAATGAGTGATAAAGCTTCTAGGTCTGGGCTCTCCAGCAAGGCAGGCACAAGCCATGCACAGCTACTGGGCATCTGAAATAGGCTTGAACTGAGATGTGCTGTTAAGGGTGAGACACACATTCAATTTCAAAGAGTACAGAAAAAGAATTTTAAAAATTTCATTAGTGACTTTGATCCTGTCTATGTGTATAAACATCTTGTGTTAACATTTCAGATAGACTGAGTTAAAGAAAAAACATTAATGCTACCTTTCTTCCCCTTATCTTTTTAAACGATGCTACCAGAAAATTTTAAATGGCCTATGTGGCTCTCACTGCATTTCAGCTACACAGTGCTGTTCTATATGGTCCACCAAGAGCTGGTCTCTCTGACTTAACCTGGAGCCCTAGAAGATCCACTTATTCCTGGGGATTCTTATGATAAAATCCTGTTCCTTCACTAGTGTCTCTATCCAGGGATTTAGCCCTGTTATCACCCAGCTTTCACCCAGGCTCCTGGAGCCAGAAACCTTCTGTGGGCGGGTCTGGGGCAGTCTGACTGGCGCTGGATGGTGGCCGGCTAGTCGTCTGGGCTTGAGTGCACACAGGGCCGTGTGTGAATAGAGGAGGCCGCAGCCTCAATTCAGCATCCTGGCAATGTGAGCTCATTATGCTGGCAGATTTCTGCCCTTATTTAGGTCAATGGCCCCATTACCCCAGAATCCTAGAGACAGAGAGTTTCTATGGGGTTTTTGTCTTTGCCACTCTTGGCTATCCTTGTCCCCTCTTAGCAAAAAACACTTTTCTGAGGCACTAAATTTTTTTTAAAAGCCAGTGATCAGGTTTCCACATGATATTCACTATCCCTTCCTGATAAAATGACCTGCCCACTTTGGTAATTTGGTGTCATTTTTGAAAGTTAAATACATAATTCAAAATTGAATACTGTTTCATTTTGTTAGGGGAGGTACCATATTCCTTGCCCTCACTTAATGAGGAGCAGAGCTTAGCGGTCAGATGAAGCCACAGAACATGGATATATAAGATGCAGGTGTTCAGGGGAGACACGCAGAGAACAAGGGTACATTTGTTTCTTGGCTTGCATCAAGGACTTGGGGGACTTAGAGGAGACATGTGGAGGAGAGACATGTAGAGATAACAACCCCACATGAAGAGACATGTGGGGAAGCTGACAATGGCAGCCGTTACTTTGACTTGTACTTTGATTCTGCTCCTTTTGTCCCAGCTCTCTGGGATGTTTCAGAACCCCATTTATATAGTTCCCCAGAGGAAGCTGCCTTAGACTTGTGGCAAGCTTTCAAGGTCTCAGCAACTTTGTTTGGGACCAACCCACGGGGGATGGGTAATTTTGGGATGTTTTATTGGAACACTAATATCTTTTATTTTCTATGCACATCAAATCTATTAAAATTCTTTCATACTAATATTCTTCTTTGTCTTTTTGCATATGGATGGCTGGACCCTTTTAGACCATGTAAGTTAGGTTGTCCCAGATTGTCTCTTGATCACCCACTAACAATTCTGAGGGAAAGAATCATGTTGCCTGCAGTTCAGTTTTCCAAATCACACTTGAGACAAACACATTACCCTTCCTTCCTCACATAGGGTTGGAGCTGAGAACCCAAGACCACCTGGCCATGGAGCTGGAAACTCTTTCTAAAGCTCAAGAGAGGCCAGAAATATCCTGTAGCCACTCCCTCCTCTCTCATGTGAAATGTAGGACATGCCTTTCTCACTGTAAAATAATCAAGTGGCAGTGACTTAGATATGATACATGTTTGAAAGGAAAAGTCATCTTTGGACAGCCTGGAAACAAAGACTATTTTTTCCTATTTTTTATCTTCTAAATTATTTTATTTATAATAACATGGTTGTATTCACATTGTCAAAAAAAATCCCAAAAATACAGAAGTGAGTGGCAGAAAGCTCACATCACTCTTGGCCCAGGACCTGGTTTTCTGCTGTTATTTCTGATGAACACAGTTAATCCCCTCCCCACAGAGAACTGGCATGGCTATGCGTTGAAGATGAAAAATACGGGCCACTGGAGGGAAAAGAAATGAGCTTGAACTGCTGCATGGACTCCAGCTTTATGCACAACTAAATTTAACCAGTCTTATAACCGTTATAGGATGGTCTTCCCACTAATTCCTGGAAGGCAAGAGCCATGATTTATTCACTGCCACACAGAATCTGGCACTCAGCAAGTTACAACAGATATATCCTGTGCTATACCAAGGCATACTTTAAAACAAAACAAAACACTGACATAGTAATTTCCACTGCTCCAGGAACTCCATGGATGCCCTTCAGAGAGGCACTCCCAGAAAAGCAGCAACCCCAACATTTGCAGTCCAGTTGAGTCCCATCTGTTTACAAGGCTAGGACACCTGCAGACTTCACTTCCAGTCTATCTCAGGGAAATAGAAAAGAACTCAGAGGAGAACACAGCCCCAAGTCACCTGGGGCCTCCAAGAGTCAAGGTTAGCATCTCACTCATACAACCCAGAAGCTTTCTGCAGGAGGCCTGTACACCTCAAGATTTGGCCTAGGGGGGTGGTCAGATTCCACCCCCTTCACAATCTGTTTCCATTACTAGGAAAATCCACCCATATTACTAATATTGTTCTCCTGTCTGCTCAATTCAGCAAACATTTACAGAACAAGTACCCTGAGTAGGACTCAAAGCCATAAAGAGACACAAGAAATGGTTCTGCCCACACAGAGTTTTCAGTCTCACAGAGAGACACTAAATCAATAGACTGGAGTTAATCAACAATATAAGGCAATAAAGGATAAGGCAATGATCTGGATTCTAGATTTGCCCCCTCTCCAACTCATTTGTCACAGTTGTAATGCTTAAAAGACATCCAGAGTCACCCTCTCTCACCAGGCAGACCAGCCTGAGGCCACCTATAGATCAAACAAAAGGAAAGAGAAAAGAGACAGGAGGAGAGGGCATTCCCTATGACATCCAGGAATATGCATCAAAGTTTTAAAATATGTAGACCCTTTGACCCAGCAGTAGCCTATGGGAAGATAAATATGTGCTTAAAGATGTGTGCCTATTAGAGTTGTTTAAATATACATACACATACATATATATGTATATTTAAAAGGAAAAGCTTAAATGTCAAACAACAGAGATTTAAAGGGAAGAACAATAGTACCTACTTCATAGGGTTGTGTGATGACTGAATTTATATGTAAAGCTCAGAACAACTGCCTGGCACATGGTAAGTTCTATACAAGAACTGTCCATCACCATCATCATCATCATTGTTGTTGATATTCTCAGATAAATTAAGATGCCTTTATCTAAGGCAGCCATTTTAGTACAAGGAAGAGCTCTTAATGGCATGGGGGAAAGAAGGAAATGTTATTGGGGGGGGGGGGAAGTAGTTTCTAAAACTATACATCAGTGTGATCCAAATTTTGTATAAATAAACATTAATCCACAAGCATGAAAAATAGAGGCTGGAAGTGTATTTGCCAAGGTACTAAGAGTTATTGTTTCAAATGGTAATATTAAGGGTGATTTTTCTTTAAAATCTGTGCTTTTCTCACTCCTCTAAATTATCACAGTAAAATGTAATATTTTAATGAAATATTTTTCTAATCAAAAAGTGAAAGAGGAGCAACTTTTGACCCACTACTTAATTTTCATTAAACCAATTAGCTGGTTCCTTTTTGCTCCTTCAAAAGAGGGTCCAGGTCTATTTTTATTGCCATGTTCCCATCCCACTACAGATAATGATAACTCCCACAAGACAGCTTTTGAAAATGATGATACAGTCTTTCTATAATAGCTAATTATCTCTGAGCCATTCAGTTGAGTCTAAAAGAAACCCAGTTTTCAAACACCAGCCTCTCTTGCATTGGAGTCCTGGGGAAAGTATAAACCAAAGTGGCTGGGTATTCATTTAGAGTTTCTTTCTAGTGGTTTTCCACTTTTCTCTGCTCAACTATTAGAAAGGGGAGGGAAAGGAAGGAAAATGACCACAGAACGGGAACTAAGACCGCATGGCGTGTGGCATGCCCTGTGGTGCTTTCCTGAGCCACTTCCTGTCCAGGTGCAAGACTGCCCCAGACCCAGCCAGAAGGGTCACACTCCAAAGCCACAGAGTGCAGCCTGGACACCAGCCTGGGCCCTGCCACCAGAAGCTGCACCACCATGAGCATCATTTACCATACACTCTGCCTGGCACCCTAGTCTGTAATGCTTCCTTTTTGGGGAAGGAGCCTGCAGGGTCACTGCCTCTGCCTATCCTCCTTCAGACACCAGACAGGAACTAGGGTCAGTGCATCTTATGGTTTAAGAGCTGAGATCTGGGCTCAGGGAACTCTGGATTCAAATTCCAGCTAGCTTACAAGCTACATGACTTTGGGCCCTCCCTAGCCTTTCTAAGTCCCAGTGTCCAGGGCAATAATGAAACAGGGCTATTGAGGGTTGTGCATTTATAGGGTATAGTCACAATTAAACATTGCTCAATTCTCAGGAACACTGTGCCATTAAAGAAATATTAGCTTAGTTTTAAAAACCACCTGTGCAGGGCCTCCCCTGGTGGCACAGCGGTTGAGTGCTGGGCTGCGAGGCTGCCTGCAGCCTCTGCAGCACCAGTTTGTTCCCCGGCCGCCGGCAAGGGTCCCATCAAAAAAAAACAAAAACAAAAACAAAAAAAACAAAATAAAACCACCTGTGCAGCACCTGAGTCAAGCTAAGAGGTCTTTCCAAACATGGCCTCCCTCATTTACAAGCAACTTGTGCTGTTGTCTATTTCTTACAATACCCTCAGGACAGCCGGGTGCCATCAGAATTCTAAGTGTTGTTGTTGGCACAGGCGAATAAACAGGGTGAGAATTTCAAGTCCAGAGAAAATAAACAAGCCTTCTCTGGCAAGACACTGGCCAGGTAAACCCATGTGAAGGTCCTGGCCAAAATGCCAGGCTTCCAGCAGGATCTCAGGTCTTGAAAGTCTCTGCGGGATGGAGAGTTCCACAGGGGTGCCAAGCCTGGAGTGATGAGTCCGAAAGACTGTTTTCCTAACTGTTGTTCACATTTCTCAGTTTTTGTATCTGTCTTATTTAGTTCCCCACTAAGCAGACACATGTCAAGATGGAAAATGGCTCTTCCAATGTGGAATCACCTTTTATGTCAAGTCCTCCAGCAGAGGCCTTCTCAAACTTGAATTGTGAATCACCTGTAAAATGCAGATCCTGAGTCCTTGGGTCTGACAAGGGGACAGAGACTCTGCGTTTCTAACCAGCACTCAGGTAACAGCAATGCTCCTGATCCAGAGAAGCAGGGGCCTATAAGTCATTGAATGAGAACCTGAAAGAAAGTCAGAACTGGCAAAAAAAAAAAAAAAAGAAAAAAAAGGGCAGCTGAAGCAGGATGGACTGGGGCTCAAGTCTACTTCAGGCTTCACTCAACAAGAATCAGAGAATTTCTAATCTGTAGAACCAGTTTTGTAGACCTTAGGAGTAAATGCTTGTACAGGTTTCTGAAAATACTACGTGAAAGAGCGCACAATGCAGGATGGCAGAGATAAGGAACAGAAAAGGCTGGAAGTGGGAAAAAAGACAAACCCCTGGTTCACATCTGGGTGGGGGTGAGAGAAGAGGGGGCATGACATATTGTGGGTTATACCCAGTGCCTGGTTTATCCTCACAATAACACAGGAGACTGGCCAATGAGTCAATGGAGGTTCAGATAGGTGATGTGACCTTCCCCATGTCCTCTGAGCTAGTTGTTATCAGAAGCAAGGCCAGGCCTTTCCAGTTTCAAAACCCAAGTGCTTTTCTCCACCTTCTGGGTGGAAGAGATGCCTGGACCCTTCATCCAGCTTCTCCAAAGTTAACATCTTACAAAGCAGAGTGCAATTATTAAAACCAGGGAACTAAAGGTGACACAAGATTATGAACCACTCTGCATACTAGATTCACATTTTGCCAACTGTCCATTAACGTTCTTTTCCCACTCTGGGACCAACCCAGACCCGCCCTTGCTTTATGCACATCTCCTTGGTTTCCTCCAACCTGGGACAGCACCCAGTCTTTTTCTTCCATGACCAAAGCCAGTTATTTGTGGAATGTCTCCCAAATTGGGGGTGCTTACTGTCTCCTGATAAAGTTCAGATTATGCTTTTTGGCAAAAATATCACAGAATGAAGTGTCCCTTTCAGAACCTCAAATCTGGAGATACGTGAGGTTGCTATATTCTGTTAGGGTGGTATTGGCAAGTGTCTCCAATGGCAAGTCATTCCTTATTACTTTGTAATTAGTATGTATCTACAGGGAAGACTTGGGGATGACCAACAGGTAATTCAGGTGTGTACTCCTGTTTGAGCACCACGGGCTAGAGGAGCAGAGCAGTGAGCAGAGAGAGGACAGAAACAGCTAGTTGACACAACAGGCAAGACCTGAGGACTCCTGAAAATGTCTGAAACAGCCTAGGGAATAATCCCATCATGATCTCAATGATGAAAACAAACAAACAAGCAAAACTCCTCAGTGTAAACCAACAAGAATGTTCTGGAGGGCAAATCTAGCAGTCCTCTACATTTGTGCTAGAAAATCAGAAAGTACAGCAATGATTAGTTTAGAGTATGTTTTTCTGTCTAGAACTAGACCCAATCCGGAGCCAAACTGAACAAGCCTAAAGAAATGTGATGTAGAAAAAAAAGTACCCATAAATCTTAGAAGAGCAGGAAGAATTTAAGATTTACAAGGTACTTAGTAAGGGCTGTCATTTACAAATGCCTGCCTAGGCTCTATGTGGCCTGAATGAGGGCCAGGGCCCTGTGACAACTACAAGCAACAGGTGAGCGAGGAGCTTCTGGCAATGTTGGTTTTAATCTCACAACTCTGAACCCAGGGGAATATTCCTTTCCACCCTGCTTGCTGGAGACACATTTTGGCTTCTGGAGAGTGTTATTCCCATTTTAGGGAAGAAGCAGCTGAGACTCAGAGGGGATGCCCTCACCCCATCAGGAGAGGGAACACAAGGGTTTGAAACCAGGCCTACCCTACTACTCACTCACGCACTACTTCCTCAACAGCTCTATAAGTTGGTGAACAGCCAGGTCATGCACCTACTGGGAGTACCCAAGAAGAGAAATTTGGAAGTTTCAAAAGTCATGGATTTATTCATCCCAGACATTGTTATTATTAATTATTATCTATCTCAAGCATGAGCATCATATCTCACAAATGCCATGTCCTGCCAGCTCTCAGAGAGTTCCCAACCTCCTTCCTTCCACAATAATTACAGAAGTTAAGATTCGAGAGGAAGAGAATAATATGCTTTTAATAACAACAACTGCAGCAGCAGCAACAACAACAACAATAATTATAAATTCCCTTTCTAGTGTTTAAAAAAAAGACAAACCAAGCATTGGCTCCAAATGGAGTGCTTTATGCTGGGACCCACCAAGACTTCATTACCTAACCTAAATACAGTTTTAGCCTCTCCCAAAAGTGGATTTTAAGCCAACCTGGCATTCCTTGGTCAGCAATAGTGACCAGTTTTATCTGCCTTCTTGCCTTCCCTAAAACCAAGGATATTTTGCCTGAAATAACCCTTCTTTTGTTGTCCCACCCCATTGACCAATGATAAAAATCTTCCCTTTAAAAAAAAAAAAAAATCTTCCCTTTAGTACAACTCTTGGTGGTGCTGTTCGATTCATAATTTGTCTAACTAAAAAACAATTAGACTTTTAAAATTAAGTCTATTGGATCTTTGTTGCTTTGCACAAGTCATCTTATCATCTAGAGAGTCCCTGCACTGGAAAATCAAGCAGCTCAATTCCTGACACCCAAAGGAGAAACTGTCACTGAGAGGTAGCCCAGGGTCAATGGGTCTGAGGTAGCATACTGAAACTTGTGCAGAACTTTCTTTAGATTTCTCAGAAAGAAAAGGAACTCCCTCTCTCCATGAACAAATCTGCTTTTCTGGGATTCCTGTTAAAGGTGTTAATGTTAACCTTGCTGACTAGCTGAGTGAATGTCAAATCCTGAGAACCCTGGCAATGTTTGGGGCCCTTTGCTGCCTTGAATGAGAAACAAGGAGAGTGTCCCTAAGCCTCCCTATATTCCTTCTCCTCACTGTAGAGAGCTCCCTGTTCATTTCTCAATTCAGGCCACAAAGCAGCAGTAAGTAGGTCCCTGAAAGTGGTGGGAAGGGATAACTAGTAGCAAAGTACCCACCTATCTAAAACTGACTTAAGATAGCATTCATACTGTTTCCACAAACCAAGAAATGTAGAAAGTCTAAGGCTTTCCTTTTCATCTTCAGGGAAGAAGGTCCTTGACATTCCAGCAGTTAAGTGGGCTACACTTAAGTTGTGTGCCCTGGTCACCATCATACATTTTCTGAGTTCTGAGAAAAGTCACTGTAATCTCACTTCATATAGGCAACGGCTTGCCTATGGCTTTCTCAGCTTCTTTTACAAGCCACTAGAAAAAAGCATTTTTTAAACATTGTCCTGATTTAATGGTGAGGAGCAAGTAATGGAATGGTGCCGGAAGCATTCCATCAGGGAATGGCTCTAACCCTGGCTTGCACAGTTGGGCAGTTCTCAGTCACCTCAATTTTCCAACAAGCAAATCAGGCAGGCTTCCATCTCCCTCCCTTATTCTAAAGTGTTTCCAGTCTCAGAGACCCTCTAAGAAACCAGCCCTGTTAGCCATGTTGGCCCCACACTTCACATTAACAGGGTAATTGCCTGTGGCCCTTGGAAAGGACACCTTGCGCCTCAAGTCTCATGTCATCACCAGGACCGGGCCAGGTTCCTGCAGAGCACTCAATGCTATCTGATCACTAACACAACACAGAAATGAACAAAAGAAGAAATGACTCAGAAAGAAATGGACTGGAAATCAGGAGCTCTACGTGGGGCATTATGAAGGATTAGATCCAATAGGAAAGATTTCAGTAGTCTCCAGGTGCTTGAGTATTTGTGTCTAGTAATTAGAGATACACCCAAATCACCACCGGAATTAACTAGCCATTCCTGCCACACGCAGGGACACCTGAATTTTGGTAGAGTTCCCACATTTTAAAAATGTCAGTAGGCCACCCTGCTGGCACAGGGGTTAAAGTCTCAGTGCTATCGAGGTATTGCCAACCACTGTGGCATGAGTTTGATCCCCGGCCAGGGAGCTAACCCATATGGCATGGCCTCGCCTACTGCTGTGTGTTTTAGTAGATCTGCCTGTTCTGGTCCCCTCCTGTCCCTGGTGAATCCCCTCCCGTCTCCCCCCACCCCATACCTCTGGCCTATGCCCCAGTTCTTGTATGCATACATTTAAAAAAATCTTTTTAAAAAATGTAGATACCTCCAAACTAAAGGCATAGACAAGTGAGGCTGAGGAGGGTTGAGTTAGGACCCAATACCACCTTTCCATCCCTCTTCTCTCAAGGCAAACCCACGTAATCAATTCCACCATTCTTCCTGGGACAGTTCAGAACTAGCCCTGGATTCCTCCACCCAGTGCTAAGTGTACTGTCCACATCCGCTGTCCACCTGCCCTGGAAGCATTTGTTTATGAATCTGAAGATTTGATTCTGTTCCGGATTATGATTGCTGGCTGCATTCGATGCTTATTGAATCAGATTCACTGGGACTGGGGCCAGGGAATCTGCATTTATAAAAAGCATGTCAGTAGGCAGACATTTGAGGACCACTGCTCAATCACTTAGAATCAGCCCCATTTGCCATGCTGGACTAGACTAGTACTCCCGAAAAGACACATTCAAGTTTTTCACACTAGCATAAGGACAGAGATGAGTATTCACAAGCTCCAGGAGATTTGATTTAGAACACTTGTGTTTTCATGCAAGGAAAAGGCAGAGACAGCAAACCCCAGAAAATGGGAGCAAGAGGACTAGGGTTGGGGAAGTCTTGTGAGTCACTCCCACCTCAAGGGTTACTCACCTTGGAAAACATCACAAGGAATGGACAGTGAAGGATGACAAACATTCTACTGTGGTAAAAATCACCAACTTGAGAATTCTGCCTCAGGTTGGACTGGAATTCATTAATTGATTTACTCATGCACTTATTTATACATTCTAGGATTTCTCTCTTCAATATGTACTTAACGTGCATTGACCTGAATTTGACACTGAAGTGTGAATTTGGCTCCATATATGTCTGAGCTGTTCATAAGGAGGCACTCTAAGCCTGGATGTCATGTCAGATGACCTTCATTGCAAGTGTAGGACTACTGAATTCCATACTTTTACAACAATATCCTCTTTACCATGGGGGACCAAAGTGTGAAGCTTACTCAGATTTCCCTCTGAGGATCTGAAGGCCATCACAAAGAAGTTTCATAACATGGAATTAAAGGTCCCACAAAACACACACACACACACACACACAAACAACAACAAACTCGGGACTGGTGAGTCTCAGGATTGTTGGAGACAAAAGACTGCAGGCAAAGCTCTCTAACTCACTCACATTATGCCCAAGCTTTGCTATTACTGTCAGCTCTACCAATACACTGTTATAATGCTCCAAAGACCTCCTTAGGGGAGATGATGATAATTCTGGAAAATGCCTTAGGAACTGTGAACTAGGATGGGTGTAGCTGGTCACCTACTAATGACATTTTACTACTGATGGTCTGGATTCCTGAATTCTTTTTGGAAAACAAAAAGACCTGGACACATGTTCTTAAATAAGACAGCTCCTGGCAGAATGTGAAACAACACCCATTGTGTCCAAAAGCAGGGTCTTCAGGAGGCTGTGTCCCTGGAGATACTAGTCACCTAACTTCTCCTGCTTGGCACTTACAATCTCAGCATTCATCATCATTCCATCCAGGATACTTCCCTGACATTGATTCACCCCAAGATTTGGTTAGCATCTTAGCTGTGAATGACTCCTTTGTGCTCTACCTGCCTCCCCCACTGGACAAAGAGTATCTTTGGTGCAGACTCAGGCCAAGGTCTAGGAGGTTAGATTGTGACTACCTGTGGAATGACAATGAAGAGTGCCAGCCAGGCTGCCCCTCCCTAGCCAGTGGCCCTCCCTTTCCTCTCTCCTCCAGTGACCTGAGTTCCCCACAGGAGACCAAGGGACAGAGGAAGTCTTCTGCAACAGCCTTGCATCCCAACCAGGTGAATCCAGGTATTGCTGTCCTCAGGGACAACGTGAAGCCCAAAAAGCCAGGACTAGGGACTAGGAAGAAGGAATCCTGCCCATTTTGATGCCTTTCCCTTCTTGATGTGCAAGGTCTCTGAGTTCACTCACAGAAACACAATTTAAGAAGTATCATTTCCATTCTTAGATATCAATACTAATTTTTTTTCATATAAGAGGATCTGGGTTATGTGATAGTTGATGGCTCTAGTACACCAGGTCTACACAGTTTTACCTGCACAGTTGAGATGCAGGTCTTTGACTGCTAGGGTTCTACTGCTTCAGCCCCAGTTTGTTACCTACTGATAATACTGCCAACTTTACACTTCTGATTCCTGTACTTTGCAGTGTGTACACAAAAATTACTCACAAAAATTCATTTTCAGAAAAGAGAAAGAAGGAATATATGAGCACAAAGGTGGGCATTATTAATGCCCTGAAATTGGAGACACAGAAAGGTGTCAGCCAACCCAGAGAAGAGTAGCAGCCAGCCTCTTGCCCCTTTGTTCCTATCATGCTGAGCTCCCCTCTGTTGCTGCTCGGAAATGACTCGTGGAGTTTTTCCCTCGATTCACGTGACACGAGGAGTTCACTGCATCTGTTCTCTTGCTTTCTTCCCTTTTAAAAATAATTTGTGGTTTGTGTGTTTTTATACAATACAGATTAGCTGGCTGTGGATGCGTCACTGCTCACACACCGTCACTCCCAGTGTTTAAAAATAAGAATCACATCTGCAATGCAAAGCTCACGAGTTCTGGTTTTAGAAAAGAGCAAAAGAACTGGGTGCCCAGCACCGTCTTTTAAATTCGGCTCAGGCCTCCATGTGCCTATGCAGGGCTTATAAAGATGAGGTAATTTAACCTGCATGATTCTGACAACCTGGGAGAGTCTCAGTTTCTTAAACCTTTCCCTCCCACATAACTTCTGCAAGTCTCAAGGTCACGGGTCAGGGTCACTGACACCCTCAAGATCCTGAGCCATAAAAGGCTGTATGTAGTCTCTGGTTGCAAACTGTCACCAGGGATAAACTCCCTCAAGATTAACAAAAAGGAGCAACCTTGAGGCAAAATGAAGAGCATGTGGTCTGAGAGGCAGTGTTGCTGTTGGGAAGGACAGGGAAGAAGTATACATCTGGTCAATCTGGCCATGCCAGATTGACACGGCCAGAGACAGCTCCCATTTGACCAGGCAGCTAGAGGCATCCCTGATCATTCCCAATTCAAGTGCTCTTCTCTTTTTTCATCATGGTCTGAAAGTCTCACAGTGGAAAACAAATAATAGTTAGTAGCCCCATCAAGGCTACGTTAGGTCTTGACCATAACGGGGAAAACTCAGCGGCTGGATGGCAGCTGCCTGCCAGGCTGCCCAATGCTCTGGTGTGTGGCACACCACCTTGCCCAAGCTTACCCCTACAGGTGTGCTAGAAAGGTTTCACTCACAGCCTGAGGTCAAGGGTAAGGCATTGATTTTAGGTTCTAAACAAAGTTGCCTCAAACTGGCTGACCTAAACCCTATCTCCTCATCTATCAACTCATTCTTGCCAGTCATGCTTATTTTAGAACCAGTAGCCAAGCTGTCCAAAGTAATGAGATCTGGCACAAAACAACACTTCCCAGGGGACTGTTTTCATTGATGAAAACTACGGACACTACATAACTCGGTACTGAGGCCACTGGCCCAAATGAGGGAATTCCACAGTTTCTGAGTAAAATTGAATGTGGAAATCATTTCAAGTTCAGAAACCTCTTAAGCATTTTCTGGGGAAGAGGTCACTGACCAATAATGACTTAAGGGAAGACGGCTGGCGAGCACCCCAAATGAGGAAGCTCCAGGACTCTGGGTGCAAGCACCCCAAATGAGGAAGCTGTAGGGCTCTGGGTGCGAGCACCCCAAATGAGGAAGCTCCAGGACTCTGGGTGCGAGCACCCCAGATGAGGAAGCTCCAGGACTCTGAGTGTGGTGAACACAATTCACGCTCCAAGCCAGTCCAGACACAGTCCTGAAGGCAAAAGGCCAGGAAGAACCTGTGATTACCTGAGGGTGGGCTTCTCCTCTCTAAATATAACCCAGGGGTCATCAAGTATAGGTTTCACTCCCAAGAATCCCCCACTTTCAAAGAACAGGTTATTTTACAACAGTACTTACATTAGCATTATTTTTGTGTGCCAGGCTTCCATGAGGTATCAGTCTCAGGACTGAAATAAACCCAAAGGAACAAAGGGTGCCAATGAAGGGTGCCAGATGCTTTCCCCTCTGCAGTCTGAGAAGGCCGACTCATGTGCTGGTCACCACTCCCCAGGTTCATCTCCATGAGTGGCCATGCTTACGGATTAAATTTGCAGCCTTTGAAATCTCAAACAAGAGTTTTCATTTCTTGCAAATTAAAACCACATTGAGATACCATCTTACAGCAGTAAGAATGGCATATATCAAAAAAACAGGCAACAACAAATGTTGGCAAGGATGTGGTGAAAAAGGAACTCTCCTACACTGCTGGTGGGAGTGCAAACTGGTCCAACCACTATGGAGAGCTGTCTGGAGGCTCTTCAGTCTACTAAAAATGGAGCTACCATATGATTCGGCAATTCCACTCCTAGGGATCTACCCAAAGGACACAAAAACATTGATTCAAAAGAACACCTGTATTCCTATGTTTATTGCAGCACTATTTACAATAGGTAAAACCTAGAAACAACCCAAATGCCCAAAAATAGATGGCTGGATCAAGCAAATGTGGCATATATACACAATGGAATGTTATTCAGTAATCAAAAAAGATAAACTCATGCCATTTGCAGCAACCTGGATGGAACTAGAAGGAATTATGCTCAGTGAAATAAGCCAGAAGGAAAAAGAAAAATATTGGATGGTTTCACTTATAGCAGGAATATAGGGGAACCAAATAAGACATCAGTTTAAAAAAATAATAACAGTACAAAACACAACAAAGCAAAAACAGACAATTATAAATCAGAGACATCCTGCAAGGGAGGAGGAGGGAGAGGGATCAGAGGGAGGGAGGGAGGGAGGAGCACAGGGGACTGAGGTGATGGTGCAAGGGTGCATTGGTGAAGGAAACTCTATGGGGACTACACCTGAGGGAGTGGGGGGAAGCAAATATTGTTTAAAAAGTGAACAAGGAAGTAAAAAAATAAAAATTAATATAAAAATTAAATTAAAAGGGTAAAAAAAGAGTTTTCAGTTCTTGGTCAGGATTATACAGACTTTTGAATGATTATGTCAGGGGAATTGGGAGTGGGAGGTAGACACAGGCATCAAATCAAGCTAAAAATAATGGCTGGCATTGCCTATGTGGTTTCCATGTGCCAGAACCACATTAAATAAGCCTCCCATGCACCTCTCGCCTACATGTCATTGAAATCAAAGAGGTTCATGTTATTATTTTTACTTTATTGGTGGGGAAATGGAGATACAAAAAGATTGAGTAATTTGCCTAACCTGCCACAGCCAGCGTGAGCACAGGATTTCAATCAAGTCCATTTGCAAACCTCTACTCCTAACCACACAGTTAAATAATCTCAGCAAGAAAATGTGGGGTAATTAATTTTTTGGAAGCCTTGTCTCACTCATGTCAGGAGTGGTAGGGTATGCACATTCTCTGTCTCCACAGCCCCGTCACCTAGGGGTCTTTACCCAGGATAGCTACCTTTGAAATTAGAACACAGGCAAAAAAACTTAAAAATATTTAGGAAAATTAATGTCCACTGATAACATAAAGACATTCAGTTATGTTACACCATAGTTAGTGAACATTTAATAATAACATCAGTAATACTTTAAGACTAAATAAGACCTTGTTGATTTTTCTATGCCTTATCATTTTTCGAAAACACCTGTTTTTCAAAAGGGCAAATGTTCGATCCTGTGGAATTTATATCAGAACTTATCTTAACACTTCTGTAAATGGGTTAGCAGATATATATTTTTGAGCAAATGTATTTTTTACAGGGTAATTTTATTTATTTTATTTTTCTTAATATTTTTTTTATTTTTTACATCATGTTCATTTTTAAACAATATTTGCTTCTCCCACCCACTCAGGTGTAGTCCTCATAGAGTTTCCTTCACCAATGCACCCGTGCACCATCACCTCAGTCCCCTGTGCTCCTCCCTCCCTCCCTCCCTCTGATCCCTCTCCCTCCTCCTCCCCTGCAGGATGTCTCTGATTTATAATTGTCTGTTTTTGCTTTGTGTTTGTTGCTGTTATTTTTTTATACACTGATGTCTTATTCATTTCCCCTATATTCCTGTTGAAAGTGAAATCATCCAATATTTTTCTTTTTCCTTCTGGCTTATTTCACTGAGCATAATTCCTTCTAGTTCCATCCAGGTTGCTGCAAATGGCATGAGTTTATCTTTTTTGATTGCTGAATAATATTCCATTGTGTATATATGCCACATCTTCTTGATCCTGTCATTTATTTGTTGGGCATTTGGGTTGCTTCTAGGTTTTACCTATTGTAATTAGTGCTGCAATAAACAGGTGTACAGGTATTCCTTGAATCAATGTTTTTGTGTCCTTTGTGTCCTTTGTGTCTGGGTCGTATGGTAGCTCCATTTTTAGTAGACTGAGGAACCTCCAGACAGCTTTCCACAGTGGTTGGACCAGTTTGCACTCCCACCAGCAATATAAGAGAGTTCCTTTTTCACCACATCCTTGCCAACATTTGTTGTTGCTTGTTTTTTTGATATGGAGCAAATGTATTTTTTTTAAGATTTATTTATTTATCTATAGAAGCACTAGGTACAGTCAGAAGCGCGGGAGGGCGAGAGAATTATTCACCAGAGCCAGAGCGGGGAGCAGAGCAGGCAGAAGGACCGAAGTACACTGCTGAGGGGAGCAGCGGGAAGCAGGAGAGGTCTGCGCGCCATGTGGGACCCTCACCCGGTGGCCGGGGAGCAGCCAGGGATCGAACCGGCGCTGCAGAGGCTGCAGGCAGCTTCGCAACCCAGCCCTCGACTGCCGCGCCGCCGGGGAGGCCCAGCAAATGTATTTTTGTGATCACCTGTGCCAGGTTCTGGGCTACTCTCTCCCTCACAGCCTCTGCAGCGGTTGTCCTTACTAGAGCTCCGTCCTACGGGGCCTGGAACAAGGGAAGGCTCCATTGCCTGCAATCACCCATTGCAGAAGCTGGGCTGGAGGACAGGACTGTCTCAGTGGTGCCAGCTACTGCTCAGACTATTCAAGATTTCCACTATGTCTGTCAGATTGAACTCACTGAATGACACTCAATATATCATGCATTAACCAGCTATTCTTTAAATGTAGATATCAATATTTGCTCATAAGTGGTCCTAAAACATTTCCAAATATGAAATTATGTAAATCCTTGATATCTTTTCATAATAAAATAACAGAAGTTACCAGTGGGCCTCATAAGCATTCATCCACTCAATTTTCAAATATAGTTGTAAATAAATATATATAACTATCCATTTACATATGTCAGAGCTCAATTCTTTTTGTAAACCATACATTTCAGGCAATGACTAGAAACCGGGACCAGAGAAATAAGACGTAGAATTAACTCTCACCACTTCTTTACTGAAGATCTCAGGAGAGTGAAGGAAAAGCCCTGATTAAAATTTTCCTTTTTATTGAAGTTGAATGTTGACTCAGAGCCTCTGGAATCACTAGGTCTCTTTCCCTGCTGACCTAGATGGGAAGCATCCAGCCTGCTTGTCTCAGTGTCAGTCAGAATGCCACTGTCTGCAGAGTTCTATCTCTGAACAGTGTTATGGAAAATGGAGGCCATTACCACACCATCTAGACTGACCCCAGAGCAGTGCAGACAGGTGCCAGACAAACAGAATGTCCAGTAAAATTACATCATTACAACCGACTGATGTTGGGTGAACAGGAAGTGCCTCTTCCTACTCATTCCTGGCCTCATCATCAAATACAATCATTACTGCTATATTGACTATCTAAAAAGTACATCATCTAAAAATCTTGTAGGAAAAAAGAGACACAGAAACAAAGACACAGAGACAAAGAAACAAACCATTCAAGAGTAATGCACATTTGTATACAGAGAACTAAGTAACAACTATAGTTTAAAAATACCACCAGTACAAGATAATTTAAAACAAGGTAATTTACAAACAGGTAAATAGTATTTGCAGGGACTCTTCCACTGATATTCATAGCATATTCATAACAGCCAATGGGTGGAAGCAAGTCAAGTGTCTATGGAAGGATGGATGGATAAACGTGGCATACACACAGTGGAATATTATTCAGTCTTTAAAAAGTCAGGAAATTTAGACACATGCTACAACATGTACGAACCTTGTGGACATTACACTAAGTGAAACAAGCTAGTCACAAAAGGTCCAACACTGTATGATTCCACTTATGTGATTTAGTTGAGAATAGTCAGAGACAGAAAGTAGAAGGGCCATTGCCAGGAGCTGCTGGGGAGAAGGTAAGATAGGCAGTTAGTGCTTAATGAGTAGGAAGATTTAGTTTGGGAAGATGGAAAAAGTTCTAGAGATAGTTGTAAACACCCTTAAATGTCATGATACACTTACAAATGGTTAAAATGGTAAATTATGTGTTATATGCATTTTCCCACAAAATTTAAAAATTAATAAAAAACAAGACCTCACTTAAACTTCTACACATAAAGGTAGCTTGATTGAAGAGGAGGAAAGAAGGAGTTGAGGAGTTGAGGTTGTAATGACAAGAGCAAAAGGCACACAGCTCAGAGAGAACCATGCAAAATCACTTCTGGAACAGAGCATACCACCAAAACGATCAAGAACAAGGTGAGTGGTTCTATGTTTTTCTTGAGCTTGCAAAGTTCTACTGGATTTGTGTACTGTTGCAAAAATACTAATACGCTGGGAACATTCAACTTCCACCTTATAGTGTTATCATTCCCATAGTCACAATCCCAATAGCATATGTGCAAACCAACCTGTGTTACAGAAACATGTGTTGTAACAAAAAATTCGTATTTAACATATCCAATAATAGTTCCTAAGACTGCTGAAAAAATGGTTAGCTTACTAACCTTTAATCAGTTTAAATTTTGCATATACCGCAGCACAGTATGGCCTTGCCTACATCTCCACCCACACAAGTGCACACTTGTATATCCTTAACTGTACATTTACTCTGAATTACTTTTAATTTCTTCCCTTTCATTGTTCCATTTCCCTTAGATCAATGGAGTAACTTTTATTTAGTCATAAAGAGAAAAATAAACAATTACTGGGTCCTTCCAGTAAGCTGCTATATGTTCACAGTTACTTTATAGGAGGGTGGAATGGTGCATTTTTGTTGTCTTTGAACGAGACTGACAGAACCCTCTAACTCTCCTATTGAAGGTTTGGAATTGGGGCCAGAGGAATAGACCCTGTTTCTACCTTTGGGAAGTCACACTCAGAACTTCAGGCTAATCCCATTTAGGGAACTTTGTGAGGTCAAAAGAGTTGGGCTGCCCCAAAACCTCTTCCCCACTGGCCATTCTCACCCTTCATTTTGATCCCTGAGGGAAAAAATACAGGTATACTTTCAAGGAAGGGACGGGGGTGAAAGACAGAAAGAAGGAAAATGGGAGGACATTGGTGTGCCTTTATCCAGGGAAGGGCAGGACCCAGAGAGGTGTTGCAGCAGGGCCTGGGTGCCAACAAAATGTTGGCCATTTGGCTCTTGGTCCTTGGGGAAAGCACAGCTAAGGTTACACGCTACTGGTTCTCTACATAAGCCAGGAAGAAGTCAAACCATCAAGCAAAAGAAACAGTCTCTTGAAAGGAAAAAGTGAAGGTAAATGCATTCACAATATCTATACTTATAATGCAACAGCCAGTTATTTTTGTTCCAGTATTAAATGTTCTCTTTCATCAGTTGGTAAAGGGATATCTGACCCATGCCAGGCACTTTTATGCCAGGGTAAAGACTTTCTATGGAGCTTAAAAGAAACTTGATATGGAACATATGATCCCTGCAAAGCCTAACAACACACCAAACAGACCCGCTGCCACCAACAAATAGGGCACCAAGCTGCTTAGGAACGGGGAACAAACACACAGATGTGATTTTCTTTCTCCTATAGGAGCCATCTGCAACTCAGGTGGCTCATCTCTTACCAGGGACTTTCCTGAGTTGGAGAGGGCAAGGGCATCATCTTTCTAGGGCACCAATAGATGCCCACAGGTTAGGGCAGGGGATCTGGGAATCCTCATGCTCACCAATCACTTAAATACTGTTTGGCACAGGGATGCTTCATGCTAGTATGATCAATAAAATGAAATTCATTCATCAGACACCAGAAGTTGGCAATTCTATTTCTATTCCAAAGAGAAATTCTTGGCCACATGCACCAAGAGACACATAAAAGAAAGGTTGCAGCTGAACAGCTTGTGATATAAACAACAACAACAACTGGAAACAATCTAAATGTCCATCAACAGTAGCGTGGATAAGTAAATTATGGCTTCTTTTACATGCCATACAATACAGCGCAGTACTGCAGTGAAGCTGAATACAAATTACAACTACGTAGCCCAAAATGGAAGGACCTCCGGGGTATAAAGTTGAATGAAACAAAAATGAAGCTGAAGAGGATAGATGGCGTGTCACTCCATTTTTATGAAACTTAACAATGCAGCTCTTTAGGAATACAAACCCATGTAGTAAAACTGTCCAGAAGAGAAAGAAAATCATGAACACAAAATTTCAGTAAGTAATCATCTCTGTGTGGGGACGGGCACAAAGGGAACTTCAAATAATGATGTCCCCTTTCTGAAGTTGAGTGTAGGCTTTCATTTTGTCATTGCATTATAAATTCTTTATACCTGGCACCTTTTGTTGTTACAGTTATTACAGTAATTCATTTAATAAAAATGTTATTTAAAAAAGCAAGGATATTCAGCAATCAAAAAGAAAGGGACTTCTGCCATTTACTGCAATAATGCATTATGGGCATTATGCTACGAGATACATCAAAGAAAGACAAATGCCAAATGACCTCACTTATAGGTGGAATCTAAAGCAAGCACCACCAAGCTCGTAGAAACAGAAGAGACTGGTGGCTGCCAGAGGTGAGGGAGTGCTGGGAGGGCATAAGAGGTGGGAGGTGGGTAAAATGGGTGAAGAAGGTCAAAAGATTCAAAGCTCCAGTTTAAGTGATGGGGCTATAATGTACGATGTAATGTTTAGTTAAACATACTGTATTGCATGTTTCAAAGCACAGAATCCTTGCTATTCCAACAGCAATGCCAGAAAGTTAACAGTGGGCCTGCTTGTTGGGAGAGGTAGTGGGGGAGACCCTACAACCTTTCCGGACACTTTTCCTCTGCTAATTCCAAAAAGGGGAATATGAGAATGGACAGGGCAGGAAGGAGAGAAGGAAGAAAGGAGCTGTCGCCCCATCACCTTTGCCTTCCCCTGCCAATTTCAACTGAGCCAAGAAGAAAAGGTACAATGAAACATGACATCTGAAAGTGACAAGTCAAATGGGGAATCGTAGACAGGACTGTCACACCTACTGCACTTGTGCAGAATTAATTACCCTACATCACTTCCTCCGGTTTTACACATCCTATGCCCTGCCAATGTCCTGATTCCTTTATCTGTGCATTTATTGCTGGTGAAAAATAGTCTTTACAGGTGTTTCCTTCTGGTTTAACCTCCTTCCCTGTCCAACTCAGACCTGGGGTTAAGCCCTTCCACTGTACCTAAGGAATACCAGACCAAGTCAGAGTCCTCCCCAGTGTTCACGCTACTCCCCATGCTATTGTCATGAAGGCTCTAGAGCAATGGGGACAGTTGTGCTCTCAAGGAGACACTCATTTGACAATATCTGGAGACATTTTTAATGTTACACCTGGGGAACAGAGTCTTGGACATCTAGTGAGTAGAAATCAGGAAGGTCACAAAGCATCCTGTAATGCACAGATCATCCTGTAATGCCCCCTCCCCCATCAATTATCTGGCCCAAATGCCAACAGAATGAGAATCTATAATAATCTCAAAATGGAACAAATTTTTAAAATTCAAAATTTCCTAGGTAAAGAGTCCATACTCCAAATTACATCCTTCTTTACATGTGAGGGTGAACTTCAGTCCTTACTGCTTAGTTGAGTGTTATATTTGTCATCTTAAAAATGGATTCATGTTTAAAAGAAGAATCTAAGAAAGACACATAACAAATGTCCTTTAATTCAAATAGTTATGCTTCTAGGGGTCTATCACAGGTCAGACATGAAATCATTCACCTGGTGAAAGTTATCAGAGGCAAGAGAATGCCGGGGTCCCAGAGGAAATGGACAGCACAAGAAGGGCTCGAAAAAAAGAAACCAAAACCAACCAGAAGCCAACACTACGCTGCTTGTTCAGTGGTCACGAGAGGGAAGAGGGTCTGGTAACACAGACAGGGAGGCAGTATCTGATTCAGGAGGAGAAATACCTAGGCAGTGGATTTCTGCTAGGCTTTGCCACACCTTGCACCCCTGACCCACAGCATCTCCCCTTTTATTGGCTTTATGTGGTGCTACCCTTCCCCATGACATTTCATTTACGGAAGTTTCCTCAACTAACAACAGCATTTAAAGCACTGGTACAGGGCCAATATATCATGGTACATCAATTAAGATTCTTAATTGCATGAAACAGTAACCAACACTGGCTGATTAAAGCAAGAGAAGTACTTCATTAAAAGGATATTAAGGACCTCAGGCTGGGTAATCAGGAAGGAGGCAAACAAACTCCAGACCTGTTGTAGTCAGAAACCCTCCCAAATGCAATGCCAAACCCTTTATGCTAGCGCACCCTCACTGCCACCAGTCATGCTGTCTACCGTCTAGAATCCGATGTAAAGTGTTCTCACGTTGGATGAACTTTTTGTAGCTCCTGTGCTGTCGGCGACATTGGCTTCCAAATTAGAGATTAAGATCGACACAAGGATCTGCAGCGCCAAGGCCCTGACTGCAATGGATGGTGGGAAAGTGAGCCATTGCATTTCCAGCTCCCCCTGTGTGTGGTGCACTGTGCTGGCCCCCAAGTCTGAAAAGGAAGGAAATTTTCCAAGTGCAGATTAGGTGGGATGGAAGGGATCTAAAAGAATGACAGCTGGGGCCTCGCGAAAGTAAAATGCACTGACAAGAGGGGGAGGAAGGGCCTAAGTAGTATTTGCATTTTCGTGTTTTCAATGTTTCATATAACAACTAAAGGTTCCTACTTGGACATCAAAAATGAATTTCACAGTTTGGCCTTGAAGTATGCAAAAAAAACTGAGGTCTTGGAAACTAGCTCTGATTTTAGCAGTCGCCAGGTCATTTGGAAACCTGGTTATAGAAAAAGTAATTTCTAATTTTTGCCTGAGCTGCTTTTAAATGAAACCAGATGCTAGGTACCATTGGTCTTGGCTGAAACTAACTACAGAGGACAGTTTACAAATAATTAGTTAGAAGGCAGTGTACCGCCAACAGCATACAGGTCTTTGCAACTATATTTACTCACAGAGAAAGTGGAAGAAGCAAAGGGACAATTAACACTAAAGATAAAGATCTATTTTAAAAGATGGGTATATTTATAACTCACACATACCCAGACACTTTGTGGGTAGAGACATGTACAGACATATATCTGTGGTCAGACACATGGGAACCCATGGACACGTGAGAAGCAAAAAATTTTACAAAAACAACACTCAATAAATGATATTTGAACTATAAAAATCAGCTCCAAGGCCTGTGATCTCAAATTTGACCTACAATAAAGTCTGACTCATTGCTGGAGTTATTTTGCACAAATAAAATTGATATTAAATCTAAACGTTTACAACTTAGGGTCACTACATTTTGGTGGGTTGCTTTAATCCAGTAGCATGTGCATTTGGTTTTCTGTAGGGTCCACTCAAATTTGTATATCTACTCTTACTAGAAGGACAATATGAGATTTATAGTACAGAGAATTGATTTATGCTTTAAAAATGTGAATCAGTGCCTCCCTGGTGGTGCAGGCGGTTGAGCACAGAGCTGTGAAGCTGTCTGCGCCTCTGTAGCATGGGTTCGATCCTGGCCAGCCAGCGAGGGTCCCACATGGCGTGGCAGATCTCTCCTGTCGTGCCTGCTGCTCCCCTCAGCAGTGTATTTTGTCAGTCTGCCTGCTCTGTTCCCTGCTCTGTCTCTGGTGAATCCTCTTACCCTCCTGCGCATCTGTCCTATACCCCAGTTCTTGTATAAAAATAAATCTTAAAAAAAAAATTTAAAAAAATGTGAATCACAGAGAAAGGCAAAATGAATTAAAATTACTCAGGATGAGAATATGTATGACCAAGGTGGAGTTCCAAATTGGTAAGGAAAAGACAAAGATGTTTATAGATAGTATTGGGAACATTGGAAAAAAAACAAAGAAAAGTAAATCCTAGCCTCATATCTATACAAAAGTAAACTTTAGCTAAATTAAGAACTTAAATATGAAAGACAAAACAAAACTATAAAACTAAGGTGCTAGGAGGAAAACATAAGCATAAATTTGGGGTAGGATGGATTTGTTAAACAGTATCCTAAAGGAAAATTGATAAATTTGACCACAACAAAATCAAGCATTTCTGAGCTGTGAAGAGCAACACAGACAAAGTTACTGGGAAAGATGGACTTGGAGAAGAGTTTTGCAATCCCTGGGACCAAAGGGATTGATGTCAAGAACGTGCATGAACCCTTCAAAACCAATAACTTAAAAAAAAAGCAACTTTAAATTTTACCACATGGGCCAAATATATATGAGAGAAGTTGTTCCTCAATGGGGAAATCCAAACAGCTTACAAGTAACTGCTGCTGCAGCTGGACCCAGCTGGCCACAGGGAGCCCAGGCAGCCCGGCCCTCAGGTAGGCCCAAGAAACACTATCCTTGAACATGGGCAATGGCAAAGAGTAGTCAGAAGCAAAGAACTAGTTGGAAACCATAAAAACACATGCTTTATAGATGAAAACCACTAATTTTTTAAAGGTTATGTCTAAAGATACATATTTAACACATTGCACTGGGAATCCAACAGAGGAGGATGAGTGGAGATGAGGATAAAGAAGAAAAACAGTTTTTTAAAGAGTAGTAAACAACAGAGGGGCCTTGCATTGATTGATGACAGAGTGCCATAAATAAGGGTAGAATGGCTCAACTCTCCACAGCTGAGGCTAAAAGAATAAGGAAATAAGTATATACATAATTTTATTGTCTATGACAATAGGTAGAATCCTATAGAAGTTGCTCCTTCGAGGTTGTTTTCTGGCCTAGAGTCCTGTGATTTTGCAGATACTATGATGAAATGTCCGAAGCTCACCTCTCCCTGCAGATCCTGGCATAATGTAGGTTACATTTTGTCTTTAAAATACTAAACTTCCATCTAAAACACATAATGTGAATATTGGGTAACACATATACTTCTTTTTTTTATTTTTTAATTTTTTTATTATTTAAATTTTATTTTTATATTTTCCTTACAATTACAACCCCCTTATTTTGACCCCAAGCCCTCCTTTCCCCAGCCCCCACCCCCCATGGAGTGTCTCTGGTTCATAGTTGTTTGTTGATTTTGATATTTTCTTTCTTATAGTTATTCTTTTTCCTGGTCCCTTATTTAAGTTTTCTAGATTCCTGCTATGAGTGAGACCATCAGTATTTTTCTTTCTCTTTCTGGCTTATTTCTCTGAGCATGATCCCTTCCAGCTCCATCCATGTTGCTGCAAATTGCATGTGTTTATCTTTTTGGAATGCTGAGTAATATTCCATGGTGTATATGTACCACATCTTCTTGATCCAGTCATCTATTTTTGGGCATTTGGGCTGTTTCCAAAGCTTAGCTACTATAAATAGTGCTGCTATAAACATAGGGGTGCAGGTGCTCTTTGGAATTGATGTTTCTGTGTCCTTTGGGTAAATACCTAGGAGTGGAATTGCTGGATCATATGAAAGCTCTATGTTTAGTAGGTCAAGAAATCTCCACACAGCTCTCCATAATCGTTGGACTAGTTTGCACTCCCACCAACAGTGCAGGAGAGTTCCTTTTTCTCCACAACCTCACCAACATTTATTGTTGCTAGTTTTTTTAATATGTGCCATTCTCACTGGTGTAAGATGGTATCTCATGGTAGTTTTGATTTGCATTTCCCTGATGACAAGTGATGTTGAACATTTTTTCATATGCCTGTTGGCCATTTGCATTTCCTCTTCAGAGAAGTTTCTTTTTAGCTCTTCTGCCCATTTTTTGACTGGGTCATTTTCTTTGTTGTTGTTGAGTCTCATCAGCTCTTTGTAGATTTTTGTGATCAGTCCTTTATCATTAGTGTTGTGTGCAAAAATGTTCTCCCAGCCGGTGGGGTTTCTCTTTGTTTTGGTTATTGTCTCTTTTGCTGTGCAGAAGCTCTTTAATTTGATGTAGTCCCAGCTGTTTATCTTTGCCTTCACTATCACTGCTTTGGGTGATGTGTCTGTAAAGATGTCTTTGATGTGCACATCATGTCGTGTTTCGCTATATTTCCTTCTATGTATTTTATGGTTTCAGGTCTTATGTCTAGTTCTTTAATCCATTTTGAGTTGGTTTTTGTGTATGGTGTTAGGTAGTAGTCAAGCTTCATTCTTTTGCATGTAGCGACCTAGTTTTCCCAGCACCATTTATTGAACAAACTTTCTTTGCTCCAATGCGTAGTCTTTGCTCCTTTGTCAAAGATTACTTGACCATAAATCTGTGGGTTTATTTCTGGATTTTCTATTTGATTCCACTGGTCTGTGTATCTGTTCTTGTTCCAATACCATGCAGTTTTGATGATTATGGCTTTGTAGTATAGTTTGAAGTCTGGGAGTGTGATGCCTCCAATCCCTTCTTTTTTTTTCAGGAGATCTTTGGCTATTTGGGGTTTTTGGTGATTCCATATGAATTTCATCAATAATTGTTCTATTTCTTTGAAGAATGACATTGAAATTTTTATTGGAATAGCATTGAATCTGCATATTGCTTTTGGTAGGATGGCCATTTTAATAATGTTCATTCTTCCCATCCATGAGCAGGGGATGTCTTTCCATTTCTTTGTGTCTTCTTCTATTTCTTTTAACAGTGTTTTTTTTTTTTTTTTTTTTTAAGATTTATTTTTATTTATTTATACAAGCACTGGGTACAGTCAGAAGCGTGGGAAGGTGAGAGAACTCACCAGAGCCAGAGCGGGGAGCAGAGCAGGCAGAAGGACCGAAGGACACTGCTGAGGGGAGCAGCGGGCGGCAGGAGAGGTCTGCGCGCCATGTGGGTCCCTCCTCCGGTGGCTGGGGAGCAGCCGGGGATCGAACCGGCACTGCAGAGGCTGTGGGCAGCTTCGCAACCCAGCGCTCAACCGCTGCGCCACCGGGGAGGCCCATCTTTTAACAGTGTTTTATAGTTTTCTTTGTATAGGTCCTTTACCTCTTTTGTTAGATTTATTCCCAAGTATTTGATTTTTTTTTTTGTTTCGATAATAAAAGGGATAGTTTTTTTGATTTCTTCTTCTTCAGGTTTATTGTTTGTGTATAGGAAGGCTACTGATTTTTGCATGTTGATTTTGTATCCTGCCACTTTACTGAACTGATTGATTAGTTGAATTAGTTTTTCTGTGGAGTTTTTGGGGTTCTCTATGTATATTATCATATCATCTGCAAACAGGTAACACATATACTTCTTAAGGCCATTGTTCAAAGTCCAGTGCAGAGATACCAGTCCAGTGAGAATCACAAGGCATACTAAATGGAATGGTCCAGTTTCTTCCCAAATAAGGGGTATTTATGCAGGATGGTGGCACTTTTTCCTATTACAAAGCAATTATTCTGAGCTAGCTAACAGTTTCATGACCCTATGACTAAGAATTAAGGAATTGTAAAAAGGCAGTTAGAACAAAGATACCGATATACCTTGTATTTTATCAGCTTGGAAACCTATCTGTATACAGCCCACCCAGATCTAAATAGATAGGTGTCTCTCCAAAGAAAGAATAGTAAAAAGGCTGTTAAAAGATACACAAATGTCAACACGTGAGAAGATGCTAACTATCATTACTACAGGTAAATGCAATTCAAACCCTCCAATGAGATAACACCAACGTGGCTATAGTAAAAAAGACAGACAATAACAAAGAAGAGGATGGAGAAATAGGACCCCTCATACATTACTGGTGGCAATGTAAAATAGTGTAGTCATTCTGGAAAACAGTTTGGTGTTCCTCAAAATGTCAAACAGAACTACCACAAGCATCAGCAACTCTACTCCCAAGTATGTACCTAAGGGAAATGAAAACATGCCCACAGAAAAATTTATACATGAATGTTCATAGCAGCATTATTCATAATAGCAGGTTGTTACTCCAGCTTATACCAAATATCCATCAGTAGATGACTGAATAAAGACTATGTGGTATATCCATGTAGTGGAATATTATTCAACCATAAAAAGAAAAGTACATTGATGAACCTTGAAACTTTATGCTAAATAAAAACAGCCAGACACAAAAGACCACATATAATTCCATTTATATGAGGTGCATAAAACAGGCAAATCATAGAGACAGAAATTAGATTAGTAGCTGCCTGGGGCTAGGAGGAGGGTCATGACTACTTATAAGTATGGCGTTTCCTTCTGGGGTGATAAAAATGTTCTTGAATAGTGGTAATGACTGCACAACTCTGTGAACATATCAAAAACCATCTCAAAGGAGTAAAATGTAGGGTATGAGCATATATCTCAATTTTTTAAAAATCCAACTCCTCCAAAGTCCCACATTCCAGACCTCTATGATAACATTAGACAAATTTTAGTGCCCTTTAAAATTGCTGTGGAAAGGTAAGAACTTAGCATTCAATTATTGTTTTGAATCAGAAAAATGAAAAATAGGTTTTGAACAACCATTTCATAATTCCAGATGCTGTTCAGTTAAATTTACCCCTGAGTTTAGATGATAGAGCAACTTTGATTTCTAATTTGAAAATCTAGCAATATCAAAAAACAAAAATACTTGCATTTTTATTTTAAACATTAGAAGCTTTAAAACCAAGACAATTCAAGTTCATAAATCAACTTCAGTCCTGACTGGCACTTAACTGAGTCCCACACAAGTATACTGTAACACAAAGTTCTCATGCTATTTCACTTCTGTGAACATATATTTAGCATTAACAAAAATCGAGCTTGAAAATTAAATTCAGAACAGTGAAAGCAGACAGTGCAGTTATACTGCCCTGGAAGTTATTTTATAAGTCAACTAGTCCAGACCACCTGTTCAAATCCTGCCTAGATTAAGGTTATTCATGGGTTTTGTAAGCAGGCCTCTATGTCCTGAAGAAAATGCTGGCCAGTGGGTCTAAGTCCAAAAAAATTTTCATTACTCCTTCACCTCTTTTATTTATTTATTTTTTTAAAGATTTATTTATTTATTTATACAAGCACTGGGTGCAGTCAGAAGCACGGGAGGGTGAGAGAATTCACCAGAGCCAGAGCGGGAAACAGGTAGACCGACAAAATACACTGCTGAGGGGAGCAGCGGGTGTGGCAGGAGAGGTCTGTCACACCATGTGGGACCCTCACTGGTTGTCGGGGATCGAACTGGCGCTGCAGAGGCTGCAGGCAGCTTTGCAACCCAGCGCTCAACCGCTGCGCCACTGGGGAGGCCCCACCTCTTTTATTTCTACAAGTTGCAAGAGATTTCTGGGAGGATTTGGGATAATGATAAACGCTTGACTTGATAACTAGTTACAAATTTCAGTCAATCTTCTAAAGAAAGTAATGGTGGGTCAGTAACAACCTGAAGTTACTGGCAGGGTCATCAATATACAAACGCTGTCTCCAGACTAATAATTAGTATCTGGGCCAAGTACAGTTAGGGGAGGTACCCTGTTTCTCACCTCCACTCCACTGACATGCAGCCGCCTAGGACTACAGGTCCCAGCAGTAATTAGGGAATGAGAGAATAAGGGTTGGAGCTGAACATATACCATGGAAGGCAGGGAGGGAAAAAGAGTGAGCTTCTGTTCCTGTGATTTGACGTGTGTCCTGGTACAGCTGGGAAGGAAACGTGTGGCGGAGAGACACATGGGAAGGCTGATAATGACAGCAGTTACCTTGATTTGTACTTTGATTCCTATTCCTTTTGTCCCAGCTTTCTGGGACCTGCTTCAAAACCCCCTTCATACGGGTCCCCACCAGAATGTTCTTAGGACTTGTGGCAACCTTTCAGGCCTCAGGTGCCATTTTAGGAAGACACTGTTGGGCTAGGCATTTATCCACGAGGGGATAAGCAACTGAGTGTTTTACTGGGACACTCTTATTAGAAACTTTGTTCTTTCTTTTTATGCACACTCATTCTATTAAAGTTCTCCCACTCTAGGAGTATGCTTCCTTTGTCCTTATGTGTTGGATGGCAGAGCCCATTTTAGAGCATGCAAGTTTGGAGTCCCTGGGTGCCCCTTGTCATACTAACAGTGCTAGCATCTTTAAAAAACACAGTAGAGGGCCTCCCTGGTGGTGCAGGAGGTTGCGCGCTGAATTGTGAAGCTGTCCGTAGCCTCTTCAGCATGGGTTCAATCCCGGCCAGCTGGCGAGAAGCCCAAATGGCAAAGCAGAACTCTCCTGTCTCGCCCGCTGCTCCCCTCAGCAGTGTATTTCATCATTCTGCCTGTTCTGTTTCCCATTCTGTCTCTGGTGAGTCCTCTCACCCTCCCACGCATCTGGCCTGTACCCTGGTTCTTGTATAAATAAATAAATCTTTAAAAAAAACAAAACACAGTAGATGTTTTCTAATCCAGGCAAAGGGCCCAGTGGATTGTCCATTCCTCTCCTAAAAGATGCTGAGGGATAGATTTCCAAAGCACACTGAGTACACTGGGCTGGATCAACTGTGCATTCAAGAGGGGCAGCATGTACTCAAACAGGGCCAGCTGTGTCTGTCCCCAGACTTGTTCATGCCAGCTGTACATATTACTATGTTCTCTTATAATGTAATGTCAACTGGCAAAATGGCAATGTGTGCAGAGTTGTTTCTGGGGTGTTTTCTTGGATGATTGTTTAGAAGACATTTATGAAAGTTATTCAAAGAAACGTCTGTGAAAATAGTTATGGCCAAGATAATTGTAAAAGTCTCAAAAGTGATAAAATAAAACCAACTCTGAAACTGTACTCAGATAGTTTTGCATATAACCTTTCTCCACTCTGAAGAAACAAACACTAGACACAAGTGCACGTACACACATGCACACAGTGACATCATTGTATATAGAGATCAGGACTTAAGGAACTCACCAATTTGGGTAAGAGGAAAACTAGTCTAGTATGCAGGCTGGGGTGAGGAATAAAATACAAACACAGAGAAAAGCACTAGCAAACTCAGAATTTTTTTTTAAATGAGCATGTGTTGGAGACTAACTGCTTGAGTTGTACCCAAGCTCTACCATGTACATATGTACAGGCTGTGTGACCCTTGGTAAAAATTACTCAGCTTCCCTGGGCCATCCCTTTTGTACCATTCCTTCTGTAAAAGAGGGTGAAAGATGATACTCACATATGAAGCTCCTGAAGCCTGAGTTTCAGTCTTAATTGCCCTCCTTTAGTGTTAATTATTGGTTTTGTTCTTAGCACAACTACAACTGAAGCTGTAAGTACAATCATCATGAGGTGGGGGGAAATACAAGCAATATTTTGCTCTTTAGAATGAGTCATCAAATTTGAAAAGACTGGGAATCACTTTGTAAAAAAACTGATCAGTAAAGTGCAGAGTGACCTGAAGCTGCAGAGGCTACCCGCAGAGCAAGGAAGGACAGAGCCTTGAATCTACTGGAGCTGAGTCCAAGGCCTAATGCCAGTCACTGGTAATGTGAGGCCATGAAAATTTTTACTTTTTCCCAATATCCGATTAAAAAAACAGAGATGTAGGGCCTCCCTGGTGGCACAGCAGTTGAGCGCTGGGTTGCGAAGCTGCCTGAAGCCTCTGCAGTGCCAGTTCGATCCCCGGCTGCCAGGCGAGGTCCCACATGGCGTGCAGACCTCTCCTGCCGCCCGCTGCTCCCCTCAGCAGTGTACTTCGGTCCTTCTGCCTGCTCTGCTCCCCGCTTTGGCTCTGGTGAATCCTCTCACCCTCCCGCGCTTCTGACTGTACCCAGTGCTTGTATAAATAAATAAATAAATAAATAAATAAATAAATAAATAAAATTATAATAAATAAATAAATAAAATAAAAAAACAGATGCGAAAAACTTAAGAGGCAGACTGAATTTGCTTTAATGAAGTGCGTTCTGGAGAAGTTTTTAAAAACCAAATATTGGATCAGTATTTAAAAAACCAACAAGACAAGGAGACCTCCCACTTTAAAAGACACTATACTTTCAGCACACCATGAGAAACACTAAGCACCCATTTCACCTTCCAGCTTTGGTGTGAGCAAACAAGATTCAGATCCTTAAAACACCATAAAACCACACCCAAAACGCACGTAACCTTAAATGTGACAATGTGAACAACATTCTCTTGGCTGAAGCTCTGTATTTCAGGAGTTTATAGTGGCCTCCAGATAAAACAATTGAAGGTCCAGCCTAACGGCTTAATCAGGTAATGGCTGAACCAAAATAGAACCTACAGGAAACAAAGGCTCACTGGCAACAAACAACAAAGCAACATAGTTTGGGAGCTGTAGTGGGTGCAGAAAACCCAGGGCTTCTGTATCCAGTAGTTAGGTAGGATTTAAGACTTTTCTTCCTATGAAATGTCCACTCTGAACACATCTCCCCAGGGTCCCCACACAATGGAATGCAGCCATTTGGTATCTGTCAATCAAAACATTACAGTAAGAACTTGTCCAGACCAGGGAGCATCTGAGGTTCCTAAATATTATTTGAAGACTGGACATCTGCAGTTACAGCAGGGCATTATGGCAGCATCTCCTGGCTGTTGTGATGCTAGGAGTCATGGATATGGCATTTCCACTCAGCTGTACTCACTATACACAGAGCAGGGTGTCCATGATGAGCTCATCAAATGTCAGTGACATACATCATTTGATTTGTTATTGGCAGAAATATTATCAGGGAATTCTGGGATAAAATCTTCTATAAGGTAGGGAAATTTTGAAATAAAAATAACATATTTGGGCCTCCCCGGTGGCACAGCGGTTGAGCGCTGGGTTGCGAAGCTGCCCGCAGCCTCTGCAGCGCCGGTTCGATCCCTGGCGGCTGGCAAGGGTCCCACATGGCGCGCAGACCTCTCCTGCCTCCCGCTGTTCCCCTCAGCAGTGTGTTTCGTCAGTCTGCCTGCTCTGCTCTCCCCTCTGGCTCTGGTGAATCCTCTCACCCTCCCGGGCTTCTGACTGTACCCAGTGCTTGTATAAATAAATAAATCTTTAAAAAAAAAATTATTTGAGTAACATACACCTTACCTTACCTCTTCCTAAGTGAGTTTGCATATTTGATTCTCCATAGCGTGACTGCATTTGTACAAGCCTGCTATGTTCCTATCTTAACATTTCAGGTTATAGACCTTGGTGGTGGGCCAGCCTAGACTCCTGCATGTAAGAAAATGACTCCCATTTTCCACTCTTCACTCCTCAATTGTGTGAAGGGCTGCTGACCTCCCCTCTTATTGCCCCCCCCACCCCATGGCATCACACTCTTGCTACTCAGACCCCAAGCTCCCCTCCAAATAAGCCTCTTCCCAACCACCTGATGAGGGTCCTGCCCCTATTCTTTCTCCTGAGCTTTCCACATACCGCAGGAACCAGACATACAGGGGCTATAGTCCTGTAGTGAAGCTTCTCCTCCTTCCTCATCACACACCCTCATAAATATCTGCAAAATGTCTCCTTCCAAAGACTGAACTCCCTGATGACAGGGCGGGGTCGCCTGGTGCCCTGACCTCACCAGATACCAGGCTCAGAGTAGTCTTCAATCAGTATCGAATTTATGTAAATGGCTTTTGATAGAGATAGTCCACTAAAACTCCCCTAAAATGACTTTGTTCTCCGTGTCATAGATAATAAAGAGAAAATGTGGCCTTGCTAGGCACCAGGTCTGCAGAGAGAACAGACCACAAAGCCTCTTCCTCCACCCAGTACGGACCAAGATCCCAGGGAGGAAGCAGCAGTGGAGGGGATGAGGTGAGCAAGCTGCATCGTGTGGAGAAGATGCTGAGGCATGCCAGTCAGCCCGGGATTTCTTAAATGCCTCTGAGCCTGTCTTCTAGGAATCCACCAGTTAATCCTCCCAATATCCCAAACAGGCAAGTCTTTCCAGTTTCTACCTCTAAAAGATCCTCTCTTCCCCATCTACTTTCCCTTTTCCCAGGTCACTATCTTTTTTAGCCTTTATCTGCAAAGCCTCTCAACTCCACAACACACTCCAGTGCCCCTCCTCACCCCTCCAAGCTACCAGAACAACCCAGTAACCAGTCACTTATCAGTCTCTCCTAACTCTCTATGGCCTTCTTTGGTTGTTAAAATAAAAGCCTTGGAGACCCTGCCTCTGGTCTTGCCTTCCCCTGCAACCCAGTCACTTGATATTCCCAGAACTCTGGTTTGCTGTCTAGAGCACTCTCAGGGCCTTTGATTGCGCTTGCTGATTTGTCTAGTAGAGCACTCTTTTCCCCAACTTTTTCATTCCTGGCACCTTCTCATCCATCAGCTTTCAACTGAGACCTGTCTGGAACCCCATCTAGCTCAAGACTGTCTTTGGCTCCACCCTCCTCAGCATTCGCGACTATCTGTAATTACGTGTCTACATACTGATTTGTTCATCTCCCTGCCTTGCACGGAAGCTCCATAGGAGTGGGGATTTTTTTTTCTCTACTTTATTACTAGAGCCTGAGACAGCACTTGGTATCTAGTGGAACTCAACAGATACATGAATGAATAAGAAGGAATAAATATCTCCTGGGAGAATCAATACTATCAAATCCCTCAAATCAGATCCCAAATGGACCCAGCTTTCCTGAAGGACAAAAATAACATCCTTCCCTCCCTTTGGCGAAATAAACTCATTGTTAGTGTTCTGTGCACAGCATGACTCTTTTCATTCATACTGTCTTTATCAATCCATAGCAGTCCCATTACTGACCACCTTCTTTCTCTGAAAATGACCAAGAGTTCCTTGGCTCAGAAAATTAGAACTTTGCCTTGGAACTGAGCCAAGGTCACAGATTCATACTTGAGGAGCGGGGTGGAGGGCCCTGTCCCTTTCTGGATTGCTCTACCTCTGGCCATAAGCCCTGTCCTTCAGAGGAACAAACACAGGAAGGGAGCAGAAGCCTCCAAGGGCTTGACTCAGTTCCAAGAGTCTAGATGAAGCCATGGTGCCTGGTCAGTCCCAGACCCAAGACAGGGAAGATATACTGGAGGGCCAGTAAAAGGACATGGAATTTGGGAAGAGACGCCTCCATTTCCTACTTTGAAATCAGACAAATACCTGGTTTCAAATCCTGACCCCAATATCTACATTTCTGAAGTCCACGTGGTGCTATTTAATCTCTCTGAGCCTCAATTTCCACAGCTGTCTAAATGCTTTGACAATTTCTATTTTAAGGGCAGTGCTGGAGGGCGGTGCGGTGGGGTGTGTGGGTTGCCCCCAGATGTTATGTCTGGCTGCATCGACCCATCTTTCAATTCCCCATGATAAGCCTATTATTTTTATGAGAAAAAATACAATAATTATCAATCAAGCTTGGTGACTTGCCACAGAAATCTTGGTTTATCAGACTGTTTTGAGACTGAGCCATACCAGTCTACTTGTATTTACTTAATTCCACTAAATAGCAGGGCCAAACTGACTCCTGAATTTAGCATATGCATGTACATAGCAGTCATTCAATACATATTTTTTATTGAATGAATCAAGGAACAATTCATATAGGTTGTGTCTACACTGACCCTACTAATCAAGCCTAATGAAGAAAAAACTCTTTTTTCACAATCAGTGTTTATACCAGGCACTAATTCACTCATGCTTTGATACTTGGGACACTTGTGTATTGAGAAAACAGATTTAGACCACTCTAAAGCTAAAGACGTTGACACTCAAGTTCCCTTCTGATGCAGGCCATGGGAAAACAAGCAGGTAGATGTTAAGCCTCCTTATTTCTTTTAGAGATTCTCTGTTAGCATCCCCAGGGTTTATACTTTGAGAAACCAAAGGTACTTTTTGAAATAGAACACCTCCTCAGAAAAGAAATGAAAAATAAAACTTAAACCATCTTCATTCCATCTGTAGGCTGTCACCAAATTTTGCAAGGATGTTTAGCAGAAGCACTCCTCCTTTAGTCTTGCTCCATAAATACAAAGAAGGAAAAACATTGCCTAAGACTGAGATTTGGCAAAGGGTTGTGATGAAACCCATCAGTTCTGTGCCCAGCATGACGTCCTTGAAGACTTCTGGTGATTGCATGATAAGCTAGCTTTCTGCCCTCCTACCTCAGGCTTCATGTGCAAAATATGGTTTCTTGTGGCTCACATGTGTTCATCTACCAATGAATGCAGCAACATCTCAGGACAAGAAAGGACTCTAACTCCCATCCTTCACAGGCATGCTGTAGTACAAGAAAACACACCTACTAAAGCAGAGAGGAAAACTAAAGGCTAGCTATTCCCTTTGCAAAAAAAAAAAAAAAAAAAAAGAGTTCAAGGCTCAAAGATCTCTCTCTCTCTCTCTCTCTCTCTCTCTCTCTACCCCAACCCTCCTTCTCTCTCCTTTTCTTTCTCTCTTTCTTTCCCACCCCTGCCTCCAGTAGCCATATTTAACAGATGGAAAAACTGAGACCTGGAGAAGTTAAGGAATTTCACCAATTTAACACAGAAGAGGTGGGACCAAGGGTTTCTTTAAAATGTCTTTACAACAGATTTAAGAAAAAGTGCCTAGCACACAATTTGGCATGTGCCCTTAACTGGGAAAAATGTGGAATGCCTGAACAAGAGGCAGAGTTAAAATAAACTTGCTTGCAAAGATGCTGGGTCTAAAGTCAGGAGGTCTAGGTCTTAGTCCCAGTTGAGTCATCAATAAATTGGAGGATGGAGGCAAGTCACTCAACTTCATCTAACCCAAAGACAGAGATTCATTAATGAAAGCAAGCATTACCTACTTCTCAGAGTAACTGGGGAAATCAAATGAATGGGAAAGCTTTTGGAAAATATGAAGGCACATGCAAAAATTATATGTATACATTTAGGAAAATAAGGGGCTCCTGGAAATTTACCTGCATCCATTCTTGCTCAAATGAAATGTATTTCCTCTTACTAATAAAGGGAACAATTGCAATGCAAGAGATTTTTGTGAATCAGGATGAACACACAGCTCTGTCTTGGACTCATGATCCACTTTGTCACAGCCAGCTGTCTTTGGTGTCCTAGCACAGTTACATAGGCAACAGGCAACGTACTCACACCAGCTCTGCAGGGAATCAGACCCTAAGCCTATTATTTCTTGTTTACCAAGAAGGTGCTAGGAGAGCCCAAAATGCTAAACATACTGTGAATAAGCAAAAGGAACCATCAGCCCACAGAAAAATGCATGTGGGTGAATGTGACAAACGTGACAGAGGTGTAGGTTACCTTCCTACTTACTTCCAGGGGCTTCTGGGTTTGGATAAGCTCTTCTAGCACTCTTGCCCGAGGATAGCAGTTTAAAGTCTTCAACAACTCACCACCCCTCTAGAAAGTGCAAAAAGGAAAACGAAGACAAATCCTAATTCCACACTGGAAGGAGTTATCTGTCCCTTCTTCAGTGTCCCTCGTTTCCCAGTTACCCGCTGAAGAGTGGAACCTTCAAGGGTTCTACAGGGGCAATCAAACAATCAAAGGAAACATAGGGTCTAATAAGTGCTGCACGGCTCCCCCAACCTTGCCAGAAAAACCAGCACAGGGAAATGTATTTTCCAGAGCAAACTATGGGGGAGAGCTGATGCCACACATAGTATGGTGGAGCTCAAACTTTGTGTGCAGCAGAACCACGCAGAGGGCATGCAAGAATACAGAAATCCACAGCTTCTGAGTCAGTGGCTGATGTTGATGTTGGTCCAAGGACCATACTGGAAAAATAGCTGTCACAGTAAATGCGCAAGTGTGCCTAGGTAGTGATTCCCACTGGGGTAACTTCGGATACCAATTCATCTCTTTCTCCCCCCAAATCGAGCCTTAATAAAAGTCATGATAGGAATTAAACGGCTGTCCTTCCCTGGATTGCCCACCCCTCCCCTTCCCTTATGTCCTTGGTGCTTTCAATGAACCATGATCAAGCTATCCCTGATAAATACCTCACGGGGCTGGGTCTAGTTCTTATCTGTACACATGCTGATTTTGTAAAAGGACTGAGTTATGGTGCAAAACAGGACACAGCAGTGCAGAAAAAGCACTTAGGGGCTCTTGGGTCCAGTCCTCCAACCCAGGGCACAATCCCTCAGTAATGAGAGTGTGCTACCAGGACATACCAGAGAAATGTTTTGATCTGGTTTTCTCCTCACTCATTACCCTGACGGTCTGCACAACTCACAGTGATTATCTGCCATGAGTTTACTTCATGTCACCAAACTACCACCTGCCAGCCCCATCAACAAGCCAATACAGAGAAAAGAAGCAAGAGGCTACAAACATTACACACCTCTGGTGGGTGGCAGGGTCAAATCCCTCCAGGCCAGTATCAGAGGCTTTCTGACCTAGAGGAACTGTTAAAAATACTCGTTTTCTTCCCAAAGCTGACTGCATTATATAAACCTATTTTACTAACTGGAAGACTTACTGTTACAATAATATTGTTTTTGTTTTATGGAGACTTAACAGAAGTTCCTACAGAGATCAATGTCGGGAAAATGTAAACACTGAAAAGAGGCTATCCTACAATTCTCTTCCCCAAAGGTTCAAACGGGAAAATCTGACCAATATTCACCACACATCAGTTTGGCTATGAGACGAGAGAGGGAACATACATTTGGGGCTGCAATTGTGGGCCTGAAAACCAACTTCAGGCTAAATAAGGAAAAAGAATGAAGAGAGATTCATTCACAGCATTTTGGTAAATATACAGTACAAGTGTTTTCAAATACCTGATCTTTAAGATGATTTTGTGCACACAGACATATTTAATGGAACAAATGTGACTTTCCCTCCCTTAAAAGCAATCCAATTAGCTCTTTCTCACATGTAAAACTGTACAATAGTTCCTAGGTTCTGAGTGCCTGATCTTGGTATATCCCACCAAGTCCAGTGAGTCAAACAACAGACTCCAAAGCAATAACACCAACATAATCGCCACTTAGCCGAAATTATGAACTGATCTCAGATATGCCACATTCAAGACCAAGGCCATGAGCAGAAGGAGATTCTGGAGCAGAAGGAGAGCTCAGTCACAAGAGACAATATTGGCTATAGTCTCAAGAACACTTAGCAAATAGTGTTGGTCCTTCCCTACCTTCCAAAAAGTCCACTCATCTGCATGCACAGATGAGGACATGCAAGAGCTGCTTTGACACCGAACACCCTTGGTGGTTCCTGTCCTCACCTGTTTTCCAGAAGTGTCATGCACACCACCTCTCGAACTCCAGGGTTGTTGGCCTTCTCCACCGAGCAGCCCTGCAAGTTCCAAGTAGCCAGCCTTAACACAGGTCTCCCATCCCTCGTGCCTCCAAAGGCCTCCACGGAAGGCCTAGTGGAGATAATCTGTGTGGGCCCCCCTGGTGGCAGGTCCAGATCTTCACTTTGCAGACTGAGGGAGGTGGGACTGGGGTGAGGCTTGGCAGTGAAAGTCAGACCCCCATTGGTGTGAGTGGATGGAGGTCTGGACCTCTCAGCAAACACCTGGTGCCTGATCCGGTCCAAGAATGCAGCGTTGATACCACCCATCCTCACCAGGTCCTCAACGCTGCGGAAGGGCCCATGCTCCCGGCGATAGTCCACGATGCTGACTGCCATCTTCTCTGTGAGACCTCGCACGCTCATGAGCTGGGCCGGTGTGGCGGTGTTGATGTTGACACGAGGGGTGAGAGGTACAGAGGTGGCCAAGTGGTGAGGTTGCTGCTCTGCCAGCAGGTCCCTTCGCAGGGAGCTGGGAGAGTGTTGTGCTGAGCTTCCCTTACTGCTCACACAGATCTCAAACTTGACCTGCTCCAGTTTGGTGGCGCCCACACCACTTACAAGTGCCAGGTCTTCTACTTTCTTGAAGCCACCGATGTATTCGCGGTACTCCACGATGCTGCGCGCCACTGCACGTGTTACCCCGGGCAAGGTCATCAATTCCTCCTCTGTGGCTGTGTTGATGTTGAGGCGCTCCTGATTCACTAGAATGTTGCTGAAGTTGCAGGCTGCACTGAATTTGCGGCTGTGGGACAGGTCCGAGGGGTCCCTGGGGATAGAGCGGTGGCAGCCCAGGGTGCTCCCCATGGCTGGTCAAGATCAGGGCCCCAGAAAGGCCTCACTACCACAGAAGAACTCTCTGGATAAGGATTCAACTCAGGAGACCTTAGAGGGACAGAATGGAAGGTGCTTGATTCAGGCGGAGAACCAGTTCTCAGACAAACGCTAACTCTCCATGGCCAGAGCGTCCAAAAGAACCTTTCATTTGGTCACCTAGAAAACAAATTAATAAGCACATAAGTTGATTGAATTAATCAGTTTGCATTAATTAGCCTTCCCTACCTAGACAGAACTGGAATTCTAAACAAGAAGCCCCAGGCTAGTGGCTATCCAGGAACCTCTGAACAAATACACAAAATTAGGCTGGCCCATGTGCATTTTCCTCTGGAGAGATCAGGGGTGTGCTTTCTGTTTGTTTTTGTTCTAATATCACATTGCAGTCCAAAGGCTACCAATCCCTTCTCTTGGGAAGCGACTGATCCTCATCAGCAGATACCGTCACCTCTCAACTCTGGCGACTCTGGGACTCTCTCTCCTCTTTGGTGGCTCCCACCTGGGCTCTAGCAGAAGGCAGGGCTCATCCCTTACGGCTGCCCGCGTCTGACAGTCAGGGCCACGTCAACTTGGGAATCCTGTCCTCACTAGTACTGACTCGGAGACGGGCTTCCCAGACCCCCCACCCGACCCACCGCCAGTGCCTGCGCCCTTCGGCCGCTTCCCGGGGTCGTCCTTCTTCCACCTGCAGCTCCCAAGCCCGAGTCCAGCCGGGACAGCTGGGGGCCCGTACCTGCAGCTGGGGTGCCCGCGCGGCTGCCAGTCAGGGGCCGGGGCCCAGGATCCCTTGCACGCCGCCTCGGGCCCCGCGTCCCAGTTCTGTCTGCGGGAGAAACTCTCAGAGTCGCTCTCCCGGAGCGGGCGGGAGCTACAGAGCTGCTCAGAGGCGGAGCGGCCGCTGAATCTGGGAGCCGCGACCGCACCAAGGCTAGCGACCGCACCAGGACTTGCGGCGTCGCCGCAGTCGCGTTAATCCAGGAAAAAGTCCTGCGCCCCGCTGAGACGTCGGGATCCGCCAGAATCGCGGCCAATGCCCAGCACCAGCTCCACCGCTCCCGCTCGCCGCCCGTGTCACAGTCGGAGTCCCGGCCGCGCCGCCCCCGCCGCCCGCGCCTCCTCGGGCACCTCGGCCACGCCTCCTCCCGCGCGTGACTCCGCCCCTGGGCGCCCGCGGGCCTGTGGGCGGGGCCTGGGCGTGAGGCAAGGGGACCCGGAGGGGGCGGGGCCCTGAGTGCGAGGGGCGGGGCCATAGTGGGAGGGGCGGGACCTGGAGGGGGAGAGGTAGAGCCCGGACGCTCAGGGGTGGAGTGCGGAGCCGGCGCGTGAGAGGGGGAGGGTCCTGCTGCGCGGGCCCGGCCGGAGCTCCTGGGGGAGGAGATGGAACTCCGGAGCGCGGAGGCGGATCATCGCGGGCAGAGGCGGGCCTGGGAGCGCAGGCGGGACTTAGGGGCTGAAGGGGCGGGGTCAACGCCAAGGCTGCAGTCACCCCGAGGGGGGTTCCTCGGGTCTGCTGCTCCTTAACCGAGGTTACGACCCAGCACTGAAGGCTGGTTGCATGCACTGAAGGCTGGTTGCATGCATATAGTCATCTGAGGAACTACTTGCCCGAGGGGTTCTCAGGGGCTCGAACACCATGTCACTGCAAGCCCCAGTTAGTCCGATTGGGGGGCTTAAGGCCAGGACCAGTTTACTCCTACTGGGAGGCATCCTTGTGGATCAGAGGCCTTGTTCAGTTCCGCAGTCAATTTTATCTGAGACATTCTAGTGCGGACTGAAAGAGGTCTTTTTTACTGCCACCCCCTACTTTAGGCCTCCTCTTTTCTTCCGCTGGTATATACCTTTGCTCTGCTCACAGAGAGGTATCTTCAAAAGACTCTAGTAATTCATTGGAGGGGTGCACACCTCCAGTTATCTAGAGATACGTTCATGTGGGTCATTTATAAGGTTGTGCTCTAAGCAAATAGGATATGTTTCTATAAATTTTAATTCTAATCATAAAAAGAAAGGAAATGGAGGCTTGAAATGGAGGCTGCTTCCCAAAATTCAGAACAGTTTTTGGATCAGACGACTAAATGACAATTTAGTTAAAGATTATAGAACCCGCTGCATTACAGTGGATTCACAGAACTAGAGTACTCGATTAAACAAACTATGTGGTGATTGTGTTGAACTTTGACCCTGGGTGAAGGACCCAGAGGACCTTTAGTGTCCTCTGAAGTTTCATCCTCAATCAATGTGACCAGTGCTCTGTTTGAAATTTCCAACGCTAGATCCCAGGAACTGTCAGGGAAGACAGAAGGAACTTCAGATGTGAAAAGAGAAGCAGTTAGACTTGGCAGAATGCTATTGTCTTTCTGAGACACATTCCCCTACTGTGTATATTCACCAGGACTCTTAAACACAAGTGACAGAAATCTGAGTCAAACTAGCTTTGTTTTTTTTTTTTTTTAAGATTAATTTATTTTATTTATACAAGCACTTGGTACAGTCAGAAGCACAGGAGGGTGAGAGAATTCACCAGAGCCAGAGAGGGGGAACAGAACAGGCAGACTGACGAAATACACTGCTGAGGGGAGCAGCGGGCGAGGCAGGAGAGGTCTGTCGTGCCATGTGGAAACCCTCGCTGGTGGCCCAGGATCGAACTGGCACTGCAGAGGCTGCAGGCAGCTTTGTAGCCCAGTGCTCAACCTCTGCGCCACCAGGGGAGGCCCTGAGTCAAACTAGTTTATACCAAAAGGGAGGGGCCTGGGTTCTTGTCTAGAAAAGTTAGGGAATATTTCTTAAAGCATGACTGCATCCAGCTCAAATGGTGGTGTCAAAACTTGGTGTGACCCCTTCCACCTTTCTCCTCCACTTAACCCACATACCAGCAATAGGCTACATTTTGTCACTCCTTTCCTTCTATAATACTGCTTTAGCCAGGGGAAAAAATATTTAAGATAAGCAGGAAAATTGCTTTTAGAGGATGTAAAAGTCTGTTGAGAAAAGGCGTTTGATGGGCCTTTGAAGCTGTAGAAGGACAGCCTGGGGCCATGGCAAATTGAACTAGAAGTAGAGAAACCATTTATTTTATTATCCAAACTTTAAAGGGTAAGGGAGGACACTATTAACTTCACTGGCACAACAGGTGAAATCCAATTTTACTCTCTGTAAACCTAAGCATATGTTCCCCCCTTGGTAGATATGAAGCCAAGAGTTAGCTAAATGCAGTGCAGTAAGGAGATAGCCAGAAGGAGATAGCCAAATTTAAATTGACTGACCCTCCCAAATGTTGGTAAAGATATGGAGTAATGAAACTTTCAAATATTACTTAGTGGGAGTGTTAGATGGTATACCCACTTTGAAAATCAGATTGACAGTTTCTTCAAAAGTTAAACATGTCTCTACCATACCACCCAAATATTTCACTCAAGCATGAAACCTGAAAACTTGCAGTGAATGTTTATAGGAGTTTCATGTGTTAAATCCAAAACCCAGAAACAGCCAAAATCCAACAGCAGATGAATAAACAAATGGTGGTATATACATATTGACATAATACTCAGCAATAAAGACAAACTATTAATACACACAAGAATGCCGAACAATCTCAAAATTATAATAAAAGAAGTTAGGCAAAAAAGAGAGGGAGAACATATTGTATGATTTCATTTTATTTTTTAAAAAATTAAAAAATATGAACTAATCTATATAGAAAGAAAGCAGATATTTATTTGCCTGGGGATGGGGTTGAGAAAGAATTGGATTTAAAAGGAAACAAGGAAACTTTGAAAGGTGATGGGAATGTTTGAGCGGTCATTCCATCATGTATTCACTGATATAATACACACTTTAAATACCTATAGTTTAGTGGACTTTAATTATAGCTCAATAAATTTGGGGCATAATCTTCATAAAATAAAAAAAAAAGAATGCTCTTTGTACTTAAAAAAAAAATAGAATTATTGGTGGGTGGGAGAGGAGAAAGTAAAAGAGGAGAAGGAGGAAGAAAGGGACCCATGAAGAAGTTGAGTCTGGAGCTCGTGGAAGAGTAGACCAGTGCACATTTCACAGTTAGGGCTGGGGCCTCAAAAGGAGGGAGTACTGTCACAAGGTAACCCCAGAGGAAACAGGGGTGACCCAGGTTGTGAGTCCTTACCTGCATATTTAACTTGGGATGAGACTCAAAAGTAGACACACAGAGGGAAATTTTTTAAAAAGGGTTTATTTACAAGGGGAATGAGAAAAAGGAAAGCAAACAGAGAGAGAAGATTGACAGGTCAGCACGTGGCTGGATGTTGTCTGTCCTACTAACAGCACCATGTGAACTGACACCAGAGTATAAGCCAAAGGCAGAAAGCAAAAGAACAAAACCATACATGTGTTCAATCTTTTAAACCCAATATGGCCCCTTAGCTCTGCTCCTAGCTCCCAGCAACTTCCCCTTTAGGAAGTCAGGTTCATGGCATACTGGCACTTAAAATCCTCAGCTCCTGAGATCTCACTGGTATGGAGAAGGGAATGGATTCCTTTCAAGATGCCATTCACTGGCTCAGCATTTGCACCTTCCTGTTCCTCTGAAAGCACTAGAAAGCTTTAAAATTAATGATACCCATCAGTCTATTTTACCCACTACTGTACTATTCTTTGATATAACTTCTTGACAAGGAATACCTATTGAGATTGGGAATGTGACTCAGAATCCATTACACAGGATTTGAGCCAGTGTCATCTCACTAAGGAAGGACAGGAAGTTAGAGCCCAGTTGACATCTGATTTACATGAGTATGTCAAAGATCAAGGGGTCATATCACTCCAGTTGTGCTGCAACTGGAGCCACTACTACTTGCAAACAGAGTTCTCACCTGAGGCTCTGCCAGAGAGTTCGAGGTCATTGGCCTTTTGCTTCTTAGCAGTTTCAAAAGTGAAGGATGATTCCAGGGATGGAAAAGGTGGTGGAAGGTAAGATGTAAAAGCAGTTTTCAATTTCAACACCCACAGTGTTGACCCTGGATATACCTCGACAAGATACAAGATTCCCAGAACTGATAGGCCAGCAGGAATGCAGACATTGGAATCAGTAAGAACAATGTATATTAGATGAGAGAGGAAGCCCTATGACTATGAATTAAAGTAACAATCTAGGGGACTTCCTTGGGAAGTGAGGGTAAGGATGTGATTTGAAAGAGGAGTAGGGAATGAGGCCCCAACACTGAAACCCTCAGTCCCAGCAGAGCTGCCCCTATTTCTTCAGTCAGTGATGTCCAGCCAGGCTACTGACAGCTAACCTTGTATATTAGCCAAGCTGGATGCTGCCCTGAATATTGACCTCACTAGTAGATTTGTTGCTTTCTACCAAAGTAGAAACATTTGTGTTCCCCAAATGATGCAAGCATTGACAGTATACTTAAACAATCTACACTGGACCTGCCTCCTTGGGAGTTGTGTATGGGAGAGCAGGAAGTGTCCACATAGACAGTGATAGTGGACAAATTCCAGCCTCCTGGATACAGACACTCAGCCATGAATCCCACCACCAGAAGTGGTTCTTGTGCATTTCCCTAAAGGAGATTCTTCCCAACAGCTGGATGTGTAGATGGTTACATAGGTGGCCGCCAGGACTCTAGTCCCTGTCTGATCCTTCCTACATTGACTCTGGACTTGGCCATATGACTTATTTTGGCCAATGGAGCATATCAAGAGTGAGACAAGCAGGAATTTGATAAGCACTTGCCTACTGGCTTTTGTCTTGTTCCTCTAGGGAATTGCTGATCTTTTTCTCTCTCCACAGTTTGGCCTTTTGCAGAATGACATATAGTTAGAATCATACAACAATAGCTTGTTCAGAGCAGCATCTTTTACTTAGCAATATGCATTATTTTTCCTGTAGTCTTTCCATGGCTTGATAGCTCATTTTGGGGGTTCTGAATATGTTTAGTCATCTGGTTGTACCAGTTTTATTTATCTATTTACTTGCTAAAAGACATTTATTTCCAAGTTTTGGCAATCATGAACAAAACTGCTATACATAAATTTGTCGATTTTTGTGTGAACAAGTTTTCAATTCATTTGGGTAAATGCAAAAGAATATGATTGCTGAATCTTATATTAAGAGTGTGTTTAGTTTTGTAAGAAACAATCAAACTGTTTCCACAGGGCCGCATACCCTATTTACATTCCATCGTGATGGATAAGAGTTCCTGCTGTTCTACATCCTCCCCAGCTTTTAACATTGTATTTTGTATTTTGCCCATTTTCATAGGTATGTAATGTTATCTAACTGTTGTTTTAACTTGCAATTCCCTAATGATATAAGATGTTGAGAAACTTTTCATATGCTTACTTGACATCTATATACCTTATTTGGTGAGGTATCTAGTCAGATCTTTTGCCCATTTTTAAATTAGGTTGTGTTTTCTTATTGTTGAGTTGTAAGAGTTCATCATTATTTGTTTGGATAAGAGGATCTTATCCCATGTATCTTTTGTAAATGAAGTCTCTTTCTCTAGGCATTGTCATCTCATTCTTTTTCAGTGTCTTTTGTAGAGCAGAAAATTTTAATATTAATGAAAGTCAACTTAATCATTTTTTTATCTAGATCATGACTCTAGTATTATATCTTAAAAGGTCATTGCCAGCCCAAGGTCATTTAAATTTTCCCCTATTTTATATTCTAGATGTTTTATAATTTTGCATTTTACCTCTAGGATTATGATCCATTATTAATTTTTATGAAGGGTGTAAGTTTTCTGTCTAGATTATTTTTGCATGTGAATATCCTCTTGTTTTAGCGTTTTGTTTAAAAGACTTATCTTTTCTCCATAACATCATTGCCTTTTCTATCTTGAAAAGAATCAGCTGACTATATTTACATGTGTCCATTTCTCTTGATCTATTTGTCTGGTCTTTTACCAATGCCATACTCTCTTGATTTAGTAGTTTTGATGGAGGACAAGAATAGAAAGACTGGAAAGGAGTTGCCCCAAAACCAGAACCTGACTCACAAGGAGGTGGGGGTTGATGGGAATAACAGGACCATTAACCCAGCCGTAGAGGTTGTGACCCTCAGGCACCAGTGCCTTATCACAAGGCATGATACCCAAGCAGGATCAAATGCTACAGGGAGTGGAGCACAGACATGAGGGTAAAGATATGGAGATTGGGCCCACCCTGGAATCTCTGGTCCCTTCCTGGTTTTGCCTGTTATCCAACATCAGCAGCAAACAGGCCACTCCACGGAGGAGTGACCCTTCCCAAACAGAAGAGGACTCTATCAGTGCAGTCTCTGCACAGGCTGGGGGAAGCACTTGGTCTGCCCACTTGTGACTATGCAGGTGCCTCTTCCCAACTCTCTCCCTCTGCAGGGCAGCAGCCTCTTGCCTGCCTGTGACCTGCTGGGACTTCTCTTCACTGACCTCCCTCAGCGGAGGCAGCTCTCCTCAAGGCCAACTGCCTGCAACCATGCAGGTCTTTCTTAGCAAAACCAGTCCCTTTCCCTATCCCTAATAAACCTGCCCTTTAAATATAACTAACGTCTCCGTCTTACGGAGAAACTCGCCTGGGGAACTCGCCGTGTGTCGCCGAATTGGGAGCTCTGGTGAAACCTTTCCCAGAGTGAACCCAAGGACCCCGCAACTGTGCAAAACCCCATCAGTTTTAAGGTAAGTCTTACCATCAGACAAGTGTCAGTCATGCAACTTTGTTCTCCTTCAATATTCAATTGACAGTGCTGGGGCTTTAACTCCTCATGTAAACTCTAGAATCAGTTTGTAGATAACTATAAAATAACTTGCTGGGATTTTTATTGAAATTGCTCTGAATCTTAAATTAAATTAAGAATAACTGACATCTTGAAAATATTGAGTCTTCCTATTCACGCATGTGGAATATCTCTGCATTTATTTAGTTTCTGTTTGACTTCTTTCTTCAGAGTTTTATAATTTTCCTCATATAGATCTTGTAATTGTTTTCTTAGACTTGTATTTCATTTGTTAGACTAAATATTTCATTTTTGGTGGTACTAATGTAAATGATATTGTTTTTAAAATTTTAAATTTCACTTGTTCATCGCAATATACTGGAAAGCATTTGACTTTTATATACATACACCTTGTATTCAATAATCTTGCTATAATCACTTATTAGTTTCTGAAGGATTTTTGTTGATTCTTTCGGATTTTCTACATGTCATCCACAATCATATCATCTATAAACAAAAACAGTATTTTCCCTTCCCAAGGGATATATTTTTATATCCTTTTCTTGTCTTACTTTATTAGCTAGGACAATGTTGAAAAGACAGTGTAAAAGGGTACATCTTTCCTCTTAGCAGGAATGCTTCTAACTTCTCAACATTAAGTTTGATTTTTCTAAAGGAAGAATCAATTTAAATTCTCCTTTATTAATAAGCATTGAATTGTGTCAAATGCCTTCGAAGCAGTTCTAACCAGACATCATGTTGCATTTTCTCATGAAATGATTAAGTTTGATGTTATCTATGCATTTTACATAGATGTTCCTTATTAAGTTGTGGAAGTTCTTCCCCTCTATTCCTACTTTGCTGGGCATTTTTTTTTAAATCTTGAATGGATATTGAGTTATGTCAAGTGACTTTTCTGCGTCTATTGAGATGATCATATGATTTTTGTTCTTCAACTTGTTGATGTGAGGGAGTACATTAATGTTGAATCAGCCCTCCATGCCTAGAAAAAATTCCACTCAATGAAAGTATATAATTCTTTCTATATATTGTTAGGTTTGATTTACTAATGTCTTGTTCAGAATTGTTAGATGTACATTTTTTAGAGATATTGGTCTGTAGTTATCTATCTTGTGATAGTTTTGTCTGGTTTTGACATTTAAGTTAATCCTGATTTCATAAAATAAAGAAACATTTCTTCTTCTAGAAGTAGTTCTTTCTTCTGGAAGAAATTGTAGAGAATTAGTATAATTTCTTCCTTAAATGTTTGATAGAATTTACTAATGAATTCATCTTGTTAGAGGGAAAGAATGTCCTGAGCTAATTCCACACAGGCTTTGTGGACTCCAACCCCCACTCCAGACCAAAGCCTTCAAGACATTGGGAAAGACAAATCCCATCACCACCCAAGGGAAGCTTGCTGGGACCTGAGGGTGGAGTTAAGCAGCCAGGTTTGGTATAAAAACCAGACACGTGGGGGCCTCCCCGGTGGCGCAGCCGTTGAGCGCTAGGTTGCGAAGCTGCCTGCAGCCTCCGCAACGCCAGTTCGATCCCCGGCTGCTCCCAGGCTGGAGGGTCCCACATCCCACATGGCGCGCAGACCTCTCCTGCCACCCACTGCTCCCCTCAGCAGTGTACTTTGGTCCTTCTGCCTGCTCTGCTCCCTGCTCTGGCTCTAGTGAATTCTCTCGCCCTCCCGCGCTTCTGACTGTATCCAGTGCTTGTATAAATAAATATTAAAAAAAAAAACAAAACAAAAAAAAGACATGTGGGCCTTGGGGTCTAGCTCTGGCCTCTTGGCTTCTGGCTCTTGGCTCACTGCCAGCTCTCAGAGTGCCATTTGGGATTCCAGATCGGCAGATTGGGGTAGGACGCATTTAAGACTTTATCTCCACTTTTCTCCCTAAGTTGTATATTTCCTCATTTCCCCTTCCCTTGTGAATAAATCTTTTATTAACCTTTTGTGTGTGCCTGCAATGGAGTATTAAGTCCCTTTTAAGTGCGCTGGTGAGGACCCACAGTCAGGCAACCCGTTTTATATCCGGGCTGCCCTGTAACAATCTGAGTTTTGGTGCTTCTAATTTTTGAAAGTTATTAATAATGATTCAATTTCTTTAATAAATCTAGACTTATTCAAATCATCAATTGTGTCTTTTATTTTTCAAAATAAGTTTTAAAATATAATCAAAATGTTTCCAGGACAATAAGCTAAATAAAAAGGATTGTGAAAAAATTTGCCCCATATAGGTTCAATTTTTCTGTTTTTGCACATGTACCAGCATAACTGCTGATGGAAATATTTCTTCTGGTCAGGTATGTGGACACTGTGGAAGAAACAGCTCCCAATCATTCTTACCTGTAAACCTGCATGTTTTGGTTTTACTAAGTTGCTAGCATCAGCTTCCATCATAGCGTTCAATACCAATTAAAAGCAGGCACCGCCATCCACAATTTCCAGGGTACCTAGAAGCATGTATTTCTTCCTCTTTCGGTGGCCTTGGCCTTCTTCCAGGGAAGTTGATTGTAAGGCAGGAATGAAGCTTTGGCAGTATGAGTTTGGGGTTCTTTGCATCAGATTTCTTCTTTAAGCTTAGAGTCTATTGACAGATATATTGTTTCATTTCATAGCTGAAATTAAAGGCCTTTGTCATTTCCCTGACATCATAAATGCCTTTTTATTTCTTATGATGCATTTAGCTCGAGATTACAGTGGCAAAGTCCCAAGAATAAGAGGTGGCTTCATTTACATTATCCATATGGAGAAAATTTACCATCAGAGGCACCAACCGTGTTGCCCCCCGACTTCCAGCATTATTGTTACAGAAAATAATATTCATTAATTTTTCAAGATGATATGATTATTACCATCATACTTAGGAATTGTAGCTTTATTCATTTCCTCTTAAAGGCAACATTTCCAGTTAGTTTCAGACTTCTACTTTTTCACGGAACAGTTTATTCTTTCATGCATGTTGAATTTGAGGGATGAAACATTCTTTTTTGTAGAGATGCTTGCTTTGATTTCTAATTAGGAGACTTCTCTTAGCATAGAATACTCCAGAGGTTGCTATTCCTCACTTATGATAAATCAAAGGCAACGCCTTGACACTTTGCATTCCTGGGGGTGGGATGAAGAGGTTCTTTCTGCCAGGTCATGGGCCAGCAGAAGGGATCATTGCTGAGTGGAGCTTGGGGAGAAATTCTCATACACACAGGAGAGCAGGTAAACCTCACCTGCCCTGCCTCTCCCTTCAGTGTGCCTGCTGGAAACAGCCAGGCCCCCTGATGATACTTTGCCTGTTCAACCCCAGCTTGCATTTTTCTGGTTCTCACCTTCTCTCCCCTCTCACCAATGCCTTGGGTCATTTTTAGCCACTTTTCTCATAAATACTGGAAAACTAAAGGCCTGGTGAAGTTGGTTGCTAACTCCACAGCCCCACTTCCATGAACAGCTCCCTTAAAAAATAACCTTGAAAGGTTCGAAAAGCCTCCCCTCCTCCGAGCTTGATCAATGGTAAGGAAGAGGCATTTAGGAGGCCCAGACACAGCATTAAATGTGATTTAATTCCCCAATGGGGAACCCTCCTTTCCCTTTTTCTGACCATGGCTCAATTGTGTCCAGGAGAAACTCTCAGTTACAGCCACTGTGACCATAACACATTTTTTACATTTGTTCATCTGTCTCCATTGAGAACATGCCGACCTCAGCTTAGAATCTTGGCAGGCACCACTATCTAACTAGAATTTAATTATATTGTTTTCCTTTTAGGGGGGCTTATGTTTTTTGGCTATCTCCCTTTTTATGGCAAAAAGATACAGCTGTTTCATATACTGTCATACATTCTCATGTCCAGATGGTGCTCAGATATGGCAATAAGCCAGGAAGGCATTCAAGAAAGACTACAGTGTAAAGATCATGTTTTACAGGCTTAGTTCCTAACCTTGGACTCTCCAGAAGGGACGGTACAGGCAGCACTTATTTGTCCTTTTATGTGGAACATTTCATAGGACTAATCTTTCTTGGGGAAATAATTAGGAGGCACAATTTCCTAAAGCTTTGGCCTACTCTATCCCTCTTATCCACTTTATTTTCCTTAATAGCATTTATCACTTACATTTTTGCTCATTGCCTATGTCTTCTTCACTAAAATACATGCTCTTTCAGGGAGGGATTTTGACTTCCCTGCCCTATCCCAAGCACTGCTCTATCTCAAGCACCTCCATAATGACATATGTGAAAATGACATAAACACCAGTAACCCTGACTAGTGATCTGGTAGAACTCTTCCTGTTCGTGATTATAAATCTCTCAGCACAGCTTCGCTGAATTTGGAAGTCTGTATACTGCATGAAACTCACAGAATTCAGTACCCCTGTGGCCCTTGGGCTAATGGCCAGGGTCTGGCACTAATTAACTCCGTGACCTTCAGTTAGTCCATTGACTTCACTGGACTGGCTTTCCTCATGAAGTACAATGGGTGGACCTCCAAATGTCCTTCTCAGTTATTGTATGACAAGTAGTTAAATTTAAATATCTGATATAGTTGGGTATTTTTCTATTTCCCATTGAAGTTCTATCAGTTTTGCTTTATGTAGTTTGAAGCTTTGTTATCAGATCCACGAACATTTAAGATTGTTATATATTCTTCATGAATTAACCATTTTAAAATCATTATGAAATGACTGTCTTTGCCCTTGGTAATATTCCCTGCCCTAAGTGGATGGTTTTGTCTGATATTAATATATCCACCCCAACACTAAAAAAAAAAAAAAAAAATAGCGTTACCAGCGTATATCCTAATCCAGCATTCTACTTTTAACCTGTTTATGTGTTTTTATTTAAGGTAGGTTATTTGTAGGCAATAATCAGTTCATACTTTTTTTCATTCTTTCTGTCTCTGTCATCAAGTTGAAACATTTAGATCATTTAAGTTTAATGTGATTGTTGATATGGTTAGATTTAAACTGACCATGTTGCTGGGTTGGTTGGTTTGTTTCTACTTGCTATTCCCTTTTCACTTAGTTTTTTATTTTTCTCCCTACTTTTGGACTTGTAACTTTTTTGATGAATGGGTTGTTTGAGGTATAACACACACTTTACACTTCATCTGTTTGAAGGAAACAATTCAATGAATTTTAGTTTGTACCAGAATTGTGCAACCATCACCCTAATGCCACCACTCCTCCCCACCCCCAGCCCAAAGCAATCACTAATTTACTTCCTGTTTCTATAGATGTCCCTGTCCTGGACACTTCACATAAATGGAATCATGAAAAAGAGGGTTTTGTTTCTTGCTTCTTTTACTTAGCTTAATGTGTTCAAGGTTCACCCATGTTGTAGGATATATCAGCCCTTCCCTCCTTTTGCAGAAGAATTCCACTGAGTAATATTCCACACTTGTTTATCTATTGACAAGTTGAAGAACATTGGATTATTTCTACCTCTTGGTTTTTATGAATGATACTGCTATGAATATTCGTGCACAATTTTTGTGTAGATATGTTTCATATTTCCTAAGTACATACCTAAGTTTAGCTTTTTGAGGAGTTCCCAGACTGTTCTAAAGTGGCTGCCCCAATTTACATTCCCACTAGCAATGTAAGAGGAAATTTATTTAACCACATGCTCTTCAATGTTTGTTAGTGTCTGTCTCTTTGCTTATAGGCATACTGGAGGGTATAGGGTGGTATCTCATGGTGTTTTTTATTTGCATTTTCCTGATGAATAATAATGTCAAGCAACTTTTCCTGTGCTTCCTGGCTATTTTAATATCTTCTTTTGGTAGATTGATAACTTTTTATGGTTCTATTTTATCTCCTTTGTTACTTGTTAGCTGTGAATCACTGCATTGTTATTTTAGTGACTGTTCTATGGCCTACAGTATTCATCCTTAGCTTTTCAATGTCTACCTTCATGTGGTATTAAACCGCTTCATGTTTATCCAATAAACTTATAAAAGTATACCTTCACTTCTGTGATGTGAGGATTTTCAGCTTTCAGCTCTTGTGCTATTTATTATTGTCACATCTCTAGTTAAATTAGATATGCTCCTTTCTGGTACATTGAAGCTCAGTGACCCTGAGAGAACAGGATTTATAAAGAAGTTAGAGAAGGAAAAATTGAGCTGAGTCAATGCCAGGCACAGTCTGTGTCACCTGTATGTTTCACTTCCAAAGCTAATTCTCAACCCCATTAAGAATGGGCTGGGTTTCTTGGAACTACTGACATTTGGGGCCGGATAAATTCCTGATTATATGGAGCTATCCTGTGCACTGGAGGATGTTTGGAAGCATTCTTCGCCTCTACCCAGTGTATACCAGTAACACCCCTCAGTTCAATCCATACTACCTGCAGACATTGCTACATGTTTCCTGGTGAACAAAATCTCCCATAGGTGAGCAGCGCTGGGATGATGAAGGTAGGATTCAAACCAGAGTCCTAATCCTCACATCACAGTGACTCAGAATGTACACTCATCAGCAAATATCACCTCAGGTACCTTTGACATCCCTGACACTAAACTTTGCCTTTTGTGCTGACGGTGCCTGGACTCTGGTATTTTCTCTTTGAAAACTACAAAGGAGGGATTAGATGATTACAGTTCACAGACTGGCTAATAAGGTCAAGTGTAACATATTACATTCAATTAGTAGTTGAACATGCTTTTTCTTGACAGAGAGAGTGTTGTGATTGAAAGCATGTCCTCCAAAAGATATGCTAAAGTTCCAACTCATAGTACAAGCAAATATGACTTCATTTGGAAACAAGATCTTTGCAAATACTATTAAGCTAAGACATGGCCATTAGGGTGAGCTCCTAATCCAACATGACAGTATCCTTATAAGAAGAGGAAAACATGGATGTAGACACACAGGGAAGATGACCATGTAAGGATGGAAGCAGAGATGGAGCTTTGCTGCCACAACCAATTCACATCTGGGGCAGAAGCTGGAAGAGACAAGAAAGGATCCTTCTTTAGAAGCTTCATAGGAACAAGGTCCTATTGGGCCCTTGATTCAGATTTTAGTCTCCAAGGGGTAGGAGAATAAATTTCTGTTGTTTTAAGCCACCCAGTCTGTAGTACTCTGTTTTCAGCAGCCTGGGCTGTTATATTATGACAGGAGAGGACTCCTCGGGTCTTCCAGTGCCTGGAAACCCCTTATACTGATTTGTCAGTGCTTCTGTTTCCCACTCAGTTCTAATAGCTGGTCATTAATCAATGTCAAGATTGTTATTTAACTTCCCTATAATGAACCCACCAGTTAGACTGTGTCCCCACAATGCACAGCTGAGATAATGATTAGGCAGCAAAGTGACGCTAGAGGCCTCCCTAGATAACAGCTATCCATCCAATACTTCACGTGGGGTGGCAGAAGCATGGTACCGCAGTGCCTTATCTTTCTTGGGAACAGGAGGTACCTATGATCCCAAGATAAAGAGGCACAATTTTGTAGAATTGGAGTCAGTGACCTTGGTTACCTGCTGCTTATGGATAAACAGACAGAGGAAAATGAACCTCAGGCAGCCATGGGTGTGAGATAGACAGGAAATGAGCAATGGTAGCCAAGAGTATTTAAAATCTAAAAGCCAGAGCAATTTATTCTTGGTGAGTAAATAGGTAGCAGCAAAGAGACTCATTTTTTCCAAAACTCTCTGAGGCTAAATCAGCACTTAGAAGTTATGTGCATCTTTCCTGGTCCAAACCCCAAAAGCCTGCCCAGGTTTAAAGGATTGTGAGGTCAAGGCATTTGTTCTGTACTTTAATCTCTCTTGGCAAGTTCACAAGGCTCATAAACATTTTAAATACTTTGAGAAATTCTGCTGGAAAGATACCCATTCAGCTCCTGTGGGGGTATAGTAGAGCCCCTTTGAACTTAACCATGCATTCTAGGCCTTTCATTCTGCAGAGTTTAAGTCTGAGCGATGAGATGAATTTTTGAAGTTTGCACAGACAGAAAGTGACTTTATGGAACTCAACTGGGGTCTTCAAATTCCAAATCCAGTGTGATTTCTGTTTTCTTTTTTACCATTAGTTAATTTATTAATAAATATTAGAGTGCTATCATGTGGTATGCAGGAATATAAAAATGCATAAGGTAAGTCTTGCTTTGCCTGTAATTTACTTTTTGGAATGAATGAACAACAGAATGACAAATATCAGAAAGGTGCCGGGGAAAGGGAGGGAGAGAATGGCTCTTTGGCATAAATATAGAACCAGTCAGTGTTGAGCTTTCAGATTATGTTATTATTGTTCTAATAATTCCATCCCATATCTGAAGAGAGAGAGCGAGGTAGAGGGAGTACCCTAAAGGTTCATGTGCAAGCAGAGAAGTGAGAAAGCCAGAAGCACGTGAGACAGAAGACGAGGCATTGGGGACAGAGTTGAGGAGACAAGGGGATGGGCATTAGGCAGCATTCTCCCATTTATAGCCCCCCCAAGTCCCATTCCTGTATGTGTATATATATTTACACATAAATATGTTATATGTACCTGTAACTAAATGTGATTGAAGGTTCTGGAAGTATTCTTTGAGGCATGACTGACTGGATACCCTGTAATAGTCTCCCAAATCTGGTTGAACCTCCTGCCCTCAGCAAGTGAAGGTGTAAATCATCAAAACTAATAGCCACTTTCCCCCAAAGTCTCTAAAACTACAATCTTTATTCAGGTGTATGTACCTAATTGGTAGACCCAATTTCTTTCATGTTAATTTTAATCCACTTTATTCTATAATCATAAAAGATTACTGACCAATATTCTCATGAAAAGATATGTTGAAGATGATAATAACATGTATTACATTAGCTATTTTTAATCTTTTCCAAATTGTCTATCATTCAGCCTAATGATTTAATGTGATCTCTATGAGCTGTAATTCATTCATTTTCACTTAAAGGCCCTGTCAGTCACTCAACAAATGCTTACTGGGCATCTACTAGGTACAGGGAAACACATGATATGCAAGTAAACAACTAAATGAAATGCTTAAATAATGATGAACTCTGCAAGAAAAATAAAATGTGCCAGTGTGACAGTGCTGGATTAGGAGGTTACTGCAAATCAGATTAAAAGGAGAAGCTCTCTGCAGAAGTAATATTTGAAGTGAGACCTGATGATGAGAGGAGCCAGTCATGCAAGGATGGGTGTGGGAGGCACAAGGCCAAAGCAGCATGGAGGACACACAGTGGGAATGATCCTTGCCAATGTGGAGGAGCCTGTTCCATCCCTCTTCTCCTACAGCCTTGTCCACTGTGGCCCCCTCCATCCCCACCTCCACCCTGCAGTCATTTGTATTGTTTCCTGTCACCAAGATCCAGCTCCTTTGGTCCACCCTTTCATCTTGGTATCTACTCAGTGTTTGGCCAACAGGTGGGGTTCAATAAATACTGTGGCATTGTCAAATAACACTGACTGCACTACAAAGTAGATGGCAGCTGGTTATATGAGGAGGTTTACAGTGTTTCAGTGGAAAAAGGAACTCCCGGAACTAGTTGAAAGTGTCTTAATTTGGGGTTATCTATAAATGGTTTTCAGGAAAAGAAAAACCACAATCACGATATTGATAATAACAATAGCAATGAGGAGGTATTTAGATTATAAAATCAATGCAGGGGGTGGGGGAGGGTAGTGAGAGTGATTGGAGCTGAAAATAGAATTTTATATCATTGCTGTTAATTTTATCAGTCTTAGTTCCAGAAGTCATTACTACTCACAGCTACATGTGCTGGGCACAGAGAGACTGGGAGCATTCTCTACTTCAAGGTACTGCCGAAGCTCATTATAATGCCCAGGTTGGCAATGAGACAGAATTGCCAGGTATGACTCAGTGGGAAGAGAGGCTGGTGTGCCCGAAACTGCAGCCAGTGTTCAGGGAGCAAGCGCACCTCCAAAAGCTCTTCAAATGTTGTATGCTTTGCCTCTAACCACTCAGATATCTAAAGAAAATACTAGAAATATAATCCAATCATTTCTGATCTACAATCCCATAAACCGGCTTATCTGGGGAGTTAACTTTATATTAATAGTGAACACCCTTGTGGTATTTCTAGAAGGTTAAGTGTGACTCAGACCTTCTATGGAAAGCCTCTAGAGCCACTATGGATGGCTGTGTGGAGGTTCCTCAAACTGCTAAAAATGGAGCTACCATATGACCCAGCAATTCACTCCAAGGAATCTATGCAAAGGACACAAAAACATTAATTCAAAATGATACCTGCATCCCTGTGTTAATTGCAGCACTATATTTACAATAGATAAGATGTGGAAACAACCCAAATGCCCAAAAACAGATGACTGGATCAAGAGGATGTGGTATATACACACAATGGAATATTATTCAGCAATCAAAAAGATAGACCCATACCATTCACAGCAACATGGATGGAGCTAGAAGGGATTATGCTCAGTGAAATAAGTCAGAAGGAAAAGAAAAATATCAGATGGTTTTACTTATAGGGGGACTATAGGGAACCAAACAAAGGATCAGGAAAAAAATGATAAAAAATAAAAACCAAAATTAACAGGCAACTAAAAACAGAGACATTCTGCAGGGGAGGGAGAGGGATCAAAACAGGGAAGGGAAGAGCACAGTGATTATGAGATGGTTCACAGGTGAATCGGTAGTGGGATTTTTCTGGGGACTACACATGAGAGGAGAAAGCAAATATTGTACAAAAATGAACAATGATGTAAAAAATATAAATAAATACATTAAAATAAAAAAAGTAATAATAGGCAGTACTTATCAAGCGCTGACTATTTGCCAGGTGGTGGGCCAAGGGCTTTATCTTAGCTAATTCTCATAGCAAGCCTATGAGGCAGGTACATTAGTAACCTCATTTTACAGGACAGGCAAATGATTTTCAGAAAGGTTAAAGAACTGGTCCTAAATCTCATAGTCATGCTTGGAGGGAGGGGGGAATTTGTCCTCAGGCCAGAAAGTCAATATCTGCATAGCCAGACTCCATTCTGTTATCAGAATTTGTTTTATTCTAAGCCAATTTGTGAAAGTGAAAGAACACCAGCATTCATTTTTGCAGCAATAATATTAACTTATAGTGCTTGTTGGTGAAATTGAGACACTCATTTGAAGCACATGTAGGGCATTCCAAATCTCATATTTTAGAAATAAATCCAAGAGAGCATATATTGAGAACCTGCTCTATTAAAAATAACAGCTAACTCTAACTGGGCACCTACTAAATGGGAGAAATGGGATTCAAATCCAACACATTATAATAAATTACTAAATAAATATTTAAGAACAATTTTCATTTTGATTTTTAATATTGATAGTTTTAACCCCACATGCTTCTTTAGGGTCCTCAGTAATTTGTAATGCGTACAGGAGTCCTGGGACCAGAAGGTTTCAGGATAGCTGCATGAGATAGTAGCACCTTCCTAGCATGGTTGGGGGCTGTGCCTACCAGCAGCCCAGCCTTCTGATTGTCTGGTGTGATGAAAACAAGTGTTCAGAGACACAATGGTATGCCTGCCAGGACTCATCTCACTCCATCCCAAGTTGGACACCTTCAGTAGCAGATCCTTCTGAGGTATCTCAGCTCCACACAGCAGGGAGGCCATAACTGGCATTTTCCATCAGGGGCTGAACTCCATGTTTTGTTCTTATCAGGCATTTTCCTCCAGTACCTCCTCTCTGAACATCACAGCCCAGTCTCATATTTATGAGTCTTACTCCAGTGATGACTCCAAGATTTCTTTTCAAGTTCTCTCTGGAAGGTATTATGTAGAAATTAGCAAATTCACAGTCACTGGAGATTTTCAAACACAGGCAGAACAAGAGCTTGTTGGGTTGTTGTGGAAGGAATGCAGCAACAGAAAAAGATGGCTGTGTTCTCTACCATCCCACCCATGTGACAGTTAAATAGTTCTCAAGGTGAGGGTCAGGACTGCTGACGAAGCCAACCAGCTGGCGCTGCTGGTAGACACAGTGAATTTGAGGAAACAACATGCATGAAGGGGCTGCAATAAGCCCAAATCATGAAGCATCCATAGGATAAAGCTTTGTCTGTTAGGACATTATAGAAGCCATGGCATAAGTTCTAGAAGTTAAGACTGATCCGTTGTTAAGCACACCCAGAAGAGTGGAAGGAGCAGAAACCCCCGAGACAAGGGGGAGTGATGCTGCTGGATTCTTTGCATGGTGGTGTCCCAGTCCAGCTGTGCTGGGTTTCCTTCTCTGTGCCTCATTATTAGTATTAGTGATGTCCATGTTTATGTCACATTTGCAGAATATCCTCTACTACTTATGTTAGGTCATTAAGAATTTTGTGAAGAGCAAGTCTGGGCTCTGTTATTGCTAAGTGACTTGCCCAGTGGGAGAGCAAGTTTCCAGAGGAGTCTAAATTGAACCTTACTCTCCTGGCTGGTGAACTACTCCTACTGCGCCACAGCCAACTCTAACACCTGCAGAGGCAGTGAGCCCACTAAATAGTCCCCAGAGAGGAAACGGAGGATCTCTTGGCCTTGGCCCAGACAGGAAATCTCCTAGTCCCCCATGTCTCAGCCTCTGGGCACCCCATGGTGCCCCAGCAAAGTTGGACACTATGACATCTTTCAAAGGCCAAGTCCTGGACAAGAGGAAGCAGCAAGGCATGCCCAGACATCTTCAGACAGTCAAAGAGAAGGGAGAGATGCGAGGAACTCATATTGCAGAAACTTCATATTGACAGGCTGTGTACTCAGCTTTTATTTTAAAATTAAACTTTTTATTCAAGTGAATCTACATACATACAATTGTACTGAGATCATAAGTGATGAATTTTCACAAAGGACATACACATGTTATCAGCACCTATCAAGAGGCAGAATATTATTAGCACCCCCAGAAGTCTCTCTGTGCCACTTATAGGGTGACCACTATTCTGAACTTCATTAGTATTAATTGGCTTTTTGTGTTTTGAAGTTTTATATAAATGGACATACAAAATGTACTCCTTGGTGTCAGGCATTTTTCTCTCTCAACATCCTTAATGTTGTATGTAATTTATACATTCTCTCTGCTTTATAGTACTCCACTTTATGTCTATATCTTGATTTATTTAACATTTCTTGCTAGTAGATATTTTGGTGACTTCCGTGTTTGTTATTGCAACAGCATCATGAATGCGTGGATAATTTTGTATGTGTTTTTGGCATTATTTGCACCCATTTCCCTTGGACCTATAACTAGAAGTGGAATTGTTGGGGCACATGACATATGTATTCATAAATTCATGAGAAACTGCCAAATAGTTTCTCAACATGGAGGTATTGATGTTCAGATCTACCTACAGTGTGTGGGCATTCTGGTTTATTTGTAACCTCACCAATACTTGGAATTCACATCAGGCACTTTGGATGTGTCACTGTGAGGCAGTCTTGGTGGTAGTTAGGGTTGTGAACTCTGTTGCTGCACAGCCTGGCTTCTTAGCCTGGCTCATCCCTTTTGCCTCAGTTTCCCCATTTCTTTCTTTTTTTAAATCTATTTTTATACAAGAGCCGGGGTACAGGCCAGATGTGCAGGAGGGTGAGAGGATTCACTGGAGACAGAGCGGGAAACAGAACAGGCAGACTGATGAAGTACACTGCTGAGGGGAGCAGTGGGCATGACAGGAGATGTCTGCTGCGCCATATGGGATTCTCACCAGCTGGTGGGGATCGAACCCACACTGCAGAGGCTGCAGACAGCTTCACAGTGCGGCACTCAACCACTTGCACCACCAGGGATGCCCTCCCCATTTCTTAAATGAGAACAATAGCAGTAGTCTCACTTTCTTAGGGTTGTTGTATGTTTGTCACAGGGCTGGCGATAAGGTCACTGCTCCATTAATGCTGGTTCTCACAGTTATTCCAAGCAGGCATCAGGAGGTCTTCTTAGTGGTCTTTAGGGGGTCCTGGAAAATCCTCAACCCTCAGCCTCTTTCCTGTGGTCAGGGTTCTCAAGCACAGGGTGTTAGGTTGTACTCAGATCTGTGGGAGGGGGATTCCCAAACTTGAAGAGTGTGAATAAGGTGTGAAGCTACTGAATGTGAAAAAGAATGGGAGTAAAGGGGTGTGTTAGGGAGTAGGTCTTATTTCAAAGTGCTTCTCAAAGAGGAAGGTGCCCGGGAAGTGACTAATGACACTGATTTCTGAATTCTCAAATCTTCTAGATCCTTCCCCACAGACATATTTCCTAATTGCTCTGGAGCAGTTAGTGGGTTATATAGAGGAAGAAAGAGGACAGAAATGTCTATAACATTCAGAACAATGTTGAGAAATTGAATTGCTAAGACAATTGGTCTGATGGGCTATACTTTTAAGTAAATGAACGTCTAATCAATGTTTCTGTGTATTTATTTTTTAGAGATGTTTGTTTCCTCCTCTTCCACATGTGTTTTGCCTTATATTTTTGCCAGAAAAGAAATTTGCCCATTTTTAAGGCCAGCATTGCTGTGAATCATGTTACATTAAAAATGAAAGTTGGTACTCATGGCAACTAGTGCTGGGAAAGAGACACACAATCTTCTATTAAAGTTGCATGAGACCAACAGTGCCCCTGAAGAAAGCTTTTTAAAGAAAACTAGCCCTGCCATTTTGAGGACCAAAATACACACTAAATATTCCCTTCTTAGAGTCATGACCCACTGAAATAGAAATGGCTTCTGTGGGTGGGCCTCCCCAGTGGCACAGCGGTTAAGCGCTGGGCTGCGAAGCTGCCCGCAGCCTCTGCAGTGCCGGTTCCATCCCCGGCCACCGGCGAGGGTCCCACATGGCACGAAGACCTCTCCTGCCACACCTGCTGCTCCCCTCAGCAGTGCACTTAGTCAGTCTGCCTGTTCTGTTCCCCACTCTGGCTCTGGTGAATTCTCTCACCCTCCCACACTTCTGACTGTACCCAGTGCTTGTATAAATAAATCTTAAAAAAAAAAAAAAAAAGAAAGAAATGGCTTCTGTGGGGAGGACTTGATGTGACAGGAATCACTGAGCTGAGGGTGAGGAGACTTAGACCCTCTGAGATTCTATCCCCATCTCTGTACCAGAGAAGGGTTAAATCAGTAGGTCTCAAGTTCTAACTCTGCCATTTGAAGAGAGCAAAAGTAACTTGGCCATTGAGAATACCTACCTAACTTTCTCTTCTAATTTTCTTTCAACATTCTTCTTGGTCCAGTCTCTCCCTAAATCCAGCACTAGACTACCCCAGCACTTCCACCAACCTCACCTCTTTGCTGATAAATCAGTGGAGAGGATGACTCTGAAGCACGTAGAGATTCCCCAGCAGATCTTATAGGAAATGACAGAGGTCTCACTTCGAAATCCAGCCTTGACTCTCTGTTTCCAACTCTAAGACTGAAAATTTTAGGTGGGAAACACTTTCTTTAATTTTTTTTTTTTTGGTTTTCTAAGATTTTATTTTATTTTATATATTTTTACATCATTTTTCGTTTTTGCACAATGTATGCATTTCCATCTTGGTTATAGTCCCTAGTCTTGAGATAGGTCAGTCTGCACTTTTCATTTACAGTAAAGAAACATGATGCCCTGGGGGTAAACCAGTGAGCCAAGGTCACACAGCAGGTAATGACTGTATCAGGATTAAACCCCAGGTTTTATTTTTATTTTTATTTTATAATAAATTTTATTTTTATATTCCCCATACAATTGCAACCCCCCCATTCTGACCCCAATCCCTCCCCTCCCGCCCCCCACCCCCAAAAAAGTGTCTCTGGTTCATAGTTTTTTGTTGATTTTGATTTTCACTTTCTTATAGTTATTCATTTTCCTGGTCCCTTATTTAAGTTTTCTAGATTCCTGCTATGAGTGAGATCATCCGGTATTTTTCTTTTTCTTTTTGGCTTATTTCACCGAGCATGATCCCTTCCAGTGCCATCCATGTTGCTGCAAATTGCATGTGTTTATCTTTTTTGAATGCTGAGTAATATTCCATGGTATATATGTACCACATCTTCTTGATCCAGTCATCTATTTTGGGGCATTTGGGCTGTTTCCAAAGCTTAGCTATTGTAAACAGTGCTGCTATAAACATAGGTGTGCAGGTGCTCTTTGGAATTGATGTTTCTGTGTCCTTTGGGTAAATACCTAGGAGTGGAATTGCTGGATCATATGGAAGCTCTATGTTTAGTAGGTCCAGAAATCTCCACACAGCTCTCCATAGTGGATGAACCAGTTTGCACTCCCACCAACAGTGCAGGAGAGTTCCTTTTTCTCCACAACCTCGCCAACATTTGTTGTTGCTAGTTTTTTTTTAATATGTGCCATTCTCACTGGTGTAAGATGGTATCTCATGGTAGTTTTGATTTGCATTTCCCTGATGACAAGTGATGTTGAACATTTTTTCATATGCCTGTTGGCCATTTGCATTTCCTCTTCAGAGAAGTTTCTTTTTAGCTCTTCTGCCCATTTTTTGACTGGGTTATTTTCTTTGTTGTTGTTGAGTCTCATCAGCTCTTTGCAGATTTTTGTGATCAGTCCTTTATCATTAGTGTTGGGTGCAAAAATGTTCTCCCAGTCAGTGGGTAAACACCAGGTTTTAAATCCTAGGGTATAGAGAGCGCAACACAGTGGCATTTTTATTAACCAGAGGAGGGAAAGGAACAAACCTTTCTGAGGCACTCTCATGTGCCATGAATATCAAATGACCTGGGAAGGTTGGTATGGTTGACCCATTATGTAGATGAGGAAACTGAGAAGAACTTCCCCAAATTATTCTTGGTGTCACGAGAATGCAAAATTTCCTGCTTCTACCAAGATTTATGCTTTCACTGATAATCCCAAAGAAGTTCTTTACCCCTGGAACTTTTCCTGATTAGAAAACATGAACAGATTTTTCTTAATGGATCTTGGACTAAATGATGAGATCTCAAAGGGTCCTGACTGTGAACTATTTAGTGTCAGACAAGGTGAAAACAGAAATGTAACTTTTAGGGCAGCAAAAGAGCTGACATAAGGCTACCTGAGGGCCTCAATGTGACCCTTCCTGGACCCTAGAAACTTTAATACTTCAAAACTCCAATACTTCAACTAAGATTTCTTAATGGAAAATGGTGAAGGACAAACAGAACTTAGGTAGGTTGACAGATTAAGGTAAAGAGCCCCAGAGAAGCCACAGGGAAGGTCTAGCTTACTTACACAAAGGCAGGGAATTAACTAGGTTTCAAGGAAAGTTTCCAGGAAGTGGAGCAGGGAGTGGGCAATCATTTGATTCCCCAGGGTGAGCCCGGTGACCGTGATGAAAACCATCACAGAGGCCAAAACCCACCTCAAACCTTGGCTCTGATACAGGTATTCCAGAAGGATGTGAGACCTTGCCTCTCTTAATAAGTTACAGGCTCATTGTAGGGGTTCTCACAGCTTCCTCCACCCACACATGTACACACAGCACCAAGCATATTTGAGGGGTATATCCGCTGATTTTACTTGCCAGAGGCAGGTTTTTTACATGATGGCACATAAGTATTAGCTTTAGATTTTGCTTTAAGCAGCACAACTCTGACTCAATTAATACAACTACATTCTTGAAATGAAAAGATGAATTATGACCTATGAAGAGGGGATCACCATCTAGTGGGTAGGATACCCAGTAATAAATTGCAATATGATGGCTAAAGAGAGGCCTGCACTGGGTACAGTAAGAGCATCAGGGCATAGAGGGCTAATAGTTTTGGGGTGGGGGGCTGCAAGGAGGGCTCCCCAGAGGCAGTGATGGAATTAAGAATAAGGAATCAGTTATCAGAAGCAGCAGCAGAAGGAGGGAAGTGATCAAGGTGGGAACATTGAGACTTTGCATTCAATAAAGATGTACTGTTGAGGCCAAAATAAACTGGAATAACAGAAAGACAATCAATCCAGGCCAGAGAGAGATATAACCGGTTCTCAAGATAATTAGAGAGGGCTTCTGCTTCCCACACTCAACATCATTTTTATTAGTGTTGTTTTAACTATCTTTACCGTTAATGGCCTCCAGCCACCCACTCCTGAGGCAGCTTCCTGGCAACCTCATCTCTGATCTAATTTTATATACGAGAAATTTGGATTTGGAAAAAGTGTGCAGAAACTTCACTTGGGAGAAGGAGGCTGAGGAAACCAGTAACTCAATACCCTGGAGAGCATGAAAGGTAAGAGGAGACTGCAGGGAGGGGGGTTCATGTAGACAGACCCACGCAAGACTGCCAGCTGTCTGAGTGACAGCATTTTATGCCACCACTGGCTGTTCTATTTATCCAGCTCTGGAAAAGGTGAGACCAGTCTCTGGAATGTGTATTTTGTTTTTGTCCTGCCTGGGTTTACAGCATGAAATGAGGTTTCTGCCTTCAGAGCAGAAAGAACTAATCAGTCCAATAGATCTGAGCAGGAAGCCCATCTACATTTCCCTTGGAAAGACCCTCTTTAGGCCACAGACATGTGTGTCCCAGGAAGCCTCACTAAGTATTGTAATGATATGCCTAGTATGTGAGTGTGTCTGTGCAGAGGTGTGGTTACAGCTGTACCAATGGTGCACAGGACATGGATGACAGCAATGCAATGACTCAGGCATGAAAGGTGGGTGAGAGAGGAGGTAGTATGTATTAATGTGTATATTAGTTATTCCTCCCTCCTGGGCTAACCTTTGTCACTTCCTTCTAATGCCGACTGTTCCTCAACATGTCCTCAATTGGTGCCTGGGGATTTCTCCTCAGTAAATCTGTTGTCAAGGCAAATTAACCTACAGGTTCAATGCAGTCCTAATCAAAAATCCCTGCAGAATTAAAACTTCTGCTCTGTGAAAGAAACTGTCAAGAGATTAACACAAGTCACTATTTGCAAAAGACAGCTGTTATCCAAAATATACAAAGAACTCTAAAAATCCAACAATGCAACTTAATAAAAAAAATGGGCAACACAGGACCTGATGGATTTACAAATGAATTCTACCAAACATTCAGAAACGAATTAGTGCCTATCCTTCACAAACACTTCCAAAAAATTGAGAAGGAAGGGACAATACCAAACACGTTCTATGAAGCCAACATTACACTAATATCAAAACTGCACAAGGACAACACAAAAAAAGAAAGCTACAGGCCAATCTCCCTAATGAACACTGATGCAAAAATCCTCAATAAAATTTTAGCTATCAGAATCCAACAATGTATCCATAAGATAATTCACCATGACCAAGTAGGATTCATTCCAGGAACACAAGGATGGTTCAACATCTGAAAATCAATCAACATTATCCAACACATCAACAAAAAGAAATATAAAAAACATATGATAATATCAATAGATTCAGAGAAAGCTTTTGACAAAGTGCAACACCCATTCATGATAAAAGCCCTTGAAATTCTTGGGATACAAGGAACATACCTCAACATTATAAAGGCCATATATGACAAGCCAACAGCCAGTATCATTCTCAATGGCAAAAAGCTGAAAGCATTCCCATTAAGATCTGGAACAAGACAAGGATGTCCACTCTCACCACCATTTTTCAATATAATATTGGAAGGCCTAGCCAGAGCAATAAGACAAGAGAAAGACATACAAGGAATCCAAATAGGAAAAGAAGAAGTCAAACTATCACTATTTGCAGATGATATGATAATATACATAGAGAACCCCAAAAACTCCACAGAAAAACAAATTCTACTCATCAATCAGTTCAGTAAAGTGGCAGGATACAAAATCAACACGCAAAAAACAGTAGCCTTCCTATACACAAACAATAAATCTGAAGAAGAAGAAATTTAAAAAACCATCCCTTTTATTATCAAAACAAAAAAATCAAATACTTGGGAATAAATCTAACAAAAGAGGTAAAGGACCTATACAAAGAAAACTATAAAACACTGTTAAAAGAAATAGAAGAAGACACAAAGAAATGGAAAGACATCCCCTGCTCATGGGTTGGAAAAATAAGCATCATTAAAATGGCCATCCTACCAAAAGCAATATACAGATTCAGTGCTATTCCAATAAAAATTTCAATGTCATTCTTCAAAGAAAGAGAACAATTTATTGATGAAATTCATATGGAATCACCAAAAACCCTGAATAGCCAAAGCTCTCCTGAAAAAAAAAAAAAAAAGAAGGGAATGGAGGCATCACACTCCCAGACTTCAAACTATACTACAAAGCCATAATCATGAAAACTGCATGGTATTGGAACAAGAACAGATACACAGACCAGTGGAATCAAATAGAAAATCCAGAAATAAACCCACAGATTTATGGTCAAGTAATCTTTGACAAAGGAGCAAAGACTACGCATTGGAGCAAAGAAAGTTTGTTCAATAAATGGTGCTGGGAAAACTAGGTTGCTACATGCAAAAGAATGAAGCTTGACTACTACCTAACACCATGCACAAAAACCAACTCAAAATGGATTAAAGAACTAGACATAAGACCTGAAACCATAAAATACATAGAAGGAAATATAGCGAAACACGACATGATATGCACATCAAAGACATCTTTACAGACACATCACCCAAAGCAGTGATAGTGAAGGCAAAGATAAACAGCTGGGACTACATCAAATTAAAGAGCTTCTGCACAGCAAAAGAGACAATAACCAAAACAAAGAGAAACCCCACCGGCTGAGAGAACATTTTTGCACACATCACTAATGATAAAGGACTGATCACAAAAATCTACAAAGAGCTGATGAGACTCAACAACAACAAAGAAAATCAACCAGTCAAAAAATGGGCAGAAGAGCTAAAAAGAAACTTCTCTGAAGAGGAAATGCAAATGGCCAACAGGCATATGAAAAAATGTTCAACATCACTTGTAATCAGGGAAATGCAAATCAAAACTACAATGAGATACCATCTTATACCAGTGAGAATGGCCCATATTAAAAAAAACTAGCAACAACAAATGTTGGCGAGGTTGTGGAGAAAAAGGAACTCTCCTGCACTGTTGGTGGGAGTGCAAACTGGTCCAACCACTATGGAGAGCTGTGTGGAGATTTCTGGACCTACTAAACATAGAGCTTCCATATGATCCAGCAATTCCACTCCTAGGTATTTACCCAAAGGACACAGAAACATCAATTCCAAAGAGCACCTGCACACCTATGTTTATAGCAGCACTATTTACAATAGCTAAGCTTTGGAAACAACCCAAATACCCAAAAATAGATGACTGGATCAAGAAGATGTGGTACATATACACCATGGAATATTACTCAGTATTCAAAAAAGATAAACACATGCAATTTGCAGCAACGTGGATGGAGCTGGAAGGGATCATGCTCAGCAAAATAAGCCAGAAAAAAAAGAAAAATACCGGATGGTCTCACTCATAGCAGGAATCTAGAAAACTTAAATAAGGGACCAGGAAAAAGAATAACTATAAGAAAGAAAATATCAAAATCAACAAACAACTGTGAAGCAGAGACACTCTATGGGGGGTGGGGGGCAGGGAAAGGAGGGTTTGGGGTCAAAATAAGGGGGTTATAATTGTAAGGAGAATATAAAAATAAAATTTAAATAATAAAAAATATTAGCTAAAAAATAGGGCAAAAGATCTGAACACACATTACCATATAATAAACATGCAATAAAGTGCTAAATGTAATATGCAAACACCTATTAGAATTGCCTAAAATGCTTATAGATGAACAGCCAGATGAAGAGACACATAGGATGAAGTCTGGGATCATCATCCCAAATAAGGAGCTGCTGTTCCTGTGGACTTGAGGTATGTTGAGATGTTCACCCACCTTGGAGCTCTCCAAACTTATACCATTGGGATCTCTATGGAGGCTTCCTCACATAACTCTGTATTTTACCCATCTGCCTTCTCAATGTGGGGAGGAAGGGCGAGCTACAATTGTCAACCTTCTAATCGTGACTTGGTACAGTTCTCATGCAGGAGGCATCCAGCAGCCTGCTGAGTCAACTCATCAGAACAAAAGACACTGCTACCACCCAGGAAATAAGTGTTTCATGTTTCAGGAATGCTGGTGTCAGGAACTTGAATCACAGACCAAATACTAGCACAAAAGATGTGCCTGGTATGCTTATCATTTAGGAATTTTCAAGGATTTCAGGAGCTGTGTCATGGCAGAGATCAGTATATATTTTCTATTATCTCCACAGCTATGAACCTAAAATTCATCCTGAAGATATCTATTAAGTTCTCAAAGAAAGAAAGGAGAATTCTTGCTTTCCCAACCTGCATCCAACAGATGCAGCCTCTACATTTAAAGACACCCAAATGGGTGTAGGGAGTTCTTTGGATCATTGAAGGAAGGAATCTGCTGAAAAAAAAAAAACTGAGTTAAACCAGATAAGATACAGAAGTTGTCTTCCCCTCAGCTTTGTAGGTGTTAATGTAGCTTATGGTATCTCACTTTGTATGATATTGTAATGCCAGTTAAGTTATGGCATAATTTTGAGATTAATCATTGAAAGTTTAAAGAAAAAGAGTCCCCAACCCTAACTGGGGAAGGTGCCCTGATGTATTCTTCTACTAGCTCCAGACTCAGTTTCTCCTTGGGCTCCTTTGTTCCCCTTCAACCTCTCTACTCTGGTTTACCTACTACAAATCTTCCCTCCTTCCTGCCAAATATCATTTCTGAAAGCTCTTTAAGAGTATTCCTTTTAATGTTACTTAATTTTTTTAGAAAGTTTTCCAAGTTTATTAAAGTACAATGGAAGTACACTAAACTGTACATATGTAAGGCATATGAATTTGACCTATTCTGAGTATGTACCTATAAAACCATCATTTTCAAACATTTCCACACCCACCTAAGGTTTCCTTTGCCTTTTTAATGCATTCCTGTCTCTATCTTCACCCTCAGCTGTCTGTTTTTTCATCTATATAGAGTAGCTAATATTTCCTATACTTTCATATAAATGGAATCAAACAGTAGTCTCTCCAAACCACTCCTTTTTCCAGGTTCCTTCATTGCCAGTTAGGATGATGGACATCCTGCCCCTGCCCCCCCAGGTCATAACCCCACTGAATATCTCACCTATCATTTTCTATCCTAGAAAAAATCCCCAAGGACTGTGCATACTCATCTTCCTGCACATGGACTTCCTGTAAAGGGGTCAGTGAAGGACCCCAAGAAGAGACAGAGAGAGATATCAGAGTTTATTTACTGCTTTTTTGATTTTTTTTAAAGTGAAAGTAACAATGTTCTGCTTCTAGAACTGTTCCCTAGATGTGTGATTAGCTGGTAATAAGCAGCAAGTTAGGTGGATAAAATCAATTATAAACATTATTCACCATTCAGTGTTCAGAAAATTCCAGGTTATAACAGCCTACCTGATTGAGAGAAGAGCTCAGAACTCATCCAGGGTCACTGGCAATCAGTTATAAGTCACATTTTCAGGATGATAATTTTTCATTTGGGATTAGCTAAGGAAAATAAACAGCCTTATTTATTCACTGTGTTTTGGTCATTTACGTGTGAAATATGTGTACAAATAATTCCATGGTTTTTTTTTTTTATTTTTTTTAAGATTTATTTATTTATTTATAAAAGAACCGGTGTACAGGCCAGATGCGCAGGAGGGTGAGAGGATTAACCAGAGACAGAGTGGGGAACAGAACAGGCAGACTGACGAAATACACTGCTGAGGGGAGCAGTGGGCACAACAGGAGAGGTCTGCCACGCCATGTGGGACCCTCGCTGGCTGGCCTGGATTGAACCAGCACTGCAGAGGCTGCAGCAGACAGCTTCACAGCCCTCTCTCTGCTCAACAGCCTGCGCTACCAGGGGAGGCCCTAATTCCATGGTTTTTATTGAAAATACATTAGCATTGCACAAGAGATTGCCTGTGGTGGTCTGTTACACTGGTGGCCACAGTGAACCATGCTCCCCTCAAATTCTCCCAGTATTCATGTCCTTGTGTATGTCTGTGACTTACTCTAACCAAATATCCTCAATCTTGGCTGTCTATCATAACACCTGGAAATTGAAACGTACCACTACCCAGGGAAATATACAAATAGATATTCTAATAACAAAAACTATATATATATATATAGTTTAATATTCTATAATGTAGTTTCATATTCTCTTTAATATGTAATTTGTTTAATATTCTGTATGTAGTATATTTAAAACAAATACATATACACAATATGAATGGGTAAAAAAATATGGCATGCCCATACAATGGAATATTATTCAGTCATAAAAAAGAATAAAATACTTATACATGCCACAATGCTAAGTGAGAAGCCAGTCACAAAAGACCACATATTGTATGAGTCCATTTATTCAAAATATCCAGAGTTGGGAAATCCATAGAGACAGAAAGCAAATTGGTGGTTTCCAGGGACTAGGGAGAGAAAACATGGGGAGTGACTTTGTAATGGGCAGAGGGGTTTCTTTTGGGGTGATCAAAATGTTTCAGAACTAGATAGACGTGGTTATGTAACATTGTGAATGTATTAAATGTCATTGAATTGCTCACTGAAACAAACATTAAAAAGGTTTTATGTTATGTGAACTTCATCTCAATGAAAAAGAGGAAATGAAAGAGGGATATACAGAGGACATTGGAGTGAAATAATGTGGGAGGGATTGGCTTTGCTGGCTTTAAAGATGGAGAAAGGAATCTGAGTGGCTTCCAGAAGTTGGAAAAATCAAGGAAATTACTGTGCCCTACAGTCTCCAAAAAGGTACATAACCCTGCCTACATTTTGGTTTTAACCCAGAGAGATTGTGTTTGGACTTCTAACATACAAAACTGTAAATAATTGTGTTGTTGTAAAGCACTAAGCATACTCACACACACAAATATACACACACATCACATCCTACCCTCACAACACATAAACACCCATTTCCCCCTGCACACCACACATACATGCACACTGATAGCATTAGCTTTTCCACATACAATTTCATACAATCACCATCACAGGGTTTAGAACAATTCTACAACACACAAAACTCCCAGAGTTCCCCCTTTGTTGTCATGTTTCCTCCACCCTTAGGCCCTGGAAACTGCTGATTTGTTCCCATTTCCTTTTCCAGAACATCTTTACCTTGTTCCAGTCTCAGGGAGAAAGCATTCCCTTAGTCTTTTCTTTTTCTTCTCTTTTTTTAAAAGATTTTATTTATTTATATATACAAGAACTGGGGTACGGCAACACTAATGATAAAGGACTGATCACAAAAATCTACAAAGAGCTGATGAGACTCAACAACAAAGAAAATAATCCAGTCAAAAAATGGGCAGAAGAGCTAAAAAGAAACTTCTCTGAAGAGGAAATGCAAATGGCCAACAGGCATATGAAAAAATGTTCAACATCACTTGTAATCAGAGAAATGCAAATCAAAACTACAATGAGATACCATCTTACACCAGTGAGAATGGCACATATTAAAAAAACTAGCAACAACAAATGTTGGCGAGGGTGTGGAGAAAAAGGAACTCTCCTGCACTGTTGGTGGGAGTGCAAACCCCCACCACTATGGAGAGCTGTGTGGAGATTTCTGGACCTACTAAACATAGAGCTTCCATATGATCCAGCAATTCCACTCCTAGGTATTTACCCAAAGGACACAGAAACATCAATTCCAAAGAACACCTGCAACCCTTTGTTTATAGCAGCTCTATTTACAATAGCTAAGCTTTGGAAAAAGCCCAAATGCCCAAAAATAGATGACTGGATCAAGAAGATGTGGTACATATATACCATGGAATGTTACTCAGCATTCAAAAAAGATAAACACATGCACTTTGCAGCAACATGGATGGCGCTGGAAGGGATCATGCTCAGCGAAATAAGCCAGAAAGAAAAAGAAAAATACCGGATGGTCTCACTCATAGCAGGAATCAGAAAACTTAAATAAGGGACCAGGAAAAAGAATAACTATAAGAAAGTGAAAATCAAAATCAACAAAAAACTATGAACCAGAGACACTTTTTGTGGGGTGGGGGGGCGGGAGGGGAGGGATTGGGGTCAGAATGGGGGGGTTGCAATTGTATGGGGAATATAAAAATAAAATTTATTATTTAAAAAAAAAGAACTGGGGTATAGGCCAGAGGTGGTGGGGGTTGATGAGAGGATTCACCAGAGACAGAGCGGGGAACAGAACAGGTGGAAAGACTAAAACACAAGGCTGAGGGGAGCAGCAGGCAAGACAGGAGAGGTCTGCTGCGCCATTTGGGTCATCTCCCTGGCCGGGGATCAAACTCATGTCTCAGTGGTTGAGGATAGCTCCATAGGCTGTGTCTTAACCCCTTGAGCTACCAGGGAGACCCTAGTCTTTTCTTTTTTATTGATAGATTTATTTTTATTGTTGCTTTTAGCAAAAATGTAAACAAGGTATAGGTGGATCATGCTAGATATTAATTATTTACATGTTTGTTTTCTTCAGAACCCCAAAGTTGATCATAGTTCAGAGTGAGCTCTTGGCTGCCCTTGGGGCTTCATTTTTATTTTCAAGTATATCTACTAGTGATGAATTCTCCCAACCTTCTTTCAGAGAGAATGCCTGTGTTTCATCTTTATATTTGAAAGATGTTTTCTAAAGATACAGACTTTTGGGTTGATAGTTTTTCTTTTTCAGCACTTGAAAAAATGTTCTGTTTCCTTTTGACCATCTTTATTTTATATGAGAAATTCACAGTTTTTGAAGCAATGTTTCCCTCTATCTCAAGTGTCATTTTCCTCTGGCTGCTTTTAAGATTTTTATCTTTGTCTTAGTTTTTAGTAGTTGATTGTGGTGCTTCTGGACATGGATTCCTTTGGGTTTATCTTACTTGCAATTCACTGACATTTTTGAATTTGTAAGTTTATGTGTTTATCAAAATCAAAGAAGTTTTTATCCATTACTTCTTTAAGTAATTTTGTTGTACCATACCCTTTCCCCTTTCCTCCTGTGACTGACAATATGATGTTAGACCTTGGTCATTGTTTTTTCAATTTTTTCTTTTTGTTGTTCAAATTGGGTAATTCTTTCTGATCTGTCTTCGTGTTCATGAACTCTTCTCTGTTTTGCTATTGATACCTTCCCAGTGAGTGTTTTACTTCAGTAATTCCATTTTTCATTGTCAAAAATTTTGATTTAGTTTTTTATTTTTCCTAACCCTTCCTATATTTCCTTCTTTATATTTCCTATTTCTATTTCCTTTATATTTCTATCCCCTTTATTAATTTTTAATCTTTCCAATCATTTCAAAAGAATTCACTGTTACATCTTGGAGCATAGTTATGTAAGTTGCTTTAGTAACTTTATCTAATAATTTCAACATTTGTATCACTTAGAGTAGGCAGGTCTTATTTGTCCTTTCCCTTATAAGTTGATTTTTTTAATATTTTTTTTAATTTATTTATTTTTATACAAGAGCTGGGTACAGGCCAGAGGCACAGGAGGGGGAGAGGATTCGCCAGAGACAGAGCAGGGAACAGAACAGGCAGATGACCGAAATACAATGCTGAGGGGAGCAGCGGGCAAGACAGGAGAGGTCTGCTGTGCCATGTGGGTTGCTCCCTGATGGGCCGGGAATTGAACCCACGCTGCAGAGGCTGTGGACAGCTTCATAGCATTGCACTCAACCTACTATGCCATCGGGGAGGCCCTGATACTTTTCTTATTTGCATGGTAAGTAGTTTTGGATTGTATCCCAGATATTTTGAATATTGTGGGAATCTATATTTTGTTTAAATCTTAAAGAGAATGTTGAGTTTTGTTTTGTTTGCAGGCAATCAGTCTGGTTAGACTTCAACCTCAAGTTCTGACCTGCCTTCTGTGGACTGTGGCTCTAATAGCAATTTAATTTTCAAAGATTTTTTCAGTCCTACTTGAATCTGTTCTTTGTATGTTACCTCATGACCCTCTGGGGTTGTGGGTGATTATCTAACCCACAGTTCTACACTCAACATAGAAAAAAGCCCAGAAATTCATATGGGCTTTTTCTCTTGGGTGCTCTCCTTTCTGAGATCATTCCGACGCTGTCAGTTCCCTTGTGGTCCTCTAGTCAGAATGCTGGGACCTTGGCTTTCCTGTGCTGCTGCACACTTCCCATAAGTCTAGCTGATTAGGGGCCAAGTAGTAGAAGGACAAAGAAGAAAAAGCAGTGGGAATTTGCCCTGCCCTCTGGAGACCATAACTTTTCTCATCAGAGGGAAGATCTTCATCCATCAGAACTTTAGGCCCTTTCCCAAGTGCCACCATTGTTGTCACTGCTACCACTATGGATTATGGGGACAAGGGGGGGTTGAAGTGTGAAAATGGAAAAGAGACAAACCAGGGACTTTTTTCTCATGTTCTTCGACCCTAGGCATCCGCTTCCCATTTCTCAGATTGATAAGCAAGGGTGTCTTTTGCAGCTCACTGTTTGCATCTGGTGTCCACTTCTAGTTTTCAGGCCAATGAATCTCAGAGAGGTGAAAACAGATTTGTTGGTCTTCAAATTCTGATCTCCTTCCCAATCCACTCATTCTTGTTAACTTTCCACTGTCCTCAGGTAGTTGTTCTTCTGCATTCTGTCTAGGATTATTATTGCCTTTAGTAGGAAAGGCACGTTGAAGTGTTCTTTCACAGATTGAGAACCCCAGTATATGTATTTTTAAGCCAATGCTATAACAGCTATTAAACTTGCCCTCAACGATTAGTACAATGCCTACACTAATTGCCAGGATTGCCTTCCTGGGGCCTTCTGTAGCTGTGGATTTGGCCATTTGGGTTACCTGAGGGTAGATTAAGGAAAGCACTAGCCTGATGAACATCTTTGAGGCTGGGCTACTTGCAGCAGCCCCCATCTCCTCAGGGCCTAACTCTTGTCTTCACCTTCCCGTCTTCCTTTGAACAGGTGGCCTGTTCTCAGAGCTTCCTGAGCCATGACAGACACATCAGGGAGATATATCAGGGAAGTACTGGAATAAGTGGCTGAGACATTAGGCCATAACTGAATAAGTAATCAAAAGCTGCTGAAGTTTCTTGAGGAGCAACATCATAATCATTATCATAAAAACAGTAATAGCTAGCATTTTGTAAGCACTTACTATGTGCCATATGTATATATGCCCTTTATTTTTATATACATTATTGCATATACATTACTATATTTAATCCTCCCAGCAGGTTATGGGATCAGTACTATACCTCCTCATTTGCAGATGAGGTAAATGCTTTCTCTTGGAAGGGACATATTACCGACATCAAGGAGGGGCAGGAAAATGCAATCATACCCTGTGTTGGGATTGTTTGTGAACAACCCTAAAGTTGACCTGAGTTGCCTACTGGCAGGTGACTGTGGGCATCAATCCCCTCTTGTGTAAAATGGGAATAACAATGGCCCACTTTGTTATGTAGCTAGGGCAAGATTATGGATTCAGTTTTGCCTAGAGATTGGCATTGGAGGCACTCTGTAAATAACCTTTTTTTTTTGTTTGTTTGTTTCTTCTAGTTGTGTGAGCTGAGCTGTACCAGCACAAACAGTTCTCCTTGAATCTCTGAGGACTGGCAGGTCTTTGGGACCAAACTCCATTTTTAGTGATAATTGGATGCTTGTTATCACCGAAGATCTAACTTGACAGCTATTTAACACTTTACCAAGAAAAAAACAAGTGACTGTGTCTGGGTGACAGTCAGATGGTCAACACATTAAAATTCATTGGCATGACCCAGTACTTTACCTACAGTCAAGTTTATAAAGATTGCATCTATTTAAATAAGTCCATTAAAATGTTTTTCACTCAATTTCTGTGAAGAGGGGGAAAATAACTTTTTGCCTTTAGCATCTTCACTCAATGTGTGAGGTCATACTTAAAAGTAGCTTTTGAATGACTGGTCAACAGTTCAAGAACATCTGGGCACCAGGAAGGAGAAATGTCCCCATTTAAGAGGTGGGAGCTAGAGGCTGTGTCAGTCCTATTCCCCTCCCTTTCCTGAGAAATTTCACAGAGAAAGTGGGAAGAGGGGTTGAGGCAGAGTGAGCTTGCAGGGTGTGAATTGTGGAAACTGTCAGACCACTACCTTGGCTCTGACTACGCCCATTGTTCTTTTAATGCTTACAATGTAGAAATGGACTGAAATGGAAGAAATATCACAGCCAGGCTGGGGGAAGCTGTGGAACTAGTAAGCGCAGTGATATCAGATGAATCTGTTCTTAATAGTTATGGCTCTTGGCAAGGTTTTTTAACATACCTAAGCCTTGGTACAAATTGGGGATGAAACTACACACATCTTGGGATTGGGAGATCAAATGAGATAATGCGTGTGGCACAGCTGTGGAGACTTGGTGCACAGGGGTCTCAATAGTGCTACTTTCCTTTTCCAGTACATATGACAGATGGGACCAATGTGCCCTCCAAGATCTAGAGGAGATGATCAAAACCTCCACCCCACCCAACGCCAATGTAGATTTCGTGAAGTCCCAGGTATCGAATGTTTTTCTCCTACTCTATGATACCTTCCTTCACTATGTGTTAAATCTAGCCCAGATGTGTAACTCAGTCTGAGCAGACACACACAGACTCATATACACACTCATTCCCACACATATTTATATTCTCATACACACTCATGTTCATTCTCACACACTCATACACTCATACACTCATATACTCAAAACACACACATACATTCTTAAACTCACCACACATTTTCACACACTCGCACACATTCATTCATTCTCAAAATACATGCATGCATACTCACTCACATACTTTCTCATATACTTATATACAATCACATTGTCACACTCTAATTCATACACAGTACTCACATACTCACTGTCAAACACGATCATTCATACTAATACACTCACAGTCTTATGTATGCTCACATTCATTTTCACATGATTCTCACATACTCAATACTCACTCATACTCACACACTTATACACACTCAGGCTCACACTCATAGTTATTCACTCATTCACTTTCACAACTCTCTTACCCCCACACATATTCACTTGCATATACTCCTACAACTCGGTGTCACACTCTCACAACTTTGTACATGCACACACATTCTCACACACTCACTTACATTCACCTTCTACCCAAAGCCTTTGTGTGTGGTCCACCTTTACAGAAACCTTAGGGATGTGGAGGAGATTTACATAATAAAAACGCAGCAGTACAAAGATGAGTACAGATGACCTGGTTAGTTTTTTACTCTAAGTGAGAGGTTTCTTTGCTCACTCTACCTGTCCACAAAATGTTGCAGCCCCTCTCTTCCTCTCAATGCAGGCCCAATAGCAGCCATTTGAGACACTGACCTACTGATTTATACCTTATACTCTTTCCTGGACCAGAGGTACACAGAATTGGATTATGGATTAATCACCATCCTTCCTTCATGACAGGCTGTTGTCATTGGTCCATATTTGGCTTCCTGCTACTTCCTATTATTTTTTAATATAATAAGGTCTAAAAACCATTACTCAGAACAAAAACTAGGAGCATGGCAGAAACCTGTGGCTAACGTTATGATCCTCCGCATAGCCTATAGTTCCAATTTTTGGTTTTTAATCCAGAAAGAATCATAGCCTACTAGATTTGGTCTCTATTTCTTCTTTCCTGTGGGGTCACAAATATCTGAGAAGTGTAAGTCAATCATTTTATCTCCTTGAGAGCACATTTGGTGAGAGTTTGGGACAGGGAGAAAGATGAAATTAATGATTAAAGTGAGACTTTTGAATTTCCATTCATTTTTCCCTTCAAGAAATATCTCAACAATTCTTGCTCTTTTCTTATCTTGTAGGTCTTGCAGGTTCATCAAGATGACCTTGAGTTTCTAAAAGAAACCCTTCTGAAGATCTTGTGAGTTCTTTCTAGATTAGTGGGTAGTTGCCCAGAGCAGTAAGTCCTGGTTGTAATCAGGATCCTGGGAGCCAGGCCTGGGCCTGGGGCTGTAGTAGAGCATGGTGGGGCTAGAGTCCTGATCTGTCAATATGCTGACAGGTTGTATCCAAAACCAGAAGAGGAAGGGACACAAAAGGGTGACCCCTCAGCAAGGTCACTGATGTGAAGTGATGGAAACCAGGTTCCCTGGCCAAGAGTGTGTGTGTGGGGGGGGGGCAGGGGGTGTCAAAGCAGAAGGCCAGGATGGAGTCTGGAGGAGCCAAACTGTGTGAGGAACCTTAGCTTTCAGCAGATACCCTGTTCCCTCAGCCTCTAGCAGACAGCTTCCTCTGGCCCCAGACCCTTGCACCAGTGCTTTTCATCTCTGGTTGCTTTTAAAATCACGTGGGGAGATGTCTTAAATGCTCCCACTCCAAAGATTCATATGGATTTGGTACAGGGTGGGGCCCAGCACCTGTATGCTTGTCTGCATTCTCTGGTGATTCTCATTTTTTTAAGATTTATTTTTAAATTTATTTACACATACAAGAACTGGGGTGTAGGCCAGAGGTGTGGGGGGTGAGAAGATTCACCAGAGACAAGTGGGGAGCAAAACAGGCGGATCTATTGAAATATACTGCTGATTCTAATGTGCTTGTAGCCAGGCTGAGATTCCCTAGGGAGGCAGGTTTGGGGGCCCCAGGGCTTGCCTGTGGCACTCTCATATAATCAGGGTAATTTTGGTCTTGGGAGGCTCCCAGGCTTCTCCAAACCTGAGGGTTGGTATTGAAGCTGTCAGAGACACTTTGGAAGGCTGGCGCCCTCTCCTGCCCCCTTCCTGACTCATTTTTTGATGGCTCTGGGGGTTTTAGGTACAGTGGAAGAGAAATCAGTTACCCAACAGAAGACAAGAATTTGATTCACAAGGCCACAGGGTTTCAAGTTTCTCTTTCTTGAAGGACCACACTTTTCAGTCCTCATCTTGAGGGCAGGCCTTTAGCACATAGGTAGCCAGGACCAGAGAGCTCCTTCCCCTATACCTGGCTCTTTCTGCTGGCCCTGGAGGAAGGGTTCTCAGTTCTCTCAGTAAGCATAGTACCCTCAAAGACAGCTTGAGATAGGACACAACTGTCCTGAAGAGGCATCTCTAGATCCATGAAAGGCAAATAGATATTTTTGGAAGTACTGGACATTACCAGAAACTCCAGGCACTCTCCTGCTTCCTGGCAATGTCCATCTTCCTCTGTGGGAAGAGAGCTTTGTCTGGTCTGACTACCGGTCCTTGCCCAGCCCTGCACCACCATCCATCATCCAGCTTCCTCGGGCAGTTCCACGTTGATTGCTAGGGACTGGGGAGATCTTCAAGCAGGTGTGGCATAAGGTTAATGCTCAGTGGGTGGATTTTTCTGATCCTTCCCCTTCCCTCTCAACCCCAGGAGGTAGATTTTATCCCAAATAGATTCTTACTATCTTAAAATACCTCAAATTTTTCTATTTTGGAAAACCATATTTTCTCTTTCTTTAGTGCTACCTATATTAAAATACCTTAGTAACAAAAGGTTTTCAGGTTAATCTAATTTGAAGTAGATTTTCTATACTAGGATAAAGGGAAGCAGGTCTAGTTCATTTAATGGACATTTTAGAAGGACTCTTTGTGTGACCTAGTGAGGTCTAGCATGGAATGGTTAAATAGTGACATCTCACATTGCTGCAACCAGGGCAAGTTTGACATCAAAATACATGAAGCTGCACAAAGTCAAGACATCTTTCCAAAGGGCATTTTCTAGGTAGTACTAGCCCGGAGGTTTTAATCAACACAAATTTAAGGACAAGAAAATTCCTCCCAGAGGAAACTGCACAACTCAGACAGATGGGGCAGTCAAAGGGACAGTGCAGAGCAGGGGCTGACCCAGGGTTCTGGGCAGCATCCTTGCAGAGCCTGTCTCAGCATTTACATCTGCACCAGCCTGGCAGTAGCATGTAGCAACCAGTGAAGCCGGGGTTCTTGAACACGGCGCCTGGAAAGTGTTGGACTTTGAGCAGTTGTGGCTCATATTCTATTAGATTTGAAACTCTGGTGGAAGGGGTGAGCCATCCAGGGCAGACTGGAGGGAGACGAGGAAGAGAGAATCAATAGACAGTGAAAGGAGACAATGTGAACGGGAAACATTTCCCACAGCCCCATCTGGCTAAGGTTTCACCAGCCATTAGTGTGATGGGCCTGGAAGTAAATATAGGAGACACACTCTGTATTTATTTGTCCTTGGTGTATTCACACTGAAGGTAATGATTCGATAGTTTATTCTGTTGCATAGGATTGGCCACAAGAGTATAATTTAATCAAGGCTATTCTGCATACATATTTGCCTAGTTGGAAAGCTCCTTCCTCTCCTGAGCAGGGAAGTTTCTGGCTCTATGGTGGGTAAATGGAAAATTGGGTCATCTACGGATGCCACGAGAATGCAGGTCAAACAAGCGCTGAGAGCCACTCTCTTGGTTGCACTGGTGTATTGCTCTGGAACCAGGCATTCCAGAAAAAGCTTCTGTCACAGCAGCTTTTTCATTAACGTGTGAATAGGAGAAGTAGATTCCAAACTAGGAACAATTTTCCAGGTTAACTTTGGAATGAGAGTAATTTCATTTCCAGGGACATTTGCCTACTGCAGAGGAGGGCAGCTTGTTGCTGGCCTGGGGGTCCAGGCTTTATCTGCAGAGGCTTATCTTGCAGTCAATTGACAGTCTGCATTTGGGAATGTTTATAGCACCAACATGAATGAATACCCATGTGCACATATATATCTGTTCACAAAATCAATAGTAATAGATGATCCAATAATTTCCAGTAATAGATGATCCAACAAATTTCCAGATAGGAAAGAGCAAGAGGTTCATACTTAAGCTAATGATCCTTAGTGCAGAATGATAGCAGTGGCAACCATAACAAGATAGGAAAAGAAATAGAATATTTTTGGTTATAACTGCATTTTCATGTAAACGGTTTGTCAAATGAAATATAGAAATGTCAATAGGATATGACTGAAAAGCAAACTGGTGACTAGAACAATAAATGGAGACTAAAAAAAATTATGGGGGCCTCCCTTGTGGCACAAGGGGCTAAACACCGCACTATGAAGCAATCCACAGCCTCTGCAGCACAAGTTCAATCCCCGGCTGGCCAGGGAGCAACCCCCATGGCGCTGCAGACCTCTCCTGTTTCGTCCACTGCTCCCCTCAGCAGTGTTTTCTGTCTATCTGCCTGTTCTGCTCCCCACTCTGTCTCTGGTGGATCCTCTGACCCCCCACATCTCTGGCCTGTACCCCAGCTCTTGTATGCATAAATAAATAAATCTTTAAAAAAATTATGTTTGTATTAGTTTTCTATTACAGCTGTAACAAATTACTAAAAACACAGTGATTTAACACACAAATATATTATCTCACAGTTTTTAGGTCAGAAGTCTGAAATGGTTTGACATCAAGGTATCAGCAGGGCTGCATTCCTTCAGGAGCTTCTAGAGAAAATCTGCTTCTGTACCTTTTCCAGTTTCTACAGGGACTTGTGGCCCCTTCCCTCTCTGCTTTCCCTCTCCCTCTCCTCTCCTCTCCTCATCTCCCTCCCTTTCCCTTCTCATTCTCTCTCTCTCTCTCTCTCTCTCTCTCTCTCTCTCTCTCTCTCTCCCCCTATCTGTTTCCATTATCACATATCTGCCTCCCCTTATAGTAATGCTTACAGTTACAACAGGTGTACCCAGCAATCGCCCCACCTCAAGATGCTTACCATACTCACAGCTACATCTTACATCTTCCCATTTTCCAGGTAAGGTTACTTATTCACAGGCTCAGGGAATTCAGACATGAATTGCTTTGGATAGGAGCTTTATTCTGTTCCTTACAATGCTGCAAATATAAGTCCTCCCAAAAAAGCCCCTTTATTTTGGATTAATTATAGCTTTATAGAAAAGTTGCAAGGTAGTTGCGCATCTTTTATAAATATTTTTCAACTCTGTTTAAATTGCACAAATGTTTTTGCATTAAAAATGATCTGAAAACAAATGAGTCATCTGTGAAAGTACTTTGCGTTCTTTGGAAGGAAGGTGCTTGCTTACTGCCAGGCATTTGTGACACCATTGGTCTCCTTCGGAGGAGAGAACCACTCAGCCTCCTTGATGGGAGCTGCCAGCCCCTTCTTCCTCAGGAATTTTTCCTAGGACTGACTCTACAACAGCCAGGACCCAGACTCACTATTATTATTGGCCTATGCAGACACATTAGGTTGATGACGTCTTTCTACCTGTCTGAAATACATTCCACTCCAGAAAGCTCTCCTTCCTGTTTCTTCCATTGTTGTCTTGGGCACTTCCAGGTCTTGGCCACCTATAACTGGCTAGGCAGGTGGCTTCTGGGAACCTTTGCCAGGGAGCTTGCCTGAGTCATCTGGACCTTGGTGTAAAACAACCCCTGATGAGCTAGCTGTCCTCAGGGGTACTTCTTGGGAGTTTAGGAAACATCAAGGTTCCTTTGTGCACCTCCCACCTAAAAATCCTCTCCCTTTGCTTATAGGGTCTGATTCTGGAATCAGATCTAACCCTGTTGCTAACTTGAGGTTACTAGTTAGCATGATGGCTTCCAAAACTAGGTATACATTGGAATCATCTGTTGTGCTTTGTAAGAAATACACTACAGAATGAAGTTGGAACTTCTTGCTGCACAAAAAGTAAGGAATTACTCAAAGAGTTATGAAAACACATAGAATGGACCCAGGCTCCAGAATGAAGGCTAAATCTGAAATAATTTGAGCATCAAAAAAATAATAATAATGGATTATAATCCATTGAATAATATAAGAATCCACTAGTTCATCAAACTAGCTAGACAAATAAGTAAATGCTCTTGCTAAAACAAACAAACAAACAAACAAAAAACAAAAACAGAGTCATCCCCTGATTTGCTGTCTCAATAGGTCTAGAGTGGGGTCCAGGCATTTCTGGTTCCTCAAAAGCACTATATGGGTAATAGGTGGTGTTAAGTCTGAGAAATACTGGCTTAGCCTTTCTAGATAAAGCAGAGTGTAGAAGTTAATAGGAGGAGTTGAAGTAGTTGTCATCTCATCCCTTCACTTACATATTGAAACCTACCAACTATCAGGCGATGTCCAAAACTGGTACTACAAAAGGGTAAAAGCACTCCCTGTCCTCCGGGAGTTCATGACTGAGGGGCTACTCAGATGAGTGAACAGTCTCCTGGAAAGTGGGTCACAGAGCCAGTAGAAGAGTGAAGAGGACTTTTCTTGGAGGATGGAGGCCAGAGGGCATAGGGGATGAAGGGAAAAGCAAAGGGGAGACCAGGGCACAGGGGTGACTGCATTGGGCAGGAGGCGAGCATGCAGCCAGACTGCAGCAGAAGAGGGATGAGTCTTGATGAACACTGACTCCCATACACACACCACGAGCAGGTCCTTGTCCTGGCACATTTCGTCAACTGAGTCATGTAGTCTGGAGATTTCTAAGAAGCCCATAGCAAAGAAGGATGGAGAACTTTCTAAAGGTCACATTAGTGGTAGTCTGTAGTACATACTTTTAGTTCTTTCTTTGGGCATTAGGTCCTAGCTTCTTCACTGATGAACAGCTTGGGCATTAACTGCAACCTGATAGACAAAGATAATTTCAGTGCCAGCCAGACCCACTCAATCAGAATCTTCATTTTGACCTGATCCCTTGGTCATTCATCTGTAACTTGAGGTCTGAGAAGTGCTGGACTAGATAGTTCTCCCTGGTGGCCGCTAGGGTGAACTGAGGTGGAACCATTGTTGGGAGTTAGCAAGACCTGTAGAAACTTTTTTTTTTTTTAAGATTTATTTTTATTTATTTATACAAGCACTGGGTACAGTCAGAATCGCGGGAGGGTGAGAGAATTCACCAGACCCAGAGCTGGGAGCAGAGCAGGCAGAAGGACCGAAGCACACTGCTGAGGGGAGCAGCGGGCGGCAGGAGAGGTCTGCGCGCCATGTGGGACCCTCCTCTGGTGGCCGGGGAGCAGCCGGGGATCGAACCGGTGTTGCAGAGGCTGTGGGCAGCTTCGCAACCCATTGCTCAACTGCTGCGCCACTGGGGAGGCTCACCTGTAGAAACTTTTGGTGCTCCACATGAGAAGGGATGGGGTTCTGGGGCACTAACACTAAACAAACAAAGGGGCTAAAACAAACAAACAAACAAACAAAAAACAAAAACAGAGTCATCCCCTGATTTGCTGTCTCAATAGGTCTAGAGTGTTGGTCTTCCACCAGGGCTTTCTCTTTCTTGATTGTTAGCTCCTTTGGATACCTGTGCTGTCTCCCCTGGGATCCTGGCAGTTCTGGCAAGGTAATGTCCATGAGTGGTCAATAGGAATGGACTGACTCAGTTCTCTGTGAGTGGATCATTAATTCAGACCAGGAGACATGACATTGCCCATTGCCACACATACTTTCTGAGGCTCCACCATTTTCCATCTGAACAATGAGCATGTGTCTGCAGGGTTCTCTCCCCTCCTGCTGAGCAGTCTAGTCAGTCTGGTTAGTCCTGGGCCCAACCACTTCCCTCTGACTCAGGCACTCTGGTGGTAGGTGTGAGTTATGCAGATGATGCCAGCTGGCAGGTGGGAAGTGAGTGTGGGGATCCACACAGCATCCAGGCACCTATCCCCTAAAGACAGCCAGCTAGAACATGGCTCTCATCATTGGAATAAAGAAAACCTCATGGCACTGTTACTGTTTGGCATTGCTCTTAATTTGGTTAAAAAAAAAAAAAAGTACCCCAACATAACAACTACAGAATTAGGGAGTTTCTCTCCTGAGGACTCAATTCACTAAGAAGGTCAGAATATTAATTTATATCAAATGACAGGTGTAATTTCCTGAGGTTCCAGTTACTGGGAGTTTATACATTAAGGACTCAGTCTTAACCACCAGGTGACCTCAGATCTGGACTTTTATTCTTGGTGTTGTTACTGCTGGTGTTTTGGTCGTCCCTCACTTGGCCCACATGAATGCTGCTATGCATTTCTTTCCCCTACTTAGGATTTTGGCTCTGAGGATTTGAGAGTGAACCAGAAATACATTTCCATTAAAGGTATTTCTATGGTCATGGGGAAAAAACCAAGTGATTTTGATATTCCCATGACTCACTCATAATTAATATTAATAACTGCTAACATTTAGTGATGCTCCCTCCCTCAAAATTTCCATTGTCATGAAGTTGCCAAATCTCCAAAAGGCTGACTTTTCCCCTTATCCCCTTTTCATGTCTTTCTTGCCTCTGCCCATTGTACCCTTTGAGAGCAAGGACAAGGTATTTCATCTTAGAATTCCACTGAGCAGCCCAGACCAGGCAGTTTAGTTAGTTCAATGAATGGGGATGAAGGGGGCATGCAAGTCCATCAGGACACTGCCAGTTTCAGGGTCTGGAAAGCCTGCATCTGAAACAAGGGATGCGGTGGGGTGAGGGGAGGGGAGTGCATGGACACTGACCACCAATCCTTCTACACTCTCCTTCTATACTCTCCTGTCATTATATGGATAAAGAGGAAGCCAGTGGAAGTGAGGGAAATAATCAAAGCAATAAGATAACACTGCAAAGTTCTCTGAGGTTTAGAAGGTGGAGGCAGAAATTTTGCAGAACAGATGGTTCATTTTCTCAGTAAGCTCCAGTCCCATGAAACCACTAGAGAGTTGGATTTCTACAATTAGGAGAGTCGGTGGTCCCAGGGGCATTGTGCTGACAGAGAAGAGATAGCAGCGTGGGAGGTGGGTGGCTACTGTAGATGGCAGTGACACCCTAGAGATGTAATCCTACATTGTTCTTTGGGCTGGCATTTTTCTGTCTTGTAGTTCTGTGATGCTGTGATCAGGGTGTACTGGGAGACTAGGAGAGGAGGGTGTGGGCTGGGTGAGCAGTGACTGGGGGAAGGTATGTTTAATGGTGTCCTGGACAGTTTCATCCATTCCAACTGGGACCAGACAGACTGACTCCTGATCTCCTGCCCAGCCTTGGCAGTGGGTGGCCATGTGGGCCCTGCAGAAGCACACTTTTCTGTCTCTTCCAGCCCCACTTCCATCTTCCTGTTGAACCCCTTCTCAATCTTTTAAATCTCTAAACAAAATCAGTCTTTGGTTTCCAGCACCCCTTCCATTCTAATTGACCCCATTGGTGTTCTACCAAGTTGGATTTTGGAGAACATATTCTTACCCTCGCTGAAGTTCATTTTCCTCACCAGTAAAATGGGGGTAGGTGTCATCTGGAATAACAAACTGAGGCACTTCTATTAATGCCTCAGAAATGTTAAATCAACCAGCCTGGGACTCCGGTTGCTGAGTTATTTCCTACCTTGCCAGCATGCAGGGAAGGTCAAAGTCAGGTCCACCTGATGTTGTGAAGAGCTTAGTCAGGATCACTGAGCCCAGAGGAGCCAGGAAGGTGGGCAGAGAGAACCAACCTCTGAGCCTTCCCAGGTGGAGATACCATTTGTCTTAGAAGAAAAATCTGGTTTTGGGTGGATCCCCAAAATAGCAGTGGAATAGAATCAGACTCCCTTAGGTTCTGGGGTGCTGAGGGGCATTAATCCAACCCTTCAGTGCCTAACCTTTGATGGCAAAAGTTGGTGTCCTTCTGTGTTTCATCAGGTCTCGTGACAAAAAATTAAAATAAACTGCAATATATTTTAAAAAAAAAACACTGCTTAACGCAATTGAGTGAAAAATTATATTTATTAACTCAAAAATTAAAAATGCCATGCCTCATGCACAGACTATATCTTTCACCACCTTCTACAGAAATGGAAATCCTACCCTGTGTCAAAATACTCAATCAGAAAAATAGGGCTCATTGTGTTCCAAGGAAACAAGCAGGCACAGGACCATTACTGGTGAGGATGAGAATCCAAACAGGCATGGGGTGCTCTGTTGTAATGCAGGTCTCTCCTCTCAGAAGGACAAGGAAACTGCTCCAACTTCAGCCTTGCCATCTTAAGATGGCCAACCTGTACTGTGTTTGCTGTGTCTAAGGCACAAACCCCCTCTCAGACACTATGGTTTCTTTTACATTGTCTTACAATGATCCTGAGATGTCCTTTGGGGTTTGAAGTTCTCTCTGGGATAAGAAAGATTGGGGTGTTTGGAATGGAGTTGTTAATGGTGTTTTTAATTAAGGATATTCCTCAGAATCACAGCATCGGCTCCCAGTAAGCAGGTACTTTCTATTTAAACTGCAGATCTGGCCTTCAAGACCTTTGATTGATGGTATCTCTGCCATGGTTGGTACCAAAGTGCTCCAATAATGGATGGATGGATCTTATGGTGAACTTTAGCTTCTTGATTTCAGAAAGGGGTTGAGGTCTAACCTACATTCATGTCTTCTGACAAAGGGAAGTGAGTGGAGGGAAGTGGCATCCCATTTATGGAACATTTTACGGAACATTTTATGACACATGGACAGTGTACCCCGTTCTCTTTATTCTCCATAAGAACACCTTGAGGAGCAGTTTATCAAGTCCATTTTACAGATGAGGAAACTGTGCCTTACTTTGGTGAGGAAAACTTGCCCAGATTCTCATCCTTGATGCCAGCAGCATCTAGGGTTTCCTCTTGGATCCTTTCCTATTTACTAGATCAGAAAAGGGGAGTACTGTCCTAAGAAGGCACGGCTCTGCATGGCAATCAGAAAGACAGCTCAGCAAATCCAACTACTTGGTTCTTGTGTCCTTAAAATGCCTGGGGAGTGAGATTTTCTCCTCTGGCACAGCTCAAAGTATTCCAGACCAAGGCACTTTGCCTGCTATGTGTTTGATCCCAGTCCTTTCTCTCCAACTTTGTTTGGAGAGAATTTTTATAAGTAGAGGGGCCCTGAAATACAACCTACAGTTCCGTCATCCTTTATAATGCTTCCTAAATCCCCAAAGTTTAAAAACAAACAAACAAGCAAAGCTTGGCATACCTAATTTGGTAGCAAAATCTGATCTAAATTGACAAGTTGAAAGGTTACAATCTTTACCTCTCCCACGTGGTATGAATATTCACTGCAGAAATATTAATATGATTCATTTCAAGGCAATGCCCCAGACCCTGCCAGGTATTATGTAAGAAAATACATAATAGCGTAGTAGCATGAACACTATAATTCCTTGTTATAATCTGAAAAATTGTGAATTTTGGATTCTGAGTCTAAAACATATCTGACCCTAGAATTCTGAGTTAGAGATTGAGGTACTCATTTAATTTCTCCAAACCTGAGCTCTACCTGTCTACAAGTCCGGGACAGATGGCACCATAGTCTCTCACTTCTAAGGGGTAGAGTGTGTTTGTGTAAAAATGTTTAAAAGATATAATTTGAATTTAATGTAGCACAAAGATAAAAAGTAGACATTTTCAAGTCAGAGAGACTTGGGTGCAAATCCAGGTTTTAAAAGGTGGATGGATGTGTTGCACCTAAGAAACCCTAGCATCTGTAAAATATTTGTAAAATGGAAACACATATCCTGCACAGGTCTGTATTGGTGTGAATATTAAATGAGCAAGTAGGAAGAAAAGCACAGTAACTCCATAAATAGAAATTCTCTCCCCTCCCCCAATTCTTCATGAACTTCCTTCCCCAAAGCTGGCCAAACTACAAATTCCCAGAAGGAAATTAATATTCCTTCTAGTTCTTAGCAACAGATATCTGGCACCTGGCAGCAAGAAATTATTCTGATAGTGTCACAATCTTTTTGTACATTTGCCAACTGCCTCCCAGTCAATTATCCCATGACTTTAAGGATGCTGCCGACCTCTGCAGACACTGAAGCAGAATCTGAGTACAGCACATCTGGAGACAGAGACCAAGGGCAGCAAAGGTCAACTCAAGGTTCATACCACACTGATCTCATTAGCACTTTAAGGAAGTATCTTTTTTTTTAATGCCCTAGTACCAGAGTTGACTCCCCAGGAGACTCTGGAGGAAGCAATTTCTGTAGGACATTAGGCAGGGCAAGTAAAATCCGCAGGGATTTGCAGGGTGAGATTTCACAGGCGCCACTCTCCTGACACCGAGAGGGCCTAGGATATGATGCTGGAAGGAGCAAATTCATCTAGAATACACTTTTATCATAAACAAGAATATAAAACAACAACGAAACATTAAAGAAGAGGAAGGAAAGGACAAAATCTGCATAGTCAAATGATAGCACAAAAAGTACTATTTTATACACAGAGAGTTTGATACAACCCTATGGTAACCACAAAACAAAAATCTAGAGTAGAGATATTTAGAAGAAGAAATGCAGAAACTGAGAGTCATCAGTGAAAGCCACCCAAATAAAAAAGTAGATAGGAATGCATGGGAAAAGAAACAGAAAGATAAAACAACCAAAAACAAACGATAGAGAAGTAGTAAGTAGGCCCGATGTTTCAATAATCATCTTAAACTAGTGGTCTGAACTCGCAAGTTAAAAGACTTAGAATGTCGATTGCATAAAAAATCAGGAACTTTATATAGTGCATTAGAGTTTAATTTCATTTCATTTTTTTTATAGAGGCATGTTTTATTTATTTATTTGTTTGTTTGTTTGTTTTGTTTATACATGCACTGGGTACAGTCAGAAGCGCGGGAGGGTGAGAGAATTCACCAGAGCCAGAGCGGGGAACAGAGCAGTCAGAAGGACCGAGGTACACTGCTGAGGGGAGCAGCGGGCGGCAGGAGAGGTCTGCGCGCCATGTGGGACCCTCCTCTGGTGGCCGGGGAGCAGACGGGGATTGAACTGGCGCCGCAGAGGCCGCGGGCAGCTTCGCAACCCAGCGCTCTACCGCTGCACCACCAGGGAGGCCCCTAATTTCATTTCATTTTTAAAGACAAACATCGACTTCATATAGAAGGCTAATGTGAGGTATTTTAAGCCAATAACAAAAAAAAAAGCAGAAACTGCTTTTGTCATAGGTAATAAATTAGATTTTCATTCAAAAAGTTAATCAGTGACAATGATGGGCACAATATCATGGTCAAGGATATAATTCTTGATATAATTCATCAAGGAGATATAACTTATTAATTTTATACACTCAACACAGGTGCACCCATATACATAATATATAAAACAACTATTACTAGACCTAAAGCAATATATTTATGGCAATACAATAATAGAAAAATTTAACACACCATTTACATCAATGGATAAATCATCCAGATAGAAAGTAAACAAGGAAATAATGGCCTTAAATGAAGTAATGGATAAGATGGACTTAATAATTGGCATTACAGTAATCTATCCCAGAAGTATTGAATGTGCTTTTTTTTTTAAGATTTATTTATTTATGCATTCGATAATTGGAGTACAGGCCAGAGGTGCAGGGGGTGAGAGGATTCACTAGAGGCAGAGTGGGGAACAGAACAGGCAGACTGACTGAAATACACTGCTGAGGGGTGCAGCAGGCGAGACAGGAGAGGTCTGCTCTGCCATGTGAGTAGCTCCCTAGAAGGCTGGGGACCAAACTTGTGCTGCAGAGGCTGTGGATAGCTTCACACTGCTGTGCTTATTAACCCGCTGCACCACCAGTGAGGCCCCGAATGTACTTTTTTCTTAAGTGCACATGGAACATTCAGGATAGATTGTATGCTAGGACACAAAACATAGAAATTATATCAAACAGCTTTTCTGACCACAATAATGTACCAGCTAAAATTCAATCCTGAAGAGAAACCCAAAAAAACCCCAAACATGTGTAGACTAAATGAATGCTTTTGATTAACTCCTGGATCAATGAAGAAATCAAAGGAGAGAGAAAAAAATTACCTGGAGACTAAAGAAAATGAAGAGACTAAATGCCAGGTCCTAGGGGATGCTGAAGGTGACATGAAGAGGGAAGTACATGGCAATATAGACCTACATCAATAAACAAGAAAAATCTTAAATCAATTAGCTTACTTTACATCTAAAAGAATGAGAAAAAGAAGAACAAATGAAAAAACTCAATACAAGGAAAGGAATAATAAAAAATTAGAGTAGTAATAAAAGAAATAGAAATGGAAAAGATGATATAAAAGTGATGTTGTTTCTGTTATGTATTTTTTAAAAGTTACTTTTATGTATTTTTTTAAAGTATTTTTTTTTTAAGTACAATTTGAGAGTTTCACTCTCCAGGTCTCCTAAAGTGAGACCTACATCTTCTGGCCTCCACCCCTTGTGGCGTGATGTTGCCAAGTGACTATGCTACGACAACTTAGATTGGAGCAGAAATGATGAGTGTGGTTTGCAGGAGATGTCCCTTAGTGGGGAGGGGAATGCTGGACTCCTGGATATGATCATGGCAAGTGGCTCAGCCAGCCTTCACAGTGAGTGAGGCTGCATGTTAAGCCTGGTGGAGCAAAGGCCATGAGGCCTGGACATCATCGAGTCCCCCTACCAGTCTGAAACTGCCTACCCACATAGTTATTTATGGGAGAAATGTCTAACTTATCCAGAACAAACTGTTAGGGTAGGTAGGGACTCTCTTACAAAGAGTGGTCAAACTGCATCTTGACTTCTCCAGGTGGAATAGCTACTTAAGGAGAGAACTGAACTATCTCTGAAAGAATCAACTCCAAAAAACAATGACAAGAGAATCCTGTATAAATATGTCCTAGATTTTTTTCCTAACCCTACCTCCCCCAGTCATTGGTCTCTCTTTTGGGGTGAAAATGGGATAAAAATAGGAAGGTGGCGCAGCGGTTGAGCGCTGGGTTGCGAAGCTGCCCAAAGCCTCTGCGGCGCCGGTTCGATCCCTGGCTGCTCCCGGCCACCAGAGGAGGGTCCCGCATGGCGCGCAGACCTCTCCTGCCGCCTGCTTCTCCCCTCAGCAGTTTACTTCGGTCCTTCTGCCTGCTCTGCTCCTCTGGCTCTGGTGAATTCTCTCACCTTCCCACGCTTCTGACTGTACCCAGTGCTTGTATAAATAAATAAATAAATAAATCTTAAAAAAAAATAGGAAGGCATATTGTAGGAGAGAGAACTAAGAAGTGACAAATCTAAAGAGAAGAACTTTATCATTTGAGATTGATGGAAATAAAGAGAGCAGGCAGGGAAGCAAAGCCTAGGTTGGCCCCAATAAAAACTATTCTCAGGTCTTCATTTGAGAATGCTTCTACACTGCCCTTTTGCTTACTTCCAAAGTTCATCAGCTGAAATGGGATGAATCTGCCACATTCCTCCCCATGCCCTCCTCTGAGGCAATAGTAATTGGAGACACTGTTGCCCATGCTGCAACACTTTTGTAATTTTGTACAAAAGTCATGCAGTGATTGCTGCAATTTTTCCAAAGGTGAAAATAGATTCAGAAGAGATTATTTAATCAGTGAATTGACACAACTACTTTGTGCCTCCTTCATGGTATTTATTTGGTTACTGCTACTGCCCAAGGGCAAGTGTGTGTCCTTGGGTATACACAGGCTCGAATTTATAAGGGACTGTGGCAAAAACAAGAAGTCTTTGAGAAAAGGAGGAAAAACAGTTTTCTGGTCTGGTCCCATTATCAAGGGCAAGATTTCACAACCTTGGTAACTGCTAACCTTGTGATCGGAGAATTCTTAGTTGTATGGAGCTGTCCTGTGCATTATAGGATGTTTAGTAGCAACCCTGGCTTCTACCCACTAGATATGAGTAGCGCTGCCACCTCCCAGATGTGAAAATGAAAAATATCTCCAGACATTTCCAAATATCCACTGAAGAATTAAGACAGAATCACTGCCTTAAGGTCTAATTCTAGGGGAGAAGCAGTAAAAGCAATACCTGAAAGGTGATTTTTCTTTTACCTTTTCACTAAAAGTATCAGTGAATAATGGTATTGTAAATAGTGGTATTGGGGAACACGCAATGTGTTCTGGACCCAATGGATGGGATAAAGTTCATAGGGTGAAACTTTTTCTACTCTTTAACAGAAACCGCCCCCCAAAATGTAACCAAACCAAGAGACCATTCTCAGGGGAGCAAGCAATGACACTGAATATTAATGAGAAATGAGAGCAAAGGAAGGGGGAAAAGAGGAGGCCAGCAATACCTGATTTAAGTGAGTAATGACTACCTTATACTAGTTGCCATTGATTGATCTGTGAAAGAGCTTCCCTGATAATAGAGAGGTATCTAGGGAGAAGGATCCCTTTCCACTCTCCTCTTCCCTTCCCATTCTATGCCAAGCCAGAACATTTTGAGCCTCAGAAGCCATTTTGCAACCAGGAGGTTGCAGAGTCAGAGGTCAGAGTCTATTGAAGAAAAATGGAGAGTCCGGGTTCTTGATGACATGGCTGAGCCAATGAACCAAACCTAAGATGATCTAATTTTAATTATGAATGTGTCCCTGTGACTTAAGCCAGGATTAGCTGTTTTTTACCATTTATAAGCAAAGACATTACTAATCAGTGGAATGTTTTCAACTGCAACTAATACTAAGGGAAACATAAAGGAAAGAGTTATTTTCTCACCTGGCAGGAAGTCCTGAAGTAGATGGATCCAAATTTGGTAGTTGTACAGTGTCAGAGCTCTGAGTTGACATATGTGATTCTCCTGGCCTTTCCCTCATGGCCACAATATTGCTGCCACAGCTCCAAATATCATTCCACACTCAAATTGTGTTTAAGATAAGAAAAAAGAAGGGAGTTTGCCTTGCTTATCTTTTTGTCAGAAGGGGAACAATTTTCTCAAGCTATCCTAGTAAAATATCTCATGGTCTCATTGACAAAAATTGGACCACAAACCAAGACAGTCTGGGAATATGAGTACTTGGCATTATATGTCTGTCATGGGAGGAGAATTCTTCCAGAGAAGGATTGTTGGGTCAATAAATAATAATTTCTGTCACAAAATTATTGTTAATACCAAAACCCTATTATCACAAAATCAGTATTTCCGTATTATGGCCACTTGTCCCAGTCCATCCCTAATTGTCCTTATGCCACAAAATTGGTTGGTCCAGCATTCACACACCAACAGGAGAGAGAACTTGAGCCAGTCAGTTTAGTTCTGGTGGTCATCTTCCTAACGCCTGTTTTTATAGTCGAAGATTGGTCCACAAACAATAACACTGTTCAGAAAATAACACTGCCACCCGACCAAGAAGTCTATCTTTCCAGAGTACAGTAGTTCCTTCAGGGAAGACAATCATGTACCCTCAGCATCAAGGCAATAAAAAGTACTCAGTCTCTGCTCCCAAATGCTCAGTTCCTATTGCTTGAACTCCTCCCAGGGCTCAAGCTCAACCAGGGCTTTGGGACCAAAAGAAACTGGCCCCCTTCCTCCAGGAGAGCTATCCTATTTTCCTCACCCAGGATAGCTAATGCTGCTACATGAGGCTCCAAGCTGTGACTGCCTGAATAACCCCAATCACCTTTTCTTCTTGCTGAAGAAAAGATTGTAATAAAACAAGGGTAACCTCTAGCAGAGCCTCCACTCTGATACAACACCCTGATCCATACACTCACATGGCTCCAGAGTTTATTCCATCAGATCACAACCCCTGGTTGATTTCCTGTAGGTCTACCTCAAATCTTCTTTACTTCCCTTTTCTGTCCTGTTGTGGAGTCCAGAGCAGCTGTCTAGAGCAGCCTTCCAATCCATTCAAGACTGACCCTAATATAAAATGAGGCCTTGAGTGAGTTCTCACTCCCCTGCTGGGACATTTGGAAGCTTGTATTTGTTTTTAAAACTGCTGCCCAATGGCTTTTTCATTGACAATAGGGAGCAATTTGGCATCATGTATAATCCTGGATTACTGACTTGGTTAATATTTCATGGTGTCTATTAGTCATTTACATTTATAGAAACATGGGTCATGAAAAATTTAATCTTTAATTGCTTTGGGTTTCCTTTTTATTTTTTAAATTTTTTATGGCTGGGCGCTTTCCTCTTAGCTGAGCTATCTTTCAAGTCTTGGGTCCAGAGTTATTCAGAAGATTCAGGGGATTTAGAAACAGAATTTGAAGATCCAGTGATCTATAGCAAGACAAGGGATAATGAAATGAATACCACTCGTTAGCTCAGCCTTGAGGCTCTGAAATAAAGGAATGATTCAACATATCATTCTTTCTCAAAAAGGGCAATTTTTATGAGGTAACACAGATAGAATTTGTAATTACAGAGTTTCAGGCATGAGGGCAGCCTAACCCCAAAGATCATGAAGAATCATACATGGGTAGCTTGGCCCTGTGTACTGGCTCCCACGGCAGTGGCAGTTTGAGTTCCTTTGTGTTCGTTAGGTATCAGACTCGGGCATCAACATACAAGACAGAGCAGCAATCACACAGGTTTGCCTGGTCCCTTAGAGTCACCCAGGGATTAACCATTTTACTGTGTTTCCTGAGCCCACAGACTCAGGGCTCACTAAGTGTGACCACTATCAGAGAAATAAACATGTGGTCTTTGGTGTTCTGCACCTCTAGCATGTAACTGCTTCTCTTTACTTTGGAAGGTATTTTGCTTGCATTTGATTTGGTCATTTCAAATAAAAGTTTGTTTTGAGCTTGGTGTGAATTGTCATCTGAGATTGGCTATTGTGAGGGTTTGCAAAGGAGAATTCAGTTTGCTTTTCTGAAGATTTGGGGTCCAAGGATAAAGGAGGGTGAGGGAGGTTGGCTGCTGGTGTTGAGGGACGTAGAGGTGCATTCTGGCCTAGTACAAAGACCTGGAAGTCAATCTCAAAGTCTAGGAGATGCAGGAAACAAAAGCATGTTTGCATACACAGCAGACAAATGTGTGAAAGTGAACTTCTATTTGAAATTAGAACAACTTTCCCAGGGAAATCACTAAATCTCTAAATTAACTGCTAATTAGACAAAAATTTAGTATTTTCTAAGGCCTACTTGAACTTCTGTCAATATAATACAATTTTAGATGAAAATGATTATTTTATGTCATTTCAACTTAAACCATTTCACCATGGAAATTACCTAAGTGAAATGATACCATCATTACCATAAAAGTATCTTCAGAGCTAGTACAAAATATGTAGGCTAAGTACACCAATATTTTGTCTCAAAATTAATTTCTTTTTAAGACATCATATTTTCACAAATATACTTAAAATATGGTGTTAGTTTCAGGATTCCAAGAAACTAAAAAACATAAACCATACCTATTACATAGAGCTTATTTTAGCATGTCACCTTAAGATATACTAAGGTGAATTACTTGAATGATTTATTAAAAATATTTTTCTAATACAGTACTTAACAATAGAACATTTAACAAAGAGGTGAAAGCACACTTCTAGAACTGCAGAACTAACCTCATGATTGGTTCAAATTATTTCATCAACTGAATCCCTTGAGATATGTAAAGCATTTTGATTCTTTAATTGGGCTGTGTATAGGAACTTGCTGTACTTGTGGTGAAATGAACATGGCAAAGTTGTCCACTATGAAAATCAACAGGTATATATAAAATGTATCCTTTAAAGAAGCAAATTTTGTTTCAATTATATAGATGAGCCTCTGAAACTCTTTTTTTAAACAGAAAGTTGCCAGAGATAGTGTGATAGCTGCTAGCTACTTGGTGTTTTGGGAAAACTCTATATATGTGAATTAGGCTCTGCTATCATTCACCGCAATTCTGCTTTCTGCAAGTAAAAGCAAACAGCCTGCCTTACACAATCACTGGGTTCTAGTTATTATGATGACATAGGAGAGTTATCAAGAAAAAGGAAGAAACACAAAGATTGCACTTGTAAAACAGATCCAAGATAGTTGCACCCTTACATGTACTCAGTGCTGCTGTGGACAGTCTCTGAAAGGCTGGGTATATGTGGGCTCATCCACAAAGAGGAGGACTATCCTATACCATGTTGACTCAGCCATTAATGCAAACAGACAAATGCACTACTTTTCTTGAAAAGGCAAAGCCCACAAACCCAGGATAATGAAATAGAAAAGAACAGCAGCAAAAATTGGCCATAGAAGCAATTTTCAACAGATTCACAAAACTGAAGGACATTGATATGTTCAACTTACTTCCTCTATTTTTCTCTTAATGCTCATATGTGAGCTTGGATTAGCAAGAGGACAAATGGAACCTATTCTCTCTTCTAGTAAATATTCAGCCCTGACAGGATTCCTAAAACAACAATTCCAGTTCTTAAAATGAGAGCAAGCAGTTTGGAAGAATGATTCTATTTCTACTGTTATTTGAAAACATATAATGAGGATTAAGGTTAAAAACACATTCACACGGACCTCCCTGGTGGCACAGTGGGTTGAGTACAGGGCTATGAGGCTGTCTGCAGCCTTTCCAGTGCAGGTTCGATTCCCGGCTGGCCAGGGAGAGATTTCCACATGGCACGGCAGACCTCTCTTCTTGCACCCGCTGCTCCCCTCAGCAGTGCTTTCTGTCTGCCTGTTCTGCTCCCCACTCTGTCTCTGGTGAATCCTCTCACCCTCCTGTGCCTCTGGCCTGTACCCCAGCTATTGTATAAATAAAAACTAAATATTTAAAAAAAAACCACATTCACACCAAATTCACTTAGAGAAACCAAAATTGAACTAGAACAACTAGTCTCTACATTCTTGTTATCTGACTGCCTCCCACCCAAAAAAAATTTTACAAAAAAGAAAAAGTGATTTTATTACTTGAGTTGGAGAAGTGTCCTTATTATTTTAGTTTCTGATATATGGTCTCATGAAAGTGATCATATTTGCATAGTATTAATGTGAACATTACATAGACTTGTGAGGAGTACTTTATTCTTCAATATCAATGTTTTTAACTATTGGGTTGTGCACTTGGAAGATTATGAAATTTCACAAGAACATGCAAAGGCTCATACAGAAAAATATTGTACATACAAATCTATAGTACAAAGAAATGATCTCATAATTTGCCAAAAAAAAAAAGGGGGGGAAAACAAAAAAGGTCAATTTACTTTCCATGTAATCCTCTTGGACAGTGTCTCTGGTTCTCAAAGTGCAAAACCCACAAGACAAAAAGCAAATGTTTTCTGCAAAGGAAAGAGTTTATAATGTAAGGATACTGGAAGTCTATGCTGGGGAGCCCAATAGCATCATGTCATCAAGTAGGAGAACTACACACCAAGGATCCTGAGGCTGTGCTGAGTGAGAAGAGCATTCATTGCAGTCATGCTTAACTGACTGAAGTCAGCTGACAGAGGTGAAGACACCAGAAAAGTATTGACTCCCACTTATAGCAGAATCAGCACTCAGCTCAGCTGCTGCATCCAAAGTCATGACCGTACAAGCCTGTTCCCAGGCTGAGCACACCATGATCATCCCTGTCTCTGCACATCTGCATCTGCGCCTGGGCATGTGAGTCTGCTTGGATGCCCTAATGAAGTACCACAGACTGGGTGGGTCATGCAGCAAAAGTATTGTCTTGGTTTTGCAGGCTATAGGTTTGAAATCAAGGTGTTGGCTGTATTGGTTTCTTTTGAAATCACTCTTCATAACTTGTAGATGGTTATCTTCTCCTTGTGTCTTCACACAGTCTTCCCTCTGTGTTTACTTTGTCCTCATAAATAAAAGAAAAAAAGAAAAACAAACATGGAGGCTGGGAGGCTGTTCAGGGTCAGGTCCAAGCACTAGGATATGTTGGAATATACCTAGATGCATCCAGAGCAGAGAAGAAAATGCAACCATGCTGAAAAGGCACATTCAGGTTTAAAACTGGTGCTAAAATAGAGGGCTGGTTTCATGAAAGTACCATTGCTACTTCTCTGCTTGCCTGGGCAGGGCCTGGCCGGAGAGGGTGTTAGGCTCCAGTGTCAACAGCCACAGAGCAAGCTGAGCAGGCCTTGTGGTTTTAGGAATCTGAATACAGGTCCTGTAACCATGTCATATAAGCTTGTCATATAAGCTCCGTAGAAATGGGTGCCCAGATACAAGTTAGAACACAAGGAGGAAACACATTTGATGTAGAATCAAATGCACATAATATTTTAATTTTGCAGGGCTACTTGCAGTTCGTGAAGTAGAACTCTTGCATCAATAGCAAAGCTATCTAAGGGTGTATGTGACAAGACAACAAAAGGCCATGTGAAATATATCAACATCAACCCATTTTTATAATTGTTGGAAGCATGAAGGTTCCCCCGTCAGTCCCTTTAGAGTAGCAAATGGAATTGAGGGAGGAAGGTACTTGTTTCTGGAGACTGGATTGGTTGGGAGAATAGATAGGGAGAGGAGTGTTAAATTGCCTGTATAAGGTAGAGCCAGACTGGAGCACCACCGAACTGCTACTTTTTCCTGCTAAAAGAGAGATGGTCAGTAAAAAAAAAAAAAAAAAAGCAATTGTCGATTCAGATCTCCCTTTCCTCCCATGTTCTCCCCTTTTATGATAAGCGCTGCAAGTTTAAAAATCATATTTCCCCTAATCTCTTGTAGCAGGTTTCTGAGTTAAAAGTATGTTTCCTTTGGCAGTGTTGGGTATATGTATAGCCTTATGTACTCAGAGATTTTGTATCCAAGTCCGAGGATTTCCCTGCAAATCTGTTTCAGTATTGACGACCACTGGGACAATCATGGTGGTTTCTCATGACTTCCTGACTCTCTGAGAGTTAACTGCAAATTTGAGATCTAGCCAAGGTTTTTCCTCATCTTTGTCCTGCCTTATCAAAGATGTTACTTGTTGTTGCCTAGAGTGGACATATAGTTAAAAAAAAAAAAATGAATGAACTTCTTGGTTTTATTATAAGATGAACAAAATTGCCAAACCCTTAACAAACTAAGATAAAAAGAGAAAACACGAATGATTAAAATCAGGTATAAAACTGCCAGCATGGAAAGAAGGATGATAACAGAATTCCAAAGAGCAATTGCCCACCAGTAAGTTGGACAGTTTTGAAGAAATAAATGCTCAGACATGTACACTATACCAAGGTGGCATCATGAAGAAACAAAAATCTGAACAGACTGATAACTAGCATGAAAAAGGAAAAACAGGCCCGAAATGAGAAGCTGGGCCCCACTCAGACTTATTACCTAATCTAACTTCAGTTCAACTTCTCCCAAAAGTGTAATCTTCAACCAATCAATCTAGAGTTTCCTGATCAGCACTAGTGAGGTAATATGAATAAGACCCTACTGCCTTCCCCTGAGGGACGGTGACTTTGTCTGTAGTAATCTTTCTTTACTTGCTAATATCCTTGTACATGGTGGGTGAGAAAGTAAAATGGTGCAGCAATAATGAAAAACAGTACAGAGTTTCCTCAAAGAGTTAAAAATGAAATTACCATATTATCTAGCAAATTCACTTCTGGATATGTATCCAATAGAATATAATGGAGCCTCTCAAAGAGATATTTGCATACCCATGTTAATTATAGTATTAGTCACAATAGCCAAGAGATCGAAATAGCACCAGTGTTCACTGATGGATGAATGGATAAAGAAACTGTGGTATATACATATACAATGGAATATTATGCAGTTTTTAAAAATAAGGAAATTGGAACAGGGGAGAATCTCAAGGATGTTATACTAAAGGAAACAGGCCAATCGCAAAAAGATAATACTATATGATTCCATTCATTATCTAAAGTAGTCAAATCAAGCGATTGAAAGTAAATGTTGTTGCTGGGACTGGAGTGGGTGGGAGATTAGGCGCAATTTGTATTTTAATGTGAACAATTTTAGTTTTGTGAGATGAAAAACTCTAGAGATCTGTTGCATAACAATATGAATATATTTAACACTAGTGAACTATATACTTAAAAAATGTTAAGATGGAAAAATTAATGTTACATGTCTTTACTACAATAAATATCAAGGAAAAAAGTATTAATTGTAAGGGAAGGTCATTTTGAATCTGCAATACTTATGAATCATTGATTATTTCCATGAAACACATTCTCATCTATCGTAAAGTTCTGATAGTATCTGAACCCCCCCAGCAGCCCCACAAAGATAAATTCTCTTCCAGTCCACAGTGACTTGGCCTCAAGGCTCTCAGTTGTTACCTAGAGTATACTTCTGGCTGAGGGGCTAGGCTGCAAGAATCCATGTGTTTCTCCAAGAGGAATAGATTGAAGCACTCTTAAAACTCTATGGGGAGGAGCCTCTCTGGAGGTGCAAGGGGTTAAGACACAACCTATGAAGCTATTGGCAACCATTGCAGCACGAATTCGATCCCCAGCCAGGGAACAACCCATATGGTGCTGCAGACATCTCCTGACTCGTTCGCTGCTCCCCTCAGCAGTATATTTCAGTCATTCTGCCTGTTCTGTTCCCCACTCTGTCTCTGGTGAATCCTCTCACCCCCCACACCTCTGGCCTGTACCCCAGCTTTTGTATGCATAAATAAATAAATGTTTTAAAAAAACAACATATGGGGAGACTGCAACCAGACTCAGGATGCCTTTTGACTTTTCAAATGGTAACATGGAGTCCTTTGCTCCTTCTTGAGATGTGACCCTACTAGAGGACATTCTGCATGGGTTCTCTGCTTGACCTTCACCCTCTATCAAGTGTCATGGCAGAAATTAAATGAATCCATTTCTCTTTACTCTTGAGTGCATGGGTAGTCCACAGTTTTCATCAGATCTTCCTAAAAAATCTGCTAGAGGATGAGCTTCTGTCTACAGGGACATTAAAATAAGGATTGGTGGTATTAAATATGATTTCTCTTGTAGAACTAATACTGGTTAAAACCAATACTTTTAACCAAATACTGGTTAAACAAAGGAACATATGATAAATAATGCTTACCCAGAGTAGGCATAGTACTCTATGCCAAAAAGGAGACAGGAATACAATGGGGAAACATATATAAAAAGAAAATGTAACTGCTCTCAAGAATCATATTATGGGGCCTCCCTGGTGGTGCAAGGGGTTAAGCAAAGCACTATGAAGCAATCCACAGCCTCTGCAGCATGGTTCGATCCCTGGCCAGGGAGCAACCCACATGACGTAGCAGACCTCTCCTGTCTTGCCTGCTGCTCCCCTCAGCAATGTGTTTCAGTAAGTCTGCCTTTTCTGTTCCCCACTCTGTCTCTGGTGAATCCTCTCACCCCCCGCATCTCTGGCCTGTACCCCAGCTCTTGTATGCACAAATAAATAAGTCTTAAAAAAAAATCATATTATGGTGGTAGAATTAGTATTGCTATTCTGAGACTGTTGTGTGTGTAATTTGGGATAAAGTGGATGAATCACCGTGGGATATTCTATTTCCATCATCCCTAGGTTCTTCAGAACTCTAGTTACTGGTGTAGAAAAAAGGAGATAAAATGTAATTTAGAGGTGGTAAGTTAAAAAAATATTGTAGCCCAGAATTTGAATTGGAAGTATCAGTATGTACTTGTGAAATACTTTATATTTTTAAAATGTAATTTTCTAGTTCTGTTCACATACAGAGAGCCTAGAAATAGTGATTAGCCCTGTTAGCAATTAACATCTCTAGCACCTGATTGTGGTCTTGAAATGCTATTTTCCAGTAAAATAAACTGAAGCATCATGGGAAAATTGCTAATTGCCAGTCTAAGGCAAAAGTGTACAAGAAGCCCAGACTGACTTATCAAGCCAGAGAGTGAGGAAGCCATCAAAGACTCATGAGTCATGTTCCAATGATTCAGGAGCCAACTTGAAGAGGTTTCCTCTGCCCTAAGATAGGCAATTTAAGTTTCAACAAGAATAACTGAAATAGCTTGGAACCCATATAACATATTTGAAATACATAAGTTCATAATGATATTTTAAAAAGTAGGCCATCACCTTGAGAGAATAACTCATTATCTTGAAAAGCTGTAAATAAAGGGAGAGAATGAAGTATTTATCTTGCCTTCCCTGTATGAAGGCTACCTTGAGATAACTAAATTGTAGATGAGGGAAAACATCTGTACCTAAAAGTATTTCAACAATTAAAGAAAAAAAATTAATGATGGAATTAGCCCATCTCATTTTTCAGTTCCCAATGAATTAATATATCTATGCAGTGGGCATTAACATCGAGAGACCAATAGCATGAAACATGGTGGCATAAAGAAGGGTGTGGGCCTGCTACTCCTAAGTGGCCTGTTCGGCCACCATTTTGTCACCTATAGTTCTAAATCCTAAGCAAGGTCAAAATGGCTTGGTCAGTTAAGTACAGAGACCAGCCCTTCAAGGTACCCTTCAAATCAAACAAGAGCACAAAGCTGGATCATCTGGGAAGGCTATGCAAACATGAGGTATGACTGGGAACACCCGGGGGGGAGGAGGACAGATGTATAACAAAGGACCCCAGAAGCTGATCAGTGGAAAGCCTTGTTGATAAAATTAGAACTATGGCTGGGGATTAGGGTGTGAACTCAATTACAATACCCAGTCATCAAGCAGATGAGAAGTGTCTGGAGGGCAGACTCACAATCCCTAATCGTCTACATTCTTCCCCTTTCCTTAATCTCCTTCCCCTTTCCTTTTGCTCATCCCCCTCATAACCGATGCTGTGAATCAATAAAAAGGCCAGTATCTTGCTCTTCAGCAGCATCCTGCATTATGTAGCCTGCTACATGACTCCTGTTTCTTTATCAGTGTGGTGTGGCCCAATGCAACAGTAGGGGTCGGCAAAAGGAGAAGAGAGGAGGAAAAAGAAGTGGGGAGAGGAAGAGGAAAAGGAAAGAACAGAAGAGAGAAGAAAAAACCCAGACATGTGCCTTCCAATGAAAGAACACACCACCACCACCTTTAGTCTTTGCCAAAGAGATTGGAAATGAGAGTGACAAAAATCTGCCAACTTTCAGGAAATACGGAGCACAAAGAAACACAGGAAACTCCCATCATGTGCATGAAATCAGCAAAACCCAGACTATGAGAAATTCTACAGGTTAACTACCCTACCCCTCTGTTTTAAAGGGATGCAGGGGGAACCAATAAATCTAATAGGGCTTAAAAGACACAACAAATGTTTTTTTAAATGGCAAGATGAAATTGTAGAGATTAATAATCTATGATCAGATGATAGAACTGTAAATACCAGGAAGTGATAACTCAAAATCAGGTGAATGTTTAATTTTAGGACAAGGGAAGGGTTTCACAGTATGAAAGGGATTCTGGGGTAACTGACACCTTTAGTCTTTAGTTCTTTTTCTTGACCTGAGTAGTGATGTAGTAATTAAGAGATGTTCACCTTGTATCACATAAGTCTATATATTTATTTTATGTGGTTTCATAGATGTCTTGTTTTGTAAGTTTTTTGTTTTTTTTTTAAGGGAAGGGGAGAGAATTATATATTCTCCCCACCCTGGACTTCTGAAAAAGAGATACCCAAGGTCTCTATTCCATCCCTTACAGGTGCCATTGCCCAGTAGCTTGTGAGGAAATCAAATTCTGAGAAATCAGTGCTTTTCCTAGGTCCTCTTTGTTTTCCTTGAGCCCAGATCTCAGAACTGTTTGCTAAGTGAATACATTACAAAATGTCAAAGCTCAAAATGTGCCCCCTCCCTGGGCCCCACCCACAATAGCATCTCTCAAACAACTGACAAACAACTGACACTCAAGTTTGATGCTCAGAGCTCCAAGCCAGCCCTGTCTAGGTCCTAAAACTTAAAACCCGCCATCCCTACCTAGGCATGACCCTGAGGTAAATTTTTGAGTAAAGTATACTTAGCTTCCACCTTTAGGTGCTTAACATCTAACATATGAGACCAATAGCAATTTTTAAAATTCATGTGATATTTGTAGTTAGACTGTGATATGTTCTGAGAACAAAGTGCAACGGCAGGTCTGTCCAGATGGAATGGGCTCATTTCCATGAAAAGGTGACATTTGAGCTGAGATGTGAGGGGGAAGCAGGGGGTGACTGGGAAGACTTCCCAGCAGAGGGGAAATCTCCAAGGTCAGTGGGACTTTAGCTCAGTAGAATAACTCAGAAGAATCCAAGGTAGCTAGCTGGAGAACAGATAGGGCCCAAGGCTGAAGGAACATGGAGGTGGCATACCTGAATGCTCCTGGCATTACTGTGTCTCAGAGAGCAGTTCTCAAAGTGGGTTGTAATTCAAATAATTTTGGGAACATAAAAAATATTTCTGCCCTTCCCAGTTCTATGATTTAGTAGAACTGAGGTAGATCCCAGGAATTTGTATTTTTTAAAACTCCTCCCTTTATTCTGATATGCAATTCAATTTGGGAACTTCTGACCTAGGAGATTCGAGGAAAATGGAAAACACTGAGGTTAAGTGAAGCTTTGAATTCCTTCTCAGACCCTCAAGGTGTTCATTTGTTATATGAGAATAGGATTGCTTCTGCTGCACACATGAAACTTACATGTTATAAACCACTGTCACTTCAATAAAAAAAAAATTTAAAAAATACCTGTTTAATGGGATCAGAACAGGGTTACACCTGATAATATCCACAAAGAGCCAGCTCAGGGCCTTGGCATCTTGGTGCAAGCTCATTACACAGCGACTATAATTAAATCCAGGCCTCTGGTTCCTAAGAGGGCTATATTTAGAAGGAAGGATTATTTTTATCACTCTGCAAAATATCTGATTGTTTTTGGGAAACTCTGCATTGCACTACTCCCAAACCCAGAACAATTCCAGTCCCTTCTACTCTCCATCCCTCGACCCCCAGAATGAAAGCTGGAGATTTAGGGTCAAGGCTGTTTTATATCTCTACCCCACCCCTGCCCCCAGCAATGCTCTATTCCAAGCTGGATGTATGTGTGAATAATCTTTTCCCTAAAATAGACAGCGGGCATGGGCTCTGTCCAGATTGGATTTCACCTCTTGTTTTCAAGGCTGTCAATCTGGCAACCAGTACTGAGGCTAAATTATCTTCTTGCAAATCTTAAATGATGAGAGGAAGGCCTTTGGGGTATGAATTCTTGGCATTGGAACAGTTATGTGGCAAAATCTCCAGATCTGAAAAATTGAGCAAGAGCTTTATTTGAACCACAACTATTTATTCTTGCAAAATCAGCATAGACTCTTGGACTGTTTCAGCGAGAAGGCAACACCAAGACCATGAAGTGCAAGAAATAAATACAGAAGAAGAAACGGGGACTCTTAGGTTATCATCAAAGTTACTTTCAGGTCTACTGTCCAGTGCCATTATTCTTAAAGGAGAAAACGAAAGAGAGTATAAATTAATAGGGAGTCAGGGGGGTGTGAGCGATGGGAGAGGAAGTGAAATGTCAAGGGGAAAATGGGAATGCTCCAGTCTAAGGGCTGCTTGTCACTTTCTCTCCCTGCTCCAGGCTTCTCCCTGATGGATAGTCTTCTCCATGACCATCCAGGTTTTTTCATGGTGGGTTTCTCTTCAACCCTATGTACAGCTTCCTTATTTATTCTCTTAAACACAGACACAAGTTGTGTCTATCAAACTTTACCGAAACCTTAAAGTGACATGAGAGGATTATAATGGGGTACAGGGGATCTTGAAAAATTGACTTTCAGAAGCCCCGGGGGAACTATCAACCACATTCAGCCATTAGGGGGCCCCCTACTGCCTAGGGCTCTCCCTGGCCCTATCATGCCTCATGTTGCATTGCTTCCACACCATGAGTGGGATCTTTAATACCAGTGTTTTTTTAGGTACAGGCTCAAGAAGACACTACTGATATTCAACCAAGTGCAGGTGTCCATCAGTTGGTGTTTTGCTTCTCTTTTTGCTCTGTGGAAATTATCTATAGATTTCCTCTATTTCGGCATGAAACATGATTTTATGAGAAGAAGTAAGCCAGTAAAGAAGGTCATAAGCTTCAAGTTGTGTTTTAGGAAGGGACATCTATTGAAAGTTTAATCAGGTCTAGGAAGCCCTCAGAAGAAAATTGGTATGTATACCTCACTGAAGTAAATTCTCCCACCCCGGTTTAAATCCAAATGGCATGTGTTGTATAGCTCTAGTATGAACAGGAAGCTTTCAGTGTATTTGGAAAAAGAAGCACGGACTCAAATCAGACCAGCCAAGGCCCAAGGGAAAGTACAAAGCCCTGCCTGGGGGTCATGGATAATAATCTCATAGGCTCCCCACTGACCTCAGATGGCTACCTGTCCGTATGGCTCTCTGGGGCTCAGACTGTTGAACAGGACTTCACACGACTTTCAAAGGTGTTTATGTGATGGCAGATATGGCCTATGAATAATTATAATCTAGATTCTAGCAAGACCTCCCTGCCCTTCCTGCTCAGGATCTGTCTCGCTTCAGTTTTACTCACTATACTTCACACAAAACTCAGTCCGTTCACACACTGCCTCCCTAAAAAATTAAAACCCACTGGCAGGAAGCATGGCCTGAGTTAGCCACTGAGTAGTATCAATGGTAATGGGGCACCAATCAGCAACTCACCTTCACCAGTGGCACCACCCCTCCCCCCACTGAGGAGTAACTCAGACCTCTTGCCCTTTTCATTTCAGCCAGTCTTCCTGCTTGACCACATCTTTGGGACCTTACTCTCCTTCCCAAGAGGTGCATCAGGTGATTTCTTTCCAAAAACATAATATTTTCTCCAAGAGGAACCCTGAGGAATAAGGTTTCTCTGTCTCATTACAAAACCATGACTGGGAGATTTGACAAAGGCCAAAGTTTTTGAAACCCAGAGATTTGATGGAATTTATATTAAAACCACAGGAGTAAGAAAAAGTTCATCCACAAAGAACCAAGAAACTTGGGGTTGGACCATTATTTATGAAAAAGTGCTGATCAGGAAATTGTAGCTGTGAACATGTTTCTCATATCACACTCTGTCAGATTGCATTTTGCTTAAGTTTCATTGAAGCCTGGGATAAAGGCCGGATTTCTTAACATGAAATTCAAGGAATATCCTCTCATTTGAATACAAAGGTCATTTCCTCACTGCTTCTTGTTTTGCTTTCCTCTTTGAACATCTAGATTCTGCTGAGGAATTGGCTCTTGTGCCAAAAGTGCTTTTAGATCACCATTTATCACTTTCTTTAAATGCAAGGTTTAAAATGCTCCCTCTCAGTGCTGGGACTGAGGCCACACAGGACGTAGTCTGTCATTTGAGTCCCTAGTGGTGTTGGTGGCACTGACAGCCTTCCTACCATTCAGCTATCTCTCTTCCATCTATCTCTCTTGCCCTCTCCTAATTTCCCACCACCCTCCAACTTTTATTCCTTCCAAAACAATTAAAGGCCAAGGGAACTTTTTAAAAACAACAAAAATGAAATTCACTTCTAACACGCAAACTATTTCAAGGGTTTAGCGATTACTCATGATGTGAAAAATGTTGACACAGGAATTGAGCAGAATGCTCAACCATTTTTAACAGACTATGGAAGAACAGGTTTATCGCTGAATAAATTTATCCCTGAATATAATAATTATGATAGCTAATACTTATTAAGCAACATAATATTTTCATGAATTATTTCACATAATCTTATGAGGTAGGATTGCTATACTCATTTTACAGATAAGGAACTGAGGTTTGGAGAGAATAACTGACTTACCTCAAGCTTTATCAGAGAAACACATATCTGAGAAATTCCCAACCCAGATATCTGCCTCCAGTCCAGGGTCTTAGCCTGAGCTGTGGAACTATAGAGGTCAATGTCACATCGAAAAACTAATCCTGGTGTTTTTCTTAAGGAATTTGAAACAAAGACCTTGCTTTTCATTAAGTGGAGTTGCCAGTGTTTCTTAAGAGATCTTGTAGATTGTGTGAAGGTAAGAGAAAGGAGGACAACTGAATCACTCATTTTTCTACTCAGGCCTGTACCATGATGAGAATTTGATTTAGGAAGATCATCTTAGCAGTGGTGTGGATGGGAGACTGAGTAAGGGCTGACTAGGGAGAACAATGAAATGGGACAGGATAGAGATCTGAACTAAGGTACAGTGAGACAGAGAGCAGTCTGAGATACAAAGAAAGGGGCAGCAACAGAAGTTGGAGATGAATTGGACAATAGGGGGTTGGGGTGGAGGAACTGGACAAGTAGAATCATGGAAATAAATTTTCAGTTCCCAAGTCCTATGGATTTTTCTTTGAAAATCTTTGTCTCCTACTTTCCCCTTCCTCATTCTGAAGAGAACCTGTCAGAGAAAAATATTACAAAAGATGAAAGAAAGGGTGTCCCTGGTGGCGCAAGGGGTTAAGATGCAGCGCTATGAAGTTATCTGCAGCCACTGCAGCATGAGTTTGATCCCCGGCCAGGGAGCTACCCACATGGCACAGCAGACCTCTCCTGACTTGCCCACTGCTCCCCTCAGCAGTGTATTTCATTAGATCTGCCAGTTCTGTTTCCCACTCTGTCTCTGGTGAATCCTCTCACCCCCCACATCTCTGGCCTGTGCCCCAGTTCTTGTATGCATAAATAAATAAATCTTTTAAAAAATTAAAGAGAAAAAGTTACAATGAAGTGGTAATGTTGGATTAGAATTGTCAGTATTAGCTAGAGGTCATCTTCACTCAAATGTAATTGATGAACAATAACCCAATAGGTTAGAATTAGGAGAAGTCTTTGAAAGGTAACTAGGTTTACGTAGAAACAGGAAGGTGGAGTCTTCATGATGGGATTAGTGACTATTCAGAAGGAAAAACTGGAATTTACCCTCAGAGGCCATATGAAGAAGGCAATGGTTTACATACCACCACCCTCACCAGAACAATGGATCTTGTTTTTAAATTTCCCAGCCTCCAAAACTTAAGAAATAGATGTTTATTCCTTAAGATGTCCAGTCTATATTTTTGTTTTATATACCTGATTAGGATACGTGGAATGGACTTCTAGTATGTCTGCCCACACTGCAGATCTGGGGTCCACAACTGCATGAGCCAATTCCTTAGAACAAAGATAGATGATAGGGAATCTGGTCTAGGCAGGCTTTCTGCTACCTGCAGGAAGCATTTGGGAGGCTTAAAGTAGGCTTATTACAATGGAAAGCTTTTCCATCTAAAGTCCAAAATCAAAAATCAGGTGAAGGAGGTAGGGGAGCTCCATACCTCTGAGCTTATATGCAGTGAAAGGGCCTCAGACCCTCAATACATGGATACATCATCATTCATTCATTCAACAGCATTTGTGATCACAAGCATGGGAATACTTGATATATATTCAGAGCTGGGTTTTTGAAAAGGCAGATTCTGGGCTCTACTAGTTCTCAGTGATATAGCCCAGTATCTCACTTCCTACAGAGACAGTGAAGTAGACTTACATTCAAATCCTAGTCTCCCTATTAGCATTCGTGTTGCTTTGGGCAAGTTAGTTCAACTATCTGAGCTCTATTTCCCCACCTTCAACTCCCCTGCCAATTTCTACAACTTCACATTAAAAACCACACAACCTCTTTCTCTACTGGCTATTTTGTGGTGAATCTCTTAGTTCTTTTTAGGTACTTCCTGAGTCATCCAGCCTGCTTTTTAAATTCATCTAAACCACAGAGGGCAATTCACAAACATCCAATGAGCAAGAGGTGGATGCAGCACAAATCAGGTGAGAGTGGAGTGTCAGGAACAGAACCCCCAGTGGCCTCAGTAGCACCCAGGGATGGCTGCCTGTAAGGCCAGTGCGGATGGTTATATTAGATCTGCCTTCAGCATTGAGCAGACTTTAGGGGTCGGGTCGGGGCTGAGCATTGCATAAGCTCAGCCCTGTCTGCTGTTGACATTGCAAATCGCAATACCATTGGCCTGGCCCTGTGCTTAACAAAGTTGGCTGTCAACCCCAGCTCCATTTGTCAATAATGTATAATCCACTTGGAGACCTGGGCAGGGGAGGCGGGCAGATCCAGCTTTCAGGCTACTGGTTTGCAGCTTGAAGGAAATTTCCCTTCAGCACGAATCGTTAGGAAATTGATAACAATCTATTGCCAAGGTAGCTATTCTTCCAAGATGGCCAAGCTGAGAAATTACACAGATAGTCAATAGTGACGTAATTTTGAACCCAGTGGCCATCTGGCATTAAGTCAAGAAGCACAGTCAAAGCCCATGCCTATTTTTTTTTCTTTGTTTGCAATTTTCCTAAGATCCCAGGCATGGGAACCTTGTCTGTACTCCTTGGCCCTTAAAGCCAGGGGAACAGCAGTATTTGTCATCATGCCTGGGAAAGAGAAGAGGTCTTTTGTGGAACAACTCGAGAAGGCGCCCATGCCAAAGTCCCACTCTTCCAGCTCTTGTCAATGCTCCCTGCCTAGAGGGGAGCCCAGAGAGCGGTCTGTCAGCTCTTTTCAGGACTGGGAAAGTCAGGCTTTCTGTCGCCTTGGCTGGGCAGAGGGACTCGGTTGTCAGCCCAGGATTTAGAGAGAGGAGCAAAGAAGGATGGGAAACTTCGGGCCTTTCACGGAGAGAATAAGAAACTGGGAGTTGAAGGAAAGCTTCACAGCCACTCTCCATGAAAAGCAGAGCCCAGTGAGGGTCACAGAGCTCCATGCCTAGGGCTCGAAAATGCTCAGGGCCACAAGGTCTGAGTCAGCTGGGCATCCAGCCTGGTGTCTCTGCTGAACAAGCAGCTGGATCAGCCCCGCCTCTGCTGCTGGTTCCTCAGAGCAGCACTGTGATGCTCCTGACAAAACAGTAGATTCCTTCCCAACGCCTCTGTCGCCCCTATCCCACCTCCCCTACAGCTACCAAGGAGGTCTGCCTCCAGCACAGCTACCAGTCAGTCCTTTCCAGATCAAGCATGAATAAGTAACCAGATGCTTGGAAGAGCAATTCCAAACTTTTATTTAAGACTGTTGGTAGTAGAAAGAGAACAACTAGAGAGGTGAGGGGCTTGAAATCTGACCCTGAAACTTCCTCACACTTTTTACATCATTCAATTTTTCTGAGCTTCTTCACACTTTATATCACTTAGTTTTTGAGCTCCAGTGACCTCATATGTAAAATAGAGATATAATATGCACCAAAGAAGGTTTTTGTAATTAATTGAAGCTCTACAGAGGCCATCAGCATTATTTCTGCCACACAGTGCCACCCAGTCTTAGACAGTTGCTTCTCTTCGGGAGCTTCCATTTTTCTAGGCCCACCTCTCCCTGGATCCCTTCACTTTAGTCATTTGTTTCTGCCATATTTAAAGATCCTAGATAGAACTGTTTTCTGTCCCCAGTAAAGGCAGTTCCTCAAATGCTTCCTGAACACCTACTGTGTGCAGGCCCATGTCGAATGTTGGGGATGCAGAAACCAGCCAGCTGCAGTTCCCACCCTGGTCCCCCATCCCTCTTGTCTTCTACCACGGACGCTCAATGAAAGGCAGATAAGTAGATAAGTCAAGCGCAGAGCAGAAACTTCACAGGGAAGAATGGGTCTTGGACCAGGTTCGGATATGGCTTGGGATAGTGAGATGGAGGGATTTGAAGTGCTTCATGATTGGAGAATTATCTAAATTCATCTGTTTTCCCAGCAGGAGCCAGTTTCCCTTCCCATGCCAGAGATCTGGGGGCCTGTGCTGGGAGCATGTGTTGCCCTGTTGAGCTCAATAATATGGAGCCAAGGCTTGATGGATAGGGTTTGATCCTGGGCCAAATTCCCAAGTAGCTGCCAGAACCTGAGTCTGGGATTCAGTGCACTCGATTTACTGAGGGGTAGTCCTAATACAAGGGTATTGAGGGAAGAAAGATAAGTAGGGGATGTAGCCTGAGAGGGTGGAAGCTCAGTCTTCCCATGGGGACTCCAGATAAAGAATTGCTACATGAGCACTATTTATAATAGCTAAGATATGGAAACAACCTGAAGGCCCAAAAACAGATGACTGAACAAGAAGATGTGCTGTATATACACAATGGAATACTACTCAGCAAGCAAAAAAGATAAACTCATGTCATTCACAGCAACATGGATGACATGGAAGGGATTATGCTCAGTGAAATAAGTCAGAAGGAAATATAAAAATATTGGATGGTTTCACCTATAGGAGGAATATAGGGAAGTCAAACAAAGTGTCCTGATGGGCTAAGGAAAATGCTGGAGTGAAGGGGCCAACTCTGGGCTCTCAGCAACCCATGCCCACTGCTGCTGGGCTACCATTGTGTCCAATTGGAGGTTTTGGGCCACAGAGTCTGAGTTGAAATCAAGTCTGGCAGGGGACAGCCACCCAGATACTGGATATACATATTATAATCAGAATCACAAATTAAGAGAGATCCTAAAAAATGCTGAAGAGAGAGAGAGAGAGAGTGTGTGTGTGTGTGTGTGTGTAAGAGAGAGAGAGGGAGAGAGAGAGGTGATAACAATATCATGAAGTGGTATGTATACCACTTCATGTGCCACCCTTTTATAATATAAACTTTATAAATATAACTTAATCTACTCAAAAACTCTATTCAAAAAATTCCATTTTGTTTATGAAGAAACTGAAGCTCAGAGAGGTTAAGTTACTTGCCCAAGTTGACACAGAAAGGATCAGAGCTGGAGTTCAACTTAGATCCACGTTCTTCTGGACTCAAGCTCTTAAACCCTTGCACACTGCCTTCTAAGATTGCCAGGTCTGTTTGGACAGGCAGCATTCAAAGTGGGACTTGCATAGTAATGAGAATTCATCCAGATATGGATGGTTGTGCAGAGGCCACAACAGGAGCTCAGCATGAACAAAACCTTGCGGCAGAAAATGCAAGTTGGAACGTATGTGAGGAGCAGGAAATATTCAGCACTGTAGATTGTGAACTTACCCTGGAAGGAAACGTTAGTGCCAGACTGTGGGAACCCTCACAGCTCCTCCCTATGGATGAATCCAAATGTCCTTTCATCAGAAGGCCATTCTGAGACCAGGACACAGGATATAGTGTTCAGAGTCTGCCATGGGAACATGATCTTCAGGAGATGAATAGCAGCCTCAAGTAATCTTCCCAGGTCCCACAGCTGGAGTCACTTTTTTAACATCTTGTTTTTTCACCTGGCTTTCTAAAGCAAGTCTTGCTCTCTCCTCCCTGGTTTGGGATAGGCTTTTTGTTGGGTTCTTTGTGTCCAATCTCACCTGTAATGCAGTAGTAATTTCAAGCAAAACCACTCTACATCATAAGATTCCTTTGTGGGGCCTCCCCAGTGGTGTAATGGTTGAGCGCTGGGCTGCGAAGCTGCCTGCAGCCTCTATAGCACCGGTTTGTTCCCTGGCCACCAGGTGAGGGTTCCACATGGTGCGCAGACCTCTCCTGCCTCCCGGTTGCTCCCCTCAGCAGTGTACTTCATCAGTCTGCCTGCTCTGCTCTCTGCTCTGGCTCTGGTGAATTCTCTCACCCTCCCGTGCTTCTGTATAAATAAATAAATAAATACATCTTTAAAAAAAAAAAAAAGAAGATTCCTTTGTGCATTTCCAGCCCCTTTCTTGAGGTGGTGTTTGCAGCAAGCACACTTGAGGGATGAGATTGTGCCTCCCTTCCTAAGATAAGCAGGCTGCTATCAGGTGGTAGCTCCCCATGTCCAGTGTTCCTTTCCTGTGTGCACCCTACTGGGGTCAGGGGAGCATGTCTATCTAGACCAATCTGCATGGCTCCTGTGGGCCTTGGGGTTCAAGGAACTATAGGCTGACATTCTGGATCCTGCTATTGCTGTGAGTAATGAAGTCTTTTGGTTAGTGAAGTCTGGAGTTCCATAGTTTCTCCCAACATCCATGCAACTATGGCCAGTGTACTTATTAGTTCACAAGTAGGAAAAATCTCAACCCCTTCAGAGCCCTTGGCCTCTAGTATTAGTCACCACCACTTTCAGCTACCACAGCCCACCTCTATACCCACAAACATGTTGAAAATCCCTACCTCAGACTTTCTGACACCCAGAATATCCACACTTCTTTCCATCTGTCTCATTCTTTCCACTGTCAATGCCAAATACCACCTCATCGCTTTTCACTTACATCAGGTTCTGTCTAATAACTGCCTGCCTCCAGCATCTGGTTGTTGGTGGTTCACGTAATCAAGTCTACACAGCCTTTGTGATCTACTTTCCAGATGTTATAGCCTATCTCTATATTCCCTCACTACAGCAAAACCAAACCTTTTTCTCTTCCCAGAGTTCTTTCATGCTTTTCCATCACTATCTTTGACTCAATCATCAAGATTTTGTTCCAAAGACTTCTCCCAATTAAGCTTCCCCTATGAGAGGAGGTCTAGCTGAGTCAGTTGGTTTGCCCCCTGTTCCCACTATGTGGCCCCTACACATCACAGAAAACAGCATTAACTAACACCCAAGTGCTGGCTGGCTTGTCTGCTCCTCCACACTGTGAATCCTGGGAGGCAAGAGCTATATCTTGCTCATTCCAGTATCAGTGTTTAGCTGGGGTGGTGCCCAGAAATCTTTCTTAAAAAAAAAAACAAAAAAACAAAAAAAACCCAACCATTGAATAAACGCCCATCCTCTGCTGTAGGGGCAGGATGGCCACAGAGCAGGTTTTTTATGATCTGAGCAGACCGGTAAAGGAGCGTCCTGGAGCCCTCAGTGACTTTCTCAGGCTTTTATTGAGCTTTACCTGTAGTGCAGCAAACAGGTACATAGCAGGCAGGGGTGCCAGGGGACCAGAAGGCCAGCAGGTCTCCAAGCGCCCCTGCTTCACTCCGTATTCTCTCGCGCTTTCTTTCTCCTGCCTCTGCTTCTCTTGGCAAATATATCAATACTGCAGTCATGGCCCACAGAGGTAAACAATACAACCTATAACAATGTAACAAAATGCAGGTGTCCCCCCCACCCCCATCAGGCCTGCGATCTTAATGACCTGAGGCAGAAAAACTTGAAAATCACTTTCCCTACAAACTACCCCCTCCGGGCTTTCCGCCATACAGTCTACATACAAGTTATATACAATTTTCCCTTAAAAAACATAAACACTGCAGCCATGGCCCACAAAAGAAAACAGAATACAACTGAATAATACAACGAACACAACAGAACACAAATAAGTCCAGGCAGGGCACCAACATAGTGGCAAAAGACAAAATTACTGGCACCAGCAGACCATCCACCACTTCTGCTGCCGAAGGCACAGCTCATACAAGGGAGGGGAACCACTCAGGCATCTGCTGTCACATACCAGGAGCTGTCAGGCTTCCTGGCCTTCTCTGCCTATGGTCTTGGCCACAAGCCACACACCGCATCCACCCCCAGGATGCACTCACTCTTGGATTGGCGATTCTGTACTCTGGGAGTAATTGCACAATCCTCAGAGTTTTCTGTCTGCGGTCACTCCAACACTCAGCTTTCATAGCCACCAATGCGACACGCAGACCCCTGCACTCAGGACAACCCATTACACAAGCACATGGGTCGGGGATCCGTGGTTACAAGCTCCACATGCGGGCTCTCTTGGGTCCCCTCTTGGGCTGTGGGCTCCACCACAAGCCACGTTTCCCAGCCGTCCCCCAAGGACGGGTTCCTCAGCTCCTTACCCTCACTCGACAATGAGCAGGGCATCACCCACAGATGATTTAGAGACTCGCTGGCCTTCTATAGCATACTTAGGCTGCTTGACAACCTCTCAGGGCTTCCCAATCTCAGCACCAGCTTTTGCCTTTCTAAGTTGGCTTTTCTTACATCTCGTCTGCCCGGCTGCAGGGAACTTGGCGAGAGTGTAGCTCAACTATCCCACGCCGGGTAGGTTTATTACCGGTTCAAGCAGCCGTGTTGGTGTTTTCACGCTCTCTGCTGTTCGTCGCCGCACTCTGCCGCACTCCCCCACACTCCCCTGCACTCCTCCGAGGCGGGCACCACGCCGCGCCGGGCCACGCTGCGCCGGCCACGCTGCGCCAGGCTGTTTGGCTGAGTGCGCATGCGTGGTGGGAGGGGGGAAAAGCCTGAAGATTTTCCCTTTTACATACCCCATCCTCCCTCATCCTCTTGGGCTCTTCTCATACCCCCTTCCTCTACTCTGGCCATTGCCTCTCCAGGCTGTGGCCCTAGGATTGCTGGGCAGTATACAGGCTGCTTTTGGCCACCAAGGCCCACTGGCCACCCTCAGATTCCCATCTCCTGGGGTGTACAAACAATACCATCCTCCCTCCAGGGTCCCCAAAACATAACATTACCCTGCCAGAGTTCCTCCGCCTTCTGGCAGGATTGTCAATCCAAGTCCATCCGATGTTCCTTGTGTCAGCACTGGCGAGCTCTGAATCGTGGTCCTTTCTTCCTCGACGATTCTGCTGCCTCAGGGGTCTTAGGCTGGTCCTCGTAGGCCATCTCCTCCTCCACTCAAGGTCTCATCCCGCAGCTCCCGGACCTTGTCCACCTCCTGTGCTCCTACAGTGTCTTTAGCTCTTCCCGCAGCTCCTGTTTTTGGTCACTACCTGTGCTGCCACGGCACATCCAGCATTGTCACAGACTCACAGTATGCTACTCCTCAGTCCCTCCTGAAGTCTTCGGAAGGCTCCATACCTATTTGCTTCAAATCATCCTGTCAATTTACGTCAATTGTAGGGGCAGGATGGCCACAGAGCATGTTTTCTATGATCCGAGCAGACTGGTAAAGGAGAGTCCTGGAGCCCTTGGTGACTTTCTCAGGCTTTCATTGAGCTTTACCTCTAGTGCAGCAAACAGGTACATAGCAGGCAGGGGTGCCAGGGAGCCAGGAGGCTGGTGGACCTCCACGCCACCCCTGCCAAGTCTTCACTCTGTACTCCCTGGTGTTCTTTCTCCCTTTCTCTCTCCAATTCTTTCTCCTGCCTCTGCTTCTCTTGGCAAATATATCAATACTGCAGTCATGGTCCACAGAGGTAAACAGTACAACTTATAATATGTAACAAAATGCAGGTGCCCACCATCAGGCATGCAATCCTAATGGCGGGCGGGCAGAAAAGCCTGAAAATCACTTACCCTACACCTGCATAAATAATTTCTTTACTGCCTGTGGTAAAAATGAGCTCATTCTTTCAAATTCCTGTACGACTGGTTTCTTTTATGACAATATAGATGGGATGACAGTATTTCTCATATGCAAACTGTGAGGGTCAAGACCTCATTGTTTTAGTTGATTTTAGGTCACCTTGGAGTTGTTTGAGCTTGAGCTTTATATATACAGTAGTTTAAATTCCCTGCAAACCTTATCCAAAGATAGTAAGAACTATGAAGAATGTTCAATTTTATTTGGGTTAATGAATGGAAATCCATTCAAATCTGAGCACATACTAATTTGCATGTTTATTTCTAATATAATAACCAAATCAATTACTTAGGAGAATCAAAGGGCACTTTTTCTCACTTCCCTCTATTTCTTCAGCATCTCTGAGCAGGTTTCAGGAGGTAAATTTATGTGAGAGTCACAAATATTTATTGAGTGTCTAATAACTTCCCTGCCTCAGGACATGGCTGGTGTCCCAGGCAGTACATGGCAAGAAATGGAGCTCTGCTTTTATTTATACATCGGGACTGAGCAGTCTCTATGGCAGCATTGATGTGCAAGCTGCCAAGTAATTGATCAGAAAATCTGAGAATCCAATACAATCACAAATATATTGATGGGTGGATGGATGGATGATTTTTTAATAACTCATTTCAAATGCAGCTTATTCTACTATTTATCTACTCATCAGAACACATTTCTCCCAGAAGCAGTCCGAAATGTTCAGCTCAGGCTCAGGGAAGGACTCCCAATATCAGCAGTAATGAAGGCAGGAACTCTGCAACCACCCACCCAGCCAAGCTGCTTCCACACAACTAATCCTGTTTTGATGCCCTGAGAGAGCTGGGCTCCCTTGTCAAGTCACAATAAATCTCTTTCAAATTCTAGATTAGTTCCTTAAGAAAGAAAAACACAACTTCTCTGCTCTTTGGTCACTTCCAGATATATAAGATGGAATGTAACAACATACTGAAGTTAGAGTCAGTCGTTTTTCAGCATGCATCATTGTGAGTCCAGCAGGTTCTTTCCTCTGAGACCCAAGATCTGGAAGTAGCTGGTAAAATTTGGAAAATGGATGTTTCTATTAAGAGCAGTAGTGTTGTTCAGTGGTTAAAATGTGGTCCTTCATGTCAGACAGAGAAGAAGGCTAGTCCTACTTCTGCCACTTACCCATTGGGTGATCAAGGACATGCAAATAGCAGTTCATCTTTGAATTAATTTTCCTCATCCCTAAATCAGAAACAATGAAACTACCTCTCAGCATCATTACACTTTGTCCGTGTGATGCTTTCTACCCCACTTGGAAATGCTTTTTTTCTTGATATACTCAACAATGTGTGCCTTTCCCTGACACAAGAAATGTGTTCTGACATTTGATTAGTGTTCCTGTCAGACTCCTTTACCAAACAGGGTAAGTACCTGGCCCTGCCATATTATCTCTATAAGGTAGAGAGATATTTTCTCTTTCCTCCCATCACTAGTCAGCTGAAGTTAATTTTTTTTACTCAGATTTCCCCCTTTCTCTACCCCCACAAAGAAAGTTGAGTCTTTAGGACTCTCCTAGGAGTTTGGACTGGGTGGTAAGCTTGGACAAAGTAATGCTGGTATGCTTGCAAAAAGAGAAGGAAAGGTAGAGAGATGAAAAAGAGGGCAATAAAGAAGACTGTGCACCCAAGATTCTCTGAAATTGCTTTGCAATAAATGATGTTTGCACCCATTGCAAAATGAGTGTTTGCAGTAACATTGGAACCAGGCAGCAAGAAACAGGCCCTGAATTGTAGGAAGAAAGAAGATAGCACATGGACAGAGAGGCTAGGTTAAGTTTCATGACAAAAGGTAACAGGGAGGAGAAGGAAAAGGGTGAGAGGGAAGTCATACCAGCTGGACTTCAGGAAGAGCTGAGAGGGACCTTGGTAAGGGGTGTGTATTATCTGTTAGAAAATAAACAGATCTTGGGAGGGTTATGATTAATCCCCACTAATATTTCTTAAAAGATGCAAACCAAAAATTAGATGTCGGTTTTAATTAAGCTTAATTAATTTTATATTACATATTTTAAAATGTTTCTCGGTACATAAACTGAGCCAAATAGAGTCCCCACATGTGTCTGTGTTACAACCATATCTTCAGAGCTTAGGATGGTATCTGATTCATTCTAGGTCTTTCAACTTGAGGTTGGACTACGTGCTCGAGCAGTAACTGGGAAAATACTTTAATAGTGTTTCTCAGTGTCTGAGCTGCTCTTTTCATCTTAGCCACAGTGATGCCACAACACGGGGAACTGTCGTACAAAGGTGCAGATTTTTAGAGGAACAGACTCAGTTCAACAATAACTTTAGGGGTATATTTTTAGCTCTCATTAATCCCTGCAATCTCCCTATTACATGACAGTGACTTCTTTAGCTACATTTAATCTAAATGAAGACTTTCAGATTCTCTTGCCTAGGAGTTTCAGCTGGGGACTTAGTTTCAGCATTAGTCCCAGCCTGGGTGGTCAGCTTGTACAAAGCAATGATAATGTGCTTATGAAAAGAGAAAGAAATGTGGCAAGATGAAAGAGAGGACAATAAACAAACCTGTGCAACCAAGTTTCTCTGAAATTGCTTTCCAATGTCCATTTTGACTGAAGCTAGTTTGAGACAGTTCTATTAACTACACCCAAAATAAACTTGACTAAGTTTACATCAGTGACATGAACCACAGTTCCTTAGCACAGCCAATTGTCCTGACATCAGCTTTGTCCCCATGCCCTGGGAAAACAAGAAAGTGTAGGAAAAGCACCACAGACTCACAGAGGAAGGAGAGAGATGAGATGACCATCTTTTAGGCGATTCTGGTGCCTCCTGCCATAACTGGTCTACTGGAAGAGAGAGGAAGTAAGAGCCCACACAGCTTCCATCTGCCCTGGCACCAGGGACAAGAATCTTCTGCCAAATAGCAGATCAGCAGAATAAGCAGAGGGTTAAGTAATTTCTTTCTTGGCAGCTGACAAACACTTTTGGAGAATGTTAACAATAACCATGCACAAAAATAAAATTCGACATTAGCTTTACCCTCAGGAAAACCGAAAGGTAAATGCATGGAAACTCAAAGATGAAAATGCATAAGCTTTGAAGAGAAAGCTTTCTGGGGAATCAATAAAAAAAATGCCAGTGTTACCTAATTGCTTTTTTTTTTAAGTCAGGAGAACAATCTATTTTTGCAACAAGTTTTTATTCTTATCTGATATAAAAAGAAAATCACTACCCCCTCATAATTCTGCATACCCATGTTCTGGGTGATCCCATCCTTGAAGGCCTGGGGGGCTGGGGACCCAAGGATAGGCCCATCATGAACACCTCACAGTTCTTGTGGGAAAGCAACTTAGAGGTCCTCAGTGATGTGCCCCACCCCCATCACTTCCAGAGAAGACACAAATGTAACTGTCATTTTAAATTATATGATTATATGCAGAATTCTTAAAAGAAGATGAAAAATGATAATAACAATCTATTTTTAAGATTTATTATTCTTTGAAAAATGTTGGAGAAAGAAAAAGTTTCTGCTTAGTTATTCAGATTTTGCCTGTGCGGCGCCGAGATGTTCATAAACTGTAAATGTGTGGAATGTGATGTGTGGCCAGCACAGTGATCTCAGCAATTTATGCTCTAGTATCTCTCTTCCCTTAATGTCCCTTCACCTTTCTGCTTAAAGGAAAATGATAAGTCTCTTCTGAAGACAAATTTGGTATCTACTTTTCATTTTGATTTCTCTCTCCCTGTTGTCTCCGTATATACGGAATCTCTGCCAAGCATTCCTTCACTTCCCAAAGGAAAGTGCCCGGGACACTAGTGACAACCATGAAGCAAATATTATAGGAGTAACTAATTGGGATGCCCAGGCTAGATACTGTGCATAAAGTGGTTGAAGACACACTGTAATCCCTCAAAAATAACAATAAATAAATCTTAATTTATTTGCTGCCTAATAAATCATAGTTTTAATTTCCCCTTTGATCTGAAGATGTGTATGCATGTGTGTGTATTGTAGTTCAAAAGACATGATAAAGAAGTGAAAAGAAAACCCATAGGATGGCAGAAAATATTTTCAATTTATATAGCTGATAAAGCACTTGTGAAGAAATAAATACATGAAGAAATAAATTAAAGAATCAAATGACCCAGTTAAAACAAATAAGCAGAGCATCTGAACAAAGAAGATAAACAAATAGCCCCAAATATGAAAAAGTGTTCAATATTACTATGGCATTAAGGACAAGGGACTCAAAACCACAATGAGCTACCACTCCCCACCCACTAAGGTGGTTAAAATAGGCAATAACAGATGTTGGCAGAAATGTGGAGAAATGAGCCCTCATAGACATGCAAATATAAAATGGTCCAGTTACTTTGGAAAACAGTCTGACAATTCTTCAAAAGATCTAATATAGTTACCTATGAACCATCTGAAATAAATGTCCACACAAAAATTTGTCTGGAAATGTTCTTAGCAGCATTATTCAAATAGCCAAAAACTGAAGAAAACCTAAATGTCCATCAGCTTATGTATGGATATACAAAATGTTGTATATTTATACAGTGGAATTTGTCAATTAGAAGGATGCATTCTGTAGCCTCTCTATGCACCCTATATTGCCTCTCTCTGCACCTGTGCATGTATGGTTTTTCTGTGCACCCATTGTGTGTGTGTGTGTGTGTGTACCATTTGGAAAAGGCACTCCAGCATGACTGTCTTAAGACAGTGGCCCACATCACAAGGCAGCTGGGGAAGCATAGGTAGCCATTGACTGATTCTATGACCATGGTCTGAGGTGGTCTGGGAGTAGCTCAGAGGTTACATCAAGTACCTGCACAGCAAGTCCTCTCTGTATATGTGGCTGACATATCTCCTCTATCTCCCCATAAAAATTGATTATCCTTTGTCTGCCCTGGACCCTGTTCCTCCTGCTCATTATCACATAATCAATTGCTCTTGTTTATTACTGCTAATAAATAGCAAGAGTCTTGCCTTGCAAACCTGCTCCATGACTCTTTCTTCAGTGTGTCTCTGGGGATGCGCTGGCACATTCCCTACTCAACACAGTCTATAACTTGGATGAAACTTGAAAACATTACGCTAAGTTAAAGAAGCCAGTCACAAAGCAAGACAAAATGCATGATTCCATTTATATGAAATCCATGGAGACTTGTGGTTGCATGGAGCTGAAGTGAGTATTGGTAGAAAAGGAGAATGACTTAATAAATTCAAGGTTTCTTTTTGGGATGATGAAAATGTTCTAAAATTGATTGTGGTAACTGTTGCATAGTTCTGTGAATATTCTGAAAACCACTGAATGGTATGCTTCAAATCAGTGAATTGTATAACATGCTTATTACCAAAAAATTTAAGTGAGGTGTTACTATAAGATTTATAAGCAGTTAGATGTTTTTGTTTAAATTTTTGACATTGACCTCCAGTATTATCTCATTGTGGTAAAAGAATATTACCAAAACAATTTCTTTGATATTAAGATTTTTGTTTAGTCATTTTTGTCAGTTTTATTAATCTTTTTATAGGGTTTGAGACATGTGTGTATGTGTATTAGTATATTAATTTAATATATTATTGAGCACTTAAATGTGCCAGGTACTATGCTATATACTTCACCCACAAGAGCTTCAGTCTTAACATTTTTTTTAGGGTTCTGTCTCCATCCTCAGGTATAAATCCTAAGCTCTGAGGGTTCCTGACCCTCAGAAGTCTGTTCTGCCATTCTGTTACAATGTCTTTTCTTAAATTGTTTTTCTTTATGTGAATTTCTTTTCCTTGGACAAGAACTTGCCATCATTTTTCTCCTTATCACCAGTCCAACTAAATAGTTAAGAAAATATTCTGTGAACATTTCTTTTTCTTGCATTATTATTTCAATTGGGCAGTTAAAAGTTGACTAATAAGTCTAGGACATAGAAAACTCAGAAAATAGCAAAATTATTCTCAAAAGGACATAAAAGATGTGAACAAAATGAAAGACCATGGGGCTGAATAAAAAGATTGAATACAGTAAGCCTAGCAAATCCTCCTCTCCACTCCCAGTTAATCCAGATCATGCAATCAACATAATTGTAATAAAAATTCATATGGGATTTTAAAAACTTGTCTAAATAATACTAAAATTCATCAGGAAAAAAAGAACATCATTTGAATAGATAGCATTTTTGTCAAAACTAGAATAATAAGATCTTGTTCTATATATTAAACATTATAAAGTCATGCTAAAGCTGTAAGAAAGTAGAGGTACAGAATTTGATATCTAACTCCAAAGAACAAAATAGATGCCAGTGGGAAAAAAAAAGCAACAACTGAAAATCTGACAAAAGTGTCATTTAAATGAAGAAAGAGATTTTTGATTAATGAATGAGGCCTGGATGATTGGTTAATTATTTTGCTAAATTTTAAAACTTCTATAAATTAAAAATACTATAAACAAATTTAAAAACAAACTTTAAATTGGGAGAATTTTACTATAAACATGATACATGATAGATAGCAGTGTGTTTCAGTCAATCTGCCTGTTCTGTTCCCCACTCTGTCTCTGGTGAATCCTCTCCCCCCATACCTCTGGCCTGTACCCCAGCTCTTGTATGCATAAATAAATAAATCTTTTAAAAAAATAAAAATTAAAATAATGTTGGAGAATAAAAATTTTTTTTCAATATGTGAGTCTTCCAAAATATGTTGCCCAGAGGGCTATGTTGAGAGGAATTCTGTGGTCTTATCTGGGTTGGGCCACTGTCATTATTGATCGGTTATTTTCCATTTCCATGGTAGATGGACCCATGACATGGTAAGATTTCTATTTTTGTTAAATGAAATTATGTGAATATATACATTAACAAATATGAAAATACCTCTTGATTTGCTATAATAAGAAGGGATTGTCAACTGTTGGTAGGAATGTAAAATGATGTAGCCACAATGGAAAACAGTAGGGAGGTTCTTCAAAAAATTAAAAACAGAACTACACAATATAATCCCAGTAATCCCATTTCTGGGAATTTACCTAGAACACTTACATTGAAAAAATAAATGCATTCCTTTGTTCATTACAGCATTACTCACAATAGCCAAGATTTGAAAACAACATAAATGCCTCATTATGGATAAATGGATTAAGAAAAGATATTTATGCACAATGATACTACTCTGCCATAAAAAGATATCTTGCCATTTGCAACAATATGGCTGGATCTTGAGGGGAATATACTAAATGAAATAAATTAAAAGAAGAAAGACGAATACTAAATGATTTCACTAATTTTTGTTGAATGTGGGGGAAAAAAAGCAATTGAACAAACAAAACAAAAACAAACCCTTGAACTCTAACAACAGAATATGGTTACCAATGGGAAAGGAAAGGGAAAGAAATAGATAGGGGGGGGTCCATTTGCTGGTGGTAGATGATGGCTTGACATTTGTTAGTGGGCATGACTTGTAGTTGCTAAAGTAAAAAACTGCATGTTTGAAACCTATGCATGTGTTGTAAATTGATGTTACCTCAATAAAAAGAAAAAAATAAAAAGGGCACTTCACCTTGATGATATTCTTTCAAATCGATAAACCAAACCTAGTCATGAGAAAAACCTCAGATAAATCCAAGTTGAGGTACATCCTTACAAAAAACCTGATCAATGTTCTTCAAAAGTTCATGGTCATGAAAAACAAGCAAAGATTGAAAACCTTTCACAGATTGGAGACTTGGATTGGATGCAATGTGGTGTCCTGAATGTTGTTCTGAAACAGCAAAAGAGTATTAATGGTCTAACTGATGAAATCCAAATAAAACATATAGCTAAGTTTATGGTATTATACCAGTGTGAATTTCTTAGTTTTGACAAATGTACCACGGTTATTAAGGTGTAAACTTTTCTGGAAGCTGGATGAAGGGCATATGGGGACTCTATAAATACAAATAATCTAAAATTATTACAAGATTTTGTGAAGTTAAATGAGGGGAATACATAAAAATGAACCGATATACAATGTTTATTGAAGCTTTATTTACAATAACTCTCAGCAACCTATATGCCCACTGATAGGAGGGTTAAAGTCAAGAAGGCAAGGCATATCCATAAAATGGAATATTATTCAGTCACGAGGAAAGATGAAGTGATGCCATTTATAGCAAAATGAAAGGAGTTCAAGGGAATTATGCGTAGTAAGGCAAGTTGTAATGAAAGAAAATTTTTATAAAAACTAGCAGACACTCAAACAAAGTGAAACTTCAGAGGTTAAGAGAGAGGGGATGGAAGGTATGGAACAGTGGTGGGAAAATATGTTTGATTCTCAGAAGTAAAAAAAAGCTAACTTTTAAATACCAGTTTTGTTGGGAAAAAATATTTATATAAAAATGTGTTTTTTGATGATCAAAGTGAAAGAAATTTTCATTAGAATATATTAAAGGAAATGGTCTGGAAGTTTGAAGACTGAAGGTGATTATGTGGACAAGATAAATGTAAGCTATTCTAAGAGGCCATTTGGTAGTGAAGACAAGCTTCCCTCAGCAGTGTACTTTGGTCAATCTGCCTGTTCTGTTCCCCACTCTATCTCTGGTGGATACTCTCACCCCCTGCAGCTCTGGCCTATACCCCAGCTCTTGTATGCATAAACAAATAAATCTTTAAAAAAAAAATGCAGTCAGTGTTTTTTTTTTAAAAAGATGTATCCATAGGAAAACACTAATAAATGTTAGGCAAGGCAGTGATAAGATGATTTTACTTCTATTTCCTCCATTTCTCAATTTCCCTCCAAAATATAATATATATAATATATATTATATATATATAATGTGAACTGTAATAAATGTATCAGTGATAGTTAGATAAAAAGTTTATTAGATAGTCAAAAGGGAGAGTTCAAACCCACTTAGTGGTCCAATGAATGGATTCTATTCTGTAAGAACAGTTCCAACTATCACAAGTTTAAATTTAGTTTATATAGGTAGGAGCAGTGAGTCATCAACATTAAAAATAAAATTATTCTTGATGGGAGTGTTACAGGGCGGGGGGAGGGGCAGCCCAAACCCCACAAACCTGCCTATTCTATATAGGGTTCTGCCATCCGCCGCATTAACACAAAACATGAGACTTTAATGGGAACTTTAATACAATTAGGAAACAATATAGAAAAGGCAAAGAATCTAGTTTCTAAATCAAGCACCCAAAGTTACCCGTCCCCTCGTGGGTAAAACTCCATTCAAATGGGATTGGCCCAGAACAAGGCCCCAAAGCCTGCCACAAGTCTAAAGCGTCTTCCACTGGGGACCCACAGAAAAGGGTCAGAAGCAACCAGACAAGCCCGGAAGGAAAAGAGCAAAATCAAAATCAAAATAAAAGCCGCCATTGTCACCTCCCCTCGGATCTCTCACCCACATCTGTGTCACTCAGTCCACAACCAAAAGGCAAGCTCAGTTTCTTCAATGTCTCTTGGCTTCATGTGCCTCCTCCAGGTCTCCTTCTGTCTCCATCCTGCTTCCTTCCTCAGTCTCCTCTGCAGCTTCTTCTCTCCCTGCTCAGCTCCACCCTCCATTTGGGTGGGGCAGGGAACCTGGAACCTCCCCCTTTCCTGGGGACCACTCTGTTTTAGGAGGACTTCTGGTTGTAAGCTATTTTGACTTCAAGGTATATTGATGCCATCTATGTATAGAGAAAGGCAATAGCAAGGTTAATTTCTTCCAAAGAATGCTCTATGGAGATACAAAGACTAGGTGTCCATTGTTTAAATATTCTTTATCCAGCTCCTTGGTGGTTACTGGAGGTTGAGGCTATCTGCACCCAGTTAGCAGATTTTGCATAGCTGTTTCAAGTCTATGCAGATGGTTTTTCCCCTGTCTGCTAGAGCAGAGGGGGGCCATTTCCAGAACATTTTACAGTATGATCACAGCAGTAGTAATTGTTTTTAAAAGTAAACACTATTTTAAAAATTCATATTAAAAAAGTGACCTACCATCCAGTTTTTGGATTTGGAAAAGGCCAGAAGGTCACACCCATATATTCCTGTCTGGAGCTCAAAAAAAAATGAGATGTAGCCTGAAAAGAAAGCAGAGTGCTTTCCAGGAAATTGGAGCATTGGAATGCAAAGTGCGTTCAAGATCCAGCTCTACAGGAAGACACAAAGGCCTTCAGAACTTTGGCAGTAAGTGTACTCACACCCCGTGTGACTGAGAAAAGCAAAAGCATCTCTGCTGGGGCAGCCACCTCTCTGCGTTCTCCCTGCTGCTGACAGCCAGGAGACAGAAAACGTTTTTTTTCAGGTCAGATGGCAGGTTGCCAATCTCTGGAACAAGAACCGCAGAAATGTAGTCTGGCTGCCTGGTGTGAACAGGGAAGGTGGGAGGTGGTGGGTGAGGTAGCACTCTTATCTGATAATTTTGGAGAGGTGTTGGATTCAGTGAGTGGGGTCCTTCAGTTATCTCTGTGAAAAAATTCACCAGAGCTTCCCTTTTAGCAGCACATGGCAATTTTCCCCAAGAGGCAGAGATGTTTAGTTATATCAGAAAGGGCAAGTTTGTTACAGGACAAACTGAGGAGTACCCTAGGAGATCCTCAGCCTGCGTGCTTTAAATGGGGTCTGCCATCCATTGCTGGCAAGGGAGAAACCCACATGGCACAGCAGACCTCTCCTGACTTGCCCGCTGCTCCCCTCAGCAGTGTATTTCAGTCAGTCTGCCTATTCTGTTCCCCGCTCTGTCTCTGGTGAATCCTCTCACCCCCCCCATGCCTCCAGCCTGTTACCCCAGTTTTTGTATGCATAAATAAATAAACCTTTAAAAAAAAAAGATAAAACAAACTAGTGCAGTGAGACCTTCAATATAAAAGAACTTTAATAGAATTAGTATCCAAGAGAGAAGAGAAATAATATAGTTTCCAAATGAAGCACCAAATTCATCCATTCCCTTTGGGGTAAACGCCCAGCCAAACACAGTTGGCCCAATGAAGGGCCACTAAAGTCCGAAATCCTGCCACAAGTCTAAGGCACCTTCTGGTGGGGAACTGAAGGAAAAGAGCAGAAGGGACCAGGCAAGTCTGGAAGGAAAAGAACAAAATAAAAGAACAAGATAAAGGGGCCTCCCTGGTGGTGTGAAGCTGTCCACAGCCTCTGCAGTGTCAGTTCGATTCCCTCCGGCTGTGGAGCTACCCACATGGCTAGCAGACCTCTCCCGTCTCGCCCGCTGCTCCCCTCAGCAGTGTATTTCGTCAGTCTGCCTGTTCTGTTCTCCACTCTGCCTTTGGTGAATCCTCTCACCCTCCTGCACATCTGGCCTGTACCCTGGTTCTTGTATAAAAAAAAAACAAGATAAAGACTCTCATCGTCAGCCTCCCCACTGGTCTCTCACCTACATCTGTTCCAAGTGTCTCCTTCCATGTTCCCCATGTCTCTGATACAAGTCCAAATCTAACAAGCAAGCGCAGTTTCTCCAAGTCTTTCTGCTCCATGTGCCTCCATCTGGTCTTCCTTTCTGCTCCTTTTCCCTTTCTCCTAACTTCTCAACGCTCAGCTCTACCCTTCCTTGGGTGGGGCAGGGAACATGGAACCCCTCCTTTCCATAGCTAGCACACTGTTACAGGTTTATTATATTAAAAAAAGGAAAGGAAAAAAAAAAGAACCCTTGCACAGACACAAGCGGGCACAAAGAGCTGCCGCTACTGCTTTGCAAAGGGAAGTTTTGTGAACAGAAACACCTACATGGTCACAGGCAGGCAAGAGAGCTGTGTTTTGTCGGGGCAGAAATTGTACTTATACAGTGTTCTTTTGGGGAGGGGAGGGGTTCAACCCATTGTGCACTTGTTATCTATTGTTAATTACTTCTAGGGTGTGACTAGGTTGATTTGTAAGAACCTGTGATTCTCCACAATGGCTCTCCATCTCCATCTCTCCACCTCTGGTCTGTGCCTTGGGATACTTTATATAGCAACCAGATACTAAAGCAGTTGAGCCCAAGGATTTTTCATTTCTATAACTGGTTTAACATCTATATTAATCATTTCTACCCTCACTTCCAGTTTCTTGTCTTGTGACGCCTCCATTCTAAATTTTCTACTCAGGAAATTCTACTCATATCTGTTGTGGGGAGAAGATGGGTTGAGGCCAGAGGTGCAGGGGGTGAAAAAATTCACCAGAGACAGCATGGAGAAGAGAAAGGGGGATTTATTGAAATACACTGCTAAGAGAAGCAAGAGGTGAGACAGGAGAGGTCTGCTGGTGAAAAAGGAATTGGGTCTCCCTTTTATAACCAGTTTTTGCAGGCTTTTCATGACTGGGGAGTCAAGTCGGGCCAGTTAGTGCAGGAATGTCTGGTCTTGGGGATTGGCCTTTGTCACAGAATGTGTTCCAGCCCTGCTTCCTGCTTTCAGGGTCAAGGTGATCAGTTCCACAGGCCTGATTCCCATAGCAACCTTATCAATTCCCTTTTATCTATTTAAGCCTTCCAAAACTTCCTGCTGAGCAAGGGGGTGGGGCCCTAGATTTTAATCTTATTAAATAATACCCCAACAATATCTGCTGGGGAGGATGACATGCCAGGTTGCATCACAAAGGTAAGTGGAGGGTGGTACAGAAGCAGGTTTGCCTTCACACAGCAGTGAAAAACTGAGAAGAAACCAGACAGCGGAGAGCAAGCTTAGTGGGCAAAATTTATCTTCCCCACCTTCCAAGGTCTTGATGAGGCCAATGGACTAGGGGAAAATTATCACATGACCAGTCTGATCTCCTAACTTTTAACCACCCAGAGAACACAGAGATTGAATTTCCTAGCAGTCACCCAGAAATCTATACCCAGGAAATTTGGCAAATTTGATAGAAGTGATGCTGAGTCATAGCTTCCTTTACTTAACACACTCATTCTGAAAACCAATGTTTATTGAGCATGGATTGTACTAGATTACAGCAATCCCAAAGTGCCCTCCACAGGCAAGTTAAGAAATGGAGGCAGCAGACCATAGTGGGATTCTGGAAGAAAAGGAGCTCTATCTAGGAGCATTACAGCAAAAAGCGTGCTGAGTCCATAGCTTGGAGCGATCCACAGAGGCTTCACATTTAACATGATGTGGTCTCAGCTTTTCCAGATTCACCAACTTTATTCCTTAAAAGAAAAAAAAAAAAGCTATAACAAAAGGAGAGGTCTTTTTTCAGATTCATAAGCAAAGTTCAGCTCTCAGAAACTTTTGTAGTTCTGTGGAAGTGTGGTATAAGGGACAAAGGTTCCTTAAACAAGGAAGAATGAGTCTTTCTTGTTTACATGTTAAAATTACAAGTTTAGGTGGCAGGACTCCTGGAAGTGAGGAAACTTGGTGTAAGTTTTCTCCCTTCCCAAAACCCTAGTTTCCTCTTTCATATAGGGAGGTGACCATAGTTCCTATCTTATGGGGTCACTACAAGGACAAAATAGCTCATATGTATGATTTCTTCAGCACTGTTATGGGGAAAGGATGTCCTGAGCTAATTCCATACAGGCTTTGTGGACCCCACCCCCATTCCAGACCCAAGCCATCAAGACACTGGGAAAGACAAATCCCATCACCACCAAAGGGAAGGTGGCTGGGCCCTGAGGGTGGAGTTAAGCTGCCAGGTTGGGTATAAAAACCAGACATGTGGGCCTTGGGGCGCTCGCTCTCTCGCTCGCCTCCTGGCTTCACGGCTCCTGGCTTGTGGCCAGCTCTCAGAGTGCCATTTGGGCTTCCAGATTGGCGGATCAGGTAAGATGCATTTAAAACTTTGTCTCCCACTTTTCTCCCTGAGTTGTACATTTCCCCATTTGCCCTTCCCTTGTAAATAAACCTTTTATTAACCTTTCGTGTGTGCCTGCAGTAGAGTATTGATAAGTCCTTTTAAGCGCGTGGGTGAGGACGCACAGTCAGGCACCCCGTTTTGTATCAGGGCTGCCCTGTAACAGCACTGTTGTAGAGCAACCCCGATACAAAACGGGGTGCCTGACTGTGGGTCCTCACCCGCACGCTTAAAAGGACTTATCAATGCTCTACTGCAGGCACACGTGAAAGGTTAATAAAAGGTTTATTTACAAAGGGAAGGGGAAATGAGGAAATGTACAGCTCTGGGAGAAAAGCGGGAGACAAAGTTTTAAATGAGTCCTACCCGATCCGCCGATCTGGAACCCCAAAATGGCGCTCTGAGAGCTGGCCGCCAGCCAGGAGCGGTGAAGCCGGGAGGCGAGCGATCGCGAGCCAGAGAGAGCCCAAGGCCCACGTGTTTGGTTTTTTATATCCAACCTGGCTGCCCAACTCCACCCTCAGGTCCCAGCCACCCTCCCTTGGTGGTGATGGGATTTGTCTTTCCCAGAGTCTTGATGGCTTTAGTCTGGAGTGGGGGTGGAGTCCACAAAGCCTGTATGGGATTAACGCAGGACATCACTTCCCCCTAACAGCACGAGCCTGGAACATATCAGAACTCAACAAATGTTAGATATTAATTCAATTCTGAAGCGCTATGATCTGTTGGTATGGTAAATTCTATCAACATAAACTATAAATAATTTTACCAAATGAAAATGTGACCATGTTCCAGTATGCAGTAATTCTCACCTTATTAAAAATACGTTATTAAATATTTCCTTAAAGTTTTTAAAATTCATATTTGCTCTGTATTTGGGGCTTCGTTTACTGCCAGCTAGTAGGTAGGATCTGCTACCACAGGTGTATAAAACTTTTTTTTTTAACATTTATTGATGCATACAAGAGCTGGGGTACAGATCAGAGGTGTGGGGGGTGAGAGGATTCCCCAGAGACAGAGCAGGGAACAGAACAGGCAGACTGACCAAAGCACACTGCTGAGGGGAGCAGTGGGCGAGACAGGAGAGGTCTGCTGTGCCATGTGGGATTCTTGCTGGCTGGCTGGGATCAAACCCATGCTGCAGAGGCTGCAGACAGCTTCACAGCACTGCGCTCAACCCGCTGCGCCACTGGGGAGGCCCAGGTGTATAAAACTTCTTGAAAAGAAACTTGGCTTTTGTCCATTCTGCCTATTGCCTGATGATTTCCTTGTGATATGTGGCATAGCCATCATTACTCCATGTAGTAAGTCAAGGAACTTTAGGACTCCTTCATCAGCATTGAATGTGCCTAAACAGATCACCCCAAGATTTGTAGAACTGGTCTTCTCAAGATGTCCTGCTCAGTCATGTGGATTATTTTGAGTTTAGAACAATGAAAGCCCTAGAGGCTGAGAAAAAGCTTTTGTCCTTGCCTGAGTCTTTTTCTTCCCTCATCTGAGAAGATATTGTGACTCCATAAGCTTTTGCTCTTGCCCTAGTCAAGGAAGCAATGGCTGCTCTCCTTCCTTTTATGACCTAGAAGAATGTACTCTGGAATGTACCATCCAGGTGCAGATTTATCTGTAAACATGTCTTCTTATCTAAGAATCTCATCTTTATTCTGAGAGTAAAGGTGAAATCATCTGCTCCTTGTCAAGTGAAGTCTCCCTTCTTTTAGTGCCTCAGGCTCCAGAACTCCAGATTTATACCCCTTTCTCCTTAACAGTGGCAGGATCTGCATGATCATTGTAGCTCTGCCATGCACATTATTAAATGGGTTCTTCTCTTTTGCTAACCTATCTGAAGCTGTTTGATTACTCAACCAATCTGAGAAGAATCCAGATGGGTGAGAGATTTTTCTCCTGTGCCCCAACAGTATCCTTTGGAAGCAGAATCTGAGAGCCATTGATCTGGAAAGAACATTTATAACTAAAATAGTTCCAAAGACAGTACTTAAAATAGTGCTACAATAGTGCTAAGAGAAAAGTGCCAAGGAGGGGGACAAGTCAGGGGCAGCAGACTAGTGACAGCCTTAGGGACATGGAGTAGAGAGGGAAGGACTCTACCTGGGAAGGCCAGGAGCTATTTGTTAAGGAGAGGACATTCCCACTGCGCCTAGAAGGAGGAGCAGGAAGCAGACAAAGAAGAGGCACCACTGGAAAAGTACAGAGTACATAGACTCATGGGCAGGCAATGTGATGTGGGTGATATGGAGAAGACAGTTAATACAACAAGGGTAGAGCAGACTAGAAAATCCAGATCAGAAGCATATGCCAGCTGTGCCCTCAGAAACTGTGGATTGAAGCAAAAACAAAAATCAAGTCCCCTAGCTCTTGATCACTTCTTCTCCCACCTCCCATCTCTTACCATAAATGGCCTTATGAGTTTGCACCTATATGGATGACTGAGCCCAGTTTCTGCACACCATCTTGCAGACAGCCACCCTTGGTCATCACCTCTCAGGTACAAATCTAGGGTCTGGGATTCCGGTTGTCTGTATAGTCTTCCGTAGAGAAGACCAAGGGAGGAGCCGTCACAGAGCTGGACACAGGCTCAGGGCATTTGGGGTGGGTATTCCAAAATCCCCGGTCACTGGAGTCTGGTCTCAGGGTAGGTTCATAGACTGTAGTTAAGTAGGTGCTTTCAGCCCTGAAGACTCCTGGGTAATGGGGGCTTGGCAAGAACCAAGGTATATGTTCAGAGTCAGGGATCAGAGTCCCTTAAAACACAGAGCCCAGGGCAGGGGTCAATGGGTGCTCAGGACCTATCACCCGTCTTACCAGAACTTCACCCTTACCTCCAAATCTTGACTATCCTGTCATTCCCAGGGACTCTGCCCTGAAGGTCTTCTGAATTCCAGGAGTATATTCTTAAATGATCCTGCCAGGCTCAAGACCAAGCACACTTCCAATTCTGGCAGCTTCTTTCAAGCATGCAATGATCCTCAGTGCCTTACCTGGAGGTCCTTTCACCCTCACCTGAAAAAAATACTGAGGATGCCCTTCTCCACCCCAGGATTGTGACTCAGTTCTCCCAGAAGAAGCCCAAGAGCCATAACTTGACAAAGCTTCCCAGGATCTGCTGGGTATTCTGTATGGAGAACTACTAAGACAACAACTGAGGCATAGAGTCACCACTTCTGCCTATAGTTATCACATTAAAAAAAAAAAAAACAAAAACCTATTTTACCACTTTTCATAAAGAACTCTGCTTCTTCCCATTCAGAAATGAGAAAATTTCCTGGGACCTACAGACAACCTTTCTTGAGAGGAAATTCATGCCTCTCTCCATCTATTCTTCACACACACAAGGGGCCTGGCCTTGTGCAAGTCACTGGGGACAAAGCTGTGAACAAGGCAAACACAGTCCTCACCCTCAGGGATATTACATCCTCCTGGAAGAGACATGTTAAACAAGGTAATATACATCTCCTTATTACATTGCAATTATGATAAGTGCTTAGAATTGAAGAAAGATCTACCTGTAACTTAACCCCTAAATTACCCTCTCACTTAATAGCTTCAAACAGCAAAAATGTATTGTGTCACACATTTGTGAAGCTTGTGTCTCTGAAAGGCCTTAGTGGGTTTCAGATTCAGTAACTGGGAGAGTCCGACTCAGTAAATCTCATTAGGGTGCAGTCAAGCTGTGGATGGGCACTGTTGTCCCTGATGGCTCTGACGGATCTGCTTCCAAGAAGAATCATACTCTTGGCTATTGCCTGAAGTCTTCAGGTCCTTGCCTCCTGGCTCTCTTCACTGGGCTCTCCAAGTGTCATCCATATGAAGTGATGGTTGACTTATCCCAGAATGAGTGTTCAGAGAGAGAGAGAGCCCACGGGGGAAGCCACAGTCCTTTATGACCTAGTCTCAGAAGTGAAAATCATCAATTCTGCTTCATTGATTAGTAAGTCCAGTTCACGCCTAGGGGAGGATGTTCTCTGAATGAGAATATCAAGCTGTAGGGACCATTCAGACTCATCTTGGAAGTTGGCCTCATAGGGAACATAATCAGATTTGCATTTTTTAAAAAACAAAAACCAGATACTTAAAAGGGAATTGTCTGGGGTGATGAAATTGTCCTGTATCATGATTGTGCTACAGTTTTCACACCTGTTTTCTTTGTCAAAACCCATCTAATTATAATCCAAATGCAGTGTGCTGAATGAAAGAAAGCAGGCTTAAAAGGCCACATTCTGGGACTTCTACTCTGGGAAGATGGAATAGAGATGCTTTCCTCCATTCCTTCCCAGATAGTGCATAAAAAAATAAACATAAGAAGATTCTGAAAGATGGTGAGAAGGTGGCAGACCAACTGGATACCTGCCTGGGGACCCAACAGATAACATGGTGATAAGGTCCCTAAATTTTCTTTTTGTCTTATAGAGCCCAGACTTGAAGCTGAAGAAGGCAGCTATCTGAAACAGCAATGAATGCAGCCCCAAATGCCACATTTTCCCTCTAGGTAAAGAACCAGCAAAGGGATAGCCACAAGACAAAAACTTAGACAATAGACCCTACACTATAACAGAATGCCACAAAAGAGGTTGTGGTCCTACAATCTAGATGACTATTCAGAGAATTACACTGAGTAGGGGGAAAAAAAAGTCAAACCATAAAGATTCCACATTGAATGGTTACACTTATGTAATATTGTTGAAGTGAAAAAAAAGACAGAAATGGAACCAAGATTAGTGCTTGCCAGCCACTGACAAGGGGGCCTGCCTTGGCAATAGGAGACCCTGGAGCTGAGGCAATGTCCTGCATCCTGTTTCCTTGTCAACACCTGGGTTGTCACATTGAGCTGGTGTTTCACAAAGGTTATGTTTGTGGGAAACTAAAAATACAGCACTATTTTTTTTTGTATGTGGGTATGGATTTGTATGTATATTATTTTGTATGTGGGTCTACAATTATTTCAAAATGAAAAGTTAATTTTTAAAAATGGCCACTTATGTTATTATTTGAATATCATTTACATAATGTTGTGGACAAGGCAAAATTATAGGGACAGATGTAAGATCTGTGTTTGAGGAGCTGGGGGTAGGGTGAGGTTGACTTGCAGTTGACCAAGGGATAGGGAGAAATTTCCTGAAGAGAGAATAATGTGGCTCTTGGTTGTGAAGTTAGTTCTGTCACTGTATGTGATTATCAAAACTCAGAAATGTACATTAAAAAAAAAGTTGAGTTGTACTGTCTGTAAATTATACCTCCATGTAGCTGGTTCTTTAAAAATAGTGTGTGCTCAAAGTGGTGATTTGCCCCATTATTTTAATCTTTTCTCAAAGGAAATCTTACATGGATTTTTAAAAACCTATAAGACAAAATTGAGATCTGCACTTGAATTGTGTTGGGGATGCCCTATCTTTCACCATTTTGAGCAGCCTAGTGCCCTAAGAAGAGGTGAAACTCTTCTGTGGCAAGAGGTGCAATCCTCAAACCCTTGACTCTGTGAGTAATGGGAGCCTCGAGGTGGCCGGATGAAAACAGCTCCAATTTGTGAGCCGGGTTTCCTAGTCAACCACATGGAAACTCGGAAGGCAGCTCCAGAAGACAGCTGTGAGGTGCAGGTGATGTATCTTTACCTTGAGCATCAGAAGGGTTGGGAAGGAGCAGCTTTAGTAAAAAGCAGGAAGCAGCAAGTTTGCAGCATTTCCAGAGGCACTCAAATGAAAGCTGGGGGCGGCAAGCGAGACTGCCAAGGTGATAATGGCAGGAAAACTCAAGAGAATGGACCGAGGGCATTAGCTACAGTCATTGCAAGTAGACAGCCTCTGCCAGTGGTCCACATGAAGCTGCCTTATGTCTGCCCCTACTCCAGAGGGCCCTTATATTTAGGGTACCAGAAGGGAAATTGCTTACCTTACAAATTCCTTAGAAGAGGCTCTCTGGAGACACTGAGATTTTTTCCATTCTGTTTTTAAAGGACATTCCTCAACCGGCGATTCCTGTGGGTGTTTCTGGGATTTGTTTCATTACCACCGAGCTCACAATTCCTGGATGACCCTGGAGAATCCTGCATCCTGTGACTTCCCCCAGATCCACAGCTGTCACTACCAGAGTCTCCTTCTCTTGGGTGATTTTTTAACTAAGTCAATTTTAGGTGATGAAATATGTGAGTCTGGTGTTGATGAGGAGGAGTTTCAAAAACTGCCTTATATTGTCAAAGGCCAAAGCACAGGCCATGCAATCCTAACCACCATAGGCTGGGGGATGGGACCACTCCCCTTTGCCAGACTCACACGTCACTGACTCCCTTCTATCCCTGGTAGACATGTGCTACAGAGGAATGTGTTTGGAGACAGAAGTTGCCTGATCGCCATGGTGATGAAGATGTGCTACTTGCACAGTACAGGGTGTCCGATATATTTAGCATCAGCAATTAGAAAGGCTGCATTCAGTTGGGGCGTGTTACTGGCTGGTTTGAGCCTCCTGCAGAAGATGCCCTCCCTAGAGAAGGGCCTCAATGAGACTGGAGATCTGAAGACTTCCTTGTGGCATAGTCCAGTTTTTCCAACAAATCTTATTTGGGGAGGGCAAGCCTGCCATGAATCTGGAACCAGAAGTTCTGACAGGCAGGCTTCGTGGCGTGGGCGTTGAGCTCTTATGAATGTAGGCGTTCCTACGAGTTAGGCAGTCTGCCAGAGTATACATGCCTCTCCTCTGGGCCCCGGTAACAATCATCGCTGTTTCTGTTTTACAGATGGGAACCAGGCCTCAGAGAGGGTATGAAAACGAATTCGTAGACGGCAGAACTGAGACAGAAGTGCAGTCTGTTTTAATTTAAAGTTTGAACTGTACAAAAGATCCCGCCTTCTCAAGAAAACTTATGAATGGGTGTGAGACAGAAGGTGGCTATGTTGACTGTGCTGTGGGCACTGGAGGAGACTTAAGGTAGAGAGAGGGAGTTACTAGGGCCAGATTTCTCTGTGTTGGAGGGGCAGGAGACTTCCCAGGCAGAAGTGAGCAAAGCTCAGGTATAGTGACAAGGAGCTGGCCTACAACAGACTCCTGCAAGAGTGAGTCCAGAAGCAAACACAGTGCACTTGGGAACCTAATGAATGGCTCTGAACAGGTGGCATTTCGCAAGTGTGGGAAGAAGGCGGATTCTTCCAGCAATGGTGTTTGAATGACAGGTTGGTTATACAAACTACAAAAAGAATAACTAACCCAGAGAGTGGGTCACTCTGTGCTTTGCACACATAATTTTCTCAAGGTAACTCAGTTATTCTCATCTTACTGAAGAGCAACCCCATATATCCAGAGTGTAACTTGTCCACAGTCACCTAGTTCTTTCTACCTGAGTGGACGAAGACATCAAAGGGAAGGGAGGCTGCAGAGGAGTACTGAAGGTAAAATGGAAATTTACCATGTAGAGAAAGGGGAGAACTGCATCTCTGCAGAGACTCAGAGAATGTTTGGGTAACTGCAAGGGGTTCACTATGGTTGGAGCCCAGGACACCCTGAAGCAGTGGGAGAAGGCAGGCTGGGAAGGAGGCCAAGAACTGGCGTGCTGGAGATGCAGACATTATACTGTGGGGTGGGAGCTTGTGAGGTGCTTTAGATGGGGTAGGAGAAGGAGGAGGGGAACATGATCAGATTTACATTTTCCAAAGCAGTTGGGCTTGTTAAGTACTCAGCTTCCTCACTGAAAAGCTGTTTCTGTTGGGGTCAGAAAGTGAGGATCTACAGATATATGTGGAAAGTATTTTTTTACGTGTGTAAAGCTATTGTAAGTGTTGGCCATTTGTCCCTGCAAGGGAGGAGGATTGCTTTTTTGCTAAAAAGAGGAAAGAACTGTGAAGAGTAAGGAGTCAGCAAGACAATACAGGCCAGTGTGCTGGGGCGCTGCAGATTTCAAATGGCTACAGCAGAAGGTCTACTACCTATGACCCTTTGTCCACCATTATGTTAGCAGGACTCTAATGTGTGCCATTTTATGAGGAAATAGGAGAAAGTGCTATCCCTGGTTTGGTTCAGAGGGACAGCAGAAATGAAGGACAGTTACAAGATGCTGGAACCGAAGAAAACTTGGCAAAAACTTTCATCATCAGTCGGAAATTGATGATGAAAAATCCCATTGGAATTCAGAAGAATCTTGCCAAGTCTTTTGATTTCTACAGTTAATGGGAACAGATAGGAATCAAGCTTATCTATATCTCAAGAGATTCGAGACACCAGTTATTATCTGGGTAATACTATAGGGAATAAACATACCACATCCTACCAATGAGGAGCTGCCAGACACAGTTCCTCACGAGGTACTAGTGAGATGACATCTGTTTTCTCATAAATACATCATGAACCCCTGCCCACCAGCTGGTGGGGAAAGCGGATGAGGTGGAAATTTGGTTGAGTATGTAAGGAACCCGTGGAACCAGGAGGATGGAGAAAAATTTCACAACTCCCATTGTAGAAACCATAAAAATACACAGTGCCAAGCCCAAAGAACCAAATAATACATCCATAAATTACAGAAAATCCAAACCAGTCACTGAAGCTAAGCCTCAAACCAGATATCCAAGGGCAGAGCATGGGTCTGGGAGTCTTTGAGTCTCCTGGGAACCACTGACTGTGCAGAAGCAGCCCTGGAAGCCCTCTGGAACAGACACTTGTGTGTGAGCTGAGCAGTGGAAAATTGGCCATGTCCAGTCAAGCAATGAGGAGTGAATGAATTATTAATTTGAAACCAAAACAAAACTAAGGCATAATCATAAATATTGCAATAGACAAACTCCTGGCTCATGCCCCTAGACCATTAACCATCCCTGGCCATGCTGTGAGAAACATTATCCTTCTAGGTTGCCAAGATTAAAGACTGGAGCTAATGCAGCATTTTCTGTCATAATGGGGAATCTGAATAATATATGTAATTGACATTTGCAGATAGTATCCAGTGATTTCAATTCTCTTATCTAACCCTTGCTGGAGATAACACTTGTAACATTTACATGATTTTTCGTCTTTTCTCCCTTTCTCCACTTTAATAGATGTTATCTGAGAGAACTGGCTGAACAAAGGAGATGGAAGGAGGGCAGAAAAGTAATCATCCCTAAACAGATGACTAACTGCCAAGTAACCAGTTATCATCTGTCCTGTGTAGGGTCAAGAGAGTTCATCATGTTTGAAGTTACATGCCATGATTTGAGTATGGAATCCTTGATATCAGGCCTGGTGGCAGTGGAGCTCACGTTCTTGAACTGCAAATCCAAAAGAGACACACACCCCTCCCCTACCCCTCCCCTCCCCTCCCCTCCTCCCTCCCCTCCCCTCCTCCCCTCCTCTCCCCCCCTCCCCTCCCCTTCCCTTCCCTTTCTCTTCCTTCCTTTTTGGTACACATACAGGCATACCTTGCTTTGCTGTGCTTTACTTTATTGTACCTGGCAGATATTGTGTTTTTTACAAATTCAAGGTTTATGCCAACTTTTTATTAAGCAAGTCTCTTCTACAGCATGTGTTCACTTTGTGTCTTTGTATCACATTTTATTAGAGTATGTACAATTCCTTTTTGTAGACATAATGCTATTGCATACTTGTTGCTTAGACTACCATGTAGTTTAAGCGTCATTTTTATATGCATAGGGAAACAAACAAACAAAAAAAACCTATGTGACTCACTTTACTGTACTTTTCATTTTTTTGAGGTGGTCTGGAACCAAACTTGCAATCTCTTCTACCTTTATCTAGTTTTTCCATTATAAGACCCTTAAAAGAAATGAAAAACTATTAAATATCAATTTATCAAATGTACTGTGGAGCAGCAACTGCTGACATGACCTCCTATAATAGAATGAGATAGTGTGTGGCAATGGCTTTGTTGTATACTTGGAAGTGGAGAAAAAAGGAAATAGGTAGACAGATGCTGTTTCTTGCATGCTGCATCTCTCCCCCCATGGTTTGATATAAAATGCCTGTGTCCAAGATGAAATCCCACAGCACAGTTTGGATCAGAGCTGGGACTTAATGTTTTCAAGCTCATAAGCCAGAGCTTAATTTAGCAGCACAGTGAACCTGCTTGGCTTTTAGGACTGTAAAGCTTACCAAATGGGGAAAATTCAGAGCTTATTATTTATTTGATTTTATGTTCTGGTTTGGTCTTTGCATCATCCCTGCAAAGCAGGCAAAGCTGGTCCTATTATTTCCTTTCTAGAGGAGGTTACTAAAGGTTATAAAGGTTACGGTAATTAGTTTAAGTTCACAGATTAAATGCAAAATCATGATTTAGATCTTAGTCTTGTATGTGAAAGGTCAGGGCTATTTCAATGGCCCTTTCTTTGATTTGCTGTTGTCTCAAAAGGGGTCTAAATATGTCCCTTGTCAGATATTGTACCTCTTTTTTCCCCTGGTACCCTGACCCTTTGTCTAATTATAAATTTCTTTCTGAGTTTTTTTTAACCCTATTTTAAAATTATTTTTAATTGCGACAAAACATATATAATTTACCATCATAATCTTTTTATTCAATTATTTTATTGTATTATATTTTTCTAGTTGACATTATTAAATAAAAGAGTTTGAGTGACAAGTTGACATTGAAATTGGGTCTTAAAATTGGGATTCTGTAGTTGGACATGGTGGAAGGAGATGGGAATTTTCCAGGCAGATGGATGGTATGAGCCAGGGCCTTGGGGCTGGGAAGGAAGCATGTTCCAGGAATCATGGTTCTGTGCAGGATGCAATCCCTGAACAGATTCCATGGAACACATAGAAGTGTCCTGAGCAAGGCAGGACCTGCATAATCATTTTAAATAGTTCAGTGGTATTAAGCATATTCATATTATTATGCAAGAACACATACTATTCTTAATTGATTCATGTATTTAAAATAATAACAGCAAAGAATTGCTAGACTTTATAACTTGTTACCTTACCTTTTTGTAAAACAAATATAAATGCTTGTTTTTAATATTCATATAGCAAATATCCTTGGTCTAAATTGTTCTGTGTGGACAGTCCCAGCCTTGTCTTGACTGGCCTCTCTCTCAGGATGCCACTGCCCCTATCCACCCCTCAGTCCACTAAGTCCAGTCCATACAACCCTGCCTTAGGCAAGTTGGTCTCTGGACCAAAAACTGTGATGAGTCTTCATAATCTATGGTCCTTAGGCTACCTACATAAGGTTACCTACTTAGCTCTCTCCAAAATTGAGTGAAAACTATTGAGTGAAAAAAATTCATCTTTTATTTGTTTAAATCTCTCCATTAGTTTTCTGACTGATTCACTTATTGATACACATGCTCTTCTAAAAATAATTAAATAAATAAAATCATTCTGTTGCAAAAGAATTTAGTCAATGAGTCTCAAAGGCTAGTAAAGCCACTGAGCAAATGTAGATAGTAGAATTTTATAGAAGGGTCAAGCTGAAAACACCCGAACCCCCTGATCATACTTATTATCACAAAGAGAGCAACATTAGACAATTATTTGCAATGGGTATGATGTAATTGTGACCATGCGACACTGTTTATGAAGAATTTTTGCCAAAAATTGAACTGGTATCTGACTGAATCCTTAGATACTAGGGAACTAGGAACAAGTCAAACACTACCATGGGATGGATGTGAGAACTTCTATAGAACATATCTTAATTCCTCAACAAATAAAGAGCAAAGGGAAAAAGAATAAACCTATTGATTAAAGGAATTAAGAGTCATATTAATCAAGTGAAGTGTATCAGCCTTATCTATATAAGACCTATTAAAACAAACCTTCAAACAAAAAAATTTATCAGAACAATACACAGATTTGAACACTGGGATTTCATGTCATGAAGAAATTAGTTTTAATTTTTTAGCTATAATAAGAGTAATAAGAGTAATAATAAGAGTAATAATAAGAGTACTATTTTTTTAAATGAGTCTTTCAGATACTTTAGTAGAATTCCAATTAATAAATATAGGCAGAATGATGACAATAGAAAATCACTATGTGGCAAACAACATAATAATAATTGGTGCTGGCAAAAATCATCAATAGATGGCTACATTTAGTGAGCAGAAGTATAAGAAATAGAATATGTGCATGGTCTGAAAGTATCTTTCCACATGTATTTAAAATTGCAACAGGAAAAATACTAACTTTACAGGCAAATCTATATTCACTACCTGTATTAATTTCCTTTTGCTGCTATAACAAATAACAACATAAAAAAATTGGTAGCTTAAAATAGCACAAGTTACAGTTCTGAAGATTATGTCAGGACTGCAACTCTGGGTTAAAATCCAGACCCTGGTGTTGCAGGGTCACTTTCCTTCTGTTTCCTTGTCTGCTCCAGTTTCTGGAAGGTGACTCCATTCTTTGACCTATGGCTCCTCAACACTGACTTCTGTTTTCATCATCATATTTCTTTTTCTGGCCCTGACTCTCCTGCCTCCCTCTTTCACTTATAAGGATCCTTATGGTTACATTTGACACACCTGGATAATGCATCTTAAGATCCGCTACACTGATATTGAGGTCTTACTGCATTCTAGATGCTCTGCTAGGCACTTGACAGAAGCAATCTCATTTAGCCTTCATAATGAAGCTGTGAGAGAACTGTCTCCATTCTCCCATTGAGGACTGCGACTGTGAAGGAAAGGTGGGGGAATGAGTTTCAGACAACAGAATAGGAGGAACCCAAACTTACCTCCCCTCATGGACTCTACAAATCTAAACTACATATGGTATAATTTATAAGGAAGAAGACATGAAAACTGAACAAACAGATCTCACAACAAAGGATAAAAGGACAGCCCAAAGAAGAGCAGGGAAGACAGTGATAAGCTCTCTTTGAGGAGGAGCCAGGTATGGGGATTTACAGCTGGGAAAGATTCTGAAGGAGCAAAACTTTTCCCCGGGGAGCAGGGAAGAACACTGCCCTGGGTCAGGCACACAGCTTTCAATGATTCTGTACATAGAGACAAGTCCCCAGAGTCCCGATATTGCGGGGTGTGGGGGGCATCCAGGGGAATCTAAAGAACTACCGGTCCTTAAGCTTGCCCTTAAAGGACCGGCACACAGTCACCCAGGGACCCAGCACATCAACACTGGTCTGAAAAGCGCCTGACTCATAAATGAAGGAAGCCTTTTACCACCTTTACAGCATTTACCCAAGAGGTAGAAAACTATTGGGCCAATCCCCAAGTCAGAAACACTGGCAGATAACAAACATCTTGGCAACTTCATACGACTTTGCTAATTCCAGTGCCCATGAGGAAAAAGAAAGTTCACACTAACAAAACATTTATTCCTCCCCCCAACCCCCAAAAGAAATGTCACATTTATCATATGTTCAATTTGGACCTAGTTCTGGACTCTATAGTATCCTAGTTACCTATTTGTATTAGGACCAAGCTACTTTGGAGCCTGCTAGATAGAATACTATTAGCACTTAGTATAATATCTTTTATCTGTTTATTTTTACACATGAACTTTAGCATCAGTTTAATATTTTAAAACTAAGACAATTTGAACTTCACCATTAATATGTCAAGTTTCAAAAAGAAGAAAGGAAGAAAACTTGCTCAAAGTCAAGTGGTAGAGGCAGAACTGGCACATGAGATTTGGGCTGAAGACTTATAACCGACTGCCTTTTAGAGAACCACATACCATCTGTAACACCTTCCTTTGCTTAAAGCTAAGCAAGCAAACTTGGTCTTGCTGGATTATTCTTGCACATTCTGCCTGTCCCTCCAGGAGATTTGTTCAAAACTGGTTCTGCCAAAGCTCCTGAAATTCATCTTGTGGAATCTTGTCTTTCACTGGTCTCTCTGTTTTCCTGGAGATGACCAGAGCCTTGCTCCTTCAGAAAAGGGGGGCAGGAAATTCAGCCACTACTTCTTCCTCCTCTTGCTTTCAGGGAATTGTTGCTCTGTAGTGATAGGATTGGCTAGCAGAGGGAAGGTCCTGGAATTGGCATCCAACAATGGACACCAAAGACTGCCCCTGCCACACACACTAAGAGAGACCTCCAGATGCTGTGAGGTCTTCGATAGGCCAGTTCTGAATGTGTCAGACCAAATTAGTTTGTTGCTCTTCTGGCTCATCCGTGGTCCCTTTCAGAAGCAGAAAGCATCAGTCATCTGCTGTTTCCTTGTGTAACACATTAATGCCGCAGACTCGGAGTCCATTTGTTAAAGGGACAACACTAGCACCTTTCTTCATTGCAGGAATGTCCCCATGACTCTTGGTCAACTGCCTTGAACTTGGGGAATGTGTTTCACATCAATTGACCCTTTTAGCACAAGAATTCCTCGAGCTCAAGGTGGGAAAAAGATTGTTCCAGCCTGACATATGGAGAAACTGAGGCAAAGAGAAGCTGAAAGACTTTTTCTCTTTAGAGAGCTGGAATGCAAAACCTGTTTTCATGCATTTTCCTCAGACCAAGTTTTTCCACTTGCTGCTATAAGATCCTTTGCCAAGTTCATAGCCCTTAAAACACATTTTACTTTTTAAAATTAAAAAACAAAACAAAATCTGTTATTATAGCTCCAGGAACTTACTGCCACCACAGTTGCTGAAATCAGCAAGGGATCCTCTGGAAAGAGCCTGACTCTGGGGCAGTGCTGCCCTCTGGTGCCCACTGGGAGTTGTGCTCCCAGCTCTCACAAGGCGGGGTCCTGGCCCACACTTGCCCCCTTCCACTTGATCCTCTTCAGAGAGGTGATCAGGGACATCAGGATGGGGAAGCCCACCTGCCAGGAAATGTGAATAGGTTTTTAAGTGGCCAAAATCAGCCCATGAAGGCCCACCCTGTGCTGGCTGGCACCACTCCAGGAGGCACACACGCATGCCTGTCAAACCCTTTTTCCAGAGAGGTTCCCCCATCCATAGAGGATGTCGTGTGGTCACTGCCTCACTTTTCACCTCTCCAAGGAGAGGCCTGTTTCCTTGTCCATAGCACCAGGGAGCTGATGTCCTTGATCATTGCAAAATGGGCACTGCTTGAATGACCATCCTTCCCTGTAGGCAGACTCCGCTCCTCCCAGGCCAGCCTCTCCCTCTTAAGTGTTCCACTGGGCTCTCTGGCTGCCTGCCGTTCACCCCGACAGCTAATTGCATGTTGCAAGTTGAAGTTTCCTTCCTCCCTCTTTCCTGGCCCTTCCTGGGAACCTTCTCTCCTTGATGGGCAGGCTTCCAAAGAGGGAGTGGGAATTGCTGGGAGAAAACCAGTCACCAGGTAGGCCGGGCAGGGTGAGATAAAGATTTGAAGAGGCTGGAGATGAACTCCCCAGCCTGTAATTCAAATTTAAAACTGTAAGTACAACATTGAGGACTCAAGCTTTCCCATGATGCCAGACTCCAGTTAAGTTGCTGACTGCCCCTGGCCTCAGGGAACTGGGTGGCTAGAGAGGTAGACTCAATGTTTTCTTTTCCTTTTTTCATTCTTCTTTTTTACTATTTTAAAAAATATAAAATGTATATAGCATAAAAGTTGCTGTTTTAACCATTTTAAGTGTACAATTAATGTAACATTAATTACATTCATACAATAGTGCCGCCATCAACATTATCTACTTTCAAAAATTTTCAACATCCCAAACAGAAACTCTGCAATCATTAAATAACAACTGCCTGTTTCCCCTCCTAGACCTTGGTCACCTTTAATCTCCTGTCTCTATGTGCCTATTCCAGATATTTCATATAAATTATAACACATCTGTCCTTTGTGTCTAACTTTACACTTAGTATGTGTCAGATGTCCTCCCTTTTTAAGGCTGAATAATTTCCTCTTGCATGGATACAGAATATTTTATCCTTTCATCCTCTCAATGGAACTTGGGGTGCCTTTACCTTTTGACTCTGTGAATAGTGACAAAATGAACATGGTGTGCAAATATCTGTTTAAGTTCCTTCTTTCACTACTTTTGGGGAAATGCCAGAAGTGGAATTGCTAGGTCATATGGTAATTCTATGCTTATCCTTTTGAGAAACTGCCAAACTGTAAATGCTTTCATGTTTGGTTGTGATGCTGTTTCCAGTTTAAAGTGACTTCTGTAATATTTTTAAAACTCTTCCTAAATAAAAAGAATAGGCCCTGAAGCATTTCTCAACAAAATAAAATCTTACTATTGCTGGGCTGGAACCCGTGGGCAGCCTACCCGGGGGAAGTCCCCTGGTCGGGTACCTGCCTATAGAGGGGATGCTGCCACCTTCCTCCAGTACCCAAAATGCTGGAGAGGTGGTCCCCTGGGAGTAAGGCAGATGTCCCGCAGATTCCAGTCACACTTGACCCCAAGAGGATGGGGATGGATGAGTGCAGAGTCGTGTGGGCAGCTGGACTCTGATCACCAAGGGGAGCAGGGGAGCCCCCTATATCTGCACAGACGTGGGCTGGCCTGGGGCCACTTCCTCCAGCAAATTTACCCCTCAGAACCCTGGGGGTTAACAGCGGGATTCTGGTCTCACCCATCAGCTAGCCGGAGTTTCTGTGGGCAGCAGTTGACACCCTAGGGACAAGGAGGGCCTAGTGGCACTGGGACACAGGAGAGGGCAACTTGATGCATCATTCAGTATGCACCCTCAAACTAGAGTACGTTGACCACACCCAATTTTCCGACTGTGGCCCTGCACCAAGTGTCCCCTTAGGACGCTTTGGGGTAGTTTCTCTGAGGCATGTGGCCTGCACAGACCTGACACGTGTAACCAGCTCCCACACCACAACTCCCTCCCGCTGTTCTGTGGATGAGACCGGTGCTCAAAGGTGGTCAGATTGAATGAATGAATAAATGAATGACTCAACAAATTAGTGGCAAAGAATGAGTCTGCCCTACAAAGGAGAAAGATGAACAGGGCACCTGGACACTAGACTGGCATCAACACTGCCACTGATTCAATCCAATCGACTCACAAGATTTATTGGTATTGAAGGGATTCATGCCCAGGGATTCTAAGATGATTTCTTTTAAATATATTTGAAGAAAATTAAGGCACAACAGCCTGAATTGGGGATTTTGGGCCATAATGCAAAATGCAATGTATATAAATACTAATTCATAACCATATAGTTGAAGGTAATAAAAATCTGTAATGTTTTTAAGTTTTATTACTGTTTCATTTAATTTCATCAATTTTTGATTACTGTACTGTTATTATATGATAATTTTCTTGTTTGTAGGACACATCTAAGTACTTAATGTTAAGGGAAGAGGGGAGCAAATGACTCAAAAATGATTCAGAAAAGAATACATTTTGGGCAACCTTTTAAACATTTTAATTTATGTCAGAATTGAAAGTCAGAAGAAAAAAGATTATTAGAAATCTACAAATGGAGAGTGAGCATGACAATCTATTGGGGCTATCAGTGGGATGACAGCTCTGGGTTGGTGATGCTGGCATTGTATGAGCTTCACATCTGTCATGACCCATGGAGTAGGGACCAGTGTCAACTCACATCCAAGGTAGGCAGCAAGGAAGGAGGGAAAGGGGTAGAAAAAGGCTCAAGGGCTCTTGGGATGTGGAGAAGAGGGCTGCAGGCCTGGCAAAGCTTTACAATAGCCAACACAGGCTAAGCCCTGGGATGGTCCACCTTTAGGACCACAGTAGTGAGTGTGGGTGATAATAAACTGAAATCTTTCAATAGTCCAATTTGGCTGTAGAATTGGTACATATACACACAATCCCTAGGGTGCAGTTTTGCAGGGGAGCAGGACTGTTGTCTAGCTCACAATGGCTCTCTCAGTAGCTATGCCTATACCACTCACCACACTGGGCCTGTTGCAATTCTTCCCTGAGGTTTTTCAAACTCCAAGGAGAGAGATCCTGCTCTCTTCTCTGACCATGACACTGTAAAGACATAAGTCTAGAGTTAACTGAGGCCATGTATGAGGCTGTGGGGACATCTGGTCTGAGTAGGAAGTGGGGAGGGATAAGACATTTTGCATGATGGCTCCCTGACTCCTTGACAGCTAAAAATCACAGGTTTGCTGGTTTTGTTCCATATTGATACACAAATCTGCATGAGCTTTATATGTCTGGACAAAAAGATACATACCAAAATATGTACTGCAGCATTATTTGTAAAATGGAAAAACCATTGACCAGAAAATAAATAAAATGTGGTAGCAGTGTTCAGTACTACAGCTCCTGTACAGCAGTCTCCCTTGCTGACCAGGATTGAGCTATATCAGGAATAAATAGCATGTTGCAAAAAAATCACATTGTGTGACACCCAAAGTTAGGTCATAAAATGCATTATGGCTTGCGCCTTGCTCTCTCTTGGGTCACTGGTTCTGGGAGGCCAGCCATGGTTATCAGGACACTGAAGCAGCCCAGTGGAAAGGTCCATGGGGCAAGGGAGGGACTGAGGTCTCAGGCAGCAACGTGCAGGTGATCTGAGTGACAGATCTTGGAATCAGGTCCCCCAGCCCTAGTAAAGCTCTCAGATGGTTGCTGCACTTTCTCCGCTAAGAGTCCCCCCCCTCAGATTTTCAAGTGAGTTCTCTCCCTTGATAAACAGTCTTCCCCGTTTGAATACTGCTGAATATTCACATTTGGTAGAATGAGTTTATCAGTTCTCCTAGTACAAGTTGGAGAAAAAAAATAACTTCATTTCAGGACTTGAGGTGTAACCAGGCCAGTCCCATCTGAAGAGATCACAGAAGGTGAACTTGCATCAGTGGCCTCTACTGCACATTCCAGGCACCTGACTGAGGGATAGGATCTAATTAGGCACTGATGAAGTAGAAGTTCCAGAAATAACAATTTGAGCTCCTAGTATCTCTACTTAGCAACCACGTCTAAGGAGGATTTTAATATCTGAGTCAAAGAACTGTGTTCCTGAAATATTACATTAGGTTTTTTTCTTTAAAGTAAACCAAGTTAAGCCATAGATTTGCATAGCCACAAGATTATGAGATTTATCCCTAGGGAACAAATTGGCAGCTTCCCCCACTTTCAATCAGACAAAACATATGTTCTTTAACTTCCGAAATACAGGGGGAAGAGCTCACATTAACACCTGGATCTGTGTCATGGCTCCCATTCTGACAAGGATCTTCACCAAGTTGCTTGAATTACTGGTTACCCAAAGTACAGAAACTTTTCTGTGCCTGGAACTGAGCAAAGCATATATTTAAATATGACAGAGACCGGTGAAATTTAAACACAAAGGAGTAAGAGGAAGAAAAGTTGTAAACACTTGTTAGATCAAGTTAGATCAGTCATCCATACTTGAGTGAGAGCCAGTCTCTCACCCATGGGGATTCTGTGGCCTGCTATTACCTTGTAACTATTCAGGTTGAAAATGCTGTTCCTTGCAACATGCCTGGAGGCCAGGAAAAGCTGGGCTCCACTATGAAGAGAGAACAAAAAAAAAACAAGGCATTTGCTGGCAATGCCTTACCATTCTCCTTATATTTCCCCATCTGATGCCACATTTCCACAGATTTCTGCTCTCAGAGGTGTTGACTACGCCCTCTCCCAATCCCAGAGGAATTCAGAAAGCCTATGCGGCATTAAATTTCAGCAGATCCACAAACACTGCCTCTAAAACAGTGGTTCTGTGTGGCCCATGGGGTCTCAGGCTACCCTTTGAGAGTCTGGCACAGAACAAGGTCTCCTTTTCACTTGACTCTCCTTTGCAAATACAAGGCTGCTTGGCTGGACCCAGCACCCCATGGGGCAAACATTCAGGGCAAGAATAGTCTTCATTCTTCCTGTGAAGCTTTGAAAGACTTCTAAAGAACACAGGAAATTGTCAGACCCCATTTTCTGCTGAAAACAGCTGACACTAAACTTTGAACATTCTATGGATTAATCCCAAATCATGGGAACCAAGTTTGCTTGAAAAGCAGCAATGCTTTCACCAAAGATGTGATCACTCTGATAGACCATTTCAACATTACTTGCAAAGAATTATGTATTTTACAACTCCCATTAAAAATTCTCTTCACCAAAACTAGCTTATTTCCACGGTGTGCTGTACTATTGACACATACTGCATTTTCTAACTCCAAAAGGTCATCTCTGGGTACTAAGAAGCAGGTGTAGGGTCCTATCAGAGCACAAAGACACTGCAAATGAACCACCACTGAAAACTGAGGAAAATCAATACTCTTGGTCAGTCATGGCCCTGGCATCACTACTGCCACCAACATTCAAGGACAATCTCCTCAGGACCAGGCACTTTCATATGCACAGTCACACATTACAGTCAGTGTAATCCTCACCACAAAATAAGGATGGGCCCTATTTTAGAGCTGAAAAAAACATTCTGAAAGGAAAAGTAACATCCTCAATTCACAGACTCTGGTATTTGAACGTAAATGGTGTGTTCACTGTTTCCTTCTCCAGGCTGCGTGGTGACAACACTTTGCAAGTGTGGTAGTACACACCAGGGGGTCACATAGCATAAGATTGAGGCACACAGGCTCAGGTGTCACCAAAATGGGCTCACACTATAGTTCTTCCAGTTACCACCAATCTACTGTGTAAGTCACTAAACATCTCCAAACCTATTTCCACATATATGAAAGGATTAATACTGCTACCTATGAGTAAGTGTGGATAATGTTTACTAATTCGCTTACTGCTTATAATGTAACTATTTAAAACATGAATTACTATTTTAAAGGGTCAGGGGAAATACGTTGGGGTAGATGCTTACATTTGCAAGCTTTTTACTATAAAAAGGTCCCAATTTACTAGAGTGGCAGTCTTCACTAAAACTTCCTTGGGCCCTCAAGAATAACCGAGTATTAATCATCTACATACTACTAGATCACTGGCATCCAAAGTAGAATGGGTTAAATGGCCTGGGAAGAGTGCTAAACCTTTCTTTCCTCTTTAAAATTGTGTTTCAATATTAACAGTTGTTAATTATATAATTTATTTGATAATTAGGGATACATGTTCAAACATATTTTAATAAGGAAATGTGATCAGGTTTAGAGTGGGTGATCTAGATGACTTGCTAATTCAATAAACATTTTGCTCTGTTACATTATCAGAGCACCTTATACTTTTTTCTTTCTTACCTACTATATACCCCAACCTCTATTCCTAGGTCAGTTTCTTGAAGAGGATAAAAGGCATGAAAGATACGGGTGTCAATGTGCAGGTGGTAGTGTGAGCACAGTTAATGAGTCTAAGAAGCAGGACTCGCTCAGCCCTTAAGATTATATAGCCTGAACTATACAGAAATTAACCTTATGTGCCATTCACCATCCACTTCCTGTTACTTGTGAACTTTATAAACAATTAGATCTCATTCCACTAGGTGGCGGTAAAACTTTATCATGGATCGCCCAAATACCTTTTCTGAGATTAGTGTTTACTTGGTCAACCTTGCTTAATTAGAAGTGATTAAAGAGTTACTTTCATTATACAATGCCTCTGATAATGGAGACTAGGTAATGCCCATTTTGCTTTTAACAAGCTTACCTTTTCTTAAATCTTCCAGAATGTTACATATAATGTGAATGACCACATAAAAAAATGATCACATGCAATCCACAGGTCATGTAGCAAAAGTAACCGTCAGCATGCTTGACAAGTCTGGAGTCAACACTCAAAGGATCCAGTAAAGTTGTACAGATCCTGTATCACATTCAGGTAAAAACCTGGGCCTGACACAGATAAAGACAAAGTTTTCACTAGGGTGTAAGAATAAAGGTGGCTCAAAAATCATAATAGTTGGTGGGCCTCCCCTGGTGGCGCAGCAGTTGAGCGCTGGGCTGCGAAGCTGCCTGCAGCCTCTGCAGCACCAGTTCGATCCCCGGTCGCTGGCAAAGGTCCCACATGGCATGACAGACCTCTCCTGCCGCGCCCGCTGCTCCCCTCAGCAGTGTATTTTGTCACTCTGTCTGTTCTGTTTCCCGCTCTGGCTCTGGTGAATTCTCTCACCCTCCCGCGCTTCTGACTGTACCTAGTGCTTGTATAAATAAGTAAATCTTTTTAAAAAAAAAATCATAATACATAGAAATTTTAAATGGTAGCTATGAGAACCGTTTCTAGAATCAGTAGTACTTCACCATTTAGCCAAGGGGCCTACAAAAACATTTTCATTTTGCATTCTTCAAATTCAGTAGGTTGTTCTTAATTCCCTAAAGTCAAACTTTTCTGGTTAAAAGAGTTGTTAATCCAATCTCTCAATGCAAGAAGTAAAACATCACTTCCCACTCGCCCCTACATACCTGCTTATAGCTATTACTGATCATTTGATTCTAGATCTTAGAATAAAGCCAACTGCTTTTTAAAAAGCAATTCACAGCTTGTTATGCTCTCCAATAGCAGAAGGTATTTTAGGATTTTTAAAAAAGATTTATTTATGCATACAAGAACTGGGGTACAGGCCAGAGGTGTGGGGGGTGAGAGGATTCACCAGAGATAGAGTGGGGAACAGAACAGGCAGACTGACTGAAATACACTGCCGAGGGGAGCGGCGGGCGAGTCAGGAGAGGTCTGCTGGGCCACGTGGGTAGGGATCAAACTTGTGCTGCAGTGGCTGCTGATAGCTTCATAAGCTGTGTCTTAACCCCTTGCGCCAATGGGGAGGCCCAGTATTTTAGGATTAATAAAACTTTTCCAAGATAGTATTTAACTAGTGAAGGCCATTAAATAAGGACAAATGTTTATTGTAGTATTGTGAATGTTTTTAAGGTCCCATAAAATCTACTTTAAAACTAGTACCCTTATATGTAAAGGGGTAAACTTATATGTAAAGCCAAGACTCTACAATATGAATTATCTTCCTAATATATGTTTTACATTTTAGATTCATGTATCTTTTGAGAAGCAATAAATCTTTCAAGCATACTGATGTATTTTAAATCATTGAGCCATAGAAGTAAACAAAAACATTGGCTAACTGTAATGATTATTTACTTCCTTTCTGCTTGGATCATTTCTTTAAGATGACATGGTGAAACTTTGAAGTGATGAACTGGGCTGCAATAATTATACATTAGAAAATGTGCATATAAGCATTCTAAATGAAACAGACATACAAGAGAAAAGAATTAAATCACGGAGAAGGAAAATTTAGCTAAAAAGTTTCTTCCCAAATATATATTCTAGTCTTGTATATCAACTTAGATATTTAAGACCCCACACTCCGTTACATCACAACATTGTTTATTATGTGAATTTTTTACAATACAAACAAAAAAATACAGAAATGCAATATATGAATACAGCTAAATGCAGAATGGTGACTTTTTTTCTTTTTAAGAGGCCATGATTCCCGTTTCTAGTAAAATAAAGAGACTGCACATAGGTAGAAACAGGTTGGTCGTTAGCTTCACAATTTTGCCTAGAAATGACCTATAAATGCATTTTTCCCCCTGCTACTTACCATAAAATGTAAAAAGGGAATTAAAGAAAAGTTTCTTTGTTGGTTCCTACCATATGAAAGATGCTATATTCTATTTTAGCAGGGCCAATATATGGAAAATACCTAAATTAAATGTTATCACAAAAATGAAGCAGTAATGAGATTCTGGCTAAAGAGGGCACTAAATGAGAATAATATAAGTTTAAAGAATCTGAAACAAACAAACAAAAAAGGTTGTTATAAAAAAGCTCTAGGTGCACTGTAAGCATATAGGTTTTTTTTTCCATGTGTATTTTTAAACAATGGAAGTGTCAAAAAATAGGGTCAACTGTGTTAGACTAAATTACATTATTGTATACGCTGCATTGAATGGAACCTTTGTATTATAATTATCAGAGAGAAGCATAGTTTTGCATCATATTATGGCAATTTATCCTCAATGAAAACCTTCCAGAGTCCTTTTATTTTGGAATATCCTGTAAACAATCAAACCACCAGAACATGATTGTACAACAGTAAAATGTTTTCTTGCATTAAATTGAAGACATCTGTTTAATAAAAAAAAGAAAAATGTAGGAAAGGTACTTAGAGCTGTTAGTTTCTAAGTACACAACACCCTATACAATTAAAGGCATCTTAATTTCCATCAAGAACAACAACAAAAAAATTTTGTCATGCTGTTAATGTTAAATCCATCATTATGGATAAAACTGGTGCAAATTGGTCAAACGGATCCAACAAACACTGATGTCCAGGCTGGCATATTGGCAACTAATACGTAACTGGTGGTCACTAGAGGGTTTAAAAGATCTTCCCTTTCTTCTTGTTCTTCTCCAAGGTTCTAAATGATTAAAGGGAAAATAATCAAAATGACATTATAAACAACAAATGACAGCAACAGCTAACTCAACTACAACTGTGTTTGATTTTCAAACGCTACACAGTTTCATTTAAAATACTGAATATCTGACAAAATTCCAGGATAAGAAGTAAAAACTATGACAAAAACCTATTATTTGACATATAAGAATAATTCTTCCCAAATGAAACAGTGCAAAATAAAAATGATCAACTGATATCAACCAGAGTAGCCTTTTCTCCTATGAACATTTGCATTCTGCAACGCATTTCATTTTTTTTTTTAGAAATATATTTTCCTCCTACATAAGGAAAAAGTTATTGGAAGGAAATGTTACAGAACAAATGTCTAATCTTGAAAGTGTAGAATTCTTGTAGGGATTCAACTTTTCTTATTTAAATGGGAGAAAAGAAAACCAAGGTGCAAATATTACTGAGTCTTGTAAAAATTAAGAAACCTACCAGCTGTATTAGGGATTAGATATCCAAAATTTTATTGCAAATAAATAAATCCAAGACAATTAAAACATAGTTCTAAATGTATTAAAAAAATCTTTGTAAGTAGTGCTTTATATGCTTACTAAAAATTGAACACAACCAATATGTACAACATAAAGAGGATAAGAAACGAAATCCACTGGGACAATGTAATGAAACTGTTAACACTATATAATTATGAAGATTGTTATTTCATGGAAAATGTTTGTAGCAAAAAATACTGTTACAGTTAGACCATATCTATCAATATAAAAATTTTCATCCATGAAAATAATTGAGATACTTGAAAATGGTGGTATCTTTACTCTATTTATTTAGTTTCATGGATATTATTGCACTTATACCTTTTCCCATTTTTTCTACCACCATTTCTTAATCCTCTTTGACCTTTCTCTTTTCTCCCTTCTTTTTTACCTCAGAAGCCTCACTTCATTTATTGCATCTTCTATTTTTTATAAGTATTTTACTTTGTTGAATTGTCTGCTTTGTAAATACCCAATATAAGTTTGTTATTCTGATTTGTTTTACTACACAAGATTCCCTCAAACTCCTTTTTTTTGCTGTTGTAAATGGCAATGTTTTGTCTTTCCCGATGACTAGTATTTCATTGTATGGATTCCACATCTTCTGAATCTAATACCCATCAGTGGGTACTCAGATTGTTTCTGTGTCTTATAAGTAGTGTCCTCTACAATGCCACTTTAATGTTTTTAAAGTAGGAAAATAAATCTTGAAATTATTTATACTTATATATGCACATTTTTTGGAGTCTGATATTACCTTGAAGAGTTCTGTTGTTCTAAAATACGTTGTTGAGCTTCCCAGTTTGCTTTCTCATCTTCAAACTGACGGCGTTTTTCTTCTAATTCTTTGTGTTGTGCTTCCAAATTCTTTTTCATTTGCTCATGGCGCCGCTGGAGCTAAGTCACAGCATAATATATAAAATAAAACTGTTTAAGTAATCAGAAGCAGAAGTACATTTGATCCAGGAATCCTAATTTTTAACAGCATAACCTGGAAAGCACCACATAGGATTCCTCCTTTTATAGGAACTGCTACCTGAGAGATCAGTGAGAGTAAGTTCCCAAGAGATAATCTTGGGAAATAGGAAGAAAAAGTACAAGCTTACAGTTGTATAGCACTTTATAATGGACATTTCTTAACTTATCTTTTTTCTTTATTCACAAGCAGCCATGTAGGAAGCTGGTGGGGGTGTGTGTGTGGGTGGGGAGGAACCACTGCTCTCTCTGTATAGAAGAAACAGTTGTAGAGATGATTAGCCAGAAAGTGGCAGAACCAGGGATTTGAACTTGTCTCCTAATTTCAACTTCAGAGAGCTGAGACAAGTGGAAAGAAAGCAGGAAGATAAGGACCTAAAGAGTTCCAGGATCAAAGTAAGGACTCCTGTTTTTATAAAACAGTGGTTCTCAAAGATTAATTTTCATACAAATCACTTGAAATGTTTGTTAGGAATACAGAATCTTTCACTTCACCCAGACATGCTGAATTACAATTTTTAAGTGGTAAGTCTAGAAACTGCATTTTCAACAAGCACAGTGATTCTAATGCAGGTGGCTCTTCTCACATAGTGACCATGCTGTATAAAATGCTGGCTGAGAGGTGGGAAAACACTCATGCAAAGTAACACAGAAACAAAGAGCTTATTTAATGACTCATTGAATAATTTCATTTAGGCACTAGTCAATCTATTTCTGAAGAAAACAGTCTTACAAATTAAAAATAATCAGATTAAACCTCACTACATTAAATATCTAAGAACTATTGAAAATCTTCAAGTGACCAGGAATTAGTTCTATTAAAGATCATATTACATCTTGAATTTGGACTGTAATAATACTTTTGCATACAATGTTTTCTCACTAGTTCCATAAAATCACAAAAAAGTGACTTTATATTCATTCTTATTGCAAATATTTCGTGCAATTCCTACAAAATGAAGCAATCTAAGACAAACATAAGAAAACATGAGTCAAATTTGAGACAAATTCCTGGTAGCACAAAAGCTACTTTAAAAAATTAAAAAATAGAAGCACAGAAAAATGTGCTATTAAAAAAAAAATGCGAGGGCCTCCCCGGTGGCGCAGCAGGTTGAGCTGCAGCAGGTTGAGTGCAGCACTGTGGAGCTGTCCACAGCCTCTGCAGCACGGGTTCCGGCCAGCCAGGGAGAAACCTACACAGCACGGCAGACCTCTCCTGTCTCGCCCGCTGCTCCCCTCAGCGGCGTTTTCAGTTTGTCTGCCTATTCGGCACCCCACTTTGTCCCTGGTAAATTCTCTTGCCTTCCTACGCCTCTGGCCTGTGCCCCAGTTCTTGTATAAATAAATAAATCTTAAAAAAAAAAAAAAAAGCCAGGTAATCATACGTAACAGGAGAGGATACAACAGGGCAAAAGCATACAGGAGCCTCAGTTGAACTGAAGAAGTTTTATTTAAGGTGGGCAGTAGGTTGACAGGTGGTCATAATTTTTTACACATGTATTTTTTACATTAATTGTATGCAGTAAAAAATACAGGTCACAATCCTTAGCTCTCAAAAACCTCTTGCAGTTCAGAATTCTTTGTATTTTAGAAGGGTGATACTGCATAGAAAGGTTTATAGAATATCTTTACAAAATATCTTTTGAGCTATCTAGCTGGCATTTATAATTAAACACATTACTATTTTTTGCAGTAACATGTTCACCTCATGTGGGCCAAACGCTATTAGTTCATGTACAAGTTTTCAGTTTTCAGAGCTTTTTAGTATTTGAAATTGTGGATACATGATTGTGGACCTGTGTGATAACTTAAGAGCAAACAAAGAGTTAAATGAGTTCAATTAGGAGTGTCTACCTATTGACCAGATCCAATTTATTTTTCATCTCATGTGAAAAAGGGACAGCCAAAAACAACTACCTCACGGGCTGCAGTGTGAATTAAATAGCAATATGTGAAAGAAGCTTACTTAGCACGGTGACTGATGTACTGTGCAGCTTGATATTAGCAGCTCTTCCTCATACAAATATTAATAACACAAATTAATTTGGGAAAAAACTATTAAAAAAGACCAAATAGGTTTTTCACCGATATAGTTACATGGCTTATAAAAGAGGAAACTTAGTGCCCTTTATAGTTCCTTCAATGGTAAGAAAAATTCCACCTTTCAAAGGGTTAATTAAGTTACTCAAAATTCTGTTTTCACGACTCCCAATAATCATAAAAACGCTTAAAGAATTCTTTGGCTATAGGTTCATAATTATTTGTTATATCATTTACTCTTAGGAGCATGGATATGTCTATACCCAATATAAATTCAACTTTTAGATTTTCAATGGAATGTAAGTATGGAGATAATGCAGAGCCTTGATTAATCATGTTTTTAATTTCCCTTCTGATCTGTATCTTCCAGATTATTTATTAATTAGGGAAGGGGTACAGATGCAAATAGACAGATTTAATAACATGCTAATAGTAAAAAAAGACTAAATTAAATCTCCAAATGGAATACTAGTCCTGCTTGGCAATCTCAAACCAGGAGGATAATTTCATACCCTGCTGAATTAAGCATATCACAAATAAAACAGTATAGCTCTCATTTTTTTTTTTGTAAGAGACTATATGAAAAGCTAAGTAATTAAAAAATATGGAATAGAAATATGGAAATAGAAAAATTTCCTCAAAATTACTGACTAGTTTACTCTCTCCATATATTCTAGCAACTCAATGATTAGAATACTTGTGGTTACATAAATACTTCTGGTTAAAGAGGGTTTCAGTATTTTATGTAGTAATTACAAAAGCAGTGAGCTCAAATGAGAATTAACAAACATCTGAATCTCACTTTATTTAGATACAAATATTTTTATATGGGGAGCCACATAACACAGATCTCACTCAATTTTATCTTTAAACATTGTTTTAATATAAAATATTTAAGATATTCTTTTAATATAAAATATATAATATAAAATATTTACTATAAAATATTTCATATTATTGGGATGCTTTTTCATTATCCTATCCAATGCTGTAATATTGAGAATTACTTGACACTATATTGCAAATAAGACCAATTCATTTTCTCCCCCTTTGACTGCCTATTTATCCTAGCATGTCCTTAGTTCAATTAAATGTTCTTTCTCATTCATATTCAAATAATTCTGACCTATTACTATACTAGCACCCACCAGTCTTTACTCTTAATCCATCCAAGTTCTGATCATTACTTTTCTTATACACTATATATGCAAGAACTTATGATTCTATTTTTCTTAACTTGCTCATCAAAAGTAGTAATTTATTATAAATATTCGAGCTATTATGTCTTCCTACCAAGTATACCTGTGTACAAACATTTACATATTGAAGTACACATCACTTTATTATAAACAAGCACTTGCTTTTATTTATCCATTTTATAAGTGTATTATATTAGAAAAAATGAGTAAGAGGTAGTATCATTTATGATCTTATTAAAGATCTTTATCATTTCAAAAAGGAACATTGTGTCTATTTGAGGTAGAACTCTTAAGTTGATTTACCTCAGCTTCAGAGTCCTTCAGTTTCTGAACTTTTTCTTTGACCTTCATCTCAAACACCTGCTCCATTTCCATTTCCATCTTCTTCATCTTAGCCACATGCTCTCTTCTTTCTTCTTCCATTTGTGCAAGAGGGCTCCTGGTGTGAACATTAAGGACATCATTAGCCATCTATTATACAAAACTCTTAAAACATGATGAAAATGAGATGCTACATGTTATTATTAAATTCTCTGCTTTTTTTTTGAAAATATTTTTCGAAATGATTTAATTATTTGGCTACCATCTTAGATGACAAAACAAATTTGACATTTTATTCTATAAACATTTATATAATTACACATTATACACATTTTTATATAATTAGTTACTTCAAAATTTATAAATATTTATAATCAAAACTTCTATGAAGTTTCAAATCTACACTTAAATTTCTAGTGAATATTATGAAAACAGACTAAATAACAAAGGCAATCAGTAGCAGGATGTTTCTCTAAACTTAATGCATATCAAATCTAAAGAAAACACATACAATAAACGATAGAAGGAAAATAGAATGAAACATTCCCAAAATATATTCATAAAGTGTAAAAATAGAAATTTACTCAATTTTGCACTTTCAACAAAATTTAATGGGGGGGGGGGGAGAAGGAACAAAGTTAATATAAATGCTGTTAAGGAAAAAGAGACAAAAGCCCAAACTGGAATCATTTGTGCTAAGGTCCAAATTGAGTCCCACCAAACTGAGCTTTAATACCTAATTTAATCAGTTTTGACTTCTTAATGTCAGACTTTTCAAGTTTAAGAAGAAATCTTAAACTAGTCAATGTGGAATTACCTGGCTAGTACTAGAAAGGTAATTTGCCTTGATAGACCCCTACCATTCCCTGAAGGAAGGTGGCCTTGCCACAAATAATGTTATTTGCTAGTATAATTTCCTGTTGTATCCACCCTTCTGCCTATAATTATAATAGTCTTTCATTTTGAACAGCTCTGCAGAGCTCCTTTCTATCTGCTAGATGGGATGCTGCTAAACTGATAAATTGTTAAAGTCAATAAATTTTCTCAGTAGACTATCTTTAGTTTGATAAAAATTCCAAATTATATTTTCTCCTTTTAGGACAACTTATAGGACAATCTATTTAGGAGAATAAATAAATTACAATTATACTATCAATAAATCAAACTTATTTAGGTAACTGAACTGATATGCTAGAAATGAATATCAGTCAATATCTAGAACACTCTTCATTTAGGTATACAAAATATTTCTTGGCTACTTATGGTAGTTTCACCACTCTTGAAAATTCACACCTCTTAAATATTTTACTGTTTTAATTTTTAAAGAAGTTTAGTGAGTTCATATATATATATATATATGAACAAGAATCAGAAACAGATAAATGTTTTGGCAATTATTTTTGAAACACCAGAAAGTAAACACAAGCAGACCCTAAAGGTAGTTCATTTTCATTTTAACAAATTTTGAAAATGTTGAAAATATTACAAATGAGTCATGTTAAGGTTACTGTACTTAAAGACATTAGCGAATGCTAAAGTATTAGTAGCTACTACTGCCCCAGGAAGGAAGGAAAAATGAACTGGCTTTGAGAATCTCTGAAAACTACTCAACACAACTTAAAAAGAAGCAGGCTCCTTTTTTGACTCTGTTAATGAACTTCAAAGGCTATCATTTTAACCCTGATTTGACACACAGATGATAGTGACTTCTCTTTTTATTAGGTTATTTTTAATCATTACAGCACCTTTCTTTCTAAGAGGGCAAGAGAACTTGATGGAAATAGTAAATAAAAGCTAAAGGACAGCAACACTAGCTACCAATTTTTCTTAGCAAAAAGGAAGGACAAAGATGAGTTGTACTGCTGTGATCAAATTTAAGTACAGGGTATTTCTCTCTTTTTTTTATAATAAATTTTATTTTTATATTCCCCATACAATTTCAACCCCCCCATTTTGACCCCAATCCCTCCCCTCCCTCCATCCACCCCCCCAAAAGTGTTTCTGGCTCATAGATTTTTGTTGATTTTGATTTTCACTTTCTTATAGTTATTAATTTTCCTGGTCCCTTATTTAAGTTTTCTAGATTCCTGCTATGAGTGAGACCATCCGGTATTTTTCTTTTTCTTTCTGGCTTATTTCGCTGAGCATGATCCCTTCCAGCGCCATCCATGTTGCTGCAAATTGCATGTGTTTATCTTTTTTGAATGCTGAGTAATATTCCATGGTATATATAGTACAGGGTATTTCTTTACCAAAAGAAAACTCACAAACCTGCAATATATGTTAACAAGCAATTAATTAGAAGTTCTGAAAATGAAACTATCAAAACTAACAATAACCTGCATTCAAAAAGTAAGGTCAACTGAAATAACAAATTTTTAAGTGTAAATATTATTATTTCACTCAATGCCAATGTGATCCTTCTCATCTTCAGGGAAGATGTTTTAAATTTGGAAGCCTTACACCTAGTGAATGATTACCCTGACGACATGTCAACTGTGTGTTTAAGTACACTTAATGTAAACCACACTAAAAGCAGCAATTAAAGGCAAACTCACAGATTTCACAAATAATTAAGGTATATGCCATAAATAAATTTATGACAAAATTTGTTAAAGCTACGTAGTTTCTTTCCAGAATTGTTTGTAATATCACTGAAGTTGTGGGCCACAGAATGACTTTTCAGTCAACAGTGGACCACATTTAACAGTGATCCCAAAATTCCTTGTCTAGTGACATCATAGTCACCCTTAACATTTTATGCCCACAGCAGATTCATACACCTTGTACTTGCTGCTTGTGTTTTGAAAGCTTCATTATCCTCTTATGTTTGATTTAATCTCATGTTGTTTTGTTTATCATCGCCTATATAAAGGCCAGTTTTAATGTGTTCACACAATGAAATCACTTTAAATATATACTGAATTGTTACAAAAATGTTAAATTTTCTTCTGAGAGAATATCCAAATCTTTAAACTTAAATTTATATATCATCAAAAGAAATCTGTAATATTTTACATTTGAGATACTCTAAGTTTTCTGGTCTTGTAATACTTATTGCCTGGACCAAATATACTAACATTCTACTGTTGTAAGAAAATGTTCACACATAACTAAAATGGATTTTTTTGAAGCCTCTTGAAATGATCTTTCAAATCTCTTTAATTTTTATTTAATTAGTATCCCACTTCTAGTCATCTTTATTAAAGTAATACTTAGAAAACTGTAATACAAAATTGTGCTCACAATGTAGAAAATGTAGGACAAAAGGTCACTTTTAAAATTATTTTTTATATTTATTTTTTCCCATAAGATCTTACTGACTGGAAAAACCATTTAAGTTACATCATTGCCTGCCTGCTTTTTAATTGCAAACTCTTCCGCCCACACACAGATATGCTACAGTTCATAAACTTGTCTGAGAAATTTAAAGCAACTTAAAGACATGAAAAATCCTGGTAAAAATTTAAAAAGGAAAAAAGACTATAACATAAGCTGAAATCATACTATTTTTCCAAACATATAACTTAACTCCTTCTAGAGTTCTCTTTAAAGGGTTATAGCTCCTTTTTGCCACCAGAGACTTACCCTTTCATATGATCAATAACAATTATACCAAGGACCACACAAGGTTGTTACACAACCCACATTTTTAGTGTAATGGAACCACAGTTTATTTAAATTATGTGTGGTCCATCCTGAAGAACATGTTATGTGAATACATGCACATACTTTTGCTTCAATGGTTGATAGGCTATAATGTATACAAGACATGTAGCAGTTTCCATACAACATTTTCCAAAGGCATTTCATTAAAAAGGACTTCAAAGAACAATACAGAATTCCAACAATTTTGGGAAACAGTTGCAAAACATTTTATTTTGCCAAGTAAGAGCATTAAAACCAAACATAAACAAATCAATGCTCCAACTACTATCATATTTTTATGAAAGGACCTTTGAGCAGGGGAAAGGATATAACTAAATAAGTTGAATTTGGGGGGAACTTTTTGAAATTGCCTTTAGATCAATAAAAATTGTCACGTACCAAAAGAGTTCTAAGGATCAGTCTCTGGATACATATTTTTAGTCATTTCCATTGATTCAGTTACCCATAAAGCTTCCCCAAGACTACAGATAGTTACAGAAAACAGAAAAATAAACATATGGGAAAATAGGTAACAGGGAGCAAACTTAAAAGGAAGATCATAACTTAAAACTTAAAGCAAGATCATAATTGTTGCAAATGATAAACAGTCCAAGAAAGAATCATCAACCAAATGTAATTTTAAGTAAAAAGTACAAGGAAGACTGAGGAAGGGGATATAGGTTGAACAAAAAAGATTTGCTCTCCGCTTATTGGGAATTAGTTTCCTTCTTTCAGGGACTTACAATATTGATAGAGCTAATTCCTTTCCCCTTTCCTTTACAATCCCTGTTGAATCTTCTTTGATCTGCAAACTGATGTTCCTTTTGATTACTTCCAACTACCTACTACCCTTCAGATTGGGGTAGATAAAGTACACTCTTTTACCTGAGGATTTAAGATATACTTTAGACAGATAACTTGTCATTTTCTTTGCCAGACTCAGGTAATAAATATCTGAATAGTTGCTAACAATAATTTCTATTTTTTCAGTCTCTGACTCAAGATAAATTAGTATTTGATGAGACAAATTTTACTATTTTTTTAGATTTTAACCATCTATCTTGGAGTCCCCTCCACCCAACTTTAATAAGATATAACTGACATACAAAATCGTGCAAGTTTAAGGTGTACAATATGATGTCTAAGTCTCATTTTAAGTTTTTCCAAAATATAATTGTTCTAGGATCACTAACATAATAAAAAGGCACATTTTCAGACAAAAAATACTTTTATTTTTAACCCACAGTTCAGTACACTCAAAAGTTTATTCAAAATTCCCTCAGAAAACTAAATATAAGATTGACTAATCTACTATTAAATTCCTAATGTTAAAACAAACCAAAAAAACCCCCAACTATCTCTATTCTAAAACCAAAGTATTATTAGTGCTTTGTGGAGTACGCACTGTTATACAAAAGTTAACTATATATGTTTGTGCATATATGTAACTATATATATGTGTGTGCACATATATATAATTTTTTTACATTTATATAGTTTTAAATATATATATAGTTAATATATATATATTTTTGACTAAATTTTGACTAGATTCACCGTGTAAGGGCAATGAAAAAACACAGGTTCATCAGCAATCAGCAGATGAATAATGACACAGTTAATTTTATTTTTTTCTCAAAATACCTACATATGCTATTTAGAGATCATATGAAGCAAGACAAAAAGACCAAAGAAACGGCCTATTTCATTGGCATTCAAACTGGGGTCTCTATATGAAGTCTTCCAAGAGTTACCTGAGCATGGGCAGTTTTAAGAGAATTTCCAGATTCTCAACTTCCATACAAAATCCTGCCTAAAGTGACCTGCCTGAAAATTTTCATTACAGATAATTAATCTCTTACTTTACAAGAAGAAAGACCTCTTACAACCTCTTACCTTTTCCTTACCGAGGCTATACTGTTCCAGTTGTAGGTGAAGGTTTGAAACCTCCAGATGACAAACAGCACTAAAACATAAACTCACAGATGATCTGTATTTCCCAGTACTAAACATGTTTCTATTAAGAGCAAAGTATGGTGTTACATATTAGAAACATGTTATTTGGAATTATGTGGGGATACTCTGAGCAGTGTGAGGTAGCTAGAGTACTGGCAATTTGTGCTTAATGACTTTGACTCTTTCACTTCAGGATCCCTGCAAATTCGATTTCTCCCTGACACCATTATCAAAGGATGTAGTGCTGTGGAGGGAAGAATCCCTTCACAGCAATAAAAATAGATCAATAAGAAGACCAAATTCACATTTGCTTACTTCACATATTTGAATATTAGCTATTCTTTTCAGTTATTCATGAATAGCTCCTTAGCTACAAATAAAAGTACCTCAAATAAAAGCACCATTAGTTGTGGATACTGATTTTTTTTTTTCAATTCAGCTAGAATGTTTTGATATTGCCAACATTTTCAAGACATTTACAATCAAAGGATAAAACTTCCAAGTGACCTCATTTAGATTCACCATGTGTTATCCAATAAAGTAGTAAAAATCCAATTTAATAAATCCTATCAATATCAATTTCAATTAAAGTCATTCCCAATTGGTTCAATCTTTAAAAATATTTTTCTACTTACCACTGACAAAAAAATAATTACTAACCAGGGACAATTTCTTTTTAACAATACAAAGCCTTAACTCAAAATAGAATCTTTTATTTTAATTATAAAAAATATTCAACAATTAACTAGATTAATTTTTAAAACAACAGTAATAAGTTTCTAGAGGTCAATGTTTTATAAAGCATGCATTACTAATCACTCATATTAGAACTATCTAGGGTACTTATGAAAATACAAACCCATATTTAATCAATCAGGATCTTTTGCTAAAACCTTTTTATCAAACACTCAGAAATCCTTGAAAACAGAAAACTTAAGAATTGATTGATAAAAACCTCAAGTAAGTATGCTATTAACATAAGCAGAAATCAAAGTTAAAAATATAAAGTAGGGGTTATAAACCAAGTACCATTTGGGAAATATGCAAGAAAAGAAACAGAATTAAGATCAGTACTGCTTGTGACTTTGCCAATGACTGTTAATGCTTTGTAAACTTTCTTCTGGAATTTAGGGACACTGTGAAGACATAACTAGAAAAAAAAAAGAGGAATACATTTCTTTCCCATTATAAGGAATGTTGACCACTATATTGTACTGCTACTTTCAGAACTTAACCTTTCTTATTAATATAGATGTTCCTTCAGAATTACTCTCTAATGGTAAATAACATCAATCTATACATGTGTACACATTGTTAAAAGTTTTCATTCTTACCTTCAACAATCTCAAATTAAGGTAAAATAGGACAAAGACACTATTACCAAGAACTGTATCAGCTAATACCTATCCTTTCATAAAATCATAGCTTGACACACTAGGTTAAAATGAAGCTTCATACTTGAAAGACATACACCATCCTGTCAATCAACAGAAGAAATTTAAAGTATAGCTAATTCACAGAGTACCCAGAGAACATTTGTGTCAATATTCGGTTTATTTAGTCCTGTTCCCTGTTTCTGTATAATCTGTTAGTGAGCACTCTGCTATCAAAAGATTTTAAAAAGATGTACAAAGAGGTAGAAGTTCTATGTTTAGTCTCCTTAAAGAGATTATGAAATGTTGTGTTAAAAGTAAAATGGGTTAAGAGATCTTAGTATTAACTGTTCTCTTAAAAAAAACTATCTGCTAGAGGAATTGCTTGGTTTCTAATTGCAAATGATTAAATGTGAGATTAAAGATTATAAAGATGATGGCAAATGACAAGAACACACGGCTCTTTCGCTTAGAAACAAGGTAACACTTTCTCCAATAATTATATAGTAAAAAATAAAACTGCTAAAACAAAGCTTAACAATATGAATTCCTCTTCAGTTTTCTCTTGAGTAGCCAGAAGTATGATAAAAATTTAGTACATACATAACGCCTTTTCTGAGGAAATGATGGATACTTACTTAGTAAGCTGCCCTTTATTCTTGTTATTATCAACTCCATTGTAAGTCACAGCTGCCAGTTTTCTGCTTCTGTAGTTCTCATAGTGTACATTATTAGTGACATCTTTCAAGTCTTGCATGTGTGTCCTGTCATAAATAAATATCAAGAATGTGCTTCCATTTCAAAAAATTTTGATATAAGCATCAAGTTATATCAAAACAAAAATTTCAGACTTAAGCAATAAGACTAATCTTAAAATGGCATTTGTCAGTTTTCATTTACACTCATGGCACAGCAAGATACAATAAGCCAGCGTAACCCAGTGGAAATTTAGTTTCCAAATGCGAATTTGAGAGCCATTAAATACACTCAACACAGTTACTGAAAGATGACATTTGTGAAGAAAAGTACTCATTCTTACAGTATATATATCTCTTTTACTAGGGAAAATGTTTAGCTCCCACTGAAAACCTAAAAAACCTAAAAAAATTGCTTTTCTTTTAGCATATTATCAATATTTGGGTTTTTACTAAACTTGAGGGTAACTGTGACCACCTATGACGTTAGAACCAAACTACAGAATTTTTAAATTAAGAGTACTGTTCAGTTTATTCAAACAGTCCAGCTAATTTAGTATTTTGTATAATAATTTTTGCTCATAGCATTTTTATCATATATAAAGTCAATACAAATGAGATAAACTATACAATATATGAGAGGTAATTTTACCTCTCCTTTATGGTTCAAGACACTAAAGACACTCTGAGCTGCTCTATGGATATTCTTTATCAATACCATATTCTTTGATACACATGACATGGTAGTGCTCTGTATCACTTGATACTCCCTCATCATTCTTTCCATCTGCCATCTTCTATGTCTACCATTTTACCATAACTCTCTTCTGGTGACAAAAATAACCATGTACTTTTTTTTATTCTTCCTGATCTCTGCAAAAGATTTATTCCTACTTTCCTCTTTGTGAACAGAATGTCATGTTCAATTCCTCTCCTACTATCTAACATTTCCATGCGATGCTATGGTATTTTACTCCTTCTAGTCCTAAGTCTGGGTTTTGTGTAAATCTCATCTCTCTATACTCTGTCTCTTGATGAATTTATCCTTTCTATGATCACTACCGTTACACCTAAAGCTCTACCAGTCTCCAATTCAGTCAGGCAGGGAGTTCCTTAGTCCTAGCATGTCCAGGACTGGCTGGGATTGAAAAACTCATGCAAATTTGTCACTGGCTCTCCAAATTTAAAGACTTTCACTGCTCTAGGAGCTCTCTTCCCAGACTTGAAGTCAAGCTTCTCTACCCTATGACAATCTTCTTCGTTGTCATTCAATTTTTGGTACTGTTATATGTTTTAAGTGACATCATATATAACTTTTCCACTTGTATCATAAAACTCCTTTACAAGAAACATGCCATCATCTTTCGTATTCTCACCATAGGTAGTACATAGTAGGTATCTATGTACTAGTTTATGACTCATAACTAGCCTCTACTTCTATAGTATTTTAGGTATGAAGGTAACTGCTTGCATATTTAAAAAAAATACATAATATGAAGTTTTAGAATACCAGTGTATTAAGCACTTGGCAAGTAACAGATTCAAAATTTAGGAAAAGAATATAATCTGAGGGAGTGCAAGAGTAATTAATATTTGTGAAACATTCCCAACATATATAATATCATAAAATAACACATTTCAGTTGGTTTTGAAGTCACACCTTTGGAACTAAAAGCAATTTGTAATACAACTTAAAGGCATTGTATTCTCAAAAAACCCTTTCATATGTAATCACTCTTGTCCCACTGTGTGAGGCATGGCAACCCCAACTGCTAAATCAATCCAAATCATGTACTTCATTACTGAAAACGCAAAACCACTTATATGGCAATCTCTGGTTTCACAATTCACTCTCATCTCTAGTCTATCTTGAGGTAGTCATTTGACTCAAATTTATCCCTTCACTTTAAGAATGACCCTGTAGTTCTTCCATGATTTCTAAATATCATTAATATGTATGTTGCTACTTCCACATAGCTAAAGAGATTCTTGGGAAAGTAGAGAGTAGTATGAAAATGAATAGACATTAAATTTTAGATGGTAACTCAAAACTGGAGGTTGAGGAGAATACAAAGTGAGAGTCTGGAGAAGTAATCAAGAAGATAGAGAAGTGGGGAAAGGGTATGAGGTGGCAAAAGGAAGGACTCAGTCTCAACATGAAAACACTGATCATTGTGAGCCCTTTCTGTTCCCTGTCCACTAACATCTCCAGTTGTATTAAATTCCTTCTTTATGCTTCTTCTCTGCTGCTGCTTTTCTAATTCAAGCCCTGGTCCTCCAGTCAAGATTACCTCAATGTTCTGCTCTCACAGGCTTTTCTTCTCTTTCATCAGGTGCACAAGGTACATTATAGGAGTAATGTTTTCTGGCCTGGGAGGAAGATTGGTTCTGTTCACTGTGTTCCAGTACAAAAAGTACCCCACTCACCAGTTACCAGGTTAGGTACCTTTTAACATTCAAAGTCTAGCTTTTGATTCAAAACCTAGCCTTCCCTTCCAGTTTTCCCAAGCTTTTCATATAGAAGAACAAGTGTTTTTTTCTTTCTACTTTCCAGACTTCTTTTAGTATAAGCCCAACACAAAATATAATAATAAAGACACTCATTTTCCTATATATCCCTAGCCACAAACAGCTTCTTCTGCATTTTTGTTTACAACTCTAAAGTACCAAGTTGTCTCTACACAGTGTTTACTTCAATGCCAGAATGAAAATACCAATTTAAATTAGCAATATTTATAGAAGATAAAAAAATACATCTGTCCAATTCTAAGGAAAGACAAAACTGGCATTTTCTTTACTGATCACACTTACCTTATCAACATATTTCTTAGAATTGTAAAATCACAATGTTCACCATTCTCAACTATAAAAAAATAAAGACAACGCACATTAGTTTCATTAAACCTAGCATTTTAAAGGAATTATAATGGGGAGTTGGTGGTAACAATGAGAAAATATTCAAAATAGCTTAGTTCAATTTTTTTTAAATCAAGGTTTACATAGCATTGTGAGTGTAAGAGAAGTAAATTATATTACTTTACTGTAGTCTAATTCTCAGTGATAAAATATGTAAACCTAACAAATGAGTAATCTGAAAGTGAACAATTTTGAAATTTTGAGTGGGGGAGATCATGTATTTCTCTATATTGGTAGACAATATTTACTTATTCCATAGTAAAATACATTAAAAAAATTTAGTGTTGAGAGTGCAGGGGGAATCACTTTAGAAAAATCTGCTTAAGGTAATCAAAATGAAAAGTTAAGAACTTCCAGGTTCTTTTTCTTTTTAAAATGTTAGCACAAACAGGAATGTTCTTGGTGGGGGAGGGAGGACAGGGGAGGAAGACAAAAAAAAACTAGAAATATGAATGAATTTTTCAATGCATTATTTCTAAGGGCTGTAAAAGTTCTAAAACCTGAGCTCAGCAACTGAAGGTTACTTGACGATGAAAGAGAGCTAGTAATGAATGTAAGGTTATTAGTGGGGAAAGTCAATGATAAGAACAGTAACTTAGAATAGTACACAATAGTAACTAAAACTGATAGAATTTTCTGAAGCAATATTGACAAACAGATAAAACAATCATGGCTCAATCTTGGTTCCAAGTAACTTATAGCACAGATTAAATAGTATGTAAAGCCACTATAAAATATACACATCTATTTAAGATTTGATGCTGCAACTAATATTTTATTGATGTTTACAATACTTTACAAAATTAGAAGAGGATCTCCTAATAACGAAATTGTTTTAATCTAAAGATGCGATACAAAGAAAAGGAGACTGTGATTCCTTTGATTGGGCTTCTGAAAGTTGTTCTCAATCATTTTTGAGGGTTCCAGACCCATCTGAGACTCAGATAAAAGTGAAAGGCCTTTTTTCCAACATTTTTTGCAATTCCAGAAGCTTCATTAGATTCTCTGGAAGCAATCTTTGGACCCAAGGTAAAGATAACAAGAACAGACTTAATGATGGGGCAGTGCTGGGAGGATAGAGGACAATGTGACTACTAAAGTATTACATTAGAATTTAACACATACTTGCTTGACTTAGGAGGACACAGAATCTGAGAAAATGGAACATACTTACAAGGAAATGAGACTATATCAAACAATTGAAATCTTTGAAAATCTAGCCTAAATCAATGCAGTATACATGTTATACTATTTACTATGAATGCAAAGATTTTGACACTTGTGACATCTTACAAAAAGCCATTCACTGAAGAAAATCTTACCTTCAGCAACACCCCAGGGATACTGCCTTCCTCTGACCCTTTTGCCATTAACTTCAATGATAGTATTACTACCTACCACAGCAAGAGGTAAACGGTCCTATAAAACAAAGTATTCTTGTTCAAATATATCTCAGTCCTCAAAACTTCAAGAATAAAGAAGTTACATAGACCACAACTTTCCATTTAGTAACCTGCTATTACAATGCATTATCACCAATGTAAATAATGAATAAAACTTCATTTTCTCTGAAACCTTAAGAATACTAAAGACATATGCTGATCAAATTATTTGTTTAAAAAAAATCATACCAAAAAAAATGCTGTTCTGTATTGGGAAAAAATTTTTTAGACTGGAAAAATTTTTAAAGGTGAAAAATATATTGGCTGTTAGCAGGAAAAAATGAAGCTTGTGACTACGCTGGCTACCAAATCACAAACCCTAGAAACAGAGAATATTATGCTTGCTAATTCTACCTTTGATAGAAACCACTTGAGAGGATTAGATTTGTATTCATCCAAGCTAACTGAGTACCTTTCAAAATTCTTGTAGCTTCCAGAAATCTATTAAGAATAAAATATATGACTACATTATAATATCTCAGAAATTCTTCATTACTCAGTCACAAACAGCTCATTATTTCCAGATAAGTGTTTGTCTACCTAACACCATCAATCAAGATACCATTATTGGGTTCCAGGTTCTTATAAGTCAAATACACATAAAATTAGGATAGCATAAACTTTTGCTTGGTTCTTCTAAAAGGACAAAACATCATTCGTTTGTGTGGGTCTTAAAAACAAACATTAACCATAATACAGCCTAATAATGAATGTTCTCCCTTTTCATTAGCCATTTTTTAAGGGGGAAAATTACATAACATGAAATCAGTTATCAAAAACCATATGAGGGAATTATGTCATCCTACTATTCCATAAATGACTTATGAAAAAGTTAATTGCAAATTGAATTCAACACTGAATAATCTCCCTTGTAAACCAGCTAATGATATCTGTGGTCTCTCCAATTGATTTTGTAATGGCTTTTAAGGTCCCAAAGCATTTCAGTATATGTATGAGAATGAACCTACCTTTATCTTTTTAACAAGCTTATTTTCTTCTTCATCATCTGTTTCTGGAAATTCATATATTTTAATTTTATGTTCTTGGATTTCTTTCATTATCTAAAATGACAGCAAGAAGAGTGCCACACCATAATCAGTATATTAGCTTTTTTTCTTAACATTAGCTTTACTTTTATAATTCTCTATTTAAATTCTCATAACTCCTCAGCTCTAGATTCTTCACTAAATATTTCAGTGATATAAAGCTGTAAACAAAAATCAAAATACTATTCTGGTTGTTTTTATTTTTAACTAAAGATTGTTGTTATATAAATACCATTGACAAAATCCAATTATTTCACAAGTGTCAAAATCATATAGTTGTAATATCAAGAATTATACAAATGATGTAAATTTCCAGAAGGGAATTCTCTAGTTGATTTCTACTATCATGGCTTTAGGTCATTCATTTATTTATAATGACTGAGATTCTTCTTCTAGGTAAAATTCTACCCAACTATTTTATTCAACTAAATCAACAGAGCTTAAGCTCACCTAAAAGTTTTAGTAGAATTTAGCAAAAGCCAGTAAAACTAAGTATAGCATTTGTTCCAGGGGAAAAATGTGCATACTGATTAGAAAATATTCTTGTACATATATGTGCATACAAACAAATTAAGGAGCAACAGATACAAGACCTGGCAAGCATACAGGAGAAAGTACACCCTATAAATTAAGAAATTAAGACATTATAAGGGAGAATGTGGGGGAGTGGGGTGCTGGGGAGAAAAGACAATTTATTAATAACATCAGAAATGACCTACTTCAAATTAATCTTGTCCAAAATTAACCCACATTCTAAACAGAATATAGACATCCAAATAACGTTCCACTACCTACCCTATTCAAACTCATAATAAATAGCTAATATGCCAAAGAACTACCTTCCTAACTGTACTGGATGGTTCAGGCCTACTCTCACTGCAAGGGTCCCAGAAGCAGTGAAGAGTCCCTAAACAAAAACTGACCAAATATTTTAGAAGATGTAAAAATATATTTAAAAAGATAAGGAAAAAATAAACCTCTGTCTTTAATAAAAGTCCAAAAAAAAAAAAAGGACAATGATGTCAAGTCACTGAAACAAACATACCTATTATAGAAGGAATTTGGTTATTTTATTGGAAGAACTCCATGACAAAGAGCGGGGGGCGGGGAGGAGAACCATAAAATAATGAGATCCTTTCAAAAAGTAGTCCTCTCCTGGGGAATTCAGTCTAACAAAATAATCGCAGGTGGTGTGGATAGAGGTCTTGGTAGAGGCTATACAAAAATATCTAAAATAGCCTTAAAATTTTAAATGGACAAGGAACTGGGAGAGAAAAGGCAGAGCTTATTTTCAAGCGCTATTTTTAATACAGTATAAATGACAATACAGTGAAGTAGCAAGAAAAATACATTCCAACATACTATACTAAAAAATCATGAATGGTATGAAAAACCTAAGTTTCAAAGCTCATTGTGGTCACCTGTTTTTTAAACTGTTGGCACTCCTCCGGTGTGAGTGTGTCTGCTTTGGCAATAAGTGGGATGATGTTCACTTTTTCATGCAAACGTTTCATAAACTCAATATCCAAAGGTTTAAGTCTGAAATAAACAATATTTAAAATGACTGAAGTGATTAATTTAGAAGAATCTTCACATCCCCAATGCTAAATTAAGTATATTACAACTACTTTACTTATCAGAAACACCCTCTGAAGATAAATTAGGTCAGTGATAGTTAAGTAGAAGAGCTCTTCAAGAAATACTGGAGTGGTCCTATGTTTATGGCAGCATTATTTACAATAGCTAAAATATGGAAACAACCTAAATGCCCCCAAACAGATGACTGGATCAAGAAGAGGTGGTATATACACACAATGGAACTCATGCCATTCACAGCAACATGGATAAACATTAAGTCTGGAACTTCTCATGGTCCTCTGAAAGCACCACAAGGTAACCACTCTGCCTTGCCTTGCCTCATGCTCCATTCCCATCACCTTTCTATTTGGCCTGCCAAATTCCTAGTCATCCTTTAGAACCTGGCCTACAATTTTAATTTCCTATAGGAATCCTTCTCAAACTTAAGACTACGCATCTTTGTAATTTACAATACAGTGACTGCCGACTTGTTTATTTTTTCCCATCTTCTCACTCAAAGATCTTCCAAAGCAAGTGCTTTGTAGCATTCAACTATATCTCCAACTCCTAGAACAGGTATAAAATTTGAGAAGGTGTCCAAATATCTGCTGATGACAAAAGTAAGCTGCTGTCATTTTTTCTTACATGCATGAATTACTCTAAAGGAAAACAAAATAAATTCCTAACACCTAGGAATTTATTATAAACTTAATGTTCCACACAAAAAAAGATGCTGGGAATATTCTGCACAGAAATACCATTTGAAAGTAGTATTTCCTAACATTATAAAACCTGGAGAAAATGGACTAAAATTCTCATTTTGCTATGAATTTTACTGACATATATTTTAAAACAAAGTTCTTATTAGGGTTCTCTTAAGAGTACCATAGTGTATATATAAAGCTATGGCAACTGTGACTCAGTGACTGAGGTATTACTCTTTACTAACAAATAATATTATTGCTCTTTACTAACTATACTCTTTGCTAACAAATAACATTACAGCTTTGTGACACTGACTGGCAAAAAGATGGGAGGAGTAAGGAAAGTAAAAACAGATACTATAATAATTTTCCTTATTTTTAATTCTTTGCAATTTGATACTGGTATTTAGAAAATAGGAACCATTATAGAAAAGAAGAGTATAGCTGGAATAACACTGTGTTATCTGTAAACAATGTCCTTGGCTCCTCTATAGTGCTAACTGAAAAAAACTATCCATCCTTGAAAAAGATGTTTTGCTTCTTTTCATCAGTAATTATATACAGATAAGAATCAGTCTAAAAGCATTTAATGTAACTTACTACATTAAATCTTAAAAGCATTTAATGTAACTTATTAAAATTAAAATTAGCAAGATTTTATATTTAAAAGTAGAATAACACTTGCTAAATATTTATTAGGCTATATCATCTTTCAAAAAGAAAGAAAATTAAAAATAACCATGACAGGAAAATCACAGAAGTCAATTTCCTAAATATAAAACAACTGGATCAATAAATATTTATATCAGTTCAAAAATTAAAATTTAGACAAAAAAGTTAAAACTTTAAAAAAACCTGAAAAACCACCTTTGCCCTTTTAAATCAGAATAGAAATTTCAGAGGCTGACAAATGTCAACAGCAGAAAACATTTAGTTTGCAAGTAGATTATACTCTGTTGGAAATGTTTCCTCTGTCCATTTAGTTTTATTTCATGTTCTTTTCCAATAAATCTTACTTTTTTACATGTTGTTTCAAATAACAGAAAGTCCTTCATTGAATTTCTAGAAGATAAACCCACATTAGAGGGAAAGGCTAGTTAACCTCAAACCTACAGAAAAATCAACAAATATTTATAACCCATGTTACTAAGGAAAAAAAACCCATATATAAAACTGATTTTTTTTAAGTGGCAATCAATATTCAAAAGGATAAAAACAACATTTGAAGATTCAAGTTCCAAGACAGTTTTTAACTTTAATAGCAATTACCAATCACTGAACAAAGAAACTAAAGTAAAAATAGCTGAAATAAAGACTTTTTGCTCTATGCTCAGAGATGACACTTGGTGGGCTAAGGTGAGATGGGCTGGGGTGGGGGTGGGGTGCTGAAAATACAATGTTGGACCAATTTTAATTACTACAAAAACAGGATCCCTCTGAAAAGGGAATCCAGGGACTACCTAGTAAGACAGAAAATCCCTGACCATTTATTAGACTGCCTGGAATTTCAGTCTGTATTGAGCAGGGTATTTGGAATGCTAGATAAAATTCAGTGTCATATTCTTTAACTTAATCCACAGTAGCACAAACCTATGGACAAAACCTTTGTTCCATTTCTAAAAATAATTATTAAAATGAGAAACTATTCAAAAGCACATTTTTGTACATAGGAAATCATTTGAACTTCTACCTCTGTGACAAACAAGAATGGTCATTACATATCATTTTAATCATATCAAAAATTTTTCCTTTTAAAAAAATTATTTCTCAGGCAATTTTAAAGACTATTTTCCCCCAGAGAAACAGGGGGAATGTGATTTCATGAGAATGACTAAATCTTGGAGGAAGTCCAAAAGATCTAAAATAACAAAACTGAATATAAACTGACAGATTTCTACTGGCTTAACAATAGATTAAGATTTTACTCAGCTGGTTTACAGGAAAAAACCCTAACAAGTTATACTAGAATGATAACAAAATATCAATTCAGGAAGAAGCTACACAATGACTCATAAAAAGCTATACAATATATTATATTTTTGAGTTTACTTTTCCTGAGCTTTTTAAGTCAACAAGTCAATTTGAGTCAATCCTGAGCTTTAAATATGTAAATTTCTGAAAATACCGTAGAAGGATATTAGAAATAAAAAAAAAATTTTCACCACTACAGCCTGACAGAAAGAAAAATAGATATATATTAAGGTTTTCTGCTCAACCAAAACAATGATAATGAGTGCTAGGCCTTCTAGCAAAAAGTTGGACAGAAGTAGAAAATAGATCAGAAAGGTATTTTTATGATGGAATTGGTTCACACTACTATAATCTGGGTGTTAGATGACAATGCTCTTTAGTCTGATGCTATGCAATAGTCCAGCTCCCTTTTGTGGAATGATAGTACATTTATAATCATCAGGTGGCTGAGTTATGCTAAGTCATTTACCCAAACAAAGAGGGAAGAGGAATTACAAATAGCTGCAGCTGACAGTGATATACAACTATTCAAAATCATAAAGCACAAACAGTAAAAAAGGCAGTTACAGGCTGGTTGTAACAGGTGGTGGTGGTGGGGGGTGTATGTGTGGTGTGTGTGTCTGTGTGTGTTTACTTTACTCCTAATAAGTAGTTTAAATGATGTGACTATGATAGAGTGAAACAGAAGCCAAATCAATTCAGTGAAGAAAGAAATGACACATGAAAACTTTAGCACTTAAGATATTCTCTATCAGATTTACAGTAAATGACATCTTTGTAGTTTCTAAGATTATGCCTAAGCGAATTGTTAGGGCTGTTTTTCCTTATTTAATTAATGACAGAGTGGTCAAAAAAGTAAACTGAAGTAGTCACAATGAGACATCAAACCATGGTGGAAACACCGCTTCCTATGCATATGAAACTAAGAAGCATTATTATGATTTATCTTAACTAGGTCTTAAAAAGCATTTTATAAATCATTTTTACACGGAATTTGGAAATCTTTACAATTGGTATAGTCAAAATGTACTCCACAGAGATTAAAGATTACTAACTAAACTATGTTCCCAAAGTTGAGTAATAATAAACAACAGAGTTATCAAAAGCATCATGGTACTGACCCATGTCCTGAAGGAGCAATGAAGTATAAACAACACTGCACCCTGTTATCAGGCATCTGACGTCTGTTCACTCGAGATTCTGCATTTAGGTAGTCTTCAAATTTACTATCAATGTAGTCAATAACAGGTTGCCAGCTATAGAACAAAGATTAAAAAAAAAAATTAAGTTGCAAATATACGTATAATATAAAACTGATGACTGTCAAGGGTAATAATATTATTAAACAGACAAACCAATCTTAACCACTGGAAGATATCTCAAATTATTCTACATATAGTGATTCAATTTCAGGTATGAATTAATATTGAAAAATATTGATTCCTTATTTCTAACCTTTCCAAATGAAAAAAAAAATTTGGAGTCAAAACACAACTAAATTGTTATTTGCATTGATAAGATATCTACACTAACAAAATGTGAAAATCATATCCAAGTAGTACTTTCAAGCAAAAAACAACTTTAAACAATTCAAAATCCTTATGATGAAGTTGCGTAGGTGTTTTAAAGGTTGACAGAAAGTTACTTCAAAACCAGTGAGTTCAAGGAAATGTAAATAATGCTTATAATATACTAAGATGCTATTTCTGACTATAATGTCATAGATATTTTCTTCACTTATACTTATGAAAAAACTTAAAGTCTAAAATCAGGTTTAATATTTAAATTTTAAATGAAAATTTTTACAATTAAGAATCCTTGTATCCAAATTGTTTCAGACATTGTCTTCAAAATAATTATGATAGGTGTTATTTCCATTTTATAGAAAATCAGTTCAAAGAACTTATGCAACATTTATAGAAAAAATTTATAGAAAAAAGAACTTAAGCAACATTTATAGAAAATCAGTTCAAAGAACTTATGCAACATTATCAAGTGGTTTTAAAGTTGGTATGTGAATCCAAGTCATATCACTTAAAGTTCAATACCTTTGCTAAGATGAAAACTTTTAAAATGTATAAGCACAGAAAAGTCTAATCACCCCAACAGCCCAAATATAACGAAAAGCAATGATGACAAAGGCTTCTTACCAATTACTATTATCCACTGCATCTCCAAATCCTGGGGTATCAACTATTGTGAGCAGCAACTGAACACCACCTTCTTTGATTAAAACTTTGGATTGTTCCACCTGTAAGAATCATTGATGCAGAGAGTAACACCATACATTACACATATGCATGTTTCCTACAAGGCATAAAAGATAGGGATATGAGGGCTGATCAAACTAATCGATAAGCTTTCTCCAAACTAAATCTACCCATGCTACCCCTCATTTTCTTTAGAATCAACTACTATAAATATTATAAGTCCTAATTACTTGAAAGAAAAGCAAGTATGTAACTGGTGAGCTCATGGCATAAAGAAAACAAAAACTAATAGTTAAAAATTACTATAATACCAAAGTATTATACTTCTATAACCTAAATGCACATCTAATAATACAATGTACCTGAATGGTTCAGTAATTCAGAGATCAAATTCGATTCATCAGACAAATACATCTAATCTACTATTTACAGTAAATGTTTTCCTGGGCTATCGGCATCTAATTTGGTCCAAACCAACTTTACAAGCAACCATCTTACCATTCTTCCAGTCTTTCTCAGCACAGCTTTAATTATTTACACTTGTGTTTATGTCATGGCTAAGATCCAATTCTCTTCTCAAATGTGACACTGCACATTTAGGTCAAAGCAATCAGCAAAGGTCCATGTATTTAAAAATATATTCTTGTAGGTTGAAACCCTACTGTGATTACAATCTCCAGTTCTCTTTCAGAATTATGAAAATGTTCTATTTGAGAAAGGGTTTTAGACTGAAACAGTAATAGTTCCTCCTACAATTTAAGACTTTCTATAACCTTAAAGCTCTGTATCAGAACATATAAATCATTCACCTTGGGTTTAGGCTGCTGCTAGATAAAACACTGTTTCAAACAGAAAATGTGAATAATTTCCCCAGAAAAAAAGGTAGGCTTTCATTCAATACACATTTATATCAAGTGTTTCTTAACCCAAGAGGCGCCAGGCAGATATGCTAATAGGGTAACATAAGAGGCTCATATTCAAAAGTTTGCATGCCAGAAGACAGTGCCAATGGAGTACTACCAGATGTAAGGGGAAAATGTAATAATGGATGGGTAAAAAGCAACTTCAACTACTTATATTAACAAAATTTGGAAAAGTGAATTACATTTGAGTAGAAAAAGTTTGGCACACCCGTAGAGATTACAGAAATGATGTTGTCTATTTGCTTTGGGCATCTTTTTTTTTTTTAAAGAAAAGGCATGAAAAGACTGAAACTAAAATCACTAAGTGAGAAAGTCTACAGCAGCACTATCAGAACTTTCTGACATGAATATCTGCAAGTCCAATATGGTAGTCACTTGCCCACGTGATTACTTCGACATTGAAATGTGACTGTCATACTATGAGGAGATGAATGTTCACTTCCACTTAATTTGTATTAAACATTCACATGTCACTAATGCTTACTAAAACGGACTGTGCGGAGGTCTATAGCAATCAAAGGGTTTTTTTCTGTTAAAAGCATATTATCAAAGAGAAAAATTTATTAAAATTGAAAGCATGGCCTTAGATTTAACATTCATGTCCATGGAATGGGTTCCATTCTTTTAGACATATACAAGAGCTCTAAGCAGGGCCTCCCTGGTGGCACAAGGGGTTGGGACACAGCCTGTGGCTCTGTCCGCAGCCAATGAAGCACGAGTTCGATCCTTGGCCATGGAGGGGACCCACATGGTGCAGCAGACCTCTCCTGACTCGCCCACTGCTCCCCTCAGCAGTGTGTTTCAGTCAGTCTGCCTGTTCTGTTCCCTACTCTGTCTCTGGTGGGTCCTCTCACCCCCCACACCTCTGGCCTGTACCCGTTCTTTTATGCATAAATAATCTTTAAAAAAATAAAAATAGAAACTTAATTAAAAAAAAAAAAAGGCTCTGAGCCAATCAGTGAAAATTATGAGTATCACAAATACAGGCACAATAATATAGCAAATGTGTACAATCTGCACCTGAACATTATATATTAATGAACATTTATTTCTCTGTAGATTAAAAAAGTAAACATCAATAAATTAAGGTTCTAATACTTTCTGGTAATCTTCAGCATCAATAATGGATGCACACTGCCTCAGAGACAGCTGTTTCACACCACATAGCTAAGATAACAAATCATATCTGATACCAGGTTATTTATTTTTTTTCTTTAACGATTTATTTATGCATGCAAGAGCTGGGGTACAGGCCAGAGATGCAGAGGGTGAGAGGATTCACCAGAGACATAGTGGGGAACAGAACAGGCAGATTGACCGAAGTACACTGCTGAGGGGAGCAGCGGGGGAGACTGGAGAGGTCTGCTGTGCCATGTAGGTTGCTCCCTGGCCAGCCAGGGATCAAATTCATGCTGTAGAGGCTGCGGATTGCTTCGTAGTGCGGTGTTTAACCCCTTGAGCCACCAGGGAGGCCCACCAGGTTATTCTTATGAGGTAGATAACTAAGGAAATCAGACTTATCAGTGTTAAGATTTTCAAAACTAAAAAGATATTAAATTAAATTAGGTGGTATTATCTTATGTGGCTTAGGAAGTTCACATTTCATTCTGTGGTCTTCTAGTCAAAGGACAATGGTTGTATGTCAATTATAACTCAATACAGGTTTTAAAAAGGGGCAGGGAGACAATTTGGTCAAATCTGATGACTCAGTTTATCTTGATCTTCCCTCCCATCCTCTTCCTAAATACAGGTCATTTATAATTACTGTCAATGAACCAGAAATACCCAAAGCAATCATACCACCACTTTACCTAATAACTCTTTTAAATGACATATATTGCTCCACATGAACCCTCTCCCAATTTTACTCCAAACTATTTTTGGATCTCTTACTGCTACACACAATCTATTTCTACCTCCAGTAATAGGTTGTATACTAATCACATACCTCAACAGCTTAAATCTTAAGATATTTTGTTTTCTTATTTAAAAAAAAATCACTTTAATAACTTAATTGCTTTTTGACATAAGAAAATTTAAGATGCGTGTTTTACATGCTTCTAAAGAGCCTGTTCAACAAGTTGTTTTTCTTATCTGGAGCATGAAATTCTGTGTATCTACTATACATGGTCAAATACAAAGAAAGCAGCAACATATGGAAAATATCCAAAAAACATAACTGTAAACTAGTGCCATTCACAGGATCCAACTGTATCCTATCATCTGGTTTTACAAGTATTCTCATGGGATCCATGGAAAACAAATTAGTTCAAGTCCAAGAATTTCAAACTTTTCTTAACAAATCTATTCCAAATGGCCACTTTCCCATGCACTTTACTAAAGCAGGTCACAGCATATTTTATAGCATCACTCAGAGTTCTCTAAGATTAAATTAATATTAAAGGAATGAATCAAGGACATTTTCAACTCTGTTTCTGAAAACTAAAACTAAAGCCATTATATTGTTTATGTATAATTAATTTATTGAGGCCTCTTTTGGAATCCTAGATTTCGGAAACCTTGTGTAGGGTAAGGAAAAATGTCAGGCTTTTCTGCCCTCCCGCCATCAGGATAGATGATGGATCCTTGCGGTCCTGAATGCATGCCTGATGGCGGGCACCTGGAATAGGGTGTGGGCATAGGTAGATGGGATTCCCCTGGGCTAAGACTGCTTTTAAGGGCAGCGTCATGGGGACGCCAGCAGAAGCCAAGAAGCCGAGAACGAACAGAAGCTGAGAGAGAAGCAGAGAACGCCGGAGAGCCCAGATAGAGTGAAGATTTGCTGGGGGCTGGGAGGCCTGCCAGCCTCCCGGCCCCCCAGCACCCCTGCCTGCTGTGTACCTGGTAATCCCAATAAAAGACCTGCAAAAAACCACTGAGGACTCTGACTCCTCCTTTACCCAGTCTGCTGGATCCTAGAAAACCTGCCCTGTGGTCTTCCTGACCTGTACACCTTGCAAAACACTTTTCAGTCTGGAAAAAAAAAAAAAATTAAACCTTCAATATTTATTATACAGCTTCATATCTTTCATTTTGAAAGACTGCTGTAGGATAAGGTAAAAGTATCAGGCTGCGCCCCCCCCCCCCATTAGGATAGATGAGGGAACCCTGTGGTCCCGAATGCATACCTGATGGCGGGCACCTGAAGTGGGTACACCTGGGCTGAGAGACTGAGTTTATAAGGGCGGCGTCACGGGGATGCCAGCAGAAGCCAAGAACAAACGAAGCCGAGAGAAGAAGAAGAGAAGCAGAGAGAATGCCAGAGAGCCCAGATAAAGTGAGGATTTGCTGGGGGCTGGGAGGCCTGCCAGCCGCCTGGCCCCCCAGCACCCTTGCCTGCCATGTGCCTGGAAAATCTAAACAAAATACCTGCAAAAGCCACTGAGGACTCTGACTCCTCCTTACCAGGTCTGCTGGATCAGAAAACCTGCTCAGTGCCCTGTTCCTGCCCTTACACTGTTTAACCCTTTGCACTCCGCTGTCCCCTCTCAGGGGACATCAGAATTCTAGCATATCACTAGGATGTCCCCTCTCAGGGGACATTGCAATTTATTAGTGATTACAGGGAATTGAGGTTATTTCAACGCAACTTTTTGAGACATGCATGTTTCGCTGAAGTTTTATCTTGAAATGGCACAAGAAATTAAATAAAAATATCGTAAAATGGTTCGGAGTGCAAAGGGTTAATATCTATTTATTAAGGTAAATAAAATGTGTCACATTAAATTTTGATGCGAGGATTAAAATTCTGTCAATAGTTTACCTACATTTGTTTACCTACATATAGTCAAACCTCTACAAGAGACTTTAAACAGCCTGAGATACTCCACTTAGCTCAAACATAAAATCTATTTTATTTATTGGGTCAAGAGACAAACATAACCTTAAATGTTTCATCATTATCCACAAGAAACTAAGAGGTAATGACCAACAATAGATTAGGTAATGCCTCTAAGATTACTTCCTTCTCATTAAGACCCAGAATTAGTTTATTGAGAAGAAAGCTGACCCAAAGATTCTAACTCTACCTTCTTCTCTGAACTACTACACTTCATTCTCTTTTCTTTACACTGAGATCTTAAGTCCCTCACTCCTTTCATTTTCTATTAATGAAAATGTTCCAGCTCAGTTACCTTTCTGTTCTGTAAAATTCAAGACCTGTAACCTCAACAGGAATTTCCCTGTTTTCTGCTAATCTATATATATATATATATATATTTTTTTTTTTAGAGGCATTTTTTTTTTATTTATTTGTTCATTTGTTTGTTTATGCAAGCACTGGGTACAGTCAGAAGCGCGGGAGGGTGAGAGAATTCACCAGAGCAGGGAACAGAGCAGACAGAGGGACCAAAGCACACTGCTGAGGGGAGCAGCGGGCGGCAGGAGAGGTCTGCACGCCCTGTGGGACTCTCCTCTGCAGGAGAGGTCTGCGCGCGTCCCTCCGCAGGCCAGGGAGCAACCGGGGATTGAACCCGGCGCTCCTACGCAGGAGAGGTCTGCGCGCCATGTGGGACCCTCCTCCGGAGGCCAGGGAGCAACCGGGGATCGAACAGGTGCCACAGAGGCCACGGGCAGCTTCACAACCCAGTGCTCAACCGCTGCGCCACCGGGGAGGCCCCTAATCTATATTTTTAAAGGTTTATTTATTTATGCATACAAGAACTGGGGTACAGGCCAGAGATGCAGGGGGGTGAGAGGACTCACCAGAAACAGAGTGGGGAACAGAACAGGCAGACTGACTGAAATACACTGCTGAGGGGAGCAGCAGGTCAGTCAGGAGAGGTCTGCTGTGTCACGTGGGTTAGCTCCCTGGCCGGAGATCGAACTTGTGCTGCAGTGGCTGCAAATAGTTTCATAGGTTGTATCTTAATCCTTTGCACCACCAGGGAGGCCCTCTGCTAATCTATTTATATGCTTCTTAGTCTCATAATGTAAGGAACAACATGTAAGTCAGTGGGTAACAGTCAACTCAGGCTTTGGAGCCTTCTGGACTCCACCTCCCTGACTTCCTGAGCAGGGGCCGTTGGGAACTAGGAATGGAGTAGAGCCACCAGGTCAATTTCTAAAAGATGGAGATGGGAGTCTCTTTTGTTTGGCTGACTTCCTATTGCATCCTGGATGCTATCTAGGGGTAGGACAGACAGGGGTAGCATCTGACCAGGTGTCAGTGAATACATTTTCTTTTCTCTCTCAGGTCTCCCTTTTTTGCTCATTCCACGTGAAGTTAAATCATTTTTTCTTGTTTCTCTCTGTATCTTTTTACAGGTCTTGATCTTATATTCCTAAGTACACAGGTGAGGACTTAAACCCAGTTATGCCATTTTCTGCTGGGTAAGCCCCTTAATAATACCTCTCCTATTTCCAGTAATGTTATTCCCAAGTTCCATGCTATCTCTCCCACCATGTTCAGCAAAGTACCTCATCTCTACTAGGAAAGCATCCCCATCCAGTTTGAAACAACACTGAGTCTTCCCTCCTGTTTAGAAGAATAGAACCTTTCTCCCTAAGGTTAATTTCTCAATTTATGCTGGAGAAATGACCACTTTCAATTTTAAAATTATCTTGAAACTGTATAGACAATTTCCTTTATATTTTCAACTTCTTCTCTTTTAGGAATTGACTCCCTCATAGCATATAAACATTCTCAGGTCTTTTTTGGGGAATAAAGACCAAAACTATCTCTAAGTCTCAATACTTTCAGTATCCCCCGCCTCAGTCCTTCCTTCATAGCTATACATCTTCACTCACTGCCTCAGTTACCACTCACTTATCCTACTACCATTTGCCCTCCATTCCTATTACATCTCTAGTATGTCTCTTGAGAGCACCTTTATAGCAACATCTTTCTCATAAATCATAATTATTATATTCTTCACCTGATTGTGAGATCCTTAAGAACGCTGATTGTACCCCATTATCACTGTAGCTCCCAAACTAGCATGAGAAAAGCATTCAGATGTCTATTGTATCAATGACTGGTTCAAACATTATGAAATTATTAAAAATTAGTTCAAAGAGTTTATAACAAATTATCCTAGGAACAGGATTCATTGCTTTTACCTTTTCTTACCTTCAAAATTTTTGAACCTATTTAATCTACAAAAGTGATTTACAGAACATCACAGGCCAAGAAAATTAGCTGTAAAGGGGATGGCACCTAAAAACACAACAAAAAAGTGAACACTCTCATTTCACAAAAGGAATTGAAATGGATTTGAATAAAGGGGTGTTTCCCAAAAACATAGTTGGCAAACTTTCTTTGACAAATACGATTAAAAAATTTTCAAATATAAAAAAGCTGTAAAAAAATTGTTACCATATATCACATTGTAATATTTTTCTTAAATTTTTTTGTGAATCTGGGGATCCATATTTAAGACTGGAACATGAAGTAGAATGCAAGTGTTCATTCTTTTCATTCTTTCATTTTAATCAGTCTATTGGAAAAAATAAAAATAAGTTTTCTATTTCTAAAATATTCTAAAAGAACTAAGAAAAACAGTTCTTCCTCTTATTTTCTCCCCAGAGAAAAAGCATGAAACCAGCTTGCAGCAAGCCAAAACACCAAAGTATACCAACCACTCAGACATGCAGCAGCATAGTCTGGAAACTTACTAGAAATACAAATTATCTGGGTCCTGCTGTAAACCTACTAAACAGCAAACGCTGGGGAAGGGACTCTGCAATCCCTTTTAGAAATGATTGTGTTACATACTCAAATTTGAGAAACGCTAGTACAAAGAACTCTGAAACACACGTCAGCTCACATTTAAAACTGCAAAGCCTCAGGGTCCTCAGGCCTAGCACGGGAAGTTAAGAATGAATCTTAGAACACTTCTATCTAATATGGAAAACCTCACTACATCAGAACCACTGATATACAGGAAAGTTTATAAGCATCTATTTACTGGAGACAGCTTCTCCTTCCTTCCAAGACTATGAATAGAAAGCAATTTCTTCATTAAGACGTAAGTCTTTTGTAAATAAATAATGCTAATGGAGATTATGATACTGTGATGTTTTCACTCCCCCCTGGTCACATCACAGGAGAAGAATTTTCTTTTCTTTTAATTTATTTATTTATACAAGCACTGGGTACAGTTACAAGCGCGGGAGGGTGAGAGAACTCACCAGAGCCAGAGCGGGTAGCAGAACAGGCAGACAGACGGAGGACACTGCTGAGGGGAGCAGCAGGCGCGGCAGGAGAGGTCTGCACACCATGTGGGACCCTCACCTGTGGCCGGGGATGGAACCGGTGCTGCAGAGCTGCGGACAACTTCGCAGCCCAGCGCTCAACCGCTGCACCACCAGGGGAGGCTCATTCTTTTCTTCTTTTTTAACAGTTGGAAGTATTCAAGAAAGCTTTCAGTTTAGGGAAATTGCAGAAATTTGCCTTTTGAAACTCTGGAGTGTACTTTTCCTGGTCTAAAATGTCTGGGCTGAGGTGCAACACTTCTAACCACTTTCCATGGAGAAAATTTGTGAGCATTCAAGAGCAGATCATCTGCTTCATTACTGAGCCTCCTGAAGAGCCAGTCAAATATTAAAGATAATTACATTCAACTCTGTACTACACTGAATAACTCTAGTTCTGCCCATAATGTGTTATGTTATCTAGTGGGTAAATGCAGAAAAGAGTTTAGATTTAGGTTGTTCCTCACTGTTCCCTTTATAGTGTAAGACTTAAAAGTAACATGGAAATATGAAGAAAGAAATTCTGTGGGACTCACAGGGTCAATCAGGTCTCAGAAGTTATAGGTATTACTTTTGGCTTAAAAAGGAAGGATTAACAGTGGTACAAAGATCCTTCTTTGGCTTAAAAAAATCTTACTAAGGAGTTATGACTCTAGGACATAAATTATTCCTTTGCTCTTAAGGCATGGAGAGTCAAAAGACATTCACAATGGAAGAAGACACTTTTGAAATGTAAAAGGTAAAATGAATTTAGATAGGATCATTTTGCAAATAGGCCAATGTAAAAAGAATTATAACAAATTGAGAACCTCTCACATCTTTAACAAAGAATAGCCTGGAAGAAGACATCTGCAATATCTGAAATGTAAGGAACCATTACCTACATAAGGAAATCCTCCAAATTAACAGGAAAAAATAGGAAACATTAACAAGGAAAAAAACATTTTAATGAAATCTGAACAGTTAATGAATATATGTTCAACATCATAAAAAAAAAAATCAAAGAAAATAAACTGAAAGCATGAAATATTGCCTATAGGATGGTGGTCCCAATAGGCTACACCCTGTAGTCTAGGTGTGTAACAGGTTAAATCATCTAAGCTTATGTAATTATACGCTATGAAGTTCACACAATGACAAAAAATATATATTGCCTAATAACACATTTCTCAGAACATATCCCCATTGTTACTAAATACATGACTATATCATACAGTGGAAAAATGACAGCAATGAAAAGGAACTGCAACTATACAACATATACAAATACCACAGGCAATCCTTAGTGAAAGAAATCAGACACAAGAGCGTATCCAAATGAAATTCAAGGATAGCAAAATTAAGAAGGCATAAGGAGCCTTCTGGGTTGCTGGAAATGTACTTTATCAAAATCTGTGAATACACATGTAAAAATTCATCACACTCTAAAGTTGAATCTGTGTCCTTTCAGTATACAATCTATATAGTAAATAAAATTAAATTTAATAAAATGCTGCTCAAGACAAAATGAAAATAATCAACTAAATTTCAAAATTGATTACTAAATTTAAAAATTATTTAAAATCACTCCACTTAATTTACTTATTTATAGGACTTTACAGACCAAGAAAAGAGCAACAAACCCCCAAAATACACTTAAAATTTAAAATATCCCAACTAAACTAATACACTACTTCTCACAATTTTTAAATTGTTTTGAAATGGGAAGCCACTGAAAAGTTTTGAACAGAGGTGCAACATGATCTTACTCACAGACTTATATTTGCTTAGTTTTCAAAATGAGAGAGATGGTGGCCAAGAGGTAGTGATCAAATCAAGGAGTCTAATGAGGAGGCTACTATAATCCAGGATGAAGAAAGATGATGACCTAGATATGAGTGGTACTAGGCAAGTGGTAGATTCTAGATAACATTGTGAAAGTAGAGCTAATGGAATTTGTTGGTGTACTACATGTGGCGTAAGAGATAAAGTATTTAAGTATAGCTCCAAGTTTCTGAGTAACTGAGTGCCATTTAGATAGGAAAACGTGCAGGGAGGTTTAGGGGGTAGGCAAACCAAGATGGTCTATCAATACTAGGTAAATTTGTTTGACAAATTTATTTTTGGAATTAGGACTTTATAGAAATAGGTTTTATTAAACATCTAGAACCAATTCTTACTATGACTCTGTAGCTACTTTATTCTTTCCTATTATAATTCTTTATTGAAAGGTATTTTTAATTATAAAATATAAGCTGTAAAAAAATTAGTATAGTAAAAAGGAAAAATATTCAGTCTTATAGTTTAGAGAATCAGTGATGATAATTAGATATGGATAAAATATGTAAGTCATAAAATGACTTAAGCGATCTAATGACTAAACTTCATGTTGCAGTTTGATATAAATGAATTTCTGTCCAGAATTTTCAAATGATCCTTCCATCTTGTGCACTGGTATAATTAGTACCAATCCTTTATTTTTTTTTTATACTCTTTTTTTTTTTTGATAGTTCAAAATATAATTAATATATTATTTAAACAGTATGCATCAACATTTCTAATAGGGTATCTGCATATGATAGATGTTCTATAAATATTTGTCCTATTATTATCATTATTATATTATTTGAATTTTTCTACACAGTGGAGGTCTACAGAAGAAGTTAACCACAGCAACAGCTGCCTGCAGATTACCTGAAGGGGAGTTTACAGTTGACATGGTAGACGTGGGGCTGTCATTGTTCATATTTATATTATCTCATTCTGTGAAGATATTCAGTCCTATTTCAAGTTCATTCATACTAAAAGTGCTAAACATTTATTCATAGTAAAACATATTTTATAGTGATATTTTGATAATCTCTTTTTAGCAGTTTTCTTAGTTTGTGAAAAATCTCAAGATTTTTCCAGTTTTCACTGTAACAACTTTCCAGCTGATAGCAGCATATGACTGTCTTAGGATCATATAACCCGCATATTCATTCAAATCAGGGGCCATGGTCCTGTGATAATTGAAATTAGCTTTGAAAAAAAGATTCTGAAAACCATTACATTTTCTTTTTTTTTTTTTTATTTTTTATTTTTTATTTTTTTTTTTTTTATAAATTTTATTGTTATATTCCCCATACAATTGCAGCCCCCCATTCTGACCCCAATCCCTCCCCTCCCGCCCCCGCCCCCCTAAAAGTGTCTCTGGTTCATAGTTTTTTGTTGATTTTGATTTTCACTTTCTTATAGTTATTCATTTTCCTGGTCCCTTATTTAAGTTTTCTAGATTCCTGCTATGAGTGAGACCTTCCGGTATGAGATACCATCTTACACCAGTGAGAATGGCACATATTAAAAAAACTAGCAACAACAAATGTTGGCGAGGGTGTGGAGAAAAAGGAACTCTTCTGCACTGTTGGTGGGAGTGCAAACTGGTCCAACCACTGTGGAAAGCTGTGTGGAGATTTCTGGACCTACTAAACATAGAGCTTCCATATGACCCAGCAATTCCACTCCTAGGTATTTACCCAAAGGACACAGAAACATCAATTCCAAAGAACACCTGCACCCCTATGTTTATAGCAGCACTGTTTACAATAGCTAAGCTTTGGAAACAACCCAAATGCCCAAAAATAGATGACTGGATCAAGAAGATGTGGTACATATATACCATGGAATATTACTCAGCATTCAAAAAAGATAAACACATGCAATTTGCTGCAACATGGATGGCGCTGGAAGGGATCATGCTCAGCGAAATAAGCCAAAAAGAAAAAGAAAAATACCGGAAGGTCTCTTTTTTTTTTTTTTTTTAAAGATTTATTTACTTATACAAGCACTGGGTACAGAGAATGAGAGAATTCACCAGAGCCACAGCGGGAAACAGAACAGGCAGAAGGACCGAAGTACACTGAAGAGGGGAGCAGCGGACGGCAGGAGAGGTCTGCGTGCCATGTAGGACCCTCGCCGGCGGCTGGGGATCAAACTGGCGCTGCAGAGGCTGCGGGCAGCTTCGCAACCCAAAGCTCAACTGCTGCGCCATCGGGAAGGCCCTAGTACCAATCCTTTCAATGCAGCTCTAGCATCATTGTCTCAATAAAATCTGTTCTAGCGAGAACTACTAACTCATCTATTCACTGAGTGTGTGCTAAGTGTTACTGCATCAATCCACGAAAAATTCTTTTCAATTAAGAGTTTAGAGCAGTGCTGGGCCCCTCTGGTGGCGCAAGGGGTTAAGGACAGCACTGGCGCAAGGGGTTATCCGCAGCCTCTGCAGCATGAGTTCAATCCCCAGCCAGCCAGGGAGGCAACCCACATGGCGCAGCAGACCTCTCCTGACTTGTCCGCTGCTCCCCTCAGCAGTGTACTTCAGTCAATCTACCTGTTCTGTTCCCCACTCTGTCTCTGGTGAATCCTCTAACCTCCTGCATCTCTGGCCTGTACCCCAGCTCTTGTATGCATAAATAAATAAATAAATCTTTTTTAAAAAAAAAGAGTTTAGAGCAGTGCTGACTGAAAAAAACAATGTAAGCCATGTAAGTAAATTTGAAATTTTTCAGTGCCACATTGAAAAGTAGTAACAAACAGGTAAAATTAATATTTAAAGTATCACCAAAATAGCACTATAAAAGGTAATCAATACAAAAACTTATTAATGAGATACTTCACTTTTTTTTAAAAAACATGGTAAGTCTTTAAAATCCTTGGTACATTTTAAACCTGCGTTAACATCTCCATTTGGACTACCCATGTATTTTTAAGAGTTCAATAGCCATGTCTGGCTACTATATTGGACAATGCAAATCTAGAGTGTATCCAGCATTTTATAAAATAAAGTGTGGTTATCCAAGAGTCAGTCAGCAGCAATGGCATCATCTGGGATTTTGTTAAAAATGTGGAATCGGGGACCTCCCCTAGTGGCGCAGCGGTTGAGCACTGGGCTGCGAAGCTGCCTGCAGCCTCTGCAGCGCCGGTTCGATCCCCAACCGCCAGCCAGGGTCCCACATGGTGCAACAGACCTCTCCTGCCGTGCCTGCTGCTCCCCTCAGCAGTGTATTTCGTCAGTCTGCCTGTTCTGTTCCCCGCTATGGCTCTGGTGAATTCTCTGACCCTTCCGCACTTCTGACTGTACCCAGTGCTTGTATAAAATAAATAAATAAATCTTAAAAAAAAAAAGTGGAATCGGTCTTAAAAGAACAAAAACTAAATCTGTCAAGATCCCTAGATGATTTGAATGCACCTTAAATATCAAGAAGCACTGAATTAGACCCCAACATAAGTTTGGGAGGCTTAACAAACTGCTATTGACATTCAAATATCATGTGGTATTATGCCACTAATATAGAACACTATATTTAAATAATAAAGGCTTTTCTGCAAATCATGTTTTCTCTATGTCTAATAGTACTTTCTTCAATAGCAGAAATACATCAGTGCTACCAAAATGACAGTGACTTGCCACACGTGGCAATGGAGCATTTGTAATATTTAACCAAGACTGTGAATTTTTAATTTTTTCTTCTAATTTCACTCAAACTTAAACAGTCACATATGTGTTAGTAGCTACCATAATGGACATCATAATTTTATGGGTATTATTTACTATATCATAGTGTAATCACTGGACAGTTGCTGAGGACAAACTTAGAAAATTCTAATAAAGATAATTTATCTATACATTTCTCTATTTTTATTTTATTAAAAATGTTTACCACTTTATATTTGCTAAAGTCAAATTTCAAGCCTACTTCAAGGCAAATACAATAAATTAGAGCATATGTTTTACATGTGTCAACATTACTCCAGCTTATCAAATAGCAATATTAATATACATACCTGTACAGTCTTTTTTATTCTATGGGAAGGACCTGGATACTCTGGAGAATACAAATCTGTGAGGAATAATGAGTTGATTAATGTTGACTTTCCCAGTCCAGATTCACCTGAAAGAAAATAAGGACAGAAAAGATATGTTAAACTCAGTCATTTTATTGACCTTAAATATTCAAACAATGCTATAATCAAACCTGCTTCATGGAAGTGACAGGAAATACAGTATGAAGAAATCAGTTCTTTTAAAACTTAGTTGTCCCTGTTAGAACATGTTCCTCATGCTCTTAATAAATTAGACTCATTATTAGCAAGGGTTCTTTTTTGAGTTTTGTAATTCTACATTTTTTATAAGTAATATATCTGACAATATAGTAATATATTACGAAAGACCAAAGTTAGATTATATATTGCTGTTTCAGTAAAATGTAAAATAAGTATAAGCATTTATAACACATAATTAATGACAAAGCAGTAAATCATGCAGCTGTAAAATGTAGAAATTCACTGACACAAAGAAATATTAATCATCATGTATTTTAGTATAAGGCTAAGCCCCCCCAAAAATACCTAACAATTTATTCACCCATACACCAATCATTCTAAGTAGAAGGGTACCATTTCATAAACCAGACACAAAAAAATTACAAGTAACTATTTTTTACAGTACTCTGCTTGAGGAAGCTAAGACAGTTTCTAATATCACGTACTCTTCTTTCACTCTTCGTGCTGAATCTAGTATACCATACCTAACATATAGTTATTTTTAACCAAACTACAAACAGTCCCAATGTATACATAATGCAAGATTAAAATAAACTACAAGTTATATCAATTAATATGGTACAGGGTTAAAGAATTCAGTTATTAATAATTCAATTAGTTTAATAGGCATCTTAAGTCCAAATAGCTGATGTCACAGCATTAACCTTACTATTTCTATATTAGGCTGAATTCTTTTTATATTGGCTTTCAAGAATGGTAAGATCTATTCCAGATAGTATGGCCTACTCCCTTTGAGTGGGGGGATAGCACTTTTTTCTAGATGTAAAAACTCCAGAAATTTCTAAGTCTCAGGAAAATAAGTTATAGGTCCTCCATACCTACCTCCTTCTGCTTTAACTTTATGCCTTCAAAAAAGGGGTGGGGGGACTAGAATAAAACCCAAACATATGGGCATAATCAGAAGCATCTACAATATTTTCACTTAGATGCTTCAGTGGAAAATTTGGATACTTATGAAACTTTTTTGAATGTTAAGTGTAAAAGTATAATCATATTCAAAAATTAACACTATACTAACAAACTTAAGTTTATACCTTATTTGATAACTTAAATTTTTCTCCTTTTGTATGGTGTTGGTGAGGGGTGTGGGAGGAGGAGGAAACAGGACAAAATAAAAGTTTTGTGATAAAAAAACAAATTCTGAAAAGCAACCCATTAAAATGTTAATAATGCCTACTATGGAATAGGAGAGCTGTAGTTAAGTTTTTTCCCCTAGATTTTCACATCCCCGACTGCTATAAATTTCCTTCACTAAGCCTGTATTATTTTCATAATTTAAAAAGTATTCTTGAGTGGTATTAGTAAATGGCAGGGACCATACTTTGTTCATAGCTAGATTTTCAGGGATTAGAATAGTATCTGAGAGTCTGCAGATGATCATTTTGTACTAAAAAATTAATGGGAATGCAAAGATAAAGTGCAGTGCTTGCTCTCAAAAACTTAAGTATGGTAGGAAAGGCAAGAAATACAAATAACCATTAATACAATGCAGAATATGATCAGGATTATGAGAGAGATATCCAAGAGCATCAGTATTTCGAAGAACTGAGAAATCACACCAGCCTGGAAAGATCACATTTCAATGAGGCTTTGAAAATATATCCAAATATATTTTGAAGACTCTTCCCAAAATGATTTGAAAGGCAGATGAAATTAAGAAACTCTAGATAAGTAGAAAATGAGATAGGGTAAATGCCATATTACACCAACATTTAAAGATGACCAATAGGAAAGGATCCTAAACAACCAGATAAACCAGGAGGCAATAGCCCAAAAAATGAGAAAGAATTTCAGGGAAAAACTGATCAACAATATCAAATAAGAGGTTATAAAAAAGTTACCAAGGGACTAGATGGCATTGTACTGGACTTTAATAAAAGCAGTTCACATTAATAAGTCAAAATTTTAATCTATCGACAACAGTATAGATTATAGTTTGTTTCCAAGGTATTCCATACATGTAATCTGGGATTTGCTATAACACTATTTCAACCTCCTCAAAATCTAATAAGGTCCTTTGACTTACAAACTGATACACATGCTAATCCTAAAATGCAAGCAAAACAGGTTCAGCAATTATCTAAACAAGGTTTACTTATTGTAATTACAGTAATTAACCACCAGGACTAAGTAGTTAAGTAATAATTCTGTGCAGCTAATAGCAAACATTCCAACCAACCACTCAATAATTACCTCATTCACCAAGTCAAAAAGCTTTCACTTGCTATTTATGTAAAGCTGGGAGGCTGTAAAGAGGATGTTTGTATTTCTAGCTTTAGCAAAGAAAAGCCCAGTTAAAGTAGGTAACTACATTTTTTTTTGTTTGTTTTTAATTCTCATGTTACAAGAAAAACCAAAAAGCCTACTTGAAATTTTTTTCATGACTAATTATTCAAAAATGGATTACCAAATTTTGTGTTTAAAATGTATTGTCTCCTTTTTTAAATTATTATTTTATATATTTTGTACAATGTATGCATTTTTATCTCGGTTACAGTCCCCATGAAATGCCCACCGCCCATTCACCCGTGAATCATCACCACGGTCCCTTGTGCTCTTCCCACCCACTTTTTTTTTTTTTTAAAAAAGATTTATTTATTCATGTGTACAAGGACCGGGGTACAGGCCAGATGTGCAGGAGAGTGAGAGAATTCACCAGAGACACAGTGGGGAACAGAACAGGCAAATCAACTGAAATACATTGCTGAGGGGAGCAGTGGGTGAGACAGGAGAGGTCTGCTGCACCATGTGGGTATCTCCCGGGATGGCCGGGATCAAACCCAGGCTGCAGAGGCTGCAGACAGTTTTACAGTGCTGCGCTCAACCGCCTGGGCCACCAGGGAGGCCCTCCACCCCTGTTTTGATCCTACTCCCTTCTCACCACTTGCAGAATGTCTCTCGTTTATAGTTGTCTATTGATTTTGATTCTTACTTTATTATAGCTACTTTTTTTTTCCCTGATCCCTTATTTGGATCCGCTACATTCCTCCTATAAGTGAGACCATCCAGTAGTTTTCTTTTCTAGAAAAAAAATTAAAAAATAAAATGTATTGCCTCATTTTGGCTAGTGTCTGCAACCATTCCTAAATTGTACATCAAGTTTCTGTAAATTCTTCTTCTAAAGTGAAAAAGTGCTGAAATTAATAGTCAAATAGTGTTTATCTCAATATTTCCTTTAAATTCTCAAATTATAGTCTGAAAGTCTGATTATTCAATTAACACTTCCTCTTAAAATATTCTTGCGAATCCTATTAGTCTTTCATAGCTTGAGGGGAAAAAGACTTTCTAATTTCTAGTTGTGACCAACATTCACTGAGGAAATAAGGGTTTTCACGTGGAGTGAAATGGGGCTAGTTTTAGAATGTGTGAATCAGAAAAAGTAAAGATTTTGTGGAAATATCAGAGTAGAAGGCCCAATGAAACTAGAGGCCAAGGTAGTTTAAGGCCAATCGCCACACTAAGGGGTAAATAAAAGAGGTAACAGGAGGACCATGTGAAAGAGATTATTTTACTCAAATTATCTAGTGGATAGAACAGAGAAAGCAAAGCATCAATTTATTCTCTAGCAGGGAGCACATTCTACAAGGTGGTGCTTTCAAAGTCAAAGTAGACATACTATTTGGACTAGATGGTTTACAGAGCCTTACAAGTTCTGGAAATTTATAATTTAACATTAAGGAGCAGCAAGGGGTTATATGAATCATAGTGGTGGCTATGAATCTGTCCCATGATTAAAAAAACAAAAAACATGAGTATACGGTCATAACATTCAAAATGCATAAAACAACAAAAAAGTTGTCATTAGTGGTGTGGGCTTGCTTAGTTAAAAGCTAAAAAAAAATTTAATCAGTAATCAAAGGCATACAAATTAAAATGTGGAACCTATAATACTAACTTAGCAACATCATTTAAGTTAATTTGGCATTTTAAGTAGATTTCTACTCAACAATATCAAGGGTGAGATAAACATAGGGCATGTACACATCTGTGGTAACTGTACAAACTGGTATATAACATTTTCAGTTCACAGTTTTTACCACTGTCTTCTACTTCTGGGAATCAAACAGAGAAAAGCACTGCAATATTACTTTTAACAGTTAAATAATGAGGAGTTGGGGGTAACCCTTCAGGCATTACAATGGAGATAGACTAAATATACTATGATATACTCATGAAAATAATATTAATCACTGAAAATTAGTTTTAAAAAACCCATTTCACATAGGAAAATGTTTGCCATGGCACTAGTGGAAGTATGTAAAATTGAATATGGTATTATAGCTATTTATGGGACACAGAAAATAAAAATATTTATACAATGGGGGTATCTCTCTTTTCTTAAAAATATCCTGTATTGTGTTTCTTTATAACATTTAAAGGAAGCCATTTTGTAACAAAAAGATTTTACAGGAAGAATATCTTAAAACTATATATCTTAATTATCTTTGTCATATCACAAAGCATGTTAACAAAAATGTAACAACATTTCAAAAAACATATAATTGATTCCTTTCTCTGAACATTAAAGCATAGAGTATTGTTCTTAAACTTCAGAATAGAGAGTAAGTTCTTGTCAAAATGCAGAGTCCCACATTGCCGGGAATGAGTATCTCCAAGAGGGAGTCCAGGAGATTTTGATTAAAGATGTCAAAGAAACAATGACTTACATTAATCTAAATGTAGTTCACTTAATTTCTTTGCTTATTTGGACTTTTAATAGGTTTTTTTTTTATAGAGGCATGTTTTATTTATTTATTTGTTTTGTTTATACATGCACTGGGTACAGTCAGAAGCGCGGGAGGATGAGAGAATTCACCAGAGCCAGAGCAGGGAGCAGAGCAGGCAGACTGACTAAGTACACTGCTGAGGGGAGCAGCGGGCGGCAGGAGAGGTCTGCGCACCATGTGGGACCCTCCTGTGGTGGTGGGGGGGGGAGCAGCCGGGGATCAAACCGGCGCTGCAGAGGCTGCGGGCAGCTTCACAACCTGGCGCTCAACCGCTGCGCCACCGGGGAGGCCCTATTTGGACTTTCAGATGGCTAAAATTTGATGAAGTTTCTTTTTAAGACCAAAATTACCTATAATGATAGTTTGACCCAAGAAATACTACTGTGAACGATAAAATTACATTAATTCTGACTTTATTAAAACATGATTCAACAACAAAAGCAAACACCAACCTAAATGAATAATTTCAGACTCAAAATTAAAATCTTACTGTCAGTCTTTAATAAAAACTATTTCTAAGGTTCCGTGTATCACTAATACTAAGTACCTGACATTACTCAAGGGAAAATAAGATACTCAAAATGTTTGCAAGGGACAGTATTAATATTGTATAAACTACAAAGCACGCATACCCTTAAAACTAACTAGTAATGTCAAAAAAGTAACTTGGGCAAAATACTTAAATTTCATCTTTCTTAGAAATGCACAGAATATAAAACTCAGTTTTCAACAAAACACCAACTACCAGCTAAAACTTGTTTATAATGGGAAAAGAAATTCTCAAGCTTCTTTCAAATTAGTTAAATCTGATTTTCACCAGAAAAGTTTTGCCCAGCAACCTATACTGAACTGAAAAGAGGATAACATGTTTGCCCTGGGGCCTCCCCTGGTGGTGCAGGCGGTTGAGCGCAGTGCTGTGAAGCTGTCCGCAGCCTCTGCAGCGCGGGTTCGATCCCAGCCGCCCGGGCAAGAATCCCACATGGCGTGGCAGACCTCTCCTGTCTCGCCCGCTGCTCCCTTCAATAGTGTATTTCACTCAGTCTGCCTGTTCTGTTCCCCGCTCTGTCTCTGGTGAATCCTCTCAACCTCCCGTGCATCTGACCTGTGTCCCGGTTCTTGTATATATGAATAAATAAATCTTTAAAAAACAAAACAAAACATGTATGCCCAGAATGTTTATAATCATAAAGGAATTCAATCAAATAGTTCAACGTAAAGATTAATCAAGAACTTAAATTTGCATATGCACATGCTGTAATATCATATTCATAACCATCCCTGATCTTTCTATCTTCTTCATTCCTGGTATTTGAATCTCAAAACCAAGTCATAAAAATGTACTAATAGATACATTTTATTTATTTATTTATTTTTAAAGATTTATTCATTTACACAAGAACCGGGGTACAGGCCAGATGTGAGGGAGGGTGAGAGATTCACCAGAGACAGAGCGGGGAACAGAACAGGCGGACTGACGAAATACACTGCTGAGGGGAGCAGCAGGCCCGACAGGAGAGTTCTGCCGCACCATGTGGGACCCTTGCCGGGTCGGCAGGGATAAAACCCAGGCTGCAGAGGCTGCGGACAGCTCAGCTTCACAACCGCCTGCGCCACCATGGGAGGCCCTAGATATGTTTTAACATCTTTAGTTTACAGATTACTAGTCACATTATTTTATAAACAGTTCATATACAAGGTATACTCCTGCACAATTATCTCAAGTCCAGACTAAGGTAGGGGTAGTTAACAGTGCAGTTTTTCTGTCTTAAGTGTCTCTATCCACCACAATCCACACTCAGATTCGTAACAGGTGTGGCTTTTTTTTTTTTTTTTTAAATCTCAATGCAGTGCCTGGCTAGGGAAATTAGAAAGACTAGGTAAATGTTTGTTGTGATAAGGAAATTCAGATTCAAAATGATCTGTCCAAGGTCATAAAGCTCACTTTTGCAGAAAATTAAGAGTTTCAACCTAGGCTAATCTGCCAATTTAATGTCTAAGAATTGGTATCTTATTTTCACCTGTATTTTATAGTTGTTGGTTAACTACTTTTATGTTTTTAATGGTTATAAGAATGTCTTCCAAAACTATTATAAGCTAAATTGTTTTTTAAAGATTTATTTATTTATGCTGACAAGAGCTGGAGTACAGGCCAGAGATGCGGGGGGTGAGAGGATTCACCAGAGACAGAGTGGGGAACAGAACAGGCAGACTGACAAAATACATTGCTAAGGGGAGCAGCGGGCGAGACAAGAGAGGTCTGCTTCGCCATGTGGGTTTCTCTCTGGCAGGCAGGGGGCAGGGGATTGAACGTGTGCTGCAGAGGCTGCAGATTGCTTCATAGTGCGGTGCTTAACCCTTTGTGCTACCAGGAAGGCCCTATAAGCTAAACTTTTTAAAAAATCTATGTGCTTGGTTGATTTTTACTGTAACTGCTGCTGCACTTAGTATTACAAGGCAGATTTAAGTTAGTTTAAATATAGAGGACTAGGACCTCCCTGGTGGCGCAGGCGGTTGAGTGCTGAACTGTGAAGCTGTCCACAGCCTCTGCAGCGAGGGTTCGATCCCTGCCAGCAGGCGAGAATCCCACATGGCAAGGCAGACCTCTCCTGTTGCGCCCACTGCTCCCCTCAGCAGCATATTTCTTTAGTCTGCCTGTTTTGTTCCCCACTCTGTCTCCGGCAAATCCTCTCACCCTCCCACACATCTGGCCTGTACCCTGGTTCTTGTATAAAAATAGAGGACTGATTTTCAAGGTATGCCAAAAATAAATTAAAAAAAAATATGACTATGCTCTTTTGCAAAACTGACAAAATAAATCTGAAATCTGAAAGTTAGATATAATAGTGTCAGGGCTACCCTATCAGACAAATAAGTTGTTATCTCCATTAAGTCCAAACACTAAGTGCCCTACCTCTTTACCTGGCACCTTTAATGCATACTACTAAAGCATTTATCAAATTGTAATTAGTAATATGACTTTCCCTGGAAATTCCTTTTTGGTCTGAAGTGCCAGTTTTAATTTTTATACCCTCAGCTTAGTTCTAATTTCTAGCACTTTACTGCTGATGGGCATATGTTAGCTGAATTACTGATTCTAATTAAAATTTATTCTCAGGAACATTGGCAAAAATGCTATGGAAAATCTCCTCCTTTGTTATTACTGTAATTACGAACACCTGTAACATAATAAACAATTTATAGTCTTCTGTCATAAAAACTTTAGAATGAACCACAATCATGCTGCAAAATTACCTTGTATTTATCATGTTTACTTATGCCTTCTAATCAATGCAAGAATAGTAGCCCCAAAAGCTAAAACTTTTTTCTTACTAAATACTAACATTTTGTCTCAATTTTTAGTAATTTTGAGGGCATCTTTGAGTTCTCCAAACTGTTTGTTGTAGTAACAAACCAATGAAACATCTGAAATACATGCAAATAACTTTAATTTCCAAAATAAAAATTTCCAGATATATTACCATTAGTCACTTTTTCTACAGTAGCCCAAAATCACAAAATTGCTTTTTTTACATAAGCATCAAAACAAAATTCTTCTCTTAATACAGTAAATAGTTACAAGTTTTTAAACCCTTCAAAATTATTACAACTCTTTCACTTCCAATTTCCTTCCTGAAAATTCAGTGCCAAAATCATTATCTGGGGTTGAGAAAGGCAAGTGTCCATTCTGCAGGGAGAACCACAGCGGTCCAGAGCTGCCTTCCAGAGCACACAAGTTAAGGAAGTCTAGGGGCATGGGAGTTCAAACTGTGGGGATTGGAGATAAGACATTTGCATGAGAAAAGTGGCCTGGAAGAGGGATGTCCAAACACTTGGGAGCAGCACCACAGCATTACAGATGGGAGGGAGGGGATATGGCACATTAGTTACATATAAGGGAATTGATCAAATAAACATATTAAGGATAATCATTTTTTACAGAGCGTTACAACTATAAAAAAGATGAAAAGTAAAATGACCCCTGTGGTAAACTGAAACTGGAGATAAACTTCAGTTGAAACTTAACAGGTTTTAATATATATAGATAGATACAGATGTAACATAGAGGTAAGTGTATATGTATGTCTGTATGTTTGTATGTATATATTTGTAATTTCTGATTCTGATGTTACCTTATGGTTATGTAGGAGAATATCCTTGAGGATGGGAAATATACAAGTATTTAGGGAGCATGGATGGGGGAAGGGGCATGCATCTGAAATGTATCAGGAAAAAAAGTTGGAAATATTTGAATTAAATTGTTTCATGAATGACTGAAATTAAATAAAGAATTAAGTGTATAAAACATGAATATACTGAAAAAAGCATGCACTACTTCAAGGAAAAATCTAACACGATTTCTCCAGGAATTATAGTGTATGATTTAATATAGTAGTATGCATCTTAGCTATAAAGTCTTGTTTCTCTAAATTCCACAAGCATGTGTTTTCTCCATTTTCTTATGCTACTTATCACCATAATGATTCATGGTGTAGTTATTCACATTTTTTACCTCCTCGATTATTTCCTTATATTGTCCTTACATTACATTCTTCCCTCAAGCATCTAAACAGTTAAGGCATTCACGGAATGAATACCCTTATCTTCAAATATACCATAAATGTCAAATTCAGGGAAAAGTATTTTCTTTTTCTTACAAGTATAATATTTAATAGCAGAAACATTTTAAAAAACAATCTGTCAGTATGTGTCAAGAACCAAAATTGTTCAAACTCTCTGCTATAGTAATTCGACTTCAGGGACTATAACCAAATAAATGATAATGATATTGCCTTCTGCTCCCCAACACAAAAAACATATGGCCTGTGTATCTAAAGATCTTCATTGCCATGTTGTCTATAACAAGGGTAGGGGTAAATATAAATTTAATGTTCATTAGTGGGGAAATACATTATTATGGTCATTCACAGTCACATATGAGAACTATGGAACCATTAAACATCATAGTTCAAATGTTGACCAAACATTTTGCAAAAATTTTACTGCAGTATTATGAAATCAAACAAAGCAAATCATTCAAATATCAACTGTGAAAGCAATGGCTAAAATTTGAGATACCCACAGATGGAAGTATTATGCATCTATCAAAGTGAAAAATTGAGAATACAGTAAAATGTTAATGATAATTATCTCTTGCTGCTATGCCATTTTTATTTTTCTTTACCTTTTTTTGTATTTCTTAATTTTCATGTACTTCAGGTATGACTATGAAAAAGTTTCCTTTTCAGACAAGTCTTCCCTGATGATTTCAAATAGATTCCACCATGTTTATTTCCTTCTCAGAAAATAACACAATCTGTAAGTACTTTATATAGTTTTATTTGCCTACCTCCCTAAATTAACAAACTCCAGTAATCTTCCTACACAAGTAACAACATAATTACTATAATTTATAATTGTAATAAAGCAGTATTTATATATGAAGAATTATAATATGAACTGAACAAAAGATTGGGAAAGAAAAATCAAGTAAGCACATAGATTTTTTTTAAAAATTTAGCTTATAATAAATGGTTTTGGAAGACTTACAACCATTTAAAACATAAAAGTAGTTAACCAACAACTATAAAATACAGATGAAAATAACATACCAATTTTTAGGCATTAAATTGGCAAAGAAAGACTTTAATATCCTGTATTATTGACAATGTGCAAAGAAAAGGGGATTGTCAATAATTGATGGGTGTGCAAAATGGTATACAATCTCCTTTAGGGAAATTCAGTATTATGCATTAAAAATCCTTAAAACAATGCACAGACCAGGCATCCCAAGTGGTGCAAGGGGTTAAGATGCAACCTATGACGCTATCCGCAGCCACTGAAGCACAAGTTCGATCCCCGGCCAGGGAGCTACCCACCTGGTGCAAGCAGACCTCTCCTGACTTGCCTGCTGCTCCTCTCAGCAGTGTATTTCAGTCAATCTGCCTGTTCTGTTCCCCACTCTGTCTGTGGTGAATCCTCTCACCCCCCCACACCTCTGGCCTGTGTCCCAGTTCTTTTATACATAAATATTTTCTTAAAAAAAGCATAAACCTTAAAAAAAAAGCAATTCAAACTTCCACATTTTTATCCCATTAAAATATGCAAGAAGTTATAATTATTACTATGTTTATTGTTAACTATTCTGATGTTGAACAACAAAATAAATTATGATATATCCAATCTACACAAGCATTAAAATCTAAGATTGGATCATAGCTATATCATCAGAGTACCATCAAAAGATAAACACAATTTATTGCTAAATTTAAAAAAGCAGTAGCAGAACATTATAGATACAAACAAGAATTGTTTCTACGCTGAAAAACTGCCACTGAATTTTTCTTTCTCATCTAATTTCTACAATAAAACATATTAACTTTATCACTACACTAAAGCACTTGCTTTTTAATGACTATGAAAAGCCTAAAAGGAATACAGAAATTGAAATAGTGGTGTAGGGTAAATAAAAAGTATCAGGCTTTTCTCCTGATACTATACTATACTATACTATACCCTCCCGCCATTAGGATTGATGATGGATCCCTACAGTCCTGAATGCATGCCTCATGGCAGGCACCTGAAGTGGGGTGTGGGCGTGAGTAAGTGGGTACACCTGGGCTGAGAGACTGAGCTTATAAGGGCGGCGTCACAGGGACGCCAGAAGAACAAGAGCAGAGAAGCAGAGAGAACGAGAGCGAAAAAAGAGAGTAAAAGAGAAGCAGGGCCTCCCCGGTCACTCAGTGGTTGAGTGGTTGAGAGCTGGGTTGCGAAGCTGCCCGCAGCCTCTGCAATGCCGGTTCGATCCCGGCCAGCTGGCGAGGGTTCCACATGGCGCTGCAGACCCCTCCTGTCGTGCCCGCTGCTCCCCTCGGCAGCGTATTTTGTCAGTCAGCCTGTTCTGTTCCCTGCTCTGGTGAATCCTCTCACCCTCCCACACATCTGGCCTGTACTCCGGTTCTTGCAAAAATAAATAAATCTTAAAAAAAAGATAAAATGCACATAACATAAATTTCACCATTTTAAAGTGTATGATTCAGTGGTTTCTATATTCAGAAATTTGTGCAATCTTCATTAGTTTAATTATTTTTATTTAAGAGGCAGGGGCGAAAATTTTAAAATATTACTTGAAGCATTTCAAGTATCCAACTTAACTTCATAATTAAATATAATACCACTAAATGCATGATAGCTTATATACAAAATGAGCAGCTATTACCTTGCAATTTCTTCAAGTAACTGGATGTTATTACAGCAATTCAAACCCCAACAAGAAAATGAGAGGGATGACAACTTTAACAGTCATCTGAATATCACTAAAAACCTCCTAAACTTTCTCCTAAAGTCTTATTCAAAAACACATTATGATACACAGAAGGTAGTCAAGTTCCCTCATAAGTTACAGAGTTGTTGGCTATTTTCCCAATTAGACTACCCCCTCAATGTTTATCCCAGTTCTCCTCTTCAAAAGGCTGCCCTATACCTCTTCTTCAAATCAGGTAATAATAATCTACAACCAGAGACAACCTCTCCCATACTCTTAAACTTCTATGGTTCTTAATTTCTATATGACTCTACTGACTTCTTTTTACTTCCTGAAAATGTCACATATCTTCTTATATATATTTTATTTTGTCATATAAACTCCTTTAAGAAAATAAGGGAATACATCAGTACGTGGTTTTTGACGTTCTCACTCAAGTACTCAAAAAATACTGCTTATGAAGCAAGGTTATTGGATAAAGGATAAAGGCTTTCCAGCAAAGGACAAAGGATTTCATAAAGAAATCAAACATTAAATATAGATTCTCAGTTTCTAGCAATTCATGTCTTGAACCAAGAATTGTCATAAGAGTCAACATTAGTCTGAGCTTAAATTTCAAAAATGAGGACTTGGCTCATCAGGAGTAGTTTTAGCTTTCTGTTTCATAAGCAATACTCTAAAGACTCAGCCTAAAGACTGAAAAACATCAATGCATGAGACAAGTACTTCAAAAATGACTGCATCAAATACTGCAACTATATAGGTGAAAAGATTTAATCCCTGCCTTCAGCAAGTCTATACAAACATAGCTAATTAAACTAATATTCAAAGCACAGTGGGGGAAACAGTGAGGATATAAACACAGTGAGGATATAAACACCCATTCTCCTTTATCCTCAAATGAATCTTAACAAGGAAAAAAACAAAAGCTGCAGTTCACAGACTGACCACAAAAACTAGTAAGAATTCAAGATACATTCTGTGAATGCACATTTCTTCTAAAAATCAAGATCTGATTATTAAAATGCCAGTTGTTTTTTGTTTTGCTTTTGGCTGTTCCAACCACACCCAATCATTCAAATGACCCCAGCTGAGGTTCAGTGGAAACAGGTAAACAATCTTCAATGTGCCTTATATACAAAGGAACTATAAAAGGCCTCCACTTTTAACTATGGACAGACCAACAAAATTGTGAATAAAAAAGAGAGAGCCTTAAATGACGGTGTAAGGGGCAGGATGACACAGGGCCAGAGCAGGTTTTCCATGATCCGAGCAGACAGGGTAAAGGAGTCCTGGAGCCCTCAGTGGCTTTTGCAGGCTTTTATTAAGATTTACCAGGTACATAGCAGGAAGGGGTACTGAGGGGCTGGAAGCCCCTAGCCAGTCTTCACTCTATCTAGACTCGCCAGCGTTTTCTCATAGCCTTTTTTTCTCTACTCCTTTTGCTCTTTCGTTCTCTTCTGCTCTCTGCTCTGCTTCTCTGCTCTTCTGGCATCCCCATGACGCCGCCCTTATAGGCCCAGTCTTAGACCAGGTGTACCCACTTATGCATGCCCACACCCTACTCCAGGTGCCCACCATCAGGCATGCATTCAGGACCACAGGGATCCATCATCAATCCTAATGGCGGGAGGGCAGAAAAGCCTGATACTTTTTCACTTACCCTACAGAGGGGCTAGACCAAACAGGCTTAATGGACATCTCTTTAGAACACTTCACACAAAAACCATTGCATATACATACAAATTATTTAAAAAAGATTTTTTAATCATTATAGTTCTTCTAATGGACCTTTCTTATAAATTAAAAAATGATGTTCTTAAAACGTGTTTGGTATTGTCCCTTCCTTCTCAATTTTTTGGAAGAGTTTGTGAAGGATAGGCACTAATTCGTCTCTGAATGTTTGGTAGAATTCATTTGTAAATCCATCAGGTCCTGGGCTTTTGTTTTTGGGGAGGTTTTTTATTACCATTTCAATTTCGCTAATTGTAATTGGTCTGTTTAGGTGTTCTATTTCTTCTTTATCTAGCTTTGGGTGATTGTAGAGTTGTAGGAATTTGTCCATCTCCTCTAGATTGTTGAACTTGTTTCCATATAACTGTTCATAGTAGTTACTGATTATTCTTTTGATTTCTGCTGTGTCCGTTGTGATTTCTCCTCTTTCATTGATGATCCTGTTTATTTGTGCTTTCTCCCTTTTTTCCTTTGTGAGTCTGGCTAGGGGTTTGTCTATTTTATTGATTTTTTCAAAGAACCAGCTCTTGGTTTCATTGATCTTTTGGATTGTTTTTTTAGTTTCAATTTCATTTATTTCTGCTTTGGTTTTTATTATTTCTTTTCTTCTACTGGTTTTGGGGTTTTTTTGTTGTTCTTTTTCTAGATCTTTGAGCTTCGAGATTAGGTTGTTTCTTTGCGTTCTTTCTTGTTTCTTGATGTGAGCTTCTATTGCTATATATTTTCCTCTTATTACTGCTTTTGCTGCATCCCATACATTTAGGATATTGGTGTCCTCCTTGTCGTTCAATTCAAAAAATTTTTTAATTTCTTCTTTGATCTCCTCATTAGTCCAATGGTCTTCCAGTAGTGTGGTTTTTAATCTCCATGAGGTAGGAAAGTTCCTTGCCTTCTTTTTATGGTTTATTTCTAGTTTGATGCCTTCATGGTCAGAAAAGATGGTTGATATGATTTCAATCTTGGTGTATCTGTTGATGTTTGTCTTGTGCCCCAGTATGTGATCGATCCTGGAGAATGATCCGTGTGCGCTTGAGAAAAATGTGTACTCCGTTTTTTTGGGGTTTAGTGTTCTATAGATGTCTGTTAAGCCCAATTGCTCTAGGTCCTTATTTAGAGCTTTAGTTTCTTTACTTATTTTTTGTCTTGTTGATCTATCCATTGTTGATAGTGGTGTGTTGAAGTCTCCCACTACGTATGTGTTTTCTCTGATGTCTGTTTTCAGAGAGGACAACAGTTGTCTGATATATTTTGGTGCTCCTTCGTTTGGTGAGTATATGTTAATGAGTGTTATTTCTTCTTGAAGTATTGTCCCCTTGATCATAATGTAGTGACCCTTGGGGTCTCTTTTTATCTTTTTGAGTTTGAAATCTGTTTTATCTGAAGCCAACATTACACTAATACCAAAACCGAACAAGGACAACACAAAAAAGGAAAACTACAGGCCAATCTCCCTAATGAACACTGATGCAAAAATCCTCAATAAAATTTTAGCTATCAGAATCCAACAATGTATCCATAAGATAATTCACCACGACCAAGTTGGATTCATTCCAGGGGCACAAGGATGGTTTAACATCCGAAAATCAATCAACGTTATCCAACACATCAACAAAAAGAAATATAAAAACCATATGATAATATCAATAGATGCTGAGAAAGCTTTCGACAAAGTGCAACACCCATTCATGATAAAAGCCCTTGAAATTCTTGGGATACAAGGAACATACCTCAACATCATAAAGGCCATCTATGACAAGCCAACAGCCAGTATCATTCTCAATGGTGAAAAGCTGAAAGCAATTCCATTAAGATCTGGAACAAGACAAGGATGTCCACTCTCACCATTGCTTTTCAATATAATACTGGAAGTCCTAGCCAGGGCAATAAGACAAGAGAAAGACATCCAAGGAATCCAAATAGGAAAAGAAGAAGTCAAACTATCACTATTTGCAGACGATATGATATTATATATAGAGAACCCCAAAAACTCCACAGAAAAGCTAATTCAACTCATCAATCAGTTCAGTAAAGTGGCAGGATACAAAATCAACACGCAAAAGTCAGTAGCCTTCCTATACACAAACAATAAATCTGAAGAAGAAGAAATCAAAAAGACCATCCCTTTTGTTATTGAAACAAAAAAAATCAAATATTTGGGAATAAATCTAACAAAAGAGGTAAAGGACCTATACAAAGAAAACTATAAAACACTGTTAAAAGAAATAGAAGAAGACACAAAGAAATGGAGAGACATCCCCTGCTCATGGATTGGAAGAATAAACATTATTAAAATGGCCATCCTTCCAAAAGCAATATACAGATTCAATGCTATTCCAATCAAAATTTCAATGTCATTCTTCAAAGAAATAGAACAATTATTGATGAAATTCATATGGAATCACAAAAAACCCCGAATAGCCAAAGCTCTCCTGAAAAAAAAAGAAGGGAATGGAGGCATCAGACTCCCAGACTTCAAACTATACTACAAAGCCATAATCATCAAAACCGCATGGTATTGGAACAAGAACAGACATACAGACCAATGGAATCGAATAGAAAATCCAGAAATAAACCCACAGATTTATGGTCAACTAATCTTTGACAAAGGAGCAAAGAATATGCATTGGAGCAAAGAAAGTTTGTTCAATAAATGGTGCTGGGAAAACTGGGTCGCTACATGCAAAAGAATGAAGCTTGACCACCACCTCACACCATACACAAAAATCAACTCAAAATGGATTAAAGAACTAGACATAAGACCTGAAACCATAAAATATATAGAAGGAAATATAGGCGAAACACTACGTGATTTGCACATCAAAGACATCTTTACAGACACATCACCCAAAGCAGTGATAGTGAAGGCAAAGATAAACAGCTGGGACTACATCAAATTAAAGAGCTTTTGCACAGCAAAAGAGACAATAACAAAAACAAAGAGAAACCCCACCAACTGGGAGAACATTTTTGCACCCAACACTAATGATAAAGGACTGATCACAAAAATCTGCAAAGAGCTGATGAGACTCAACAACAACAAAGAAAATAATCCAGTCAAAAAATGGGCAGAAGAGCTTAAAAGAAACTTCTCTGAAGAGGAAATGCAAATGGCCAACAGGCATATGAAAAAATGTTCAACATCACTTGTCATCAGGGAAATGCAAATCAAAACTACCATGAGATACCATCTTACACCAGTGAGAATGGCACATATTAAAAAAACTAGCAACAACAAATGTTGGCGAGGGTGTGGAGAAAAAGGAACTCTTCTGCACTGTTGGTGGGAGTGCAAACTGGTCCAACCACTGTGGAAAGCTGTGTGGAGATTTCTGGACCTACTAAACATAGAGCTTCCATATGATCCAGCAATTCCACTCCTAGGTATTTACCCAAAGAACACAGAAACATCAATTCCAAAGAACACCTGCACCCCTATGTTTATAGCAGCACTGTTTACAATAGCTAAGCTTTGGAAACAACCCAAATGCCCAAAAATAGATGACTGGATCAAGAAGATGTGGTACATATATACCATGGAATATTACTCAGCATTCAAAAAAGATAAACACATGCAATTTGCAGCAACATGGATGGCGCTGGAAGGGATCATGCTCAGCGAAATAAGCCAAAAAGAAAAAGAAAAATACCGGATGGTCTCACTCATAGCAGGAATCTAGAAAACTTAAATAAGGGACCAGGAAAATGAATAACTATAAGATAGTGAAAATCAAAATCAACAAAAAACTATGAACCAGAGACACTTTTAGGGGGGCGGGAGGGGAGGGATTTGGGTCAGAATGGGGGGGCTGCAATTGTATGGGGAATATAACAATAAAATTTATTTAAAAAAAAAAAATGATGTTCTATGTCTACAATGTCATTTAAGATCACTACTATATACATACAGATAAGACGTAGCACGCCTTCACATATAGTGATGAAGTTACCAACCTACAGAAGAAAAGGTAAGTTATGCATGCTTTATCTATCAATCCAACCCCACTTCATCTCTAGAGCAGGGATTTGCAGGTTAGGTATATACCTACCCAACTATAAACAGACAAATAACCAAACCTACCAGGTATTAACTTTGTGGACTTTCTGCCATATATTAACTATGTGAACTATTACAGTGAGGATACTTACTTTCAAACAACCACAAACTCACTGAGGTAAAAATATTCTGGTCAACTAATAAAATAGTCCTCCCTTTGATTAAGGAGTACTTCATAGCTAAACCAATACAACACTAAAATTAAAAATTCAGTTGAATGTAATTAGCAAACATTAATAACTACATAAAAGTTGCAATAATTCCACATTCCCAGTCTCACAGCACACCAAAACCCTTGGAATTTCCTGAGTGGTAAGGGCTGAAAATCTTTTGTCATAATATTTGGAACCTTGTCCTCAGTTCCAGAGAAAGTTTCAGAGCTATTGTAGGGTAAAGAAAATGTCAGGCTTTTCTGCCCTTCCGCCATCAGGATAGATGATGGATCTTTGTCCTGAATGCATGCCTGATGGCGGGCACCTGGAATAGGGTGTGGGCATAGGTAGATAGGATTCAGCTGAGCTAAGACTGTGCTTTTTAAGGGCGGCGTCACCGGGATGCCAGAATGAAGCTGAGAAGAAGCCGAAAGAGAAGCCGAGAAAGCAGCAGCAGAAGCCGAAGAGAAGCCGAGATACCAGAGAGCCCAGATAGAGTGAGGATTTGCTGGGGGCTGGGAGACCTGCCAGCCTCCCGGGCCCCCAGCACCCTTGCCTGCCATATGCCTGGTGAACCCCAATAAAAGACCTGCAAAAAGCCACTGAGGACTCTGACTCCTCCTTTACCCAGTCTGCATGGGATCAGGAAACCTGCACTGTGTCCTGTCCTGCCCTTACAGCTATAAAGTTTAGATGGGTATCTTATTATTTGTAGAAGTCTGTATTAACAAAGGTGACTTTTGGAAAACAAAAATTGGGGCTGGCTGCTAGAAAACAAACATGTCTAGAAGATTTCTATGGCTTTCTGGGATGGAAAAGAGGCTAGAGGTGGAGCTCAATGACCAATGGCCAATGATCTAATCAAGAATTCCTAAGTAATGAAGTACCATAAAAGCACAATAAGAAGAGGCTTCAAAGAGCTTCCAGGTTTGGATTCAGAGTGCTTCCAGGTGCTGCTCTGCCATATCCCAAGTTCATGAGAAAAGTAGCTCCTTTGTTCTGGGACCCCACGCTATGTTTGTTTCTCTTTATCAGGCTGTTGATTCATATCCTGTAGTATCCTTTGTACAAGAATTGATGATGTAGTGACTTTATTTCCTAAATTCTGTGTGTCATTTTATCAAATTAAGAGAAATCTGAGGAAGGTATCTTGGGATGTTCTGGTTAATAGCGATAGGTAAGAAGTACAGATAATAATTTAGGCTCATGATGAATACCTGAAGTCTGAGGTGGGGTTTATGAGAACCCCCACATCACAGCCAGTGACTGGTCAGAAACACAGGTAACAGCCTGGGTTTGATACCAGCACTTGAAACAGATGGCAACCTTGGGAAACTGAGTGAGCCCTGAACTATATAACTTGATGCTATCTCCAGGTATATAGATAATGTCATTACAGAATTCTTGGACACCCTGCTGGAGTCCAAGAACTGTTTGTTGGTGTGGGAAAGCCTCGATACCCACTAGAATTGGGTACAGCAATGCAACAATGCAAAAACCCAAACATCAAATCAATTTTCTTTGTCAAGGATAGCCAGCTCACTATCCTGCTTTTCACCTTACAGAGAAACAGTAAAAATTACAATAAAGTTGCATCATACTCAGGATTTAGATTCTAAGGTCAGCAATAAGAAATAAAAATATAATAACCACTTAAGATTATAATTTAGAAGATAACCATTTTATATATAGTGCTTCTTCATACATAATAATGTTACCAACCTACAATCAAAATAACTCTTGAAAATCTCTTAACATCAACAATAAGCAGGGTAAGATGTTCACAGGATCAAACACACTAGAGAACAAGAACTATATTTCACTCACTCCAGGGCTTACACCCAGTGACTGAATGTCCATGGTAATCATTTATATGATTATGATTCTCTATCCCATCATGTGATTGGAATTCACTACAATACATAAACCAGAGAATACACATGGGAGTAATAAGTAACCACCAGATGCTATTTCCTTTTGTACCATTATCAATTGAAGAGAACTCTATGCCTATTCTGCCCCTGTCCTTCACCGCTTTCAATTTTTACTTAGTTTCCAAAACTATGCAACCATTAAAAAACAAACAAATAAAAAAATAACATATATAAACCTCATTATGCCAAGTTAAATTTTAAAATTTATTCATATAGTAAGAGAAAATATGACAACTGATCATTGCCATTATTTGACTACTGTTGTCATAAATTCATTGAGTTAACAGCTTAAAACTTAGAACACATTCAATTTTAGTGAGAAATCACATCTTACCCACAACCATAAGTGTGAATTCAAACCCTCTCTTCACTGATTTTCTGTATACTTGATTTGGGAGATTTGCAAATCCCACATAGCCTTCAAGGTTCTTCTGTTGCTGAGAAAAATAAAAAGAGCCAAATTACTCACTTATCAACAAAACTTCTCTGACACATTTCAAATTCTCTTCATTAATCTATTTCAGAAAACTATATAATTCATGACAAATCAAACTACTTTTATAATATTACCAATAATTTAAAGTATTTTAAAGTATTGAAATGAGCATGAGTCAACAGCATAACGGCCTATTACAAAAAACCAAGGGAATAAAACAAAAATTAAAGACACCAGTCTCAGAGCAAAGATTTTAATTTACATAAGTTAATAGCACTAACATTCTAACCCACCAACTAAGAAAAACAAATGATTTTTCACAATAAAAAAATTTTAAATCCCCCTAAATTATTAAGAATGCTTTCTAATTGATCTCTTTGCTCACACTAGTTACCACAGGTGAGTATCTTAAAATTTGTCTTCATTTTATGAAGTCAAAATGCTAAGTTTATTAATGCAATTTTTTCATAAATTCTTGAATAGTCTTATAATCAACATCAATTAGTAAACACTATCTTTCAAGTTGTTGTACAAGGTTCAATTTATGTCATTTTAATGTTTCATAAGATCCTGCTGCTCTTGTCACTGGGGACATCAGATTTATCCAGGTTTTAAAACATATTTTAATTCAGTTTTCTGTTTGGTTTTAGATTCTTTAATAACCTCAGCTGTAGTTTCATGAGTAATTTAAAGAAACTTACTTCTAAATTGGTGTAGTAAAAAGTCTGATTTTTAACTTACCCATTGGTGAGAAAAACTGTCCATAGTTCAGACCATCTGAGTGAGTAGAGTCTTATTGGTTAATTTTACTTAGAAGTGGGTCTTATTCATCATTATAATGGCAAAATATTCCTGAGGTACACATTTCTTTTATAAGTTTTTGCCACATTTAAATTATTATTAAAAAACTCATATGAGATCAAAGCATCAGTTCAACACATTTGGATTTAACAAAAAACAGAAGTTTATATTCCTCACTAGTATTATATATGTAACTAAATATTCTATCCATAACCTTTCACCCTTTGTTCTCCTTCATGTAAACTAATTTTTAGGCCAAATGTTGAAAAATTAAGCAAGCCAATTAAATTGAAAAGCTAATTTTAAAAATACTAATTAGGATACTAATCAGAATATACTATTTTAAAATCAAATATTTGAAAGCCTTACTATTTGTAGAGCTAAAAAATCTACATATTAAATGTAAGGCTTCCTTGGTTCATATTTCATCCAACTGTTAAGTTAAAGTTATGTTAACTTGGACTGAAAAAATGTTTCTGTATAAATTAACTAGTATACTCACAGCTACTTTGTAAAGAACACATTTCCATCATTCCAGTGTTCCAGATTCCAACAGAACAGATCCACAGAGGAACAGTAATCGAGGAATTCCAAGAATTGTACATTACACATTCAGTCCAAACAGGAGAGCCAAATCCATTGGAACGCAGCAAAAAAAAAAAAAAAAGAGGGAAAAACACAAGTTACTTAAACGTACCTCAACAAATTAAAGGCAAATTACAAATAAATTAAAGACATTTTTCTACACATGTCAAAGAAATCTCTTCAGTGGGATTTATGCTCAATGAGTTTTAGTCCATTTTCAACAGATCTTCTGACAAAATATAGAACAAAACTCCTCCTGTCTTATAATAAAGGCCAATTACTATGCATAGCACTTGAAGTCTTACAAGAAATTGGTAAAAAAAAAATGTAAATTACAATGTTTCAAGAAGATATAAAGGGACATTTTACATCCCAAAAAGAAAAATAAAATTACATACAATTTTGCTTTGTCAGTCACTAGGTTTAGACAGACAAATGCAAACATTTTAGCTAAAATCTTCATACAGCACTGTATTTCAAGCTCTATTAAACTAAAAGCTCAGAATCAGAAGAAATACAGATTTATGGATACAGAAAAAGGAAGGAAGCTATAAAAAGTGTCCATCTTTATTCTATGTCGACACAAATACATGAGTTACAGCACAACCTACTTCAAGTAATTTGAGACTAGAGCATTACTGTAGTCTTACAGTTGTCATACTTAGATTTAGTTGATGAAAATTCAGTTTTTAAAGCTAATTAAACACAAAATTATGTATTTTATATGACAAAACACTCCAATGATTTCTCCTGCCACCCGCCCCCAACAAAGAAAAAGACAAAGATCCTAACAAAGAACTAGTTCTCAACATTAGAAGCATCTTAGAGTCAGATGGGGAGTTTTTATAGCATACCTTATATCCCAGATTCAGTCAATCTCTGGGAGTGTCACTGATGCACATATCAGTATTTTTTAAAGCTCTTCAGGTCATTCCAACATACGGTCAAGCTGAGAACCACTAACTTTTATACAAGGCTTAAAGAGATCTGACTTCACTATCACTCAGAAGTTTAGAGAGTCCTCATCTTTCATCCTTCCCTATTTACTTCTCTTCCATCCACACTGGACCATTAACTACTCTCCAAACATGCTCTCACCTCATGACTTTTGTATTTGTGGCTTTCTCTTCCTGGAACACAAGATGATGATGATAATGATTATTCAAATGTCACCTTCCCAGAGGTCTGTCCTGAATACCCTACCCTGAAATTATAGCCCTAGTCCTAAACCTCAGTGTTTCACTGCTTTGTTTTCTCCTTAGCACTTATTAGTATCTAACATACATTTTACTCATCTTGTTGCAATCTTCACTCCACCAAACCTTCAACTAGAATTCAACTTCTTCAAGGTAGAAATTAGATGAATTATGTAAACTGTGACATCAAAAAAGAGGAAATAAAGATGTTTCAGAGAAAGTATTTTAGGGAACATATTCAAGAAACTCAGTAGATATAAAAAGTAGATATAAAAATAAGAAAAATGCCTCAGAGTCTGTCCTTGTGTCTTATTCATTGCTTTATCCTCAATTCTTAGAACAGTCTTTGGCATGTGGTATGTTGAGGGTATAAATTCTAGGCAAAGGGGTAGGCCCTAAAATAGAGATGAACTTGGTTAGTCGCAGGAACAAAAAGAAGGTATGTGAACTACAATGAAATGAGGTAGTGGACCAGGGAATGAGTGATAGAAACCAGGTCAGGGAGGCAGGCAGGGGCCAGATCATGTGGGACCCAGCCAAAGTAAGAAGTTTGGATGTTATTTTAGGCATGATGGGAAGCCACTGGAGGGTTTTTACACAGGCAAGTGACCTGACCTGATTTGTGTTTTAAAGATAGCTCTTACTGCTAAGAGGAGTGAAAATAAGAAAACTAGTAAAGAGATACTACAAGAGCCCATGAAAAGAAAGAAAATACTGAATTTAGATGGTACGGACAGTGACAGATAAAAATTCAGAATATGCTTTGAAGGACACTGCTGATAGACTGGATGTGATGTGATGTGAGAAAGAAAGAGACCAAAAATAACTCCTAGGTTTCTGACTTGAGCAATTCAATGGCTAGGGAAACAGAGAACAATGGTGGGGAAAAAATTGGGTGATGAGGGCCATATCAAAAATCAAAAACAGCTTTAAACATGTTGAGCTTGAGGTAACTATTAGCTATTCAAGAAAAGATGTTCAGTGGTTAAATACAGGAATCCAGAGTTCCTGGGGTTGGCTAGTGCCAAAGATTGAGGAATCATAAGCATATGGATTGTACTGGAAGAGGACTAGATTCTCAAAGAAAGTATAGGTAAGAGGGGAACAAGACAGAGCCCTGGAGCATGCCATTACTTAAAGGTTACTGAAAAGAGTGAGAAAGATCTGCCGGTGAGGAGGAAGGAAAATCAGGACTGGCTTAACTCACTTAACTTGAAAATGAGGTTACTGATAACTTTGGATAAGAGCCATCTCACTAATGTAAAAAAGGAAGAGTAACTAGATTAAGAATTCATTCTTTGCATATAACAAACAAAAACGTTGTCAGTCTACCAATATGACTGATTTCCTAGAGGGAAAGAATCATGTCATCTGTATTATCTTTATTCCTAGCACACTAATATTTCTATCTATATTCCTAGAAGATATTCAAAAAAGCTGAATGACTAAAACACACTTTCAGGAAAATTTCTTCTCAGAAAGTAATCATATCCAAAGACAAAAACAAACTTAGGGAATATCTAATAAGATAACATACAGACTTCACATTTCTTATGACTCTTTTTTTTTAACCCAAATCCTAAAATCAACTAGTCTTTAATTGTGAACATATAATCACCCACTGATTCTTTTCCTGCACAAGTAAATGTTCACAGTGCCAATGTGAAACATAATCTCTACATAATCTCTGTGATACTTATAACCTTGTGGATACAGATAAAAGTATAGTTAGTCACATTTCTACCAAAATACCATTAGGTCTTAAGAGTATTAATTTCAAGCTTCAGTTACATAAGAAAATTGTTCAATAATCGTGTCGACATTCATATTTAAGAAAATCAAACTGCAACAATTCTACTGCCTGATGTTCACTGTTTATGGGAACATCAACTTGAATATACTATCCAGTAATTTCAGTGTTGAACTTAACCTTATTTCTAGACATCAATTCTGTTCAAAGAATAAGAGGTTCCAAACAGGCTCCAACAGATAGATTATTGGAATCCTTAAGAATTCTTTTTTTTTTTTTAACCTTTAAGAATTCTTTATACTACCTTGCTTACCCTTTGTTCCTGTTCTAAAGAATCACCAAAATCTTGCACCTCAAATCCCATTATCACTTTCAAGGTTTGAATACTGGTATCTGTTTCAACAAATTTTCCAATATCGAAAAGCAGGAACTTGTCTTGAAAACTGCTAAAATATGCTTTTTAGTGACAACAACTAATTGATCAAGGGGAGTTGTAAGAAAATGGAAACTAGAATCTGAAGAAAGTTAAAACATGTTCCTGAAAGGAAAGTTCAACTCTCAATCTTTACAAAATGAGATGTTCAGTTCAAATTACCTTACTATGAAGAGAACTCTATTTCTCCCCTCAGTGTTTACATTAGAAACTTCAAAATTTAAAGATAAACATTTAGTTTTTCCTTAACTTCAAGATCAATCTGCCTCCCCTTTGGCTATCAGAACACAGGTATATTGTATATTGTTTTACACACTAACAAAAAAAATTTCATTCACTTAAAGTTTAAGTAGTTCTAAACATATAAAACAACTCTAGATTACAAAAATGGAAAACATGCTGATACATAAATTTGCTTGTCTATTCCTTAGTATTCCTAACAAAAGCCTTACATTACACACATAAATACAACTGCTAGCACTTCCTTAGTCAAATTCTACTGTCACTTACATAACCCAAGAAAAAAGGTTTAAGTAAAATTTCACCATTTAAATGTTTTAATTTAAATATAACTGCTCTAAAATAACTCAGATTCCAAATTTAATAAAATAATAACACTTAGATGTTACAAGATTATATAGGCATGTCCTAAATGCTGGCTTTGATGTTCCTCACCCATTTTCTTTTAAGTTTCATGTTTTACTTTGCATGTCTCCAGCTTCCCCCTTTTTAATTAAGATAAGCAACTGGAACAATTTTTGTTTTCTTAATCCTCTTCTGGATTCTTGGTTAAACTATTCAAACAATTTTAATACTTTATGAACACACGTAAGAATCAGATAGTTTAAAATTCAAATAGTTTTTTTTCTTTCACCTGAACTTGGAATTTAGATGTTTCCCAGAATTACTGACCATACTATCATTCATTCAACATAGTTACTGGAGCTTTAAAAATGCACGAATACTAGCGATTAAGGATGTAAGGCTACTAAAAATGAAGGTTGTTGCTTATGAAATTAAAAATCTACGTCAGGTCAGCTAAGTTAGAACAATTATAGGGCCTACCCTGGTGGCGCAGGTGGTTGAACACCGCGCTGTGAAGCTGTCCGCAGCCTCTGCAGTGCTGGTTCGATCCCGGCCAGCCGGTGAGGGACCTCTCCCGTCACGCCAGCTGCTCCCCTCAGCAGTATATTTCGTCAGTCTGCCTGTTCTGTTCCCCACTCTGTCTGTGGTGAATCCTCTCACCCTCCTGCACATCTGGCCTACACCCTGGTTCTTATAGGAATAAATAAATAAATCTAAAAAAAAAAAACCCCCACAATTATAACAACACAGTAATAAGTGCTATAATGTGGGCAATCATAGAAGGATGGCTGTCAGAACAAAAAAGGAATGTTTCGTTCCATCCTGAAATCATATCCTAAAAGACTAGTAGGCATCTAATTAGAAATGTGGATAGGTGCTGGAGAATATGGGTCTCAAGCAGTGTAGCTGGTGACAGGTCCCAAAACATGAGGAGATTATGATTCTTAGTGGAAACTGCAAATAGTTCGATATAATTCAGTTTTCAATATCTTGGAGCCACAATGTAGGAAAGTTAGGAAAAATATCACAAAGAACTTTTTTGGCCAAGTTAAGAAACTCTGATTAGACTTCATCTGTTAGGTTATGGAGAGCATTAAAAAATTTGAAGGAGAATGCACAACCACATTAATTTACGTGTAAAGTCATTCATATTTTACAAAATTACCAATAACAAGAATATTGAGGATAAACTAGAGGAGAGATTGGAACTGGTGATAACAGCCCAGGGAGAATTTAGAACCTAACTAAATAAAGATAGAAGTAATAGTGATGAAAAATGTTAACATGCTACTGTCCATTTACTTAGCAACTAAGCTATATGTGGCTACTGAACACTTGAAATGTAGCTAGTCTGAATTGAGATGTGCTGGGAGTGTAAAATACATGCCAAATATGAAGACTTATGGAAAAAAAGAAAAAAAAATCTTTATTATATAGACTGCATGTTGAAATAAAATTTTATATATATTTAAAATATAATACTAAAATTAATTTCAATTTTTATGTGGTTTCTAATATGCTTAATCTAAGTTACTTACATGGCTTGCACTGATTTCTACTGGACAATGTGGAGTTAGATATTAATGAGTTAGATATGATTAAGAATCATATTCCTGAATTTTCACTTGAGCAACTGGATTAATGGTGGTGTCAATTGTTAAATACAGAAATAATATGAGTTTAAGATGCTAACTGAACTTTAAGGAGACATATGCCCAGTAGACAGCTGTATATATAAAAGACAAGTTCTAGAAACATCTAGGTTAGGCAGATTATTAACATTTTTAGGTCATCAACATTTAAATGGTATCAAGGCCATGGGTTTGAATCCAAATACAGTATATCAAGTAGTAAGAAGGTTAGAATGAACATCAACATCCCACCACAATTAACACAAAATTAGGAATAGGTAAAAGAGAAGAATGAAAAAGAGTAGTTCATAAAATCAGTTCAAGGAGGTGAACTGTAGTGGTGTCCTTCAAAAAGTTGTCAACTATAACAAATGCTCTGGAGTAATCATGTACTCAAGTACATAAGCAGTAAATAACTACAGGCTGCAAGGCAAACAACTCTTTTTAAATACTTATCTGTAAAAAGAGCAGTAAGATAGCATTTAAAGGATAACCAAGGTCAAAGAGTGAAAAAAAAATTTTAAAGGCAATACTTACACTTGTTTAAATGCTAACAGAAAATTAGACAAGAGGCTGAGGAAAGATAAATCGTGTATCAATTAGACTCATTATTTATAAAACACTCCACCTAAAAACAGCAAAATATACTCTTCTCAAATGCAAATGGCATGTTCTCCATGACAGATCATGTTAGACCACAAAATAAGTCTCATTTTAAAGGGCTGAAAGCAGTCATCCATTATAGATGTTCTTCATCCATCAAATTTTTAAATTAGAAATGAATGACAGAAATTTGGAAATTTCACACATCTGTGAAAGTTAAACACTACACTTTTCACCAATGAGCAAAAGAAGAAATCACAAAGGAAAGCAGAATATACGTGAGATGAATGAAAAGTAAAACACAACACCAAAATACAATGCATGCAGCTAACCCAGTGCTTAGAAGTAAAATTATAGCTATAATGCCTATGTTAAAAAGAAAGGAAAGATGTCTCAAACCAATTACCTAACTTTACCACAAAAAAGAGCAACTTAAATACAAAGCAAATAAATATATGGGAATAATAAAAATTAGACTAGAAATAAATACATAACGCAAAATAAGAAAAATTAACAAACCATAAGGCTCTTTACGAGAGAGATCAAAAAATTTGAAAAGCCTTGGCTTAAATGACCAACAAAAACTAGAATACTAAAATTCAGGAACGAAAGAGGAAGCAAACTACACTCAGGATTGAAAGAGGGGTAAACTTAGAGAAACATAAAGATTATAAGGAAACCTACAAACAACTGCATGCTAACAATAGCCTCAGAGGTGGCAAATAAGCACATAAGATCCTCGACATCACAAGTCATTAAGAAAAATGTAAATTAAAATCACAAGATTAGCTAACAATTTCTGACAAATTCATTAGACTGTAAAGGAAAATTATAGAGGAAAATCTGTCAAGATTTCCAGAAATAGGGCCTCCCTGGTGGCGCAAGGGGTTAAGATGCAACCTATGAAGCTATCCACACCCATTACAGCATGAGTTTGATCCCCGGCCAGGGAGCTGACCCACGTGGAGTAGCAGACCTCTCCTGATTCACCTGCTGTACCCCTCAGCAGTGTATTTCAGTCAATCCGCCTGTTCTGGTCTCCAGTCTGTCTCTGGTGAATCCTCTCCCCCCCCCAACTTTGGCCTGTACCCTAATTCTTGTATGTATAAATAAATAAATCTTTTAAAAAAAAGAGATTTCCAGAAATAAAAGCTAGAATACTAACAAAAGGAGTAGCTGGTTAATTGTATGTCAACTTCAGCAAAAATACACCATAAGGATTCATTCTTAATTAGGCATAGGTAACATTCTTTAATAATTAATAAAAACATAAAAGAGATGCTTGTCAAACCTGAGGATGATAAAAGCTGAGAAAGGCAACAAGTATTTTATACGGCACACTGGGAAACCAAATGAAATTTAATGTGGAAATGTGGATCCAAATCACATGCTTTTCCCCCAACCTTAAAACTGAATCCGAAAGTCAGAAGTGAGAGAGAGAACATTTTATTTCACCCAGTGAACGAGCTATTCTAATATTTTTTAAGTGCTGAATAACCAGGTACAACAATAGCTGCACAGGAAGAAAGGGTTAAGAAATTATTAATTATATTAGTTAACAATGTATGTTATTAAGAAACAATAAAAAATTAGTTAACAATACACATCATTAAGAAAATTAAGTGGCCCTCAAAGGTAACTTCAGACCTAACAGACATATTGCATGTAAGATGACAAAAGATAGACTTATTCTGATCTGTAATTTTAAGGTAACAGGATCTTCAGTTCCTGGTGTCATCAGGGATATGTAACAAGCTCAAAGGAAGTAAAAAGAATGGCTAGAGGGATATCATCCCCTGCCATGTAAACATTGTTAAAGGAATTGAAACAACTAAAATTCTCTACAAAAGATTCAAAGATCTGAGCGCTGTTCATTAGAAATTAACACAAGCCATACATGTAATTTTAAGTTTTCTATTACCCACATTTAAAAAAGCTAAAAGAAGTAAATTTAATCATAATTTCTTTAATTCAATATATCCAAAATATTATTTCAACATGCAACTAATGTCAAATTAACCAGGTATTTTATATTTTTCTCAAAGGCTCTTCAAATCCTCTGCTTTATCCTTATTCCAAAGCTCAAAGGCCATATGAGGACACAGTGAGAAGGTGGATGACTACAAGCCAGTAAGAGCCCTCACCAGAAACCAAACGTGTTGGCATCCTTGATTTTGGGCTTCTAGTCTCCAGAACTGTGAGAAAATAAATGTCTATTGTTTTAGCCACCCAATCTGTGGTATTCTGTTATGGCAGCCCTTGTAGATTAAAATAGTTCCTGAGAAAGCACAACTTTTAAAAATATATATTACAATTCAAATTATATTACTGTTGAAGTTCTTAATAAATTATAAATGTTCCTGCATGCTTATAAACTTACTCTATAACCAAAGATTTGAAAAGCTACCTTGCCTAGCTATTCAAGTAACCAAAACAATTTGATACCTTAAAGTTCTAATTTTATCCACAGCCAAGGTCTTCAATATATATTTATATTTCATTATAAAAACAGCACTCTACTCGAGATAAGTACTAATTACAATAAAGCTAGAAATCAGCAGTGGAATGAGAAAAGCATGCCACACACAGAAATACCACCGCGCCAAAAATATTTGTAATATCTATACTAAACATAAACAGTAACTGACATCATAAAACAACAACAACAAAAACCTGACAGTGCTTGTCATCTACTAAAGGAATAGTCTTAAAAGACTTAAAGAGTAAAGAGTAGTGCACTCTTAAAGATAGACACAAGTTGAGAAACGGAATCAAGAACTCAGATAATTGGCAAGTTTCCCCAGAATGAGCAGTTGTGGGCCAGGCTTTTCTTAGTTGATGGAAGAGACTTCATGTTAAGGAGGAAGGGCAGAAGTGGAAGCAAAAATACAAAGCATGCTTCAATCTGAACAGAGGGAAAAAGGCAAATCAAAGAGTCCCTAAAATAACTGCATATATTATTTTTAATGAAATATAAAAAAAATCATAAGGCAGTATAAGTATAATTAGAAATCTGGATTCTGCTGTAATTTAGAGCCGTAGCTTTTAGGATAACATCTTTATGAGGTTTTTGTAAGGTATATACGAAATATCTGGTACTTCAAATACAGTCAGTATTTGTGGCTGTGCAATAAATGACAGCTATTATTAAGAAATCTGGGCTTTGTTAGTGCAGATAAATTATTCTCGAACCTGGCTAGGATCAGAAGCATCTGGGAAGCTCGATAAAGGGAAATATCTAGGCTCCAGTCAAGAAGTAGGGAAGTAAACTCTTGAGATAGGACCCAGGAAATGTAATATGAACCTTATCAGCCTATACTATAAAATAGAAAGATATTTTACTTATTTTTTTAAAGATTTATTTATTTATGCATACAAGAACTAGGGTACAGGCCAGAGATGTGGGAGATGAGAGGATTCACCCGATACAGAGCAGGGAGCAGAACAGGCAGGCAGACTGAAGTACACTGCTGAGGGGAGCAGCTGGGGAGACAGGAGCAGTCTGCTGCGCCATGTGGGTAGCTCCCTGTATGGCCGGGGATCAAATTCCTGCTGCAGAGGCTGCGGACAGCTTCACAGCACTGTGCTTAAACCCTTGCACCACTTCCTTTGTACTTTGCGGTTAGATTCTAATCTGTTAAATGGAGTTCACTCACAACCAACTTTACTTAGAATACCCATCCTTCAATTTAAAAAGCAATGGGACCTCCCAAAGCTACCCAAAATCTTCAATACAGATTCAAATAACACATGTTTCCATTAAGCAAAAACTCCTATCCTTTTAATGCTGGCCAGTACTAATGTTGATAGTGCATTTATTTCATGTAACATGCTGTATTTGTATGTTTGTAGTATTATCTAGGCTTTTCCCCCATACTGACCAAATATTTAACGTTCAAAAGAATAAGGGTGCAGTGTTTCAGCAAGTCCAAGAACATTTCAAAATTTCAAAAAAGAAAAAAAGGGACATCAATGTAGTTCTATTTCTAACTGCACAACATTATGAAATAGTATTTTTGGTGGGTCCTTTGTTGCCAAAGGTAACAAAAAGTTACCTTTTTGTTCACAACTGAATTAATCATCACAACTCCTAGATGTTCTGTATTAGATCAACTTTTATATTCTAGTACAAGACCCAAGACAGGACTATCTAGGATCACCACTTTCATCCTTTGATGACAAGTTCTCATGTTTTCAAACTTAGGCTAGAATTTGTTAATTTCTTGATTTACCCTTCTCAGCAAACAGTAAATAGACAAGGTGTTCTCTGCTCAATGAGGACATATTTTGTTTGGGAGCTCTTTTCTATTTGCACATTATTTTATACAGTCATACAACAGGAATCATTTCTATTTATATTTATTCCCTTTTCATTCAGTATATCAACTACACAAAATATAGCTTGAAACCAGATATGGAAATCTAACTCAATACTTAACTTTAAAATGCAGGCCTTCAAGAAAGAAATGAACCAGGAAAATTAAAAAAATAGCAACTAAAACGAAGATTTGTAACAGCAAACTGGACAGCTACAAACATCAAGGACAGATGATAGGTGCATCCATGAGAGCAGAAAATAATGAAAACTATAGTTGAAAAACAAAAGCAACCCTCAAATCACATTATTTGTCACAATACAAAACCAAGTATTTTTGAGGATGATTTTATCTAGTCCCCTTCTTTTAAAATCTTTCAGTATACCATATATTAGTGAAAGTATATATAACAAGTATCTCTCTTCAATAATAAAAGAAATGCAAACAAAAACAAGTTTAAGATACCAGGTTAACAAATACTCTAGGAAAATAAGTGGTGAAAACAGAAAAGTTTATTAAATATATTCTTTAATTTCCTATTTATAATTCTGAAATACTGAAATTAAGAACTATCTCAAAATAATAAAATAGGTAATTTATGGCATCAACACTGATCACAAAAATACATACTTAAAATAACTTGCATATAAATTTATATACCAAAAACCACATTTAACTAAACGAATAATATCTTACTTTTAAGAGTGTACAAAGTACCTTGACATATACTACCTCACAATATATAATTCACACTGGAGGTTCTCACTCAACCTTGGGTGGTCACCAGAATTACCAAAAAATACTTAAAATGCAAATTTGAGTCCCACCTGGCACTTAACTGAATTAATGAGTCTCTAAGTGTGTTAAACTTTGTAAGTGTTTTCAATGCTTGACCAGGATTAAGAACCACTAACCACTAATATGCCACTAATTACAACCAGGAAAAAATATGTGTAATTAAGGAAGAATACAGATTAAACTGCACATATTGAAATATTTTTTCTTCCCTGTTAATTTGCTTAAACAAAAGGAATTAAGAATATCTATTAAACTTTTAAAAATTAAAAATGGTTTAAAATGTTAATGCTGGAAGGTATATTAGTTACTGAAAAAATTTTACTTGTATAGATCACCTCACATTACAGAAAGCTACATGTAACAAATGAGGTGGCATACTGGTTATTATAATAATAGCATAAACAGAAAGCAAAAAGATAAAATTACTATAAGGACACCATATCTTACACAAATAATGACCTCACTCAAGATATTTACTGTACTCTTTAAAATTGATTGACAATATACACCACACTCTTCCTCAAAAAGAAAGCTCTCAGATTACAAGGGAATGGTCAATTGGACTAAGGATACAAAATGTCATTCCTGTAAAGAAACACTAGCACAACCCTTGGTTTGAAATAGCTACTGCTGTGAAATGTACCACCAGAAATTTAAAATAAGCAAACATTTCAATACTACTCAAGAAATTGGTGACCTCAATCTAACTTTAGGGGATGTGGAAATTTTATTCAAATTTCCTTCAATTCTGCTCACCAAACCACAAATATCAAGTCTTACAGTACCAACAAATTTACTGACCACGCTACAGTATATAGTTTTTGTTCAATATAGCAGATTCACTTACTGAACATAGAAATTCAGATTTAAAAACCCATAAAAATTCAAAGCACAAATAATAAATTTACAATAATCTTAAAATGCTTCTATTATTAGATGTACCTTCTAATATTGAGATTCTACCAGACATGCCCTCAAAGATGTCCTCCAGTCCTCTCAATTTCATGTTTTAAAATATCTATTTCAAGGAATGACTCCTATTCATTATCCATTTACTCAACATCTTGAACTCAGTAAGGTCAGAAACTCTGGATTCACTACTCACCATCAATATGTTCTCACATACCCACTCATACATATCTTACAACCATTCCCTATATTTTAGGCCAAAACTGTCATTGCCCTAGTTCTGTCTTTCATCTGTAAATCCTAATACTGCTACATCAACCTCCCTAAACTCACTGAACCCTCCTTGGTGCTTCTATCTAGTCTTACTAGAATTATAAATGCACAATTCTCATGGTTACCACCCTTCTTTTAAAAATCTTTCAATAAAGATTTTTTTAGGGGGCTACCTGGTGGTGCAAGGGGTTAAGTACCATACTATGAAGCAATCCCCAGCCTCTGCAGCACAAGTTCAAACCCCAGCTGGCCAGGGAGCAACACACATGGCACAGCAGACCTCTCCTGACTTGACCGCTGCTCCCCTCAGCAGTGTATTTCAGTCAGTCTGCCTGTTCTGTTCCCCATTCTGTCTCTGGTGAATCCTCTCACCCCCCGCATCTCTGGCCTATACCCCAGCTCTTGTATAAATCTAAATAAATAAATAAATAGATCTCTAAATAAATATATAAATATAATAAATAAATAAATCTCTAAAAAAAAAAAGATTTTTTTTTTGACCTCTAAAGCAGCACATCACGATCTCTGCTTACTTCTCTAGCCTCATATCCAGATACTAGTATGATTTCTTAGCCTAGAATAAGTATCCTTCCTCTTTCTCCTCCTCTGAATAATCATTCCTAGCCATATTTAAAGATTTGCCCTTCCCAGTTTGAATAAACTGTTCTGTACTCACACAGTATATATACCTTTAAATCAAACCACAGATGACTTCCTGAACAAATGCCAGATCAGAAACACAAAAGTGAAAACAGTCCTTGACTTTATGAAACTTACAACTGACGCAGATAAGTAAACAGTCAATTGTCTTACAGTCTGACAATTTAAAAAAGCTATTATCTGAGTGCTTGTTAGAGTACTTAGGCAAAAGGAGTACAAACTTAGGCATAGAGTACAAATCACACTAGAGATCTGTCACATATTATTTCATTTAATTGTCTAATAAATAGCTTCATGATTCCCACTTTGCAGAGGAGGAAACTGAAAAATTTTGATTATCTGCCCAAGGTTCAGTTAAGCTTTAGACTTGGTATGTGAAACCAGGCGTAACTTCAGAACTTAATCTCTTAATCAGCCATGCCTCTCTACTGTCACAGCATTTAACTCAGTTTCCCATGTACCCAACATACAGTAGGCAAGAAAAACATGTTTTGTTAAATGAATGAACCTGAGTGTTGAAGTCATAAGCTAGTAATGACTTAACATTTATACTATCGTTTTAACTGATACTGTCTTGTGTTAAAGAGTTCAAAAGCACTTAGATACACATGTAAAATGATCACTGTCCCAAATTACTGATCATGTCATAGTTTATAATAGCAAAATATTGGAAATAAACATCTATTATAAAGTGACAGTTTAAACTGCTATCAGTTAAAGCGACTGATTAAACAAATCAGACTAACCATATTATAAAGCTGTGTGAAAGAATCCTCACACAGAGATGGAATAATATGATACATTAAGTGGGTGTGGAGTTAAGGTGAGGAAGGAGAGATATATAAATATATGTAGATATATGACGCCACCATGAGTGGGACACAACAGATATATTTTTTGTCTGTACATGCAAAAATTATCCTCAGAAGAACATGGTAAGAATCTGTTAACATTACCTTGCCTGAAAAGTAGGAAAATGAGTGACTAAAGAGATTTTACTACATAACCTCTTTGAAACCTTTTGAATTTTGAACTACATCCCCCAAAATAAGCATAAAGCACTTTCATAAGTGCATAGGGCAACAGCTATAGCTTTCTTGATTGCTACTACTTTGCAGTGTCTGACATTTGTTGCAGTCAAATATTTGTTACATCAATAAAGTTTACAAAAATCTCAAATTATCATGGCAGAGACATTTTAAATTAAACATACTTTAGAAAGAAAGTAAAACTGTAAGAAATGGTTTTGTTAAAAAAAAAAAACAACAACAAAAAAACAGGGACATATCCCAGAACTACTGTTTATCTAGTAGTCCCTGAGAAACTACTAGAATCTGTATTCTTTTAAAAACACCAAGATAATCACTTAACTATTCTTTCATATTTTCTTCACATTTCAAATATTTCATAATAAATATAGAAAAAAGAATTTAAAAAGCAACCCAGAAAAAAAACTTTAAATGAGTCAACTGTGTGTGAATTCTATTTCTATTAGTGTATTTAAAAAAACAACAACAAATCTATGGATATTTACAAATCAGATTAGTGCTTACCCAGAACAACAGGGGAAATAACAAGAGAGTGTTATAGAATTGTTCTGTATTTTTATGGGAATAAAAGCTACAAGGTTTATATTTTGCCAAAATTAAGTGAACTAAATTAAAATCTGTGCATTTTATTGTATATCAGCTATACCTAAATACAGTTATTTAACTTGGAAGGCACCTGGAAACAGATTCCTAGGTCCCTCCCCTCCCAGAAATTGAATATGGTGTGAATCAACTATTCAGCACTTTTAACAAGAGACCTAGGTTGATATTCATGCATTAAGTTCATCAATTATGCTCTGAAAAATACTGTCCTGGCATAATGTATGTCTAGTAATTACTAATTATATGTTTACAAAAATACATTAATCAAATGTACTTATTTAACTTCAAAAGCACATAAATCAAATTTATAACAACAAAAAAAGCTGCCTACATAATTGTGATTCCCAAGTTTGGTAAACATTATTAAGTAGCAGGAGTTCTAAGAGGAAGAATTACGGACTAAATCGGGAAGGAAAACTTTTCCTGGGCCTCCCTGGTGGCGCAAGGGGTGAAGACACAACCTATGGAGCTGTCCGCAGCCACTGAAGCATGAGTTCGATCCCCAGCCAGGGAGCAACCCACATGGCGCAGCAAACCTCTCCTGACTCGCCCGCAGCTCCACTCAGCAGTGTATTTCAGTCATTCTGATTGTTCTGTTCCCCACTCTGTCTCTGGTGAATCCTCTCACCCCCCCCCACACACACACCTGTGGCCTGTACCCCAGTACTTGTATGCATAAATAAATAAGGAAAAAAAAAGAAAAGAAAATTTTTTCCATCTCCTGAAATTCAATAGCCCCCAACATGTAGCGCAGTGGTTATCAATCTGGGGCAGTTTTGCCCCAACAAGACATTTGGCAATGTCTGCAGACATTTTTTTCATTAAGACAACTTGGGAGGGAAATGCTGCTGGTACCTAGCAGGTAGAAGCCAAGGATGCTGGAAAACATGCTACCTGCACAGGACAGTCCCTCAAGGAACTATATAAAGCTCCGAACTGAAAAGATGCCAAGAATAAGAAACCCTCACCTCCAGCCTCACCTCTCAAACGAAATTACCAAAGTACTCAGATGTGGCCCCAGAACTAAACAAAACAACAGAATTAACAAATTACATCTTTGGGAGAGTTGGTTTAACTTACAGATTGCTGAGAAAGGAGAAAGGGATCATCTTTGTATTGTTTATAATGCAGACAATATAGATAAAATGCATGTCATGTGAATATCTTATCCAAAAAAAAAAAAAAAGGTTGAAAATAATGTTGGCAGGATATTTATTCACTCTTCTCTACCTCCAAAGTAGTTTTGAAGTTAAGAAACACTTGCAGCTATAAAGTACAGAAATTTTAGTATGTTTGGCAAGACCTCATCTTTAGCTACTTTCACTAAGATTTCTGTACAGTACCAGGGTCAACCCCAGTACAATTCAAAGTATAGTCTGTGGACTGGTGAGCCAATCTGAATTATTCACCAGTTTATATTAGAGAAGTATAGAAATTGAGAGCATTAGAAATGGAAATTTTTATAGTGGTGTAATTTTATATCTATTGGGTCTATTAGGGCTTGTATGTTGCTTTTTTATTTCATCTTCATTTTTTAAAATTTTGCACTTTACAATGCAAAACACTTAGCAAGTTACAATGGTATCAGCCAACAATGAACTGGAGTAAACATTTTTAAAAAGAAAAGGTCCTTTATCAGTTAGAGAAGCAAAAACTTAACCTATCCAAACTGACACATCTAATAAGCGACAAAGTAAGAATGTGAACCCATGTCTAACACCAAAGCCCATATTCTTATTTATTATACATCTTATTTATTATACATTTATTATACATTTATTATACATCTGTTGTTATTAAGACTTTGATCTCAAGCCCCTATGTGTAAAATCTCTTATCTCTGGAAAGCTTGATGACACCAGGTACAAACCACAACGACTTTTTGTGTGTCTGATCTATGACCTTCAACACTGAAAGCAAGCCAACCTGCCTCCTTGGCCCTTTTGCCTCCTTCCACCAGGTTCCCGCTCAAAACTTGGCTCTCTTGATCTCTGCTGATGCAAAAGGCCAAGACCAAAAAAAAAAAAAAAAATCCCCAAGTCTAGGGCAGAATGAATGACTGATAACTATATATTTTTGGGACCCACCCTGGTTTCTATCTGACTTTAGGAGATGACCTCCTCTCAAGCAGGAATAGGTCTCCAAGCTCTCTAATCACCCTAACTTTAGGAAGTACAGAATACATGAATTCAAAATAAGAAAAAAGCGATATGGACTTAATAGCAGTTAAAGTATTCTTTTCCTCACACCAAGACCTCCAAACTTTACCATAAGGTTTAATGAATTGGCCTTGATGAAGTCTTACCTTAGTCATACCTTTCATATCCTCCAAGTATTTTTAGAAATGTTTTTTGTAATTCCGTAATAAAAAAGAAATGTCAGATCCCATCCTAAGACACAACATTTAAAAATGAAAATTCCCTCCCCCCCAAAAATTTGTATTAAGTCCAACATATGCTATTTTCTATTTCTTGCGTATTTAAAAAAAACTATTAGTAGAAATCCACAAAATTGATTTTTAAATCAACTTGCAGTCTGCAAAACATGGCTATAGAGACCAACAATCTACATTTGAGTATGCTCTCATCTGATAAGCCATACTCATAATCATGCCATGTTAAAATTCCACTCTTGAAAACACTCTTCACCAGTTTCCATTGTACAATTAATCTTATGTCATCTACAGTCCAAATTTAGTAAGGGGGGAAAAGCAAACCAAAAATTGTTTTGTCTCAAAACTGAGTAAAATGCATCAATGCTCAAGCTAAAATTTTTTAAATTCTAATAAAAAACTGAAGATAGCTTTTTAGTGCAAAATGTGGAAACATGGTTCTCAACTGGTAATCTAGTCAGGTAACAACACTATTTGCAAACCCCAGAATACACTCCATAGTAAAACCATTGAATTATAAATAGTGTGAAGCCAACCTGCTCTACCACTATGTTCACTCTGACTGGTCTCATCTTCAGACTACACCCCATTATCAAGACCTAAGAAACCACAATTCTATTTTTGGGGGTGTGTGTATGAGTGTATTGTCATTGTTAACCCTCTACAATTACTCTAAGGTCAGTCAGGAGTTCTACCTTGTCTCATTAGCTCAGAAGTACTGACAAGAACTTACTGAGGGTGACTGCTACAGGAAAATGTACAAATCCAAACAAACAATTTTGTAACAAACTTCTGAAACATGATCTATTGATAACAATTCATTTGATGTAGTTGGGTTCAAATACCTTGTCTACAAATCAAAACCAGAAACCAAAATTTTTAACCAAATTAGAAATAGGTATCGTTTCTGTAAATTAAAATCGACTTAAACACAAAATAAATGTCTATGTTAGTTTTGAAGTTCAATCCTGTAAGCCTAAAATGGTATATATTTTTGTTAACTGTATTAAAAGATCCTGGTTCCATCATGTTATCCCATCAGAGTGACAAAATGCTACCATACAATCATCTATGTAGTTTCCACATTTATTTCATAGTTCCTTCCACTACCCTATCTCCACCCACTGAACAGCTGGGTGGGATGAAAGACTGTTTCCTGCCCTCCCCTCTTTGCTCCTTCCCTTGCTATTTGGAGAAATAAGGGATCCAAGCAGCACTAACTGGTTTAGTGAGTGTTTCTTTTCAGCTAAGGCACTTCAATCTATCAGGAGTCCACAAATTTCATCCGTACCTTATAACCTAATTATAACTATGAAGAGGAGCGAGGAGGGCTGACTATTCTCATCACCAGCATGTGTGTATATAAATATGTAAAACAAGCAAAGAACTTTTCAGTGTGATTCTCAAGGGCAGTCAGGAAGATACTCTCCCATTTCATCAAAGTAACAAAACCGAAAGAAATAATTCTTACAGCTGAACAATAACAATAAACTTGCAAAAATCATTTCCGTCACTGAGCGAGCGAACACCTGGACATCACAAAATCTTTCCCTACACTACGAAAACGCACATTTCAAACAGTGTGCTCTCAAAATGTAACTTAGCAAATGGAAAAGTGTTAGAAGAAACAAAAATTTCACTTATTTTCCTACTATCCACACAGTATGAAATGGAACTCGGAGTGGAAAATGTGAATTAAATGACCTTGTTCTTTTTCCAACACGTAGGGGAGGAAAGGAAATGAAAGTGCTTCTGAAAATACTGATCAATTTCCAAAAATTAATTTCCTTCAACTTCACCGGTCTGGCTCTCCAACTCCCTCCCTTTACCAGCGACCACTCCACTCCGCCCTTCCCACTCCTCTGGAGGGCGCCCTTCCCAGACCTTCTCTTTCCCATTTTTCCTAAATTTAAGCCCAAAGCAGACTCCGTATCCTCCACTCTCAAGCCTCGCCCGCCCTCCACCGGCCTTCCGGGCCGCGCCTGGGGAAAGGCCCCGAGAGAGGAACCGGCGGCGACGCCGCGGCCGGAGGGGCGCAGTCCCCGCCGCGGCCAGAGCCCGGGGCATCCTCCCTCCTCCGCGCCCGCGGCCGCCCTCGGGGGCCGGCCCACCCAGCACCTCACCCCGGCGCGCGCATCCCCGCCCTCGCCGCCAGGCCCACCCCCCACGAGGGGCTCCGCCGCGGGCACTGCCACCCGCGGGCCCGGGGCAGGATGCGGGAAGACGAGAGGACGGGGGAAGCCCGGGGCCGGGCAGAGGCGACCCCGCTCGTGCGGCTCCGGTCGGGCAGCGGAGGCCGAGGCTCACGGCCCCCCGCTCCCCAGGCCCGCCCGCCGCCGCACAGGAAATACCGCCGCCGCCGCTCCGCTCGCATTCAATTCAAACTGTCACCGCCGCCGCCTCCCCTCCCCCCGAGCCCGTCGCGCCGCGCCCCGGGCCCGCCTCGGCCCCCTCCCGAGTCCCACGCCGCTGCCCCCGCCTCGCCTCAGCGCGTTCCCCGAGCCCCGTCCGGCAGTTGCAGGGCACCTCTGCGTCCGGTGCCGCCGGCCCGAGCCGCGGCGACCCAAAGCTGAGACTCACCCATGGTGCTGCTGTTGACGCTCCTCTCCTCAGCAGCAGCGGATCTCGCACTGACCGACATCCCCTCCCCCCTCGGCGACCAGCCCGGGAGCTGCGCAGCCCGCCGATTCTCCAAAGCCGCCTACGCCGATTCCGCGGCGTAGCCGCCTGGCGTCGCAGCCCCGCTTACGCAGGCGACTGCAGGCGGACTCCTCCACTGGCTCCCTCCGAACTCCCGCTCCCTCCTCCGCCCCCCGCCTCCTCAGACGAGGCTTCCGGGCCTAGCGAACGCTGGTTCAATCTCGCGAGATTACTCTCCGCCTGCCCTCCGCCCCGCTCCATTTGGAACATGACTTCATTGGCGTCAGCGCTCTTTTACTGCTAGGGTTTAGCCGCCATGTTTGAATTGACGGGATTTGGCACCTCCGGGGTCATGAATAGCCAGGCCTCTTTGCATGTTTCTTCAACACTGCCTCTAATGTTAAATCTTTTAAGTTTATCGGTGTAAAGCCTGGGACGCAGAGAGGGAGTGGCCGATGGAGTGCGAGGGTGGGGCTTTGCCCGAATTAAGTATGGCCGCCGTCGGTGCCGCCCCGCGCAATTTCACGTCAGGTTTTGCAGTTTGGGTGCCGCGGAGTTGGCTTTAGCGCCTCTTTACGTAATTGGCGTAAGGCTAAGAGGCACCGCTGGAAGAGCCGGACTGGGAAGCTGCTCTCTGGGCGGGGACCGCGCTCACGCCTAAGCTCCTCGCTCCTGACCTGGTGGCTTTGTGAGTGAAAGTGGAGACAGATCGAGGCAGGTGTCTATGCCCCCAACCACCCCGTTTCCTCCTCAGCCTTCTTGACTCTCGGGGTGGAAGTGAGGTTAAGACCTGGGTGCCCTAATCTATCTGCCTGGCGCTGTCATTTTCTGGTGGCTTGGCACACCGGAGAGGTAGGCTGCTGCGGCTTCCACTGCGGGCTCTCCACGGTGACACCGTGTTGGCTCACCTTGTTGGTGCCAGTTTCATTGCTCGTGGAGTTCACACCCTAGTTGAGAAAATGAATAGACGCACGTAAAACTATTGGGTAACAGTTAAAGAGTAATTAGGGCTAAAATTGTGGGTGTTCTCTTACTGGAGCAGTGCTTGTGGCTGGGTCTTTGGAGCCTTTTCCAAATGCTTCCTAGTGAAAGCACCTCATTTTGCTCAGAAGAGCCCATGGCCTTTTGTATCTTTCTTGAATACAGATCGCCCTCTTCGTTGTATAATTAAAGCACACGTGCTTTCTTTCCTGTTAATCTGCATGTTAAGGAATATACATAAAATTACGGTGAGCCTGTGTAAGAATGTTTATAGCAGTGTTGTTTATATTAGTGAAACAAATGTCCATTTACAGAATGGATGAATAAGTTACATTATTCTACAAAGTGACACACACAGAATATTAAACAAGGAAATTAATGAACTAAAGCTACTGGTATTAATTTAGAGTTAATTGACAATATTGAAAGAAAGAAAAAGCAAGTTGCAGAGATAGTTTTGTAGTATACCATAAATGAAAAGTTTAAAAATAAAAAACAGATCAAAGTGTAAAATTCATACAAGGAAATAAGACATCTAAATTCCCAGTAGTGGTTACTTCCAAAGGGGAAGAGAAGAGAATGTAATAGGGAGGGTTCACTAGTATCTATAATGTTTTATTTTCTACCAAAATTAGAGTGCAGAAAATGTGACAAAATCTTAAGCTAGACAGGGGGTTCATGGATGTAAAATTATTATCTTCTATATACCTGAAATGTGTGCAAGTAAATGCTTTTTAATGAAGGAAATTTTATTTAAGAAAGCACTTTATTTTGTGTTTTGATTTGTGTCTTGACTGTTTCCTAAGTCTCCCTTTATACAGAATTGTTCATAAAGTCTATCAGATCAATCATCTGCCCATCCAACCATTTTGTTAGATTTTTGAAACTCCAAATGAGCATTTCACTTGGAGAAATTTTAATTAAACTTCTGCTTTGAAAGAAACAGTGTAGCAGGGAGTTTAAATGTGTACCATGCGAATCAGACTGCCTGGGTTCCAATCCCATTTGCCATTTATTAGCCATATATGCAAGGACAAGTTACTTGAGTTTTTGTGATTCACTTTCCTCATTTATAAGTGGGAATAAAATTTAATGGTGTTTTGTGATTGTTAAATTGGATTGTGCCAGTCCATAAGTGCTTAATAATTGTTACCTGCGTATAAGATACCTTAAAATAATAAGTTGTCCCCAATACTATCAATGTTTAATATTATATAATAGTTTATAAGGAAAAAAACCTTTGCCTATCATCTCTATTGATATTACTTCTTTGAAGGGGATCTCTTAATATAGTTGGGTATGAATATTAGTGAATAGAGGCCATGAAGAGGTGGATTTTGTATATGGAAAATGGATAAATTCATAATATAGTCTAAATTTCTATGAAAGTTGTTTATGCTGCCCTTACAAACTACGACACACAATTATAACTTCACTCCTTTTCATTGAAAATTCCATGGAAGGGTACAGGCAAAGAAATGTTGCTATCCTATAGAACTTCCTCCATAGGAGGAATACAGTCAAATATATATTTGAGTGTGCACACACACATTTTGGAATAGAGTGGAATTATTGTATTACCTTTATGATCTCTACTGTGCTGTCTGCTAAATGACACTTATTAATAAAATATGACCTAGACCTTAACCTTCTGTCTGATTCAGAAACAGAATTTTTTAAAATCTAATCTGAAATTCTAGATTGACCATGTAAATTGTTTCCACTACATATTTACAGTGTCCAACTTCAAGTGGGTCTTCAACTTTGTTAAGCAATACTTGTTTCCCTAGTTAGTCCTCTTTTCTATTTTCTACAAGAGCCACTTCAGATTTTCTCCACTGTTTTCAAACCACTTATTCTCAGCAAAAAATGGAGCACATCAGAGAGGAACTCCAACAAATTCTTGCCCCCACACTCATAAGCCTACCCATCCTTTCAAATACCACAATATCCCCTCTCCCAGATGAAACACATATTTCTACATATTCTCTGAATGCCACCTCTTTGTACCTGTTCTCTGGAGTCTTTCTCTTGCCTTCACAGGAACTACATACAATAAATTATTCAATAAACTTCTGGGTTCTATCCCTACTGTGCTGCAGTTCTCCACAAAGTCACATTTTACTTGACTTCTCATTTTACTTGACCTCTCTGCTGCTTTGGATACTAGCCACCATGGCCATCTGTGTTTATATGCCTTGATTAAGAAATGTCACTTTCCTGGTTTACTTCCTAGATCTCTGGCTTCTTTATTCTACCTGCCGGGACCTCTAACTTCTGCCAGTCACTAACTTCTGCCAGTCCACATATCCCAGAGTTGCATCCTACATTTTATTCCCATCTCACTTTTTATTCTCTCCTTTAATGATTTCATTCATTTCCATGAATTCACTTTCCATATATATATATATATATATATATATATATATATATATGCTTATGACTCCTAAATATAAATTTCCATTTCAGTTCTCTTTCCTCACTATAAATCTGCATACCTGGCTGATTCAAAACATGTCCTTATATGCCTAGATGCTCAAAATAATATATCCCAAATTAAATTCATTTTCATAGTACTTGCTTTTATGTTGCCAGTCTCTAGATGGTATTATCATCAACTTAGTTGCCTAAACCAGAATTATGGGTATTTTCTTCACAGCCATTAAAAACTCCTTTCCTCACACAACCATCAAAAACTCCTGTCAATTTTGTTTTTCATATATCTCAAATCTCCATTTCTCTCCATCCCCACTACTACTATTCTAGTTAGGTCAATATTATCTCTTGTTTCCATTCTTTTCAGTAGGCTTTCTACCTGCTACTAATTCTACTCTAACTCGTTCTTCAATTGTACCCAGAATAATCTTTCTAAACTTTGACTATGTCAGTTCCCTATTTATTTTTTTTAATTTATTTTATTTATACATACAAGAGCTGGGGTGCAGGCCAGGGGTGCAGGAGTTGAGAGGATTCACCAGAGACAGAGTGGGAAGCAGAACAGGCAGACTGACTGAAATACACTGCTGAGGGGAGCAGCAGGTGAGACAAGAGAGGTCTGCTGGGCCATGTGAGTTAGCTGCCTGGCTGGGTTTCGAATTCATGCTGCAGTGACTGTTGCAGTGGCTGCCTATTGCTACATAGTGCTGAAACTTAGCCCTTTGAGCCACCAGAGAGGCCCTCAGTTCCCTATTTAAAGTCTTCTAACTTTTCAAGAAACTTAGCATAACTATTCTTCATTTTCTGTTAATATGCCATAACTTGTTCTCTCTAAACTCTAATAGCCTTGTTGCTCCCTCTGTCTAAAACACTTTCACTTGCTTTTTACATTTGCATTCCTTACCTTGCTTTTTCTTTTAATTCTCAGATTAGCCATTATTTTCTCTAAAAACCTTCTTTTTTTAATTTAAATTTTATTTTTATATTCCCCATATAATTACAACCCCCTTATTTTGACCCCATCCCTCCTTTCCCATCCCCCCACCCTCCATAGAGTGTCTCTGGTTCATAGTTGTTTGTTGATTTTGATTTTTTCTTTATTATAGTTATTCTTTTTCCTGGCCCCTTATTTAAGTTTTCTAGGTTCCTGCTATGAGTGAGACCATCCAGTATTTTTCTTTTTCTTTCTGGCTTATTTCGCTGAGCATGATCCCTTCCAGCTCCATCCATGTTGCTGCAAATTGCATATGTTTATCTTTTTTGAATGCTGAGTAATATTCCATGGTGTATGTGTACCACATCTTCTTGATCCAGTCATCTATTTTTTGGCATTTGGGTTGTTTCCAAAGCTTGCTATTATAAATAGTACTGCTATAAACATAGGGGTGCAGGTGCTCTTTGGAGTGGATGTTTCTGTGTCCTTTGGGTAAATACCTAGTAATGGAATTGCTGGATCATATGGAAGCTCTATGTTTAGTAGGTCAAGAAATCTCCACACAGTTCTCCATAGTGGTTGGACCAGTTTGCACTCCCACCAACAGTGCAGAGTTCCTTTTTCTCCACACCTTCGCCAACATTTGTTGTTGCTAGTTTTTTTAATATGTGCCATTCTCACTGGTGTAAGATGGTATCTCATGGTAGTTTTGATTTGCATTTCCCTGATTACAAGTGATGTTGAACATTTTTTTTTAAGATTTATTTATTTATTTATTTATTTATACAAGCACTGGGTACAGTCAGAAGCACGGGAGGTGAGAGAATTCACCAGAGCCAGAGCCGGGAGCAGAGCAGGCAGAAGGACGGAAGCACACTGCTGAGGGGAGCAGTGGGTGGCAGGAGAAGTCTGCGCACCATGTGGGACCCTCCTCTGGTGGCCGGGGAGCAGCCGGGGATCGAACTGGTACTGTAGAGGCTGCGGGCAGCTTCCCAACCCAGCGCTCGACCGCTGCGCCACCGGGGAGGCCTGATGTTGAACATTTTTTCATATGCCTGTTGGCCATTTGCATTTCCTCTTCAGAGAAGTTTCTTTTTAGCTCTACTGCCCATTTTTTGACAGGATTATTTTCTTTGTTATTGTTGAGTCTCATCAGCTCTTTGTAGATTTTTGTGATCAGTCCTTTATCATTAGTGTTGTGTGCAAAAATGTTCTCCCAGTCGGTGGGGTGTCTCTTTGTTTCTAAAAACCTTCTTGATCTCCCCAGATTGAGCAAGGTGTCCTCTTACTTCCATGATGGTACTAATAGAACATGTTTTTTCTAGAGATTTGTTCATGCTGACCTTATAAACTCCACCCAACACAATAATATCTTCACTCCTTTCCATTGAAAATTACATGGAGAGTTAAAGGTAATGAGATCATAATATCCTATGAAACTTTCTCCATGAGAGGTCTAATAGTCCATGTTATACACACACACACACACACGCATATTGTAGTCAATGATGGTGCTAGTAGCAAATACTTGTCTATTCTATTGTAGTATAAGCTCCTTAAGGGAAGGGACTCATCTTATTCACCTGTGTATCCCAGCACCTAGCACAGGGTATGGTATTCATTATTTCATTTGGCAAGTATTTCCTAATCATAACTAGGTAGTAGGCAAGTAGCTAATGGTTAATGTGTGATATTGGGAATCCTTGGAGGGGAGTCTCTGAAATTTTGGAAATCCATAAAGTCAAAATTAAGCACATACTCAGACTTTATTTTACACCTTTTCATTGTCATTCTCTTATGAGCAAATAGTGGAGTTTTCCAGAGACTACATGAAGTATGATCACTGACATCAATTGAATGCAAAAAACATAGTCTACTAATACTAAGACATTAAGGGGATATGCAGAATGTAAAACTTCTTTTGTTTAAGATATATGGTTATTTTTCATAAAAATGTTATGTATATTTAACATAGAATGGAGTCATTGGTTTTTATGAATAAGTAACATTTTGACTTCAGTTTTAATTTCTAGTATAGTAATTATCAATTTACATAGCCCACATAAAAACTTTTTGGGGCTCTCAATAAGTTGTAAGAATGTAAGGCATTCTGAGTCCAAAAGTTTGAGAATGGCTGCACTATCCCATATTATGTGTGTTCAGTGTAGATGTATGTATTAAATAAAAATGCTGGCACACAACTGCTGAACATTTCTTAATCAAAACCGCTGCCAAAAATGCCCAGAATTAATACCTGAATTGAAAAAAAATATCCAGGTATAGTATCTGAATAAGCAAAAGTGAAAGTATTTTTTATGTGAATGTGCTTTGTTAGTGTAGGGGGCAGGAATGGGCACTGAGCAGGATCTCTATGATCAGAGCAGATGGGGTAAGGAGAAGAGAGAGTCCTCAGTGGCTTTTCAGGCTTTTATTGGGATTTACCAGGCCTCCCACCCCCCAGCAAGTCTTCACTCTTTCTGGGCTCTCCCATGTTCTCTTGTGTTCTCTCTGCTTCTCTCATGGTTCTTTCTCATGGTTCTGCTCTGTTCATTCTTCTGGCATCCCTGTGACGCTGCCCTTATAATAAGCTCAGTCTCTCAGCCCAGGTGTATCCACTTACGCATGCCCACACCCCACTCCAGGGGCCCGCCATCAAGCATGTATTCAGGACCACAGGGATTCATCATCAATCCTAATGGTGGGAGGGCAGGAAAGCCTGACACTCTTTCACTTACCCTACAGTTAGCTATGGAATGTTTTACAAATACTGTTTTTTTTGGTAATTATGGTAAATGTGGACCAACATTCTAGCTTTGATAGTGGAACCCAGACTATAGTTGACTTAAAGGTAATAATTTTTATAACCAGCCATTTCACCTCAATCTAACTTAACTCATATACCAATTTTGTAAAATAGATATTATTCTCATATTTTAAATGAAAAAAACAATGTTCAGAGAAAGGGAGTGACTTACTCAAGGTACCAGAATTAGTAAGAGCCTGAGACAAGTTTCAGAGATGTCAGGTGAAGAGATATTTTCCTCTGTTGTAATGAATCTTATCCTCACTTGTTTGACATTTACTCTGATAAAGGGTAAGAAGATTGTTACAATTTTCAGGTACTTCTTCCTTTAGTGCAAGAAGACAGACATGTAACTGGTATTAGGTCTATGTGAAGGTTTTCCTTGAGGGCAAACTTGGAATGTGACAGTATAAATAGATAGTACTCCTCATAGAACAAGTCTGTCCTGTTTTGTACATTACCAAAATTTAGCATTCTGGTTAGATTGGTAGTGGGGGGGGGTGGAGCTTATGATTTCAGAAGTGTATTTTATGAAGATATTAGGCAATCTGCAATATATACCTGTTAATAGTAATATCTAAATATAAAAAAAAGGGCTTGAGTGCTTTTTATTCCTCCTTTGAAGAATAGTAGGAGTAAGAAATGATATGAAAAAAATCAAGAGCCATTTGCCAACTAAAACTTTTTTCTTGTGAAAATAAAGTCATATAACTTTATTCACAAAAGCAGAAACTAGTTTAGTTCCATATTACTGAACACAAAAGTATATTTTATTCAAAGTAAATTTAGAATATGAAGCCTCATAATTCAAGATATTCCTAAAGAGTCGTATTCTACTATTTACAAAATCTTTTTTAAGTGCCATGAAATAAAGCACAGGGGGGTCAAGATAAGAATATTTTAAATTTTTTTATATTTAATTTCTAAATATTTAAAAACTAATAGTGTATTCTATTATTAAATTCATGATTAACATAGTTATTAGAAGAAGAAAGTTCTATTGAGATCAAAAGTGTAAAATAATTGACAGTGGTAATGTTGCATAGATATTGCCATGCCCTTTTATCGGTTAAGAACCTATATGGTACAGGAAGTCAAGTAACACTTTCAAGTTTAGACTGCTAATCAACAAAACTTAGAAAAAAATAGAGCCTTGTACTTCCTCTTCCTTTGTAAAGGTCAAAATTCACCCCACAAAGGAAGAGAAGCCAAAAGACATAGAAGTAATTAAAAAAAATTTTTTTGAAAGCATGGAACTTGAAGCCCAGAGATTTAAACAAACAGCAAATTGGCTGTTGAAACAGCAAATAACTCCCATCCTTACATTCTTTGCCTTAGAAGGAGGGTTTTTTCTTTTTCCCACCAGCCAGGGAGGGCGTGGGGGAGAAAGCAGTGCAGAAATAGGATGTCTGGATCCAGACAACCCCCGTAAGCCAGATTTATCTCAACTTATCACTGGAGACTCAAGGAATTTTCAAATTCCAGGACTCTCCTGGAAACTTAGCTCTAATGCAGATGAGAACCCCCATTTCCCTTTGAAGACTCCGTGTCCCTGGTAATAGACTGAGCACAGTAGCCTCTGGACGGAGGGAAGAGAGGAAGCCCTTTACCTCAGGGTTCTCTTGCCAATAAGCACCTTGTTCATAGAGCCATCCAGTCTGATTATACAATAGAAATACCACTTGAGCACAATACTGGAGAAAAATCCAAAGTACATAAAATAAGTGGAAAAGGCCATTGTTGCCAACTCCCTTTGGCATTTTCTTCCCCTGAATCAGAAATTGACTGAAATAGGAAATAGGGACACGTGGTGCTGTAGGAAACCAGCTGTCTTCAACAAACAGACTTAATATATTGACTTTGGCAATGACTGAATGTCTCCTGCTATTTAAGAGGCTAGTGAAAGTGAACTGAACTGAATTGAACTGAACTAAGTTTATGTAGATGGCCCATAGTAGGTTAGAACAAGACTGTCATTTTAGAAAACAATGGAAACTACCCTCTCCAAATCACTTTTCTTAGCAGACCTATGATGAGTGACTATTTCCTGAAGGCACACCTCAAAGACCTCATATCCAGGAAAACAGGAAATTCAGAGAGGAAATAAGTGCCTGTGCCAGATTAATGTGCTTGCTTTATTCAATTGCATGGAATTACCATGGGGACTGACTGACAAGAGGACAAGTACTTAGTAATAGTTAAAATAGTCTGTCATTACACAGTCACTTTGTGAGGCTCCCAACAACACACAGACTCCTTTTAATGTGCCTCTAATCATTTGACAGTGATTAGATCCTATTTTAAGGAGGTACTTAAATATATCATAAAAAATAAAAGCAAATAATGGTGTTGTGAATGTTATCCTTGATGTTATAGATTTCATGGAAAGAATTATGATTAAGATTTATTTTTGGTTTTCAGTTGATAGTCTTTTTTTCCTGGATTTGCTTCCAGAGATTTGGCAATAAATTATAACATTGTGCCAATCAACCACTCTGAAAATTAAAACAGATTTTTATGAAGCCAAAATAACAGCCATCTTTATTATCCAAAATTGTAACAATACAGCATGAAAACACTGATGTTGAACTATAGACATTTCCCCTTAGAGTTATTGTCTCAGACGGTTGCATTTGTGTCCTAACAAAAATCTAATATCTTAAGGGTTGGAACAGACCTTTTAACTCTAAACCAGCTTACCTAACAAATTCAATAACATCCTCAAATATTTTTCTTGTGATGTATATAAATTCAAATTTAAATGAAAGACATATTGCAGATGAGATTATATCACTCTATATCCCTATGGTTCACATATGGCTTGAGTGCAGTTTTCTCTTTCCAATTTATGATACACAAATGAATAAACTTCTGAAATCCTTATTTCTCATAGAAATGTTCTTTTAATTGCTTATTATTTCCTTCTTGCTTTCTCCCTTTAATTTTTTTTCAATTATGTTTATTGAGGTAATGTTGAAATACACCACTTATATGTTTTAGGGATGTAGGCTCACACCAACATGAGCACGTTTATCATACAATGCACATTATGGCACATAGTGTTATCACACTATGTTATCACCACTTGCTTAGTATTTCAAAATGTTTTTGGTTTGAGCTAAGTGTCTGTGATATTTAGATGCTATCAGTGAACACTAGACCTCTAAAATATTTTTTCTTGTAAAATTTAACATGTTATGACCGTGAATTACTTTCTATCTGATTGTAGACCCTGAGGATAGACTAAAGTTTAGCAGTCTCTTCATCTCAGGCAAGCAGCATAATGCTTTGCACATAGTAGGCCCCAAACAAATGTTAACTGGAAATAGCTGCATATGCTTTTAGGGTTCATATGTAACTTAGGAAATTGGATAGAGTTTTAAAAAAGCAATACCAAAAAAGGGGTAGAAATTAATGGAACTTAAGTACTGTAAATAGGAAGAGGTGATTACCGTCCTATTTATACCTTAATTTATTCTCAACTGCCATTACACACAAACACACTGAGAAAAAAAAGTCAGGGGGAAAAAAACCCTCCTACATAATTTCTCCGCGGATTTCAAATGGCTGGGGTTTCTGGGGTTATTTTTAAATATCTCCATAAGATCTCTCCCCACCTCTCTGGCTGCCTCCCTATCCTGATCCCTCTCCCTTTTCCTCTCCATCTCTTTTAGCATCCTCTTCACAGGCAAATGACTCAGTGGACCACCATTGGTCAGATTGGTCCACCTTCACTTCTCTTTCCAGTACAGCTGCTTCTCCCCTTTTCCCCTCCTGATCAATTCAAAATGAGACATGCCCAACTCTTAACCTGTTTGGGGAAAGTAAGCACAAGCTTTCCCAGATCCGCGGTGCTTAAGTAATCAAAATGAAGTCTGAAAAGAAAAGAGAAGAAGCAGATCAGAAAAGTAAAACCCTCTTTTCATTCAGTAGCAGATATTCTTACTCTTCTTTTTCTTTTGTCATCAAGTAGTAGTCTCCAACAAAACATTCTTTCACTTTATATGTACAAGAAATTGCTGAAGGAAGAAAAAAATATTAGGAGTCCTTAAGATCAACTATCCCAACTATTGTGCTATGTAATTCTGTGTGAGTCACTCTTCTTTAGGAAATTGAAAGAATGTCAAATATGTGGTTACTGAGGATGGCCACAGAGCAGAAATTAGATTCCCAAGCAATTTCAAGTTTCCTTCCTATCTCTTTCTCACAGAAACACAACACCAAATATAATGAAGGCGGATTTAAAATGAAGTTTCAAGAGGTACATTAACTCTACCTAACCTCTAGGTTGATTTAGGGTGATTTAATTATCATAATCTAAATATTTATCTAATAAATTTAAAATAATCTTCAGGGATGAGCTACTTATTCCCTCCAATCAGTGGAAGAAATGTGTGAGAACTTATGTGGGAAAGATTTTCTTCTTGTTTCATAATTCATATAGTGAAAATAAAGGATACTTTGTTGGGAAAGTACCTTAGCAACTTCTTCCTTTTATCTTAATGCCATGTCAGAATGAGGTACTTAAAGAAATCAAATTGTTTACAAACATCAAAAAATCGTTGGAATTCCCTCAAGGTTCAAATAAACACCCCTAATTTAATAAGCGGCAACAAGCAAGGAAGATAAGGACATTGATGGGGCAGAGAGCATGGGAGCAGCAAAGGAGAGCAATCAGCTCAAATAGCTTACCCACACCACATGGACCTCAGCTCAAAGCAGAAGGGCCATCAGCTTTGAGAATAACCCCTCTGTAATAGTTTGCTGGGACTGCCATAACAATGCCATAGTCTGTGTAGCTTAAACAACAGAAATTTATTTTCCCACAGTTCTGAAGCTAGCAATCCAAAATCAAAGTTTCGGCAGGCTTGGTTTCTTCTCAGATCTCTCTCCTTGCTTTTCAGATGACTGCCTTGTCATATGTCCTTACATATGAGGATCAACCCCGGCCGGCTGCAGAGGCTGCAGATTGCTTCCTAGTGCGGTGCTTAACCCCTTGCGCAACAGGGAGGCCCCGATCCGGTTCTCTCTATAAATATTATCACATTCTGAGATGCTAAAAGTTCGGGCTTTATGGGCCTCCCAGGTGGCACAAGGGGCTAAGCACAGCTCTATGAAGCTATTTGCAGCCTCTCCCCTGCCAGCCAGGGAGCTATCCACATGGCACAGCAGACCTCTCCTGTCTCGCCTGTTGTTCCCCTCAGCAGTGTATTTGAGTCAGTCTACCCGTTCTCTTCCCCACTCTGTCTCTGGTGAATCCTCCCACCCCCCACACCTCTGGCCTGTACCCCAGTTCTTATATGCATAAATGAATCTTTAAAAAATAAATAAATAAAAGTTTGGGCTCTAACATAAATTTCATGGAGACACAATTCTATTTACAATACTTTCTCTGAAAATTGCTAGTGTCTAATGTGTATACCCTTTGCTTGGCAATTCCTCTTGTAGAAAACTTTATCTGAGGAAAATAACTGGCATATGTACCAAAAGGTATCTATCTTAGACTCATATTTGCAGGTCATTATTCTCACAGCAAATAAAACATGTCTGAATCTATCTGTCCATCCATACATCTTTACATACATATGCACACATACATACATACATACATACATATTTTATAGCCACTAATCGAAATTTTTGCCAGAATGATTTTGAATTAACAAGGGATTTGGGTTAGTAAAGGAAAATTCCATGATGTTATGCTCTCATTGAATAATGATTGGGGATAGGGGAGGGGGATTTCTAGGAGAACCATTATTGTTTACTCTGTTTATTATAGGGTGGGGTGGTACTAGTATTTGGAATACTAAAAAAGCAATGTCTGAGCCTATAATTTCAGTTATCAAAAGAGAGAGGCCTTGATAGATTGTGCCCACTGATTACTATCTGTGAGAGGCTCACACATACATATTGGTTTCTGTGAAAATGAAGGCTTTGTACAGACAGGCTTCTACATGGTGTGGAAAGCACTCCAAGGGAATTGCTGAAGCAGCAGGACTCTTGATCATCCCATCTCCTGAAATTTTTATCATCTCTCTTCAGATAGCCATGGGATCAGTGTGAATGTGTGGCCTGTCTACAAATGTGATGTCAGGGAATTCAGCCTGTCTTCCAACTTCTTCCTGGCTCCTGCTTCTCATATCAGCTTCATTCCTCTAAGTAGCTGCTATTTGTTCAAAAGCAGTAGGTTCCCAAAGCACAATGCTTTCATGACAGCTTTAGATATGTGTTACTTTTTTTTAAGATTTATTTTTATTTATGCATACAAGAACTGGATTATAGGCCAGAAGTGCAGAAACTGAGGGGGGAGCAGAACAGGTCGACTGACTGAAATACACTGCTGAGGGGAGCAGCAGGTGAGACAGGAGATGTCTGCTGCTCCATGTGGGTTAGCTCCCTGGCCAGGGATCAAATTCATGCCACAGTGGCTGGGAATAGCTTAATAGCCCTGAGATTTTACCCCCTGCACTACCAAGGAGGTCCCTAGACACATATTACTTTGTGTGAATGGAGGTGAAGACCATCCTCAGGGGTTCGAGAAGAAACAAGCAATACCAGGGAGACTAGGGGCCACAAAGACAAACAATTTTATATGTTGCCTAGGACATTACAGTGAAAATGATGAGAACCCTGTTAGAAGTCACTGGGAGTTTATTTAACTCATGGAGTGAGGTGTGGAAATAGTCCTCTGATGCCTCTTGTGAGCACAGCCCCTTATGCTCAAATGGTCCCCCTAGGTATCATCCCTGGGTGAACCTGATAGGCTTCTGCCCTGTGCCCCTCTGCAGGCACCATGTAGGGGCAAAAAAGGGCATAGGCTTTGCAGCAAAAAGAGTCACATTCAAATGTAGCTCATCACTTACTGGCCATGTGACTTTGTGTAAATCAATGTATCTCACAGGGCTATCATGAGGACAGATGAGACTACATAAGCACAGAGCTCTGCACGGTGTCTGCTCCACCAAAGGAACCTTATATATATTCAATCCTTTCTGGATCCATGTGAGAACTTCACCAGGACCAAAACCCAGTCTTGAACCTAACTAAGCCACTAAATCCTGACCACTTGCCCAAATCTTGCTAAATGCTTTCTTTAGGTTTGTACCCTGTTTTTTGTATTCCTTCCAGCATCAGGATACAGCTTCAAATACCATATCCTGCTTGTTTTAAAACCCACCGACCACTATGATGGCAACTCCAGCTTCAGTCAGACTGGAGTCTGCTGGTCCCCCCTTAGACTTGGTAATTTAGACAGTGGTTTTCAATATTCCCTGGAACCACCCCAGTCCTAAATTCCTCTGTGCATAGAGTTGGAATCTGCATTTTGAAAAAAGCTCCCCTCTCCCCATTGCAGGGACCTTCATCTGCACCCATTCTTCTGTCCATGCAGTTGTTTATAACCTCTGTGGCAAGACCTGGGCAACTATTTTACAGGTAGTAGGTACATAATATTTATTGAGTAAAGACTTTCTGTTAGGTGTTATTGTATAGATATTTAAATGCAAATTTTAAAATAGTGTTTAAAAAAACACATGCTGGTTGTTCAATAAAGATTGGTATGTGAATGATTAAAGTCTGTTCGGTCTGTTTTCTTTTGGATGGATTTTGGGAGGACAACTTTTTGGGAGGAGACCAGTGAGCACATAAGTTCCATAGAAGTGAATGAAATGACAGCACGTGGAAGAGTTTTTAAAGGTGGGAAGGAATATGTGGAATCATAATGATGTTTACCATCCAGATCTTAGTGTTAATAGATTCATTTTGTTCTGGAGAAAAGGAACTGTGGCAAGCAACTTCTCCAAAGGTGACATTGTGTCTGAAACAGAAGCAAGGGTCTCATTACTTCCAGCAGTCCTCGCACAATGAAGAAATTTACCTTTTCTTTTTTCCCCGTTTTTTACTTTTTACTATTAAAAATTCAAATATATATATAAAAGTAGGACTAAGAGAGAAATAAACCCTCATATATTCCTCTATGTTCATCACATAGCTTTAACAATTACCAATGTTATCTATATTGGACTGACCTGAGTGATGCAAAATAGGGTTTCTGAGCTTAAAGATTGTTTTAAAAGAACATATAAATACATACTCTAGAACTAGGTCAACATTCTTTGGGAAGATTTAGAGATAGCATGTTCTTCCAGAGCCCATTTGCATATATTTTCAACATCTGGCTAACAATTCTTCTTTGAGTTGGATTACAACATCCCAAACTCTGCAATCGCCTAATGAGTGTACATAATGGAGTCAGTGTACTTGTCGCTAAAAAAACAACGTATTTATTTTTAGAACTTTAGAAAATTGTGGCTGTGTCCCCATCTGGGGTACAAAGGACCAGTGAGCCCAGTTTGCTGTAGTTGCATTTGATGACTCCAGATGTGCCACCACCAAGCTAGTCTCATGACAATCCAAGAGATTTGAGGGGACAGGCTACAGCTCAGGGTCCATTGACAGATTGTAGAATGAGACTCTGGGTGTGAAAGTTTGTACTCCAAGGCAAAACATTAGGGGATGATTAGTAGTTTCATGTTTAATATAAGCAATTTCTTGGGAATCACTATTATTTACTTGGCCTAGCCATTTATATAAGTATATGGTGATGTTTCCCAATTACTAGGTTTAGACTTCCTATAATGTTTTTTCCTTCAGTGTAATCAGCCTGTATTTTCTACTTTTAGTACAAAGTTATTGGGTGCTAAGCTAAGTAAAGGAAATGTTAATGTTAATAAAGCCACTGTTTCAGGGGAATTTACCATAGCATGCTTATTAAATAAATTTATAGTTATATGTTAAACACATGGCTTGATATATATTTGTTGAATGAACAAATTTGAATATCCTTCAAAATACATTTCTAGCTGCCCAAATGTTTTAATACCATATATTATTGTAACTTTGGTAATATAAAAAATTGTGGCTATAACCAATGTGTTTTTCAGGATTCAAAAATCAATGTTGATAATCTTTCTAACTATCTGGCCTATCAATTCCCTATCTTGATCTCTGCAACTTCCATGTCATTGTGCCTCAGAGTCTCCTTTCCATAGCCACATCTTAGTTTTCACCACTATCGATGTCTCCAACTTTTAAGTTTCCTTTGATCACTATCTGTCTGTCTTTCCTGTTATCCCACTCCTGACCTACACACTCTTCACGTGTGTAGGCCCAGTCCATTTGTTCTTTTCCAATCTGCCACCCTTCCTGGGCTTTCAGGACATCCCAAATCACTAATTGTTCCCACTCTGCTCACATCTGCATCCTAATGACACTTATCTCACTGTTGCAGCTATCCTGCTAAACTTCAGCTCTGGTTAAGGCAACCATCTGTTTCTTTTTTTCCTTTTTTAGTCAGCTGAACATTTCTGGAGAAAGGATAACCAGGTTAATTGGATGTTCTGAAAGATATTCCTTCCAATTTGTCTGGGAATTCAACAACACTGGGAATTCTTTTTCTCACCTCTCATCAGTTCACTCTTAAAATACACACAGCTGTTGTTTCAGCCCTCTGCAGTCTCATTCGATTTCTACACCTACCTCCACACTCTTTTGCTATCTACTTCATGAGAAACTGTAGGTCATCTGCTCTGAATATAATACATAAATTTCATTTTGTCCACTTTGCCATACTTTCCTTTTATCTTCTCTCTGGTCTTTCAGGGATTTTCTTGATTTTCTTCTCATGCCAGTGTTTCCATCTACCCTTTCTTTCCCTCTCATATCTTTCTTTATTTTCTCTGTTGTCAGTCATCTACTCCCTGAGTATTTTCTGGGTCTTTCTCCCTTTTCATCCCTCCCTTGTTACCTACAAACCTTTCTTCTCCCAGCTAAAGACTCTCCCTTGATTCTAAATTTCTGTTCATGGTATTTCTGTTTCCTTCATCATCACTTACAAGCTTCATTTGACTTGGATTCTCCACCCCCCCCCCCTTGATCTTCAACACCAACAGCCTATGGAAAATTCTAAAGCCAAAATTTTCATCTTATGCTTTGTGATCCAACTCTGTTCTCTGCAGAAATTTGACAACACTGACCATACTCTCTTTGTTTTCTTCTTCTCTCTCTCCTGCCTCATGAACTGCTTCTGTCTAGTTTCCTTCTAGGTTTCCTCTCCACCCACTCACACCCTTAAAACATACCCTTTAAATATAAGCTTTCTGAAGAGTCAGTGCTAAGTCCTCTTTGTTTGAACTCTTGACAGCCCCTTGGTAGTCTCATTCTATCTTATGACTCAATCTATCTAGCTGTCCCCTTTATAGAAACACTCCCAGCTCTGTCTCTCTAGCCCTCATCTATATTCCTCTAGTCAAAACTATTCTGAACTGTGTATTGAGCATCCCACACTGACGTACTGCAGACACCTTGAAGTCTCATTTCAATTTTCCTCATCACTTTTTACCGCTGTGTCTTTGAGCTTGAGTAATCAATCAATGGGGTCTCTCTTGTTCATTGCCCTTCTTCAGAAACTCACTCTTCCCTGGACCCTTGAAATGTTCTTCCTGCTTTCAGTATATTTTTCCCTCCATTTAGTAAAATAATAGCAAATCAATCATACTATTCACATGTGAAATGCTTTAGCATTAAAAAAAACACCCTTTCCCCATTCTTTGACTCATTTAATTGTCTTTCTTCACCAATATCTTGAATATTCACTTGGTATTACTGCTGAAGTCCTCTTCCAAAGGTTCAGATCTGAGCATATCACTTCAAACTCAGACTCTCCTTTTCTACCCATTGCCTTCTAGAGTCAAAATCCTCCATGATTTTGTTCAAATCCATCATTCTAGTCTTATCTTCTATTCATGCTTGTGGCCTGGTCTGTAACAAATTCTCCTCAAAAGGCTTTATATTCAGTTGCCTTTTCTTAAACTCTTGTCTCTGACAGGTGCTCTTCTTTCAAGATTAGTGTTTGTGAGTTAGCCTTCAAAGCCTAACTCAAGTCATTCTTCTCCAAAAAGTTCATGCACTATCATCAAGGTCAGAGCAAGAACCTCCTCATATTATTCAATACTTGGTTTATAATGCAACAAACAGAATTCTCCACAATCTGTCTTGGCATCAAATTATTTGTTCCTCTTCTCCGTTAGACCATACACTTGGAAGAGAGAGGCCATCTAATTCATTTTTGTATCCAACCTAGTGAAAGTGAAGCGCTCCCATAGGATTTACTTCATTGCTCATTGAATTATTAAGTTCCATATGATTTATTTTAAAGAATTAAGAATAAAAATTTGTTTACTTGGGAAAGCAAAATTTTTATGTTGTTTTCCTCGATATTTGGTCTTTACTGTTTTATAAATTTTCTATTAACAATAGAACTTTTATAATAGGAATTATTTAATGAACAAAAATTCATGATATTCATCATATCAAAGTAATTCACGGTCTAATTTAAAAATAGCATGACAAAAGTAAGTACAGGTTTAAGAATATATGCAAATATCAGGGGAGTTTCTAATATAATTAAAAGAAATAATGTATGTAAAGTGCTTACTCATTATTTGGTAGTGTTTATAACTATTACTATTACTCAGCAAATAAAGCAGCTAAAAAAATAATTTCCTTTTCCCTATGTAATCTGCTTAATTGTGTGTGGCAGCTGATATTAATTTTGAGCTGTAGTCAGTTATTTATTAAGTCAAAGATATGTCTTTTATGATAATTTCAAAAGCAAGTAACAAAGAATAATAATGCATGTGAGGAGATAACATGATGTAATTAACCACGTGCACTATTGATGATGACTTGGCTTCCCTTGTACCACTTGATATTCAGTGAAATAAATAATGGTGATAATTGTCACATTCCCAACAAAGACATCTGCTAAACCAGGCAACTCAAGCAAAGCTGTTTGCTACTGACAGCTTGCTTCAAATGTGAATGTTGCCATTAAGAAAAAATAGAATTTCTGTATTTATCACATTACCTAATATGTTGTGTTGGCAGTGCTTCATCTGGAAACTAAAAGACCTATTCCTGATAATTAAATTCAACATTCAGACTTCTTTACTTCTATATTTGCTGAAAGGACTGTTGGAAGATCTTTAATTTTTAAAAAATTTAATGGAAGTGCAATATATCTACATGATCAAAATTAAAAATCAAGTCAAGAATAGTATCAACTGAACAGTAAAATTCTTCTCCACTCTTTCTACCCACATTCTTTCTTCCTCAAGATTGTCTTTGGAATCACACACTAGATAAAAACTGTACTAAATAACAATAGTCAGCTAACTCTACTTTTTTTACTATGTGACCCTGAATTTCTGAAAATCCCTATGTTGCATGATACCTAAAGACAAATCATTACATCTTTTTACTTTTTCTCAACCATTCAATTAATACCATTGTAATAAAAAAAAAAATCTCAGTTTCAAAGTGATATTCCAAAGGACCCACAAGAATGGAAGTTTTACTCTCTATTTCCTCATCTGGGATTGATCATCAAAAGCCACTGAAGCAGTATTACCCTTAAATATATTGAAAAAGTTTTGTGACCCTGGGCCCCAAACACTTGAGGGCCCCAATCCTGCCCTCTTTTGTCCTGCCCCCAACCATGAGATGAGGGGGTGGTGTGTGGACAGAAGGACATACCCACTGAACGTCTGTGTGCCCTCTATTAGGCCACATTTGGGGTAATCTGGACAGAGGATTCCTAGCTCACATGGTCCAAGGATCTTAAATGTCTTCTTCCCCATCTCTGTCCTCACAAAGATGTATAGGCCAAGGACTTGGGGCTAGTGACCAGCTCTCCTCTGCCTTCCTGCTATTTTCTGGTATGAACTCTAAATATCTGAGAATTCTAAATTCAAACATAATCTTTTAGGTTTCTCTGAAGATGTCAGTGTATAAGGATTTAAATGTTTAACAATTGCTTAGCTTGATTTATAACTTTAAAATATTTATATATACACGGGACATTGACTCCCACATGCACTTTTGACCTGGACCCTCTCAAATGTTAGGAGGTGGGCCTGATTTGAAAATAATGCTTTTGTGAAACTCTTAAAATTAAATGCCCTTCCATTTGAAGTGTGTTTCTAATATTCCTTTGAAATAAAACAAAATGAATTTTACTCTTCAAATTATTAGTTTTTCATGAATAACCCAATTATTTTGATTAGATTGTTTTTCCAATACATTTCCTGCATGTTTTTTTAGGTATGTGGAAGTTATTGATTTCTATTTAATAATTTCATAAAGTAGATGTTATTTCAGTTCCTTATCACTGAGATGCTTGCCATTTCTCTCCCTCTTAGGTCTTGTATGCACTTGTTGAGTGCATTATTCCTAAATGCCATGGTTATAACTGTCTCATTTTCCTCCATTGTGAAATAGTGTGAGAAATCAGTAAATGTTGATTAAATCAGCAAAAAAAAATTCCTCAAGTTGATATTCAATGACTAAGTCTGGGAAAATTTTGGAGTAGATCATTTGAATGATTGTTTAAAACAATGTAGGGATGCCGGGCTTACACTTTGTTTTTAACTTTCTATTTTGAAATAATTTTAAATATAAAGGAAAACCACAAAAATAGAATGAGAGTTCCTGAGTACCCTTCACCCAGCTACCCTTAACATCAGCATTGTAAGTTTGTAATATAATGATCAAAACTAAGAAATTAACATTGGTACATTACTATTATTAGCTAACCCACAGACTTTATTTGGTTTACCCTGTTTTCCTAACATCATTTTCCTTTTCTCTGATTCTATTCAGGAGTTCACACTGCATTTAGTTGTCAGGTTGCCTTGTCTCTCACAACTTAGGCCATTCCTCAGTCTCTTTGTCTTTTATAACTTTGGCACTTTTGAAAAGGACTGTTCAGTTTATTATAGATTGTGCCTTAGTTATCCTATATCTGCTATTTCCTCATGATTAATTGAGTTTTTGTGTTTTTTGTTTTTGTTTTTTACCAGAACATACAGAAGTGATGTGCCCTTCTGGACCTCATACTCCAGGAGTTCATGACGTTGATGTCATTACTAGTGATGTGTACTTTCACTTCTTGGTTGAGGTGCTATTTACCAGGTTTCTCCACTATACAGTTGCTGTTTTTACCTCTATAATGATTAAATTTCTTGGGGGAGACACTTTGAAATTATGAAAATATCCAGTTTCTATTCCACTGATTTTAGCATCCATTGGTGGATCTTGTCTGCAACGAATATTACTGTGATGTTCTGTTTCAATTTTCTATTTCCTAATTTCTTCCACATTAACTGGAATTTCTTCCACATTAACTGGAATTTTGTGTAAGAGATCTTTCTTCTCCCCCATTTATTTTAAAAATTCAACTATTTGTTAACATCAGTGTGATTCATGGATACCTACTTATAATTTGGGGCATTGTTATTTCTTGCTCAAATTGGTCCAACTCTGGCCACGGGAGAGTTCTTTTTTCTGGCTGCCCCTGTATCTTTTTCATGTGCTGCCATCATTTATTGAACACTTCCTTACTTTTTTAGAGTCACAAGATGTGCCAGACTCACCTTATATTTTCCTCACCCAGCCTCAGAGTTAGTGGCTTCTCCAAAAGGAATTGAAACAAAATAAAATCTTAGAGCATAAATAAATATTAAACATAGGCAATTGAAAAAAATTGAAAAAATAAGACAAGGTTGAACATAGATGAAGGTGGTGTACTTTTTTCCTTGGAATTTGGCTCTTGAATTATAGTTTTCCTTTCAGATAGGTTGATAGTATTCATTAAGTGATCACAACATAGTTTTATGGAGCAGTGAATAAAAATACCATTTAAGCATAAAAATTAAGAACCTACACTCTCGAAACAGATTGGGTAGGCTCAGATTCTAACTCAACCACTTACTAGCTGTGAGACATTAGGCAAGTTACTTAACTTCTCTGTGCTTCAGTTTCTTCATGTGTATAAATGAGATTACTGGTACTTAAAAGTTCAGAAGAGGCACGGAGACCTCTCCTGCTGCGCCCGCTGCTCCCCTCAGCAGTGTATTTCGTCGGTCTGTCTGTTCTGTTCCCTGCTCTGGCTCTGGTGAATTCTCTTACCCTCCCGCGCTTCTGACTGTACCCTGGTTCTTGTATAAATAAATAAATAAATCTTTTAAAAAAGTTCAGAAGAGTGCTTAGCACGTAATATAAAATTTTACTACCAATTTGTAGTGATCTTTAAATCTTACACAGAGCTTTCAATTATATGAACTCATTTTTATCACTAATAGCACTTGATGTATTACTATTTCAAACTTACAGATAAGGAAGCTTAGGCTTAGAAGGGTTAAGTAACTTCCAAGATGACATAGTTTAAAAATGACAAATACAAGCATCAAACACCAATCACCTTCTTGCAAATTCTAGATAGGAATGGGAGAAGTAACTGTAGGGAGCAGAATATCAAAAAAATGAATTGACAAAAACCTATGTTAACAAATTACCTGGGAACTTTTAGTACTAATGTCAGAACTTCAACAAGGTCTTTAACTGACCCTAACTGGATTTATTAACCTGCTCTATGGTACCAGCTTTAAAAAGGATTAAAAGCACCCTGATAAATTTTTTCAAAATTGGATATATGTGCATTTTATCTGGGAAATGTGCCCATATGTTTCATTGGATTTTCTAAGGAGTTTGCAAACCCCAGGAGGTTTAAGAACTTTGGCTGAATTTCCTGAATTCTCTGACAAGCTACTTACTTGGAGTGGTTATTATTTGGATGTTTATTTGAAGAGACATATGGGGGCAATTTTCTTGATGGGAAGAGAGCTACATTTTTTTCTTATCTCTTTTTAAGCTGTTTATCATGGAAATTTTCAAACACTCACGAAAGTGTACCTTCTATGCCCGTCACTCAGCTTCAAAATATTCAAGAGAGAATAAAGGCAAGCTGTAGAGAGATATGTACAGTATGGTACTATTTGTATAAAGTTTCAAAATATGTAAAACATGCTATATATGTGTGTGTATATATATATTTGATAGATATGTATTGTGTGTATGTGTGGTACAAGCAAAAAATATGCATAAGAATATAAGCATAAAATTTAGAAAATTCTACCATTAAATTAGAGAAGGAAATAGGATTGAGAAGAGTATCACAGGATTTCAATTGAATCTAATTTCTTGTGGTATTCTTTCATTATCTGTAGTTTTTGAATGCCTGAAATATTTTATACTTAAAGAAACCTATGAATCAAGTCAAAGTCACATAAAATTCTCCAGTGATTTCCTATTGCTCTTAAAAAAATTCCAAACCTCTTACTGAGGTACTTTCCTGTGTGATCAAGCATGATTAAGGTCTTGTGTGATCTGGACTCTCCTTGTCTCTCTAATATCATCTTTCTTTCTCTCCATCTGTTACCATGTTCTGATTTCACTGACTTTTTTTCTGTTCTTTGAAGAAGTCAAACTTGTTTCAATCTCAGGACCTTTGCTGTAACTCTTACCTCTACCCCTAGAACTTCTTCTGTTTAACCATTCATCTTCTCATTATTGAGATCTCAAGTCAAGCAAGACTTTTCTTGCACAGCTTATTAAAATAATCCCTCCTATTCTGTTTTTCTCTACTCATCCCCCTTTTTTTCCCTTAATAGCACTAATTACCGATGAAGTTCTCTTGCTTATGTATTTACTGACTAACTTTCTCTTACCAGGATGTAAGTTCCTTGTCTCTTTCCTACTGCCCTATGTTTGGCAATTACAACAGCACCACATGCATAGGAGGCACTTAATAAGTATTTGTTGAATGAATGAATTTATTCATATTCTGAATAACCAGAAAAATCTCCCTAGCGCTCTGTTTGTTTGTAGAGGACTAAAGCCTAGAAACCTAACTACTTTTCTGGTTTCTTTTCCAGATGTTAGAAATTTTCTTTGCTATGATCCATGTCAAAGGATAATAAATCCAATTTGTATTTTGATGATAAACACTAGTATCAGCTCTTTCTCATTGCCCCTCATGTGGACCACAATACTGGGTAATGTGAGTCTGTCTACTCTGATGTACTGTCATAATTCCATTGCTGAGTCACGTTAGTCTCCTTTTTTCTCTAACACACTAATCTGGAATGTTACACATTCTGATGGGTCTTTGTCTGGCTTCTACAAATTAAGCCCCCACAGATTTTGAAGACCTAAGCTAATAATAGATTTCAAGGGAAGAACACTTGTTGGGGATCACACAATTTAATGTGCTAATGAGCCCTTGATCACTTTTAGGTCATATCTTCTGCCACCTTCGTCTATGCGGTCATCAGGTTTCAGCTGGTTCTGGAACTTTGTCTGAAATTAGGAAGCCTCTGAAAGGCGGAAGGTCCGTTTCTCACTGGTGACTGCTCAGAGTTTTGTGGAATTCCAATCAGCCTGCAGGCTCAATAACAGGAAGGTTGGGTAAGCAAGGTCTAGGAGCAGCTTTTTTCTCCCAGAATATAAAAGTAATCTCAAGGGCGTTGTGTCACATTTTGATTTGTCATGAGAATATGAATTATGAATAATTATATTATGAATAATTCTTAATTTTTTAAAAGATTGATTTATTTATTTATACAAGCACTGGGTATAGTCAGAAGTGCGGGAGGGTGAGAGAATTCACCAGAGACAGAATAGGGAACAGAACAGGCAGATCGACGAAATACACTGCTGAGGGGAGCAGCGGGAGAGACAGGAGAGGTCTGTCGCATCATGTGGGACCCTTGCCGGTGGCTGGGGATCAAACGGGCGCTGCAGAGGCTGTGGGCAGCTTCGCAGCCCAGCGCTCAACCGCTGCGCCACCAGGGGAGGCCCGAATTCTTAATGTTCTTAAGACATGTGATCCCTAGTGAATTCAACTTTGGTCTTTTATAGATAATGAAGATTCTTTTGTCAGGCATGTCCCCTTGATCAGCACTGATTTCTCAAAGGGGCTGCTCTGCCCTGTGAAGATGGCCCTGAGGTAACACAGGTTTGCAGTGCATAGTTCACTTAATTGATTCTTTTCTGAAAATTTCTTCAAATCTCTTTATTTCTAATAAAGGTATTCTTTTCACAGTTGAACCTACGCTGAGTATTTCTTGACTTAATCCCTTAATTTGATCTTTGGATTAAAAATAAACATATAGGCTTTTCTTCTTTCTGGCTAGGTCTACCTCTCCAGTAAAGAAACCGAGCATATGTCTTACATTAGAGAATCTTATCAGACGCAGAAGATGTACTCCCCTTTCCTGTTCATACCACGCTTACATGCTGTGGAGCTAAATTAAAATCATAGTTGCTGTGCTATTTTTAAAATGCAGTTACACTTTGAGTTCCTGGCTCCCTTTGAGAACCATGACCATACTGTCACTTTTTCTCACCCAGTGCTATTTTGCTGTCTTTTGTGACTGAAATAAGAAACATCTTTATGCTAACATTCTCCCGAGAACCAAGAAGTCTTGCTACCTTGCTGGGTGGGAAGTTCATTTGGTAAATGAGATGTACAAGAATTTTCTTTGAAAACTGAATGAAGTGATTTGACATCTAAGTTGCATTCATTTCTTTAACAGAGACAAGGTTAGGGTGAAGGTGAAGGCATAGGGGTTGGGAGTAGGAGTTAATCCAACAAGCTAGTTAAAAAACCACCACCTTGTTTTAGAATTAAACAACAACCTTGCCATATCTTCTAAACCAGGTAAGACAGAGAGGTGGCTTTTATCTGTTACCCATCTAATCTAGAAAAACTGTAGTCTGCAAAGTGGAGTTTGCTTACTTATTGTTAGAGGGAGTTGGTAATGGCTGGTTTTTATTTGCTTGCTTGAAATATCTGACTTAGCTGCTTACAACATTTAAATGAACTGATAATTCTGTGCTGTGTAGGTACAACCATAATCTATGACTGGTGTTCATATGTGAAAGTTTGGGAATAAATAATGTTCAGAAGGGTCCTGCTCCTGGTATCATAATTGAATTTTCGAGATAGAGTGCTCAAAGGGAGAGGAGATTAAAGTCAGGCCTAGAAAAGAGAATTGCATTTTAGTTATTAATATTTCCACTTGACAGAAATTTTTATCACTCAGAATATAAATGGGCATGAATAAAAGGATAGGTCAGCCAGTCACAGAATAAATCTCTTTCAACTGTTCCCCTGGGGAGGAGTTCCTGACGTTGTTCTTCATATGTTACAACTCTAACGTTCCTCTTCAGAGTCCTAATTTTGGCATCAAGAAGTTGGATCATTTGGGTTCAAACATCTGTTGTTTCTGGATGGCTTTAAAATTCCATTGCAAGCTCAAAAATGCTCAAAGTGCAAAGCATGTCCTTATGAGAAGTATCTACTTGGTGTATGTTTGCCTTTCTCTCTCACGAATCTTCCATGAAACTTCACTTAGGCCTACAATTTCTGCTGTCTCTACATATAGTAGTAACATAACATATTTCTTTTACCTAGGTCCCAGTTTCCAAGATTTAATTTGGGCATGGAATGACTTTTCCTAAGTTTATTCTTTGTATCGAATGTGCTGGAATCTATGTAAATAGTTATCAAAATCAGCATTCGTTGATTTCACTTGCCTTTGCCTGACTACTCCACACCAATTTCTGGTAGAACTTTGCAAGTTCTAGCAAGATTTTTTTGAGAAGCATAATTGCAATCAGTTAACCCTAAAGGGGCACATATAGTATGAATAAACTTCTTGTTCTGAGAAATGTTTGTACTATAGTATTTTTTCCATTTACACTATGAGATAAGATTGCAGACAGAAAATGAATTGGCAGAAAATATCCTCATTTTGAAAAAATGGTCTTTGATGAATGTATTTTGAAAAGAGTCAAATTCTTATGGCTCTCCCACCAAGCTACAGAATTCCCTAGTTCTGCATGCTTCCAAGACTTTTGAACACTTTTTTAAAAGTACAGATGGATACACATTTATGAAATGTAGATTTCTGGTGGGGTTTGGAGTCATTTAAAAACTTTTGGAGTTTAGACAATCCTTAAAAAATGAGTCTTGGCATTGATTTCCCACACGTCATCATGTATCTAAAGAAGATGATTTGGGAGGATTTTTTTTCTTTTTGTATATAAACTTGTGTTTTCTCTCTCAATCCACTAATGATCATAAATAAATACAGCCTGTACTATCCTAAGAACTACAATGTATTAAGTAAATGATTTATAGAAAAAGCAAATAAACCAAGAAAGGTCTCGGCCTTCCACTGTTATTGGTTAACTCTTAAATTCTCAGAGTCTTTGCTGGCTCAAAAATGCTCAAATTACAAAGCATGTCCTTATGAGAAGTATCTACTTGGTATATGTTTGCCTTTCTCTCTCACGAATCTTCCATGAACACTTCACTTAGGCCTACAATTTCTGCTGTCTCTACATAACAGCTGCCCTTTCTGGTATCAAGGGGTTCACTACCTTGTGGGTCATTAACCCTAGTCTTTCCTTGGCCCTCTGGCTCCTTTTTCTCTAGAAGCACAAGACATGTTTTAAACCCACACCCAGCCATTGCCATTCTGGACTTTTACCCTTTCAGGCTTAGCTCTGCTTTTCCACAGAAGTAATTGTGATGTTTGGAAGGCTGCCCACTTCAGAATATGCTCTGTGGTTTCTTCTTTCCTCCAAGTTTTTTTGTTTTTTTTTTTTTTAAATCACACACAAATTAAAAGTTTGCTCTTTAAAATAAATCATTACTACTCCTTTTTGGATGGGCCAAAAGAGTAATATTATTAGGTTGTATTCTGCCCTTTATTATTATATTTGTGAATATTTACAAAATCTTTGCTACTGGGTTCCAAATCCTTACTGGGCTGTTTTCATATTTGTCTTCTGCAGGGATGACTCAAAGCTTGCCACTGAGAGAAGAAGGGTTGAGAACTTAGGCCCTCATGACTGAACACACCTGTATTGAAGGCCTGGCCCTGCCACCTACTAGTAAGTAACAACTAGGTTATTATTTAACCCTTATAAGCCTTGGTTAAATAAGATAATGTATGTAAACCACTGAATACATGTTTGCACAGAGTCATTATTAAAGTGTTAGTTATTAGAAGTATGTCTATACTTGCTGGATTGAGGAAGTGCAACTACTGCCTGGATTATCTTGATGGCCAGAGTATTTCCATAGAAAAACCCATGTGAATTATGTATATTGATAGCACATATTTATACAAAATAATTAATGAAATCTAAAAGGCACCCTTTATTAAACACTGGTTTTTAAATTAATAATTGCTGTTTTGAAATCCATGTGACAAAATGCATGGATGGCCCCAGCCTCAGAAGAATCTGTGAGTCTGTAATGTGCTCAGCAATTAGGTGGTGACTTTGGGCAGTAACTAGGTGACTGGGATGTCGGATACCTGCCTGGCCTTTGAATTTGGGATTGGCAAGGCTCTCTGAGGATAAATTGTTCTAAATCATGGGCCCCCTTGGAGCATGTGAAGAAAGAGGTGCATAGATAAAACATGTGAAGAGGGAGGAAAGGGAGAGAGAGAGGAAAGAAGAAGCAGAGGGTTGACACACGATGGGATTACGTACCAATGAACACATTGTAAATTGATAATATGGTAAGTTGAAATGCATTTAATACACCTAACCTACCAAACAGCAAAGCTTAACCTAGTTCACTTTACACCTGATCGGAATACTTATATTAATCTACAGTTGGGCAAAATCATTGAAAATAACATTTGTTTTATAATGAAGTACTAATTATCTCATGTAATTTTTTGAATACAATACTGAAATGGAAAAGTAGAATGCCCGAATTCCAAATTTGAAGCACAGCTTCTACTGAATCCATACTACTTTCCACTATAGTTAAAGCCCCACATTGTAAATCGAATCATTATCATTTGGGACTGTCTATACAGAAATTGAGAGAAAAGAGAAGGAAAAGGGGGAAAGGAGTCAAAAATCAGAGTGGGAACAGGAATCACACACAGAGAGGCCGTGACGTTCAAGGAGCTGAATTCAAACAGACTTGGTTTAAAATTCTCATTTGCAAACTGTGATCCTAGACAAGTTACTTAACCTCTCAGTTTCCATATCTATAATCTCAGTTTCCTTATCTATATAAAAGGGAACAAAAAACAACACTCACCTCAGAGTTTTAGCGAGGATCAAATGAAACAATGCCTTTAAGAACATGTAGCCCAGTGGATGTGCTGTTTTACTTTCTCTGTTCATTGTAGTTGAAGACCCTTGCTCATATATGATACCTGTGTTTGCTTGTTTATTTATTTACCTAGGTATTAGAAAGGGACTTTACTAGAAACAAATGCATATGGTCCCTGGTCAATCTGGAGAGACTAAGATTATTGCTGTTTTATTCAGGGACAATTACAGATTGTTGTTGCTAAGGTTTTGTTTGTTTGGTTGGTTTGGTTTTTGTTTGTTTATTTTTTTCTCTTCTGAAGGGGCTGACACTACCATTTGATGAAATATTGATTTAATGGTTCCAAAGCCAAAATGGGAGTCACAAAATCTTCCCTCCCTCTCTCTCTTCCTCTCTCCTTCTTTGCTTTTTTTCTTTCTTTCAGAGTTCAGTACAGCCAAGTCAAGTACCGAGTTAGGTAGGCATAGAGCATGCAGGGTAAGGTGGGCATACACATAGTGGGGACAAAACAGAGTCCCTGCTTTAACCAAGACAAGTGATTTGTCTCTTCTTTGTCTTCTCCTCTGATGGGCAGGGAAAAATTTCTCCTGTTGTATCAGGGGATAATACCAGGGCTTCCTAAGATGTTATATAGTCAGAGGGGTCAAGGATATATAAAAAGCAGATTTCTGGGTACTATTTCTGTTCCCTCTAGTCCAACTTTACATCATTCTATTCTGATCAGTCCAGCTGACTCATGTTGGGTTGGGTGTTTTTAGTTTTAGTTTTCACATCTATAAAATGAAAAGATGGTTATTCTCACTTCCCTTCTTTTGGGGACTGATATAACTTGCAAACATTAACTATATTTGGAAATCTTAAAAAATTAAAATACTTGGAAAGCATTTTAACGTCACAATTGAACAATGAGTATAGTTTATGTAACAAGGTATAGTTTATATGTTTGCTGTATTTGGTAATTTCCTTTCTATTATGTCCTTCAACATGGACATGGATGTTTTCAATTTAATAATGCAGCACCTGCGAGGTTGTGGAGAAAAAGGAACTCTCCTGCACTGTTGGTGGGAGTGCAAACTGGTCCAACCACTATGGAGAGCTGTGTGGAGATTTCTGAACCTACTAAACATAGAGCTTCCATCTGATCCAGCAATTCCACTACTAGGTATTTACCTAAAGGACACAGAAACATCAATTCCAAAGAGCACCTGCACCCCTATGTTTATAGCAGCACTGTTTACACTAGCTAAGCTTTGGAAACAACCCAAATGCTCAAAAATAGATGACTGGATCAAGAAGATATGGTACATATACACCATGGCATATTACTTAGCATTCAAAAAAGATAAACACATACAATTTGCAGCAACATGGACGGCGCTGGAAGGGATCATGCTCAGCGAAATAAGCCAGAAAGAAAAAGGAAAATACCGGATGGTCTCACTCATAGCAGGAATCTAGAAAACCTAAATAAGGGACCAGGAAAAAGAATAACTATAAGAAAGAAAAAATCAAAATCAACAAACAACTATGAACCAGAGAAACTATGGGGGGTGGGGGGCGGGGAGGGGGGGGATTGGGGTCAAAATAAGGGGGTCGCAATTGTATGGGGAATATAAAAATAAAATTTATAATTAAAAAAAAACAAAAAAAAATAATGCAGCACCTATCCCTGCATTATTGTGCACCTATTACAAAAAACTCTACTGTGCACACCTATTACAAAAAAAATAAATAACTTCACCTTTGCCCCTCACTTGTAAATTGAACTACTTTCAAATTTTACTTGTGTGCTCCCAGAAGGACCTATTTTTTTGATTGTATATAAATTAACATTTGTGTCACCAATTTGATCCTTACCTATTCTCTAATATACACCCCACAGAGAGATCAGAAAGAAATTAGAATCTTAGCATCTGATGAATTTAGTCTAATAAAGAGCAGAATACATACTATAACCAACAAGAAGGGGGACCTTTATTTATTCTTTCAGCTGGCTAATAGGGGTGAAATGGGAGAAGAAAGAAGGAATGTGTAAGGAGGGCTGTCTGTCAACACTTGGAGAACTATGTCATCAGAAGAACAACTCAGTAATTTCTTAGATGATTCCCTCTTCTGTACTATAGGCTCACCCAACCCTTCACTGGGCTTTGAAGCCTAGAATATTATGTAAAGACTGAAATCAGGTTCTAAAGATGAGACATGATGTTTAGCTTCAGCCTCAGTCTCTAATAAGATTTAGTCTGTTTACCTTCAGAGTGCCTCCAGTTTGATACCTTTCCAACATTACACCAGTATGCTCCAAGTTTCTCTGCAGGGCTATAGATCTATTTTAGCTGGCTCCATTTTCCTTTGGAGCAGATAAAGCTGAGATTGCAACATCAGATACAGTTCAACCAATCATTATGTATAAACCTCAGCCCATTTATATAATGCGATCCTTCTGGTAGTAATGACACCAGAGATGCAAACAGGGAGGATCACAACCCTGTCAAAGTCCCAAGTCATCTGTGGCAACAGGGCCACAGACTCTCTCTTTCCTTGGAAGTATAATAGTTACTTTAATGGTAACCAAATACCCTCCTGCTGGACAGTATTTCAAGAAGGTGGTGTATACATGTATTATATAAACATATATGATTCTTTTAGAAGATGATTATCAATATCATGCAGGGAAGAGGACAGTACTGTCTGGAAGACCATGCCACAAATCTTAGAAGAAGCACTTATGTCCAAGTCTGGGATCCTTTATCCTGGTCATGAGATAGCACAGCCCATGTGAAGAAAGGACCAGCTAGTTTTCCAGCATAACATGGTATTTTATTTCACCATAGTAGACTGCTGGGAAATCCCTGGAGGCCCTGGCAGCTGCGTCTTGTCTTTAGTATGAAGCCTGGGGCAAAGAGAAAGAGAGATACACATAATTCACAAGAGTCACAGCCATAAGAAAGCCATTCTGAGTAACTGAATCAGACACAGGGGGGGAAGCTGCTATTTTATTCCCAAGTCAAGAATGCCTTTTGTCTTCCTTCCCTCCTTATCTGCTGTGTCCTCATGAAAAGATCATTTATGGATGGTGGAATGAGTGCATCAGAGTCAGCTTCTGTTTCTTTCCTTTTCTTCCCCCATTGCTACTATCCTGTGAAAGAGATCTTTTGTTAAAGACTAAAACAGCAGATACAGCTCAAATATTATCTTAAAAAACTAGGGGTTAGGGACAGTAGTTTATCTTGAATTGACCCACCACCATTTTTTGTATTGTAAGAAGTTCTGCTACTGATCCAAATTTTCTAGAAAGTTGAGAGACACATACCAAAGTAATATTTTACTCATTTCTTTAAAATGATGTAGGGCATAGGAGACTGATAATAGCAAAAAATTTTTAGGAGAAAAGGACATAAAATCATCATGGGCTGAATGAATCATGCGAGGCCTTATGGATGAAGTTGGATTACTAGAAAGTGCTGACTTAGGTCTAAATGAAGGTGTGGTGCTAGGAATGGATTTAGTGTGTGCAGAAGTAACAAGACTTGTTTCCTAGGTACATAGAGTTAGAAGCAGGCAGCAGAGAAAGGTGCTCAGGCCCTGCAGAGTCTAAAAACCAGGTCTACAATTTTACACTGCTTGAATAATCAATTGATTGCTATTCATGTTCCTATTTGTGGAAAATATTTAAATATAGATTAAAAAAATAAAATCATTTATAATCGCCCCAGTTGTAGAGTAACAATGGTGAACATTCCAGTGCATATTCTCCCACATATTTTCTTTACAAACTTATTGTCTTACTTTAGGTTCCCAAAGGCAGATCCTGAGTCAAGGATTCAAGAGCAAGTAGTTTATTTATGAGGTTATTTCAGGAAATACTGGTTGGGGAGTGGGAGTAGTAAGGCAGACAGGAAAGAAATTTCCCCCAAAAGGCATGTTCTCAAATGAGTCAATTAGAACCTGTCATACTGGGGAGCTCAGTTGCCTCACTGAGAGATGAGGAACTGTATTGTTTATTCACTAACTCCTGTCAGTTGAGGGCATTAACTCTCTGAATGAGTTTCCCTGGTCAGAAAAATAACCTTAGGCAGAAAGTCATAGGTATTTGCAGTAAAGAGCCCCCACTGTGTATGTTGGGGATATGGATGCTAAGTGAAACTACGCAGGTTATTTATAAAAATAGATTTCTGTGCATCAACCTTTATACTGCCTGCATTAGCTCATGTAATCCTCATGGAAGCTTTGTTTGGTAGGTGCTACTCTCATCCCCTGAGGATAAGATGCTAGTAGAAGTAAACATGAGAATCACATTTGCAGAGATTAAATACCTCCAAAAGAATTTTAATGACAATCATATTCAGTTAGCTCCAATCTTCTGTATACTTTTTCCTCTTCCTGCCAACACAGAGTTTTTCCATTCCTTTCTGTTTTCAGAGACATTTGCTAGAATACAAAACAAGACCTTAATACAATAAAGATCTTTAATGGATACCTGTCAGTTGTGTCTGTTCAGAAACTCTTCTGGTACAATACTATTTCATCTGGGGGAAATGATTCACTTCTTCTCTTTGTGGCTTCAGTAGGCTGCCAAACCAGTCTTCACAATCAAGATGAACATTAGATCCAGACTTGGCCAACTATAGTCTCCATAGATTCATCCAATCACTTGGTCGCAGTGATTGTTTAGAAATGTGTTTATGGATGAAAATAAGCCAATCAGAGCCTTTCCCTGGGATTTTATATATGGACTATGGGAGAAGGAAGCTGTGTCACTAGATTGAGATGAAATAACCAGGAATTGTCTGAATCATGTTTATTTCTTTTCCACTCTAAGGTAGAGCTAGCCCACCTATAGTAGTAAAGAAGGCAGCATAGAAATAGAACAGAGATAGAGATAAAGAAGTAGCTAGATATTTAACCTCATTGTTAAATCCCTGGAATCCTGAGGCCTATCTCCCATTGCAATAGCCAAATAAACAATAAACCAATAGGCAACAACCTTACTCCATGCTCCCCCCTTACTTTCTTCATCCTTGTTTACTTGTTTATTTGTTTATAGCTGGTTTGACTTGGGCTTCTGTTTCTTGCAATCACAGAGTCTTGACTAATTCAGGACTAAGTACATTCTAACCAAATATTTGTGTGTGTCTCTAAGTTATTTATTGGTGTAAGAGAACCAGAGATCAAGGGCCTCCCTGGTGGTGCAGGGGTTAAAGACAGAGCTATCAAGCTATCACCAGCCACTGCAGCATGAGTGCAATCCCTAGCCGCCAGGCCAGGGAGCTGACCCAGTGGTGCAGCAGACCTTTCCTATCTTGCCTGCTGCTCCACTCAGCAGTGTATTTCAGTAGATCTGCCTGTTCTGCTCCCCACTCTCTCTGGTGAATCCTATCACTCCCCCCACACCCCTGCACCTCAAGAACTGCATACATTCCAGTTCTTGTATGCATAAATAAATACATCTTAAAAATGAGAGAGAGAGAGAACCAGGGATGGAGAGATTCCAATTATGACAGGACAGGGGTGACCTTTTCCCCATCCTTCACAACTTTATTTGCCTGCATGATTCCCAAATCGATTCCAACTCTCTGAGGCATGAAGGAGGCAACTGCCTCCAGGAAACACTGAATTGCAATAGTAACCTGGAACATGGTTTCCTAGTGACTGCTATCTGCTGCGGCTGTGGATGACAATAGGAAGCTAACCAATAGGGACCATCAGGTTTTTTCCTTCTATTCTTGCAAGTCAAGGACATGGAGAACTGTTTTTAGGGGACATGAATTGATTGTTCTTTGAGGCCTAAACTCTGGCATAAACAGTCTTTGCCTTGTGTGATCCTCCAAAGATTCAGCATATCTAAGATCTCAACATGCTTGTATTAATCTGGAAGCTATAAAACATCCTTAAAATCACAGATGCCATTTATTAAGCACTTTCTATATCCTGGCATTCTTCCTTTGGGCTCTGTGTGCATTATCTATTTGTGTAATGTAGTTTTTTTTTTTTTTTTAAGATTTGTTTATTTATACAAGAACCGGGGTATAGGTCAGATGTGCGGGAGGGTGAGAGGATTCACCAGAGACAGACAGGGAACAGAACAGGCAGATTGACTGAAATACACTGCTGAGGGGAGCAGCAGGCGAGACAAGAGAGGTCTGTCCCGCCATGTGGGTATCTCCTTGGCCGGTGGGGTTCGAACCGGCACTGCAGAGGCTGCGCTCAACCGCCTGTGCCACCAGGGAGGCCTGTGGAATGCAGTTTTTGCTGAACCTTGCAATTATGTATTATCAGTCCCTTTTACAAATGATGAAATTGAATTCAAGGAGATTAAAAGCCAATAGTCATTCCTCAACCCCAGACCTGTAAGACCAAATGCTTCTCCTATGCCTTCCCCTCACCTCCCCCGGCTCTCACACATACTCTACTCCCTGCTTCATGGCTGAATTTCAGAATTTAGGTTGAACATGTTTACTCTTAGGATATGTATCAAGGCTCAAAATATAATTCTAAACTCCCAAGTACAACTTATAAAAATATTCTCTGGCCTGGTTTGTCCTTGGTTAAATCAGTGGATCTTAAACTGGGTATGAAGACCCCTACTGGGTGGACTTGTATATCAGCTCAGTTAAGTGGAAACTACAGCACCCAGAATTACCTTGTCTGCGTAACTCTGGTTTCAAGAAGCATTTTGTGCAAGATTGGAAGAGAAAAGCAAAACAGTAAAGTGGCAACTTTATTCTCTTTGCACTTGGAAGATTGGTGCAGGATACAGATGCTATCGTAATTCATCAATATTGATGTTTACTGCTGACTCATATTGCTGTGAGTAGAACAGAGGCTGGGTCTCCTTTTTCTCCAATCTCTCTGACTCTGAACCAGATATGTGTTTAGCTATGCTGAAAGGATACCAGCTTCTCCTACAGATAACTGTACCATTGAAACTGGGGGCTTAGAGCAGTAAGATATTATAGATCCCAATCCATCCTGGTGGGCTCCAATTTGCTCCTTAGCTCCCCCCTTCACAGCCAGTATTTTTGTTTATTTGTTTTTTTACTAATGTAAACAAAGCAGCTTTATTTTTACATCTTGCATTAATGCAAGTGAAGTTTTCCTTTTATACATATATTTTTAATACTTTTAAAAACATATTTAAAATTTTTTTTCCCTTCACCAAACCACCCATGCCTAGACCCCATCTGTCTTATAACAATATTTTGTTCCCAAGTACCTTCTCTGAGAATTTCAGGCTTTAGCACCAAACATAGTAAAGAAGCAAGAGCCTCACATAGGGGTGCAACCAGCTCCTCCAGTTGAGTACAACCAAATCCCTATAACATATTCTTCATTAAATATATATTTCCTGGTATTCTGCTTCTCAAATTCAACCCTGATTGGTTCCTTCCACCTATGTAATGAAGACTTAGAGGTTACAAATAGTTCTAAGGCAATCATTTCCCTGCCTACCTATTTTTTTTTAAGGATTTATTTATGCATACAAGAGCTAGGGTTCAGGCCAGAGATGCAGGGGGTGAGAAGATTCACCAGACACAGAGTGGGGAGCAGAACAGGCAGATCTACTGAAATACACTGCTAAGGGGAGCAGCGGCAAGACAGGAGAGGTCTGCTGTGCCATGTGAGTCACTTCCCTGCCTAGGGATCAAACTTGTGCTGCAGTGGCTGCCAATAGCTTCATAGAGCTGTGCTTAACCCCTTGCGTCACCATGGAGGCCTTGCTTACCCGTCCTTAAATATGATCTCTGAAGAATAGCTCAGTTTGGTTTTTCAGGAGAAAGATGCTGAAAAAGTGTAGGGAGTGACAGACATGAAAAGGGAGAAGGCAGTGTCGGGCAGTTGTAGTCATTTGACATGATCAGCTCTTGTGGGAGCCCAGAGCCAAGGTGTCCCCTTACAAGTCCTTATGTTGGATGGAAATTGCCAGACTCTTGCACCCCAGTCTCACTTACTCATTGGTAAGAAGCATTTTGCGAAGTGTGTGAACTGTGCTGGAAAGCTGAAGGGAGACCTAGAGGAAACTTAGCTAACCACACTCTTCACAGCTGGGCAGCACATTTGAAGTCTTCATCCCTCTCATCCTAAGTCTTATAATGAGCATTGCTCTGGGCTGTGAAAAACTTGCTTAGGAAGCAAATAAGGGAATACATTGAAATATTGATTGGAGGACCTCATAATTCCATCAGTGTCATGAATGAGAAATTACTCTTCATCGATATTTCTCAACTTTTTTCTTTTATTGCACATCTGTCTCCCTACCCCATCTCAGGAAACTTTTTAGTTATTACTGCTCCCTCCTATTAAAATGTAACATCACAGGTATACCATGTATATGTTTATATACTTGGTGTATCTGTGCTTTGTATATAAAAATAGTAAGATTTTTATGATCCCAAAGAAACAATTTTCACTTCTTGGAAACAATATTACCCCATTAGGAATGCATGTTCTAGTCAAAAGAGATATAAAGGATATGACAACCACATGCAGTGTATGGCCCAGAATTAGATAGATCCTAGAATGGACAAATCAGCCATAAATGGCCTTTGGGCTAGGGGAGGGCATGTGACAAATTTTTACATGGTCTGGATACTTGACTTAAATAGTTAAAACAATCTTTTGGGGTTTATGTGTGCAAAATATTTAAAGATTCCTGAGCTAAAATAATGTATTTCAAGCTAAGGAGGCCCTCTCTTTTGCCTCTCTTTCTTTCCCAGGAGAAATGGCTAATAATAGACACCAAATACACCTGATCAGGATTCCAGACAAAATGGCAGCCCTTTGCTTTTACTGGTGAGAACCAAATTTATTTCAATAACATTTTATTTTTTCTCAGTGGTAGATTTCCACTTTCATATAGCCACAAAGCACATCGGTAGGACTCCAGAAACTTATATAAATCTGCAGCTGTCTCCTGCAACTTTTCTCTGCCTTTTACAAAGCTCACTCCTCAGTTTTCACTGAGCAGGTGAGACCCCCTTCCTGTTAACTGGCAGGTGAATGAGAAATCATTCTAAATGACAAAAAAAAAATCACTTTTGTTTTCTTTTTGATATTTCCAGTCAGTATTAGATTGAAAAGTCAAATGTGAGGGACGGTGTGTTTTTTTCAGACAGGATGAATCATTGGCATGTTGCTTTTTGAAGGGTGCCTAAATCATTTCGCACAGCACACTTTTTAAACAAAAGCCCTCCCATAAGGCTGAAGCATCTGGTATGATATATGTTCTTCCATATTTCTTGTGATTCTAAGCTTCCCAAGGCACGTTGTACCCCACCTTTAAGGATTTGTTGGTCTGTCTCCCTGCTGGAGCTTGCATATCATTCTCATTACTGCTGACTTTGATTGTCTAGTCTTGGCCGAAACTTGGAAAATTCCAAAGAGGAATGTTCTACTAGTTTTCAGGCCAGAAGTAAAATTCTAACAAGATCTGTTTGTTGCTCACAGTCTGCGACTCTTGGAAAATGATTACAATCAGCTGTTAGGATTTAAACAGACTGTGTGCCATTAAGTCTCAGGCCCTTACCTTTCTCTCTTAACCGCAGGCCTATAGGTCCAACTATTTGCTGAGCATGTTCTTTTGATAGTTTACCATGATATCAAGCTAGATGTCAGTGAAGGAACTGCTGTCTTCTCCCTTTAATGCTTCCTGGTGCTGTACCTAATTATGCTTTCTGAAGTTCTATTTTTGATCCTGTCACACCCTCCTGCTCAAAAGCCTGCAGTCATTCACCATTGTCCATAAGATAAAACACAAATTCTTTTTTTAAAAAAATGATTTATTTCTATTGATTTATGCATACAAGAATTGGGGTACTGGCCAGAGGTGTGGGGACTGGGGATGAGAGGGTTCACCAGAAACAGAGTGGGAAGCAGAATAGGCAGATATACTGAAATACACTTTTAAGGGGAGCAGACAGGAGAGGTCTGCTGCACTATGTGGAATAGCTCCCTGGCTGGGGATTGAACTCATGCTGCAGTGACTGGCGATAGCTTGATAGTGCTGAGACTTAACCCCTTGTGTTACCAGGGAGGCCCCTAAAATACAAATTCTTTTTTGATATTCTAGGTCCTGATTATTTCTGTTAGATTGGTCCATTTAATATTGCCCACACAAACTTTCTACTTAATTCCATTAGGTTTTTGGTCAAATGTTCCCACATTTTGGAATGCTCTGTCCACTTTTTTTTTTCATTTATTTTTCCAACAAATATTTACATTGTTCTTCAGATTTAACCCGGATATCTGCATGAATTTGTCCTCATTTCCTTGAAGTCTCTGCTCAAATGTCACTACATCAGTAAGACTTCAACACTCAAATTAATGTTTTAAGTTGCCCTGGCTGCCCCCACACTTCCTGTCTCCATTTTGTTTTATTTTTCTCCTTATCACCATATACAATCTATTCATGTATTTGTGCATTTGCCTCCACAAAGGCAGGGATTATTTTATTAATTTCGGCCACTGTTGTATCCTCAGCAACTAGGAAAGTGTCTGGCACATAACAGGTATGCTATAAATATTTATGGATTAAAGAATTGAATGTATAAACTCTGAAAATAGTTAAAGATATTTAGCATATGTCAGGAACTCTCCTGGGCTCCAAAAAGGTGGATGTGAACAAAATAGGGTTCTTGTAGAATCCTTACAATCTTGTGGGAGAGAAATTTGAAGTGTAAAAATAAAAAGGTTTACCATTTTCAAGTAGAATGAGGTATAGGGAAGAGCAATATGCTAATGTTGAGCTCCCTTTTATGACACCATTCACATATCTGGTCTCATTTAAGTCTCACAATGATACCGTCTAGCAGATTTTATTATTTGCAGTTTTGCAGATAAGAAAACTGAAGTTCAGGAAAGTTAAGTAATTTCCCCCAAGATTTAATGCTAGTAGGTGATTCAAATCAGGAGGGATTTAAGCTCAGGCCTTCTCTTGCAAAAATCAGTATACTTCGCACTATATCAGGTTGCCTGTCAAGTCATTAGGGAGCAAATAGCTTAATCTAAGGAAGACATCATGGAATAGGGGCTATTTGAGTGATTAATGATAAGTTCATCAAAGCAGAGAAGAGATAGCAGCATAAACTTCCCAGACCACTGTAGTTCACCTCTTTACACTTTAATCTTTTATTCCTTTCTGTAATATTTATTTATTCAGTAAGTATTTATTAAATAGCTGCTATATGCCTAAAAATGTTATATACGCTGGTGCTATAGTACCTTTCTGAGTGAATAAGACAAAGATTCTGTTTCTGTTCTATAATTATTCTGTGATATTGAGAGAAGCAGTATATTTCAAATTAGAGTTTTGGCTTCATCATAGTCTAACTGAAGACCTTGGAAAGGTCACTTAAAACTCCCTGAATCTCAATTTCTATATTTGGAGTAGGAACAACTACTCATCTCACCAAAATATGATGGTGTGATGCTTAAATAAGATAAAAATACCTTGAACCATGAAACACTAGATACTGTGTTTTATTCAATCTGACATTGATTTTAAGAAACGTTATGTTATGTACCATTAAGAAGCAAATAGCCCACATTATGACATAACATTGACTGTAAGACCCATCCTGATTACAGAGATATTAAAATGTGAAGAAAAAATTGTGTATTTCAGAATTGTTGGAATATGATACAAGAAAGCTATTAACATCATTCCCTATGTTAACTAGCATATGGTACATGTTCAGACAGGAATGTACTGAGCGAGATGCAATTGAGTGGACCAATGAGACAAATGATAGAATATTTCTCAGAGATTTTCAAGGGTCTGTCTTCAGATATATCCTGCCCAACCTCTCCCTCCTGGGCCCCCTGCTAAAATCATGACAACTATTTTCTTATGTTGTAGAATTTTAGAGCTCCAATTAGCTAGTTTCCCTTGAACAGGACCACTATGTTGACTCCAGAGCACTACTTGGAGACTATATATGAGAGAAAAATGAATTTCTTACTTTTTTAGAAGTAGTCTCTGCCAATAGAACCAAATAGAAGCCCAGAAATAAAACCACACTTATATGGACAACTGATCTTTGACAAAGGAGCAAAGAATATACAATGGAACATGGACAGTTTGTTCAATAAATGGTGCGGGGAAAACTGGACCACCCCATGCAAAAAAATGAGACTAGACCACTATCTTTCACCATGCACAAAAATCAATTCAAAATGGATAAAAGAACTGGACATAAGACCTGAAACCATAAAATATATAGAAGAAAATATAGGTAAAACACTACAAGACATACCTCACGATAACATCTTTAAAGACTCATCACCCAAAGAAAAAAAAAGTCAAGGAAAAGATAAACACCTGGGATTACATCAAACTGAAAAGCTTCTGCACAGCAAAAGAGACATTAACCAAAACAGAGATATACTCCACTGATTGGGAAAAAAATCTTTGCACTCCAGTCAACTGACAAGGGACTGATCACAAATATATACAAAGAACTTGCATGGCTCAACAAAAACAAAATAAACAATCCAGTCAAGAAATGGGCAGAAGAACTTAAAAGACATTTCTCCGAAGAGGAAATGCAAATGGCCAATAGGCATATGAAAAAATGTTTAACATCCCTATAATCAGGGAAATGCATATCAAAACCACACTGAGATACCACCTTACACCAGTAAGAATGGCACAAATCAAAAAAACAAGCAACAACAAATGTTGGCTAGGATGTGATGAAAAAGGAACTCTCCTACATTGCTGGTGGGAGTGCAAACTGGTCCAAATACTATGGGAAGCTCTCTGGAGGTTCCTCAGTCTACTAAAAATGGAACGACCATAGGACCCAGCAATTCCACTCCTAGGGATCTACTCAAAGGATACAAACACACTGATTCAAAAGAACACCTGCATCCCTATGTTGATTGCAGCACTATTTACAATAGGTAAAACCTAGAAACTACCCAAATGCCCAAAAATAGATGACTGGATCAAGATGTGACATATATACACAATGGAATATTATTCAGCAATCAAAACAGATAAACTCATGCCATTCGCAGCAACATGGATGGGACTAGAAGGAATTATGCTCAGTGAAATAAGCCAGAAGGAAAAAGAAAAATATTGAATCGTTTCACTTATGGCAAGAATATAGGGGAACAAAATAAGACATCAGTGTAAAAAAAAATTACAGTACAAAACACAACAAAACAAAAAATGAACAATTATAAATAAGAGACATACTGCAGGGGAGGAGGAGGGAGAGGGATCAGAGGGAGGGAGGGAGGAGCACAGGGGACTGAGGTGATGGTGCACGGGTGCATTGGTGAAGGAAACTCTATGGGGACGACACCTGAGTGGGGGGGGGAAGCAAATATTGTTTAAAAATGAAAACTGATGTAAATTAAAAAAAAATTTAAATTAAAAAAAATAAGAAGTAGTCTCTGTGCCAAGTCCATGCCCTAACTAATAGAATCACATTGCACTGTGACTCTCAAGGAAAATTCCTATTAGGTAAAGTCATACTTTATTACAACAATTTTTTTAAAATCAAGTGTGACATGCTAATCATGTAATAGATCTCTTTTAAAATAAAATTTTATTGATTTAGCATTGCTTTACAATATTATGTAAATTTCAGGAGTAGTTTCACACCTCAATAGGTATATATAACCCACTGCACCCACCAGCAAAGTTCTAGTGCCATCACACTATCAAATTGACCCTCACTACCCGTACCCCCAGTCCCCATCCCCTTCTCTTTTAGTAGCCATCATATGTTTCTGGTAATCTCCATATTCTTTCAGAGAGAGTCATACAGTCTCTCTCTCTCTCTCTCTATGTCTCTCTCTCTCTCTCTCTCTCTGTCTCTCTCTCTCTCTCTCTGTCTCCTCCCTCTTTTTCTCCGTATCTCTCCCTCTTCCCCTCTTCTGTCCCACTTCTCTTCTGCTTTTGCTCTTAGGAAACTCAGTCGCAGAGTTGTAGGTCTTTCTGATGTTCCTCTAACTTCAGCCTTTTGTCTGACTTTCATTTTTCCTTTCTCCTAAATCTTAACCTATTCCCCCCTCCAATATTTTATTATAAAAAATATCTAGCATCTAGAAAAAATGACAGAATGTTACCATTAACACCCATATATATTCATCCACCACCTGGATTCTTGAATTAAGTTTTTAGTGTACTTGCTTGCTTTATCATGTATCTAGCTGAGTATGCATCCTTTTTTTCAATTATTTTTGATTCATTTCATATATCGCAAACATCTATATACTTTACCCTATATATTTAAGTGTGTACTTCATTAACTAAAGTTCAATATTTAGTTACCATGCTTTCTGTATGTTTGTTTTTAGTAAGATAAAGTCTATATACAACAAAGTATACACACCTTAAGTGTATCACTCTGTGACTTTTGACAAGTGGGATATATTTGTGTAACATGAATCCTGATCAAGACACAGAACATTATCATCTTTCCAGTATGTTCTCTCACAGCCCTTCTTTCATATATGCTCTTGGAGATATGTATCTAGTATGTACTTATATATTTATAAAAGTAATTTTTTTCTGTTTATAAAATTAATATAAGTACATTGTCAAAAATTTCAATAATGCAAAACATATATTAAAAAGAAAGTACGGGGGCCTCCCTGTAGGCGCCAGGGGTTAAGAAGCAACTTCTGAGGCTGTCCGCAGCCACTGTAGCACGAGTTCGATCCCCGGCAAGGGAGGTGACCCGCATGGTGCAGCAGACCTCTCCTTACTCGCCCGCTGCTCCCCTCAGCAGTGTATTTCGTCAGTCTGCCTGTTCTGTTCCCCACTCTGTCTCTGGTGAATCCCTTCACCACCTGTACCTCTAGCCTGTACCCCAGTTCTAGTATACATAGATAAATAAATCTTTTGAAAAAAAAGAAGAAAGTACAGATCAGTCATAATTTAATACCCAGAGATAAGCAATGGTGATAATTTTTATCTACCTTGATATTTGAATCTCTGCTCTGCGTCTTACAAGTGCTTGCTTGATACCTCCCCGAGTTTCATCTTCCATCTAGGTAATGGGGATAATGACCTTCTTCCTGGACAACCTGTAAAAAGGAAATGATACATGTAAAATCCTTGGTAAATAACAGATTCTTAATAAGCAGAATTTTGGAAAATAGTGCCATTAAAGGATTTAAAAAATGAATGGGTAGTAGGGAAAAGAATCTCAGTTTCTTTTTTTTTTTTAAAGATTTGTTTTTATTTATGCAAGAACTGGGGTACAGCTCAGAGGTGCGGGAGCATGAGAGAATTCACCAGAGACAGAGCTGGGAACAGAACAGGCAGACTGAAGGAATACACTGCTGAGGGGAGCAGTGGGCAAGGCAGGAGAGATCTGCTGTGCCATGTGGGTTGCTTCCTGGCTGTCCAGGAATCGAACCTGCCCTGAGGAGGCTGCGGACAGCTTCACAGCGTGGTGCTCTACCCGCTGCGCCACGAGGGAGGCCCCGAATCTCAGTTTCTTTTTACTCCATTTTAAGTTCTGTTATTAAATTCCTTTAAAGTAGGCAAACTAGAGGGACAGAAAACAGATGAATGGTTGCCAGGAGCTAAGTTGGGTGGGGTGGGATCCGGTGGGTCAATTACAAGGAGGTAAGAGAGAATTTGGGGGATGAGGAAGCCCTTATAAATCTTGATTTTGATGGTAACTACACAACTATATGAAATATTGAGAAGCACAGAAAACACTAGAAGGGCAAATTTTATTGCATATTGTACTTACATGCTTTAAAAAGCTGGCTTTTAAAGATATTTTATTTTAAAAATAGTTTTCAAAGTCTTCATTGATTTTAGGTTGGTTTCCAGTTCCTCTCAGCTTCCCCTCCAACTTATTTTTTTTCTAGACTCTCGAGGCTTTTTACCTTCTTGGTGGTATTTTAATTGCTTGTTTAACTCTCCTGTTGTCATACTGTATTCTTTATTACCTATCGCCTCACTTTGCTGCATATTTTATTTCCTTCTTTTGAACTGACACTCTGTTGAGCCAGGCTCAGCTGTGTTCAACAAACAAAATGTATGGCTTTTTCACTTGTTCCTATTGTGCCAGTAGCGATCTGATGGGGCAATTAAATAATTATACTAACTGAGATAGAGAAAAGCTGATCCTGAGTCCTTGTGTCAATGGTTAAACAAAAGTCCTTTAAAATCTTCCAGACAGTTCCTTTTACTATGAACAAAGGACTAGGAACAATGTTTATGCTGAAAAGTAAGTATAATACCAGCTCACAGTCTAACTTGTAGAAATGCTTATTGTAGCTTCTTTAAACTATATTCGGCTAGTTGTAGTCTATGTTGATCCTATTCCTGAATTTTCTAGGTCAGTCTGGATTTCAAATATTTCTACTGTTAGCTGAGACATTTATTCTATAGAACAATGTGTCTTGATTTTGGCTTATACAATAGAGTTGTCACACTCATAAGTTAAATTTATTCATTTGTTCTATATCTATTTTTCCATCCTGCAAGTTTTTACTGAGCACCTATTACAACTGAATGTGAGGCTTTCTAGCAGGCTCTGGAGAAACAGAGAAAAATTAAATCACTCCTGAGAAGTTAATGTCTTTCAGTTTGGGGGGTGGGCAGGCTAACAAATGAGTTCAGCTTCCCCAGAGAATATTGTATATAATTTATTTGGAAAAGTTTTAAATTTATAATCTGTATGCAATACGTTTTAATTGTATGTATTTACATACATGTAAAATGTTGCACCTATTCGTGTATTTCTTAACGAGACATATTGTGCTCTATTCCCAGTGCTCTTGTTGGTATAACTTTTGGTTAGATATCCTTCTACTAACTTGACTATATTGCAATTACTTCCTAGATTACTTCCCATAACAGCTTTACTGAGTTCTGCCAAATGCCAGGTAATTGGCACATGCCTGTTTTAGAGCCCTTTCAGCTCAGTGGAATAGACATTGTTCTCTCGAGTTATGCACTGGCTGGAAAATGGGTTTTTGAAAGGGTGAGTGACTTCCCATGCCATCAGTTGACTGAAGGTGGAAGGAAGATCTAATCTGCCCTGCCTGACTAAGGCAGTGTGCTGTCCTTCAAGCCACACAGCCTCTCATTGTTGGGTGCTTTGAACTGCATATCTGGTGTGCATTTATTTAAATCTCCAGGGCTACCAGAAAGAAAAGTGAGAAAGAGGGAAGTAATTAGGATGCAGCTACTTCCAAAGCAATCTTTGTAATCCAATATTCTTGCTGTAGCCAGAGCCATTTGTTTAAATGCCAATAGGGCTATGTTTCTCCATTCCTCGGAACCTTCTGGGGCTCCCACTGTTTTTAGGAACACTAGTCTGTTCCTATTTTCCTAGCCCTGAAGCTGCCCCAGCCACATCAATCTCATTCTGTCTTTTTCTCCCTCCTACAGCTCTGTCCCACCCCTGAGCCTTTGCTCCTAGAGCTCCTTTTGCCTAGAAAGCTTCCACAAGTCCTCCCACTTTCTCCCTGTCTGGTTAATTCTGCCTCTGCTGTACCCTCAGCACACTGTGGCCCTTTCAGATAGTCTGTCCTACTGCACCAAATTTTGCATCTGCTCACTAACACCTGTATCACCCCATCATCAGCCTGTCATTTACAGCTGGATTCAGTTTAATGCTGTGATAATGTCTCCTCCAGGAGAGCAGGGGTGTGGCACTTCTTGCCCATGATTATCTTGGCCCTTGGCCCTGAGTGGGCAGAGTAGGCACCCCCCAAATAATTACTGAACAAATGAATCCTTCAGTTTTCCCTGTAATCTCTACTAGATTAGGATCCCTTGTCATGTAGTTTCAGTAGGAGCCTGAACTTTTCCTCCCAAGTGCTGTAATTATAGACCTGACTGATTATTTGATTGTCTCTTTCCCTGAGGGTCCCATGAAGGCAAGATTCCTGTGTACTTTCCTCACTCTGATGAACTAGCGCAGTGACTGTGGAGTGACCTCAATAAATTTTTGTTGAATGGATAGGCTCGGGGACCTATTGATTTAAAAGGGAGTGACTCAGAAGTCAGAGGGCAAAGGTTAAGTAAAGAGACCAATTATCTACCAATTCAAATTTGTATTAATTTAATAATCTACTAGTGTTATCAGCAGCTTCCAAGCTGAATAAAATGTTATTGTTATAAACTGAAATTTCATCCATCCATCAACCTACTTTCCTATCTACCCATCCACTATCCATCCCTCCATCCATTCATTCATTTATCCATCTACTTATAAATCTGTTAGTAATCTGTTACTTCATGACCCCAGAACCACAACAATTTATATCTCATGGTTTCTGAGATTCAGGAATAGTTGGTTAGTTAGAATTAATGGTGAGAGACCTCAGTGCCTCTCTGTACGAGCCGCTTCAGAGGACTGCTTGTGTCCTCAGAGCTTGGAGGCTGGCTTCTCCTAAGTGTGGCACAAGGAACCAAAGCAGACTGTGCAGTGACTTTGATAACTTAGCCTTGGAGGTCATGCACTATTACTTCCCAAGAATTCTATAGTCTTTAGGTCAACCCTTTTTCAGAGGTGGAAGGGACAACACAACGGTACAAATCCCAGGTAATGAGGATCATGTAGGCCATTTTGGAGGCTGACTGCCTCCCTCCAGCCAGCCAGCTGTCCACCCACTATGGTGACCTGAAGCCCTTTGCTACGATAGCATTAGCTTTTCAGCCAGTACAGGTACGTTAGTTCTGTTCTAGGCAGAGGCAAATTTTCCAAGAGAAGCTTAAGGCTCAGGAGTCCTTGCCCTGGGAGGGGTCCTAACAACGGGTGCACAGGGCTATATGCCTATGTAAAAATTAGCAAAAGTCAAGATATTTAAGATCACATCTAGGACCATGTCTCTATCCCCTTTGATTTCCCTTGTATTTTCTTGTCAGGAGAATTAGAGTGGCCATTAGTGTCTTGAGGTTCAGATTACAGGGAAGTTAAATTGGGGACTCACTTAATTGGTCTTTAGTTCGTGTGATTTTCAGGCAATTCGATTTATGGTTAAGTCATGGATAGTAGTCCCAGGGTCAGACTATCTTCTTGGAATAACCTTACCACACACTCTGACAAATTATCTGGTATTGTGACACCAAGGTGGTGGCAGTATCAAAAGATTCCTACTGAGGATCTCTTGATTCGGTGCTATAAGTGATGGGAATATACAGGTGGTAGCTTCCCTAAACTTCCTATATTTGCTAATTCCCTGAAAATGGTTTTTTGATCTTTGCTTTGCTGGTTGTGTTTGTATTTGATGATTGTGTCAGCATTTTACTCTCTGTGTTATCCTCCTTTCAAGAATTACCTGAAACACCTGTAGGGGCTTTTCTCTTTGTGGCTGAACTTTGACTAGGGGACATAAGCTCTGCTTATAACATCAGTACTACCTTCTGGCACCTTCTATGCCTTTCACTCCATGTCTGCTCCTTCTTCCTTTGGCTGCGCTGCATGGAACTGAGGGGTGAAGAGACAATTGTTCCTCCTGACTCAAGACAGACCTCCAAAACTATACCTTGGAAAAATAGTGTAAGAATAGACAGACAACGGAGTGAGCAGGAGGCAGTGGGAGCAGAAAAGAGGAAGAAGATTAAAAGCAGGAAGATTAAGGAAGACTACCAGGACAGCCATAGATGGTGAGCTGAAGAAGATGCTGAGAAGAGCGAAACTGAGCTCTTCCCTTGCTAGACATGCATGTGTGCATTTGCATCAGGTTAGCCAGAGTGGAATCACTTCTCAGGCACCAAGATAAGGGTGGGCATGCTTCATCTCTCATCTGGATCATTGCAGTAATTTCCTAACTGGTTTCCTGGCTCCCACCCTCGTATTTCTAGGTCTGTTCTAACCCAGCAGCCCGAGCCATCCTATTCAAGTGTGAGTCAGAGCATGCCACTTCTCTATCCTCATATTCTTCGACCTCATTTCCTCCATTCTGTCCCCACCCTCAGACATACTGTTCCTCAAACATTCTAGGCCTGCTCCTGCTTCAGGGCCTCTGCACAGGCCATTCCCTTTGCTTGGAAGGTGGTGCCTCTGGATATCCACCGGCTGTTTTTGTGTATGCAGCAAGTCACCTCCTCACCAAGTTGCCACTCAGGCTTTTCTGGCCACACCATCTAAATGACAGCCTTTCCAGGGCTCCCTAGCCCTTTTCCCTTCTAACATAAAATACAATCTGGTTATTTTGTTGTCTATCCTCTGCCACTAGACTATAAGCTCTGTGGAAGGGCAAGGTTGTTTTTTCATTGTTCTCTCCCTCTTCAAGTAGGGTGTCTGGCACATAGTAGGAACATAAATATTTGTTGACAGAATTATTGCTGATGGTGCTATTATTAAGCACATTCTACAGATGATAATATTTGTGCTTACAAGGGTAAAGTAACTTGGCCAAGATCATAGGGCACGGTGAAAAATCAAGTGTTGAGCCTAGTCATGTCAGTTTCAAAAGCTTGTGCTCATAACTACTCGCCTGTAATATGGCCTTCCTGTTGAGATGAGCTGCTGAATCAGTATAAGGAAACATACCTCACATTAGCCTTTCTTTATGATTAACTAGACCACTAGGCCTTTAGCTGACTTCCTGACTTGCAAGGGAAGTGTTTATTGACAAAAAGGGACCAAGAAGAATATTACCATGCATGTATTATGTGGGGAAGTGAAAGAACAATCTTAAGTCTCTTTGGTTAAAATAGGAATATGAACTTGTCAGAGTCAAACTCATCTGGGGTGTTTTGGAGAGGAAAAGGGGCTGTCTCCTCATGACAGGATCAGCTGTAGTCACCAGCAATGCAGGGGAACCAAACTAATGAGAAACATGTTATATGGCTAACACTTTAGCTATTTGATATTTTCAAAAGCATCTAAAAGGTGCTATTTCAGGAACAGTCAGAACTTCGCTAAACTTTATTTTGATATTAAATTACATGTAGGGAGTCTCATCAACTTTTGTTGCAGAGTCTACAAAAGTTTTTTTTTTTTAAGTTTTTTAAAATTAATTTATTTATACAAGCACTACACTGGGTACAGTCAGAAGAGTGGGAGGGTGAGAGAGCCAGAGCGGGGAACAGAACAGGCAGACTGATGAAATACACTGCTGAGGGGAGCAGCGGGCGGCAGGAGAGGTCTGTTGCGCCATGTGGAACCCTCGCTGGCGGCTGGGGATCTAACCAGCGCTGCAGAGGCTATGGGCAGCTTCGCAGCCCAGAGCTCAACTGCTGAGCCACCAGGGGAGGCCCTTTTTTAAATTTTTTTTTTTTAATTTTAATTTTTTTAGTCTACAAAAGCTTTAATCTGCACCTATTGATCCTAGTTGATGGGATCAGTAGACTCATTTATCTATCAGTTACTTTCAAAAATGGGGTGTGTGGGGCCTCCCTGGTGGCACAAGGGGTTAAGCACCACACTATGAAGCAGTCTGCAGCCTCTGCAGCATGAGTTCGATCCCCAGCTGGCCAGGGAGCAACCCACATGGCGCAGCCACCTCTCCTATCTCGCCCACCACTCCCCTCAGCAGTGTATTTCAGTCCGTCTTCCTGTTCTGTTCCCCGCTCTGGCTCTGGTGAATCCTCTCACACCCCTGCCCCGCATCTGGCCTGTACCCCAGCTCTTGTATGCATAAACAAATAAATCTTTTTTAAAAATGGGGTGTGTGTATGCATGTGTGGTTTCCATTATGTAATGAGATGTCAATGAGGTACAAATAGTTGTTTTGTAAATCCTAGCAGAATAATGGTAGTGTTTAGGGCAAGGTTGGTTTAATGCTGTTACTTTAAAATTGGTGTTGGAGGTCTGAAAAGCCTTAATCCTCCTTCTACACTTTCTCTGGGGTCAACTTTGTGAAACCTTCTCCCTGAGTTCTCCTCCACCAGCAATTATTCACTTCCTTTTCTAAGCTACAGATATTACTACATTTATCATATTACATCAGTCATTTGTATTCATTTTTGATCCTTCATGAGACTCAGAACTCTGGAAGTACACGGCATATTTGTTATTGTATCTTGTTCATGTTTGTATTGAGTACAGAGCCTGCAGGTTTCCAATACTGAAGGTTTGCAATATCTTGCCAAAGGCAAGTAAAACCAGACTCTAGAGGCCAAAGGAGTTTCTATGGAAAAGATGTTCTTTGGTGAATTCCTCTGCAGGTCAAGCCAAGTGCCCAGCACTTTCTCCAAACAGGCCACATTGGAGCAGTTGCTTTCAGTGCTGCTCTTTTCTCATCAGGCCTTCTCTGCTGGACTGTTCAGTGATTGAAGCAGGAAGAAGAGGCATTGGTGCTAAACTGCTCTCACCTATCTCTCCCACTACACCCCCCAAGCCCCCAAAAGAGAAAAGATTGGCTTGAGATCCTTTGGGCTGCCAGAGCCCATCATTTCACTTCTCTGCCTTTTGAATCCTTATTCTGTAGAAACAAAGAGTTGAATTAGGAAAACTGTTTTCTCTCCAGGCCCTAAATGTATGAGTCCTTGAACCAATTCATGGGCAATAATCTGTCTGTAACCCCAAACTCTTCCCACTCTCTGCAGAGCAGGCCTGGTTCCCTGAGAATGAGACCTGCCACCATATCAGTTATCTTTGACCTGCCCTTCACGATGTGCCTTACCTTTTGTGGGGTGCTCATTTCTCTTGCACCACGCTTGCCTTCTGCTGCCTGCCTGTGTGCTCCACTGCTTTGATTCTGTGGATCAATCCTGCTTTCCCTAGCGATTTTAACCAGATCTCTATAAAATGATGTGCTAAATTTAGAACACTAAATATATCATGATGCTATTTATGTGTTTTATTTTAAACTACATAAGCTGGTCTTTGGTCTGTTTGCTCTCAGATCTATGCTCTACCATCCTCTGCCCTGGGCTTTGCATTCCTGGCAGCTACATTTCTTAGTCTCTCTTGCAGACACAGTCAAAGAAAGCTGGTGATGGAAGACTGGAGAATGAGCAGAGAGAATTCAGGTTTTTTTTTTTCCTTTTTTATGCTTCATATTCTGTCTGGTAGCATCTTGTCAATGTTTCCAGCCCCTGCTGTACAACCCTTTCCCCATTGTTCTAGCTATAGCTTACAAGTACTGTCATGGTTCCAGATTCTTCTAGGAGTGTATGTATGAAAATATGAATAATTATGTGAATATATATATATATAAAAATACATGTGTACTTATGAAGACACATGGAAGACCTGGAAGTTTGCATATGAAACTGTTTCCAGTGGTTTTATGACTGGGAAAGCAGTGGGTCTGGGTGGGTGCATAATTGCCTGGGAGTACTGCAAGTTATTTTTAATTTACTCTTTTTTTTTTAATTAATTTTTTTACATCATTGCTCATTTTTAAACAGTATTTGCTTCCCCCCACCCCCTCAGGTGTAGTCCCAGAGTTTCCTTCACCAATGTACCTGTGCACCATCACCTCAGTCCCCTGAGCTCCTCCCTTCCTCCCTCTGATCCCTCTCCCTCCTCCTCCCCTGCAGTATGTCTCTTGTTTATAATTGTCTGTTTTTGCTTTGTTGTGTTTTGTATGGTTATTATTTTTTTACACTAATGTCTTATTTGGTTCCCTATATTCCTGCTATAAGTGAAACCATCTGATATTTTTCTTTTTCCTTCTGGCTTATTTCACTGAGCATAATTCCTTCTAGTTCCATCCATGTTACTGTGAATGGCATTAGTTTATCTGTTTTGATTGCTGAATAATATTCCACTGTGTATATATGGCACATCTTCTTGATCCAGTCATCTATTTTTGGGCATTTGGGTTGTTTCCAGGTTTTATCTATTGTAAATAGCGCTGCAATAAACATAGGGGTACAGTTCTTCTTTTGAATCAATGTTTTTGTGTCTCTTGGGTAGATCCCTAGTAGTGCAATTGAGCACTGCAACTTCTTAAAAATAGCTTCATTGCGGCATAATTTGTATGTCAGACAGTAATTTCCTGTATATGCATATGTGTTATTTGCATTTCTGACATTGAGCGTGTAGTAACATGTTGCTTACATAATATTACAAAATAACTAATTAAAAAACTAATAGCAGGAGTCGGATGAAAGAGACAACACAACAAGTGTGTTAGCCAATGCCTAAGCCATGTGGGCGGCGGGAAATTTTGCAGGTGACATTGCATTGAACAAATATTTTTATTTGCAGTGTGCCAGGCACTGAGGGTCCATCAGTAAACTATGGGCATGTTCCCTGCTTATATTATATGCAGTAATTAAACACACAGTTATGTCACAATTAATTAAAGTATTATAAAGAAGTGAGGGCAGCGAAAGACTTAACCTAATCAAGGGAGACTTTCCTGAGGAAATGACTTACCACTGAGAAGAACAGAAAGATGAGCAGATAAAGCTGAGTTGAGGTGGTCAAGCTGGGAAGCCGCTGATTGCTTTTCTGGTTCCTGTTCATGGGGAGGCTGCTGTAATAAGAGTTTGCTACAAGGGGTCTCCTTGGAACTCCTGGTAGAATGCCAGTTGACTACCAGTGTGCAGAGAATCTGTGGGTATGGTCTTCTGATGTCTGATGCCTCCCACAGTGTTGAACTCATGGTCTACACCCCAGGGGTCTCTCACCAGGAGGAGAGGAAGCCAGTGTCCTGGCTCCTGCGCTAGTTGTCAAGGCTGGATTGGAAGTGACTCAAAAGCTAAGGATATCAGCAGTGGTACCAAACCCATATTCACCAACACTGCTCCTTTGATGGGAATAACTGACATTTTCTGTCTTAGTAGAGTGGCATACAAATGCCCAAGAAAAGCCCTTGAACTACCTTCCCTCCATATTTCCATTCTTTTTTATATATATATATATTTTAATTTTTATATTCCCCATACAATTGCGACCCTCTTATTTTGACCCCAATCCCTCCCCTCCCCGCCCCCACCCCCCATAGAGTGTCTCTGGTTCATAGTTGTTTGTTGATTTTGATTTTTACTTTCTTATGGTTATTCTTTCTCCCACAACCACTATGGAGAGCTGTGTGGAGAGTTCTTGACCTACTAAACACAGAGCTTCCATATGATCCATATTTCCATTCTTAACTCTTCTTGAAATGAAATGCTGGAACTTGTGGAAAAACTATCCCTGAAGCAAGTTTCATTCTTCCTAAGCTCTGTATTTTTCTCTTCTTGCTTATGCTAACTCAAATTCCTCCCCCCCCCACTATGTCTCAGTCTTTCTAATTCATAGACATTTTGGCAATGGCTATAATCCCCTTGTTTTACTGTAAATCATCAATCTCCTTTTATTGTAAGCCACCAATTATTCTGTGAAATTAGGTTACTTATAAAGTAGTCCATTAATTACAATTATAGTTTAGTTGCAGCATGTCCAGGTCTCCTAGACTATGTAAAATCAGGTTATGTTTCCTTCTGATGTCTAAATTACAAAGGTAATAACAGGATCTTAACTTGACCTTAGAGGCCTCCAGCTATTTCTGGGCGTCTTCTGCAGGTTGCATCATCTATGCTTACAAACCAGTTGCCACCTGCCACCGATCCACCTGCTCCTTTCTCTCTTGGTCTGATTCTTCCAGGTCTGCTTCCTGCAGGGCCATTTGAAAAACATCAGAGCTGTCGTTGAACATCCTGAAAACGTCAAATTCAGATTCTTCCTGGGACTGCCAGTGTGGAGTAGAGTTTGTGAGCAAATGGCCTCTTCCTCCCAATTCTACATTTACTTGAAGCAATGGTGCTTGGGACTGAGGAACATAAAAGATTTTTGTGAGTAGTATCTCCATTCTCTGATGCTCACCTGTCTAGTCATCAGGGCTTACCCTCAAATCTAAAGAGCTAGGTAGAACATACCATCCCTCAGAGTGCCTTAGTTCTTAGTCATCTGAGTCATCACAGCAACTACACTTGGGTCCACTCTCCAAGTCACAAAACAAAATTTCCAACCCTAACAAGAGAAGAAAACAGATTCTGCAATGCCTATGGGGGTTGGTAGTTGTGCTGATCTATGGCAAAAGTTTAAAATTAGACTCAGCTGGCCAAAAGATAGTTTATTACATAAAAAATTTAATATTTTAATATTTTAAAATTTTAATATTTTAATATTTACTCTACCAACTGAAATACCTAGTTTTAAATAGATTCTGAAAAGGAATACCCTCTATCACAATGTCTTCCTCAAAAAATACTGAACATATGTGCACATTTATGTCAAATAACTCACAACAATGGCATCAGTAAGAACTTATCATGGGAACTGAGCAAGAGTTCCTTCTCGGTTCTCATGGGGTGTGTAGCTGTGGTTTAAGAGCAAAGCCTGTGGTCTAGCTATGCTCTTGCCTCTCTGAGGCCCCATTTCACTTCAAGATAGAGCTTCTTCTATTTCCTGGAGAAACAAATAAAACAGAATGGGTCAGAGTGGGACTGTGATCTCTCAAAAATATTCTTTCACTTAACATTGATTGTGTCCCCTCCCTGTAGAGGCTTTGGGAAATTAAAAAAAAAAAAAAGTTTAAAACATTCTCTTTAGAAGCTTACAATTTTGAAAAATTGGTTTAGTTGAGGGTATTATGGTCAGTGATATAAATCAGACAAAGAGAAATACACATGTAGAATCAAAAAACCCTGAACTCATAGAAACAGAGAACAGCTTGGTGATTGTCAGGGGTGAAGGTGAGTGTGGGTGGGGGAAATAGGTGAAGGTGGTCAAAGGGCACACACTTACAGTTGTAAAATGAATGCATTATGGGGATGTAGTGTGCAGCTCAACTCAACAGTGTTATATTGTATGTTTGAAAGTTGCTAAGAGTAGATTTTAAAAGTTTCCACCACACACACAAAATTATAAATTTGTGACATGGCATCCATATTAACTCACCTTATAATAATAGTTGTGCTATCTATATATTAAATTATTTTAAACTTACATGGTGTCACATGCTAATTAAATCTCAACAAAGCTGAAAAAAAAACAGACTTTTTAAGAGCTGAGCATTATTTAATTTATATTTACTATGGATTCTCTCACTTAATTCTCACATAAGGTAAAAACCTACTATTTGCTTCATTTGACTAAGAGAAAAGTGGAGTAACTTGCTCAAGGAACCAGTAGAATTGGCATTCAGGCCCAGAGAGCCACATTCCACAATCTTTGCATTGTCTCTCTAGCCCATTGTCATTAAAAATTCTAGGACTGTTGCCAGCCAGGTAATCAGATTCTTCTCAATACATATTTGACTAGAACATAGCGAGTGTGTAAGATGGTGGAAAATGGTTTCTTCATCGGCAGGCAAAATTTCTAAGAGTAGTCTCATCAAATTACCATGTTTCAGTTTTCTAAGCAGATACTTGGATTAAAATGCTTTAAACCTTTAAATTCTTTAAAAGTAGTAAAGCCTTCAAATAATCATTACTGGTTATATTTATAACTATTACGGTATGAATATAGAAACCTAGAGGGAGGGTTTTTTTTTTTTTAAAGATTTATATATTTATTTATACAAGAACTGGGGTACAGGCCAGATTCGCTGGAGGGTGAGAGGATTCACCAGAGACAGAGCGGGAACAGAGCAGGCAGACTGACAAGATACACTACTGAGGGGAGCAGCGGGCGAGACAGAAGAGTTCTACCTTGCCATGTGGGACCCTCGCCTGCCGGTCGGGATCGAACCAGCACTGCAGAGGCTGTGGACAACTTCACAGCACTGCACTCAACTGCCTGTGCCACCAGGGAAGGTCCCTTAGAGGAAGTGTTTATTAGATGTTTAACTAAGATGTACAAGCAGTGAGAAAACATTTCTTGTTTAAGCCACTGGTTTCTGGTATTTTTTTTTTTAATGGTGTCCCAAGTCAACTAAAACACCTTGTAAGGTTGTTGAAAGATTAAGTTAGTCAAGATCCACATGAAGAGCTTCTCCTTTAGTGCCTGGCACACAGGAAGCTCTGAATGAGGGTTAAATGGCATTGCTGACCTTAGATCTGTGAACCTGGGTTTTAAGGATCAGTGATGTTGTCCACGGATGTGATGTTACAACTGCATGGGTATGATGACTTTTGAAAAACACATTCGAAAAGCTAATTTTAAATTAATGAAGCAGGAAGACATTTACATTTTAAAGTGAACTCAGCCAGGTAAAAGTGAACATGTCAATCTAGGGCTCATAATATCTCACCCCTTCCTGCCTCCCTTCACCTCTCCTCAAAAGTTTGGATTCATGTTAGTTTAACAAGGCTCCCCCCTCCCTCAACCTCACCCCTAATAAAACTTCAAACTGATAATAAGTATGTTCTTATGGATTTCTAGAGAAAGAGAAAACAGAACAAGAAGTGTATGTATAGATAAAGGAAACCTAGAAAACATAGGTGATGATTGTAATTTTAGGAGTTCCAGTATGAACGGTATTTAGTCTAATTTTAAAATAATAGAAACTAGAATATTTAAATTTTAATTTTTACCCTCTTTTCCTTTCAATGTAGTAAATTTACATATATTATGAACTTTTAGGTAATGTTATGTGAGTCAGCCTAGGATAGACGAATCATTTCTGTGAAGGGCCAGAGAGCCATGTGAAAAAGAAGTAATTACTTTAATAAATTAATAAAGTGCACTTTCAGTTCCCAAGCATCACCTTTATGAGGGAGGAAGAAGAGAAAAAGGGAGCAACAAGAAGTAGAGAAGGGAAAGGGATAAAAGGAATGGAAAAAAGTAGAAAAGAAGAAAAGGAGGAAATAGAAGGGAACAAAGGAATTTATAAAATTTCTGTAGGTTTTGAGGAGGCTGTTGTCAAAGTTATTTATAAAGTTACTGGAGAGGAGTGACCCACAGTCTTCATCATCCTTCTGAAATGTAGCTCATTAGCTAGTGTTCACTCAACTTTCATTGCCCAAACCTTTATATATTTTTTTAAAAGACTTATTTATTTATGTATACAAGAACTGGGGTAGGTACAGGCCAGAGGTGTGGAGGGTGAGAGGACTCACCAGAGACAGAGTGGGGAACAAAACAGGCAAATTGACTGTTGAGGGGAGCTGTGGGCAAGGCAGGAGAGATCTGCTGCCCCATATGGGTTAGCAACCTAGATGGGGATCAAACTCATGCAGCTGTGGCTGTGAATAGCTTCATAGTGCTGAGACTTAACCCCTTGTGCCACCAGGGAGGCCCCCATTTCCCAGACCTTGAGATAACAACGCTTGGCCTATAGGACATCGGACCCACCAGGTTTGGAGATGTATTAATAGCACTTGTCTACTTTTAACAGTAATGTAAACAGATGATCAACAGTCCCACCTCCTTTTACTCAAATGCATAGGTGGCTTTCCCTGAGATGAATGATTTCATCTTGTCCACCATTTGGATAAAGGCCACACATGTGCAGAGCATGAGAGACAGAGGGAATGACCAAGAGGTAGCTTTGGCTCCCTCCCTATCTTCAAGTTGAAGTCCATCAATAATTTACCCTTCATAATGAGTCTTTGTCTGAAGAGTAAGTTCCAAGTTAAAAAAAAAAAGAATAGAACACTTAATCTGTAGTGGATATACCACTGATATTCAAATTATGTTGTTTGGATAGAGTTTTCTACTTTTAAGACATTTTCTAGGCTTGCCCCTTGTCTTCTCCTTTGTAGAGTTAGAGTGAAAATGACCTGGTCCATAGACTTCTTGGGTGTCATTGGTCTGGGTTTAAATATCAGCCTTTTCAGGAGTTGCCTGGGAAAGCCAACTGTCCAGCACCTGAGAATCTTGGTTTTTTTTGGGAGAGAGAAAGAAACTGGCTCTGTGAAAAGTTTGGGTGCAACTTTTCATCCTTCTGCTGGAAGTGAAGGGTTGAGGTCCCAGCTGGATTATTATCCAGGCAAGCAAGAATGAGCCAGTATTTCAGTTTTTCACAATCCTGATCATGTCACCAAGAGTCTCACTCATCTTTATATACCCAGCACTTAGCACAGAGCCTGACATATGATAAGCACAGGAGCAATGTCTGATGATTTAATGAATTCATGCATTTTCGTGCCGATTAAAAACCAACTGATTTTTTTCTGCTGATGAAATGAGAGGAAGGCTAGTAAGAACTATTGTTTACGTTTCTTGATTCTATAGATGTTTGTGTGCAGGTTCTGCTTCTACTTTGGTAGAACCCTCTCTTAAGAATTCACAACTATATGAGAAGGCTTTCTCACTCAAACAAGATCTACTTACACTGATATTCTGCCATTTCTTTGTACTTCTGGCAAGTCAAGTCAGTGTGTGTCTGGGATCTGGGACACTCAGCAAAGGAAGGCTGGGCAGGCAGCAGCAGCTCTGGAATGTCCCACAGCCACTCCTCCAACAAGCTTTTAATCTCAGCACTTTGAATTAGATGCAGAGTTTAATGGAAAGTTAGCCACTGTTTGTAAATTTCTGTGAAAACAATTTGAAAGATTAGATCCCTTGAACATTTTTCTCCAGGACAGTCTTTTCTAACTAGTCACCACTGAAAATCCTTTTAAGTGTGTTTCCCCACAGAATCCCTGATTTGAAAAATATTGTTCATATGCAAATATATTTGTTAAAGAATAATGAATTTATCTCCCCAAGCTGAAACCATCGAGTCAAGATTTTTTCCTACCTAAAAATCATCCATGAGGTTTTATTTTGAGTAAAAAACCAATTCCTCTTAAACTTCATAAGTATCTGAAAATAGTTGGAGGACTGCTCCTCTACCCCTCAGATGATGGCTATGACTTTCCTAAAGTGCTAAGCTTCAAGGTTTGAAAGTAGTGCATCAGAGGGCACCAGGCAGACAGCATAGATTAACAGAGTCCTATGATTTCTCCCTAGGTTTTCTGTTATTGATTTACCCTCCTTCCTAGCAATGGTGGGAGACTGAGACAGGTAGTCCTGCCTCACACTTTTCCTGTGTAGGGACCTGTAGCATGATGAGAGTCCTGTCTGCCAAACAAGCAGAGGATAAACTTTATCCCCAGTTTTCTGTTAACATGCCATCTTAAGAGAATGCCCACTAAGCCAGCTGGTATCTCCAGCGCCTCTCACCTGAGGAGCTGTCCCTTGAGATGTGGAACAAGTCACCTGTCTCTTTCAGATGAAACGCTTCACCATGGTTTGATTTGATTGATGGTATGTTTCTTCTTTAGGATGATGAAAACTTCTCAAGCAAGAGATAACAAAGCATACTAAGAGAAAAAGGAGTACTTTTGTGAATTTCATAAATTGCAAGAGATTTTTGGGGAAAGATTAAAGCTTGGAAATCTGATCTTGGCTGGTGTAAGAATCTGGTACTTCTTAATTTCCCATTCAGGTTCTCAGTGTTCCAGGAAGCAGTTTGCTCAAGTTTCCTTTCTCCATTTAGCTCTCCTGAATGCCCAGCTTCAGTGCCTGGGCAGTGCTGCCAAGGATCCTGCTGGCGCATTCAGCTGCCATTCAAGGAAACAACCCTCCACACCGCCTCACACTTGGAAGTCTGTCTTACAGCATAAAACAGGTGGAAGGACATTTTGCCTTTAGAGTTCCGCTGGCATGTCTTGCGACTTTTACTGCCCAATGTCAAGAATGACAAAAATCTTTTGTGTATGTTTGGGGGTGGGAAAGACCAGATATTTCTGTGAATAGCAGTTAACTGGCTGTTCAGACAAGATTCCCAGGGCAGCTGTTGTAACTGAGGCAGCAATCGCTCCAACACTTGGCTTTGTTGCTAGGATGGATTGATAGAAACTTTGGACAAATCATTTAAAAAATTATGCAGCCATGATACTGTTTGAATATATCATGGATTATCTTAAAGACTGAATATTTGCTAGTATCAAAATAAGGAAGTGCGATGAGTATGTTAGGTTGTGTTTATACTTCTATTTCCATCTAAATATCTTTTGCTTTCTGTAAAGTCACTAGTATTTGTGGCAAAAATTTGAACATATACAGATTTGCAATTTGTAGCTACAATTTTTGAGACAGGTTTTTTTATATGCTGACAATCTTATTTACAGTAACAAGTTAGTCAGCTTCACATGGACTTATAAATTCTAATTTCTGAATTTTCCAATTATGTGTTCTTAGTCAAAGACTATTTAATTTTTAGGCTGGACACATATATGTACACACACATTTTTTTGTATAAAGGAAAATGTCATGTTAGTATTCAATGGCATTTACATTAAATTAAATCTATACTTTAGTGGAAGATAAAAAATGTGACTAATTGAATTTTCACCATAAAGTTATATAAATCTCAACAAAGTCAATGAAATTTCCTTAGATTGCATTAACCTGCCTTGGTTAAAAAAATAAGAGAGACCTCCATGGTTTTTTCTTTATCTTTTTCCTTTTGATGAAAATATTCAGATGACTAATAAGGGATGCAATTGGCCCATTTGAGAATGGATTTAGATGAGCATTATTGACACAATTAATGATCTTGTCTCACTAACAAAGAATAGAATTAAAATTGACCTTGGCTTCAACTGATTTACATTTTAATTTGGTTATTTGGTCACAGCTGGAAAATGGGACATGCACAAATAGCCATCTGGCCTGCCGTCTCTGTTCATCCTGACCACTCACTACCTGGGCTTAACTACTGCCCCTCACCTTTCTCTCAAAATTGCCTCAAACTCCCTGAGTCAAAGCCCAATACAACCTCAGCTGTGGTGTTGCCTAATCTAGGCTGTCCTGCCCAGCAGCAGCCATTCACCTGTGCAAGCTTGTCATTCCTGGTGCCTGATCACACCCAGCAGCCTTTGCCAGTTCCTGCTACCTATTTCCTAACCTATGCCTCAATAACCCCGAGGTCTTCTGCCATCACACTTTCTCCTGCACTCTTTGTCTCTGCTTTTCTTGGCAGCAATGGGTTCAGTGGTGGCGCTTGCCTGCTCCCACATATTACAAAGTCAAATCTCAGGCAAACTCTTGGCTTCCCACTGTCTTTAGTCGTCCCTTCAAACTTTTGCACAGTTCTGGCCCATGAGCTTCCTGGGATTCCCATTTTGGCATTCTGATCTTTCTTTGAGAATTCTTTCTCCCTTGCAATCTCAGGAACTTATCCCACCTCCCTGCTCTAGGAACTGATAATAGTGTCGATGCCTCTGCTTTGTGGTGTCTTCTTGTTACTGTCTCTGAGCTGGGTCAGCTCAGCAGGTCTCCTGTCCAGCTGGATTCAAATGGTTGCTCTCGTTACCATTTGTTTATTCACCCTGCACAATTGCAGCACTTTTTGGACAGGTTGATAGTGCTTCCTCTGTTCCCCGGCCTAGTCTTTAAAGCAATATACACCTACAGATCAGGGCTGATAGGAGTAAAAGTAAGTGGAAAAAATGAAACTTAACTGTGAGAAAAGAGTTCTGGAAAAAGAGGTGGGATGAGGAAATCTACGTGGAGTGACTGGGAGGAGTAGGTAAGGATAAATAGGAGTGCATATGAAAGAATGAGTGGGGGGACATGAGTATGAGATTGAATATTGAGTGCTATGCTGACAGTGATTCCACCTATCCAGCTTGTGACTGCTAGCATTTCCCACACATTTAATGGACACAGTTTAGTAGCTTATCCTATTTAATTTTTTAAAAAAATCCTAGAAGAATTAATGAGAATAAAATTAAGAAAGGATTTCCCTAATTCCTTAAATATAGTTTGTGAAGTATATGAGAATAAGACTGTTATGTAGAGCAGCAAAGGAAAAATAAAGCTTTCATGTGAGGTTTTAACATAATTTTATCATATCCCCAAGAATGATATTGTTGGGGCCTACGGAGACATAAATCTTGACAAACAATGACTATAAGGTTACATGATGAGGATGGTTTTCCCACAGGAGTAGGTGGTTTCTTTATGAAATAAGATACAGGTATCTTTCTGAAATAAGGCCCATTTGTATCCCTTGCCAAGTGCAATAAATTAGAATTGTTCCTAAATAACAAATTAGATAGCAATAAATTAGGATTGTTTTTCCACTAAAAAAGAAGGGAAAGCCTTTTCAAAGGTAATCATCATAATAAACCATTATTTGTGTAAAGTTATATTTAAAAAATAGACTAGAGGCGAAAACTTATTAATGTTTAGGCAATATTCAAGATTTATTTTCACAGCATTTGTACTTGTGTTGTCTCATTTCTCATCATACCTTTAATCTTACTTCAAGGTAAATGATGTTTTAAAAGGATTTTGTATTATCTAGAAAATATTTCTATGTTATAAGAAATATTATATATTTGATCATACTTAGCAATTTTCCAGACTGATAATTATTATATCTGCAATTAGGTATTAAAAATTCTCTAAAGTGACTGATACTGTTTTTATGAATAAAGGATTGAGGATTTTGCGGTTGTAGCTATGAGCCTCATTTGTATCTGAAAAGCCCACGAATAGTAACTGAAACTGCCAGATAAGCCACAGGTGATTCTAACACCATATGCCCACATCTGTAGTCCTTACAACTTGCCCATTTAGAGGGTTCTTGCAATATGTTCCTGAATCTGCATGTTGAAGTGGATCAAGAAAATGGATTTTATTTCCCCAGGAGAGCAGTGTCTTACTTGGGGCAGGAGCCATCACCAAGGACTCAGAAATAAACAGATTATAGAAGTGAATAAAATGTGTGATGAAGGTGAAATTTGAACCATACACCTACATACGTAAGTTACTAATTTAACTATTAAAATATATCCATATCCCAAAAATGCATATTCATATATTATGTACTTTCCTTATCAAATTATTGTACTAAAATTTATTTTATATAGAAAATGAAATCCTATTAAAGCATATGGCCAAAAATAAATTTTTAGCCTTTACAATTTTTATTGAAATATTTTATAAAGCACTGAAAGTCAGCACAAAAGGATGTGATTCAACTGATTCATTTCACAGATGAGGAAAATGAGAGCCCAGAGACGGTAACTAAATTGCCAAAGATAGCAGAATCCCAGTAGACTGCAGGCCATTAACTCCTAGGACAAGCCTTCTCCACCTTCTCTTGCAGTTGACTACCTAGGTGATCCTCATAACACATGGAAGAAATTTAGGGGAGTTACTTTAATAGTTCAGTACACCTTAATATTATACGAGAAAGTCTGAAAATACCCCTTTTTTTTTTAAACCAGTTTCTATATGGTAAAAAGAGATTATAATCATGGCTGTTTTTAAAATATTGTCTGCTCCTCCTGATTCTCTCCACTAGATGGAAGACTCTTGTATGATCAAATTGCCCAAGAACAAGGAAAAGCAGGTAAGTCTGAGCTGTAGGTCTAAACTAAAACAAATGAAGATTGATGGTGACTGTAGAAAAATGGATGAAACTTAAAAAAACTCTGTAAGTAAAAAGAAGGAAATTGTGTAAGCCCATAGTATGGTGCTATTTTTATAAAAGCCTAAGTACATATTTATATTTTTATGTATTTTGTTTAAAAATACATACATATGTTGTCAGACAAACACCAAATTCATGATAGTGGTTACTTGTAGAGGAGGAGGACAGAAAGTGTGGAGAAGGATTTCATCTGTATCTGAATTGCTTTTTTTTTTAATTCTGAAGTGCTCAGATAAATAAGAAAAATGTTAAATTTTGACTTGTTGGATGATGCACACTGGACATTCATTACATGATTCTAGCAACAAATTCTTTCATTGTTAAAAAGAATGCTGGACTCAAGTTGCCACAAGAGGGGGACTGCATATTTGTACAAATAAATACATTAGACATATAGGAGTATTTAAACAAAATTTTGATCTAAATCTTCATTGACACAAGTCGTATTAAGAATATTAACAATTTGGCTCCATTGAAGACTTACATAGTCTTAATATAAAATGGTATCTATCCAGTCATTGCAGAAATTCATCTAAGAAATCCAAAGCCTCATCCCAGAAGCCTTGGGAGATAATGGGATGGTTGTGGTTGCTATCATTTTACTCCCCTACTCTGAAAATATTGTTTTTAACAAGGTGAAGAGTACCTCTGACATATTTGAAAGCCAGAGAAGGAATTTAACCTACACAAAGGATATATCACTTGCCTGGGTTTTTAGGGTTTCTTGTGCCTTTATCTTCTCTTGGTTAGTATGATAGCTAAGATTCAGCCTTTTCCTGACCCCAATCAGATTCCTTTCTCTTCTCCCCTTCTACAGAGAACTTTGCATTAAATGATATTAAATCATTCCCAAATCTGGGATCCAAGGTTCAACATTACTTCTCCCCTCATCTTAATTTTAATATATTTAAAGTGATGTATTTCTCTTTCTCAAAAGACTGTATCTTTTCCTGATAAGGTGACTTGATATTTAAATTCCATATTCTCACTTGGAGTTCTGTCATCTACACCAAGTTCTGTTTTTAGTTCTTCTATTTATAGTTTGTAGAATCAAAAACATGTCTTTCTTATTTCATTGCTATTTGAATTAAAATGTTTTTCATCTGATACCACCTATTAGTTTCCCTAAGCAGAAAAGTAAATCAGTTATATTGCTAATTTATTTTTAAAAATCAGTGATTACTAGCTAAAATATTTAACTGCATTCACATTTAAGGGCTTTGAACCATTTATGTTAGATTTCTGGAATTCTTTTTCTCTGATGCAATGATTTAGGGCTAGAGTTGAATTTGTCTGAACAATGACTTTCATTCAAAAATTATATACTCAGCCTAGCAAGTAAGAAGAGATAGTAAGAAAAGGTAAAAATGGGATAAGAGATTACAGAAGGAACCAAGATCACAGAAAAAAGTGATATGATAGGTTTGAGTTAGAAAAATTAGACCAAAAGAGGCAGGATGGAGAAGTTTGTCATAAATACTCAAAGTGTAAAATTTGTCTTGAAATGTAAATTGAGATCAAGTTTCTAAATTAATATCAGTCCCAAGGTTTAGAATTATAATTTCAAGTAGAGTTAGAATGAAGATGTCTTATCCAGAGACCAATTCTACATATCTGTGTTTTTCTTCTGTTTGCTAGCCCTTAACAGAGTACAATGGCATCTCTTAAAGGCAGAAGCAACCATCAATTGTAGCTGTCTACCTTTCCAGAAGAACATACAGTATTTCTGTCTAATGGTAACTTTTGTTGTTTTCATCTGAGTTATTTTATTGTAGGACTGTGAAAATGGTAATTCTGAAAACAGCCAAGATGTTATAAATGAAGGAGTTTTGGTTTTGACTAAAAAAGTGGAACAGGAAATGAAAAGTTAAAGGGAAAAAAAAGTTCCCCTGCCTCTCCTGGACAAATCAAATGTCCAGTTATCAAAGAACACAAGAAATATTGCATAGGTGAGCAGAAGGGGTTCTAAATATAATGTCTAAAATGCAAAGGCTGTGTCAGTTCCCAATTAAACATTCTGTAAGCAAAGCCTTGCTCTTCATTTATTTTCACTGGAAACTTCCATCAGATAGTGAATGGTGTGTAATAGTGGGGCCACCCAGTGGCGAAGGTGGTTAACTGCAGCAAAGGTACATTTCATGGTGCATTTTTCTGTTTTCTATTTCACAAATGTTTACTCTTGAAAGTATAATATATTAGGTATCTTTAAGTAGAAATTTAATAATATAATAAACATTAAGCCCATAACTTGAATATTACTCACAATTTTAATCTTCATCTAAAAGACTGAAAAGTTTGTGAGCAGGCAACTTTTAAAAATAGAATAAAAGAAAAAATATTCAATTCTGCCTGAATTTGTTTTTTTTTCTACTTTTTAAAAACATGGGGATATACTCCTTTTTAAATACTGTTTTTTAAGACATTTTATTAATGCATATAAGAACTGGGGTACAGGCCAGAGGTGGGGGGGAAAAGGGGTGAGAGGATTCACCAGAGCCAGAGTGGGGAGCAGAACAGGCGGAATAACCGAAAGACACTGCTGAGGGGAGCAGCAGTGGGCAAGATATGAGAGGTCTGCTGTGCCATGTCGTGAGGGTCAGCTCCCTGGCCGGAGATCGAACTCATACTGCAGTAGCTGCAGATTGCTTCATAGTGCTCATGCTTAAACCCTTGCGCCACCAGGGAGGCCCCTAAATACTATTTTTGATTTAAGAAAAAATTCTTTACAGAGACTAAAACTGGAAACTTGAAATTAAAACTTTAAGTCTAAAAATATCTCCCTGACTCCACCCAAATTGTCAAAAAAACAAAAATACACTGATACTCAAAATATGAGGGCTTTTGAAGAGAAATGGCTGTCCTTGTGAAATAAATATATATATAAATTTAAAAAGATCAAAACTTCGAGGATATAAAAAGGGTTGCAACTGAATCAAAGGAGAAGTGAGCATTTACATATTAAAAATGTTTTTTTCTTATTAAAATAGCAAAACAAATTCATTTAGAAAAACATGGAAAATTAGATAAACACAAAGAAGTATAATTCTCATCACAAATCCACTATTGATATATTTTTGGAAATTGTTCTTTATAGATGTATGCTATGATTTTAAATGAGAAAGGACTTTGCTAAACATAACTTTTGCTATGCTTTATTTAAACAAACTAGAAATCAAATTGGATTTTTAGTTCTCATTTTTTTTTCTTCTTTTTTTTTTTTAATAGAGGCATGTTTTTATTTATTTATTTATTTATTTGTTCGTTTGTTTTGTTTGTTTATACAAGCACTGGGTACAGTCAGAAGCGCGGGAGGGTGAGAGGATTCACCAGAGCCAGAGCGGGGAGCAGAGCAGGCAGAAGGACCGAAGTACACTGCTGAGGGGAGCAGCGGGCGGCAGGAGAGGTCTGCACGCCATGTGGGACCCTTCTCCGGTGGCCGGGGAGCAGCCGGGGATCGAACTAGCGCCTCAGAGGCTGTGGGCAGCTGCGCAACCCAGCTCTCAACCGCTGCGCCACCGGGGAGGCCCTTTAGTTCTCATTTTTTGCTGTCATAAACAATGACCTGAAATCACTGCCTATAGCCCTTTTAAATTTAGGAAGATTTACAGTGAATAAACTAGTTGGTTAATTTTGAGAATTTTAAAACCTGTCTGATAGTTGCTTTTTAATTTTTTTTATTGAAGTAACTGCATTATAACATAGAATTTTTAGGTGTGCATCATTGAAAATCAATGTGTATATATCACATTAAGTTCAGCACCAAAATTCCAGCTCTGTCCTTCACCATACAATTGTTCCCTTTTACCTAACCTACTACTCCATTGCCCCCTTTCCTCTGGTAGCCATTAATTGGTATTATCATCTAAAGTTTGTTTTGTTTTATTTAGCTCATCCATTTGTTTCCTCTATATACCATCCATAGTGTTTGTCTTTCTCCATCTGATTTATTTCACTAAATATGATACTCTCTAGGTTATCCATGTTGTTGGAAATGGCAGGATTTTATCTTTTTTTAATAGCTGAATACTTTCCATTGTGTGTATATACCACATATTCTTTAGCTGTTAGTCTGTTAATGGGCACTTAGGGTGTTTCCAACTCTTGACTATTGTTAACATTGCTGCAGTAAACATGGGGGTTCATATATCTATTCAAATTTGTATTTTTCAGGTAAATACCAGATGTGGACAGTATATGGACAAACATTTTTGAAGACCACTGTTGTAGGCCCTAAGAGCCACCTATAGTCATGTCAAAAGGTGACCCTGCTTCTGTTCCACTTCTCTTTTCCCTTCTACTCCCTCTCCCTCTCCTTCTCTTGTTCCATCTCCTCCTCCACCACACCACCATACATAGATCTGTATCTTTATATATATGAATTAATTATAAGTACCCACATATATAATGATAATTTGAAGACATTATAGGAAATAATAATAGTTGCTAATGTAGGATGGTTAGATTACACAAATTAGACCACAATTTCTTTTTTTTTAAAAAAAGATTTATTTATTTATTTATGCATAAAAGAACTGGGGTACAGGGCCTCCCCAGTGGAGCAGCGGTTGAGTGCTGGGCTGCGAAGCTGCCCGCAGCCTCTGCAGTGCCAGTTCGATCCCCGGCCACAGGGTGAGGGTCCCACATGGCGCGCAGACCTCTCCTGCCGCTCGCTGCTCCCCTCAGCAGTGTACTTCGTCAGTCTGTCTGTTCTGTTCCCCACTCTGGCTCTGGTGAATTCTCGCACCCTCCCATGCTTCTGACTGTACCCAGTGCTTATATAAATAAATAAATAAATCTTTAGGAAAAAAAAAAACTGGGGTACAGGCCAGAGGTGCAGGGGGTGAGGGAATTCACCAGAGACAGAGTGGGGAGCAGAGCAGGCAGACTGACTGAAATACAGTGCTGAAGGGAACAGTGGGTGAGACAGTAGAGGTCTGCTGTGCCATGTGGGTAGCTTCCTGGCTGGTCTACAGAGGCTATGAATAGCTTCACAGTGCTGTGCTTACCCCCTGTACTACTAGGGAGGCCATAGACTACAATTTCTTATAAAGTTGAAATAAGTAAGTTTTAAATAAAAGAAAATCATAACTGACATGAACTCCCCCCCATGAAAAGGCAATCTAAAAATGGATTCTATTGATAACAAGTAAAAATGAGACCATGTACCCCAAATGGAGGATTTTAAATAACTTTGAAAAAACTAGAGAACTAATACATATATGGTAGGGAGCAAATAGGATAATTACTCATAAAAATCTGTGAAGTACCAATTTAAGTTTATTTATGTTCATAGGTTCATTAGGATTCTCATAAATAAAGGTCTGTTATATAGAGTACCTCAAATTTTTCTATTCCTGAAATATTATCTCTGTAAGCTGCAATTTGGAGTGACTGAATAAAAAATTGTGTTAACCAGAGAATGACTTTCATAACTCAAAATAGAAATTGCAAGCATGTAATAATCATAGGAGATTCCAGTGAGATGTGCAATAACAATTAATAGATTAAAATACTGAGTTTGGCAGAGGAGTTAGCAGAAAGGTGCCTGTGGTATGGCCAATCATTACAAGGACAGAGAAAGGTGTACTAGAGATAAGAATTGGGTAGAATGCTGAAATTCCTGTGGTTGTTTTTCTGGATAGATAATAAGTAAGTTTATAGTTAATTGGGGATACTGCTTTTAGCTGCACCAAGCAGCAATCTGAAAAGTGAGCCCCCTCATTGCTTCCAAACTTTGTCCTATGACCAGCTGGTAGTCTTTTTTGTTAAACTGATTGTACATCTCCTGAATATTGACCCAGGTTTCTATCCTGCAGTTCTCCAAGACACTCTATTATCTATTATTACACGCATTATAAAAGTCATAGGGTGGTTAAGCAAAAGTTCTAGAAAAGCAAAAGTTATTAGTGGTGTTAAATAGAAACAAAAAGCACCATAAATATATGGGGTTTTGTGTCAACAATTCTATTAATTACTAACACAATGACTAAAAAGTATTTTGCTTCACCTTGGGCAAAATACTTTTCTACAGCTCATTTCCCTTCCCTGTAAAATGAATATTTTCATTTTATTGCTAATGTTATTATGCAACAGGGATTATGCTGCACAATAGTGATTGAAAAAAAATGGTTAAGGCAAAATGTCTAGCCTGAGGGAGCTCAAAGTCTAGTGAGGGAGACATACTTAAGAAGAGATAAATCACATGGTAAATTCAATAAATTTCATATGGAAGCACAGAAAAAGCATCTAAGGAGCAAGGTAGGTTTGAATGTAGGGGCTCAGGTTTTATCTTGAGATTCAAAGTTATCACTATATAAAAGTACATTTCACATTTAAAATAGCCACTCCACTACTGCTGCTTTGTCTTCATTTAGGAGTGATGTTAGTTATAAATTCTTGCTACAAAAAGGAGCATTTTGCACTGGACAGCATCAAAGTTGTGAAACATGAATCTCTTCAGGAAGATAAAATCCTGCATTCTTTAAGAATGAGTATTTCAAAGACTATATACTCAAGGAGCTGCCCTATTATTCTGTAAAGCCTGGAATTTAACAAGTTTTCTTAGTCAAAGCTAGTCTGATATAGCAACGACAACATAGTTTACAAACCCTAGGGAGTCATGAAGAGTAGTACACAAAGAAAGAATCTAAGAAGGGAAAAATGTGAACTCAGAAAGGAATCTTCTCAGGATTCTCAAGAACTTTGACCTTTTTCTTGACCAGCTATGGATCTATTTAAAAACCATTGTGCATGTTTTTGGAAACATTTTTCTAGATAGAAAATATTTGGAGTGCTACATGTTTAGAATGAATGAATGAACCAAAGAGGGCTGTACTATATAGTATTTGAGTTGCTTGTCATTCCTTCTTTTCTTACTCTTGTCAAACCAATTTTTTTAAAAGATTTATTTATTTATGCATACAAGAGCATAAGAGATGCAGGCCAGAGATGCAGGCCAGAGATGTGGGGGTAAGAGTATTCACCAGAGACAGAGTGGGGAGCAGAACAGGTAGACAGACTGAAATACACTGCTGAGGGGAGCAGCGGGTGAGGCAGGAGAGGTCTGCTGTGCCATGTGGGTTGATCCCTGGCCGGCCAGCAATCGAACTTGTTCTGCAGTGGTTGGCAATAGCTTGATAGCACTGTCTTTAACCCCTGCGCCACTAGGGAGGCCCACCAATCAATTATTTTGAAAATCCCACATCTAGCCTCAAAATTTTAACACAATTCACTAGGGAACCATTCCCAACATGAAGAAACTACTACATTACTGGAAATGATATGGTAGGGATAGTAGAAAGTGTGCTATAAAAGGGTGAGGCTGTCCTTAAGCATGTCATGGTAAAATGATAAAGAGGGAGACATACATGCCTGGCAGTGTGGGGGCCATCTTATCTCCTGTGGCACAGTTGGGCCTCTCCCTAGTGGCTAAATTGAAAGAGTTTCAATTGGGCCTGAGAAAGGGTGGTAGATGGAGTTCTATTTTCTTAATTTTTATTTATTTTTAGGATGGAGTTTTTTTTTTTTTTAATAGAGGCATGTTTTATTTATTTGTTTATTTGTTTATTTTGTTTGTTTGTTTATACATGCACTGGGTACAGTCAGAAGTGCAGGAGGGTGAGAGAATTCACCAGAGCCAGAGCGGGGAGCAGAGCAGGCAGAAGGACCAAAGTACACTGCTGAGGGGAGCAGCAGGTGGCAGGAGAGGTCTGCACGCCATGTGGGACCCTCCTCTGTGGGTCGGGGATCGAACCGGGGATCGAACCGGGGATCGAACCGGGGATCGAACCGGCGCCGCAGAGGCCACAGGCAGCTTCGCAACCCAGCGCTCAACTGCTGCGCCACCGGGGAGGCCCTAGGTTGGAGTTTTAATGAACATATAATCTAGGGAAAATGTGAGAAGTTGAAAAATGCTGAGGAAAGGAAGAATCATGTTAAATTCCTGTTTGCTTTCTGCAGTGGCTCTCAGCCCACTTTGATCTAGCACATCACATATCTTCTGTCATTTTCCTTTTCTGCTTCTGTCTGCAATATAAGCTGACTGGGTATGCAAAAGGACATGGGACACTTAATTTAATTTGTCTTATAGTTATCTGTGTGCTTGTTTTATTTTCTCATATTAACATTCAAATTGCAAGTACGTGTTACTATTAATTGTGTCCTCTCCAATAATGTCTAGTACAAATATTAATGTAAATGGTGAACTTCAAATACTTTTGCCATTGAACTAAGAAACCTTGTGCTTCCCTGCATACAAGAGACTCTGATTCAAAGCAAGCACTGCATCCAGTAAAACAGATACCCATCATTTCAGGGTGTTATCTCCTAACTGTCACCATTACTGACTGAGTTTATCTCAGTGGTAGTATCTCCTTTAACCATATGTGGTCGACAAAGGAGAGCAGCCACAGAGTTTTAAAGGATGTAGGTGCTTTCCTTATTAATGTATTTCTTAGTGTTTTAGTGAAAAGTGTGTTCTTCTGGGCCTTCTCATGAAAGATTGCAGGGTGGGTATGCAGATATATGATACAATTTAATTTTCCCATTTCCCTAGACCCTTGAATTTCTTGGCCTCCATCATTCCAGGAGAACTTTGGTGTCTCATATGCAGGTCACAGTTGAGCCACATTTATCTGCATGAATTAACACACAAATCTGGATACTTTATAAGTATACCCCTATCAGTTATATTGGCCCATTCTGGAATTAAATTTTACCCTATCGGTCTTATGCTCTTTGAATATACTCAATGCATATTCCCTAGATTTCTGCTGATACAGATTAGCAAAGTCTTGCAATTATTTTGGTTTTAAGTTATTACTTCCTGGATAGTAGTATGTACCTGTCTCCATGGAGCACATTAATATTTAAACCTACTTAATCTATGTAGTGGTTATGGTGGGTTTTGAGGAGAATAAACATTCCTTTTTAAAGATTCTACCCCTGGAAAGGTTATCAAAGAGTTGTAAAGAAAAGCTAAACTTCGGAGGGCAAGCTATTTTCATCTATAGGTTTAAAGTTACTTGGCATTTCAGACTGTCATTTTCATCTGGGTCCAAGCAGATATCCTCATCCCAACTGTCAAGATCCCACTGTTAACCATTCAATGCCTTAACTTTTATGTGAATCATTTGATGGGACTTTGAATCCAACTATTGCTGTAATTTAGCAATATAAAAAAAAAAAACCACCTTTGTGTACGATTTGCAACAATCTCACCCTTTGGTGAGATCTAAAACTAAAGGATTCTTTTTTACTGTCATGGTAGCATTCTGGTCTTAGATTGTGGGACTTAAGCTGAGAACTGAAAGATACGATCTTGTAATTTTTGTCAGTAAGTGCTAAAGTACACTCAGAAAAATCTCTCCAATAGCACTGTCCTTATAATCATCTTAACTGCCATAGTAGTTTAAGTGCAGCAACATTTTGTGCAAGTCCTTGCCCAAGTTGGCATGTCATTACAATCAACCATAGATGATAGTTTCTTTGTACAGTAAATCGTCTCTAATGTCATCTGATAGGTTCTTGCAAATTGTGGCTTTTTTTTTTCTTTTGCAAAATGATATACAAAGAAAGCAGGTCCTCAAATAATATTTTCTTTAATGTTGGCCAGAATTTTTTTTGGTCAATGTTACAAAATGACATTGAATATAATGAAGCTATTCAAGGACCTGTTGTAATGTCCTCATGCCATTTCCCACTGGGAAGGGACTCAGGCAAAGGGCATAAACAAAGCAATTCTCAAATTCTTTATGTCTATCTCTTGGGATCACTACTGATAATAATTCTGTGTAGTCAGGATCCAATCAAGAGACAGAAATCACAATATTTTGAACATAGAGGTTATATTTAAAGAAATATTACTTACAGGAGGGAAGGGAAATGGAGTGATAAAGAGATGTCTAGTAAGGAGCAAAGAGAATTCTAAAGAATGAAGGAATTTCAGATAAAGGGGTCACCTACTGCCCTTAGGGCTAAGATAGACCCTTGCTGAAGTTGCATAGTGATTTTGGCTCATTTCATGTCAGAGAATTTTGCTAAGGGTGTAAAACTGCCTATGGAGTATGAGGAGAACCTGTAATGATGGAGGATGTTGTACTTGTGGTATGGAACTGTGACGTCACTTGAGGGGGTTCCAGGAAAAGTTGCTCTAGGAGTTGCCTAAAGTTACCTGAGAGGCTTCCTGGAGGCACTACACACTGCTGGCACTGAGAGCTGCAGAAGCGACGTATACTGGAAAAACCTCCATAAAGGAGCTCAGCAAACTACATAGGTAGAGAAATCTCTTCTTCCTTCACTGTCCCGCCAGTGCCCTCTACTGACAAAGCTTAATTCCATGACAACTGGAAAAGGAGAACTATTTACTGGATCTTATAACACTATTATCACAAAGTAGGCAATGAAGAGTATTTGTGAGCCTTGGGGAAGCAACATAATTGGCTCAGTAACCAGTTTTCCTTTAATTGGAAAAACTTCACAGTGAGGATTATATTTTATTGGGGGATCTGAGAACCATTAATAAATGGCCCCTTCAAGGAGCTGATAAAAACCATGGACTCCTTCTAGAAAAATGCACATGTATACATAGGTACAGTCTGTACACACTTTAGGGTATATGTGGTTGATGTCTATCTCTGACCTAACTAAAAACGCCCAATTAGGCCAATGACTTCTCCAGGTTGCCCTTAGCTTTATTTGAATGCAGAGTAATAAATGTAATATCCCCAAGCTCAGCTGAACTCTATTTGTTTTTAGCAAAAATATAAACATTTAAGAGATATAGTCAATGATATTTAGATAGTTCTAAAATTTTTTTTGGAGGGAATTGGTGAAAGATCTCTGTAAACAGAGAAACTGAATGCCAGACAATGGACAAGCAGTTGTGAAACAATTGGACATTTGGACATGGGTAGTTGTATATAGAAGGCATTGGGTATCTACTGTGACATGCTATGCTTTGGAAAGGTACATTACAGTAACTGACTTAAAATAGGAGACCAATGTTCCTTATCTCCTGGTATTGATGTTCAAATGTACTCTCCTCCCATGTTGACTCAGGGCTGGTCTTTATCATCAATAGAGCACCATGCATGTGACAGTGTATGATTTCTGAGGCTAAGTCATAACAGGCATTACTGCTTCTACTTTGATCTCTTGGATCCCTATTCTCAGGGAATCCAGCTGCCACCATGCGAAGGCACTCAGTCTTGTAGCGAGGCCCACCTGGGGAAGAACTGAGACTTCATAGCAATAAGTAGTCTAATGTGGCAGCCTTATGAGTGAACCACCATGGAGGGGGGAACCTCTAGTTCCCATGAAGCCATCAGATAACTGAATGCCAGTTGAAATCTTGACTGCAATTTCCTAAGGCTCAAATCAGAACCATGAGCTAAGCTGTTTCCAAAATACTGATGCACATTTTTGGAGGTAATTTTTAGTTTTGCAGGAGTAGACAAATAATATTAGATTTAGCTAACATTCTCTAAATGGTGAAAAATAACAAGGGATTTTCTGTCTCCCTTTCCCCCCAACTTTTCTGGTCACCTAAAGGAGAAGTGAGGAAAATGCTACTTAGCTATAATTTTCTTCAAGCATTATCACAGGTTGAATCATCAGAGAAATCAGACTTGTCTTAATCAAATGGCCTCTAAGTCCTAACTAGACAGATGGAGACTGTCAAACAGGAAATTCAACTGCTCAGCCAGTTTATGAAAATTTCTGTTAATACAAAATTATAAAGATCATTTCAGGGAAATTATAACATGTCTGAATGCTCATTGTGGTTACAACAGTTTGTGAGGGATATGCAAACTAGTGTCCCCCAAAGGTGAATCAGTATTCCAAGTGATCTGGAAACTATTCTTTAGAATGGTTAAAAGATCTAGGGCTGTTTAGTCTGGAGAAGATGTAAAGAATATTTAATCCATTTTAAGGGCTGGGGTATGGAATTAGAGTAAGGAATATTTGAGATTGAGCAAGAGGAGAAAAGTGGCCTAATGATAAATTTAAGAATGTAGATATTAATTCAGTTATAACAGCCAATATAGGTCAATATAGGTCATGTTGTAAAAGAAAACTATGGTACTTCCTTTTCTGGAAGGATCTAAAGCCACCACTGGCTGATTGCTCATCAGATATGTGGTAAGAGTGATTCTAGTTTTTATTATTTCTTTTCTTCTACTGGTTTTGGGGTTTTTTTGTTGTTCTTTTTCTAGATCTCTGAGCTTCGAGATTAGGTTGTTTCTTTGAGTTCTTTCTTGTTTCTTGATGTGAGCTTCTATTGCTATATATTTTCCTCTTATTACTGCTTTTGCTGCATCCCATACATTTAGGATATTAGTGTCCTCCTTGTCATTCAATTCAAAGAATTTTTTAATTTCTTCTTTGATCTCCTCGTTAGTCCAGTGGTCTTCCAGTAGTGTGGTTTTTAATCTCCATGAGGTAGGATAGGTCCTTGCCTTATTTTTATGGTTTATTTCTAGTTTGATGCCTTTATGGTCAGAAAAAATGGTTGGTATGATTTCAATCTTGGTGTATCTGTTGATGTTTGTCTTGTGCCCCAGTATGTGATCGATCCTGGAGAATGATCCATGTGCGCTTGAGAAAAATGTGTACTCCATTTTTTTTTGGGGTTTAGTGTTCTATAGATGTCTGTTAAGCCCAAATGCTCTAGGTCCTTATTTAGAGCTTTAGTTTACTTATTTTTTGTCTTGTTGATCTATCCATTGTTGATAGTGGTGTGTTGAAGTCTCCCACTACGTATGTGTTTTCTCTGATGTCTGTTTTCAGAGAGGACAACAGTTGTCTGATATATTTTGGTGCTCCTTCGTTTGGTGAGTATATGTTAATGAGTGTTATTTCTTCTTGAAGTATTGTCCCCTTGATCATAATGTAGTGACCATTGGGGTCTCTTTTTATTTTTTTGAGTTTGAAGTCTGTTTTATCTGATATAAGTATAGCTGTTCCTGCTTTCTTTTTTGGTCCATTTGCTTGTAGGATTGTTTTCCATCCTTTAACTTTGAGCCTATTTTTATCTTTTGTAGCTAAATGTGTTTCCTGGAGACAGCAAAAGGTTAGGTTTTCTGGACCTACTAAACATAGAGCTTCCATATGATCCAGCAATTCCACTCCTAGGTATTTACCCAAAGGACACAGAAACATCAATTCCAAAGAACACCTGCACCCCTATGTTTATAGCAGCACTATTTACAATAGCTAAGCTTTGGAAACAGCCCAAATGCCCAAAAATAGATGACTGGATCAAGAAGATGTGGTACATATATACCATGGAATATTACTCAGCATTCAAAAAAGATAAACACATGCAATTTGCAGCAACATGGATGGCGCTGGAAGGGATCATGCTCAGCGAAATAAGCCAAAAAGAAAAAGAAAAATACCGGATGGTCTCACTCATAGCAGAAATCTAGAAAACTTAAATAAGGGATCAGGAAAATGAATAACTATAAGAAAGTTAAAATCAAAATCAACAAAAAACTATGAACCAGAGACACTTTTTGGGGGTGGGGCCGGGAGGGGAGGGATTGGGGTCAGAATGGGGCATGTGCAGTTGTATGGGGGAATATAAAAATAAAATTTATTATTTAAAAATAAATAAATAAATAAAAAATTAAAAAAAGAGGTGAAACACTGAAAAAAAATTTAAATAAACCCTTTATTAGCCTTTAAAAAAAAAAAAAAAGAGTGATTCTGGTAGTACCTGGAAAAGTAATCTAGATGATCTCTAAAATGTTGTTCCCAAAAAACTTTTTCTCTTGAAAATGTCTTGTTATACATGAATATCTTAAATAGGACAGTTCAGTGTAGTAGAAAGAGTATATTATAGTGGAATCAGAACTCTCTTTGAAAATCACCAGCTGTGTGATTTGGGGCAAGACATAGCCTTTTTGAGCTTCACTGTTCTCACTATGTCCCATGGCTGTTCTAAGAATTCATTAGATGGCACCATTCAAATAACCCATTTGGCATTTAATGTATGTGTGGTTTTCTTCCTTCTATTTCTATGATATGGTTCATAATCAAACATCTGTGACCAATTAAGATTTTGAAAGTGCAGTGTTAAAATGAGCTAATTTTCCTCAGTTTCAAATGTAGCAGTAAAAAAAGAAAACAATAAACTTGATTAAGATTTGATTGGATGCTTTGTGACATAGCATCATTTTTTTTTTTTTTAAGACAAGCATGGTGAAAGTAGAAATAAGGAATCAGAAGTCAGATGGGCAACCTCTTTGAATTTTACAGTTGCAAGATCAGCACTTAACTAGTCTTTCCTCACAAGAGAGCTATCAAAAAGAATCATAAAAAATGCCATAAACTGTATTATTAAATATCATACAAGTATCTTATCTTGCCGGAAGACATTCTAAATTTCAGTAAGACAAGCTTAGTAACAAACACGTTACTGTCTTTAAATTTTAAAGAGAAACCGGAATATCAGAGTCAATATATATTTTTCCCACCTCTTCCTTCTAACCCAAAGATGAAAATAATTGGAAGTAAATAAACATTCCACAAATACTGGAAATTAATTTCGGTGACTTAATAATTTTCTTTAAATTTCTATTTTACTTTGTTAACAGGGAGAGCTAACCCCTGGGCAGAAATCACCCTAAATTACTAAACTAGCTACTAAGATGTGTACTGAATAATTAATATTGTTAAAGTACATTTGGTATTAACATTCACAAATACTTTACTATCTATTATCATTATACTCCTAAGCATTCTCATTAAAGGCTGTCTTTAACATACAATAATTGAGCTGTGCCATGGGTAATTCTTATCTGCAACATTAGAGCACTAAATAGGCAGTTCAATCCCCCCGGTATCCCCCACACAGGCAGCTCAATGTTCATAGTCACCTCTAAGTAACTGGTATTTTGCATTCTCAATACTATTTTTCCTACCCCAAATTCCAAATCAAATAGTACCCATATTCTCGGTTTACCATTTCATACATTGCTATATACATCCCTATACAGCACAAATGACATCATATTTACATACTGTTTTTACTGTGACTATGCTCAACAGCATCAGACTGTTGACTCTGGTGGTTGTAAATTTTTAAAAATTGTGATAGTACATTATCTTTATAACTACATTTTAATTTCTTGAATGACCATTCTATTTTTAAATTTTTTTTTCCCCCATGCTAGTGAACCACTGCTGGACTCGGCTTTAAATGGTGTTTATCACAGTAAAATGCACATTGCATAATATTAATAATTATTAATGCCAAGTGAGATGCCAGGATTCCTGGAAGTATTCCTGGAAGTCTGAGCTGCAGCTTTTGGTTGTGTTGTTTGTGGGGACTTCTTGGTTTAAACAGGAAGTTGACAAAAAAAGAAGTATTAGGATAGACAGCTTAGGCCTCATATGGTGGCAAAATGATGCCATAAAGGATCCAGCCTCTTTTAATTTTTCTGCTTTGCCATTTTTTGGCAAGTAGGCCTTTGTTCTGCTTGTTGCTTCATGACAAAACTATGGCTGTAAACCCTCTGGCATGACATTCCTCCAAAATGACAGGTGTAGATCAAGAATGAGCCCTGGACTGCAGAATTTAATCATGTTTTTCTGGAAGCCCTAGTAGCAACTTCAGCTTTCATCTTATTACCTAGAATGTTCTCAAAACATTCTTTACTATCAATAATGGTCCTAGATATAAGGGAGTCTGAAAAAGTATTTTTACCTAGAATTAAAGCTCTATAAAGATGAACAGATATTAGGTGGACAAAAAGGTCTGCTACAGAAACCCTGAGTCTAGCAAGCTGTCATTCCATGCCAGATAATAAAGGGGGGCTTCACTCTAACTTCAGAAGAGCGTTGAGAAGGTATGACTAAAATATGGTCGACGTCTTATCACAAAGAAGGAAATGAGAAGTGTGTTAGGGATTCTGCTGCAGTACCTGGTGAGAGGAAAAATTTCCTCGTGGTTAACTAGCCAGGGGTAGCTCTAAACCCTTCTCTTTCAGAGAGGGAAACAGATCACTCCCTCAAGGCCCCCAATATTATCTCTAGCATTCTCCAGTAATTGGAAGCCTGGAGCTGTGAAAACGCACGTTTAACTTACTTTACTGATGCCTAAACCCGTGCAGAAACAAGTCAGTTTTGGGCACTGGACTTAACTTTTGCGTTTCTATGTCTCAGCTTTTATAAAACAAAAATAACACCGCCATTCCTCATCTCCCTCTCTAACACACAGTAGGTGCTCGGCAAACACTTGTCAGTTTTTGAGACAATGAAGATGATGCCGGAATTGTCAGGCCTAGTCTCCCAGCCAGGATCGGATTTCAGGCTGCAGGGCAGCAGGGCAGCGCTGAGCCCCAGCCCCTAGACCCCCCACGGGTTGGTGTCTCACGAAGCCGCAGCGGGAACTTCGCAGACTCTCAGGCAAGCAAGCGAGAAGAGGCAGGGCAGGTTTGTTTAGAAAAAGTTTATTGAGAAGAAAAAGAACAGAAATAAAGTGGGACTCCCAGGCCAGGGAACCAGGCCTGGGAGGGGCAAGGAAGCCAAAGTGAAGTCGTGTCTCAGGGAATGTATACTTTCTTTCCCTGATTATTCTAAAGCTCTACCAGTCTATTTGTGATTGGTCAGTTTTTGGCTGTCTCACTTAATTTGCTACTGAGTGGGAGATCTTCACATTCCTTAACTAACAGGTCTGTCTTTCCCCATTTGTTATATCTTTATCTTTATGGTCTAGCCCTCCCGGTGAGCATCTTTACACTTTATCTTATCATCTGAAGAAAACCAGGACCATCCTTAACAAGATTATCTGTGGTGCTGGGATGTTTGTTTTTCCCAGTGGAATTGGTTGCATTTCCTTGCTCGTCCTTATCTCTGAAGCCTTCCTGAATTCTTCAAAGGTCCCCTCTTGCACTGTCCTAAAACTGCCTAATAACCCTAGCTTGCCCTGTCTCAAAGAGAACATTTGAGGGCCCGCCTTAGGCCACTGCTGTGTCAGAGGCTGCATTGGATGCTCCTTTCCTCATCAGCACTCAGCTGGGTGGGCATTACCGTTCACATTTGGAGAAGTAAAGGCAGGCTCGCAAGGTTGGCCAGAGTCACAGGGAAGTAGCCCGACCTCACGTTTAACCGAGACCTCTTCACGCGGGCTACTCCGCGGCCTCTCCTCCACCAGAGCTGCTGGGCACCGTGCTCTACAATCGACGCAACAAATTTCGAGACGTTTGAGTATCAGGAAAGACACTAACTTTTGCAGAGAAAAACCACTTCCAAGTCTTCCGGATGTGGTTAAGACAGGATGCGCTAGTAGCAGTTAGGCCAGAGTGCGGCTGGTGACCGAAGCCGAGCGAAGGGTCAGGCCAGACGCGCTCGGACGCGCCCAGGGCGCCTCGGGCCGCGCAGAAACCCTGAGCTGGGTGTCCCGGGACCGCCTGGGCGCGGCGGGCTGGCTGCCGCGGGTCGGCCGGGCCGCGCGTGACGCACTTCCGCCCCGCGCCTTCCGGCTTCCGGGGGGACCCAGACCCTCCCCACAACAAAACCTGCGCGCTGTCGGCTGGGCGCTGGTCTCCGCCCTCCTGCCACCTGCCGCCGCTCCCGCCCCCGCCCCGGCCGCGCCCGGTCCGGCGCTGCCCGGCGCTGCTCAAGGGTCAGGCGGAGATCCGCCGGGCCCGTTGGCAAACTTCTCTCGCCGACACCGCTCCGCCTCGCGAGACCCGGGGCCGGGCCGTGGCCGCAGACGAGCAGCAGGAAGGGAGCGGCCGCCGCGGAGGACGCCCGGCCGACTGTGTGCCGGCGGCCCTGCTCGGGTCCCGCGGCCTTGTCTCAGGTATCCCTGCCCCGTCTGGCCGCGCCGAGGACCCGGCCCGGCCCCGGCTCTCCTGGCCGGGCGGTCGCGTAGGGGCCTTGTTGCGTTTCAAGTTGGGGGTCGCGGCGGGGGCGGGGCGGTGGCCGGGGCTATAGCTCCTCACCCCACGGTCCCTCCCTTCTCATCTCTTTCTGTCTCCCCCCGCCTCCCTTCGCAGTACGGAGCCTGCCACATTCCGGACCTGGCGGGGAAAGCTGCACCCACGGCCGGGCCCCCGACCCCTTCTGCCTTGGCCACTGGCCGTCCATGGTACCGGCAATGGCCTTCGCATCGCCGGATGCACTTGTGACTGATCGGGACGTGGAATATTAAGAACCCAGTCGCTTCCGACCCCATCCCAGTCGCGCCGGCAGTAACCACCTCGGCTCAGTTGGGCTTAACTGCTGCTCCGTTTGACTCTGTCCGACTTTGGGGGCACCATGGACCAAAGTGGGATGGAGATTCCTGTGACCCTCATCATTAAAGCACCGAATCAGAAATACAGTGACCAGACTATTAGCTGCTTCTTGAACTGGACCGTGGGGAAACTAAAAACGCATCTATCTAACGTGTACCCTAGCAAACCAGTAAGTGTGTCTGAAAGCTGGGCGCCACTGCTCTGGTCAGCAGCTTTTCGTGTCATATACTCCCCTTCTCGCTGCTCATCCCCTCCTCTTCTTGAATCAAGAAGGTTTTTTTTTTTGTTTTTTTTTTTTTGGTAGACTGCCAAGTATTTTGAGTTCGAGGTTCTGAGGTCCTGTGTGTCTCTCGAGTCGCCGAACCATCATTATCTTCCTGATGAGGTTCAGTTAATTAGTAAGATTATCCAGAAATATCAGGGGACATACGAATTGACAGGCATAAAGAGAGACTATTTTCCTTGAACTTAAAGTCTTCAACTTGAATTGGGAATGATGCGGCCTAAAAAAAAGAATCGTTCACGTAAAAGCTGCTATTGCTTCTTTATTAGACTAAAATTTTACATTCTACACGTCGCCCAGAAATTTGCCCACTGGAGCAATTTTTTTTCCTTGGAAATGTGACACCACTAAAAGTTATGCTTTCAAGGCAAGCATATGCTTTAAGAAGCAAAGAGTTACATGTTGTAGATTCATTTTCTTCTGTCCCTTTCCCTCATTTTTTCTTGTAGAGGACACAAAATTTCATTAATGTAGAACTCTTTCTACACCCTCCACCATCTTTTTATTCCTTTTATATATGGCCATATGTAATACCGTGTGGCAGTGTTTTTCATTCTGAAATGACTCTGGATATTGCAGAGATAATAAATAAAATACAGACAAACAGTACAGCTCCATCTGTCCCCAAAGTCAGATTTGAAAGGACTCAGTTGATAATTAAGAAGTCTTAGAATACTTTAGAAAAGTGTAATGTCATGCAGAGTATATGAAAAGTTTTTTGCCATTAGGCAATTTTAGCTGGCAGTAAGAATCTGTTGGAAAGCAGCTATGCTTTCTAGGTTTAACACTTGTTTTATAAAACCCCTAAGTAAAGAAGACACTTGGTCTGTGTTAAGGTATTAATGTATTAGGACTACCTCAGTGTTAAAATATTTAGCTAGGCATTTAGACTCTAGAATAACTACAAAAATAGGGCAGTTATTACAAAAACAGGATGTTTAACTTTTCTGTTCCTATGTCTAAGCTGCAGGACAGAAATACAACAAGCTAGTGGAACTTTCAATTATTCAAATCCTTGTTTGACAGTTAAGTTTTATACAGGGACAGCAATTTTAAAAAAAATCTGTTTTACAAAAGATTTCCTATTGCATATGATTAATTTTACACATTTTTGAAGTGGAAGACAGCTTTCAGAATAGTCAGAAATGAAAGTCATACTTCCACAGTACTGTTCATAACATAGCTGAATACTTTATCTGCTTGTGTGAATATCTTATACTATTAAGCTGAAGGAATTTGGTATACATTATGATAAGCTAAGAGTTAACCACTTTTCTAGAGTTTTTCCTTTTTTAAGAAGTATTTAAGAGAGAAGCGTGAAACCAATTTGCCTTACCTGCTCTTGCAACTGATGTGCCTCAGCACTAACCTCTAGTGGAGAATGACTCTCAGTGCCCATGTAGATCAGTCAGCTGCTGGAAGACGGATCAATTGTAAACTTCTCTCCACTTCCCTCCCAGCCTTCCTGCTGTTTGTACATACTGGAGATACTTTTGAAGGCTTTACCAAATAACAAGATTACTAAAACTTAACCTCGTGATAAACCTGACTTTTTAAAAATCCTCCTGCAAGTCTTTTTCAAGTGAATTTGACCTCTGAAGTTTACTTCTAGACTAATGAGAGTCGGTAGATCTGGGGAGCAGGGTTCATATGTTTATTTTCATAGAACTCCCCTGAGAACTTTGTATGGTTATTAGATTTGACAAGTTTGCGTGCCAGCTTAACTTATATGAGAATTGAAGTATTGCAGATGTTGAACTGTTTGTTGATATTACAAAGGAATTGGGGTCCTAAAGGTCATTTTGTAAGATTATTTAAATTTGACAATTTTATAAAGGAAGTTTAGAGTGTTAAGACTACCTCGATCACTATTTAACATTGATTCTGTGTTTCATTGTCTCAGTGCCTGTTTGATGTTTAACAGAGGTCATTTCTTATGACTGATTTCTTGCATATCTGACTGGTAGAGGTGGGTGAAATTAGAAGCAGAGTAGGGCTCTAGTCCTTTGTAGAAGCAGGTATCTCCAATAAGAAGTAGAAAAGCTGATAACTGTCAACACTGCTGTAATTGGGTATAATGGGTCAGGGGTAGGTAGTGACTTCTAGGAAAATAAGTGGGAGTTGCTTGCGGGAGAAGAAAAGAGATTTAAAGTTCTTTTAGGATCTTTGTAAGGATAAGTCTTGTTTCTACATGCTATTAGTAAAATTCTCCAAGTGAACAGTATAAAACCTTAAGGTAATGGTCAAATACTGACTTGACTTAATTAAAGATAATTTGTACTTGGGTATTTTAAATCAGCTTTCTGATAACATCCACAATATCAACAATCCCTCTTTGAATACATTCACAATAAATATACCCCCTTCTACCCCCTGCAACACTTTCTTAACCTTGCATATATTTATTAGTCAGGATTTTATTTACTTGACGTTTGAATGTATACTAACTGCAACAGTGATGAGTTCTTAGTGGAGGATATAGACCTGTCAGTAGAAAGCTACTATTATGTGACTAGATTATGCGAGATGAGTGTATTGTGTGCTATAGGAGTGCATGAAGGGAATGTCAACTCTGCAGTCAGAATAAGAGAACATATAGCTGTTTCAAGAAAAGGTTCACAGAGACATTTTTCCAAAAGAGTTGTTGTAACAATTTTGAGTAGATAATAGCTCTTTATTTTGTTTTAGAGCTAATACTGCACTGACGATTCTAAATCTTTATATTACTTAGTAATATAGTATTGAATAAGAAGATTATAGCGGAAGGTATCTTCCAGTTAGGAAATATGGCAGTCGCCTTGTTTATGCAAAGGTTTACAAAGCCATCATTAAAAACCTCAGATGTAGAATTGAACTCTTTTGGAGTTTTGTTTAACTTTGAATGGTATTGATAATTGATTTAGGATTTGGTTTAAGAACTAAGTAGTACATCAATTTCATGTTGCTAGTATATATAGATAATTGTGACTTATACTCAAGTAGACATGTCATCACTTCATTACTTTAGGTTTTTGTATTCTGAAGTTGGCCTGTTGTGTGAAATAATTATTCTGAAATTTAGGTAATTGCTACTAGTGTGTGAAGATAGCTGTCAAGGTCACTTTTATTTGAGTAGTTTCAGACCTTGATCTAGTTTGGACTTAGTTAATGGAGAGGTCAATATCAAAATGGTTGAACTTACCTGTTATTCAGAAGAATGGGCTGTCCTGAAAAAGACTTAAAAAGTAAGAATCTCGGGCCTCCCCGGTGGCACAGCGGTTGAGCGCTGGGTTGCGAAGCTGCCCACAGCGTCTGCGGCGCCGGTTCGATTCCCCGGCTGCTCCCCGGCCACCGGAGGAGGGTCCCACATGGCGCGCAGACCTCTCCTGCCGCCCGCTGCTCCCCTCAGCAGTGTACTTGGGTCCTTCTGCCTGCTCTGCTCCCCGCTCTGGCTCTGGTGAATTCTCTCACCCTCCCGCGCTTCTGACTGTACCCAGTGCATGTATAAACAAAAACAAACAAAGAAATAAATAAATAAGTAAAAGCATGCCTCTATAAAAAAAAAAAAAAAAAAAAAAAAAGTAAGAATCTCTCAGTCCAGTTGCGCACCTCCTTATCTATTCTTTCCAACTATTTATAAAAAATAACTAAGATGAACTTGACTTACCTTGACTTCAGTTTTGAAGACAAACCTTTCTGGGTTGTATGCCTGGGCCCTGTTTTTTAATTTTAAAATTAAAAATGCCTGTTGAATATGTCCCTCAGTTCAGGGTAGATTTCCTCTGTCTGGGCACATGCTGTTAAAATAAAGCCATCAATTTCATTACTTAGGTTTTCTAGCTTTCCTGTTCAAGAGGGAGATTCATGCTGCCCTTACAAGTTGTTCCTTTGCTCTGAGGTTCCATTGGAATGAAAGAAACAAGAATAGAACCAGTTATATAGGTTCTGTTCTAAGACTAACATTCTGTAACTAAATTGCCTAAAGTTCAGACAAATGTGCTACCTTCATTGTTAGTGGAAATAGCTTGTATAATATAATTTAAGGTTTATATCTGTATCATTTCTGTGATTTCCTGTTACCTAGGTCATTTTAAAAACTTGCTTGCTTAAGCACTTCAGAACTGTTGATTTAAAGGGGATTCTAATTCATACATACAATTTTTGTCTTATAAGACATTAATTTAAAAGGGCTTCATGTCTTCTAGCAATAGTTCAAGTTTTTAAAACTGACTAAAGGATATAATTGAGTTGAGTGTGAAGGTTGATGAAAAGTTAAAAACTTTTGCCTGATCACTAAAATTTGTTTTAATTCCTTTGTAGTCTTTTCCTAATGTCTTTTTGGGAAAATAGCAGTACTATGTGGTAATGTTTTAATTATGTGTCAGCGCTTTTTAAAATAGAACTTAAACTAGAACTTTTTGTTTAAATTTCTTTACCTAATAAATTTGATTTCAGTGCTTTTATTTAAGTGTTATATTTGGTGTTCTGATTTTAAGCTACCTTTCACTAAGTGATTGCTTTACTAAGTGAAGTATTCTCTGAAGCACTTTATGTTTTATCACATTTATTCCTCATAGACACCTTATGTTGTAAGTTTTATTACTAGCTTTATTTTATGAGTGAACAGAGACTTGGTGATTTTTTTTTTTTTCTTTTGGCCCAAGTTCATAGAATGCTTAGTAGAATCAGAATCTACTAGGCTGGTCTGACTTGCAAGCCCCAGATCTTAACCATTACAACTCATGATATTATATGTGGTGGTTATATGTTCATAAGAAGAAGAAAGGCATTTAGGGCACTTTATCATCTCAGTTTATACTTGCAAATTAGAAAGAACTATATAGGAATGAACTATATAGGAAGAGATATATATATATAGATGGTTTGTCATCTAAAGTGTATAGATGAAAGGATATGTTAGTTTTATTACTGTTCAACTTAATATGTGGTTATTTTGTTTATTTTGATAAATTAGAAGAGGGAAGATAAACATCATAGCAAAGCACATTGTTTTGTTCTATCTCTTTACTTCTCTGCTAGGTTGTGTAACAAGAGTAATATATTTTAGCGTTCTCTACTGTACGTATACCTGGTTCGTGAGTAGCCTGTGAGTAGAAACAGCTAAGCATGGAATAGATCGCTAGAGAAAATGATTATTTAAGCTCTGCTCTGTATGCTGGTTTTACTTAACTGTTGTTGCAAGGAGGTAGGAGATAGAGTTAGGTAAACAACTTCTTTCACTGTGTCTCTGAATTTCTTGGTACTTTAGATTGGGGTGAATTAGTGGGAATGGGAGGGAGATATGTGCCAGTACAAATTTACAGAATTAATTTCCCACAGACATGGTATTTTGTGCACCTCCTAAGTCCCAGCTCTTTAAAATTATTCAGCACTGTGACTGAACTATACAAGTACTGAAATGCTCCTAGTTACTACTTGTGGAGGACTTGGGTTAACAACTAGTTACTACTTGAGCTAATATGTAAGTCCAAGGTTGCTTTTACTGAGGTACTGGATTATATTGAAGTTGGATAGATAAGGAACATGATTTTTTAAACCATGCATACTTAACAAGTTTCAACTACATGACTTTTTAGAAATACAGTAGTTGACTTCAATAAGATTCCTGTATTTTAAATGCATTAAAGTTGCATATTTTATCTATTTTGATAGCTGATTAAACATTAAAAACTCAAAATCTAGATAATATATATAAGATAAAGATAAGATATAAGATAAAGATCTTTCCCCAGTTTAGGGTTTATTTTTGCATGTTATACTAACAGGTGAACTTTCTTCACTTTGATTTTAAACAATATCTGTTATATAGGTAGCAGAGGTTTTGGGCTGCATCTGCCCAGGTCAAGGCAGCTTTTATTTAGAGTGATATATATTTGTTTCTGGGGTACTCAGAGTACCACCAGGAAGTTTTCAACTTGGTAATTTAGCTGTCCCCCTCCATCATATATCACCAGCTTCCTCTAGAGTAGAGCAGTGGATGAAGGTGATGAAGGTACATGTAGGGTGACTATTACTTATAGGGTCTAGACAAAAGGAAGATGTTGGTGATATTAACAGAGATGGTCAAGTATATTTGTATGTTAATCTGTATAGCTATTATCTCAGCAGTAGAAACTTTTACTTAACAATTTAGTTTATTAGCTAATTTAGATTTACTAATCTAAATTTACCAAGCTAAACTATTAGTTTATTTAGAGTTACCAATCTTGAGTCTCCTGACTTCTTATATTTTTTTAATTTTTTTTAAAATACATTTTTTTTTTAAGATTTATTTATTTATTTATTTATTTATACACGCACTGGGTACAGTCAGAAGCGCGGGAGGGTGAGAGAATTCACCAGAGCCAGAGCGGGGAGCAGAGCAGGCAGAAGGACCAAAGTACAGCAGCGGGCGGCAGGAGAGGTCTGCACGCCATGTCGGACCCTCCTCCGGTGGCCGGGGAGCAGCCGGGGATTGAACCGGCGCTGTAGAGGCCGCGGGCAGCTTTGCAACCCAGTGCTCAACCGCTGCGCCACCGGGGAGGCCCTTATATTTTTTTAATTGAAGAAAAAAAATAAACCTTTGTTGTATTAAGTAACTGAGATCTTCGGGTTTGTTACAGTAGCCATCATTACCCACCCTAATATGGAAATGGTTTTCAGTCAGTGCAAAAGATACTGTTGTTTGTTGGACTAGATAAATTAAGTTGTACACTTTTATAAGTTAAATTGCATTCTAATTGAGCTCTGATAATTTTTACTTTTCTTTTAAAAAAAATTTATGCATATAAGAGCTGGGGTGCAGATAAGACATGTGGTGGGTGAGAGGATTCACCAGAGATGGAGTGGGGAGCAGAACAGGCAGATGTACTGAAATACACTGTTGAGGGGAGCAGCCAGTGAGACAAGAGAGGTCTGCTGCACCACGTGGGTCAGATCCCTGGCCAGGGGATCTAGTGCTGCAGTGGCTGCGGATAGCTTCATAGTGCTGCGTCTTATTCCCTTGCATCACTGGGGAGGACCCCAGATCTTTACTTTTCTTAATACTGTGTGGTGATACTAAAATAACTAGTTGAAAATTGAGTCAGTTGATTACTGTGTTATTAATTATGTAGTCAGTGGTTTTGCAGATATTTAAATAAAATTCATTGATATTTGAACTAAAAAGGCAATTTTTAACAAAAATTTTACATCTTACAGAATTTAGGCATGTGAAAATTTCTTTTTCTTTGTTTTCAATACAATAAAATTAAAGAATTATTTTCCTTTTGAAACTTCTGGTTTTCTGAAGATATTTGACTTCAGGTTATGAACAATTTTCTTATTGAGAAATGATTTATATTCTATAAAATTTGCCCTTTAGTGTGTACAACTTAGTGGTTCTTAGTGCTTCACAGAGTTGTGTAATCATCACCAGTATTTAATTCCAGAACATTTTCATCACCCCAAGAAGAAGCTCCCCACCTCCTAGCAGTCACTCTACATTCTCTGTTTTCCCACTCCTTGATAGCCACTAATCTGACTTCTGTCTCTGTGAATTTGCCTACTCTGGAAATTTCATATAAATGGAACCATAAGTGGTCTTTTGTGTCTGGCTTCTTTCACTTATCATGTTTATAAGGTTCATCTATGTTATGACATGTGTCAGTACTATACTACTTTTTATGGTTGAATAATATTCCAGTGTATACACACACACAAACACACACACACACACACACTCAGAGGACATTTTGCATACAGTCATCATTTGCTAGATATTTGGGTTATTTTCACTTTTTGGCTATTTATGTGTGTGTTCATATTTGTTACGTTGTCAAAAACAATTGATGGAAGGGTAATTCAAAATTATAGAGGGGGAGAAACCTGAAAGAAACTAAACCGCTAATAGTATCTTCTTGTACTGTTTTTGTTGTTGCCATGCATGTTATACAGATAATTTTAAAAAGTTAAATACAGAAATGTAATCTCTACATGGCAATACATTTAACAATGTCAGTATAGTGACATAGTTATGAAAGGAATTATTCCAAGTAACTTTGAAACAATGTTTTGACTGTATATACCTGGTGGGATATACCTAAGGACAGAAAAAAGCCACAATAAATTTACTTTTATTTTGAGATATCATATGATAGGAAAAAGCTAATAAGTACATTTGCTGATGGCAATATTTGTTAATGTCATTAGCAAGCAAGAATTTCAGGGTGAGAATGGATCTGAAATAAGTAAAAACCATGTATTACATAAGTGGAAATAATAATATGAACTCTGGGTTTAATTTTCTACTTTGCCCACTGAAGAATCTTTGAAGTAGTGACAAGTAAAAATAAACACTTCTAGATCCCAGATTTTGGCCGTTAGATACCATTTCTGTTAAAAGGAATAAAGACTCCTGGAGCAGTCACTGATTCCAGGGGAGGGCTAGGAAGTTTGTGAGATGAACTGAAAGCAAGGAACGTATTAGAGATGACAGGGCATGTCTAAATGACACAGGAGCCAACTTTCAGGGGTTCCTTTTGGCCAAAGATGTCTAAATGACACAGGAGCCATTTTAAAGGGTCCCTATTGGCTAAAGATGGTGCACTTTGAGGACCCACCAAAACATGACAGTATATTGAAAAGCAAAATTCCACAAGCTTTTAATGATACTTAAACCAAAACTCATTTGTCACTGTAGAGTTTGCTTGGATACTTACTCTGAAAATGGATAAAGAGAATGAATTGAGCATCTTTGTTGCCTTGTAGATTAGGTAACCAAATAATTGATGAGGTTTTTAGTAGAATCATAGTTAACACAGAAAGTATTATAGAATTAGAAAATAATTTTCCATCCATAATTAAATAATGGATCATAGGTAGTTTGATATAGGTAGTTAAAAAGGTAAGGTGAATGAATAGGGGGGTACTTTATAAGGAATTGCTTAGGCTGACAACATTTGAACCCATTGACCAATTGTAAAATCACTGAAAGTAGATCAGCCAATCCCCATGTGCTGAAAATGATGTGAGACAATAGGAAGTACACAGTACTATTATGAAATTCTTTTGTCAAACATGAAAGAACCTGAATCTAATCAATCCTCTAGATGTAAGTACATTATGCAGGGGCTGAAGGACATGCTACATGATACCAGGAGGATACAGTCAGTAGAACTTAGACTGCAGCATGATTTCTTAACAGATAAGTGACATGAGAAAATTTAAAAGAAATGGAAACTTGAAAGATTAAAACAGATATAAACCCCCAAATCTGTGTGAGAACCTTGTTTGGATTCTGATTCAGAGAAGCCATCTCTGAAAAGACATTTTTGAACAAATGGGAAAATTTGAGCTGTTCTGGATATTAATAATAGGGATTATTATTTATTTCATTGAATGTGGAAGCATTGTGGATTATATATAAACAATTAAACACAAATACTTAAAAAAATTGTTACAGATACATACTAATTTTTACAGTTGAAAAGAAATAGCATATAGGACTTGCTTCAAATTCTCTTTTTTCCAAAAAAGGAAATTGGAAATAGATGAAACAAGAATAACAGAATGTTGATAATTGTTGAGGCTAAATACTTGGGAATTCTTGCAGATGGTACCAGGAAGTACATTTTATCCTTTCCACTCAGTTTTTGTTAGAGAGTTTTCATAATAAAAAAAAAAATTGCAGGAGAGGACAAATGTCCCTTATACAGAATGATGACATGACATAGAACTATCTATAAAATGTTCATTAGACTGGTTAAAAAAAAGATAGTCTGTGTCGACTAGTATTTATCAAAGAACCACCTTTAGATTCCAACTGAAGTAATAAGTATATAATGGAAATCTATAAAGCATTTGCTAATTAATTTTTCCATTATCTACTTAGCATTCAACTTATATAATTTAACATACATGCCTTGTTAAATATTTACATGTAGTGATTAATGTTTCAAGACTTAAGCTATTTATCTCTTTAAAAAGAAGCTCTTATTTTGTGTTATTTTGTGTTTGATTGTTTATATATAATCCAGGAGAAACGTGATTGTACCTGACAGTTAAATATCTTAGAAGAACAGTTATACCTTAGGATCTTTGGCACCTAAACCTCTCTGACATCTTTCTCAATATGATCATTTCTGTTATGGTTATTGTTCACATAAGACCCTTTTTAGTATTTAGGCTGAATATATAGTCTGTTTAAAAATTGATTTAGTGTTGCTTGGATTTAACAATTGTTGATATATACTAATAATTGTTCTAGTAGAATTCAAGGAACTATTTCTCAGTTATTTAATAGGCCTTGTGGAAATATACATAAATACTTTAATTTTGAATACTTTAATGCTAGCTTGCAGTGTGAACACTTAATAGATTTATCATAAGTACAAAATAGAGCAGAGATAACTAGAACATATTACATATGGTGCATTGCATATAGAGATCTCTGGCAGCTTTAATCTCCATGTACTTGAGTTGATTTTTCTTTAGACTTATATTTGCAAGAAATGTGCAGAGGTGTTCTTGAGAGTGTCAAGAATAATCAAAACTGCAGTAGTTACCTAAAGCTGGAACTAAATACATATGACTTTTAATGAAAGCCAAAAAATTATTCTGGTGATATCAGTAAAATAGAAAATAAATCTTATGTAAACTTTTAGATTAAAAATACTAACAAAACAATTCAAAATAACTTTGGTGACTTTCTTATCCCATTGTGGACTATTAATAGGAGACCAGCCATCTTGTCATTTATAGTCTTTGAAGATTTTTAATGATTGTTCTACATGCATTGCATTATACTGAAAAGGAAAACTTCTAATTTACCTTTGTTCTCTGGTTTTAAAAATGTATCTGTATTTTACCTTATCTACAATAGACATGCTACTATTTTGCTGAGTTCTTAAATGTCTTAAATTAAGTTTGGAAAAGCAAAATTCTTAAATTATGTGAGTAATCTACCTATTTGAGTCTAATGGGAGTCTTACTCTACTCACAGTTACAGTTTACCCATGCTTAGACTTGTTATTCCAAATTTCCAATTTGTGTATTTAGAAAAAAATTGAGTTCTTTCCTTTGTCCCTTTCATTTCTTAGTCGACGAAAGACCAGAGATTGGTGTATTCCGGTAGACTGCTTCCCGATCATCTGCAGCTAAAAGACGTTCTCAGAAAAGTAAGCTTTTTCTACCACTATATGATGCCAGATACATTCAGAGTATAAGAGGAGATGTGTTTTATTGATGTCCAACCAATTAAGTTTTTAGATACTTATAATCAGCCGTTTTGGGTAGCATAATAGATAAACATGAAGTATTGTAGAAAATATATTTAGTGATAGATTCTGACTGGCATGGGTAACAGTTTTGAATGTCCAAGCACTATTGATTTATAAGTTGTGTAGGAGTAGGATGTTCAGGTAGTAGTATAGGATTTTCATCGATGATAATCTCTTCTTTGACATTTTAATGCAAGTTGGTTGGCTTAGGAGTTTAATTTCAGGACAGGAAAAAGAAGGAAGCCCAGTTGGTTCATCAGTCAAGAAGCTGAGTGCTGGGCCTCCCGGGTGCACAGCAGGTTGAGTGCAGCGCTGTGAAGTTGTCCACAGACTCTGCAGTGCAGGTTTGATTCCAGGCTGACCGGGGAGATACCCACAAGGTGTGGCGGACCTCTCCTGTCTCACCCGCTGCTCCCCTCAGCAGTGCTTTTGGTTGTTCTGCCTGTTCTGCTCCCCACTCTGTCTCTGCTGAATTCACTCACCCTCCCGCTCCTCTGGCCTGTACCCCAGTTCTTGTATAAAATAAAATAAATCTTAAAAAAAAAACTGAGTGCTGGGGCTCAGATCTAAATACATTTCAATTCACATTTTTGGCAGTCAGTTTGAATGCTAGTTAATTTTAATGGTGGTAGCTTTTAGTTCATGTTCATTTGTAGAGTTTATACTTTTAGAAGCAGATGCTGCTTTTTGTTTGGGAATGTAGCAGAATTAAATACTAGTTTTTATGTAATATATAATCTTTGACTTAACTCTTAATGTTGTTCTAGATTTCCCTGATTTATATCCTCTCCTGTGTATTTATCATCACTTGTGGGGAACCTTAAAAATCTTATATTAGTGTATTTCTCTGTTAAGGTAGTTGACATTTTAGCTTTGCCAAAATGACTTTTTGTTGTCATTTTCATTTTAATCATGTAGTTTCAGATTACCGAAGTGATTTAATAACTCCTCTTTCCCAAAAAGAGGAATTTGCAGCAGATTTTTTCTCTTTCTCTAAATAGACTTTATTATTTTATTTTTTTTGAGTAATTTTAGGTTCACAATGAAATAGAGCAGAAGTACAGAGATTTCCCATATAACCTATGTCTTCACCCATGTGCAGCCTCCCCTGCTACCAATATTCCACACCAGCTGGGGAGTTCATTTGTTATAGTTGATGAACCTACATTGGCACATCATTGTCATCCAAAGTTTACATTAGGATGCTGTATATTCTGTGGATTTTTACAAATATATGATGACATGTACCCATTTATTATAATATCTTACAGAATAGTTCCACTACCCTAAAAATCCTCTGTGTTACCCCTGTTCATTCACTCTTCCCCCACTTATAAAAATCTTTCTGGTGTGTGCTCTTTGAAATACAGATTTATCATTTTAACCCTAGAGTCTCTACATGAAAATTATTTAAAGGTTTTGGCTGACAGGAATGGTTTAAGAATTAAGAATTCTTCAGTCAAAGGACTGTTGTGCCCCCTGTATAAAACATTTTGAATGCTATGTTTACATTTTGAATAGACCTTTGTACCTCCCTTTTTAGGTCAAATGTGTTCATTAGATTTACCTGTTATATTTTATAGAAATATTCTCAAAGTGAATGAATATTATGAGTAGTGATTAATATGACCATTGAAACTAAGTTTCTAAGAATAAACATCTTATACTTAGATGCCTTTTAATGTTCTGTATTCCGAAGCTGAGGGGATAGTATAAGTCAGGAGTGTCTTCTGCCTACCTCACTAGGTATGCTTCATGTCATGCTATCTCTTGGAATGCTTCTCTCTATCATTTAGCTATTCCTTCTTTCCCCAATTACTTTTTCCACACTCCTAAAACACTTGTAGCAGCTTCAACATCTCAGTTTTGTACAAAAGATTTTTATGTATTTCTCTAATTGTACTCTAATGTGTTCTTATTTTTGAGTAGATTGAGCAATATCAATCTACTTAGGGGAGGTGCTGACCATTAGCTTGGATTCACTTCAAAATTAAGGACAATTCTATTTTTATGTAGGCAGTTGCTGAATTTTTAGTTTCTGGTAGCTTCGTTTCTCTTTTTCACACTGGGTATCTTTTTTTTCCTGAACCCTTCATCATTCTTTTTTTCTGAAATGTTGTATCCTTTGTTCTTCTCTTCTTGCCTTTATTCTCTTTCCTTTCTCCATCTTATTTACTTACTTTGTCCCTAAGCATATACACTCATGAAATTACTAAGCTAAAATGCCAATCCTAATCATTACTAGAATGTTTTCTTTCAGTCATAGTTGATTTATAGAAATACATGGAGTATTTATAGTATATAGTTCAAATACATACTTTGCATTTGTGTATAAGTGTTACAGATAAAATAGTTTTGACTTAAATAAGTAAAAATATACATCACTTTGCTAAGATTTAGGCAAGTGAGAGTATGGTAAAGTTATTTGAGTTTGTCACAGCTCAAGTAATGGGGATATTTCCACTACTCAATGTTCGTAGGATTAAACTTCATTGTCACTATTGCTGATCTGATATTAAAGTGGTAGATGTTTTTATAGTGAAATAATAGATTGTGTTGCACAGCATTACAGTATTGTTTGCTATAAGACTCCCTGCTATGCAAAATAATCACTTTTTTGTTGAAATTTCAAAATAAATTCACCGTTTTAGGATTTTATTACTTATAAAATGGCTATGCTAGTAAAGAACTTCAATTTTGAATTAAGTGTTTCAGTTTGGCTACCAGCTTTTGAACTGTGTCTTCTAGTACTATCCTTTAAATGTGATCTTCTTTAATTTTAGCAAGATGAGTATCATATGGTTCACCTAGTATGTACTTCTCGGACTCCTCCCAGTTCTCCAAAATCCAGCTCCAGTAGAGAAAGCTATGAAGCATTGGCATCCAGCAACAGTTCTGTGAGTTGTTTTGGGAGGAGTAAACATTGAAGTTTTCTGATTATCCTTTTTTTGCCTCTAAAAACTAAGTGTGAAACAGAATAATTAGAGCTTGTAGATTTGAGATTGTGTTTTGAACAGCTTGAGTTGGACATTTGAACTTTGTTTATAAAGATTCCTTGCTCCTTGTTATCCCTTGAAACCTGTTCACTATGAGTTGTAATTTGCTTCTGGCAGATCAATAATAGATACAATGTTTATGAGTTTAGTTACTAAAACACTCAAAACAATTAGGATGTAGTTATGATGTAAAGTAAATCTAGGGCCAGTAAAATGTCAGAACTATTTAAGATATTTAATGTATATTTTTTCCAGGTGATTTATTTAAGTTTTAAGTGTGTTAAATCTTCTTGATGCAGTTTGCTTGCTCAAGAATTCTGTTATCTAAAGTGATGGACTTGTGTATAACTTCTAAATGCAGGAGAATAAGTTACTTAACCTATTAATCTCTTTCAGAATTAGGTTTTTATTTCTTCCTCATTTTTTTAGCTGACTAAAATTGTTTTGAAATTTTTTTTTAATTGCTGGACTTTTCGACTTAGACATTTTCTTTAAGTGTTAAACTCTCCTGAAGCCTTTCATGTTGTATTATCTTTTATTTCCCACATAAATCTTATTTGATAGACCTTTGGAGGTAAGAGAAAATGATTGGATATGTGGAACCTTCCTTTAAACTTCTGGATAGGGACCTTTTATATTGCTGAATATACATTCCTTTTTGTGAAGATGTAGCCAAAACTTTGAGGGCACAAGTGACAAAGATGACAAGTAATTGAAAGAACTTCTAGTAGATACTACTTAACTACTTTTTTAAGGAACTAGATTTTCTATTTGCTATATAAATGTTAGTTGCTATATTCAATGGTAAGTATTTTCTAGTACCAGTCATGGGAATTTAGCTTTCATTACACTGAAATAAGTTTTTGTCAGTAAACTGAAGAGCCTTTTTATATTTCATATCTTGCTTTAAAAGGCATAGAACATTGACTTTGGCAGTTGAAGTTTTGTTTATATTCTTTGGATACAGTTCTGCTACTCTAGTTTTTTTTAAGAAAGGCCCCCCCTCTGACTTAATTGACTAATTGACTTAATTGACTCATGATTTCTCAGCCATGATTACATGTTATCAGTACATATAATTCAGCTTTTTCAAGGACTATCATGAAAATCTAAAAAGCATCAAAAATTAAGTTAAATTTGCCTTTATTTTTTGTAACTGAGAAATTTCAGTGGGATTCAAAAATATTTTAAAGATCAAATCAGAAATGAGTTACATAATAAGGTCAAAAATCATTAGTTTCAGAGACATTTATCTGTGCTGCCATATAGCTAGACTTTTTTCCTAATAATTTTTAAATGAACACCATATTATGATGGTTCATTTAACGAAAAATCTTGCTAAAAAACGAAGTCCTTTCCAGTTTATTTTACTAAGAATCAGTTTCCCTAGTAAGACTATTTGGAATCCATTTAATGTGGAGTAGCATTTTAATGAAAGCTTTTGTTCATTTTGCAAAAGATCTGTGTCCTTGAGACCTTTAAGATGGCAGAATTTAGGAAGGTAACCATGCATCAGGAAGGCAATGCAAGTAAAATACAATTTTAACAAACTTGGTAGGATTTTAAAATTATATTGTATTCAGTTTTTCAAAGGTGGAAAGCTGTAATTTTTTAAAAATGTAATTGTGTTTTAAATTTACATAAAATATTTGACACTTTTTAAACAGGAAAAAATTAGAATGTCTTCAAAGAAGGTTATATTATTTAAGGTTACTAAATCTGTGAGGTACTGGCATCATGAAAATTTAAAAATTCTGATTGTGATCTTTTTGATAACATTATTAAAAAAAAAAAAGTACCATAGTATTGGTTGTGGTTTTGTAGTAGTTTTAAAACCAAAAGGAATCTTGAAAACTTGGTCAATCTTATTTTTTATAAGAAAGCTGATACTCTTAAGAGTTAAGAACCTTTAAGTTTATGTGTTTTGTTAATGTCAGAGATAATATCAAATTCTAGATCTTCTGATTGCTGGCGTATCCTCATTATTTTAAACCAACATTTTAAGCCAGCGTGTTCTACAGCACCTGGCACATAGTAACTGTTTAAACAATACAATCATTTATACCATTTATTGAGAACTTTTTATGTGTTAGACATGTGAAAAGTGCTTTGCTTTAATCCTCACAACTGAATATGCTATTTTTGCATACAGTTACTCTACTGTTCAGTATTTCTAGTTGATAACTGTGAGGTTGGATAATAAAGCATTTTTGATTTCCTTAACTCTTTAGTCTCATCAGAATTAAAGTATCTATTTTGTGCATAGGATTCAAATCAGCAAATTTCTAAAATTTAGTTATTTTAAAAAAGGGATTTAATAAATACATTTTTAGCAATGTATTTGACTTAAACCGCCTTGAGAAAATAATTATATTTTTGTTTGTAGAGTTCAGATCATTCAGGATCAACAACTCCATCAACTGGTCAGGAATCCTTGTCTTTAGCTGCCAGTTCTTCCTCAGAAGGATTAAGGCAACGTACCCTTCCACAAGCACAGACTGACCCAGCACAGAGTCATCCGTTCCCATATGTAATGCAAGGGTGAGTAAAATCATGGTGACTGTGGGAAGACCGCTTTTTTTTTTTTTTTTTAGGTATAACTGACATGTTATATTTGTGGATCTCTTAAAAATCTGTTTCTCCTGACTTTCATGGTAGCCCCTCTGAAGCAATCCAAGTATAATTAAAGTTTATTCATAAAATTATATGTTTTGAGATTTAGAGGGTTTAGTAGAGCAGTGCACTTGAAAGATGGTAATATAGCAGCAGCATCAAGGGCAGTACTTCCCAATTTTTATTTTTATTTTTATTTTTTTAAGGTTTATTTTTTTATGCAAGAAACAGGGTACAGGCCAGAGGTGTGGGAGGGTAAGAGGATTTACCAGAGACAGAGTGGGGAACAGAACAGACAGACTGATGAAATAACACTGCTAAGAGGAGCAGTGGGCAAGACAGGAGAGGTCTGCTGTGCCATGTGGGATTCTCGCCAGCTGGCCTGAATTAAACTGGCGCCACAGAGGCTGCAGACAGCTTCACAGTGCTGTGCTTAATGGCCTGCGCCACCAGGAGAGGCCCTCAATTTTTATTTTTTTTTAAGGTTTATTTATGCATACAAGAACTGGGGTACAGGCCAGAGGTGCAGGTGTGTGTGTGTGTGAGAGGAGTTACCAGAGACAGAATGGGGAGCAGAACAGGCGGATTAACTGAAATACACTGCTGAGAGGAGCAGACGGTGAGACAAGAAGGGTCTGCTGTGCCATGTAGGTCACCTTCCTGGCTGGGAATTGAATTCATGCTGCAGTAGCTGCAGATTGCCTTATAGTGCTGAGGTTAACCCCTTGCACCACCAGGGAGGCCCTGCTTTTCTGTCTTTAATGCTCATGCTGATTACCAGATTCTGATTAGTAGGTCTAATGGGTCCTAAGAGTTTACATTTCCAGCAAGTTCTCAGGTGATGCTGATGCTTCTGCTGCATAGACCACACTTTGACTAGCAAGGATCTAGGTGACTAAAAAATTTGTTCGTAGTCTTGCTGTAGCTCTATCCAGATTAGTTTTCTGGGGAGCAAATGGGTGAATGAGGGTGCTTTTGGAAGAATATAGCAATCTTATAAGTTCCACAGCTATATCTGATCAGATAAGCTTGGTAAAACTGACAGAGTAAAACTGTGATGTATTATGAGGACTATATTTACGTATATTAGTGCGTGTATCCAGAGTCTTTGTTAAAGGAGTTTACTTAAGTTTGCGGTGGCTACCTTATATTTACTAATTACAGCAGACCTCTTGGGTTAGGCAGTTCCTGTGGGAATTACTGCCACCAGCCTCAGTACATCTTTGCCAACTCAAAGAATAGGACCTCGGAGAATATAGATTGTACCTGGTTTATGTCTGAAACCAGAGTACTTTGCCCAGGAACTGTTATTTGTTACTTTTGAAGTAAAGGAAACATGAGTATCAGGTAGTGATAATTGTTTTACATTGCATATTAAACTGGTGTGTGGCTCTGCTCCAGGTCCAAGATGGTGAGATTGAAAATAAAGAAATGGCTAGAACCCCAGAATGGAAGTAGGTCATATAACTGAGTAGCAGCCATTGATTGCTAATTAAGATAGCATGAGCATCCAGATAATTTTTTACTTACATTAATTCTTAATGGAGAAAGACAAAGGTGAGTGTATAGCAAAATATAAGAAAACTTTTGTCTCATATTTCTTGATTATAAGCTTCTCAAATTAAGTATTTAGATAAGACCTTAAAAAGCACCTGTGAAACAGCTTTTATTTTCAGGAAGTGATTGCTACAAACCAAAACTTACTAACAAAAAGCAGTGTTCTCTGGGTTTATATTATGGAGTAGTAACTTAAAATACATTATATTTTCATTTCCTGGCTTTTAGTAGAGTAAGACAGTTCAGTTCCTCTAAGTTTATATAGAGTGATTTTACTTATTTATTTTTATTCAGTGGTAGTGATGCAGAATAATAGGAATGCTATGTATGTAATAAGCCTGGAAGCATACATAATGATATGTTAACAATGTTATCTCTTATAATAAGATCTTTAACTCTTTCTTATACAATGAATAGATTTTACAATAAAACAAAGCTTATGAGATTGCGAGTATTCAGAATAAGACCATAGATATCAGGAAAAGATTAATAATTTCTCTAAACTAGGCTATTGAGGAAATCAAATAAGAGAGAGAAAGGCATTTAGCTCTTAACAATATATTAAACAGATTAGAAAAATCTGATATAGTGTTTATTTTGTAAAAAGTAACAAAATGATGAGCAACAGAATCTGAAGATATTTAAGGATGACTTGACAGAAGTGATAAAGTAAGTTCCTTACTTTGCTCCCAAAAGGAACCTGTAAAATTGACCAAAGGGACAGTACACTGAGAGAGTCCTGAGACTCAGGGTAAGACTGAAGTACCCCTAGGACCTCAAAGATCAACACATATTGCACCAGAGGTGGCATGGAGGAGGGTGAAGAGAAATACCTGAAGGCTGCTATCAAGGTTGGGGGACACAGATGGCAGGGCAGCTGGTCTAGTCAGGGACCCTGGGGAGGGGAGATTGGAAGCAGTAAAAGGTACTTACACATCCTTGATTCAGGTGCAGCACATTTGGAGGAGTTGGGGTGCTCTACTCAGACTGAGGCCCTGGTAAGGAGACCAACAGAAAAGATAGCCTAGACTGTACTTCCTTTCTCCCTCCTTTTGACTGTTTTGACCTCATGAAGTGTAGTAACAGAAGACAGACTAAGTTGAAGAGCTGGGACTCCAGAGAGGAGGGATATTGGCAGTGCCCCAAATCTAAAGCAACACACCCTCCTTTCTGCCTCCTGACCAACACACACTGCCCAGCACATTCTCAACCATATCTGGACCCTTCTCTCCTCTCCCCACTCTGCCAACACATCAAATTCAAATACCGCTCAGTACCTGTGGAAGTCAGTGGAGGCAAATAAAATAAAATAAAATAACCATAATAACTCTGAGGAAAGTAAAACTATTTCAACTCTCTTAAGTTGCAGATTTTAAAAAATAGGGAAATTTAAAATAGCAAAATGGGCAGACAAAAAAAAAAAAAAAACAAAAACCACATGACAACTCAAGAATTCAAGAGAATATGAGATCAGAAGGAGAGGACAACTCTCAAGAATCCAGCCACAAAGACGTGGAAAATTGTATCTCCCTATTAGATAGAAAGTTCAAATTGCTATAATAAAGAAACTCATAGAAGGAGCTTCGGAAAGGCAACTTAAAGTGATACAAGAAAACTCAGAAAAGCTAATCAAAGAGATCGCATAGAGCTCAGGAAATAAATTTACAATCTTAGATTTAAAGTTAAAGAATAGAATTGAGCCTTTAAGAAAAATAACAGATTTAGAATATGAAGAACTCAATAAATGAGATGAAAAGCTCTTGAGGAAGGTAAGAAAGAAGAATGGACTAAATGGAGGATCAAATCAGTGACCTTGATGATAGTAATGAACACACGACTCAGGTTGAAGAAGAGAGAGAAATAAGATGTTAAAAAAAAGAAAGACGATGAAGCACAATGGGATCTGACTACATTAGGAAAGGTAACATAAGGATAAGTTATATCCCAGAGGATTGAGAGAAAAAGAGAGAGAGAAAAGGTATTGGAGAGCTTATTCAAAGAAATAACAGAAATTTCTCAAACCCAAGGAAGGAACTGAACATACAAGTCAGCAAAGGTTAAAAGAACAGCTCGTTATCTAAATGCAATGGGGCTTACATCAAGACATCGTAGTTAAACTATCAAGAGTTCAAGACAAAGAATAGTGAAGGTTGCAAGGGAGAAAAAAGCAAGTAACTTATATAGGTACTACCATCAGGCTTTAATCAGACTTCAGCAGAACCTCTATGGGCCAGGAAAGAATGGAATGATGTATTCAGAACACTCAAAGATTGAGGAATCTCCACACAACTCTCCATAGTGATTGAACCAGTTTGCACTCCCACCAGCAGTGCAGGAGAGTTCCTTTTTCTCCACATCCTCCCCAACATTTGTTGTTGCTAGTTTTTTTAATATGTGCTGGTGTGAGATGGTATCTCATTGTAGTTTTGATTTGCATTTCCCTGATTGCAAGTGATGTTGAACATTTTTTCATATGCCTGTTGGCCATTTGCATTTCCTCTTCAGAGAAGTTTCTTTTTAGCTCTTCTACCCATTTTTTGACTGGATTGTTTTCTTTGTTTTGGTTATTTTCTCTTTTGCTGCACAGAAGCTCTTTAATTTGATGTAGTCCCAGCTGTTTATCTTTGCCTTCACTATCACTGCTTTGGGTGATGTGTCTGTAAAGATGTCTTTGAGGTGCATGTCATGTAGTGTTTCGCCTGTATTTCCTTCTATATATATTTTATGGTTTCAGGTCTTATGTCTAGTTCTTTAATCCATTTTGAGTTGGTTTTTGTGCATGGTGTGAGGTAGTAGTCAAGTTTCATTCTTTTATGTGTAGCGACCCAGTTTTCCCAGCACCATTTATTGAACAAACTTCCATATGATCCAGCAATTCCACTCCTAGGTATTTACCCAAAGGACACAGAAACATCAATTCCAAAGAGCACCTGCACCCCTATGTTTATAGCAGCACTATTTACAATAGCTAAGCTTTGGAAACAACCCAAGTGGTACATATACACAATGGAATATTACTCAGCAATCAAAAAAGATAAACACATGCAATTTGCAGCAACATGGATGGAGCTGGAAGGGATCATGCTCAGCGAAATAAGCCAGAAAGAAAAAGAAAAATACTGATGGTCTCACTCATAGCAGGAATCTAGAAAACCTAAATAAGGGACCAAGAAAAAGAATAACTGTAAGACAGAAAAAATCAAAATCAACAAACAACTATGAACCAGAGACACACTTTGGGGGGGTGGCGGGGAAAGGAGGAATTGGGGTCAAAATAAGGGGGTTGCAATTGTATGGGGAATATAAAAATAAAATTTAAAACAACACTCAAAAATAAAAACTGCTAATCAAAAACACTATATCCTGCATGACTCTCAGATATGGGGGAGAAATAAAGGCCTTCCCAGAAAAACTCCTATTGAAGGAGTTTGCCAATACTAGACCTCCCTATATGAAATGTACAAAGGAATTCTGATCTAAGTTGAAGAAAAGAAAATCCATAAAAAATTGAGCAAGGTAAAAGAGTCAGAAAACTAAAGACAAAATGGCAGTAGCAAGCACTCACATATCAATATGACCTTTAATGTAAATGGATAGAACTTACCATTCAAAAAAGCACAGTGTGGCCCGGTGGATTAAGAAGCAAAACCTAGCTATATGCTACTTGCAAGAGACTCACTTAAGCTATAAAGACAAACATAGACTCAGAGTCAATGAATGGAAATTAGTACTCTAAGCCAATGGAAAATTTTAAAAGGCAAAAACTGCTATACTTATACCAGAGGAAATAGACTTCTAGCCAAAAAAGATTAGAAAGAGACAAAGACAATAAAATGATCAGTACAGCAGAAAGTTATATAACAGTTATCATTATATATGCTCCTATTATAGCGACATTAAAATATATGAAATAAATTTTTAACAGACCTAAAGGAAGACATTGGCAACAATGTGGTATAGCAATATAGACAGATCATCCATACAGAAAAATCACTGAGGAAATAATGGCCTTCCATGACAAATGGACAAGGTAGGCTTAATATTTATAGAACTTTCCACTTCAAGACACCAGAATATACATGGTTTCCAAATGCTCATGAACATTCTCAAGGACAGACCATATGCTGGGACACATTATGGTAAAGGATTGAATTGGATTTTAGTGGGGATTTTGATATTGTGTGTGTATATACATATGTTAATTTTCAATGATGCACACCTAAAACTTACATAATGTTATAATGCTATATTACTTGGATAAAAATGTTAAATTTAAAAAAGTAAAATTATTGATTGTGGTACTCAGAAATCTGCCAACTTAACAATATCCTGGGAACCTCACTTTGAGAAATCCTAATGTAGGTGATTATGGAAGCTCTTAAGGGACCAAAGCAGTATATGTATAGCACCACATAGACTGTTCATTTCCAGTTTCAGATTTGTAAGTCTTGACCTACTGTTCCAGACTCAGACATTGTACTGTCACATTTATTTACTTTAACTTCAAAAACTCCTGATTGGTTTATAGAATACCCATTGTTTTGTACATTCAGTCATTTTCCCTAAAATAGTGAGAACTATTATAATTGATAAAAATGAAAAGCTACTCACTGTAGCCATCTATATTGTTTGCTTTTTTTTTAGAAGTAAAAATTATTTGTAGCCCTCCCACTCAAAAATAATCATTATTAACATTTTTGTAATAACTTTCCACTTTTTGGAATGTACTTTTTAAAATTAGAAATATCATTCCATTCTGTCTCATAAACATTTCTGTCAATAGAAAGCAAAATGTATAGCCTGGACATATATCCAGACCAAATATAAATCCACAACATATAAAATCTGTATGGTTTTTCATCATGTAGATATACCAGTTTGTTCACTCTTATTAAAAAAGGTGTATACTTGGTTTTACTGCATAATGAAGTCAGGATCTCATTGGCTTACAACAACATCTTTATTTTCTTGCTCGTGGTCTGTTAGTCATTTGGGACATTTCTGCTTCAGGCTATAGATTGAGTTCAGATCTGTTTCTTGCTTTTTATTTTCTGTGGACCATTAGCTCCCTAGGACCTGTTCTTCCCATGGCAAATGACAAGAACACAAGAGGGCAAGATAACCAGTGAGTGCATAAAAAAACCTCTACATGTTTTACATTCCTTAACACCTCACATTTCATTGGCCAAAACAAGTCACCTGGCAATAGCATTCGGATGGGGAGGTATTGCTGAGTAACATGCTATGTTGGTGACAACTGAATTTTCCTGGGTGGAAATGGTGAGGTAAAGCTAATTTTCAGTATTTGCTGATTTCTGTGGTGTTACATATTTTCACCATGAATGATTTCAAGATACCAAGGTTGGGTTCACAAAATTTTGAACTTGAGCTGTTAGCTTTGTAAGCTGATGTGAACCAGCACAAGCCAACTCTGTCAATGTGTGACAGTGTACACTTGTACAATCTTGTTATAGAATAATTCAAGAATTGGGGCAATCTTCTATCATAAATGTTGGGTTGTTGAATATTTTTTGCCCCACTAAACATAAATATCACCACAATCAGTGTTTTTAACTCTACTTACATCTTAGCAGTTACTCTTTTAGATTATGTTTTGAGAAGGGGAATTTCCCAGGTCAAAATGTTCTTGAGTTTTGGAGGCTCTTAAAGACTATTTAAAAATTGCAGTTAAAAAAATACCAGATTACTCGCCCATTAACAATTGTTGTCAGCCTAATTCTCTGTGTTTATAAATACGTGCTTACCAGTGTGATAAATTGGAATGTCCTTGCTTTAATTTGAGACATGAGAAAGAGCTATCCTTTTTGTTTTGTGAAATGCTTGTTTGTTGGCATGTTGATATTTTAAAAAATTCATTTGTGACAGTTCCTTACCTAGAAGGGTATTAATCGTTAATGCATACTGAGCATTTAACCCAAGTCAGGCATTGTATTAAGCACTTATGTGCATAATTTCATTGAACTTTACACCAGATATGTGATGTAGGTACTATTTTCTTCCATTTAATGGATGAAGAAAAGGAGGCTTACAGATTTTATACTTTGTGTTCATAGAAGTCAGTAGCAAAAATAGGTTCAACTCCATGTCTGACTTGAAGTTAACAGTCCTGTTGACTATTGCCATTTGTTTTAATGTGTTTTTTCCCTAAGTGTCATTTGTATTTTGATCTCATTTATAATGGTGGTTCTTTCTCATCTAGTCAGATCTCCTGGTCAGATTGTATGTATTGGTGACTGAATAAACAAATATGTGTAGTGACCTTGTGACTTTACTCAATAAAGTTTACTTTAGAATTTGCTGTACACTAAGCACTATAGACAGAAAAATGAACTATGTATTTGCCCTTGCTAGAGTAGGTCAAATAGGAAAGTTACTGTCTACTGATGTGCTATCATGTTCTTAAACAAAGTGCTGTGGGAGCCTGGAGGAGGGAGTGACTATCTCTGCTTAGAGGAATGGGGAGTGCTTCATAGGGATAACATTTGAGGTAACTTTATGAGAAGATCAGCAGAGAGAGCAAAGCAAGTGCTGAGTCTTCAAAAGTCATATTCTGGGAACAAAATGGAGATTCCATGTAGTCCCTGCATGGTTGTATAGACTAGTGGGGAAAGGAAGAATTGCTTAGAATAATTTGCTCCTTATTGTTGAAGTTTCCAGTTACTTTTATCTCCTTTTTAATTCTTAACCTTAAAACATACTAATGAATGTGTTTTGGAAGAAACCCTCCCAACAAGTATATATTTGTGAATATACTGTTTTTCAAATTCTTTGCTTTTGCCATAATCTATTATATCTACCATTTCATGTGTCCCCATGAATTTCCTTTGCTCCCCTTTTCTATGCCTAGTTTTATTTTATAGTACAGACTATATGAAAAGGAAAAAAAAAACTGTCAGAACTTGTGCCATCCAAAGATTTACTCCCACACATACATATAGCAGCAATTTCCTTAATGTACCTTCCCAAGACCCAGAGGAAGGGATGAGGTTATCCTCTTTGTTTTCCTTGCATAAAGAATATAACTTTTTTTTTTAATGGATATAGACATGTGCATATTCCAAATAGTTAACATTTTCTGTGTGTTACTATTTTTATTTGACTCTTTGCAGGAAGAGACCCTCCTAACAGTTATTTTGAATTACAAAAACAATGTTTATTAAAGAATTTGAGGGGGAATGGGAAGATGGTGGCAGATGCTGGGCTTACCTCCTCCACATACAACTAGATTGAAGCAGAATAAAGCCAATAACTCCTGAAGGAAAACAGATGATTATAGCACACACTAGGAGTATTATCTGGAGGAGGGGGCCACAGTGAGCAGTGAATTAAAGAGGTAGCCCACACAGGCAGGCAAGGAAAGTCCTAGCATTCCATTGGGTCCTGCAAGTAGAAGTGTAGAACTGGCAAGGCCCTTACATGGTAGCCCTCAGTAAATTCATTGAGCCTGGGCACCGGCCCTGGAAGCAGACCTGCTCCTGTAGACACCCTGCATACCTTGTCGAGCTCTGTGGAAGGTCCTGCAAGTGGACTCACTACACTAGGACTCTGCACACCCCAGCAAGCCCCAGTATGGGAACTGGATGCAATCCTACTGGCAGTAGTCCTGAGCAGAATTCAGTGAACTCCTGCACAGGACCTGGAAGCAGACCTGCTACTTTAGGCCCATGCATACCTTGTCAAAATTCCGGGGAAGGTCCTAGAAGCAGACTAGCCACAGCAACACTCTGTAGATCCTAGCAAACCTCAGGATGGGACCTGGAAGCAGTTCTACCACTGGTAGCTCTTGGTAGGATTCAGTGATCCCAGGGACAGGACCTGGAAGCAGTCCTTGTAACTGCCAAAGGTGATAGATTAGTTTGTTTGTTTGTTTGTTTGTTTTTTGCTTTTGCTTTTATTTTTAGAATATCACTGTGAATTTATGGCTTTAATATGTTTGTATCATGTTGTGTGGAGTATCTGTCTACTGAATGGATATATTCATTCATCTTTACACTCATTGTGTACCATGTCAAAGATGGGAGCATGTTCAGTTTGTTTCCTGTGTCTACTTGATATTTTAGTAATTTTGGTAATGTCTTATACTCATAAATGATAAGATATCTGAGGCTCATCTTGATTCTATTCCCAGGAAACTCAAATGAGAAATAGTACTTACAGTAAAAAAATTTTGTGGTTCTTTAGGATTTATCCTGTTAGAGATGTAAAGATAAAATGCCATGTTTTGAATTCAGTGGGGGTAATTCTTCTCTGTGTGATTATATCATCAAACTTGATACAATTTCATTTTTTTGTTTCTTTAAATTTTTTAATGTCTGTTTTTTTTCTTTTTGATTTAGCTTTTTTCTTAATTATATAAAAGTTCTATGGTTCCAGTCTCAAATCAGAGGCCTACTTTCATTTTTTATTCCCCTCTTCAGTTCTCTCCCTCCACACAATAGGTAACTACTTTTATTATTTTTTTGGTTTATCTGTCCACTGTTTCTTTGTGAAAATTTAAGGAAGTGTTTGTGTATATACATGAACATTGGCTATATATTCACTTAATATATATGTATATGCACACACACATAAATATAACCTACTTGTTCTAACACAAATGGTAGCATAATATCCATATTCTTTTGTATCATGGTTTTTAACAGACTATTCAGGGAGAGGTCACTACACAGGAATATACTGAAATCTTCATTCTTTCACCTCAGCGTAGTAATTCACTAAGTGCATAAACTGTGATATGCATTCTCCTATTGATGAATATTTAGATGTTTCCTGCCTTTATTCTTAGAAAATGTTAATGTTTATAGCTTTGTGCATATATTGTTTCACACTTTTGCCAGTTTATTTAGGATGCATTCCTAAAGTAGAAATGGATCAAAGAACATAGGTCAGAAAGTAAAATGCCTTCATAAATGTGGATTAAAAACAGGCAATTTTTTTTTTTTTTAAATGGCTTGGAGAGAACCAATGGGTAAAAGTTTAGTGAGATGAGTTCAGATCTATACTGGAGAGTTGTGGACCACAGACTATGAGTGTTGCAGAGACAAACCAACACGTTCTTTCTTTCTTTTTTTTTTTCTTTAAAGTGGTAACATCTACTTACATACAGTCTCTGAAAAGCTTAATTTCTTTTATTTTTTTATTTTTTTATTTTTTTTATTTTTTTTTAATTTTTTTTTATTTTATTTTTTTTTATAAATTTTATTGTTATATTCCCCATACAATTGCAGCCCCCCATTCTGACCCCAATCCCTCCCCTCCCGCCCCCGCCTCCCTAAAAGTGTCTCTGGTTCATAGTTTTTTGTTGATTTTGATTTTCACTTTCTTATAGTTATTCATTTTCCTGGTCCCTTATTTAAGTTTTCTAGATTCCTGCTATGAGTGAGACCATCCGGTATTTTTCTTTTTCTTTTTGGCTTATTTCGCTGAGCATGATCCCTTCCAGCGCCATCCATGTTGCAGCAAATTGCATGTGTTTATCTTTTTTGAATGCTGAGTAATATTCCATGGTATATATGTACCACATCTTCTTGATCCAGTCATCTATTTTTGGGCATTTGGGTTGTTTCCAAAGCTTAGCTATTGTAAACAGTGCTGCTATAAACATAGGGGTGCAGGTGTTCTTTGGAATTGATGTTTCTGTGTCCTTTGGGTAAATACCTAGGAGTGGAATTGCTGGGTCATATGGAAGCTCTATGTTTAGTAGGTCCAGAAATCTCCACACAGCTTTCCACAGTGGTTGGACCAGTTTGCACTCCCACCAACAGTGCAGAAGAGTTCCTTTTTCTCCACACCCTCGCCAACATTTGTTGTTGCTAGTTTTTTTAATATGTGCCATTCTCACTGGTGTAAGATGGTATCTCATGGTAGTTTTGATTTGCATGAAAAGCTTAATTTCTTAAACTGTTATCAATACAGACAAATTTTCTGAAACAATGTTTTGAAGATTTGACAACTTACTCTTTTTTTTTTAAATAATAAATTTTATTTTTATATTCCCCATACAATTGCAACCCCCCCATTCTGACCCCAATCCCTCCCCTCCCGCCCCCCACCCCCCAAAAAGTGTCTCTGGTTCATAGTTTTTTGTTGATTTTGATTTTCACTTTCTTATAGTTATTCATTTTCCTGGTCTCTTATTTAAGTTTTCTAGAGTCCTGCTATGAGTGAGACCATCTGGTATTTTTCTTTTTCTTTCTGGCTTATTTCGCTGAGCATGATCCCTTCCAGCTCCATCCATGTTGCTGCAAATTGCATGTGTTTATCTTTTTTGAATGCTGAGTAATATTCCATGGTGTATATGTACCACATCTTCTTGATCCAGTCATCTATTTTTGGGCATTTGGGTTGTTTCCAAAGCTTAGCTATTGTAAATAGTGCTGCTATAAACATAGGGGTGCAGGTGTTTTTTGGAATTGATGTTTCTGTGTCCTTTGGGTAAATACCTAGGAGTGGAATTGCTGGATCATATGGAAGCTCTATGTTTAGTAGGTCCAGAAATCTCCACACAGCTCTCCATAGTGGTTGGACCAGTTTGCACTCCCACCAACAGTGCAGAAGAGTTCCTTTTTCTCTACACCCTCGCCAACATTTGTTGTTGCTAGTTTTTTTAATATGTGCCATTCTCACTGGTGTAAGATGGTATCTATGGTAGTTTTGATTTGCATTTCCCTGATTACAAGTGATGTTGAACATTTTTTCATATGCCTGTTGGCCATTTGCATTTCCTCTTCAGAGAAGTTTCTTTTTAGCTCTTCTGCCCATTTTTTGACAGGATTATTTTCTTTGTTGTTGTTGAGTCTCATCAGCTCTTTGCAGATTTTTGTGACCAGTCCTTTATCATTAGTGTTGTGTGCAAAAATGTTCTCCCAGTTGGTGGGGTTTCTCTTTGTTTTTGTTATTGTCTCTTTTGCTGTGCAGAAGCTCTTTAATTTGATGTAGTCCCAGCTAAAAACAGGCAATTTTGACATGATGGTAAGTATTATATGATAAGGTTCCCCCCGCCTTTTTTTTTAAGTCCTGAACTATTATCTTTGTCTTTAGTTTCTCAGTGTTATTAGGAGAAAGGGGTCTGGGAGTGATTTATTGTACAGAAATTGACAGAGCAAGATGTGAGATTTTGTCCATAGTTCATACTTCTTTTTTTTTTTTTTTAAATGTTCAACATCACTTGTAATTAAGATTTATTTGTTTACACAAGCACTGGGTACAGTCAGAAGCGCGGGAGGGTGAGAGAATTCACCAGAGCCAGAGCGGGAAGCAGAGCAGGCAGAAGGACGAAGTACACTGCTGAGGGGAGCAGCGGGCGGCAGGAGAGGTCTGCGCGCCATGTGGGACCCTCTCTGGTGGCCGGGGAGCAGCCGGGGATCTAACTGGTACTTCAGAGGCTGCGGGCAGCTTCGCAACCCAGCGATCAACAACTGCGCCACCGTGGAAGCCCCATAGTTCATACTTCTTTAAGGGAATTTTCAGAAGCCAATTTACTTGGGTATAAGTGAACGTATTTAAAGGTATTTAACTTTATAAAGCTTTTAAAAAAGGTTTGTTCCAATTTATACTTCTAGCAATGAAAGTGAGATGGTTTTTACTTCTACCCCTTGTCAGTACTGTTTTTATTTTAATTTACATTTATTTGGTGTCTTAAAGATGATTTCTTTTTCTGCAAGTCCATAGTAAAGATATTTAACTACTACTTATCAGAGAAAAATAGTAAATAGAAAATATTTTTTCTAAGTCCTGTCTCTTTAAATTTTATGTCCTTAAATAAGTTGATTGCTTTTCTGTGCTTTCTTCTATTGTTTATGTTAGGAAATTCCTCTCTGCACAGGTTTGGTGAATAGTCTATTATGGGGGTTTTTTGCCCTCTGGTTTAACTTTTAAAAGTTTTTTTTAGTCCTTTTGAGACTTAGTTGAATATTGGAATGAGATAAAGCTTTAAACTCTCTTCACCTTTCCACCAATCAGTTTTTCTAGTACAAAATGATAATTTCTATCCTGTTAATGATGTACACTCTAGAATATATTAAATTCTAATGTAATGTTTCATTGATAAGTTATGTATTTTAATAATAACCTCATAATTTATTATCAAATAAATCCTTTGTTTCTTATTTTCTGGGGAATGGAGTGAATTACATCTTGACTGAAGAATAATTATCACAATTGAAAGGTGTAGTATGGCAGCTTTGGCCTGGAGTATATCTTAGTAATTATAGTGTCAAGTAGTTCTTATCTTATTGGAGAGGAAGCTTAGAAACATTTAGGAAAGTTAATTATATTTTTGACAACATATTTTCAGTAATCGACTGATATTCTCTGCTGCAGGAGAGTGAGTGGGAAGGTTTAGTAATTTTTTCCAAGTGATTTATTAGTGGCCTTTTCTTCCCTTGAACTTTCAAAAGAATGGCAAGGTCCAGCCTCTCCATTTTGCAGTTGAAACAATGGACTTTTGTGAGATATATTTTGTCTTAGTGATAGAGATTGGAGGAACTCTACTTTCAGGGTAATGGGTTTTTCCTTAGTTGGAAATACTAAAACAATTTAAAGTATATATCTAGATACAGACTCATCGTGTTGTCAATGCTATATTCAGGTATCAGATTTGCTTAAAGTACAAGCAAACAACTCTATAAGGAAACTTCTGTTATTACTCCCTTTTTAGAGATCAAGACACTGAGACAGAGAAGTTATGTGTGAACTTTCACGAGCTTTGCTAAATTCATAGACGTTTATCCTATTTTAACAGTGTATGTTCTGCTAATCTTGGTTCTTTAGAAAATTTTTTATAGATTTTTTATGTTCATTTTTTATTTGCAGGTTGTGGTTGCTGTATTTTAAATAATATTTTATTACTATGTACAATATCATCTGGCTAGTTTCTCCATTCCTCAGATAGTTTATCACAAAACTTATTTTAGGGCTTTGATTCATAAAGAAGAATATTAAAAATGATTTTTTTTACTTTTTATGCAGAAATGAGAAGATGATAAACGTTAAGGCTTACCCCACATTTTGTGAATAATTTGCTTTATATTCCCATTAAAACTGCTTGAAGTGTTAGTTATTCTGTATTCTTGAGGTCAGGAAATATCTTATATAAGGCATAATGTCTATTTGAAGAATATTGATAGTATTTTTCTTTTCAGTAAGACTTGATTTATCAATGGATGCTTCTGGTTCAGAAATTAAAATTTAAAGAAATGCTTTCAACTTCTAGAACATTGAAAGACTTTATCTCTTTATTGCAGAAATGTAGACAACCAGCTTCCTGGGCAAGCTGTTCCTCCTGGATTCCCTATGTATCCTGCTTTCAGCCCACTGCAGATGCTGTGGTGGCAACAGATGTATGCTCATCAGTATTATATGCAATAGTGAGTTAATTTGAATTCATGTTTTTTCTCACTGTGTTATTTGCTTTACTTGCTTTTTCATCCTAAGTAAGTTGATTTTGGATTTCACTTACTGATGCATTTTATTGATCATTTAAAATTGTGAAAAGGCATTTGCAAACATCTCAGTAGTTATTTTATTTTAAATTATTTGACTAAAAGAAAATGAACTGACAACCAGTTCACGTCAACTAACCTTTTCTTGGCTTCTTCCTCATTCCCTTATAGTTAGCAGTATTCAGATGGTTTCTGTAGTATAGGATCTTATTTATTTGAAAGGAAAAAACTTAGGAAAGTTTCACTGGAAGGGGGTAAATCTACAAAAAGAAATAGGAAGTAGAATGAAAAAGGGAATAGATAAAAATATCTGTGGGACTCATATATTGATGTAGGATTCAGTTGTGGTAAATAATGCTATTTGGACTGTCAGTATTTTATAAGTCTTGCTTCTGATCAGCATAGAACATAGGACCCAGTACAGTTTCTCAGCCTTCACTCCTCTGGACTTCTTATGTATTCATTTAATATTTCTAGTTTCTCTTCAGTATTCTCCTCTATTTCTGTGAATCTGTTATCTTCTTCATTCTTTTTATCTTTCTGATAACACATTTTGTGTTTTTGATAACCCATCTTGCTCTCTTCTTCTAAACGGAAACATTCCTTGTTCAGTTTGACAGATGTTTCTGTATTTACTATGTGCCTCATGGCAATCATTCTGGTAGGAAAAACAGCATTCAGTGCTGGCCTGGTCCTTTTGGATTTCTGTCTTCTATGATCTTAGTTGTTTGCATTCTGTGAATGGATACTAATTCCTCCCGCCTGTGCTTTGTCCTGTACCTCCACTTAATAATTGTTGGAAGATTTCCATAGGAAATTAGTCTTTCACCTGAATTCAGTATGTTTAAAATTTGACCCCACTGTCCTCTTAAGTCTGTCCTCCTTGACTTCTTGAGAGTGATGCTGTCTCTTTTTAATAATCCTGTAAGCTCTTAACCTTAATCAGCTTTGATTTTGTCTTCTCTTATCCCTGAATCCAGCAACTTACCAAGATGAATTAATAAGTTGTTTCTGTCCTCTCCAACATCTTACTTCTAATATTGTGCCCAGATCTTTTCTCATTTTAGACCCATTTTACTGCAATTGCTCTTTGTCCTTTTAGGCTCTTCACATGTTTTTATCATACCACTGCCAGGTTAACTTCCTTAATACATAATTGAGTCAGTCATTCCCCATCTCCCAAAATAGCTCATGACCCTCTTGTCTGCTGTGAAGTCTGTACACTTATCCTTCATCCAGGCCTTCCCCCATAAAACTAACCTGCTTTATGAACCACATGTGCCAGTGCTCTATTGCATAACACCTTGGTTTCAGGCAGACTGTATCTTGCCTGTTGCCATGGTACTAGCTATCATTAACATGACTGTTTTGTGCTCTGTACTCCACTGGATGCTTTCTCATTTATAAGCCACATAAAAACTGTATAATTGGGGCTCATTGGTTTCTTGCTACTATATGTAAGTATATCATTTAACTTCTGAACCTTTAATATAAATCTGATTATCCCTGAAGGCAGGCAATGTTTTAGAAACTAAAAAGCCATATGCGGAGACAAGGTGTTAGCATTTTTGCTTATAGAGAATGCCTTAGAAATTCTATTTCATTTTGCTCTTTGCTTCTGCTTTTCAAACTTTTTGTTGTAGAAAACTTTCAGCATATAAAAAGGTAGAAAATAAATAGTAAAATGAATACCTATGTAGTTGTCGCTAAGCTTCATGTTTATCAATTCATGTCAGTCTTGTGCTATAACTTCCTCTCTATGCTGGATAATATTAAGCAAATCCCTGATATATTGTTATTTTACTGGGAGCCTTTTATAGGAAAATTTATTCTGACTTAAGCAACCAAATAAGCAAACATCAGAACCACACTTCTTACAAATGTTCCAGTTGGAATTCCTGAAAATCAGGATTGGGTTGAGGGCTTGTTATCTGGGATCTAGATAATATTTTAATATATTAATGCAGATCATTTATCACTGACTATAAGGATAGGGTAATAATGTAATTTTAAACAAATCTATTAAAACATGAGTCTGGGGGAGAGGTGGTGAGTGGGGGGGTATAACAAAAGGGACAACGAAGTAAAAAGATTTGGAGAAAGGTTTGGTTATAAGTAATTTTGTGAGAGAAAGATAATGATTACTATGGCTGTTTTTATCTCTTCCACCTCTCCCTTCCACCTTAGAATACCAGGCTAAGAGAACATACTTGCCCGAGCTGTTCCTGCCATCACTCTTGGCAACTTTTCCACTGGGATTTGTGCTTATCTATGAGAAGTGGTGCAGATGTTGTGATATTCCATATTAGGCTTATGAAAAATACTTATGGCTCCCTAGGAAATTTTGGAAATATAGTATGACAAAGTTTTTTTTTTTAATTTTTATTTTGGTGACCATTTCAGTCAAGCCGCAGTTTCAGCTCAGGCCACATCAAATGCCAGCCCAGCCCAGCCTGCTGCTTCACAGCCGCTACATTTGCCACATGGTCCTGGAGAAGAGCCCCCACCAGCTCCAAACCTAGTTGCCCAAGAAAATCGACCAATGAATGAGAATGTTCAAATGAATGCACAGGGTGGTCCAGTGCTAAATGAGGAAGACTTCAATCGAGACTGGCTAGACTGGATTTACACATTCTCCCGAGCTGCAATTCTCCTTAGCATTGTGTACTTTTATTCTTCTTTTAGTCGATTTATCATGGTAATGGGAGCCATGCTACTGGTTTATTTGTGAGTGATATTCATTAACATTTTGTAAATTTCTTTTAATTACTTTCTAAAACTGTTAGCATAGACTCTGGGATATAGTAGCTAGTCTGTCGTGAATGTTGAGTGAAGAAATATGAATGTTGAGCTTTAGCTATCTTGCACCAAGAGCAAAGCAGGTTATGTTGAGTAAGAATGCTTATCAGAATTAATTGTTGGTAGCAGATTTTTCCTTTATTGTCTTTTATAGAAATTGATAATTTAATTAGACGTGTTCTGTCAACTTAGGAATTGAGAGAAATGTATGATGCACTTTTATGTAGTTTGTCCTTTTAAATTATAGTTATCAGTAGCAAGTCCTATAATTGTCAAGTTTTTCTTCATAATTAGACTGACTTTCCCTGCCTCCCTTTTCCTTAAGGAACGGATATCCATTTGAATTTTATTTTGTGAAATAGCCAAAAAAAAACTTTATTATTTCTAATGTATCTTAGTACCTAATGTAGAGCCAGTTAAAACTATGATAGACTTTTAAAAAAGACTTAAATTGATTTCAGTTTTGCTGTCATTTTTTGAGAGGGATGAGTTCCTGGGCCTGACTTAGGAGATTTGGTTTTTTCATTTATTAGAGTTCTAGTTGTTTTTCTCTTGTAAGACATTAATGTTTTATAGTGTTACAGGTAAAACAAGTTGTGACTTACTTTCTTTTCTCTTTATTTTACTGAACAGACACCAAGCTGGATGGTTTCCTTTTAGGCAAGAAGGAGGTCAGCAACAGGCTCCCAATAATAATGCTGAAGTTAACAATGATGGGCAAAATGCACAAAACCTAGAACTTGAAGAAATGGTATGTTGATGGGGTTTTTGAATGCTTTAAATTTAGATGTTTCCTCAGCACTGTGTGGGATCAACATAATAAGAATCTTGTCTAATAAGTGTTTAAGGAATGGTACATGAAGAAAAATGAACATTAAAATTTGATAGTTTCATTCAGGAGTACTTAGAATATAACATATTAGAGTTAAGTGAGAAAAACTAACATTCTTCCTCAAAAAGCCTAGAAAGAAGATTATGCACATGGTGAGAATATACAATATTAAATTGAGTTATCCTTTGGATGTGAATACTGATAAATTTGTCAAACTTTGGACTTGACAAAGATTCTAATAACTACATGTGTATCACTTCCATGTTACATACTCATTTCCCTTCTTTTTTACAGCAAAAAACTTAACTCTCCTTTTTTTGTCATGAGTTAGTGATAGCTGTACAAATCACTTAGGAGACTATTTCTTGTTTTGTTTGAAAGGAACGACTTATGGATGATGGACTTGAAGATGAAAGTGGAGAAGATGCAGGTGAAGATGCCAATGCAATTCAAAGGCCTGGATTAATGGCATCAGCTTGGTCTTTTATCACCACCTTCTTTACTTCACTGATACCAGAGGGACCTCCTCAGGTTGCCAATTAGACCTGAAAAACTGTACTAGCTACAAAGGGAGGGCCTGACTTTAGGAAAGTATTTCAAATAACAGTGCATTTTCAAAAAAATCTATTACTTTCTTTTCATCATCATGTACAGAGGTGTGTTTTTTCCTCTAAGCTTCTTATGCATATGAATATTTTAAGCACAATGGACTACTAAATGTGTGATTTTTTTTTGACATCCTAACAGAACAGAGTATAACAATTTTGATCTTCCAGGTTTTATTAATTTCAATTATGTGTATTATGTCAAGACAGACTTATTTGTGTATCTTATTTCTTTAAAGAGCTGCTTCACATATAAATGTCTGTAACTAGTAGCCCAGCCCTTCAATGTGTAATTTGAATAAATATATCTATTTTCTGGGAATTGTTCTAAAAGTTTGAAACAAATGACCTCATAGTTTTTAATAAAGAACATTATTTACCTGAAATGTGCTAGTAGCTTCTTGCCCAGCCATAAAGCAATAAAACTTCTCAGTAATTTAATTTTGACATTTGAATAAATAATGAAACTTTCTATTCCAAGGGCATATATCCCATCAATTGGAATTAGTACTTAAAAAAAAAAAAGGCAGCTCTTTAATGGAATTAATAGAGATAAAATGTTTGATACAGGAAGTACTTTTATAAAATAAATGCTGGAAATCATTTTCTGTAATTTTTTTTAATAAAAGGTCAATTATGGTAAGCTGTCTTATGGAATATTTGTTTAAACTCTCTAATAATGTACACCCTCAATGACTGTGACTCAAAAGGGTTAGTGCTGTTGCACTTTATTATTTTTAGCACTAGATGGTGGTGTAACACCGTATTATTTCTACTGCCATGGCTTGCTGAGGAATTTGCTTCAGAGTCTTGGAAGTGAAGACTGTGACTTTCTCTACAGTGCCCACTGGGGCAACTGGCCTGGTGGGCATCCAGAGGCAGAAAAATGCTTGTTGGAATATTATTAATAGTAACAAAATATGGGAAACAATACAAATGTCCCCAAAAAAGGCATGGTTGTATAACTGAGGTGTATCTACTCAGTGGAATGTCATGCAGTCTGCCTAAATGATGGTTGTAACCTTAAAAATGCAAATGGGTCTTTTTTTTTTAATAATTGACCTCTTATGCATCCATTCTTAAGAACCTGCTGCAGGATGTGTTTCTAGCAGAAAAGAGCAGGACTCCAGACATTTGTGTTAAGAGTTACAGGCAACTTTCTTTATTTTTTTATTTTTATTTTTTTATTTTTTATATCATTGTTCATTTTTAAACAATATTTGCTCCCCCCCACCAGGTGTAGTCCCCATAGAATTTCCTTCACCAATGCATCCTTTCAAAAAGCTATACTTACTATGTTCATGGACTAACAAATAATAAAGAGTAAATTTTTAAAAAGGATTCCATTACTGGCATCAGGAGGTCCTTCAGTGGAGAGGAAATCCTCAGGGTGATGATGAAGGAAGATCTCAGGATGGTGGTCACTATATATTGACAACTGAATTCTTGTGACCCAAGGACTAAATTTCCTGGCAAGACCTAGCCAAAGCCTTTTCAGCACTTGTCTTAACTATGTGCCATTAAAGTTCCTGTGCAGCTTCTCTGAGGGCTAAGAGAAGATTGCTGTGAATTTAGAAGCAAAGATGCAAAGCAACCTCTTCCTCCCTCTGAAGCTATTTCTGATGACCATTCCATACATGGTCCAAAGTACAGTTCTGTTAAATGCTCTAATTTGTTGGCCCTTATGATCCAAGACTCATTCATGACCTCAATCATTGACACTCCCAGAAAGGGCTCTTGCGAATTCTCAGGGCGGCTGAGGCCAGACTGTGACTCAGACACTTTGTTATCTTCTTTTAAGAGCTGTTATTCAATAGAGTCTGTGTTATCCTTCTCTCACGGTTAGGTTTATGCTTCCTAGTCAATTTTTGTTTATAAAGAAAAGCAGTGAGGGGATTAACCAAAAGTCAAGAAGGGTAAGTTCTTGGGAATGAGCACTGTGGCAGCGGACATATGTGATGGGCAGTATTACTTGGATAAAAAGGAAGGCCACATTTGCCAACCTCTTTTATAGCAAAGTTGTGGCCAGTTGGCTGTTTTCACCAAAGAAAACAGGTCACTTCTTGAGAAAAGCAGATATGAATTTGCTATACCTTCTCGTATTTGCAATACTTGATTAGAACAGCAATAATAACAACAACCAAACTAACAACCATCTAAAATATTAGAATTATATGATGGAAACAACCTAAAGTCTTAAGTTACTGTTGGAGGTGTCAAGCAGGGTTCCTGAGCAGGCATAGACTGATGCCAGTGAGAACAAGTGTGTGTGTGTATTAAACTAATGAGGTTATGAGATCTGTAGCCGCTACAGTATACTAAGGGGACTTATAAAATAGTCATAATATCCTAAATTGCATGATGCGTACTTGGGTTTTAATTTTATTGTTATTATTTTAATAGCACATATTTTATACCTTTCTGTATGTATGAGATAGAAGAAATACAAGAAATTAAAGGTATGTGTGATATATTTCACAATATTTAAAGTCACCTTCTTCTGTATATTATGACCATCTATCTTAAGTTGAAAGTCCACTCAGGCTGTTATATATAGGAGTATAAATTGGAACTGTATTTTGGAAAAGCTTTTCGTAATATAGCAACAACTTCGATAATATTCTTTGAAAAAGTAGCTCTACTTCTAAGAGTTGAACATATGGATAAAATCCTAAATATTTTATGCAGAAAGATGCTCATTGCAGTATTGTTATTAGTAGTGGAAAATGAAAAGAAAAATCATGGTTTGTTAGTGTATTAATTCAAGGGAATGTCATGCAGCTTTTCTAAATGATTAATATTGTAAAGAATATATTGAAATCTCAAAAATGCATATGATAGGCTAGATGAAAAAGAACAGGATAATGGATAGTAAAACAATGTAAAAAAATTCATGAAACAAAAATATATGTGCCTAATTCCTATCAAGCCTATCCTATGCCTCAGTGTTAGGCATGATGGGTGAACTTCATAGATTTTAGAATGACTTTTTCCTGTGTTTTAAAATGATTTTATATTTTCTAAGTTTTCTAAGTAGTGCAATATTTTTATTGTTTTTGTTCAGAACTACATTTTTACTGTTTAGGATCCAGAAACTACTTAAATGTTCTGAATGAAGAGATAAAAGTGCTCCGTAAGACTCCTCCTACAGTATCCATTCCATGAAATACAGATTTTAACATTTTACTAGATATTGTCCTGGATTTTTCCTATGGCTTAAATATGTCCATTATATCTTCATCTCAAGTTTTTCTGCACATCTATATATCTGTGTCCACACAAAGACACAAGTACAAATCATTTCAAAGTAAGTGAACTCACATTGTTATATATACATTATTATATAACTTGCATCTTATTCACTTAACATGCTTTGGATTTATTTCCATGCTGGATAATTTCAGTTGTAATTTATTATTAAATAAATCAAAAATAAAGTAAAAAAAATAATTTAGACATAATCCAATGTATGCACTTTATGTTTAGGAGGAAAAAAGCGTAAAGTTCTAGATGACATGTTTCCTCCTAGATTAGTTTTTAAAATTCAAACACAGATTTACTAAATATGATTCAATTCAGCAATACAATTTGAACAATTGAGCACAGCTGTGTGTGAGGAGTGAGGAAAGAATGAAGAGTCAGGGTCATGAAGGGGTTAGGGACAAGGTCCATTCTTGTTTAGGTGCTAGATTGTAACAGATAGAAATGGCTAACTCTTTCTCAAAAGAATGAGAGATGACCTCTAAAGTTTCTTCCATTCTTTCATCATCTGGAAAGAAATGACAAAATTTTTCTGTTATTATAATGCTTCTTTCTTCCCAAGACTTTCCAGTCATCAGAGCTTTCTCATGAAGACAGAAGAGTCATGGATGAAGTCTGTTTCTAAGAAGGGAGTTAATAAGCATATCTCCTTTTTTCCCACTGAAAAACCAAACCACTCTCCCTTAGCATGGTAAATTCAAACCTTCACTTTCTGTTGTTTACTCTCTGTTAAGCCTCCATGTCTTAAAGCAGGAAGACATTTTGCCATTTCTCAAACATCTTTCTTGCCTTACCACTATTTTCTTTTGGAAGGCTGCCAGGGTGATGGAATTTGAGATCACAGACAGGATGGACAAAGAAAGAAAGGTACAAGAAAGAGGTAAAAATGTCCTTAATGAGCTCACGTATCTTGATGAAACCTCTAATTGAATGAGAATAGATTTTGTTGAGAAGCTTGTACATGAACAATTAATTATTCATGGCAGAGGCATCATTAGGATTTCATTTTATTTAAAGGCCTCTAAGTGATTTACGAAATTGGGTTAAGCAGGAGAAGAATTTCAAGAAAGAGACAAGGGAAAGCTTTTCATTATATTGACTTTTTCTAATATTTTCAAGATAGATATTGTGACTTGACACATAAATTACACTCCAACTGAAAATCTTCAATGATTTGCCTGGGCAGAGTATTCACATGGGTGGACCTGGGCTAGGGTATTCAGATGGAAGCAGATTGACAAGAGTTTTGTAAAAACTAGGACATTTATTCCAGAAATCTATAATAATTCAATTTGAGTTTTGGTTGCATTGGGAGTGTGAGGAGTCTCCTTGAGATGACAACAACCAGTGACACTTGTACTCAATGATACTTTCCCCAGGGTTCTCTGGGAGGTGAGCACTTGCTTGTTTACAATAATTGGAAGATCAGACACTAGTAAAACCACTAGAGATCTGGAAACTTATAGTTCCTATGGCCTGTTTAGCTTCAAAACAGGTATTAGATTTTGGTATCAGATTGAGTTTTCAATATGGTATTGATTCCGAATATAGAAGGCTAGGGTAGTTTAATAGACAGCTGTTACATACTGGATCAATTTCAATGGGCAATTTTCAAGAAATGTTGGTTGACTTAATTCAAGAGTTTTTTTAAATCTATTTTGTTTGTATTTGTATTCCAAATCCCTAAGACAATGCCTGGCACACAGGAGGGGCTCATAAGTATTAGTTGTTGAGACATTTGAAGTTAATTAGTAAATCAGGGCACGTTTGTGTGGGGAACATCACATCCACCAGGGATTGCAAGTGGGGGCATAAATTGGTAAAAGGTATACTTCTTTCCTGTTTGGGAACTAAATAGGCAATAATAACTTTTGGATAGCATGCGTTAGGGTGAGCACCCTAGGGCAGCAGGGTGGAGTGGTAGTGAGGAAAATGGTGCTGACTGGAGTCAAGAAGCATTGGGTTCAAGGTTTTTGCTGGGTCCTGGGCCAACAACCACATCAGTAGTAGCCACACTGCCCACATGGAAGATCTATATGTTGTGGTAGGAGAGAAAGAATCAATAAACAATGAATACAACAAATACATTCTACACCCTGGTAGAAGGTGATAAGTGCTAGAGAAACTTTCTTTTCAATAGCGGTAGGCCTGATGTGATTTTATTTATGAAAACTTACTTGACACATTTTCAGAAACCTGTTTCATGGAAAACAAGCTCTTCTAATAGCTTTATGTATTTTCAGCAATACATTCTTACAATCACTACCTGAGGGTGAATTCTTCAGAATTCACCCAGCTTCCATATGAAGGTAGCTCTAAGTTTTAGTAGCCAGCTTTGCCCAGCAGCTCTCATTTAATATCATGACCAAAAACATATTTTTGTGTTTACCTCTGCCTCTGTATTACATGTAGTGGTGAGAACGCATGCTGTTTTCTTAGCTTGATATGTACCACAGTCAGAATTCTATGACACAGTTTACATGTTTTACAGCTAACTGTTTAGGTCTTGAGAATAGGCTTCCTCTCTTGAAATCAAATACTTGGCTTTCAACACTGCTTCTTTGATGTGAGGAGAGGTCTTGCACCTGAAGCTGGTTTAAGGTCTGATCCTGAGTGAAACAAACACTGGAATTGAGCAAAGGGAATGTTTTTTTGGTAAGCTTAGTTTGTAACCAAATGGAGAGAATTGGTTTTCATACAAGCAGGTAACATTTGTGGGTATGGGAAGGAAGACTTTTTGTGACTGAGTTCCAAGATGGTTCCACTCTGAACTGGTTTCCTCCAGCTTATTAGTAACCTGTGGTTTTTGCCTCATAATTCCTAAGAATTATTACAGTATTCTGGCACCCCAGTGATAGTGTACAATGAAGATTTGGGCTTTTGTTTTCTTAATCATTTGTTGGGAAAAATAGAATGAGCTGAAATGCTTTTCTTCCCTTAACTCTGTGCTGTATGATCCTCCCTACCTCCCTCATCCATTGTCAAATGGAGTCTTGGACTCCACCTCCAATTTTTGGCCGCAGAGCTGTGGGACTGTAATTAGATCGCAGGGCAGGCTGCATGAAGAGTCTTAGCAATTCTTTAATGAACTGCTGCAAATCTAACAGAGAAGGATTGCTTCAGAATATTTGGGCAGGGCCTCCTCTGGTGGCGCAGCGGTTGAGCGCTGGGCTGTGAGGCTGCCCCTCAGCCTCTGCAGCGCCGGTTTGTTCCCCGGCCACCAGCAAGGGTCCCACAAAAACAAACAAACAAACAAAACAAAACAAAAAAAAACCTACAGAATATTTGGGCAAAAGAATTCCAGTTCCTTTTATTCGATGTCTTTTTAAAAGATTGACGTATAGGCCTCCCCGGTGGCGCAGCGGTTGAGCGCTGGGTTGCGAAGCTGCCCGCGGCCTCTGCGGCGCCGGTTCGATCCCCGGCTGCTCCCAGGTCACTGGAGGAGGGTCCCACATGGCGCGCAGACCTCTCCTGCCGCCCGCTGCTCCCCTCAGCAGTGTACTTCGGTCCTTCTGTCTGCTCTGCTCCCCGCTCTGGCTCTGGTGAATTCTCTCACCCTCCCGCGCTTCTGACTGTACCCAGTGCATGTATAAACAAAACAAAACAAACAAACCAGCAAACAAATAAAGCATGCCTCTATAAAAAAAAAAAAAAAAAAAAAGATTGACGTATAATTGACATGCATTATTTTAGTTTCAGGTGTACAGCATAATGATTCAATGTCTGTATGCATGATGAAATGATCATCACAATAAATCTGTTTATCATCTTGGCAACTTTAAAATTTGTAATGCTATATTATTGGTGGTTGTCTCCATGCTGTATTACATCTCTTTGAATTTCTTATTTTGTAACTGGAAATTTGTACCTGTTAATCCTCTTTACCCATTTTCTCACCCAATGTCCACCACTTCTCTGGTAACCGATAATCTGTTTTCTGTCTCTGATTTTAGTTTATTTTTGTTTAAGACATTACAGTTCTTTATCAAAGATTTACAAATGGTGAGAATGCCATCAGTCATGGAACTCCAGAAAACTTTAAGTTAAACTTGAATTCCATCTTCAGCTTTCTTTTCTCTTGATACCTGTTTAAATATTATGCTGGCTTAATTCTTAAAATACATCCAAGAATCTGCCCACTTCTCAGCTCCACTGCTACCACCTTCACCTTAAGTCCCTATTGTCTCTCCTGAGATACTTCAGTAGCTTCTTCTCTGATTTTCCAACTTCTACTAAACCATTAGTGTTTATTACCTTACCAGCTGGTGATCCATTTAAAATATATTTGGAATGTCCCTCCTCTGCTCAGCACCCAGTCTTGACTCCATATTTCCTTCAGAGTAAAAGTCAGAGTTCCTGCAATGACCTATCTGAATTCCTTTCCTATTGTTCTTCCTTTGGTCACTTGTCTCTAGCCAAACTGGTCTTACTGTTTCTTGATCACCTCTGCAGATTCCCATATCAGGAGTTTTATTCCAGCTCTTCCTTCTTTTTGGAACTCTCTTTCCTTAATTATCCTTTTATCTCCCTAAACCTTGGCTCACAATGCATCTCCATCAGGCCTGTGCTCACCACCCTTAAGGTCTTCTTCCATACTGCTCTATTCCCTCCCAGCCCTCATTACCATCTAGTTTATTATATATTTTACTAACCTGCTATGATCACTGTTTCTTCTATGACTCCCCTTGCTACTGTGTAGCAGAGAATTTCATTTGTTTTACTCACTGATGAATATCACAGTCCTAGAGAGTGCCTGGTGCATAGTGAGTGCTATTTGCTCTGTAGATAAATGAATTTTTGTGCCTCCATCAATTTTCTTTGTACTGATCTAGAACCAAAGATCTTAAAATCCCAAGACAATAGCAGAGAATGGCCTGGGGTCATTAGACTTTTCTAGATATCATCTTCACTATACCTGCACATGGAGACTGGGTTGTATATCTGTTTTGGGGCATGGGACCTGAGAAAGCTTGTATCAGGCAAATTGCAGGCACATTTTCTGTTGATAGCTAGGATGACTGTCGGAACGGAATCCTGGTCATTGTCCTCAAGATCAGGAAGTTTGGATTGCAGTACAATTCTGAATGTCCTGAATGGTATCTCAGTGCAACAAAAAATATCAAAATATAGGTGAACTTCCCTTCAGAAGGGAAGAGATAGCTGGTACTGAATGTGATTCTGAGAAAGGGCCTTACGGCAGATTATGAAGTCACAGTGAGGGAGGGAGAAAGGGGAATGATCTGGAGCAATTATAATTAGATAAGTTCCATCCACTAATCTTGGATTTGTGCACACTATGAGCAAGTAACCAGGAAAGATGCTGGTGAGAAGTGAGTAGGAGACCCCAGCCAGTAACTCAAATGCTCTTCCACATTAGATTACTGCTGCACATTGGGCCAAGGTTTCATCTTCTAACTTCTGAGACTCTTTGTTTTGTGGAAGAAAATAAAAATAACCCAAAATAATGGTATAGTATTCATTTATTCTCTGGGAAAAATGATGTCAACTAGGTCTGTACCTTAAGCCAGGTTGATCTGCAGAAACACCATGATAGCATTTGGCAAATAGGTATGCATGGGTGTTTCAGCTCCATGGGCTTAATTTTTGGATCTTAAATTCCTATTTTTGTACCAGTCATACTTGCTTTAACTTGTCATTGGCTTGGTCTCAGATCATCAGCCCTGTTTTTGTGACAAAGATTTTGTGTTTGAATATCTTGTTCTAACATTGATTCTCAGGTGGATTGAGAACTAAAACTCTGACCTTTCCCCCTCCTGATAACTCCAAATAGACTCAAACTATCTCTGGAGGATCAAATACCATTTGGATTCTGGTCACGCCACTTTAGTTATTTGACTATTTGCATTTCAATGAATGGGAACAACGTTGATTCCCAACCACCATCGGTGGTCATGAAGTTTCCCTGAATGTGCTGAGAAATCTTGTTCCTTGTTTGCAGCCTGGGTCAGTCTCAAACTTACTGGAAGTTTGAAGAGTCACCCGTAGCTTGGAAGGATCATCATTTGCTTAGGAATGAAACCAGTTTTCATATCCCCTGAGGTAGGCAGAATAATGGCTTTCCAAAATCTTCCACATCCAATTCTAAGAACCTGTGAATATGTTGTGTTACATGGCCCAAAGGATTTTAAAGTAACAGAAAAAAATTAAGTTGCTAACCAACGTAAAATCAGGAAATTATTCAAGATTATTGAGGTGGACATTCTGCAATTATAAATGCCCTTTAATGTGGGAGAGGGAGGGAGAAGAGGAAGTTAGTATCAGAGAGATTAGAAGATGGTCTGCAACTGGCTTTGAAGATGGAGGAAGAGACCATAAACCAAGGAATGTGGAAGTGGAGGTAACCTACATGTAGGAGGCCTCTTGAGGCTAGAAAGGAAGTGGATATTCTAGAGTCTCCAGAAGAACACAGTCCTGGGGACACCTTGATTTTAACCCAATGAGACCCATTTTTGTTTTATATCCTCTACAACTGCAAGATAATAAAATTTGTGTTGCTTTAAGCCACTAGTTTGTGGTAATTTCTTTTTTTTTAAAAGATTTATTTATTTATTCATACAAGAGATGCAGGGGGTGAGAGGATTCACCAGAGACAAAGTGGGAAGCAGAACAGGCAGACTGACCAAAATACACTGCTGAAGGGAGCAGTGGGCAAGTCAGGAGAGGTCTGCTTCACTATGTGGTTTGCTCTCTGGACAGCCAGGGATCAAACTCATGCTGCAGAGGCTGTAGACTGCTTCATAATGTGGTGCTTAACCCCTGTGCCACCAGGGAGGCCCAGTTTGTGGTAATTTCTTAAAGAGGCAATAGAGGATGCATGCCTCAACAACAAAAAAGCCCCTTTCTATTCCATGATGAATTTGTGCAAGCTGAAAAAAAATCCATTTTTAAATATGTAAGGTTAAATTGCTTGGAAACTTGATATGCTTGAACTGCAGAATATAAATATAACTTTGTGCACATCCTTAATTAAATGCTCCAATCAAATATTTAAATATGAAAGTGCTGTTCAAAATATATGGCTGTTTCAGAGACTTTTGAAATGCATTTCCTGATAAAATGCACAATCTCTCCAGAAGTGTATAAAGTGCCATTACCATAGCCCTTGAAAATACTGAGTTCCTATTTTTAAAATCGTTGACAATTGTTAGATAAAAAATTGTTTGTCATGTATATAATAAATATTCATTGAGTAGTCACTCTGTGCCCAGAACTACAGTGAGCAAATTGTTACTTTAATTTGAAAATGTCTAGTTGCTCTTTGAGGTTGAACATCTTTTCATAAATGCAGTATTACATCTTATATATCCTTTTTCTTTTTATTTAGATTATAAAATTTAGGGTTTTTTTATGTTGCACTACTTTTTTTTTTATTAAGGTAACACTGGTTTACAATACTGTAAATGATTCACAGGTAAAGGTTCACACTTTTTCAGATATGTTACCATACAGTATCCCCCACGAAGGCACCAATAATCACCATAGTCTGTTGGATACCACTCTGTGTTTGTCCCCTCTGGAAGCCACAACTTTACAGGGAGATCTCTAGAGTTGTTTTGGGAGAGTTTTGTCTGTTCCTTTGCTTTCTTTTTTTATATTTCACATGAGTGAAATTATCATGTATTTGTCTTCCTCCTTCTGACTTCTTTCATTTGGTATAATCCCCTCCAGTTCCATATGTGTTGTGATAAATGACAAGATGAGTAGTATTCCATTGTGTATATATACCACATCTTCTTAATTCACTGCTCTGTACTTGGCCAATTAGGTTGTTTCCATGACTTGGCTAGTGTAAACAGTGCTCCAACAAACACAGGAGTGCATCTCTCCCTTCAAATTAATGTTTTGATGTTCTTCATGTAAATACCTAGGTGTGGAATTACTGGATCATAAGAAGGATCTAATTTTAATGTTTTTAACCTCCCCCCCATACTATTTTTGAAAGGAGCTGGACCAGTCTACATCAATAGTGTATGAGGGTTCCTTTATCTCCACATCTTCATAAACACTTGTTTTTGGTCTATTTTTTTAATTCATTTTTTTAAAAAGGTTTATTTATTTATTCATACAAGCACGGGAGGGTGAGAGAATTCACCAGAGCCAGAGTGGGGAACAGAACAGGCAGACCGAGGAAGTACACTGCTGAGGGAAACAGCGGGCATGGCAGGAGAGGTCTGCGCGCCATGTGGGACCCTCGCCAGGCGGCCTGGGATCAAACAGGGTGCTGCAGAGGCTGCGGGAAGCTTTCGCAGCCCAGCGCTTCAACCTCTGTGCCATCGGGGAGGCCCAAAAGCAAACTGCTTTTGATGGTCTTTATTAAGAGCTCAAGAGAAAACAGCACTTGCCAGACCAATAACAGCACATCCAGTGCTAAGGTGTGTGTTATTTCCTCCACCAATGACACTCAGTGTCTTTGGAACAGCAGCTGCAGTTAGAGTTGCCACCTGATTAGGTTTATGATCATCCACTGTTATGTCTATTGCACTGGTCAAATCAGTGAGTTAATAGAGGTGTTGACAGTGCAGGAATCAGCTCTGCATCTTTCAGGTTCCCTATGTCATCCCTCCAGGAATGAGGTGTTACTTTAATTTCATGGGTAGAGGCAGTACAGCTCTGTCTAGCTCCAAAACCTGTGTTATGTTTACTGTACTCATTCTTACCAGTGAAAGATGTATATATTTGGCATGTAAAAGGAGTTTACATACTATACTGATGTCACATTAAATCACATGGTAAGAAAAGTATTCCCTTTTTAATTATCTTTGTAAGTATGTCCATAAAATAGCGTCAGCATAGTACTAGGGGGTTTCCAACATCTCTCACCCCATCCCCTCACGCTTTCATATCTCACTTTGAAAAACCAAAGAGCAAGCTTCAAACCTGGAGTCATGCAGTCACAGTATCCTTGATAAATACATATATCACATATTAATCAATATGTTATGTATTTGAAAATAAATATTATGTATTTATTGAAATTTGTGGTTGGGAGCTTGCAGTTCCTTTTATTATTCATTTTTCCCACCACAGTTTAAAAGGACAAGCTTATTAGGAAAAGGAGAAAAAGAGAGGCACCTGCATAGTCCAGGCAGGTGGGATTGCTGTTGCTCCTGCTTTGCAAAGGGAAAGGCTTGAAAGAAGAAACACCTGCATAGTCATAGGTGGGCGAAAGAGCTCTACAGTTCCTTTTCAAATAGATTCATTTAAGTAGAAAAGGGAAATCAGTAAATTTCAAAAAGAAAAATCAGTTGGTTAACAAGTATGAGAGTACGGGCAGAAATTAGCGCCCAAATTGTGAATGTGGATGTGAATTACTAAAGTTTCAGAGTGCTCTCTTCAGTCATGCTTTTTTTCACTAGGCAAAAGCATTTTCCTTGAGAGAATATGTTTCATCCATAGCTCAGTGAACGAGGGTCACTAAAATATGAACTATCTGAGCATTCTTAAGCATAACTGAATCAGCTTTATTTTTCCTAGATAGATAGACATTTTAGTGGCTCATAGCAAAATGTAATAAACTGAATAACTATAGACTTTAATGTAATCTCATACAATTCTCTTTCATCCCAATTACTTTTTTGACCTTTTTTAGGATATTTCTTGCTTTAAAAACATACACAATCTTCGGTTCTGAATGTCTTCTGCCTGAGCTAGGCCAAGGAAATCAATAGATCAGAAAGAATTAATATCTTGCTATGTCTTTCATTTGTAATATGCTGTCCCAGGAAAGGCATTATGCATGCCTCCCAGGCATAAGGAATGTTTCCTGAGCATTGTTTGCAAAAAGCTCCTCATTTTTCATTCCTATGAATTTCAGAAGCTTAAGAAGATCATTTATTTCCTTTAAATTAATAAACAAATCCAGGGTTAATCCTATTGCTGCATCAAAAGTGTGGGAGAGTGGTTTGGTCTGACATAGATTTTATGTTAGAAAGAAACTTCTTTTGAAAGTAAATCTATAATGTGTTTCAAGGTAAATGACAATGTCAGTTATACAGTATAAATAGAAGTATCCAGAATTATATAGTCTCCAGATGGAAATTTACCATGATGTCCAGTTTCCCCAAACCACTTCCACATAAGTGAGTTTACCAGATGATTATGCTATTAATAAATTAATGCATTCATTCAAGATTAAATAACAAAACTACTGTTTATTGAATGTCTGTTATATACAAGATTCAAAGCTGTATTTGGGGTAAACAGAGCTGTGTAAAACATGCTGTTAGTTCTCAGGAGACTCTGGTTTAGTAAGGAGGAAAGCTAGCCTCTAAATCCCAGTACAGTGAGATAGGGATAAAAATAGAGAGTATTAGGTGTGATGGTGGCCCAGAGGAGGTGGTGTTTTTCTACTGGGAGGAGTCAGGGAGGTAGTCCCTCCTTCTAGGAGGAGGAGGAGAAGGGAGATGAGCATGGTCATGAACACTGAGGAAGAGGTAGAAAAACTCCAAAGACAAAGGAGTGTCATCTCAAAGGAAACTGACTGGAAAGAGGAGGGGTAATTCCAAAGTATACTGAAGTATTTTCTAAAGTCATTAGTATTTTAGAAAAATCATTTTAAAATGGGGCTTCAGGCTAATGTCACATCCAAACAGAAAGTTGGAAGAGGGAACGAGAAGGTGGAAGGATAGAGCTGAGTCTGTTCTTTTTAAAAAATTTCTGTAGAAGTTCCTCCTACAGACTTTAACTGACATCATTAGCTAATCCCATATAAGTGCAAAGGCACCCTGAGACTCAGATTAGTAGCTTTCCCTCTCAGGCCTGAAGAAGAAAAGAGAAAAGGTGGCTATGGATAGTTTGTGAAAAGTCATTGTACAAAGTTTAGCACAAAGGTCTTGTGTGTGAAGCCAAAATCATATCATTTTAGCAACAAAAATGTCTAAAGAGCTAAAGGGGGAGAAAGCATTTCCTCTAAGTTCTTCATTTCGTAAATGAGACAACTTAGGTTCAGAGAAGCAAAGAAAGCCACAGGGAGCTAGAGACAGACCTGAAATAAAAGTCAGGACTTGTGGTTTCCAGTCATAGACCTCTGTCATGTACAGAACTGATGTGCTAGACTTTCAAACGATAATTAGAAAATATGTTGAAAATTTCTGTAATACAATAAGAATAGAAAAAGAACAGCTGTAGGAAATTAAAACTAGAAGAAACAGAAAACTTAAGATCTAGAAGTAAATATTGATAAAGCAGCTCAGTGTATACTTGGTATCTTTCTTATTTCTGGAAAGGAGATAAAAGGTGAAAGGTCATGATTATATTGGGCAAGAATAAAACTTTCATTTTTGGAAGAAAAAAGATCTAAAATGAAGTTGGTTCTTCCAAGCAGAATTCAGCCAGTCTGGGAAGCAATCACCAAATCTTTCCTCTAACTCTTCTTCAGCTCTTGAAAAGCAAAATGATATTCCTTCACAAGGAAGATATTTTTCAGCCCTGTGGAGCCTCTTTCTGACGATAGCACTCCTGCTTATCACAGTTTGTGTAAGAATTTGTCAAATGATAGCTTGCAGAGGGGAAGATAATAGATGGGGGAAAATTCCACAGACATTTTTCTTCCCTATGCAGTGAATAGGGAAGTTGTCAAATTATTGCCTCTAAGAGGCCATTGAATATCCACACTATCCTTTAAACCTGGGTTATTTTATTACAATGCATGTAAAAATTGATTTGGAAAGAAAATTACATGAAGATGTTGTATTGACTCAATAAGGAAGCAAGTGTAAAAAATTTTACCTTCCACTTTTAAACATTTGAAAATAAAACAATATTTGTAGACACATGATTATACATTTCTGTAACTTCTATCCATTGATATATATTCATGCAAATGGATATCCTGATAACCTCTGTCTGAAATGGGTCACCTTGATGGGAATCATGTATGTGGGAGGCTTATTCCTCAATTTGTCATTAGCGGTTTTTCTATCTCAGTAACATTTCAGGTTTTCAAGTAATATTTAAGAATTTGTTCACTGTTAATCTTACAGGGTAAAGGATTCTGGGCTGGAAGTTTTTTTTCCCTTTAAGTACCTTAAATATCTCCTGCCAATCTTTTAATGCTTGCAATGTTTCTACTGAAAAATCCACCGGCAGACTGATATTCCCTTATATCTTTCTTTCTCTCAATGTTCTTAGTATTCTGCCTATATTACTGGCTTTCAACAGTTTTATAATAACTTGTCTTATTGCATGTCTGTCTGGTATTATTTTTCTTGGATGTCTTTGGACCTCTTGCATCCAAGCATCTGGTTTGTTTCCTGGATTGAGAGGGTTTTCAGCAATTATTTCTTGAAGCAAATTTTTAATGCCTTTTTCTTTCTCCTTTCCTTCTAGGAACCTGTAGTGGCAGGAATGGCCACTGAGCAGGTTTTCTGATCCAGCAGACCGGGTAAAGGAGGAGTCAGAGTCCTCAGTGATTTTTTGCGGGTCTTTTATTGGGATTTACCCGGTACACAGCAGGCAGGGGTGCTGGGGGGTCGGGAGGCTGGCAGGCCTCCCATCCCCCAGCAAGTCTTCACTCTATCTGGGCTCTCTGGTATTCTCTGCTTCTCTCTCGGCTTCTGCTACTTCTTTCTCGGCTTCTCTTTTGGCTTCTGCTGGCGTCTCCGTGATGCCGACCTTAATAGCCCAGTCTCAGCCGAGGTGAATCCATCTACCTATGCCCACACCCAGTACTCCAGGTGCCCGCCATCAGGCATGCATTCAGGACCGCAAGGATCCATCATCTATCCTGATGGCGGGAGGGCAGAAAAGCCTGACATTTTTCCTTACCCTACAGAACCCAATGACAAGGATGTTTTTTCTCTTTAGTTTATCCCAAAGGCCATTTATACCATTTTCATTTTTGAAAATTCTTTTTTCTGTATGTTGTTTTACTTGTGTGTTCATTTGCAAGTTGATTAATTTTCTCTGTTGCTTCTGTTTGTCTGCTGTTGCGGACCTTATTTGTATTTTTTTAATTTATGGTATTCCTTTTTGCTCTGTTACTTCTAATTATAGGTGCCTCATATTTTCTTTATCTTTACTCTGTACTGTTTTATGTCCTCTATGGATTTTTTTTTTTTTGAGTTCCTTAAGTGTTGTTATAACTGTCACCTTGAACACCACTTCAGTCGTGTTTGGCAGTTGTAGGGTAAATGGAAGTGATCAGGTTTTTTCTGCTCTCCAGCCATTAGCATCAATGATAGACACCTGCGGTCTTACACGCAGGCCTGATGGTGCACCTGGAGAGTGGTGTGCAGTGTGTGAGGAGGCGCCCCTGAGCTGGGAGACTGAGCATATAAAGATGGTGGCACGGAGGACATGGCACAACAGCAGAGAGCAGTAGAGACCAGCAGAGAGACCACGAGAGAATGCCAGAGAAGCCAGAAAGGTTAAAGATTCGCCGGGGGCTAGGAGGCCTGCCAACCCTACACCTGCCGACCCACATACCTGCCCAGCACCTGGTTGTCTCACTACAAATGGTGTAGAAAGATCATTAAAAGCCTGAAAAGCCACTGAGGGCTCCAGGACTCCTTTACCTGTCCGCCTGAATCATAGAAAACCTGCTCCTTGCCTTGCTGGCGCTACAGCAGTTCTGTTGGATTGAGACTCCACTCTTTTTTTTCATCAGCACTTGTGAGTCGTCAGACAGATCTGTCCCCTCACTTTTAATTTTAATGGTTTGTAATAGGCTGTGGCCTGTGCATCTGTTGAAGTAATCAGAGATTGCTACCAGTGAGCGGGAAGTAGGTATAAAAGAGGACTAGGGCAGCAGGACACCAGAGAATCTCCTCCATGCGGGCAAGCGTTCTACTGAGCTGTAAGTACCAGAGTTGTGTGCTGGAGAGCCACAATGATCCCCTCCTCTAAGCCAGCGCCTCAGTCTTATTTTGTTTGTAGTCTTGTGTCTGCTTCTGCTCTGGGCTCTTTTTGAGCGCTGGGTGTAGTTCTGAGCACAGACTGTGGTTGATAGTAGGTCACAGGCAGGGAGTTGTCTTTTTTTCCCCAGCACTGAGCTTCATCCTGCAGTGATTGACCCTGTTATTAATAGGCACTTAAACTCTAGTTTCTGCAAGTGTTCATTTGTAGTTTTGATTTTAGCAACTGAGATGGGGACTGCCAGGTGTTTTGACTATCCCAGCCTCAAGCAGTGGCCTCATTTACTCATCTATAAGGAGACACGGGTGACCTGACCTGTTTCTTTCTGGTAGTTCAGGCTCCAGTTGTTCTAGATGGAAAGCCTGAGATTCAAGCCAGTAATTCTCACTCTGCACCCCCTTCCCCACAGCTCTCCATCTTTGCACCCTCTGTCCTGGGTGTGAATTCTGAATGCCCCCTTTTCCAGTGCAGCACTGGGTCTCAATAGTGCCCCGGGTTGGCATGCCCCTGAGTCAGTGACTAGAAGGGGTTGTACACAGCAGATGCTCCTCCCTCTCAGTTGTTGTACTGCCCAGTGTCACCAAAGACAGAGATCACTTAAAGTTTTTCCTACCATGTGTCTGTTTTTCCTTCTTAGTTGTGCTGTGGTGGTTCATGTTTCCTTCAGGGCTTTTTTTTTTTTTTTTTTGGTGGGACCCTCGCTGGTGGCCGGGGATCGAACTGGCACTGCAGAGGCTGCGGGCAGCCTCGCAACCCAGCGCTCAACCACTGCGACACCAGGGGAGGCCCTCCTTCAGGGCTTTTTGATTTTGCTCTGTTGCCATCTAGTTGAGTCTATACTAGAGGGGAGTTTTGTGTCTTCACTCTGCTGCCCTCTTGCTAGACTCCCGACCAGTTGTTTTGTTCAGGGAAAAATATCCAAACAAACAAAAATCAAATTTTAGGACTTTTGACTTCATTACTTCATTCATTTAATCAATAACTACTTACAGAACACTATGATGCATGAGGATACTGTTCTAATGCAATGCGTTTTGTATTTTTTTAATGAAGAAAAATATTTTCCATTGTTGAAATGTTAAATTTATGTATGGGGAAAGTGACTCACTCTCCACATACACATCATACACAACTGAACCCATTTCACTTAATAAAACTTACACTAAGTATGTGTGAAGCACCCTGCTGTTCTATTTCTTCTTATTTGCTTTCATTTTTTATAGTGTCATTAACAAAAAGGTGGTCAGGCCACTAAGTTTATTTTGCTACTGTGTGTGCATTGTAAATTGAATTACGCAGTTATAGGGAACACAAAAAGCTCTTCATGGGCAATAAAGCTTCAATAACAGCAGAATTTTATATTTACTGCAAGGTGATATACTTTTTGTGAAAATGGAATGAGTTATAGAGGGACGTGTATAGTAAGGAAAGAAATAGGACTTTGGAAATGCTCATGAGAAATGTGTTACAATCACAAAAACGTGTAAAAAGTGTTGAGCCATTTAATAGTGATGAGAAAAACCATAGAATAGGGAAGATAATCTAAAGTCAAATTGAAATTGACACTGAAAAAAGAGCAGTAAATTTTGACTAATGCCTGGGGATTAGTTGCTCCACAAATTTTATTAACATGCTTGTTTTCGTTTTCAGACATGTGTATATTAGAGTCACATGTGAGCTTTGGAAAGTCCCTGGCTTCCGGCTGTACCCCAGATCAAATTCAGAATATCTGGGGTGGGGACCAGGCCACAGGATGGGTGATTCCAGTATGCACCCATGGATGAGAGCCACTGTACCAAATGAAGAAAGTTGAAGCTGTTAAGACACAGTTCTCTCCTCTGTCATCAGAAGATAAACAACATTACTGGAATGTGGGGTGTATAGTTAGAGTGGAGTTCTGGAATTTGGAGAATCTTCCAAAAGAACAAATGAGGCCTTTTAAAGCACCCTTCTTAGACAACTTTTATGAAAGGGCATTATTACAGATCTGATTTTATCAAGGATCTAAGATGTGATCTACAAGTGACACTAAAAATAACCATGAGGTTTTTCTCTATGGGGATAGTATGGGCAGGGATGGAGTAATTTCCGTGTGTGGCCCAAATCCAAATGATTGGTGGTGGCTTCCTGGAACATGGTGTGAGAGAGATTCTGAAGCCAAGCTCAATTCCAGCAGAATAAATGATGGGATTGCTTATGGTGTCTGTTACAAAGTAGAGGTTTTCATTGAGGAATTTGTGCCACATTTTTCCTACCCTGGGCATCAAGGAAAAATGTTATAGTTGGAAAGGTAGAAAGGAATATGTAAGGATTCTAGTTCTACCTCTGTCGTGATTTTAAACTATGTTATAAATTCTTTGACACACTTCCTTGAAAAATAAGAGCCTATTTCTCCCTTCCCTGAATGTGGGCTTGGCTTCGTGATTTACTCCTAACAAGAGATTGTGTTTGAAGTGATGTTCTGAGTAGCCAAATGGATTAACTTCCACATGACCTTCTGTATTCTGGATCACTCATGGTGAGGGAAACCACCCAAACAGCCACAGAGAAGCCCTTGTGGGGAGGAACTGATGCCTCCCACCACCAACCTGGCCTGCCCTATTAGCTTCCTTGGAAGGAGGTCTTCCAATCCCAGTCAAGTTTTCCCATGACTGCAGCCTCTGTTGGCAGCCTGACTGAAACCTTCCAAGAACTCCTCAGTCAGAAGAACCCATCTAAGTCATTTCCCGACTCCTAACCCACAAAAACTGTGCAAGAATATACATGTTTATTGTTTTAAACTTAAGTTTTAAGGTAATTTATTATACAGCAATCAATACATCTACTTAATAGATTCAATACTTTGGTTTCTTCATCTATAAAATGGAGATAGCAAATATCTCATAATATTTTGAAGTTGAAATGAGTTAATAGTAACACCTATCATTTAATGATATGTTTGAATACTATTATATGACTTGCACTATAATAGCCTGTGAATTATTTCAGGGTGCAACAAGCCAAAGCTTATGGAATACAGGCTGCCCCGTATAAACAATCTCCAAGCATTGTTAAAAGAAGGTATTTTCAGTGCTATATATGCTCTTTTTGCATTGTATAATGTCTGTTTTGACCAATGTGACATTTCTTAAGTGAAGTCATGCCCCTAGAAATTAGATTTGAATGTTGTTTTCCACATATATAGAAGTCGCTGAATTGTGTGAGTTCAAAGAAAGGAGAAGTTGAACATAAGGAGTACATGGAACCACTATGTGATATCTGGGGCTTGGGTGCAGCCTTGTTTACAGCTTTGTAATTTTGCTTTCATGAGGAATTTCATCCAAATATTATTCTTCTCCTTACTGTCTTTATTTTGGTCAAATTGCTCAACCTCTCTGAGTTCCTATGAAATGCGAATAGTATTTATAAAACTGTTGTGGAATATGTTGAATTTAAGTACAAACAGGTACTTAATGTTGGTACTTAATAAGTCATTAAATCTTGGACCTCAAGTTAAGGTCAGTTCGCACAGTGTTCCTGTGAGATAGGTGCTATTACCTATTTTACAAGGTACAAAACTGAGATTAGAAGCATCAACCCAATCACACAGCTGATTAATGGGGTAGACAGAATATGAATCAGTCTGTTTTGTTTATAAAGGACGCATATATTATCACTGCACTTCATTATTCCTTCCATGGAATGTACATGTATGTGTACATTTTTTTTCAACCTAAATGCCCAAAAACAGATGGATCAAGAAAATGTGGTATGTATATATACACACACGGTGGAATACTACTCAGCAATCAAAAAAGACAAACTCATGTTATTTTGTAAGTATCCTTATAAAATTTTTAATAATAACCCTGTGATACAGACACTGGCTGGGTAGTATTGTGTGTTTTCACCCATCCATCCATCCATCTGTTCATTAACATCTTAATGGAACACATTGCCATATGCCAGGTATTGTGCCTGGTGCTATAGCGTACACAGTAAGCAAAAGCACATGGAATTCTTGCCCACAAGGAACTCACAACTTCATAGGGGAGATAGATAATTGTATGATAGATATGTGTATGTAATTTAAGTGTCTCTTTTAGAAGACGGTGAGATCTAAGTAAATAGGCAAAGAGTACTTTAAAATATGTAGAAAATATTTTTTAGATATTTGTAGTTTCTGGGTAGTTTTGGTTCCTGACCATGTCTCTGATTTTCTTATGTAGGACTTTTTCTTTTGTCCTCAGACCTTTGACCCTTTCCTTTGTTTTGACCACTAGAAATTTCTGAAGGTATCTGTTTTGAATTTTAAACAATGTTCGAAGACTTTGAACCAGTTCAAAGCAGTTACAGGGAATTAGGTACAAAAAGAAGTGTGTATCTGGGCTGAATTCCATGAGTTCCTCTCCGTAGCCTGAGTTAAGAGCTGCAGACAAGATATCCAGAGCTGCTGAGAGCTTGGTAAGGTTATAGTTTGGCCACATGCTTTGGCTTCTGTGAAATAGATTTTTTTTTCTCCTAGACTTTTCCCTCTGAGAATAAGGGACTAGGTCATAGGGGTTCTATGTTCATATTTCCAGTTTCTTGTCTGAGGGCTGAGCCCAGATTTCTTGTGCTGATGCAGAAATTACTTTCTGGTTACGGGAAGGTTGTGTTTCGCAAACTGGGGGTCGTGGTGGTTATAAAAGAGGCAGGGGTATCATCTTGGGATGCCAGCTGGTCACTCACATAGGGTCAAGATTTGTAAATCTAGAGACTTCAATATCTGGGCAGGGCACACTAAAAAAACATTTTGTTTATATACTTTTATTGAGAGCCTGCATATCCCTTGCATAACACTGAGAACTGGGTAGAAAGGGTAGAAAGCAGAATGGTACATTTGTTACCTATGAGGGAAAACATGAGTGTGTCAGGAATGAGTTCCTTTACATAATTCTGCTCTATTAGTCCACATCTCAAGAATGCAAATCTAACCTCTATTTGTTAATCTGAGGCTTCCTCCAGCCAACTCTTAGTTTTCCTACTTCCTTTGATCCTCTCCCTACTTTTGACTCTAGACCTTGACTCCTGAGGTCTCTGACCCCTAGATAGACTTGGTTTTGATCTCAGCACCTTTTCCAGGAATAATTTTGATTTTCACTTTTGAAGTAATGCAGCCCTGGGGAAGTTGAGCTTGGCCTTGAGGACTGGTTGCCAGCTTTTATTGAGGGAATCCTGTGCTGGGTGACTGGCAGTGATATCCAGATTCATGTGCTGCATAGAAAAGGGACAGTGATTTCCATCTTCTAGTAGTTGCACTGCTGGCTTTGGTTCTGTGTCATAGTGGCCATTCCTGGTAGAAGAACACCTATTAAACTCTGTTCTTGCCT